>NC_082610.1:13923927-15381427 GCF_030936135.1 Gavia stellata
AATAATTTATCCCCAGTAGCAAGAGTGAGGCCCTGTGATTCATGAAAGCCACAATAAGTATTCAGAGCTTAACCTTATGCGTAGACTGAGTGAAATGTTCTACTCCTTCCATTTGATAAATTATACATATACCTTATGTATATAAATATACATTTCCTGCACGCTACATTTCTGCAGATATTTCTTGTTTGTAATTGAGTATATTAAACAAAGGCAATGTAAAAAATGAAGAGAGAATCAGCACTATATATTGCAGAAAGTGCTTGCTGATGTTAAGCAATTTAAAAATAAAAACAGTAGCCTAGGTTTATGAGACAACTTAATGGTGTTCTGTAATGATAAAACTAAGCGTGTATTGGTGTATAAAAGTAAGGGGAAAGATCGACTTCTGTCAGAAAAGCAAAGGACTGAGAATCAAACTCTATGCTTGGTATTGGCGCATATTTATGGTCCTGGGCAAGTCACTTACTCGTCTTCCTTGTGCCATCCCTCAGTGGGCAGAGTACTCACGCAAGCAGGGCGGGACCTGCATTCTAGTCCTTCCTCCCAAGCTACCCAAACCTACCTCTCCCAGGAAAGACCCCCCTCCCTGGGCTACTAAGCAGTCTAGGTGGAAGGACTTTCTCCATCCTTCCTCTGAATGGAGTTCTCCCCATTTGAGCCACCATGGATGCAAACATAGAGGAAGGGAGAAAAGGACTTTGTTTTCTAGTCATCTGAGGGTGATCTGGGGTCGAATCCCCATGCCAGTGGTGACAGATTAGCCAAAGACTGTTTAATGTAAAACACAAACAGAATCTGCAAAGCAAGGAGTGGAAACCAGGATGAGTAACCTATTCCATCACCGGGAGTAATGCTTTCTCCTCCAGCCCAATGATTTATTAATGATTACACATAAATTAAACAGGAGAAGTTGCAGGAGCACACCCTAAGCCAGAAAAGACTATTTGGTTAGTTAGTTGGTCCAGGTGACATCTGCTCAGGCACATGAAAGAATTATACCAGCTCTCCCATCCGCCGGGCAGTGATCTCAGGGGTCCTGCTGTTGTATTTTGTTACAAGAAAGAGAAGTCAGGCTGTTTGCCCGTATTTTGGAGAAAGATGGCCCCTACTACTTTTTGTGCCAATTGTACGCTTCCTTTTCCAAATGAGGTTGTAGTGTGGGGTACGCAGGTATGAGAAACTACACATTGGTCACATGTGATCAGCAAAGCCAGCCCAAGGTATTCCTACTCTTTCCCTTCAACGTGATAAGGGCTGCCCTTGAAGTTGTGCTCTAGTTATTGGACCATACCATAGCTCCAATCATTGACATAATCCATGTAAATAGATACATAAACAAATAATAACAACAACTCTTCCAAAAGAGGGTATGGGGATGGGTGGCCAGGGTTGGGTTAGCCTGGGATTACGCTCTTCGTTTATGTCTGTTTAGCCACCTAGCCTCTATTTTCTAAATAGGTGTTTGTGCCAAGAGCACCCAAACATTCATGAAAAAAATTATCAGCCACCTGACTTTCACTTTGGTGCCCAAGCGACTTGCTAGAAGTTGTATGTAAAACATATACCAGACCTGGAATAAATTCCAAGTCTCCCTAGTTCCAGTCTAGTGCTTTAGCTGCAAGACCTCCTGCCTCATTCCCCAAAGTTTTACTATAACCCCTTCTCCCCAAAATCTGTCAAAGTCATATTTGCTTGAGAAAAGCATTCATCAAAGAAAGGGCATGAATCACTGTATCATGTTATTACATGTGGCAAATTAACTTGTCACATGTTGGAGAAAGAAAAACCTGGGGTTTATTGCTCTTGTCTGAAAACGGAACAAACTCACTTAATGTCCTTGTGCAGACTGAGTCTCTCTTGACTGAGACCCCCTCGTGTGTTGCCACCTGCATTATTTTGGGCTTAATTGCAACACTTTTGTTGTTTTTATTTGCACTTATTTGCTCTTGAGTATGTCAAATTTCCCTTGTGTGTTTTCTTTTTTCAGACTTCTGCCACGTTCCTGAAGCCAGCTTAACAGAGACTGTTCTACTGAAAGCTTTCTGAAATCATTCTCGAAATACGATGCATAATCTCTTGAGATTAAGTAAATGGCAAAATTTAAATGTAAGTTCAATTTGGCACCTTCTACTTAACTGATTCCTAGTGTATAAAAAATGCTTCAGTTAAGTACTTAAGATGACATTTAATTGGTCCTGAGCATCATACTACTCTGTGTAAAAATCTCCGTACTCTTTAAAAACTTTAATCGCTATCTTTCAGGCAGGGCTAGACTTCTTAGGTGTATAAAAGCTTAAAAGTGGGACTGACTGAGAAATTTGTTCCAAACTACACAGCTGTCCTCAGTGCTGCTTCGTACCTCTTGATAAGTAAAGGGATTCTTTGTTGGAAAGAGTTTTAAATACTACCAGGGACAGTTGTTGCTGTTGTTTTTCTAGCTCTAATTAAATGAGGGCAGAGAAGCACCAGTAAATAAGCAGCTGGAGGAAATAAGGAACTATCCTTGCTTCTGAGGAGACCTATTTTAAATGTGCAAGAGGGTTAGCAAGCTCTTCTGCTGCTTTCTGCTTATCCTGCACAGTTATAGCTCACTAGGCTGAAACTGGAGTACCAGACAAAGTAGTGGAAAGTTATCCAGAATTGCTCACTTGTTTAAAAGTAATATATACATTATTGTTAGTCATTCCATAGCATTAGATCTTACAGCTACATTTCAGTTAAGTGTTCTTCTACGGGCATGTTCTCTCTCTTGTTCTTTTTGGCAGTAGTGTTCCTTTCTAACAGTGTTTTAGTGCTTAGAATTGATGGCAAGTATATTTTATCCATATAATATTTAACTTAATAAGGCAAAATGTGATTTGAATTAATTAGAGAGTGTGTAAGAAATCTGTGTGTAATGCACTTTTGATATTCACTTTTAAATGCATGCTTATATCTATTGATTTATAAATATTTGAGGTATATTTATGTAAATTTGATATACTAGCAATGCAAGGTATTATAGATCATTTGCAAGAGTATTGTAGTGTAAATTCACATTTAAGCACTGAGTGGTGTTCATTAAATGCCTGTGCTTCAGCTGTGTGTTTGGATGGCGGTACTTTTTCTTTTAAGGCTTTGCTATTAAATCCATTGTAAAAAACTGCAGAGTTGTATCTCAGCCTTTTTAAGTGATCGCTTGATTCCAATGACTGTTTGGTATGGAAGCTATAGTCAAAATATGTCTATTTAAAACAGATGTAGTCATTAGCAGGCCCTCTAAACTGTGCTTCCCAGCTTCTTCTAAGTCAAACCGTCTCCTAAGCAGGTTAGGAGGTAGATGATTATCACTGCTTCCCCACATGTCAAGTGTAGCCACACGGCTGCAGTGGCAAGGGGCTAGTGCACTAGAAATACGACTCATGACTTAGTTAACAGACAAGTTTGCTACCATCTATGCTCCTCATTCTGTCTCACTGATGCTATTTAAAAATGAAGCTAAAAATAAATATTAGTGCTTGCTTATCAATAGGCACGGTAAGGAGTTTTACTCCCCTGAACACTGCCCAGGGTTAGCTTTGGTTGGGTATTTGTTGCATCACATTGCAACTCTACGGACTGCTACAGGGAAGGTCCTTTGGGCCACTGTGATCCTGGAGAAGACGAATGTCAGCGCCTAGGGTGAATTTAACCATAGCATGATGAGCAGCAGGAGTGGGCTGTAATAATCTGCTGTGAGAGAGAGGAATAGCAGAGCTTGAGCAAGGCCTTACCAGTAACAGAAAAGAAACAAGATTGTTTTCTGGGCTGCCCTAACCATGACCTTAGGATAGGGAATTCTGACTGACCCTGAGCCATGAAGCATTAAAAACGCAACAAATGATCCACTGGGCTCTCACTTCTTGACCTCCCTGCAAGCAGAGAAGCTTTTCTAGCTCTCACTGAGAGAATGATATCATTTCTGTAGTTATCTTTACAGCTTTCAGACTGAGTTTCTCACCTGCTTAAAGAGAACTGTGGCAACCACTGCCATTTCACTCCAGTTACTTTCTTGGTTTAGGGTAGCAGTTCTTGCACTTCTGTCACTTGCTGATGGACCAGAAAGTCTGAACCTGCCCATCTGATTTCAGTAGTATTTTCCTAAATTGGTAAGGTAATCTGTCGTTTTGTTAAGATATCCAACACATAGCCCTTCTTTAGGACTAGGGGAGTTGCCGCTATTGTGTACAGGGAGTAGGCAAAAGAAGGGATGATTTTTCATGGGGAATGGACTTGGTGGTCTACAAGCACAAAACCTTCCAGTATCTCAGCGGTGACCCTGTTATTGCAATCACACACACTCCCTTCCACAGTGTCTGGCATCACAAGAGAACAGAGGCAGTGGAGGTGGGGTTACATCGGTGTGGACTGAGGAGTTCGGTGCTCTTCCCAAAGTGTCTGTGTAGGTAATGCCCTGCATGATACAAACAGGCGTTACCACCTGCAAATGGGTGTTACAGGTCTGTTACAGGTGTGTTGCTGGTGTTACAGGTCTGGGTCTGATGTGCATCCTCCATCACTGTGCTGGTTTTGGCTGGGATAGGGTTAACTTTCTTCATAGGAGCTAGTATGGTGTGTGTGAAGCCAAACATACCGCAGCAGCAGAGTTTCAGTGGCTATTCTCTTTGGGTTGCATCCATATATGTGAAGCTAGAGTTTGTCAGCATCAGTCTGCTGGGTTGCATGCTGCCTGGGATGTTATGGTTATTCTGGCCTGCTGGTAGTATAGACCATCGCAATCAGCCTCTGGATGCTCCTAAATTAAGGCAGATCATCTTTTACTCCTAAGAAACCTCCAGATCCCAGCTGCAGCCATAAAGCTGCTATCAAATGCAAGCTGGCTGCAGTTCAGAATTGGGTCCGATATTTTTAACAGCATGAAATTTTGTTGTAGGCCCTCTGGAAGGATTCTGTACATGAAATGTTGAACTGGAGCAAAATCAAAGCTGAAGTCCCCTGTGTGGAAAAACAGGTGAAGAAAAGGTTTGAGAAGGGAGATGCATCTCTCATATGTACTACAGATAGTGTCTAATAATGTTAATTTGGAATAAGGTGTATCTTTCTTTACTGTTGGCTTATGTTAACAAATGCATTATAATGTCATGACCTCTTGTGTCTGAGCTGGCGTCTAGTAGAACATACTGGCCATATTAATCTAATCAACATAATCAGAAAATAACTTGATATTTTATGTGAGGAATTAAATCATAAACTCTACCCACTGTGTAGGGGCCTGCCCATGTACTTTCATATTGCCACTGGTGGCTTTTTGTTTGCATTACAGCAACCTGAGGATAAATGCAAGGCAAGATCCAAGATAGGAAGGCAAATTGGTTTTGCAAACATGGCAGAGAAAGTGCGTGGAATCAAATGCCAATATTAATGCATGACATCTGCTCTCTGCTCCAGTTCTGAGTAAAGTAATCCAGTCCTAATTACACACTGCTGTGCCCTCTACCAGCTAAGGAGAATGGTGCAGCCATTCTTAGTACCGGTATATATATTTCTTTCTCGATCTGATAGATACATTAGATGCAGGGCAGGCTTTTCATTTTTTTGGCTGTCAACTGCTTTGGGTAGCACAAAGAGAAGGGAGGAGAAAGGTTGCAGCAGGAAAAGATCAAAATCTTCCAAAAAGGACTCTGCTCCTAGAATAAAAATTTTTCCTAGAGAACTTTCCCTGCAGACCTCAATCAATATTATTCTCATCTGAGTGCACATATTATTCATTAAGAAACGTTGGCCAGATGTGCGCTATAGTGTATGCCTTCATTAGAGCCTCCACCTGCCTGCTTTTATCAGAAGGTCTTCAGTAACTTTCATCTTCATTGAACTTGTTTCTGTCTTTGGATTGGGAAGGAAATCTTGTAATCTCACAGGACGGGTTTATTTTAAAAAAAAAAGTAAAATATTCATCTCTCTGGTTTGTGGATGTGTTTTCTCCTCTCACACATTAATGGATCAAGAAGGTTATCACCATTAGATTCAGACTGAACTGGATGATGATGAAATCATGTGCAAAACATAGTCCAGTGCAACAGACCCTCACTGGCTCTATGACATGGGAATAGTTGGAATTCCTCCCTTGCATCTTCAGCAGCCATGCCATATCCTTTGTGTGCACCTACTGCTATTGTTCCAGCAGCCATTTTCCTATGGAATCAACATTTTCAGATACGTTGTTAGAATGACACTATGAAGACCTGACAAACGTCACCCATGCCAAGTAGAGTCAGAGAGAGCCACAAAACGCAGGAGACACTGGCAGCGTCTTGGATATTGTCATCACAAAGCAATGTGAGCCTGACATTGCATTTTACCTTTTCAATTCATTTATTTCCAGCTCTGACTATTCTGCGTCAATTCTGCCTGGTCTCTTCAGCAGCAAGACAGTGAGGAAAAAAAGTATCTTATCAAAGAAAGGCACTGGGATTTTTGTGCAATATGTTATGATCTAGTTCCGTGACTGGGACCCCTGTGCGCTGCAACAGTATAAAGAAGAACCGATGCTAACAAATTATGAAGAGCCAGCTCCATGGCTCTGCCTCTGTTCACCCACCTCACATTTGATTAGTCTCTGCTTGACATTAGGCTGGGAGCAATAAGCTCTGATCAGAACAGTGGATGTGGCAACAAGCCCGAGAGCTCCATGTGTCACTCCAGAACCAGACACTGTCTCACTGGATTCCTCCATAAAACAACTGAGGCAGATGTGTGGATGCCAACTTTGTCTTTCAGGTCTACCTACTGCACCCGCCGAGGTAAGGAATAAAAGGCAGGACTACCTGCAGGAAAACACTGCAGTAGCAATGAACTTTGAAGTAGAGGATATACAGAAAAGTCAATTATTGGTCCACATGAAAGTGAGACACATTCTAGAAACACTGTCACCAGAATTTACTCGTAAGGTTTGGGGGGTTTTTGTTAGGTTTTGGGATCCTTTTTTAAGGATTTTTTTCCACTTACTTCAAAGGACTCTGGAAACTCCGCAGAGACACTGCTGTGTGAAGAGGTGGCAGAGTCAGAGTCCATGTGTTGACTTGCTCAGAGAGATTGGGCTAAAGGTACGTTCCTGAACTTTTGCTTGACTTCAGTATGAATTGAAATTTTACATCATTGTTGAGAACTGATTGACCATACAAGTGGAAGAACCAATCTCACTTGAGCCTGGAAAAGTTTCAAGAATTAGAAAGAGAAGGGAGGCTTCTCCTGGAAAAAGTGTATCTCCTCTAAGTATGCTTTCCCTGGAGCCCAGGGGAAGCCAGCCTGTCCCAGGCTGGGCCTGCTCTAAAGCCATTCACTTGTGTCATAGATTCCTCTGCCTTAGACCTGCCCTTCTCCCCAGCTGTATTGGTACTGGGGAGACTCTGATGGATCTGCAGTGTGTCAAACCCAACCTGATTCTCCATTAGTTTATACCCACTCACAAAACCATTCTGATGCCAGTTTCTCCTGTAGAAAGAAACTTTATGGAGTTCATGGCAGCTGAGCTGTTCTGAGGGGGCAGAATCTGCCCAGTAAACTTCTTACGACACAAGAAGCAGACCAAGAATTTAGGTCTTACTACTTTCATTTTTGAAAAAATGTTTTTCTTTTTAACTTTGTGCTATGGAGAGCAGCAGCAAAACTTCTGAATAACTAATTTATCCACTGTAAATTTCTCTAAAAGGTCATTACAGATTGTAAAGCTTAAAGTGGCTTAAAGTGCCTGCCTTATATCACAGTGGTAAAGAATTCATTCTCTAGAGGTAGTATTTTTCAAGCTTTGCCATTTTTCTGCTATCAAAGGAAATGCTGTATTTTTAACACACTATTTGCTTTTTTAAAAAATAACCTATATTTACAAAAATCTTTAACGTTCATTTCACGCAAAACATAGTAACGGAATCAAGTGATTTGTTTTTACAATGTATAGGCAGAGAAGTTAAGTAGATCGAGCAGGAGTTTAGAAATAATTGAGGTCTGTAGATCTCAGGTATGTATTTAAGTGGTCTTTTGAACTGCAGGCCATGTTCTGTGTGAACATAACTTTTTAGAGCACTTGTGATTTTCCTCCTTTACAGGACTGCTGAATTGCGGTGTAAGGTCAGGCCCATGGTCACTCTCTTCTGACACTAGCAAGGTAGGTGCAAGTGATTCTGAAATGGGTAATAACACAGAGATCTTTTGTAGCTAATCCAGTGTAGAGCTGTGCAAATTGTCTTGGTTATTTGTGTGAATTCAAGAAATAAAACCCATGTGTCTAAACTGGCAGACAAAACTCTCATCTGCTCAAAAATCTGACTTTGGAAATAGCTGCTAAATTCACCATGTGCAGCAGTGGTCTTTGGTATGGCCTGACATTGCCTTCACTGCGGGATTCTGACTGGCACATGACTTAATCGCTTTCTCGTTTCTTTTTTGTTTTGATTTTTTTTCTCCTGTCAGCTGAAAGATAAAATAAAAAACATATTAACCTCCCTGATGAAGCTTTATAATTCCCAACACTGAAACATTAACCAATTCCTTAATTAAGAGAGACTGAAAGTAGAAGAATGCTTTTATGTC
This sequence comes from Gavia stellata, assembly GCF_030936135.1. Lineage (NCBI taxonomy): Eukaryota > Metazoa > Chordata > Aves > Gaviiformes > Gaviidae > Gavia > Gavia stellata. Next base: position 13,932,496 of record NC_082610.1, read on the forward strand.
ATTAGCTGGTTTTTGCTCCAGTCATCTGCCTCATTCAAGCATAGGATAATGTGAAACCTCACGGGTCTGCTGAAGGCTCGACTTAAGTATATTGCAGACTTCCTTTGCAATTTAATAAGAACGGCACGTTGTTCTTAAGAAACTTCATTTTCTCTTGCTTGTGCTCAAGACCAGCAAAAGAAAAGCAAGACCAGCTAGTGGGGAAGGACCTCAAGTTAGACCCAGAGGTCTGAGCCCTAGGCCTCTCTGCAGCACATAGGTGTGTTTATTCCTGCGTGCCTCTTCCCTCCCACACCAGGAATTAGTATCAGGCCAGAAGCTTCCCTAGGCTGAGCACCGCTGTTCTCTTTTATCTGTAGTTTCCTGCAGTATTGAGCATGATGACTTCTCAGAACTGCCTAGACAGGGCGCGTGTAAGGTACTGTAATTGAACGAATAACAGTGCGCCTTGATGACAAACCGGCACCTCAGCAACGGTGTTGTCTGGTCCTCCTCCAGCAGCGAGCTGCTTTAGCGCTTTGCTCCAGAGGACGGAGGGTCCGGGAGCTGAGGCTTGTTCCCAGTTCTGCCACTGATCTGTGTCAAGTTTTCCCAGTCACTCGTTATGGCGCCCGTTACGTACATAAGCGCTTTTTGAAGGACTGATCTAGCTGTTCCTCTCTAGTGTCAAGGTACTAAAAAATAAGTGTGGTAAAATTCTTTGTATGAGACTTCCAATCTACTGGGTGAAGGAGGCTCAAAAATTACCGAGACTTGCTCCCTTCTCTGAAATGACTCACTGAACAGATATAATTGAAAACCATGCAGAACAATGCTTCACCACACTGTAAAAAAGTCATTTCCCTAAAGTGGGGACCGTTACACTGGGGTCTGTCCCTTCATCTTATTAAAGCTGTAAACCTAGAAATCCCCATAACTGTAACTGTAGGATTACAGCAGACTATTCAAACTGCAGGATGTGTGTTTGGGAATGGAATGTTTTGGGCTTTGTACTTTTTTGTATTATTTTTCTCCCCTTGTGTGACGCTCCCTCATGCGCATGCACATGTGCAAATTTCGCTCTTGCTTTTTCACTCCACCTCTTTCTTTTTCATCTCCAGTGACCACATCTCTCTCAGCTCAAGTGTGAACATCACTTCTTAAGAACGATACCAAAGTCAACATCTGTTTCCTCAGTTTCTTCCTGTTCTACCCTTGGCATCCCAACAGTGACCTTGAGCTTCAGTGCACGCAGACAAACGCCTGCTACTCAGTAAGTCTGTGTTCAGATGAAACTGCATCACCCTTGTAGCAAACTCAGAATTAAGGCTCAAGAGTTGCATACTAAGATCCTGAGAATCTGGCTTTGCACCCAAAAGTCTCCTTGGCCACAGTGAGAAAAGGAATAGGCTCAAGGACCAAAAGTACACTTAGAAATGAGTCGATGCATGATGTTCTCCAGGGTCAGTATTTTTCAAGTGCTGCTGCGTTCTTTCAGGAAAAAAAAAAAGATTCATCGAGTTAGATGGACCAAGTTCCTATGGGTGCAGTATGTGCCATACAGTGGAAATTAAAGACCGGAGAATTAACAGGGTTTGTTGTGTTACAAAGCTGAAGGCATTTTTATCCTTGTATGTGTGGACTTGCAGAAAAACGTACTGCACTAATGAAACACAACTTTATGTTCCCAGTCATATTTTCGCTTGAAAAGAATGAATGTAGCTCAGTAAGTTTGGTGCCAAGCAAGCTCAGCTAGGGTGGGGTGGGGTTTTTTTGGTGGGGGAGAAGAGGAGGTGTTTGTGGTGTTTCCCCCCCTCCCCCTTGGCTTTAAGCGATGTGTACAAGGCGTGCTTTAGAGCGGGTAGAGTTGCCAAACAAGCAAGTTTAATCATGGCTGTCTTGACATGGGTGAATGTGAGGATGGGGAATTGGGGAGGGGGTAGTTCCATGAGAGTTGTGCAGCATTTTCTCCCCTGAAATCTATCACAAAGTGTCTGTCTCCCCTCAAGGGGAACCAGCCTGAACAAAAGTCCAAAAAAGGCAACATGGGGGACCTAAATAAAAGCTAATAGATGAGCTGAGCTAATATTAGTTTCCTGATATATAAAGCCAAATGGATTAATGGATCAGCTCATGCATTGCCTAAGGAAACAAAAAGAAAATCTTCAATACTTCTGTGCACATTGAGGACATGAACAATAAAGGTCTTTAGAAAGTAAAAACCTAATTTGGGGGAATCAATTACTACTTCTTTTTTCTTACACTTTTTTTATTTAAAGGAGTTTCACCCAGAGGTAAAATTTGGGTAACAAGCAAGTCGGAAGACATGCGTCTGAGATACTACAATGATGGTCGATCTTGGTTTGCATCAGTCTTGCCTAGGCTCTTTTTCGCGTTCCAGCTTCAGCTAATGGAAATCAAGCCCATTATGGTAAATGTAGGAAGCAAGTACATTAATAGTGGGCACTGACATTAATTCAAACGGTAAACAATTGAGAACTGTTCCCAGTACATACGAGATTATGTATCATCTTACCTGCTGCTTCAGAGGGCCGCTTCTTTCACAGGTTTTTAAAGTACAGAAGATTGTCTGCCACAGATTTTTCGGCTTTGGTAAACAAAACTATTTGCAAATTCTGCTTTGCTCCCCATCGGCCCCACATACTTTTTTCTTTTTGGATTTGGTTGCAAGCACTTTCACTCCAGAACTGCCACCATTGCAATGCCGATCTGTTCCTTACTTTAAAAAAAGAGGGGTGGACAGGGCAAGTTTAGCGAAGGGGAGAATAATCTAATGCAAAGGTAGAAAGAAAATTGAGCTTATTTATACAGTAACACGTGTGTTAGAGTAATGCCTCCCTTCCTCGGCTATACGCTCCCCCATTTTCTCTCTCACACACGTATATACACACACACTTTAACTGTGCTTTTGTGTTTTGTCAGAATTAATGAGAAAAGTTCCCTTGCCCTAGGGGTAATTAGTGTCCTTGGAGTTAAATAAGCTAATACTTAGACACCTCTGGCACAGGCAATTATGTTTGTGTATTGAATAATTGATTCAAAGAGGGGGGGAAGGGGCTGCTAATCAGATCTGAGCATAATGAATTGATTTAATTAACAGGGGAATCTGAGGGTCCCTGGGAAATGTGTGCATTTATTCAGCAGCAGGAGAGAGTGCAAAGCACATAAATTGAGTGAGAGAGCGAGCGAGCGAGAGAGGCAGGCGGCAAGTGCTTTTGCTTTCAGTGATAGGTTCACATCTTTCCTCCCTCCCACCCCCCTTCCTTTGAATATAATTTTAGATTTAGAGTGAAATCAAGAGAAAAGCACTTTAGAAGCCTGGAAAGCTCTTGCAGTAGCAACAGCAAAGGGGGAGAGGTTGTGAGCTATCACACGCGATTACATTAAGACAATTTTTGACAGCGCAGGTGGGGAAAGGACGGAGCTGGGGAACCAGCCCCCGATATCGTTCCTCCCGTACCTTTTTGCTCTCCCCCCCCCCCCTTCTTCTTTTTGAATATCTAAACTGGCACTCGAGCTGCAGCGGCGGGGCCGGGGGCGCGGCGGCTGGTGCATCAGCCCAGCTCCAGCTCTCCGGCGCCCAGCGCGACCGTAGCCCGCCGCAGCCCCGCTCCAAACTCGCGTCCCGGGGCAGCGCCGGGGCGGCCGCGCCGCTGCCCCCCGCCTCGGCAGCGCCCCTCTCCCCGGCCCGGCCCGGCCCGGCCCGGCCTCGCCTCCCCCGGAGCCGCGCGGCGGCGGCTGGAGGGGGAGCGCCCCAAGGAGCCGGAGCGGCGGCGGCGGCGGCCGCCCTCGGCGCCCGGGACAATGGTGCTGGACAAGGAGGACGGTAGGTGGGAGCGGGGGCGCGGGGCCCCGCCGCCGCCAACTCCGTGCGGGCGCCCCGGCCGCGGGAGGCGGCGGGCGGGCAGGGAGGGAGGGAGGGAGGGAGCTGCCCCGCGCCGGGCCGCCGCTCGCTGTGCCGCGGCAGGGCGCTGCTGCCCGGCCTGTCCCGCATCGCCCCGCCGCTGCCGCGGGTAGCGGAGCCCCCCACCCGCCGCCTCACAAAGAGCGCCCGGCGAGTGCGCCCGGGACGGTGCCCCCTCACCACCCCCGGGGCCGCTCGCCCTGAGGGCTGCCGCCGCCCCGCCGCGCTCTCAAGGCCGGGCGGTGCGGGGTCTCTCTGCCCGGGCGTGCCGAGCCGGCGGCCCCCGCCGGGCCCCCCCCCCGCCTCCCCGTGCGGCGGTGACCGCGCTGGGGACGGCGGCGGCTTGCCCCGGCCCCGGTAAGGGCTGCTGCCGGCGGGGAAGTGCCTGACGCCTGCAGCCCTGTCACCGGGCCCGCCATCAGCTCTGGTGGCCTTAGCGTGTGTCACCGCCGGGCCAACTTCGGTGGCACCCGAGGCTGTGGCGTGCCGAAAAGCCCCCCCGCGCCTCCACTGCAGTCAGCGCTGCCTTGCGTGATCGCGTAAATTGCCACCAAATGTCTCGCTGGCGGGGGGCTTTAACTCGGAAAAGTGGATACCAGGCTAAAGAGGCAAGTGGGAGATGCTTTCCTTTGCTCGTTTTTCTCCTGTTTCTCTACCCGCCCCCCCCCCCCCCCCCCCCCCCCCCCTTTTGATCTGGAGTTTCTGCTTCAGCAAGGTGGGACTCCGCAGCCGCGACACCGCAGAGTCAGCTGGGGCACGAAGAGAAATGACGGGCTCGCTTGTGCGATCCGGCTGTGTGGGAGGGGGCCGAAGCGCTGACAACGGGAAGGTTAAGTGCTCACTGCCCCAGAGAGGTGCGTGGGGAGGGAGCTCGCTGCAAACTCGTCACATGCCTCTGGGCCGAGAATCCCTCTCCCAGTGTCTTTTCTTCTTCCAGTTTCTTGAAGCCCTCTGAAGTAAAGTGTTGTAGTGTTATTAATGGGGTCTATAACGCTCCAGTCGAAAGCGCGTGTGTTGGGGAAGAGGGGATGAACGTATCTACCTGGTCAGCAAGAGATAACAGTAGAAAGACTTTTCTCATCCCTCACCCCTGTGCACAAAGCTAAAAGGGTTAAGTAATGACGGAGGAATTAAGCCAGGTTAATTTCTTACTGGTGTACGTATGTGGAACGAGGTTTGTGTTTCCCTCTGACCTCGCTCTCGGGGGTGACGTGCATTGCCAGAGTCCCCTGAATTTTGCTTGACTGTTGGAGGAAAAGGGAGGAAAGGCTTTTAACATCTCCATTAATACCCTTTAATAATAACAATAACTGGGTGATGTCTTAATCCCAGTGACTCTCTGTCAGAGGGTGCTTGCCAACCTGTATCTGTCTCAATCTGATTGACGAGCTAACAGCAGGATGCTGCCTCCATCGCAGAAGCGAGAGGCACAGGTGAGCTGGGAGGAAAAACTGAGATCTGAAGAGGGTTTCCTAATAGGGGTATTGGGGTTCTCTCAAGTGTCGCAGACGTACTCATTAAACACAAGGAGCTTGGGGCCGGCATGATGGTGGTGTAAGGAAATGAAACTAGAACCATTGATTATCCAGACAGTTCTCAACAGCCTCCTTCCAGGAGATCTCCTTGGCAGCCGTATAAAAGGGAATAATGGTGGCAGTGGTAGAGGTAAAGAGGAAATTAGTGCGGGGTGCACTTAAAAAGGAGTAAAGTAGGAAACAAACCCCTGATGAGAAGGCTGCGGAGATCAGAGCAACAAACTGCGGTAATGCCCGGGAATCTCCCGTGCTGTTGATGGAGTAGTTATGATCAAGGAGAAATTATGTTCACTTTTAAAAGTGTGCTGGAGAAATTGGGGACAGGAGGTGAGATTGAGAGAAGAAACTCTTTACAAAGAGGTTATTTTACCTTTGTACATTTTTCTGCCTGATTCAAATGGGCTCCACTTGCCTGCTCATCTGTGAATGTTAAAAGGGGATGCTGGACCTGCATAGGTTACAAATGGACTAAAATGGAAGCTTTTGCTAACTAAACCAATTCCTTTTGAAATCAAGCTTGAATGGGCTTGTTAATAAAAATGGGTCTGTTTTACTCCCATAAATGGCTTTCTTTTTTTTTGTTTTCCTTTTTCCCAGAGGCCGGTCTGATTTCTACCATCTAAAAATCGTGGTGTCGTGGCTAGTATCCAATTCTCGCCTTGATTTGAAGAGGCTTTGCCATGTGGGGGTTTTTTTGAGGCATTTTCTTCTTTTGAGGTCTCTGCCAGCAGTGGGGGTGTTCATAGTTATTACTGCGTGGAGAAGGCAGGATTTCAGAAACATTCCCCCCCCTCGCCCCAGTAGTCCTGGTGCATCGCAAGGAGGACACTTGCTGCCTAGTAGGCAGAGGTTGCAATGTGCTCCTTGCTTTTGCATCCCTGAAGGCTACTTGGCAAGCTGGGCCATGGCCATGGCCTCAGAGGCAGCCGCCTGCTCTTCTAGCCCCCGGGTCGGGGCTGTAACGGGGCCTTAGGGGCGTGTGCTGGCCCTCCTCTGACACCAGTATCGCCCACGAAGTCTACTAACCGCTCTTCGGCTTTGTGAGTGAAAGCTTCCTTGGCAAACACGCTCCGTGGTGCCGGGAGAAGTAGTAGAGATGCAATAATAGTTTTCTGTGGTCTTTACAGATCTCATTGAGGATGAAGGGACAGACTGAAAAAATAACAACAATAATAATGTTTTTGACTTGATGTGTTGTGGCATCATGTCAAGTTATGTCAGGGAGGTAACATCATCTTGTGTGCTTGAAGTGACATAATATAATCTGACTGACGCAAGATGATTTGATATTAGAAAATACCGTTTTACAGTGGAACTTTGGCAAATATCTTCCCGAAACAAATGTTAGGAAGCGAGAGAAGAGAGATGGGGGGGGGGGGGGAAGAGAAAGGTTGGGAGTGAGAAACTTCAGGGCTTGCATTTTAGTCAGTTCCACTGCGTAAATCACTGCTGAATTTGCTGTGGGCAAGCCAACCTACGCACCGTGCAGCGCATTTATAAATTTCAAGATAATGAGAGTTAAGATATTTCTCAAATACATAAATGTTTTGATTGCAAAGACCAGATTTCTGCTTAAAAAAGTAAACTGACATCAGGTATCATGATTAATTCCAACAGATTGTGTTAATTGTAGTTGACTTTAATTGCTGTACAAATGTGTTGGGGGTTAGAAAACTTTTTTTTATTGTTGGTGTGTGAAATGAGTAAGCAGATAAAGCATTTAAAAATACCCGTTTGCAAAGGGAGTAATCCAGCATCTATGACATGCTGAAGCAGTAAAGGAATAAAACGTACATTGATCCGGTACTGCGTATTTTTTACAAGTGCGTTATGTCTGCTAGTTTGCTCTGCCACAGAAGTCAGCTGCGAGAGACAATGGCTAACTTAATTTTTATCAATAATCTGCCATTCTTGTAATTACCAAATAGCGTAAGCTTAAATATACCATATATTTTGGGGTAAGCGTGTTCTTTTTGAAGGTGATAGGGTTGAAAAGTACGCAAACAGAAAGATGGAGCATTTTTGGAGTTCACCATTTCCTAATGGCGGCCAATAGTATATTAGAAGTATTAAAATACCTGAAATTTAGAAAGCCTGTGGCTTTGTTACTTTTTGCGCTGATGCTTTTAACTATTAGACTTTAATCTTTGGGATAAAGTCCTCCTCCTTTTTAGCTTGTGATACTTCTTAAAATAAAATGATTATTTATGGTTGTTGCACTCTTATGCTAAAATGCATATTCAACACTTGCAAGCTAGCATCGCTAGGAAATCGGAGTCGTTCGAAGTACTAGATGAAAACGGTTCAATGTAAAATGATACGTTTAACATCAAATATGCTCAAGGACTGTTAGGATTAAGTATTCTGAATGAAGGGGGAAGGAAAAGCCACTTCAGCTGGGGTTAAGGAATCTAATTAAAAATCGGTATTAAGGATATATAACTTGAGCCTGCTATCATGCTTTTTAGAGTACCGTTGTGTCAGTTGTAAAGGGGAGGAAGAAGCGTCATAAAGCAGGAATTAAATGTTTTCTCGGATTAAAAGACAGAGATGAGTGAAACGGTGCTGTTGATCTTGGTAGCGAAGCATCTGATCCCGCAACCCTTAGAAGTGCCAACAGACGACTTGTCTGAACAAGGATTGTGAGTTGGGAGAGGATGGATAAAAGACGTGGGCCCCAAACTTGTCACTGTATATTTGGGCATCGATGGCATCTCTGAAAAGTGGAGCAAACCTGTAAGGGTTTGTACCGCATTTGATTTGTTGAATTCAGTTTAATACCGCCCTAGTGAAAACGGAGCTGTGTTCTCCAGAGTATTCCCTGAAACTAATATGTACATGTGAAAACAAACACAAAATGTTTGTACAGAAAACTGATACCAAGTTTTAGGTCACAACAGAGGTGCGAAATCTAGCTGCGAGTAGCAGGGCTGGCGTAGCGCAGCCTGGCTCGGCGGCACCCGCTGCGGGGAGTTTCGGGTCTGACCCGCCGAGAGCTCCTGGCGGGCTTCAGGCAAAACCCCGCGCGTACGGGGGCAAACCCGCAGCAGCGGCGCTGCTGCGGGGCAGCGCCGGGGCCGGAGGCGCGCCGCGACGCTGCCTCCCGGGGGCCGGGTCCCTGGTCCCGGTGCCGGTGCCGGTGCCGGGCAGCAGCCGGCGGGGCTGGCGGCGGCGGGGCCGGGCTGCAGGTGGTGCTGCTGAGCCGGGCGGGCTGCGGCTGCCGGGGAGCCCTGGCGGGAGCGCGGGCGAGAGGGGCCCTGGGAAATACGTGCGGCTGTTCAAGCGCAAGTGCGCAAAGCTCGCGGCTTGAGAGACGCAGGCAGCGCGAGCGGGGCTGAGGGAGCCTACCCGCGCTGGGTATCATTTTAGATTTAGATTCGGCGTAGATCCAAAGGGAGAACACTTTAGAGGGCTGAAGGCTGTGTAGTTGCAACAGCCGGGGTTATGAGCTATCAAATGCAATTACATTAAAATAGATTATACTGTGTAAATTGAGCCATTTAGAAGGTGAGAACCAAAGAAACAGCTCTGATCCCCCTTCTTTCCAAATTGCAGTTTTAGTTCCTTGCAATTCTGAGGCACAAAAGTAGGTGAGACTGCTTTTGTATCTGCAAAGTGCTTTATTTCTGAGTGTAATTCTAACTGAGTGCAATCTAGGTTAAAAGCTGGACAACTGGGTAATTAGAGCTCACTTGCTGCTAAAGGACGATCAGCTGTACCACAGCTCATTTGTGTTCCCAGAGACTTGTTCTCTTCTCCCCTGAGTGGAGGCTGCTGGAGAAGAAGCATCTCTCCCCGGACTTTTCTTGATTGCGGAGATGATGGTGCTGGACAAGGAGGACGGTAGGTGGGCTGAGATTGTGTAAGCCTGTGCTTGGTGTCTTCTGTGTGCTGCTAACGTAGAAATAAATAGTTTTGAAACAGATGCGCGCTGTACATATCAGAGTGCTCTGCTTTCAGCTTCTGATCTTTTTCTCTTGTGTTAGTAAAAGCATGCTTGCTCTTTTTTTTTTAATCTCTTCTCTGGCATGATCGAACCAGTCGAGAAGGGTTTACCCCAGGCTCTGTTTGCTGAAGGACATAGCAGAAACAGCTTGATTTTGGTTTCTTTTGTATCTGTTTAGATTTTTCTTTCTACAAGTTACTCTAACATATCCATTTTAGCCTGTTTATTTTATTTATTTTTTTATTATTGTAAATCTAATTTTGAGATTTTCTGTACTTTCTATTGCATGTCATTTGGGTCTCTTTAACGTGCACCTATTTCTCACAGCTTTTCTTCATAGCTATAAACATAATGACAATAAGCTAATAAGCTGCTCTGGCAAAAAAAGCATTGGCTTATTCTAAGAATTTACTCCCTTCTCTAAATGGCAGAAGTGGAGGTTCGTTTGGGAGGTAATTTAATGAATGAAGCTCAAGGAGAGCTTGACTTATTTTAGGACTTAACATATACTTTTTTTTTTTTTAAAGCTGACTAGTCCATATCAAGGATGACTAAGGGGTACAAATCAATGTAAAGAATAATAAATAGTGTTAGTTAGCAGTTTGAATGACCTGATGCCTTCTTTTGCACACCGCCTACCAGGGCGTGCAACTTAACCGCACAGTCACCAGTAGTTTCTAGGACAAATGTGGTAAGTCTAATCACAACTTTTTAATGAGGTTTTTCTAAGGCTGCTTGTGGTTTAGGTCTTCCCTCATAGCTTGTACACTGAAAGCAAAGATTAAAACTGAGGCAGAGCAGAACGCTTCTGTAGCCATCCACATGGACTTCCATCGGTGGTGCTGCCTCTTGCCAAAGACCTCCACCTTGGTGGCACTTTGTGTATTGAAAGTGGGAACTACGTCTTTACTTTTAACACGCATTTTTAACTATTATCTCAATGTTTCATTTCATCTTTATAAATGGATGAAGTGTGCCGTGTAATGGGTGTGTTGCTGGATTCCCTGATCTTTTACAATTTTTTTCAGAAATCTCTTTAAGTGTTAAAAACAAAAGTCATAGGCAGTTGTCATTTGGAAGTAGAAGAAATTACTATTTGTGAGACTGTAGACAGGAAACAGCTTTTCCCAGGGAGCCAAAGAGCTTGGAGAAATTGGAAGTTGAGCATTTGGGCAGTAGCATTGATTTTACTTGAATATATGTATTGCATTTTAAAATATTTATGAGAAAAATAACTTGTAATTCAAAGTCACTTGCTTTCCTGTGTCAGATCAGTGCTAATCATGTATTGTGAATAGTACTGAAAGCTGCCCAATGCTATAATAACTTGGAGCGATGTGATTTTTGTTCCCCGACCCATATCTGTCTTCTGGTATTTTAAAACTGCATTAATACTGCACTGGAAAAATAATGAGGAAAGAAGGCTTGACTACTGAAAATAATGGATGGATGCTCACTTTTAACCAAAGGTGGTCTTCTGAAGTCTCTCTTCTCTTTCTCCTCTCCTCGCCTCCCAAAAAAGGGTGAGGGGGGAATACTACCCAGTATTTTACATCTAGCATTTTGAGGTCTTTATCTCATTATAAGTTTGATTTCTAAAATTATCAGTCTGGTGTATTCATGTGCGTAGAATTTGAATCTAGTTTCTGGGATGGGATGTGAGGTTTTGTTTCATTCTGATGTGAAGCACTTGGGACAATGGAAAAATGTGAATGGACTTTTCACAAAGATTTTACACCTTTAAAATATGAGACCAAGCAGAAATGCGTCATTATCAGTGCCCTCTTGTATGCAGATTCGATCAAATTTTGACTAAGAGTTGACCAATGTGGGTTCAGTGCCCGTGTATAAGTTGTCTTGCCCTTCTGAATTTATTCTGTGCTAATTAAGTTGGCATCCTAAAACTGTGAAATAATCTTATTCAGGGCAAAAAAATAAAGTAAATCCTGGGCTTTATTTCTGTTGAGGTCTCAGAAGTTCCTTTGTTAACACAGTAGAACTTCTAAAAAAAAGAAGTAGAAGTGAAGCATCTGTTACACATCTTCTAGATCAGCTTTGCAGTTGACTGGACTGTGGATAAAAGACACGCTAAGTGGTTGAGTATTGCTTATGCTGGGAAAACAAATGAAGCTAACAGGGTTTCAAAGGCTTTGAAGCAGTGTTGCTCTCAGAGGTGTTCAGTTGTTTTCTTTGGCAATATAAGTTGAAGCAAGCTAGTTTACTTTATTAGAGGCATAAGGCTACTCTTGTAACCTTCCTCTGACTAAGATGAATTTGGCTGACTGACCTTATTTCTTTCTGGACCACACGTGTTGTGCTGGGCTTGGGGTTTTTTGCTTTTTTCCCCCCCTTTAGGACTCATCTCTTTTAAAGGACAGCAGAATTTTCCATATTTTGTTAAATCTTCCCTTTCAATTTGTGTTTCCCTATAGAACTGTGTTCTGCTATGATGGAGCAATGCAAATCAAGTAGAATAGCCCAAATTAATTCTTCACATTGGTGGCAGTATGATTGCCTGCATGGAATCAATAATGCATCATGGAGGGATCAAATTTTGGAGTATAATGTGTGAATAATGCTTGACACAAAACAAAAATTCAGTCATCATAATAGCAATTAGGAAAAAGCTGCAGCTTATCCCAGCTGTAATCTCTGCTAACAATGAAGCACAGCCTGGTAATCAGCATGTGTGGTATGAAATGCACTAATAGAAATCACGGCTCTTTGTTATGTGTGTGTGGGGGTGAAAGTTTCATTTTAGCTAACTTGTACTGTGTTAACTAGACATAGTATGCTTCAACCAAATTATTGAGTGTGTGTGCACTTGTAAAAACACTGATCAGCTGTGTGTTCATCCCGATGTTTGCATAGACAGTAGCACCCCAAATCACGGATCCTTTGTGTTTTCAAGCAGAACTCTGATTAAATAGATCGCAAGAGTAGGCCAAGTAAATAACATACCAGAGGACTCCATTAAACATGTACCTGTATACAAACCTTGGGTTTTATTTAAAAAAAAAATTCCATAGTTTCTTTAAAAATGAGAAGGAAAATATGGATACTCAGTGGTTGCGTGCACTGGGGTTGGAGAATGGGTCTTAGGTTGATGGGAGGTATTTAGGACAATGAATATTAGGTAATTTGAAACTGGATTAGTAGCAGCAGTTGGGTTCCCTGTTGTGTAAGAGCCCATCTTACCCTGCACAGAAGGAAAGAAAACCAGCATTTGGAATTAGAAAAGCAGTGAAATTGATTGTATAATGGCAGTTACAGGAACGGTGCCACCGCGCCCTATCCAGGACAGCAGAGCTGTGGGCTGACTTCACAAATGAGTATGCCAGCTGCCATACGGGGGTACCTATAGATAGGTAGATTGATATGGAGAGATACCTACCTTCAGCAAGATAGGTCCTGACAGTCTGCTTCTGTTGATAAGAATTATTATACGCACAAAAATAAGGCACGTCCAGGTTGTATGCAAACCTAATACAAAATAGTGCCATATAGGAAGAAGAGCTGTTCTGCGAGCTGCTGGTATCTTTTGTTTTCTAACATATGTTTCTCAGATATACCTATTGAAGAATCATGCAAAGAGAGAGGATGGGAAATGTCGGGTGGCTTTTTCCTTACATGACATGGAATTGAATTTTTCTGTTCCCTAATATTCCTGGTGCTGCCTCTTTTTTTTTTTTTTTTTTGTTTCCCTTTTTTATTCCTATGCCCCTCTGCCCTGGACCTTCTTTGTGGTCCATCGTTGTCTAAATTCCCATTTATAAAGAAACACTACACATCTTCCCAGACATCAGCTTATTCAAAGAATGTTTGATTCAGGTCACCAAAGACCCTGCATTTACCTATTTAGCTGGGTTACCTGTTGATCTTTTGAGGGCTTGATCGTGACACTCGTGGTCTTGGTGTACTTTCAGAGGTTTGGTCTGGCTTTAGTTCATGACACTGTGTCCTTTTGTGACTCAAATGTACACCAGTGGATTAATACAATTATGACGAGGAGGCAGAAGGCTGTAAAAGCAGGAATCTGAATAAGGCCAGAGCACACTTGGCAGCAGAATAAACCGTGAGACTCGGTTTGGCCAGAAAGGACCAGAAAAAAAAAAGTGGAATGTTTCTCCAAAGCTGAGCAAATGTGGAGCTAGAGGTAGTCTTCCTAGAGGTGCCCCCTGTTCCTGGAAATGGCAAATACAGAGGCATGAGAGTATAGCAAGACGGTAAAGTAATTGCCTAAGTCTTTTCAAGAAATGGAAGGTACTGTGGTTGGAGCACTGATAACCTAGATCTCTATTTAATGCAAACATCCTATGGGAAGAAGAGGGGTGAAAGGGGTTGGTGGGCCTAATAGGAGCAATCTACTTTGTATAGGTGTCTTCCTGCCAGGAAATCAAATAGTTCTTAGTGTTTGCTTAGACTACGTAGCTGAAGGATCTGGGTAGGCATCTGTATAGGGTGTCATCGTTCTTCGTTCCCAGATGCTGATGAGGTGTGATAGTTGTCTGGTTGACATAACAAGCGTTAAAACAGTGTAGGAACATTTTTCAGCTTGGGTAACAGGGCAAAAGAAGCAGCTGGTTCTTGGAAATTTGTTTGCTCTAATTTTTGTTTAATACAGTAGAAAGGATGCTTGATACCCTGGCAGTGGAACATAGTTTGTCTTCTCTGGGGCTAGTGTTAAGTTTTATTATCTTTAATAGATACAATATGAACATGCCAGCCTGTTTGTCGTAGCCATTCCAAAAATGCTCTCTTATGGTAGAATCTTCGGAAAAATTCCTTTTAAGAGCAGTGCATTATTAATAAAGTAATCCATTAGGTCTGGTGATAAAGGGTCACAGCAGAGTCTGAAATACGTTTCTTAAATGGTTAAGAAATTTATCATGGTTGGAGGATTAATTGATTTCATTTAGAGGCTTTCTTAAGGTTTTCAGGCTTTGTGTTTAGAGATGGTTTTACTCTCTTTGCAAATGTGCTTGCTGCTTAAAGTTTTGCTTCGCTGTCATTAGCATGAACTATTACATTTCTGCTAAAGGCAAACTGTTCTTTTTGCATTATGACTGATTGCATCTGTGAGGAGTCTTACTTAGGTAAAGAATATGAAAGTTTATGGCAAATAAGGTATTTTACTTGAAATCAATTCAGAATCGGAATAATGGTATCAAGCATTAAGTGTTGCGGTGTAAGAATAAAAAAAGGCACGGCAGATGCTGCTAAATGCTGAACTATAAAACTCTAATGGGTCTATATCTTTTTAAAATTGGACAGAACTGTCATCATTTAGAATACATAGACATTGTTTTAAACAGTGTAGAAATCACTGCCCCCAACTTCAATAATGTGCGTAACTGTTGCCAGGGAATGATTTATTCAGTGAATGTAGCTCCTATTCACTGAAGACTTGGGAGTGGAGGGAAGGGCAATTTAAAATGAAAGTTGTTCACTATTAGATTAACATAATTAAGCCTATAGATGGTCTGAGAACAATTCACTGCAGCTACTGTTTTTTATTTCTCAGTGTGTAAGTGTGTGTGTGTGTATTTTCTCTGTCCTCCACCAGGATGACTCCCGAGCCCAAGTTTTCAAGCGTGATGTTGGGTGGTATCTGTGCAAACAGATGCTCAACTCTCCTTTCCAGTGAATGTTCTTGCAAACTTGTTTCTTCGTACATTACACATCAAAGCAGATAATGGATGCTGTTGTCCAAACTTAGAGGGGGTTTTAATTTCATTGAATGTTTCTGAATTCTTTACGCCAGTGTTCAGAGTTCCTTGCATGCTAATCAAACTCTGAGTGGGTGATTTGAGCAGGGAAAGTAATATTTGCCTTCTTTTTAAATTATTGATTTCAACAGTTCTAGTTTTTCTTAAAGAAAAAGTGGGTGATTGTTGCATATTCATGACTGAACTGCAGAGAACTTGGACCAGAATTAAACAATTAACCCTCTCACCAATGTAAACATCCATTTGAGTGGAAGCCAGGGATGTTCCTACTCAGTTTATTATGGATCTGAGATATAGAAATGTATTCCGGAGGACTGTGTTTCTAATAAATAAAAAGGCATAATGAGAATGTAACTGGGAAGGAAGACAAAAGCAACCATGCTTTAAATTGTTAATGATGGTGCCAGTGGCTGCAGCTTTACCACAGCTGTTTAAATTGATCAGCTAGTGAAAATGTTTTGTTTTGGCATTTTCCCTGCATGTGCAACTCTTTCGAAGGGACTTCTGGAAGCTTTTCAAAGGGGAGTCATCATCTTTTTTTAAACCAGGCTTAGAACACCAGTATTTTGGAATCCGATATTTAAGGATTCAGTTCAGTTTTTCTTTTGTGAAGTTTTTGGCTGATGAGCCATTGCTTTCCTTAAATTTCTTTTACCACTCTTCTTTTTTTTTTTTTTCTTTTTCCTTCCCCCTCCAAAAATACTTCAAATTACTCACTACCCGTAAGAGATGAGGCAACAGCACACTTCCTATCTGTCCTTTTTTCCCCATCCCCTCTGTTTTCTCGGCGCTACTGAGCTTGATCAGAAAAGCAGAAAAGTGTTATGTCAATTTGCTATGCATCTTTTGGTCAAGCATCCAGTGTGAAATTGTTCTGTAAAATGTACTTTTTCAGAGGGAACTTGCTACTAATTTGTTTCCTGGTTGGCTCTACCTTGCAGCTGATGTGAGTTGACCAACACCTCTTTAATGCTTGTATCGTTTCCTTCTGTTCCAGAGAGGTGGGTATACGTTTCAAAAGGATGCAATCCCTTCGAGTCGAGTTGGTAGGGGAAGGTCGTACTTTCTGTGTATTGACAAGTGACACGGTAGAGATCTACGGGTGGAGGACTGGCCTGAGCTGGTGAGCCTTGGTGTGTTTTGCAGAACACTCCTGCCTTGGGTTCCCACCTGAAAGAGCTCGTGAGCAGACCTACCTGGGACCTTGTGTAAAGCCTCTTCCTGGCACTCTTGATGGCAGGTGACTCGTGGATAGGCCGTGCCTTAGATAATGTTGAGCAACCTGATTTCTGCCTAATGTACTTGCAGTGGCGGGGGGGGGGGGGGTGTGTGTGGTATTGAACATTATTCAGAATCCATTATATATTTATCTTTATACTCCTTTGTGGAAAATGATTTCTGTAAGTACCCTGTTATGGTTATGAAAGCCCAAACCAAGCATCAGTCTCAAACCCTTTGACCTGTCTGCACAGAATGGAGATCTGTTTTGAAAAGGACTCCTTTATATCTGTTTTTACTCCATGCCCTTCCATTCATTTGCTTATACAAAGCAATAAAGGGTAAAACTAAAGTAACATAAATTGGTCTGTCTTCCTGAATCCATGTCTCGCTAATGTACCCAGATTAACTCAACTGTAAATTGTCTCCTTTGGATGTCGTGTCTTGCTAAAAGTTTCCTATATGATTCATGATTTGGATTGCTTTTAACAGCTATTGGCTAAGCAATATGGTAAATGTACAAGGTGATGCAATTGGCATTAGTGAGAGGATGCACAGGAGCATGTAATGCAGTCAATACTACATTAACTACTGATGCCCAATTACAGAAACTGGAAGAGTGGCTTTTAGGAGCATTAGGACTTGCAGAAGAGCTGAGATCACCTGCCGCTCCTTGCCTAAAAGCTTCACCCTTTATGCGCTGGGATCAAAGCAAACATTTAGTTGCTATTTTGTCATGTATAACAACGAAGGTATTTTTCCCCCTTTTTTTCCCCGAAAAGTGTCACACTGATGCTTTTAGCACATGTAAAATCCCATCTCCATATTTCAAGAATCTCCTTCCATCTCCTGGGGCAAGACTTTATTTGAATAAAAACTCTCTAACCACCTCTGTATTTACTGTTTTGCTGAAGCTTACTACTTTAGCCATTTTTTTTCTTTTAAAGAAATACTAAGTGCAATTTAGACTGTCCTATTTCAGCGTGTCAGACAAGGCTCCCCCTTCTCTCCCCTTCCCTCCTTTTCTAATCTGTATATGATTGTTTGTGACCTCAGCTGGCTTGAAGTCTCTAGAAAGAGTGTTTTAAAATACAACCAGATATCACATAAAACAGGATATTTGAGTGTGTGACCTCTCTGCAGTCCACGTTCGGATTAGGCACACATTGTTTCCACCACTGCTTTTAAAGCCCATTTGCAGTCAACGGCAAAGACCCACATTACACTAAAAGACAGTGCATACTTTTAGGTTGAGCTGAGTGTGATCACAGCTTCTAAATCTATTTTAAAAATAACGAGCAATGTCGTCTGCACGGCAAAACTCGCAACCCACAAAGTTCCTCTGGACTTAGAGCAAGATGGGAAATTAAGCAGCTCTAAGAACACTGAAATATTTTAATACAAAAGACGGCTGGCAGGTGGCTTATTGCTCTTGTTGCAGTATTTGTCTTTACTTCCAGCTATGATACTTGGCGTATCACTGCTGCTTTTAATCCTCGAAGCATTTTGCCAGCATTAAGGAATTTGTGCACCCCAATTTAGCTTTCCCTGGAACTCAGGCCTGGGTATCTGGGGGAGATGTGCCTGACCCCCCGCAGCGTGGGCGGAATTCCGTGCCGGTTGTCCCAGATTTGTTCAGCTCTGCTTCCTCTGCGCAGCCCTCGCTGCCCCAGCCAGCGGAAGAGGAGGGTGGGACCCGCAAGGCCACCCCTTGTTGTGGCACAGTGCTGGGCCCCGCTCCCACCTCGCCCGCTCCCCCACCCTGGGTTTGGAGGTCAGAGCTCCGCGGAAGAAAGGAGAAAGAATTTCTGGATCTCCTGGGAAGGATGGAGCGCTACTGCAACAGTTGCTCTCCTTGGCTGTTGTTGGGGCAGTTGCGTTGATCCACTCTCAAGAGGCAATTTTATTTTTTTTTTTAACGTCCCTGATGTTCAGTCCAAGTAATTGCAAATTGTTGAGATAAAACCTTCACTAGCCTATCTTCCTGCCATAATTAAGAGCATCGGTCACGTTCCCCTCCGATTCCTGCCATGATTATAAGTGTCGGTCGCGTTCCCCTCTGTCGTTTCATGCGCGCGACAGAAAAATGAGGTAAGACTGTGCTGTAAAACACCCTGCCAGTCTACAGGCGCTTCCTTAGCGAGGTTTTTTTGGTAGATGCTGCCTTAACTTCTCAGCCCGCTGGCGTGTTGGTTCTTCGTGTAATTGCTCCCAGGTCCCGTGGAGCTCTGCCCCGTATCTCGTGGCTGCCTCGGTGCTCAGCTGGCCCAGGGGTGTTTGCGGTGGCCGGAGGAAGGAGGGACTGGAGGGGCAGGGGCGGAGGAGGAGTGCTGTTATTTTTAAGAGGACTGTTGCTTTCGGTTCCTGATCGATGCTCTTTTGAACGTCAGGGGGGAGGGAGCAGAAGGGAACCTGCTGGTTTTCTCCTTGCGCTAATGTGTTTAAAAGGTGGCACCAGCAGTGGAGGCATGGGGGAACTTGACTGAGCTCTGCCTTTAGTGTGGCTTCAGCGCGGACAAGGATCCTGTGCTTGATGCACTTCCCAAGCTGTACAAACAATGCTTTGAATGTCTGAAGTACCCAGCAGGGCAAGTCAAAATGTCCTTGAGCAACTTTGTTTTTAGACAGTGTTTTCTCTTTTCCTTTGATCAGGAGGAAGCAGATGTGTCTCTTCTTGTCTGTGTGTTTGCGCACACCCCCTGATGCACACGCATTCCCTGTCCTTGTGCAGGGGCTGCAGTATTTAGGGTAGGCTGTTACTCCTCTTTGTTCTTTCTTATTACTGTTTTTTTCCAGGGAATCTAAGCTGGAATTTAGAGAGGTCAGACTAAACAAGGTTTTAACTTACTCTCCCTCATTCCCTTATCTCTCTTTAATTTGGACAGAGTTTAAAAAAAAAAAAAAAAGTAATAAGGCTCCCTTAAAAAAAAAAGTATGCATATGTATAATCGATTCATTGACTAGTCTTTTTGGGGGTTTTTAAGCATTCAGTCTAAGTGGGCTGCTCAGTGAAATTTGTACATTCATAAAATAGCTGATTGAAAAGCAATATTTCAGATAAATACAAGCCAGCGATCTATCAGCAGTTGTAATAAAAGCTGGGCTTCAGGCTGTGATTTTATTTTGAAATAATAAGAATTGCTTTATTCTTTTTACTTGAGTTACCATGGTAATTCTGTCGTGTAGCAGTGTTATATTGATTTAGAAAGTGGACAGTAATATTTCTTTTGTGTTATTCTGTTTCTAGGGGTTGATTTCTAATTTCCACTTGGAGATTACTTTTATAAATTTCTTAAGTCCTTCCACTTTTTTCTCTAGCAGTGTAATTTTCCTCTCACACATTGCTATTTTCTGAGCTTATTGGTTTGCTCTTATTTTAAATTAAACTTGCTGGTTTCAAATATTGAAATGACATCTTTGTCTGTGTCTGTACTTTGGTTTAGCAAAATATTACAGTCTGCTGTTTTATGCTTAATAATTTAAGGGAAGCTTTATGTCTGCCATCAGTGGTTGTTGGTAACTTACAACTAAACCAACACAGAGCTTAAACCTCTGACATTTTAATACTGTGTAATGGTGCTTCCACCCTGCACACCATTTCTTTTTTTTTAATCTGCCGTGTGTGTGTGTATGCTAAAGAGAACAATTAAAATCTGAAGAGATCAGGAGGAGGTTTTGGGTGGAGCTGGCTCTTGGACGCTTTAGGTCTCCGTCACACGTGGGAGAACCGCTGGCAGGGTCCATCACGCAGGTCCCCTCCCTGGTTACCCGCCTTCCTCATGCAGTTAAGAAGCTTCAAGTTTTCTGAAAGCAAAACTTTGACTTGCAGAAGTGTGTGTACATACCCGAAGGCTGACAAAAAATAACAAACTGCTTTAGCTCTGTACAGGATTGTTATACCTTAGCCATGGAGCACTGCTCTTAGATTGCTCCTGCTTTAAGAAATGACAGCCTAAACAGGATGTGACTGTTCCTTGTGGCATCCCTTTTTTTTGTGAATGAGAAATAATGCTTCTATTCCAAACCTCGGAGATGAGGGGAAATGAACCTCAGGCATCACTGTTTTCAGAAGTGCTAGTTTAGATCCTGAAACTGAAGCCATGAATTCTGCTTTCAAACAGAAGTCGTTCAGCTTACCTTTTAGTATAGAGGGTGGGAAAGCTACTTTGTGAGCACTCAGTGCAAATTTCCTGATCTCATGAAAACGCCACTGAAAGGTTTTGCAGTGCAAGTAACTGATGGGAGGGGGACTGAAGTCGTGTTCTGTAGCCCTTTGGTTTGATTCCAGTGTGAAGCTCACGTCAGTAAGAAAAGGAGTCCGGAAGCCCCAGCTGATCTCTGCTGGGATCGCTGGATGAGCTACAAGCAGGAATTACCGTCAGCTGGAAATGGCAGAAGGAGAGGGGAAGGGTGGCATGAACATGTGGTGGTTGACCTCAAAAGGCCCAAGGTATGAGGTAGCTGGAAAAAGGCAAATGCAATCCTGGAATGGATTGAACAAGAAACTGCTAATAATGATCACTGTTGATAATGCTGGAGAGAGGCACTGATAGACCTTGTCTGTTGTGGGTAAACCATGGATCACTTGTTCTCAGGGACAGTAAACCCGTGTGGAAATAGGGGCAGAGAGGATGCTTGTGAAGACAGAGCGGTCTGTGCTTCACCTTGTCTGCCTTTGGAAAATGAAGGCTGACTGGTCTGCCCTGTATGAGAACACTGGGAGGGGAAAGACCAGGGAGGAAGGAAAACAGGCTTTTTACCACAAAATATCTTATTGTCATTAGAACAAGTAGTTGGAAATGCTAGTCAAGCTAGCAACTTGAAAGCTTCTGAGCTTCAGAAGAGTTGATCTGTAGATCAGCCTTCCCAGACAACAGTGGAGGCACAAACCTGAATTGTTTGGGTTAGAGAAAGGGACGGTATGATAGCCTCCGGCTGCAGGAGGTGGGACTCGCTAGTCCTTCGCCGCCGTCAGTCCATGCTGAGGCATTTATGTCACAGTGTATGAAGCTCTGTCAGTGTTTCCATAAAAACCCCATATTTTCATGAACATTCATTTATGGTGAAAGTCTGCATGTAAGATCCTGCCTGAGGATACCTTTTTCTTTCCTATTAAAATTTTATAAACCCGTCACTTGGCTGGGATTTTTAGTTCTCTGTGAAAGTAAAATAGAAGGGGGGCCCTGATGGGGAAGCATGGAGGGTGTAGTGTGATTTCCTTCCTCAATGCTCCCTTTAATAAAAAAAAAAATGCACAAGCTACAAGGTTACAGGTGAACTCCTAGATGGGAATGGCAAAAGCCATGTCTGCAGGTTCCAGACTTCTTTTCAGTGATTTGGTTTGGTTTGATCTGAGTGTGAAAATGCATAAGCAGCTGCTGTTCCCAGAAGTCTCCCCTAGCTTTTCTGCATGCGTGTTGGTGTGCAGGTGTTGCCTGTGCTGTTCGGCTTGAGAGCAGTGATCCACAAACTTTAAAACCTTCAAATAGGTCTTGACCTGGGAAGCTGTAATAGTCCTTGGAGCCTTTATGGCCCATTGGGTGATGTCTGTTACACATTAGTCTGTAATAGCTCCAGACTAAATAACTTGATTTTTTTTTTTTTTTTTAAAGTCAGTAATTATATCTCTCCACAATGGAATACAATGGCTCCGCATGCTAAAATGCAGTTTTAAAGTAATGCAACAAGAGACTGTTTAATGTCTCTGATAGTCTCGGCGCTGAGCGCAAGTCTTCTGCTTTCTTTCTCCAGCATTTTCTTTCACGTTGCTTACTGATATTACAGCATATCCATGCTACCAGGAGCTGACATCTTGCCCCAGATTCTCTGTGATGTGGCAAACAAGTACCTGATACTATGGGTCTCCTCAAAATAACACTTTGGTCTTTCCCCACCTCACCTGCTTTTCAGGAATAGCTTCAGCTGATAATTTGCACTCATCTTAGTAGGGTTCTGTGCTCAAGAGAGCAGTCTTGCCCTGGTAGGAGAAAGGACTAGATGATTTAATAGACTTTTTTTCGTAAGCATTTCTCTCTGTATCTGATCTTTCCACGGGATACAGTGCTGCCTGCATCCTAAGTTGGGATTTGAGCTTGCTACCCCCTACCTAAAATATATTTTCTTTCCCTATGGTTCATTCAATTATAACTCTAGGATATATCTTCTGGGACTAAGTAATTGGCTAGGTCAGAAGTAATCTTTATTTTCACTAGAGAGATGTTTACAAACTGATGCTGTAGTATCTCTTTAAAACCCACTGAGAATCTGATTAAAGGCCTGAGGATCTTCTGCAAAGATTGCCTGCTCCCAGTTGACTTGAAAGGGTCAGCATGCTGTCACAGTTTCGACGACTAAGAATTAACTTAAGGCTGATTCAAATGCTACTCTCTGTGTATAGCATTGATTGGACTGCTTTCAGATGGCAAGAGGTAACTTTATACCGTAGCATGTGTGAACTCCATTTAGTTAAATAGGAAAGCTGAATGAATATGGTTGCTTGTGGCAGGGGAGCTCAAAGGTGAACGCGTTCTACCCCTTTTGCCCTGAATTAAATACTTCAGGGAGGGTGGGAGAGAAACATAATTCTCATGGTAACGTACTTGGGATACTGGCTGCTGCAGCTGTTCCTCACCAAGTGCAGCCTCTAAGTTTTGCATAATCTTTTCTTCTTCTCTTCCCCTACCTGTGGTCTACCCTGTAGGCTTGACCTTAATGAGATGGGATTGCTTGTAGTGGAAACAGCAGCAGAGTGCTCGTCTGAATGGGGGGAAAAAACCAGACCAAATAAAATGAGTTTGGTGCATCATTACCGCTGCCCTTTTTTTCAGCAATTGGGAGTAGCACTACGATTTTTTAACCTGGTTTAATGTGAGCATCAATGCTCAAAGATACCATGCATTAATGTGGGAAACAGCTGGCGCTGACTCGCACAAAGCTGTGGGGTTTGTGGTTCCACACTTCCAGTTGCTAGCCTTAGAGTAGCTTTTGAAAAGGCCCTGCTGAATGCAGCCACCTGACATAATGATGTGCTCTGTGGGAAGCGATGCTGGGCCACAGACTGGTGTATTCCAGCACTGTCAGCGTGTGCACAAAAGCAGGCACTGTTGCTGCTCCTGCTGCAGCTGACCCCGTCACGTGGAAGTTCTGCTGAGCACCTTATGGAAAGGAAATGGGCTGAGCTGAGGTGTGCTCTGGAGGACCTGCTTCTGCCTGCCAGCCTCCCCACCAAGCCAGCGGTTGCCTCTAGCTGATGGAGCAACCAGGGAAGGTGCCCCACCAGCATTAAACCTTCAGCCAGGATGCAGGGGCCAGCTGGTGTAAGTCAGTGAGGATCTTGCTGCTTCAAAGCAAAGGTGGGGATTCCTGGCTTCTTGCCTCCTGTAATGTCTGGTAAGCTAAAGGCCTTTCTGGTGATACACTCACAGCACCTAGGCCCTTCTTGGGGTTTCATAGATGCATCAGTGCTGTCCACGAGTGAACGATCTCAAGGGTTTGGTGCATCTGTGTTAAAGGGTTCAGATTTCCCTGGGCAATTTCCTGGGGATTCCTCCTAGTGTTGTCTTGGAGTGAGTGTGATGTAGTTGTAGGCAGAGATCTTAGGCTAACCTAAAGCCTTGGTGTGGTTTTTTGCTTTTTTTTGTCTTGTAACTGTTGTAATAAGTCCAGGAGGAAGAGATGCTGGAAATGCTGACAGGCTCTGAGTTAGAGCAACCAGAGAGGCCATGCTGCAGTAATGTACTGCTCAGCTTTAATTGCGCCCAGCACAATTTCTGTGTTCCCCGTGGGCAGTTACCGTGCAGTGCTCCTGCGTGGTGGCCACGCTTGCGTCCAGAATTGTAATTTGCCAGTGGTCACCCTCAGAAGAAAAATGTGCCCTCGTGGGATCCTGAGCGAGCTGAAGGCAATAGCAACTGCACCAGCCAAGGTAGAGGAAGGGAGAATGATTTTGATGTCTCCTGTAGGTGACCAACCATGAAGTCAGACAGTTTTCTATCTGCAAGACTTGAAAAATGACACCACAGACTGACAGTCTCGTCCCTCCTTCCCCCACCTCCCCTCCCAGGCTGGAGGAGCCGCTGCCTCGTGGTCACGTTAGTTTAGTTGTGGCATGTTTCACTGTACACAAGTGGATCTATTTTCTGTACAGTAAACAAAGTTCTGATTGCCTCTTGGGACAAATATTTTGATGGTCTTTTGCCATTATAAACTTTTTATTGAATTAAACAGTGCATTGAACTAAGGAGCTGTGGACATGTCGTATTATCCCCTGTGCTACACTTGATAGATACTGAGTGTTTGCTTTTGCTTCTTTTCATCCTATCTTCTTTCTGCTTGGGATGGTTGGCTCCTTCCTCACCACTGACCAAGCTCCATGTGTTTAAGTCTCAAATGATTACTTGTTTCCCACCCCCCTCCCATCCCAAGGAACTAGATAAAAATTTGAGCTCAACAAAACCCTTGCCAAATCCTGATCGGTACTTAGAGTTTCTCAATGTGTGCTGTTCTCATTTAGCTTGTAAGCTTACAGCACTGACTCTCCAAAGGACACTCCTTGGCAATGCTTAATCAAAGAAAGCAGATATTTCTTGGTCTTGGCTTAAGTTTCCATTAGATCTACAGAGCAAGCCAGTTGTGAAGATTATTATGCTGGTTCCTGCTACAAGAGTCATGTGAGTTGTTACTACAGTACCAGCTGTGAACAGTGTGACAAGTCTCATTTTGTTTCAGTTAAATGAATACTCTTCAAATGGTATTAACCTAGTTAAAATTTTGCTTATCAAAGCAAGATCTGTAAAGCAAGCCAGGTAAGTGTGTATTACTGTTTGAAGTTGTATGAGAATGGCAGGAGGAGGACTTGATTTTGAACTTTCCTCACACTGCATATCATCATCAAGCGCTTGAGGCAACTTTAACATCTGAATGAGTTCGTCATTAAAGGAGTAGCGTTGATAGCAGGGCTGTGTTTACTCAGCATTTCCCTGCAAGCTCTTAGAGCGCTCCTTCCACTTACGTGTTTACCCTTGAGTTTAGCAGAGATGCCTACCCAGCGAAGGAAAGGTCTTACACATCCTGTGGATGCTGCATGACGGTATTTCTATGAAATAAATGCTGAAGATGCTTTTTATGTCCTGGAAGAAATCACTAAGACATCATGTAGGAAAAAAAACCCAACAGGACTTGACCCTGCTTGCGTTTATATTTGTTTGGTACTATGCTATGTAAGGCAGTGTTTGCATACAGAATAGCAAGAAATAATGTCTAAATTAGAATGTTTGAATTAAGCATCCAAAAAAGGGTTGAGAAGGGCAATGAAGGTAAGGTAACTTTCCCAAAATAGAAGCATTTTGGTAATCTGTGGTGGGATGGAATTCTGGTCTCCAGATCTCAGGCCTGAACACTATATGCTGAATTGCAAAAAACCATGTAAGTTCCTGTGATTCTTGCTTCAGTACCATACCTAAAGGCAGATCAGCATGGGTGCTGGCTGTCAGTCTGTTTCCAGTGTTCTTTGAGACTAAGGTTTTGTGTTTATACTGTGTCAAATGCTAATCTGGCTAAGATTTTCTGTATCGCTTATACAATTTAATATGTCATCCTCACCTTCCCCCTTGCTGGATTTACTGTACTGTAGAATAGGTATTATGGCAAAGTGTTTTTCCTCTAAAATAGAGAGAAACAATTTGGGAACAATGTGCGAACCAAATGAAATACATGCTCTACTGGAAGATTGGTTGACAATGTTTTAAAAATATTAGCAAGGCGATATGCAATAAAGCACATAAGTATCTTTGGAAACGTTAAAGTAAACTGGGTCTTCGTGTATGGGGGAACATAAGTGTAGTCAGCTAGTAGGGGAAGAGGAGGAGAAGGGTGTGCATGGGTTGGAAGCGGGACATACTGGGGTTTTTTGTGAGTTTCAAGTATTACAGGCTCGAAGTTAGAAGAACTGATACAAGGGTAAACAGAAGTTGTGTGGAACCTGCCATTTTAAAAATGTACACAGAAAAAATACTCCTAACTAGTTAAGGGTTTGTCAACATTTAGTCTTTATTTTGCATGTTGACTGATCAACTAGTATTCAGTCGTCTTCTGGGTCTTGTGCAGTTTTGGCTGGTTTTGCGTAGGGTGCGTCATAGGAACCAGATCTGAAGAGAGAAATGGGAGGTGATGAGTGTAGCATTGCTCCTCTTTGTGCCACAGTCCTGTGTGGAAGGCTTAAAAGGGTGGTTTCATGGCCAGCTCTGCCACGGGGTAGCAGGGTGCTTGCAAGCATGCAGCACCTTCAGCCGTTGGTGGCTGTCCTGCAGGACACGCAGCAAAGGGAGCTGGTGGTGCCTGCTGGCACGGAGCTGGGAGACCGGAGCCCCTGCTGCAAGCCACGGGCAGCTGAAGAGCCACCATGGGAGCTGCTGGGCTGTCTTATACCCTGATCAGCTCTACCTCACCTGACTTGCTTGGCATGGAGATCGTGCCTTGCTCCTGCTTGAGGGTGCGTGGCTGAAAGGCATGGTTTAATGTGTGGAATGAAGAGAGGAAGAGCAGAGACATTCCCGAGCATTGTGGCAGAGCCCTCCTCCTGTTTGCCCCTATGCTGGCTGTGGTGCAAACCCAGCGTCTGTGCGTCACCTGGAGCTGCAGTCATTTGCCTTCTGCATCTGAGGAGCACGTCCTGCTTTATACGTCTATCTTCCCAACTTCTTTCAGACATCTGTGTAGCTCTGTACTCATCCTCCCTCTTCAAAAGATAGAAGTCTTCATTTCTCCCTCCATTTTTGAAAAACTGAGATTCTTGAGTCCTTGAATCATTCGACTTGCCCTCTGCTATGCTGCCTTTGCAGGATCCCCTTTATATAATCACCGCTGCTAGTGTTATTCTGTAATACAGCCCCACTCCTCTCTCTAATAGATTGCTATGATGTCCATGACTTACATCCCTGAATTTTCATTACTGCTACAAAGACTTTTATACACTTTAAAAGGGAACAGATGGATTCTACCCTATTTTGGAAAAGATCATTCGTGCCTGTCCACCTTCTCAAGTTCACCTATTTTCATTACTTTAACTTAAAATGATTTGTGGAGCCTTCTGAGCCCTCAAAATTAAACTGGAGCCTGAATAAGATTTGAACCTAGATTTTCCTCATCTAACCTAAAGTAGATGATAGCTTCAAGGGAGGACCTACAGAATGGTTCATTTTGGTTGTAGTTCAAAACAGTAGTCAGTCTGTTCTTTCCCACTGTGCTCTTTCAGAGTTGCTCCAAGGAAGCTCACAAAGAGCCCTTCTGAGATTAAAGTGGGAACAAAGTGCTAATTGTTAAATTATCTTTTGCCCCCCAAAACCTAAGGAAGATTATCTGAAGGATGTTAGTTGCGTACAGAGTATTTCTGTCTCCATGGAGTGTTAAGTAGTCTGTTGCAGAAAACCTGCATGTTCTCTCCTTTGCAGTTCTCAATAGGCTTTTGCACTCAAACAATACGGACTCTAGCAGGTGGCATTTTTGGCAAATGACCTCTTCTCAATACCAGGATGTTCAGAAGTTGACCCTTCTCGTCTTTTTCAGAACCATTAAAATAGGAGGTGAAGGGTAAATGTACTATTAACAGGGTGAAGATGCACTAAGATCTTAGACTGGAAGAAAATCAAAATATCCACTTCCAAAGAATTGAGTAACCAGTGAAGAGCGTGCTCTAATAGCTGTGCATAGCAGCTAGCAGCACTTCTCTCTAGAAACAAATGATGCAAACTTACAAGAGCGGGTCTTCTGCTGTGGCAGAGGTTAATTATACGAGTGGTTCTGCAACTTGCAGGCTTTTTCTTCTGTGCTCCGCTCACATTTGCCTTTCTGACGTGAACTGCAGTAATGTGCAAAATTTATGTCTCTCTGTCTGATTTTGGTTAATTGTAGTAGTAATTACTAATTTCCAACCCTTGACCTGCTTTTTGAATCGCATTTTTTAAACGATCTTTTTGTGCCATTTTAGAATTTGGTGTTTGGTTTTTAATTTAGATAAATTATGCTAAAGTGTTCTTGAGAGAGCTGCACGCTAAGGTCAAAAGCTTTATCTGCACAGTGCCCATTTTCTTTAACCTATTTTAATAATTGTAGCTGCTTTCTTTAATGGGTAGCTTTTGTCTGAACTATGCTAAATCTGTCCTGTTTCGACCAGGCTGCTGATGTAGCAGTAGAACCAAGTCCTGCGGAGCAGCCCTGAGAGCTGGCTCGGGCGGGTTCCGGGGCTGGGTTTCCCTCCCTCCCAGCACAGCTCGCAGCACACCCAGCCCCACAGCTCCCCGAACCCGCGCCTCTGCGAAGTGCCCGGAGACGGGCCATCGGTCTGTGGGGCCCAGTGGCCACCCTGGGCTGTATCTTCAGCATCCCCTCATCAGTTTAGCTGTGCTCGCACCTTGCCGACCTTGTTTGAAAGCCTTTCCCTCCCCTTTTCCCCCTAAGTCCTGGAGCAATGCCCGTTGCTGCTGGCAGTGGCCAGGGTCCCTCGGCACGCTGACTGCACCACCAGCGTGTGAGAGCGGTGGCAGAGCTGTTTGGGACGGCCGGTAACATCAGCAGGGTGAGCACCTCCCTGCCTTACAGACCGCGGCGTCCTCTGAGCTGAGGAGGTTTCGAGGGGAGGTGGCACTTCATCGCGCAGAAGAGCGGTGGCCGGGCGTCATCGTGAACGGCAAGGGCTCACTGTCAGCATTCTTGTGGGAGAGCTCTCCACGTTTTTAGAAAGGACACTTTTTTTATCCCTCTGCTCTCCCCAGACATAAAAAGGATATATCTATGTGCAGGGAGAGAGGCGGTTTGCTTTGGCTGTTTGTGGTAAACTGTGCTAGGTTTTACGCAGACCGGTTTTCTTACCTTTTTCTCCTCCTCCTTTTGCTTTCGATGGGGAAAGTTTAACAAGGTGTGACGTTTTTGAACTTGGAAACAGGTATTGAAGAGCAATTAGCTGGCCGGCCTTTCTGGATAAAACAGAGAAAGCTTGCCAAAGATCTTCTTGTCTTTAAACATTTGTGCAAATCTCTTGTCAAATATAGAAATAATTGCCTTTTCCCCCCTTTCTTTTTCCTTTCTCCTCCACCACTTTCAGTCCTGCATCTGGTTTAATATAATGGGTGTTTGCATGAATGGCTTAGTTAGCCAGGGTGGTAATAAAACACTTTAAATTTATTGTGACATTTGGATTTAATTAAAAAGTACACACTTAGAAAAGTAAAACATAATGTGTAGAGGGAGTCAGGAAGGTTTTTCTCCTTTTCTTCCAAAAAGCTAATTAGAGTTGTATTTTAAATTGTTTATGTGCTGCTAATCATTGTAATAAATCATTTACACTGAGAAAGACACACTCTAATGTGCTTGTGTAACTGTTTATGCTCTCAAGTTTCTATCATGAACAAATTGATCTGGAAGTGAATTTATTAACCACTAGGGAAGAAATCATTAGTGCTTTCTCTAAATATTCCCCAGGTACACTTTTATTATGGTAGTTTACTGTTTTAACTAAAAGTAACATTACAGGGCCTTGGTTGCAATTATGATGCAAATTGACTTTCCATCATTTAAGAGGAGGGAAAACTGCCTTTTTGCTGGTAATGTACATCTATCTCATATATGCCAGAGAGCCTCACAGCTTCCAAAGGTTTTTTGCTGAAAACAAAATGTAAACTCGTGTTTTCAGAGGAACTAGTCGTGGGGACTTTATGGAAGTTTTAAAATATTCCAGTGGAAAGTTTAATCTCTTTAATCTACCTGGCGTTTGCTAAAGGATCTTAGGACAAGGTAAGTGTAGCCTGTCACGTTAAATCTTTTGCATCTGGCAGCACACTTACATTTATAAAGCAACTTGGTGCTTTCAGCATGCTGGAGACCCCCTGAAATCTCTCGGAGATAACGGGCATTGCTGTTGCCCTGTCCCCGGTGAAGACACTGCTGAAGAGATTTTCATGCAGAAAATGAGCAGCAGAACTGCAATTATAATCTGAGATTTCCTGGTTTGTGGTGCAGTTCTTCATCCAAACTGGGGAGCTGCTGGCATCCCAGCTCTTCCCGAGGGTTTTGAAGGTGGGCTTGTCCTGTGAGTCTGGAGGCGGTTGCGGAGCCGCGTGTGAGGGCGTGGGGAGCCACGGTCTGTGGGGATTTGCAGCCCACTGGCTGGGGCTGAGGAACACCTTTCATATTTGGAGGTGTTGCTGAATTAGTTTTCAACACCCGTGCTTTCCCCACGGTAGTAAATTGCGTTTCCCACCCTGCCCAGGAAACCAAATCTGACCACCGAAAGCTCAAGTTAACGCTAGTAGGTTTTGTGGGTGCTTCTTCAATTTAGCTGCTATTATTTGAGTACTGAATTATTTATTTACAGGTCTAGCATCAGGCCACCAGGCAGGAATACCCGCAACATGTAGATTTATATAGTTGAATAGCTGGTTAGGTATTTTTATTTGAAGTCCTTAGAACTGTGAACTACAGGGTAACTTGATGGGGAGGTTTCATTTTCTATGGGAAATTCTTAATTTTAAAAAACCAAAACCAAACAACCAAAAAAAAAACCCCAACAAGAAACCCACAAAACTAACCAGTGTTCCAATTTCTGGTAAAGCAAACAGTCTGCAGCTCTTTCCAGCAGAGAAAGGAGGGTCAATATGAGTAAAATTGTTCTTTTTAATATATATGCTATTTGGAGGAGGTAACTTAAAAAGGAGAGCTGGGAGGATGCACGTGGAGTCCATGAGAGGCAGCTGCAGAACGCAGTGGAACCAGGAGAGGAGCAGAGACAGGACTAAGCTGGAACCAGAAGCAAGGACTGCTTCTGCCTTCACGCAGGAGCCTTCCAAAATCACTTGCTGTGGAAGCTGCAAACCACCGTGCTGAACTGCCTCTGGCATTTCAGCTTGTTTCTGCTGCAAAACCTTACTCGGGCCACGTGTGTGCTCCCACCCTTCCCCTTCAGACGTTCAGTGGGTCCGCGTGTGAGCTGTCGCTGGCGCTCGGTGGAGGTGTATTGACTGCTTAACTATTCAGGTCAGCGTATCTGCGGCTGAGAGTGTTTGAGGGGTTTGGTGGCTGATGTGTGCGTGCAGGTACGTGAGAAAGACCTCCTCTTGCCTCGGGGAGTTCTGCACTGCAATAGCTTTGGGCCTTAAGTATCTGCACTTTTATTTTTACTGGTTTTTTAAATGTGGTCCTTAGCTGCTTATAGTTGAGTTAATGCTATTTTTTCTCTTTAGCCTTTGGGAGGTTCAAAAGTGACAAACGCTTGTGTATCAGTGCTGGCCATATGCATGCCATGCCACCGGCAACCTGTGGGCACATGTGTGTATGTGCGAAGAATTTATTGGTGCATCAGTTACACAAATGGCACTGAAGTGGCTTTCCATTTCCAGATTTTTCCCTCAAACAAATAGCTTTCTCTCACAAGATCAAGGTGTTTATTCTCTGTCTCCTTTTAGACAACATTTCTGACATGTTGGTTTAAAATCCAGTAACATTATACACATTTTGCTTGCAAAGTGTGAATTTTTTTGAGACTTCTAGCTATTCATTTTTCCAGGAACCTACTATACAGTGTTCTGCCACATTAGGTTTCCCTAATAATCCATGGGAGGATGTGATCAAGATCTATTGCTGCCTTTCGACGTGGACGTCACCAAATTCTGTGAAGGAGCTGTAGTGGCAATTCGCTTTGCTGTTTGCAGGCGTTTAAATCTGTATTTGGAAAGCCTTGCTGTACTAACCAGGCTTCAGAACTGTAAGGAGTCAAAGGGCGTCTTGTGTCTTCCAGAAAACGTGGGGGTTTTTTGTCATCTTTAGATCCTTTTATGGCCATTTTCAGAGCGAAATAAGAGGCCTTCAGTCATTTCGTATTCTGCTGAATCTGACACTTAGAAATGTAAACGTGTCTATCAGAATGCCATTAATTGAGAATAATAAATGTCCCTTTATATGCAAAGTCTTTATATAGAGGTGACTCCTGCTGCGATTCCTGAAGGCATTTTTTCCTTCAAAGCACAAATATATCAGCACTTAAAGCAGCATTTGATATCCTCTTGCCATTCCTGCAGCCTGAGCTCTGCATTGCAGCGGCTTATTTTTCTTCTCTCGACACTTTACAAGGTGTGCCATATCCAAATGTGGACCACCTCTGCAAAAGTGCCCGTGAATTAATGGAACTGAAAAATAGCCAGTGGCAGTTTTACAGGAAGCCCCAGAATTCAGATCTGGCTTGTCCTTTGGCAAGCAGCGGGAGAGGGACCAAGGCAGCCACGTAGTACCCGCAGTCGGCAGGACCGAGGTTGGTGCCCGTTTACCCCAGGGGAGCCGATCAGCTCAAGTTGTTCTCTGTCACTCACGCTTGGTGTGTAAGAACAACTCCGGTGTCTGCTCATGCAGTTTTCAGCTTACGTAAGGTGTTAAAGCGTCTTGAATGATACAAACTGTATCTGCAAGCTACTTAAATACGTAGCCTTGGAGAACCAGCTCTGTCGGTTTTTAAGTAGAGCTCTGTTGTAATTTCAGACTTTCTTAATAACCCCGCTGCATAGTGGCCTGGTAAGATTTAATACCTCCTGTTCAAGCTTCAGTTTGCCTCCTTCCTTGTTAAAAATTCCTTGCAGCTGAAATTACCCCAGTTGGCCCTTCTACTTGTAAGATTTTTAAGATGTTGACACCCCAAAACAAGGGGACAGCAGCTCTTGTGTGATGTGGCAGGAGCTTGTCCTGGCTGTGAGAGTGGTTCCGGACTGCGGACGCACCGGGGGAAATTGCTGCCTCACAGTTCAGGATAAAGCTGAGGTAAACCCTGTTCATGATGAGCAAAAGCGAGTAATGATTTTAACATATTAAGGCTGTGTAAGAGGTGGGAGTGCAGGATTGTGCCAATCTGATCATGTGGAATGGGCAGAAGTGGTCCCTTGGTTTAACTCTTCACTACCCTCAGGGGAGGGCGATGTGCAGGCACCCATGCTGATTCAGACCTTAACAGGGTGATATATAGTGTTGCAGTGTATTGCTTCAAGTAAAGCCACCAAAAGGAGCCACGATGAAGCCATCCATGAACTGCATCCCAAAGACTGATCGTTCTCTGGTGTTTATAATGCAGAGCATCTGTCTTAAATGCTAACTTCCAAAATATTTCTCTGTGCTCTGATAGTGTGATGCTAACTGTGGGATGCAGCTTTACCGTTTTCTGTGCTCTATAACAAAAATACGAGCTCAGGGGTATATTAGTATGATAATACATTAACATAAAGTACATCTTTTTCCTGCAAAAATAGGCATTCCTCCCACCACAACTGAAGACCAGAGAGGATATTGTCTGTGGAGGTTTGCATATTGTACTGCAAGTGTATTTTGACACTAGAAACTGAAGAAATGGGAAACTAGATATGTCTGGGGAGTAACTACTAATCTAAGTGTCAGGTTTGATACTGGCAGACTCTGTGGAACCAGTAGCTCAAATCTCCGGAGGGCTAGCGGAGCCCTTGACCTTCGTAGCAGGAGATGAACTGTTGTCAATGCTGAGGGTTGATCTCGGAGAGAGGGATGGGCAAATCTTAAACATGGAAGTGGTGCCTGTTTTGCATAGACACAGGATGTCTCAGAGCACTAATACATAGGAAGGGTTTCCCCTGATTTTCTTGGCCGTTTAAACAGTGCTGTCTGCATGCTGTCTGTTGGCTTCACTTCTCTCTGGAGATGGTCATGTTTCATCCCTCCGGTTGTCTATGGTTGCAATATGGGGGTCTCTGGGCAAAAGGTGTGCAGTGTCAGCGCTGGAAGCATATTTTTAAAAAAATCAGATTTTCTGATTGCTCAGGCTGTAGGGATGGTTTGTGGTAGAGCTCATTAAAAAAAAGTAAATATTTTGGAGGGACCCGATTCGTATTGTTGGTGATATCATACAAAAGTGACAAGTTTTTGCTTCCCAGAGGTCTGCATGCCAATTGTGAAATCAGCTGTAGGTCTTCGAACACAAGGTGAGCGACCATCACCTGAAGTTGTCCAGCTGTCCTGTGGACAGACTGGAGAGAGCCTAGCCAGTCCGATGTCAACCCAGCACCATCTCAGTGGCAGCACATACGGGGAGAGGCTGAGGGAATTGGGTTTCCCAGTCTGGAGAGAAGAAGGTGCCAGGGAGACGTCACTGCCGGGAGGGTTCAGAGACGACAGAGCCAAACTTCTCAGAGGAAGACCGGAGGCTCTCACCTGGGAGAGGAACTCGTGGCAGACACTTCCACAGGAGAATAACCCCTGCCCCAGGCAGCCGCGGGCAGGCGCAGGCGGAGGCGCGGTGGGACGGGCGGTGGGTCCCGCTACAACGCTGGGAGGAGAACCTGGCTGTCAGCTTGCTGGGCTGCGTTGGCTTTCGGCACAGATCTGCCACTCTGCTTGCGTTGCCTGATGGGCCTGTTTGGGGCTGGGGCTGGATTTCAGCTGTGGTAGGTTTGGGAATGAAGTGAAAATAAGGCTGAACCTGTATAAAAAGTGAGAAGTCTCTGGAGAATTATTCTGCTGTTTGATTCTCCGAAAGCAGGGTGGCAATTGCACACCCGGCAGTTGCTGTGAAATTGCTGCTATGGATAACTAAAAATGGGATAGATTTTTTTACTTGAACTTTGGGGTGCCTGAAATGCAGATATCTGTTCTTTTTCACCCAATGCCTGTTTGTAAGCAGTTCAGTTAATGACTCAAATGGATCTTGGGTTTTGCAAATACTCATTCACATGCTTCCATTAGGTATTGGATCCAGAGCAGATGTTGTTTTTCCTTATCAGATTTTTGGTTCACTGTGAATTGGGGACAAGTGCACTAGTCGTATATAAAGATGAAGCAAAATAAATTAAGATCTCTATATGTACATTACCACTTCAAATACTGTTGGGTCTCAAAAGAAAAAAAAGACCTTCTAGCACTTGAAGTAACAAATTACTCATCTTACGCTTTGCTGTGGCAGATCATGGCTTGCTTTAAAGTAACATTCTTTTTTCCTGCGCGTAGATAATTTAGACGCTCCTCTGAAACGAGGTACCACATGGAGTGCAGTAGAGTTGAGGTAGATTTGAGAAAAGGATTACATTTTGCATGTGGAAGCAATGAATGTAGGCTGTAGATAAACGACATGGGTTTAGAGCGATCATTGCTGCTACAGCTTGATTATTTTTGTCAGGGACAGGCGCTGCTTTCTCCTTCCTTTGAAGAACTACTGTGCTTGTGTCCGCACCGTATTTCATATAGCATTTGTGCTGACTTCTGTTATTCCACTTCCTATCTGCCTGCCTTTCTCTCCCAAAACTAGGATGCTGCGATCATGTAACTTCTGGGTCTTCCACAGCGGCAACAGGACACTACAACAAGTTATGACAAGGGCACCCTATGGCCTATGAAAATACTCATACCATGGAACCACAGAATCACTACGGCTGGAAAAGACCTGTAAGGTCATCAAGTCCAACCATCAACCAACACCAGATCGTGTACTTCACGGGTATAAAAGTCTCTGTTCCAGAGCTTTAAAAATGAGGGTTGCAGAAAGGCTGATGTGGTCTTGGGAGCAATCAGAGCTAGGAAGGATGCAGGGTTGTTCAGGAGCTCTTTAGGTGAATAAGCAAATGTGTGCAGCTGTTTCCTTGCTGAAAGGTGGACTGAGAGAGAGCTGGGATTGTTCCCTTCACCTGTGCAGCAGAGAAGAGGAGGACTTGGCAGGGCTGGAGGTCTGCCCTGGGAAACCAGAGCTTGCTTCTTGTGTCCCAGCTAGATGTCCAGCCGTATTTCTCGGGTACTGCATTCGCTTTATGAAAAGGCGAGGCAGGGAAAGGAGGAATCTAATACAATTTGGAAGTAATAAGGTGGACTTTGCAGCAGCCCTGCCCTTAATGACTTTTATTCTTACAAACCTGGTTTCCAGATATTTATAGTCTGTGAACTTTTTCTTGAAATATCAAAATATTTGTAGCTATTTTCTTTTGAGGGGGAATAAATTACCTGGTGTCATTTGACACTGGTGGATAAGTTTGTTTCTTTGATAAAGAGCAAATTTTCTTTAGATTCTGTTTCTTGAACTCATAGGAAAGTTGTATAGCATTGAAACGCTAGGAATTAATCTGAATAGCCAATGTAAGGTGAAAACACTCCCTCCGCTCTAATTGGCGTGGCTCGGTGAGAGCCAGCTCTCGGGCTGCCTCCCTCGCTAACTGCCCAGCCTCGTGGCAGATTGACATAATTCCCCCATCCCTGGGGAACCATAATAGAGCCCTCCCTGAAGTGCTTAAAATCCTGAAGGGAAATTAGGATCTCTCTTTTTTTTTTTTTTATGGGGTTTCTGGAGTGCTTATGTTCATCCAAAGGACTGTGGGCTATTAAATAGAGGGGGTTTTAAAGGTTTTTCTAACTGCCACACTTCCTCCCTCTCCCCGCTTTTAAGTGGCTTTGGACAGTTGCAGAACTTTGATTTTGAATTTGTCTAATCTCTTGAGACATCTAGGTAGGGAAAACTATTGTAACTGAAAATGGCTCCGATTCTTTTTTTTTTTTTCCTTTCTTCCATTTTAATAGATATGTTTAGTCTACTTTAAAAGCTTTCTGGAGAACCTTTTACAAATGGCTAATTTAAGCTTGTCAGGTTTTAATTATAATCCCTCTATACACAAGTTAAGATGCTTAATGCTAGTGAAAAGTTCTGAATACAAAGCAAACCTGTGTCAAGTTGCAGAGCACTCTTACCCGTCTTAATTGCTTCTGGTCTGAACCTTAACCTTAACTGTTCCATCTTACACATTCCCTTCTCTCATCACAACCACTTTCTTCCCATAGAGTGCTGAGGATCTGTCTTAATTCTGCAAGATTTTTAGTCTGCCAAAATCCTGCCATCAGGCTGTGTATGCTCAGTTCCTTCTTTATCCCACTGCAGCATGATGCACGTTCCTGGAGTGCAGCCCTGCTGCCCCGGGTAGCCGGAGCATGCCCTTACCTCTGCTTGTGGGAGGTGGGATACCTCAGCTATAGGAGAAGTGCCTTGGATCCCAAATGCCGTGATAACCGTGTTGGGAAAATCTCTTCCCAACAGCATCTGTAGTGGTTTTTGTTTGCAGTTTTATGGATGTTTTCTTAGGCAGTTTATTCCTTTTTAGGACTGTTGTCTGCCTAATTTTCTAGCTATGACCCAGCCTTTGTGGCAAAGTTTAGTTGTGTCTTTTTCTTAGATAAGAATGAATTTCATTCAAGCTCAGAAAATTAGCCTTGAAAATAGTCAGTGCAGATTCCTTCTGGAGAGTGCATTTAAAAGTTTGAATCCAGAATTGATTTGGAAGTACTCTAATCTAAAATAACCCTGATGTTAGCATTGCTGTCTGCAACTCCTGCTAGCCCTGGCGTTCCGGTTCAGTGCATTGGCACACAGTTCCCTGATGCTGTGAAATTGAGACTCATCTGGAGATACAGACTTTGCTAAAAAGGATTGCAGGGCACTTAAGACTCCTTATTTCATTAGTCCAGTGAAGGAGTTCTTTTCAGCAGTCAGGAATCTCATGATGAGGTGGACGAAAACTGAGTAAATCAAGCGGTAGAGACTCCCACGGAAATGGAGCGGAGGAAAAGCTGCCCAGTAAGTTTTTTGGCCCGGCAGTGTGGCATTTTTGGAGCTGAAGGTTAGTGGTTTAGAATTGCTTTTTAGTCTGAGGTTTCAGGCAGGCAGAGCATTAGTAGATACGTACCCGGGCCACACTTCAGGAGGTACGTTTTAGGAGGCTTTCAGTTCTTTGCACTGGGCTAGGTCATATGATTATATTTTTTTTCATTGTTTTTAACCAAGTGTAACCATTGGCATCTTCACGTACATTGGTGAGAATTAAATGGAGCATAAATAACTGAATTGAAGTGCAGACTTCCACTTTAAGGGGATCGGTTGCTGCACAAAGCAGTGGTAATGATCCAGAGGAGCAGGATGCATTGAGGAACAGAGTAAAGTGTGAGTACCATCCAAAGTGCAGGCAGCAGGTCATAAATTCTTGTAGTGGTGGTGGTCTGAAATTCAAGGAATAGGATTAGAGAGCTACTGTAGGTTAATGAAAACGGCTCCCTTAGGATCAGCTTGAATTCAACTCAGTGGTCGACCATAAGAAGAGGAATGTCTTGTGCAATTCCAACTTCTCATCCATATTCTGAATACTGCGATGCTCCTGAATGCTTAATAGAGTAGAATATGCTCTGTTACGGTGTATTTCATATGACTTCTAAGATGCTTTAATGCAAACTAAATGTCATGCTAACTTGCCCCAAACCCTTAGTGCTCACTTTATTCTGGAATATATGGTGAATTGCAGCAGAGTTTTCAAAGCCTTTCTGGGGCATTTCACAGAAAAGAAACAAAAGAAAAAAAAAAAAAAAAAGGCTTGCAATTTTACTTGGGCCTTTCCTGTTGTCCAGGGTAATAGTGCTCAAATTCTGTCTCTATACATCACCTCAAAGGAACTCATTATGGAACGAGTATACAACAGCTAATGCCAAGAAACCACTTTTAATTCTTATCAGCATAATTTCTTGTAAAGAAGGGAAGCATTAATGGCCAGATGTGGCTTGTGAGCCCTGATTTATTCAGTTGTGAATAACAAAAATTAGTTTGAGGCATATAGTTACTAGCCAACTGCAGCTATAACAAATGTTTAATGAACAGTGTTGCACTGGGCTCTGCATACCTTTCCCTGTGAGTGAAAGGGGAAATGGCCGAGAGCAGGACTTTCTCTGTCCTAATTGTAGCAGAGAAATGGGATGGAGTAAAATCTGTCCGTGGAAGCAAACTGTGGCTAAGTAAGGCTTAAGCTAGACCCCAGTAAACAGAAGGACAGAAGCAATGAAGTATTTAGTCCCTGCTTCTCTATCTTCATGGCATTAAGAGAACAACAACTTTAGTTGATATTATTTGCAAGGTACAGCAAGTTCTTTCTGACAAACTTCACCCTGCCCGTTTTCTAGTTTTGAAACTGCCTCTGCCAGAGCAGTTGAGTGAGAAGGGTGCTGTGCTCTCTGGGGTCAGCGGTGGGATGGGAAGGATCGTTGCAATTGTTGGTGGGCTATACTTTGTATAAAGATCTAGGGTCTTTGTTAAACTGCATGCAAGGCCAGGATATCCAGGGACCTCTTGTAGTCTGAGCATCTGTGTTCGAGAAGTCATGGGCTTTTGTCTGGTCATCCTCAGATAGGAGCTGTAACTGAGCAAAATGCACTCTTGTCCTCTTTCTGGCTCCTGCTAGAATGGGCAAGCCAGTGCTGGCTTACCATCCTGTGCAGACTCTCCTCTGCCTCCCAGCCACCTCCAGGTGGGCAGAGGAGTTTGGAAGGGAGCAAGGCAAACCCTTGAGGAGCTGGTAGTAGGACTTCCAAGGAAATTTCAGGCCCCTGAAGTTTGGCTAAGCGTTCCTGTGTGAACTGCAGGTGTGGTCCAGATAAATATAGTAAAGTTGCGCTAGATGTGAACCATTTTTGGCACCTCTTCTGAGACTTGTTCGTGTACAGCTGAAGCTTACCAAAGCAACTCCACAAATTCCATGGCTTTCCTATGTTGCCAGCCTTTCAGGGAGGTTGTATAGTGTCATTCAAAATTTTAGGGCTTGCAAAAGGTTAGGTTATTGTTTATATCCAAGATGATATGAATTCCACTTCCTAAATCAGTAATTATTGATTGGTTGCTTGCGCAGTAATCGCCAATGCAAAACTGAGATTGAGAGTCTCCTATCTGCCTGCACCCAGAGACTTAACAAAGAAACTTGGAACTGTGACCACCTCGGTCCTGCTCTTATACGACAGGAAAAACATACCACTTTGAAATATTGGGGTGGTGGTGGGGAGATGGGATGCTCTCTTAACCTTGGTTTTTCTTCGCTACTTTCATGAGGCAAAATTCCAGTCTGCTTTATTTTTTAAGTCAGCAAACTGATTATATATTGTAAAAGATCAGTGTTTTCATGGGTGAGTAGTAATTACTGAGTAATGGCTTAAAACATTTCCTGAAGGAACATAAAGCTGTTTTTAAAAGTCAAGAGTACATTAAAAGGATTACCATGTAGATTTGATTTTTAGATAACACTAAAATGGATCCCAAATGGACTTATGAAAAGGGATGCTATCTCTTTAATGGAAAGTGCATGGTCTGACAGCTCAGCATGCAAATGGTCCTGCAAAGGACTGTCTGTTGTGTTTTTTCCTTTCAACAAGAAGAGAAGGAAATAGCTCTCCTTGCCCTTCTCCTTTCAACTTTTAATAGTGGATGGGCTGGTCTGGTTTTGCTAGGAAAGGGAGAAGAGGCTAGCTTTGGGGAATAACTGCATCTTTCTGAATCACTAGGGAGGTGTATTTCACGACTTCTAGAAGGTCAGCAGCGATTGTATCTCTTACGTGGATGGCATTAAGTAGATAGACTCTCTCTGCATTCTCTGTAGGTGAATCTTGACTCGTCTCTTGGAAATGAAGAAAATATGCAAATAAATTATAGTCCTTGTATATTTATTGTACTAATCTTGTGCAGGGCATGAGAGTCAATGCTTGGCGTCGCAGCAAGCTGGCCGGGGGCAGGAGGGGCTGTTTTGTTCTTGCTACAATAACTTGCAATCACTGTAGTGTTTGCTATTTCAGAGTTGCCAGCACAACTTCCTGGTGACTGATGGTGTAAAATATGCTTTTGGCCTGAGTAGGATTTCTTCTAGAAACATTTAAAAGAGTATATTTATATTTCATTAAATACAGAGCACCAGGATTCCAAATTCTTTTGTGGTATTGCACAAATTATTATAGGCTCCAAAAGTCTTGAGAAATGTCTATAAGCCTGTGAAAGCTTTAGATTGGATAGTCATCATTGCCTGCATTAAGGCCTGTGACAGATTGCTTCATCAGTGTACACAGAGCAGAACATCAAATGGCCATTTGGCAGTGGGCACTGAAATTCTATTAAGGTTGCCGAAAGCTTAGGTTGACATTGTATATGTCTGCAAAGAGGCAGAAGAAAAGATGATGATG
The DNA here is from genome assembly GCF_030936135.1 of Gavia stellata. Classification (NCBI taxonomy): domain Eukaryota; kingdom Metazoa; phylum Chordata; class Aves; order Gaviiformes; family Gaviidae; genus Gavia; species Gavia stellata. The sequence goes on from NC_082610.1 coordinate 13,973,833, forward strand.
ATGATGATGGTGCAATGATATAGTTCTATTCTCCTTAAAATATTCACATATACAGCGTACAAAATCTGTCAGGGTGATGTTAATGTTTCACTGTTAAAGCTGAGCTCTGCTACATTGCACGTCTTTGCATATCTCTTGAAACCTCAGTAGTAATATGTTAAGCAGTGCATTTTAACTGGAAGATGAGAATTGTGTGGTATTACACATGTGCCTGTAAATAATTGACTTAAATTTTTACTTCTCACAGTCTTTGGGATTTTTAACTTGATATAGGGTTTTTCTTTCCTTTTTGGAAAGGGGAGGGACAAAAAACTCCTGTATTTAACACTGGTTCATAGGTTATTCTTAAATGAGCTGAAGAGCGAGGGATGAGTTCTCACCTTTGTGATCATCTGACTCAGAGACTCTTCTTCCATCAGTTTGCTTTGACACCCAAACCCCCTTGAATAGAAAACTTTAGCGCTTAGTGTCTTTTTGGTGGTCACCTGCAAGTGGAATATGGGAAGAATTCCAGGATAGTCATCCCTAATAATAATTTTCTCATGTCTGATGTTCTTATACTGCTGGAAAGGTGGTTTGAGGGTAGTATCTCCATTCCCAGACTTTGTTCTACTACAGACACTGAAGGAGGGAACTGGCCATCTAAAATCAGGACCTTTGCCAGGCTGTAAGGCACTAAATTGTGACTAATCGAGAAAACTTGATCAGAATGTTCTCAGGCTAGGTTGAAGGTGGAAGAGATCTGCATGTCTTTTTACTGTTCCCAGGGCTTCAAACAGTAAAAATGGAGTTTACTGAAACACTACATGTGCTAAGAATAAGCTTTGGACATGTGCCAATGATGAAAAATTAAAGCTCAAACAAGCATATTTTATGAGCACAGGGAAAATGTTGCTTACCAGAATGATTTATAGGAACTGTTTTGCAGCAACTATTACTATGTTTTGCGTTCAGTCCTGCTGCCATGTGTTCCCTCATAGCTACAGGTTGTCCTCTGGTAAGAGCAACTCTGTAATAGAGAGAATCTTAAAGCAGGTACTAGAAGTCTCAAAACTTCTGGGGAAAATCAAAATCTAGATTCTAAACCTAAACCTTGTGTCCTGAATCAGGACCTACCTCGGTCCAGATTCAAATGATGTGAATGATTATTTTGGATATCTTGGTCTGTCTGTGCAAATGGCTTGAAAACAGGGTCTCTTCATAGGAGATTGGAGGGGGGGTTAAGCCACTCATGAAGGTTTGGGTCACTTTTAGGTAGCTAAAACTGCCAGAGGACCCTAGACTCTAAAATACATTTCTCTAAAGCTTGTTCTGAACTGTAGGGCCAAAAAATTTGCTGTGTTAGTGGGAGGACGAATATAGCATAGTTAAAATGGAAGTACTGATCAAAATATTGTTTCTCCTGTTAACTGCCCTCTCCAACTACTTTTTTGTCATGTTTGGGAAATTTGTTCAGTAATGATTCAGAAGAAAGAATACCACAAATGAATTGGTAAAGCCACTGTAAAAATCACCTTCTGTATATTGCAGCATGAAACTGGAAAAGAAAAAAGATTGTGGTTACTCATTGAATCATTTTGATGAATGGTCTAAGGCTTGTTCTTGGTGAAGATGCCTGAGACGGCGTGCTCTCAGTTCAGTGGAAGTGCATGGTTTAACTTGTTTTGCAGGGTGCAATATTCATCGAAGGTGAGTAATACAATACTGGGAACACAAAGTGAGTTTCTTTTTAAGGGAATGAAATTCACTGCATCTTTTTTGGCAATGACTGTCTGCATTTACTTAAATGGGTGATGCAGGGCTCTAATGCTTTCAAATGATATCAGATCCTCTGATAAAAGACATAAGACTGCAGCTTATTTATTGTGATGAGACAGGAGTTAATAAGATTACTCCTACTCTTCAGTTACTTTTTCATCTTTTGCAGCCAAATGCTGGGATTTTTTGTTAGCAGGCAAAAGGAGGTCAGCTCATTTAAAGGGTGTTGATGCTAGAAAAAAACATTTTTTCCCTCAAGTGGAACTCTGAAACCTAGGCTCAATTGCCCGACTGCCAAAACTTCAGTCTTTCAACCAGAATTGCTTTTAGCACTGGAATGCTGCATCCCTATAATAATCACTTACGTAAATTACAAAAAACTTAAAAAAAAAAAAAAAAAAAGAAAGAAAAGAAAAAAGAAGTGTACCATAAACCTGTAGTAATTGTGGCCTTTGGCAGAGGGGTTGTTCAGAAATGTGACTGTATCTGCTTAAGCAAGAATTTGTGGTGGAGAATAAAAACATAATTCCAGTACTGTGTTGTGCAAGGTGCTGTACAACTGTATAGGAAGCACTGCGCTGGAGCAGTTGTCACAAACCTTTCTGGCGGTGGATATATTTTGTGTGTGTGTAGTTATCTGCTTTATTGTTGAGCAAGCTTCTATGGTAAAAGTAGTTAATCTGAGGGGAAGTGTTTTGGTGGTTTTTTTTTTTTTAAAAAAACAAAACAAAACAAAAACACCCCAAAAAACCCCAAAAACTTGCAGAGGGAAGAGTTAAAGCCATCTGCCTGAAAGCATTGTGTAAAACACACACACAATGTTGGGGAAATAAGCCAATTATGTGTGCTTCACAGGAGGTGGGGGACTGACCTTTGTGTATAATTAGTTCTTTTATTTAAAGCAAAGATTTTGAATAGAATAACTAATTAGCTGTCATAAATGGCAAATTGAAGATTTTGGCCAGATTCCTTGGGGAGTGTGGGAGGACGTCCCTCCTCCCACCCCATACTGTACGCTCTCACTCTCCTCATTAGGGGTGTTTTTAGTTCTCTGCAGTGGTAATGAGGAGCGCAGTGGCGGCACTTCTCGGAGCCCCCTCTAACAAGGCATGAAATGCAGGTGGAGGAGAACCACCTTCAGCTCCTGCCGCTTTCACTCGGCACATGTGGGTGTAGCAGAGAGCTCGGGTGGGAAAGGGGGAGGCCAAGGGGGGGCTGCGGGAAGTCCGAGGGGGGTCTGAAAAGTCCTGGTGATATCACCTGTGTTCTATGCTCTGGACTTGACTGTATAAAATACAGGCAAGCTGCAAATCCTTGAGGCATATATCATTAGACAGCAGTCCCACATTACTCTTTCAGACCAATTAACCTTTCGAGTTGCATTAGAGAAATTAGGTGATGAACTTCCATGCTTTCAGAGGGGACCAGTAGCTCTCTTGCAGACCAGAGCACTGTGGAGCTGTACACCATAGGACCATTCCAGATAACTGTTATTTAAAAGGTCTACCGTTTATAAGAAGTTCCCAGGCTGTCTTGGAAGCGAGGCGTTATGAACAGTGCCCTTAAAGGCACTGCAGCTGATTGCCACGTGAATAGAAATATCACTAAAATGGCTTAGAAAAATGTAGAGGTGTACTTAGTGGACACTTACGTTATAAAGCCAGCTAAATAATTTTACAGAAAGACCCCGACTGAGAAGATACAGGCTGATTAAAGCTAGTTTGTCCGACTGCGAATAGAGGTAAAGTTTAGATTACTCATCACAGTAACAACCTCTTTAGACGCAGCCATAAATTTCAGTATGTCCAGAGGTGGTGTCTATAATTTTTTAATGTGCATTGGAGCTCTGAGCACTCAGAACAGGTTTTGTTTTGTATTTACCAGCAGCAAGTCTATTAAGTTGTAAAGGGCAAAGAAGGGAGTGTAGGCAGCCAAAAATAGAAAAGCTTCATCTACTGTTTCTAAGAAAAGATAGCGATGGATGGCTAGCAACAGGAGAGGAGAGAGCAACTTGATGGTACTTTCAGAATTTGGTAATCAGTCAGCATTCCCTTTGTGATCATGTATTTAAACGGGTGAGTGCTCAGCTGTTAATTTTCCTACCTCTGCAACACGACTTCTCATTTTCTAATCCTTGCCCACAGAGCGCACGTGGAATTTGTCGAAGGTGAGCCCTTTGTTTCTTGACAGCCCCGCTCAGACACCACGTGCCCCTGGTCAAATTGAACTAGGTATCTTGGCATTTTTGGTAAGTACTGGGGAAAAATCTACCTAGAGAAGTGAAGCAGCATCGCAGTCTTGCAGTGGGGAAATTTCCAAAAAGAAAGAGCAGCTTTCCAGGTGGTTTAGGCCTGCAAAGCCCAGACTGCTGGGGCTTTGCTGGAAGGGAGGCAGGAGGAGGAACGTGGGGTTTGGTGTTGGCTGTCTCCTCTCTCTGCAAGCCTCTGACCATGAAAGGGGTTAAGCTTCTGAGATGCTGCTCTCTTGTTGCTTGGAAATGACATGGCAAGCATGCGAGGAACCCTTGCTGATCAAGTTTGGCAGTTCTTGAAATTTTGTTTCACGCCTTGCCTGCTGTGTCAACTCACCAGCTAATTGCAGCAGCAACTTCCTGTCGGGGTGTGTGCTCCGCGCGGACCGGTTGGTTGGGATGTCGGAGGGAAGCCTCGCAGACCAAAATGTAATTTCAAAACACTGAACCTGACCAGCAGAGGCTGACCTTGCTCGTTATTATCTGAGTGGGAATAGCAGCTTTGAACATCATATGATCTCTGAAATGGTACCTTTTTTCATTAGAAAGCCCCCTGCTGAACACTGACCAAATACATAGCTTTTTTCCCTTGCTTAAGGTACTGTTTAAAAATATATATATATCTGTTCCTTTGCTAGTTATTAGAAGAAAATCAAAGTGTCACATTCCCCTTATTCGCAGAAGCCTCTCCTAAGACAATGGTGGGCTTGCAGTAGCGGGGAGCTGAGACGGCGGCGGTGAGTGAGGGCTGCCAGGGCCACAGATGGAACAAGAACCGCCACTGCAAACAGCCCACAGTCGTCCGGGCCTGCGTGCCACCTCAGGAGACCCTCCTAACCTGCCAACCCACCCTTACTGACAAAACCAGCCTCTCCTAATGGTCCAGCCAGGGTTTTGTCCCTGCACAGCTGCCCTTGCGCTTGACCATGCTGCTGTTACAGTGGACCCCTCGCTCTGGGTGAGGAGAGCTGTGGACCCCTCGCTCTGGGTGAGGAGAGCTGTAACTCCGAAACAGCACTGGTTTCACACATGCTCGAGGGCCTTGGGAAGTCCTGTCTGGCTGAAGCGCTTGTATTTCTGAATTGCAGAGGTGATCTCAAACCCCACCCATGCAGCAGTTCTCTTGCAAGGGGCTCTGGTTATCTAGAATCTGCATTCTGAAATCTGCAGCACCTCCAGATGCAGGACCCTCAACTAACCTAGATGAACCTTGCAAAAGAATTGTATGTATTTCTCACCCCCCTTGTAAGAAATCCTCTTCTGCCTCTAAGGGTACGCAGCTCACAATTAGAGAGCCTGTTTGGGGGGTGGGTAATGACTCGCTGGTATCTAGGGATCCTATCTTAAAATACAATTTGCACATCTAGGTCTCAGTTTTCATAGGTGCAAACTATTTTCTTTCATCACTGGTACTGATCTTACACAGTTTGCAAATGCAAATTCATGTGTGCGCCCTTCTCTGCCTCAGAATAAGGCAGTCTCTTCTCACGATGTGCTGTTTTCCTTGCGTGGAGTTGGAGAGAGCATGGGGTGAAGACGCTTAGTTTTCTGAAAAAGAAATTACTCAACGTGAAGCTTCTCTTTGCTCCTGAAATGTATTCTGCAAAAAAAAGCTCTGTGTCCAGAACCATGGGGCTACTTCCCTCATTCTCGTAAGAAACTCTCACCAGGAGCACAGGACTGGCGCAGTTTGACCTCCAGCACCTGCAGTACATTACGCTTCTGACACTTCCCTGTCTTTTCCCTCTTCCCAAACGTGCGGGTGTTTCTCTGTGGCTGTGTACGTAGAATTTCTCTCGGGAGCGTTAGGGGTTGCGTAAACACAGAAGTTTTCACTTAATTATTGCGTATTTGTCACTGGCATCAAAAGTTTGCTTGTATCGACGTTGCAAGAGGATTTTGAGTGTGCCGCAGCAAAGAGAAGGAGGGCTCTTTAAGCCTTGAGAGTTTTTGAATGTTACTTGACCTGTCTCCATGCTGCTGAGACCACTTTGATAACAGATGGATCAATACCTCGCTGTTTGTGTAGAGGTGTCTTAAGTGCTATTGTCGTCTGCTTGCAGCTCTGACAAAGCAATTATTACTGCAGGAGTGGTGGGTTTTACATGTGCTGAGCATTAGCCACCATCAGGTCACCCTGGCTTTTAAGGAAAGCAGCAAATGTCACTTATTACAGTGCCACTGACTCGGTCCTCTCCAGTTAAGGGACTGTTAATAATTCCATTATCAAGCTGCTACTTTCTGGGACATCCGGCACTTCCTACAGAAACGGTGGCTTAACTTTCTGTAAAAGTCTATAACCAGCGACACCTGCTACTGTAGCCAGAGTGTCCCCTCTCATCTCCTCTGCATTGGTTAAGCCCATGGCATGCTCCTTACAGGCCCAGCATTGTCATTTTTAGTGATTGACACTAGTAAGAAGAAAAATCAGTAACAAAGTAAAATCAAGGCTCTAGAGCAAAAGGGATTCTGGCGTCTCAGTGAGTTCGTTTCTTCTTTCATCATCTCCTGTCCCCTTCCTCCCCCACAGTACAGTCCTTGTTTATTTTTCCACCTTGCCTGTTGATTCCATGAAATCCTCCCCTGCCTCCCTCTTAAACCGAGAAGAGCAACAGGTCTCACACCCGTGTCAGTGCTCACTGTGGGAGGCACTATCGCTTGGAGGAGAGGACAAAGCTGGAGACAGCAGTGTGAGGAAGGTGACCACAGCAAGCCTCCACCAGCCTGGTGCCCTGAGTGTCCGGTCACCACCTCATACCCAGCCAGTTCGTGCTTGCTTTGCAGTTCCAGCACGGGGTTTCCAGGGAGGAAAAAACTGCTGTTTTTTTATTACCTTCTCCAGCGGTACAAGAGGCGAAGGAAAGCTCTGGTTTGCTTAAGGAACATGGCTTCAGTAGTGGTAGAGGGGCATTGGTTAGGTTATTCTCAGCAGTCCTCAAGGGCTTTTGAATAACATTTATTTTAGAGCAGTCCCTGGGCTGCTCTAGCTTTCACTGAAACCTCTGTGACCAGCGGAGTTCACAAAAGAGGAAAAACAGTGGCGTACCACATCTTTTTATACCCACCCCTCTCCTTCTCCCATCAAGCTTGATCCAGCCAAGATGTTGGACTGGGGGTACGTACACTGGTGGCCCTTCTGATCTTTGTAATTGCCTGTGGCAGGTAATTAACAACACAGGGGTACTGGTAATGAGGGAAAAAGCAAATGTTGACATTGCAGCCAGTTTATTCTGCTGCAAGATGTTAATTAAAAAAAATTCTGGTGCTTTGTCAGCCCTACCCTTAGGAGAAAAGGGCTGCGTTCCTGCAAGCGTCACACTCCCACTTCCCCCGTGACAAGGAAATGAAGTTTAAGTTCTTTTGACCATCAGCTCCTTGTAATGAAACCAGCAGCAGTATTTGCTCACAGATCTGCCTGTAGCTCACAGTGCTACCCCGAATGCAGGAAACCTATTCAAGCTGTTTGAGATCTTCTGAACGAAATGCTTTGTTTGCGTTGCAGGTGTGCCAATGTTATCTGTACAACCCAAAGGGAAGCAGAAGGGCTGTGCTGGCTGCAACCGGAAGATCAAGGACCGGTACCTGCTGAAGGCTCTGGATAAGTATTGGCATGAAGACTGTCTAAAGTGTGCCTGCTGTGACTGTCGTCTTGGAGAGGTTGGATCTACTCTTTACACAAAAGCAAATCTCATTCTTTGCCGCAGAGATTACCTGAGGTAAATAGAGGAACGTACTGTGGGCTCTTCCCAAAGCCTGTCAGGGTGCTGCCAGCTCTTTGTTTTTCTAAACCTCTACTATGAAAACACGTACTTGTGCATGGTCAGCCCTGCCCTGAAAAGGTTGGAGTTGCATCCTCTGTCTAAGCGTGGCTTTTTATTTGCATTTAGCATATTTTGTAGTCAGGCAGGTGGCATCCTATTTTTAGGTCAAGGTAGGAGGAGAAAGGCATGATTTAACTATTTATTATTATGAACCAACAAGAACAAATAGTGCTTGCTGAGAAAATTAGGAAAAGAATGTTAATCCTTCTTGCATATATTTGATGTTATACTCCTGCATATTGACTGACATCGGACCAAAACTTTACATTTTCTTTTTCAGTGATAGCTTTTAGATAGATCTCTAGTGCTTATATTGAGTAAGGTTCTTCCCGAGGGGCTCTTGTCTCTTCCCTAAGTAAACAGAGCAAAACACTCCAAAATTACAGATCAACATCAAAAAATTTTTCTTTGTGAGGAAGTCTGCAGAGACCATCACTAACTCTGAGTTAGAACTGCCCTGTCAGTGTGTGTTCGCAATACGTAACAACACAGGGGATTTTTTGCCTGGTGTGTATGGGGGTTTTGTACAAAATACTTAAACACAAATTAATTTTAATAAGACATTAGGCCTAATGCAAACATTCTTATGAGGGTCACACTGCAAAACGCTCTGAATCACAGAATCAGAATCACTAAAGGTTGGAAAAGACCTGTAAGATCATCGAGTCCAACCATCAACCAACACCACCATTCCCATTAAACCATGTCCCACAATGCCACGTCCACACGTTCCTTGAACACCTTCAGTGATGGTGACTCCACCACTTCCCTGGGCAGCTTATTCCAGTGTCTCACCACTCTCTCAGTAAAGAAGTTTTTCCTAATATCCAGTCTAAACTTCCCCTGGTGTAGCTTGAGGCCATTTCCCCTCTTTCTATCACTAGTCACTTGGGAGAAGAGACCAACACCAACCTCTCTACAGCACCCTTTCAGGTAACTGTAGAGAGTGATGAGCTCTCCCCTCAGCCTCCTCTTCTCCAGGCTGAACAACTCCAGTTCCCTCAGTTGCTCCTCATCAGACTTGTGGTCCAGACCCCTCACCAGCTTCGTCGCCCTTCTCTGGACAGGCTCCAGCACCTCCGTGCTCCTGAGTTTTGCTTTGTTTTTCCTTTGGAAGAATGTACTTGATCTCCAGCTAATGTGTGTGTTTTCTTTTTTTTGGTAAAGCACTGATAGCATTTCTTATGCAACCTCAACCAGCAAACACATCTGAAGCAAAACAAAACCAGCATGCTGTTTTAAGATAGGGAGGTAAAATACCATCTAACCTTGTGGTGTCCAGAGGCTGGCTAGATTGATCTGATCAATGATCAGATGCTTCACGTGTTTCAATGTAAAACATACTCCTGAAAATCCTTAGTAAATATTTCCTTTTAGTAAACTTGAACAAACAAGTTTCTCCTTCTAAAGATGAGAGCTTAAGCACTGAGCCAAATAGAAGAAGTAAGTCTGTTAGCTGCCATATGGGAGCTGCACCTTGCCTTTCAGCCAGTGTACAAGAGCATCCTGCCCACATGAGGATTTTTGTTCCTGCTTGAGCTGAAACTCTCCAGGGAGCACATGAAATGTCTCAGCTGAAATTCTGCCACTCAGGCAGCAGTCGCAGGTCCATACTGAATTAGGTGGGATGCATCCCCAAAATGTAAGTGAGGAGGAGCTTGGGTAAGGATGGAACACATCTGAAGGGGGAAAGACAGGATAAGCAGCCTTTGGAAGGGCGGAAAGGGTGTGATGAGGAAAGAGTTAATGATCTTCACTATCATGAAATAATTTTTGTACCTTGTCTTAAGTCTGAGTATTTACTAATGCCACAAGTCACTTGCTCTGGAAGTATCCTTAACCCTGTCTCTGCTATGCTGAAGAAACTGAGCTCCAGAAGGTTCTTTAACACACAGAGTTCTAACCCTAAATCAGCATTTTGGTTTTTCACTGACCCTCCTTCAGTTCAGCTGTGCTCTTTCTGTGTTGTGGACATAATTCTGATATGTCAATGAAGAACATAACAGCTCTTGATCTTTCCTTGTCAAGGATTGCATCATAGTATCACAACTGGGTTGTGCAAGGTGCTAATCACAAGGACCCCCAAAACCTTTCAGGAGAGCTTCTTCCAGGAATAGTCTTTCTTCGACAAAGCATAGGCTGCATTAGACTCTGGAGTGTTTCTTTATACTTGGTTGTATTAAAACGCATATCTTGTTTGCACCCAGCTTGCCGATCCAGGTCTCTACATCAGTCATCCTCCTCTTCGTTATTTATCACTTCTCTAGACTTTTCCATTTGTGCACTTGATAAACAGTGTTGTGTGTGCTTGTTGGTTTTGGTTTTTTTTAATCTGACCTGAAAGATAGATATTCAGTGTTATTCTACATGTGGCAGAACCCTACTAGAAATACTTAGCTGGGCGGTGATTCCCAGTTACATTTGCTTTTTGAGACCTACGAGCTACCCCGTGTTTTGTCCATTTAATGAGCAATGTATTGATTTTGGTTTGTTCTAGTTTCATAACAAAAATAACATGCAGCATCAAATCAGACACGTTAAAGTGCCGAAGGAGAGCCGTATCGATGCTGTTAAACTTAGAAGAACCTTTTTATCACTGCAGTTGTAGAGTTGTAGAGCATCCTGAGAATGCTTCTTTGAGGTGGAAAAGCCTAATCTGTGATCCTCTCACTGGCCCCCAGATGGCATGACCTTCTGGGGCACACCAGAGGTCTGTGCTAGAGATGGGAAAGAAGCCAGGAGCTGCAGACCCCAGGGAACAGCCCCCATCCCGTCTTTGAGAAGAGAGGGCAATTTGTGACATGAAACATGGAAGGCAACGGTTGGGGCTTGTGTTTGACCATATCGCCACAGCTTCTGTCACAGCAGCGGTTATGCATGGTCTCTGAAGCAAACTGTGCCTGAAAGGGGTCTCGTAGCCCCTCTGCCTCCAATCGTTGGGTTAGAATAATCCCCAGTCCTCCGAGGGAAGACTCTGTTGCTCTTTGTGAAGCATGGTTAAATTGTGGAGAGAAGGCTTACGTGGCCCAGTAAAACAGGGCCAGACATTCTCCGTGCTAAAGAAATTGTAGGTATTGCGAGTAAAAATGGGGGCATCTGCCCATATTGCAGTAGGGTACCAAACACTTCAGCTGGCTGCACAATCTCCTCTAGATCTCTGGCTAGTCTTAACCTCCTCAGATGATGGCTATATATACATGCATTATGCTACAAGCTAATTTTGGGGGGAGTGCGGGGGGTGTGTTACTACTTCCTACTTTAAATATTTTCCCCTATCTGAATTTAGTTCATTACAGCAGATTTGACCACTAGAAATATTTCTTGCTTGTTTTTGATCGGGAACAACAATATAATTGTCATAACCCAGGAAATTTAGCCAGCTTTACAGCTGTCATGTTTTGTGTTCTCGCTAATAAGTAAATTTAGGTTTATACTATTTTTTGTGGGGGTTCTGCCGCACTCCTAGGTTCTGTTCTCCTGATGCTAAGGAACCATTTCAGGGTCCTAGGATAGGAATAAGGTCATTGCTATGTAGTCTTATATTTTATGATAGTTTAAAGCAATTTTTTTTTACTTTAAAACATCTTCTGTTGCCTTCTACACATAATATTTCTTTCTCTCTCAATTTTAACTATTAGTTCTATTAATAGAAGGACCTAAAGGTGCTGTCACCGTCTCCTCTACTGTTACACTCCTGGTAATTTAAAATTGTCTTCTTGGAGAATTACCCGTTCCCATATAATTCCTACCTTTTAATAGTTCTAGAGACTCTATCCACATTTTTTTTTTTTTTGTTCAACAACTCACAGTATTTGTTCTACTCGTCAAATTTTAGCAGAATTCATTCCCAAAAATAAGTTTTCATACTTCACACTGTACTTGCACCAAAAGGGGAGTACTTTATCTGGAGGACAGTCAAAGGAATTTATTGTTGGCCACTTCCTTGATAAACCTTTGAATAAGACCAGGGTGAATATTGTACTGATATTTAGTAGGTCAACTGTCATGTGAAAAATTAAAAGCTAGACTGATTTTGCGGCCATAAATGTAAATATATGTATCTTTTATATCTGAAGTCCAAAAGGAATATTGCTGTCTAATGACCAGGAGAAAAAAATTGGTGTTTCATAATCTCTTTATAGACCAATGTTTCTTTGAGTTTGCCTGTGAGCTGAGTGTGTAGTTTGGGAATACATGCTTCATTACCTGGTGAGATCTGCTTCCCTCTCCCCTTGCACAGTCTCCATCTATCTACAAGCCTGCCGCAGGCTTGTTCCTGCCCGGGGCTGCAGAGACCCAACCGTTACCACCCGCCACCAGGCTCCCGCTTGCCTCAGCACTGTGGAGGCACCAAGGTATAGGTGCTTACCTATAGACAGAGGAGACTCCTGGAATATTTTGGACAGGTAGAAATTCAGCAATTTGCAGGTTTGGGCCCTTGCTCGTGCCACCACTCCTGCAGGCAGGTGTCGTTGGGCCGAGAGCCCCTGCGCCGCGGTTGTCGGCAAAGAGTGGCTCTGCCGCGCTGGAGCAGCTGCGGCCGCTGCAGGGATTGGGGATGGGGATGACTTTCTGGACCTTTGCCATCGGCGTGGGGCAAAGCGCTGGGACAGGAGCGCGGCTGGCTCCCTCCCTGCTGTGTCGGTGTTGCTTTGGAGCCGGCTCTGTCCGAGGTGTCGGCAGTGCCGTGGGCTGCTGGCTGCGTGCGCTGGTCCTTAGAGGGTTTTAGAAGAAATCTTTCAAATGTATTTCAGGAGCTGCTAGCAGACCATAGCCTGATCATTTGTTTCAAAAGATAAACTGTCGTCATTGCTTGTGAAGGAACATTTGTTAACCTTCACATTTCATAAAACACTTTCTCGCTCATTTTTTAATCATGAAAGATGAAATTGGATCTCGAGTTGTTATCCTTGCGGTATCACCTCAGTCTCCAGCTGTGTCTAGATGTATCTTTCGATACATTTCATCTGAGCAAATAGATTTAGCATTTGTTTCATAATCACAGTTCCAGCATTCCTACCTCTAATTATTTTTGATAAGCAAATGCTATTGAAGAAACTGCTTCTGGGAGAGAGGAGCTTAGCGTGCAGCTCGGATGGCTCCTCGCAGCCCCCACGCAGCAATGTGTGTTTGTTCCTAGGCATAATTAAACATCCACCAAGCTCCAGTTCACAGGGACAGTTTGGGTCTTGCATCAGGATTTCCTGGGAGGAACTGACAACTTAAATTTCGCTGTGAAGTGCTGATGAAGAACGTGATTTTTCCTTTTTACTCGGCATGGTGCCCTCACACGAGCAAAGGCAAGTCAGGCTCGCTTTGACAGGAGCAGAACTGTTGCTTCAGCGTGTTTGATATGCTGGTGTCGGGAAAGTTTTTCATCATTTAAACTGATTAGGCCCTTAATTAGACTCCAAAGAAAGCTCAAAACCTGCATTAAAAAATGATGGCGAATCAGTAAGAGAGAAGGGCTTTCTGGGAAGTCCTGACGTTGTTCTGAGTTGATTTCATGGAAATTCTTTTCACACGACTTCCCACGCGTTTTGATCAGTGCTGCAACCTCAGCACACATGGGTGCTGCAGCCTGAGCGTGGCGACAGTGCCTTTGGCGGGCGGAGCAGCCCTGCGCACCCCGTCTGAGGGACGGAGACGTCCTGGCAGGACTGCCATCCCCTGGCACTGGTGCCCCTCAGCTCCGTTTGTATCATGGAGGCTTGAACTCCACCCTGGGCAGCTCCTAGTCCAAACGAGTCAGCTGCCCAGTACTGGGGTTTCCAGTTGTCAGATGCTGGTTTTTGCTCTGTTCCGAATGCCCCAGCAGGTTCATTCTGTTAGTGAATCGCTTTGGGAGCCCTTTAGATGAAGCCTTCTCTATCTGGCAAACGTGCAAGATCTAATTTTGTTGTGGGATATGAAAAGCAATCTCGCACAAACAAGGATGCCCTGCTCTCTGGCACAGGAGGATGCAGGCAGATACCCTCCTTCTGGTGGGCTTCCCCACGTCGGTAACGAAGGCCCTAAGCCAAACAATTAAACTATGGTTGGACGTGTAAGCACAAGTCTTCAGGAACTGAGAATTGCATGCCGAAACTAGCAGAATTTAAGTTAATCTGCCAGAGACATCACTAATACTCTGAATGTAGCTTCAGCCAGCAGAAGCTGCAGCACCTCTGAAGCAGCAAGGAGACTCTTTGGGATTCTTTTCCTCCAGAGGAGCGCAGTGCGCATGCGTGCACCGAGAGCATGCCCTGCCTGCTTTTCAAGGGACACGTTCAGCGTGGGGAGGAGAGGTATAAATGCAGTGTGGCTGAACAAATGGTATCTGCTCGGAGCCTAAAAACGTTGCAAAATTGAAGTGCTGTTCTTGCGTCGCAACAGAGAGCATCTTTCTTGCTATGTAGGATACCCTCACTTCTACGCTTGGTATCTATACAGATTAAGAAGGATTAATTAGGCTCAAAATACAGTGTGTCTTGGCAGCATTCCTGTGCTTTGTGATGTTAAAGCACAGATTTTTTTTCTCCATACTAGCTGGTCCAGGGGTTTCTCACAGCCCATGCCTTTCAGGATAAACAAGCAATGCTCGGCTTGTTCACTTGCTTTTTTTCCCCTTTTTTATTTTTTTTCCTTCTCCACACCTCCCAGGCAGGACGAAAGCTTATGGGGAGTAATTCTTCCAGGCTGTGGTATACTAGCATGCCTCTAGCACTTCCAACCTTGCAGTTTTCTAACTGCTTTTTTTAAACTCCCCTAAGAGGACATTGTTGCATGTGGGTTCAACAGTACCAGAGGTAACCAAGATGGGTTTTAAGGTTGGCAGCTTCATTTGTACCGTAAGGAAGGCAGGGGAGGAGGACTTGGAATTCTCCTACCTGCCAAGAGTCCCAACCCCACTGTAAAAATTTACTGAAAATATGGAGGGAGAGACCAAAGGAGTAAAAATAAGTGAACGTTCAGATGCGTTCTTCAAGTGAAAACAGATGCCCTTCAGCAACCTTGAAGTTTATGCCCAGTAATCTCTGAACTAGTGCGATCAGCCGACCAGAGGGCTTTTTTGTACCACGCTGGTTCAACTCCTCCCACTATGCTATCCATGAATGCCAAACCCTTTGGCATGCAAGATGTAAATTCTTTGGGACTGAACTTGAAGGCTTCATGAGGGGACAGCTTGACCAACTTCATTAGTATCACAATGCATTTCCTCTCCTTCAGCTGACATGACTTCCCACTGCAGCACTGACAACGGTGTCCTCCTGGAAAGGAGGGTGCACCAGCTAATATGTATTTACTATGCTGAAATGCCTATCGCTAAGGCTTTCTCTGAATGTTACACAAAGGCTGATTACAGGGAAGTTGGGAACCTCGAGTCTGAAGTTGCTTTTAAGCTTATTCTTTTTACCTTTTTAAGTGATGTTCAGGCTTTCCCTGCAATTATTGGCATATTCAGTACTTTGGTCAAATCAGACTTGTAGCTCAGCATATTTCTACTATCCACAGATGGGGAAAAATACTGATTGCAAGCTGTTAAGAGCCATTCTCACTGGAAGACTAGTTGTTGGTTTGTTTCAAATCGTAGGGGCAAAACCTTTTCTTTTCATGATGATAAGTTTCAGGTACGTAAAGCAAGTCTCGTTCTACAGCAGGTCCTGATGGAGCTAGGAAGTAAATTGCAGCAGGCATATAGCGAAGGTGTATGGGAAAAGCGATTTCACATACTAGCTGGAGAGGATATGAGCATGGGGTTCGGTAGCTCTTCAAAAACTTATCCAGATGATCTGAATATACAAATACATAGAAAAATATGGAGCTGTACACAATATCTACAAATGTAGATACTTATCTGTAGGTAAGTGTTTAGTCCTCTTTCAACTCATAATTCTTACCTTTCAGTGTTGACAAAGCGTCTTGTTTTGGGGAATTATCAGTCTCAACTCAGCTGTTTAATTTTGAACTTGTCTTGTGTTGTTTAAAAAAAAATCCGATTGACAGTCCTAACCTATCCTTTCTCTACCACTCGTTATTTATACGTGCCTGTCCTGGTTCCTCTTTTTTTTTTTTTTGTCTCCTGTGAAGTCAACATCTCCAAAATTTTCACTCTTTCTGCGGAGGGAAGATTTTCTCCCTCTTTCTCAATTGCAAGCTGCTAGCGAGTCAGACACCAGGCTGGAGAGAGGAGAAGAAATGGGGACTCTCTCCTTGTAGGCAATGACTAGAACAGATTGTTGTTTCTAGTGGTGACAGAAATAGGCAATCAGGTTCTCAGTTTAGCCACCCTGTGTATTTTGGTCAGAGAAGGAAAAATCTGTTAAAAGGTGCTAAACTTAGTGTGTTCATATGAGAAGCTTCTTCCTGTTTTCCCTACAGTAAGGACCCTTTACCATTCTTTTTTCCCCCAAAACCTGCAGGGTGCTGTTGACTTTACTATACTTTACTATAGTTTGAATTAACTTCAGGTGTATTCATGGAGCTGGTGAGGTCTGGATCATCGTGCAGAAGACTACTCTTTAGCCCAGACAAGACTACATAGACAGCATCCTTTGACAGTTGCCTACCGCTTCCAGGAGCACTCCCTTCTTTTCCCATTAATTCATTTGCATTCACTGCTGCTCCTGTATGCCAATTAGCTTTAATTTTTACTCTACACGCTGACATCAATGGCCAATGAGAACGGCGCGTAGCGGGGTTTTTAGTGTGCCTATAAACTACAGAAAATTGTCCTTGGACAAACTCCTGCTTTTAGACTGGCTGACAACAATAGACATGGTTAAGTTCAGGCTAAGAGCCATTAAACATAATTACTACCACAGGGTAAAAGTTTAATTGTGCTAAATTTTAAATCTGCATAGTCTATGCTTATTTACAAGCTGGCTAGGTCTTCCTGTTACATAAGGAGGAATAAATCTGTACTTAAAAATTGTTGCCTTTTAACTTCAAAGGGAGGTGAAAAAACAATGGGTTTTTTAGAAGAAGCAAAACAGCTCCAAAATGAAACCTTTCTGTATTTCCAGCTTCTTTTATGCCAATAGTTCCAAACTGGTAAGTAGATGCTGAGCATCTTCTGATAGATTCCCCCCCCCCCCCCCCGCAATGCGCTTCAACTTTGTGTGCGTGAGAGTGTGAGAGAGTATTGCATCTGTTATGAAGGTGTCTGGGGGACAGAATGCAGATCAGTTTGTTCATGTGGGGTTATTTTAAATTTAACCACAGATGGGGCTTGGGGTGGAAGATTTTCCTCCTGCTCCATGTCTTCTTTCCCTCCTCCAATAATACTAAGCTCCCCACTTCAGAAAGTTTCAGCTCAAGTAGCTCAAGGGTAAGTAGGTATCAGAGGTGGCAGGTTTTTTACAAGCAAACAAAAAAAGGCAAAAGTCTCTGTTCATTTTGCTTTTTCTTCCAGCAGATTAAAAAAAAAAAAAAATCATGTTCACTGAGCTACAAGTTACAGCGTATTTTTAGAAGCATGGTGAATATACAGGGCTCTAAATCACTCCCTGAAAAGCAGATTAAAATTAGGAAGTGCTAGAATAAGTGTGAAATGTTCATCTGTTGGGAAAGGGAGGGTATGGAGGACTGTGAAACTTGATAGAAGAGAAAAAGATTAGCACGCTGACTAGCTGGAAGCTACGTTTATGTAGACATTAGAAGGCAACATGATTTCAGCTGGACAGAACATAAGCTTCAGATCTTATGCAAACAGTCAAAGCTGTTTAACAATTGGTTTACCCCCAAAACCCCTGAAAGGAGACAGGTGAATACGATGCCAAATACATTTTTCATGTTTCTTAAGCTAACTGTTTAAATAGTTAAGTGAACATCTGTCCAAATTTCCCCATCATTTCCATTTAGAAAAGTCTCCTATTTGAAGGCTGAAGAAAAGCGCCTGCTTAACAATGCAAATGGTGCTGTCTGGGGCCCCTTTATTTTGTTTAATCTAGATTGAGCTCCACACAACTGTGATGCTAATGAATAATGGATATTTTATACTTGTGCATGTAGCAGTGCTGGGCACAGAGCAAATCTAGGATTAACCTCCCACTTTCTCTGCCTAACACATATTGGACTCATTTTCTGAGTTTGCTGTGACTTGGGTACTCTAAAAACAGATGCCTGGATTTATGGAAAATGGCAAAACCCCGGCAAAAGCTGTCAGGTTTTGCTATGCCCAAGTGAGGTACTGTAGAAGGGGGCAGCTATAGGGAGGGAGGGATGTCTGTATTAATGGCTTGATTTGCGAGCGGGTGCTGAATGAGAGCCAGGGCGTTTCAGGGTGGAGACCTGTACGCTTTTCGGTGCCACATTTTTTCAGTCCTGTCTGCTGGCGTTAGGCAGCGAAGCACTGCGCTCAGCTGCCTGCCCTGCGGGAGCAGGAGCAAGCCGGAGTCAGCTTGCCGGGAGAAAGGGCTGCCCCGTTACCGATTACATGGTCTGAGTTTGCCAGTGCAAATCCCAATAGCTGGGGTTTTACTCTGCCTTTCAGCCCGGATCTGATGGAGCTGAGGGGAAGAAATTTTGGTGCTCCCATTACGATTTTTCTGTCCTGCCCCATTATAGCACGAGGGTTTCAGTTTGGTTTGCGTTGTTTAACTTTCAGGGAAAACGTAGTGCTGTTTCTTCATAGGAAGTCTTGGGGTTTTCCAGCCAGGTGTAATGAAAGACCACTGACACCACTTCTAATGAAAAATGAGGGTAGCCTTTTTTGGAGCTGAAGAGCAAGCTGACTTTGGTAGCACGTTGCTGTGTGAGGGTGGGAGAGTTGTGCGGAGGTTTCTGTAACATGGCTGGGTGTTTTAATTCACAATTACTGGCCAGTAATAATTAGTATTGATTAGCTTGGCAAATTGCAGGTTTAGAAATTGGTTATAGATTTTCCTGATGCTTCTCGTCTGCCTGTTGTGGAATCAGCCAGAACCAATGGCTTGAAACCAACAGCGAGCCCAAATCTGTCTGCGGGCAGTGATGCGTTGCACGCGCAGAGCTAATGGTCAGCAGGAACCGTACGTCTTGAGGCTCATCACCCCAAGAATACGATTTTTATCATCTCATAAGCAAAGTAACTAACCACATGCGTATTGACCACAGTCTCGGGTGAAACTTGCTTTTGTTGGCCTGTTGATCTGTGCCTAGGCTGGTTCGTGTGGCTTTATCGTCTCAGTGGCGTGCTGCCCCTGGCACGCGCAGGGGTCTGCAGGGACATCTGGGGGAAGGGGGCCGGGGGAAGGATGCTGCAGTCTTGGTTGAGTCCCCCGGCAGGAGCTGTAACAGCAGCAGACATCTGGAGAGACAGATAGTGAAAGCCAAGATGAAAATGGCAAAGCTTCCAGTGCTGAAGGGCTGTCCTCGAGGACCAGGGAGCTGAAGTGGAACGGCTGAGCATGCTGTTCGGGCCATGGTGGAAGGGCTTAGCTGGCTCCCGGGAGGGACGTGGAGGCGGGAGGAGGAGGCACAGCGAGGGAGGAGGGCTTGCTCTCTGAGATGCCTTACAAAATGCTGTTGGACCCATCGCAAGAGAAACTGTGCTTTTTCGTTTTAAACAGCAGGTAAGTGAGGTTCTTTCTGAGCTATATTATGGTGTTGCCTGCCAGGGTTGGCAAAGTTTGCAGGTCTTCCGCGTCTTGCTGCGAGAGGCTGCCAGCCTGCCCCTCCCTCAGGTTGTGGCCAAGCGCACGCAGAGGAGGACGGGCGGCTCTGAGCACCTACCCCACCGCTGCAGAGAGGCAGATAGTTTTTGACTGAAATTTTGTGAGCCCCAAAATAGTGCTCTAAGTGTTTAATGCTTTTCTCCATTAGACAGCAAATTAGCCCTAGGCTCGCAAACCAAATGAAGTTTCATCTCCACAACTGGAACCTGCTCACCAGGCAGTTTTATCCCAAGTTCCCGCACACTGGTTGGTCAGTGAAATGGAGACTGCAACTTCTATTTATTGGTGCAATACAGTATTTGATACTGCTAATTACACTTAATTAGTCCTTCCACCATTTAATTAAAATGGCTTCTAATGATTGTGCTTCTTTGGCAGGCTCTTTGGTACCACCGGGAATTGTGCTGCCTGCAGTAAACTGATCCCTGCCTTTGAGATGGTGATGAGGGCCAGAGATAATGTTTACCATTTGGACTGCTTTGCCTGTCAGCTCTGCAACCAGCGGTGAGGACACGGTTATTATATACACAAACACAAACTAATTTATACCTTTGTCCGCAAAATGGGGGAAATGTTTGATCCACTCTACCTGTCGGGGCTCACAGCGTGCTGGCGTGGCTTGGGCTGGTTTATTAGGCTGACCGGGGTGATGCATGTAAGTACCTGTAGCCCCTTTACTGCAAATCCCCTTGTAGCTGGTGGGAGTTGGGGGGACGAGGGGGGGCACACAGACTGCAGATCTGGCCAGGGTTGTACGCAGCACAGCTGCTGCTGAATAAAACAAACTGCTTCAGCGTCCTTTCAGGATCTACCCTCTTTGCAGAACACAGACGACGGAGACTGGACCCCCTCTGGCAAACTGATGTTATTTTGCTTAAATCAGGTTTCTGACAGGCTCAAAACTGGGGATGGCAAAGAAGAAGGAGAAGAGGAAGGGATGGGAAGGAGAAAAATACTCTAGATAAGCCCTTTCCAACACTAGGAACAAATCCCTTTAGTTGTTGTGTAGTTAATAGGGGATCTTGGTGGTGTGATTTTGGGTGGGGCTTGTGTATTTCTGCTGGCTTTTACCCAGTGAAAAATGCACGTCAAGGAGTACAATAAAGGGTCATGCACAAAGTTTTCCCTCAGGGTACTTGTAGCTAGCTGAATTTGGGAGGGCTGTGAAAAATCTTCCCAGCGCCCTGTTTGTTGGTGATTGTAGGCAGAATGGGAGCCCACAGAGCCAGATGTGATACGGTGTCGCCTTCTGATGCATCCATCCGTCCCTGTCCAAGACAGGCCTGAAAGTGCTTGTTGTTCTTACTGCTTTGGTGAGGCTGCAGTGACTGCCCACGGCCCGAGCGCTGCGCTGGGGTGCACGCTCTGGACTTGTGGTTGTGTTTCCCGAAGATTAAACTAGGAGACAACGCTTCAGCTCGTGTGAAGGTGTGAGAGAGATAGTGATGGGAGAGAGATGACAAAACGCGTGGGAAGATGTAGAACCTAATTCTGTAAGGGTCAAGTTAAAAGCCTGACTTAAAAATTCATCACTCTCTTGCCCTAAAACAAAAGTCACAGTGGGATCTCTGATGAAGCAGCCGTACTCAGTGTGTGTGTGTGGATGCAAATCCCTGCCACCTTTCCCTCTGAGCTTAGGAGACAGTGCAAACTGGGGCCTGATTCTCCTTCCATGCCCTCTGACAGTGGCGTAGCTCATGGGGATGAATGGGGTTGCGGCCGGTTGGTGCCAGAGTGTGGAAGAGGAGGACGGGGCGAGCTGTTGGTAGCCCGGGTGGCTTTACTTGATCACATTATTGAAGGTGGAGGCGGTGATTGTTGGCGGTAGAAGACTCCTATTAATATTGGCGGTGTCCACGGGCGCGGCGGCAGCGCCGAGGCGGCAGTGACATCTAGCGGCTCCCGGCCTCGGGCTCCGTCCCTGAAGCCACGCTAAACCTCTCAGTTGCCCACTCTTGTTTTGCCACTCTTGGATGTGCTCCCGCAACAGCCGTGATCGCTGATCAGCAGCGTGTTTGCAGAGCTCATACGTTCCCTCCCTGAGGTGGTCTCCTCACGCAGCTGAAGTTGCTGGTTGTTCGTGGGGTTTGTCCCCACACTCGGAAAGCGCTGTGGGGTGCTGCCGGGCTCACGTTTCCTCAGCCTGCCAGTGAAGGCCAGGCAGGAGAGGGGTGCTCCCAAACGCCACGCCGATCTGAGGGCTAGGGCATCTCAAATGTCCGTTCTGGCAGAGGCAAGTCATGGCTCTGGGCTGCACGGGCAGGAGTGCTGGGTTGGCCTTGAAGTCTGTAGGATGGGTATTTGTCATCAACCCCCTACTTTACCCTAGCTTCTCTCATGCAAAAGCTTAGTGCTGCCTAGTTTTTGTTTTCAGGAATTTCTTTTAAATTTCACCCTTTATTACAAAGGCTCCAAACGACCTCTTTCCCTCTCTTTCCTCCGCGATTGCTAACACTGTTACTGCACTCAGTGCAAAGTGCAGTCCTACTCCGCTCCTAAAATAACCTCCCTGCGCTGTCACTGCCTGGCAGGAGAGCACAGGTAATGCCGCCGTTCTGGCAGAGTCGCGCTTTGATGCAGGAAGGATTTGCCCAGTTTGGGGGGAGCTGAGTTTTTCTGAAAGATGGCCTGAGTAGACAGTGTAGAGCTATGTGTAGGCTGTTATTTTCAGCTGAGATCAGAAAGCTACAAACTTTTATGACTTACTCTCTAGAGATTTTAGCCCGAAAGGGCAGAATGGAAGTGCTCCTGTAACAGACGGCATTGGAAGCTGAACAGAGAACAGTGAGTTTAAGTAACCCTAATGTCAAAATTGCAGAGGTGGATGCCAAAACTAGTTTTGAATTGGAAACCCTACCTCATTCTCCAGCTATGAAAAGATTTGATTATGAAGACCTTTCTCTAGTTCTCTTCCAGCTTACTTCCCCTTCTATAGCTAGACTGCGTGGAGTGTTAAATCCATCAGAGCAAAATCTCTGATATTTTTATAGAGCGTGCAGTGTTTTCGTGAGCTTTATTCTCCAAAACATCAGGTTTGCAGCAAATCCTACAACGCTGCTGAGCCTACCGTGCTTTAAACTGTTACAAGGTGGACATTGCTTGTCACAATACTGAATAAAAGTTGGTCACCGCTGTAACTGGCTAATAGGTCAGTATTAAAAGGGTTGCAGGAAATCCAGCTGCTTGAGTTGCCATTATCTAAAATGTGTTTCGCTCGGAAGAAAATCACTCTGTAGAAATGGCAGGGTAGGTTCAGCGCCTGTTTCTCGCTGCTGCTGGCTGGAACTCGATCAGCCAGACGGGCTCTGTGACGGACCTGCTCTGAGCGTGGGGGCTGGCAGTGCGGTCCCACGTCTCGCTCTGAAGAGAGCTGTGGGCTGGGACACGTGAAACTGCATCTGAAGTTGCTCTGTTAAATCCTCTGTCTCTAGTTGCGATGCATCAGCTGAAGAGATCCCAGTTTACTGCTGGGTTTCCAGGACTGGCAGGTAGAAAGAGTCCCCTTTCCAGTGATTCAAACTCTTCTCCCAAAACTTCACAGGGTCTCAGGGTATCCCTGCTGTGCAGTTCAGTTCCCATGTGCTCATACACACCCACCCACCCCAAACTCCCTAGTTCTCCAACTCCTCCTTTGGCTCCTCTAGACCCAAACCAGGTTAGGCAGGAGACAGCTGTTGGTGATGCTGGTGGCAAGAGTAATTTTTGCATTTCTCTTCCTGGAGATTTACGTTGTACTTAAGGTAGGGATAAGTAGCAGAGAGCAAGCAGCTATGTCTGTTATTTATTGTGAGTAAACCAACTGGTGGGGAGGGTTGTTTTCAGGAGAGTGTGTGTAGTATAGCTTTTAGCGTAAAAGCTGTTAATTTAAATTGAGATTAATTCTTAGCTTTTTAATATACAAGAAAGGTTGAATTTTAGAACTACTAACGCACATGCTGCAGAAGGAAGAAGATGGGAAGTCTCCAGTGAAATCATATGAAGCGAGAACCAATGCCCAGTTCTCTCTGTACCAGCTTGGCAAATGAATCGGTTTATTTGCAGGTGTCCAGTTAGAGAAAACTTGTGCCCATGTCGGACCTATGAAGGAGCTCTAAAATGACCACTCCTCTTCTTGTAGCACAAAATATTTGGTTTTATGGAGATGCTGTGCCTGAAGCTGCCTGGGTTACAAATCTAGAAAGCGTTTTAGACAAGGAGTAGGCAACGTCCCTGCCAAAGCTCTGCCTGGCAGCAGAGGAAATGGACATTTGAGGTCTGCTAAGTCTTCTGAGGACAGGATCGTTGCCACTAAAATACTCCTTCAAAGCCCAGTAGATATTTGGCCTTGCCAGAGGATGGTACCTACCCCTTCCTGCCAGTTCAGAGCTGCCTTTTGGCGCAGGGGCAGGGGTGACTCTCTGCTTTAGGGACCTGGGGCTGATTTAGGACTCGGCACTTGGGGCAGGGAGGCGCAGCCGCGCGCTCTGGTCTGTCATGGCCCCGTTGGTGTGATGGACAAAACCCAGCCCCTGAACTGGTGCAAAGAGCATTATTTGTTATCTTAAGAAGTAAAGATTAGCTTCTGATTCTTGAGCAAGCAGGCAGGGCGGAAGAAGCTATTGGCTGTCAGTTCACACCTCTCAGATCTTGTATGTGGAACTTTTTTGACCTTAATGGTCAAATAAAATTGTTAAATATCACAAGCCTCTCTGTCAACTTCAATACAAACAGAACAATTTACATGGTATATAGAGAGCAGTGCCCTTCGCTCAATGAAGATAAAGGTTAGGAGTCCAGCCACCAGGAAATTTCTATTTATTGTTCTGCACTGTACACAAGGGAGTGAGGAAGGACTTAATAGCCAGTCCTTGCCTGGAAATTAGTGTAAATACCGCCTCACCTGAGGGAACTGTGGAAATGTGGATACTGGCAAACACTTCAAATAGTCTCTCTGTAATATCGCCCGTTTGATTTCCCGGCTGTAGAGCTGACACCTCTCGTCTGCAGGGACAAATCCCTTAACTGCTCCTGGCCTCCTCTGGCTGCTGGCACGGGACCTGGCAGAGACCAGGACCTGCTTCCCGAGCCGCTTCCTACAGCTGTGGCCTTGGAGCTGAGCACCACCGTGCCAGGAAAAGGGACAGCAAAACCGCAGGGCGTGCGCGGGGAACGGGAGCGGGGGGAGCAGCAGGCGGGCTTCCCGGGGTCCCCCACCACCGGCAGAGCTGGAAATCAAATTCCGGTCCCCAGAGTCGCCTTCAGACCCAAACTGCCTCAAATTCCCCCTGTTCTAACCTCTGTTCATACTTACACCCGTTAATTCTTTTTATCTTCCAGATTCTGCGTGGGAGACAAATTTTTCCTGAAGAACAACATGATCTTGTGTCAGATGGACTATGAGGAAGGGCAGCTGAACGGGAGCTTCGAGTCCCAGGTTCAATAACAAACCCTGCTTCGCTGAAGCACTGTGGGATGGGGGCTCGGCCGCCTGTCAGCTTGCCTGCAATATTTTTTTAATT
The DNA here is from genome assembly GCF_030936135.1 of Gavia stellata. Lineage (NCBI taxonomy): Eukaryota > Metazoa > Chordata > Aves > Gaviiformes > Gaviidae > Gavia > Gavia stellata. The sequence goes on from NC_082610.1 coordinate 13,998,797, forward strand.
CTTGGTCCAGAGAGGACTATATACATTGTAGTACTTTTCCCCCCCCAACACAAAGCAGTTACAATTTTAGATGTACAGTTGTGCCTGCTTAGCTGAGCACTGCATTGCCTGTATGTTTGTGAGTTTTTGGGGTCGGGGGGAGGGCTCTGTACAGTCTGTTTTCTGTATATAAACTGGAACATTTATTTTATGAAAAATGTAATGCAATTTTATTACTGGTGTGAATTAAAAATTATGAATGTTTCCTGGTCATCTTAGCTGTGGTTTGTTCCCCATGCAGTCAAAGCCTGTATTTCCTGTGTTTGATGTTGAGCAGACTATTAGAAATATACACACAGATCTCTGGGAACTGCATGAATAAAAGCAGAGGCGGGAGTTCACACACACAAACTAGGGGAAGAAACGCTGCTGCAGAGTTAGACCTCTCCCCGTGAACTGTGCGGAGACTCGTGTCCAAAAACCTGCTGTGCTGTACAACGGGAGGGAGTGAGCTCTGGGCGGGTGACGGCTGGGAAGCGTCGGCGTCGCTGGCCGGGTCCCACCAAGGCTGCTGTGCGGTGCTGAGTTGCTGGCGAAGAGGCGCTTTGCTTTTCATCTCTGTGAATTTAGACAGAGCATTTCCGTGGCCAGGAGTGCTTGTTGGCCGGCTGATGCGGTGTCTCCAGTCCGGGCTGTGAGGAACAGGCTCCCTCCAGCCCTGCCAACAGGTGCCCAGGCATTGATCAGAATATTAATTCCAAGGCTTCGTTAGGCAGTGGCGTTTCCCTGTGGGGAATCGCTTGTCCAGGTCTGAGCCGCTGTGAGAGCTGATGCCAGGGTTCAAACACGACCGGGCGCTGACGCAGCATCCCTTTTTGCAGCCCTTTTTGCTTACTCTGTGCCAGGTGCTTTGACCTCCCACGTAACGAAAGCGATTGGATTTGAAGCATCTCTCGTAGAAAAGCTCTGAACTGTGTTCCTGCTGCGATGCTTTGTGCAATGATTTTCAAGGTTATGCAATTCATGTGCGACCCACTGGACTGTACCAAACACATTTCTTTGTATGGTGAGTGTCACTTTAATACAGTGCACCAGTAGCTGTAAAGGATGGCTGCAATTCCATTTTGTCTTCTTGCTTTTTCTTAGATTTACCCCACTTTCCTCTAATAAATAGACACAGAATGCTTTTTTTCTGACGTGACTTAATCGGTTACTGGTCCTGGATCGCATGTGTGTTCTCTGAATTGCAAATGCCACATGCAGTGCAGCTTGGTGCTGCTCTGCCTGTGGCATGAAACGCTTTTATGTACATCTGTGTTGAATAATGGCTAAACAGAAGCAAAACACCACCAGACACTTCGTATGCTTCAAAATACTACCAGTCATCTGAAGCTACCTCAAACATGTGGATTGATTGAGTGATTTTCCTTCATAAACAGACGTTTTGGGTTGGGAGACCCATTATACAATGTGTGGCCCCATCCCCTTTCATTTCCACAAAAATTGAATAGCAATTAAAAAGCCACCTATAGCTGCCTACGGATAGGTGGTGTTTTAATTGCTATTCCATTTTAGTGCCTTTTGGGGTTGGGGGGGTATCTTTTGAGAAACTGTAGAGTTGATGCTTTTTTTTTGTAGAGGCTATTGCAGGCGGCCACACTGGGGCTACTGAAGGATCAGCTTGTTGCCCAAATGTTTTGTTTCCTTGCTTTGAAATGGGCTGCCAGCCTGCCGCTGCCTCTGCCGGTGCTCCAGAGTGACGGCTACCGTGGGGTTTGCTGTAATTCAACGCACAATGGCAGTGCGTGGGTGCTGTCCCATGGTGAGGATGGGAGCAGGAAAACCAAACCAAATGCCCTCACCAAACAAGCTGGGGGGGGAGGTTATTCGGATTTGGTTCAGATTCTTAAGGAGAGTTTTGGCACCGGTTTAAAAACCAAGGAAGTCCTTCAGTGAATGGTACTTAAACCTTCTAGAAAGCATTTTGTCTTGGCTTAGGTGGTGTCCTTGCTTCAGAAGAAAGGGAGGAAGAAAGTGTAACTTTTCAGAGCTTCTTGGCTAATGCTGGCTAGTGGCTCCACAGCTGCTACATCTCTCATACCATTGCTGGGAAAGCTGCAGAAATGTCACCCCAGAAGCAGGAGCATGCTGGAGGAGAGAGTCACTTGTGCGGGAAATCCCACTCTACCGTTGGATGAATAAAAATGGGACATGGTTGGTGAGAGCCACATCTTGCCGCGTGCGTGAGTCCCCACACTGGCTCTGCAGGAGAGGCCCGTTTGGATGAGCCTGGGGCTGGTTTGGTGGGGTTTTTTTGGTATGTGGCAACGCAACAGGCTGAGTCAGCAAACACCGGCAGAACGACGGAGCAGGAGATAGCCCAGGAGCTTGGAGAAAAAAATGGGTCATGGACTGGTAAACGGGACAAAATAACCAGTAAGTTGAAACAGCTATGGTAAGGTCTAATCTCGGTAGCTGCCATCTGTCTGGCGCTGGCAGCATGGCCATGTGGTGCAGAGGAAGCCTGGGGCCAAGGATGAAGCACGGTTAGCGACGTTAGCTGAGAACAGGTAGCACGTGTGAGAGCAGGGAGCACACAGGGGGGCCAGCGGTCACAGGGGATGTTACCAGAACAACATGGGTCTCTCCTCAGGGGGCGGGGGCAGACGTGAGGGTGGTGTATTATGAGAGACTGAGCCCCCGTGACGAGCCCCCCTGCCCCCAGGGCAAGGCAGGGAGCGAGCCCTGCACGCCCCAGCTGGGGCACGGCGGGAGGCTGAGCCGGTACAGGCTGGCACCGCGAAGGCGTGACTTCCCTTCCAGTCGTGCGCACTGAATGCGAGGTCCAGCCGCGTGCTGCTTGGATGCCAACATCTCTTCGGTTTGCTCAGCGGACCCCAACACAGGCAAGTCTGGAGCCCTCCCTCGCTCCTGCTACGGCAGCACAGACACACTTGCACCTTGCCAAAACACCCTTCTGTCTGGGGAAGGGGGGTTAGTTACACCCTGGGCCATGACTCGCGTGCGATGGCACTTCGGGCATCTCATTGCCTCCTTGCACTTCTCCTTGCTGTGAAATGCGGGCAGTGCTCCCCCGTTGGGGTGCGGGGGCTTCACTTCTGATGGGCAGCCCTCTTGATTTGTCAGCATGACTGTAGATCCGATTCCTTATGCCTAACGAGGAATTTCACGATGCTGTTTCATGCAAAAGCCCCAGCTGGCGGCTGGGTGGGTGGGAGGAAAGCCTGGGACAGGGCACAGCTTCTTGCTGTTGAATGGGGTGCAGCAAATGTCCAGTTGTCTTAAAAAAAATACAAGGGAGAAATGGTGTGGCATTTGTATGCCCCATTTTCTGTGTCTGCGCAGCAGATGAGGCCCACCTGCCACAGCCCATGCCCCGGAGAGCGTTGGAAGTGGGATTTCTTTAAAAATAAAAATCCCAGGAGGACAAAGCAATCATGAATTTTTGTCTGAACGCTGCAAATTTGCTTAATAGAAACAAGTGCTGGAGTGCAGACCTGCTGTTGAATAATCACTTCCACTCTACGGAGCAGAGCATGGAAACCTTTTGATGGTGTTATAGTCATCACTTGGCATAAATATTCATTCAAGGAATCAGAGCAGAGTAAATGGCATTTTAGACTCTAATCATTTAGTATTAGCAGATAGCCTTTTTACTGCTAAAGATAACCACTGCTTAATCTGTTTAGTGACCACTGGCATACAGTATGACATTTAAGCTTGTGCCGCGGTCCCCGCGTTGAGGACACGGCTGCTGGTGACCCCTCTGCCCAAGTCCCCATCGCTCCCAAAGTCAGCCCAGCCGCTGCCAGCTGCCAAATGCACACAACTGGCTTTAACTTCTGAATTATCTGCCATTTGCCTCCTTATCTTAGATCAAAGTGCTATTTTAAGTTCGTACTACAAATGTTAAAATCTAGGATCTTTTCTCCCTTATTTTTTTTATGTCGGGGCTAATGGCTGATCACAGCACAGTCTGATTTTGAGATTAAAAACAAGCCGGTATTTAAAGGCAATCAAAATCTCAAGCTTCTTCGCCATTCATCTTTAATGCTGGTGTAATTGCTGCACAGATTCTGGCTCTTCCTCCAGTCTTAATTTTATGGTTTTTTTGGTGCATGCCTCTGCCTTTCAGAGTGATGTTATACTTCCCTGAGCAGCATTAGCGCTATTGAGCACTCCGCTATCGACAATCCAGCTCGCCCGATTTCATATCTTGCCAAACAAGTTAATCTAATATCAACAGCGGTTTGTTACCTCATTGTTAGCTTAATTTACTTTACAAGAAATGCTAGATTTGCATTTCATCCCTCTTTCCTTGGCTTGCGAACCGTGCTTCCCAACGCCAAGAAGGGATTGCTCAGAGTTTTGCACGAGCCTCTCGGTGTGGCTCTGCCACGCGGAGGAGGGGCCATCGCCCCAACCAGGCATTTTCGCTAATTGGCCTGGGGGGATGTGGGGAGCTGGAAGGAGGATTTCGAAAGCCATAGAGCAGGTCCTGGAAATGCAATATTCAGAATAGCACAAATACCGCTGCTGCTCTTCCAGTAATATAGCTGAGTCGTAGACAGTAGTTTTCCCTGGTGGCAAACATATACAGTAAATGTCTTTAGTATGGAAATCAGCAGACATCTGGGCACAGCAGCAGACATTTGCAACACCAACAGGTTCCTCAGGCTTTTAGGGGGTGCTCCCACGCCAGGACTCGTCAAGGTTTCTCCGCCGTTGTGGCGGGGCCCCGCGCCTCACTTCCAGGTTACTGGGAGGGGGAAGCCATGAGCAAAACCCTCCAAGCAATCGCTCAAAAGCTGCTTCCCCGAACGACCCGGCTCCCGGCCCTCGGCAGCTCTCAGATGGGAAGGCTTTTCTCCAGTGGCAACAGGGAGCCGCGCTGGCTGCGGGGCTGGGGGGTGGGTGGGATGGGGATGAGGATGCCCCGCGGTGACAGTAGGTGACATCAGCGACTTGGTGCCCGGGGCTGGTCCCCCCTGGCTATGGGATGTGGTGGTGCTGGAGGAGATGGAGATAGGGCTTTCCCTACTTTGGCTTTAGTGAGCGTTATTTTCTGGCCTAATTCTTCATTATCTCACTATGTGCTGCATTTCTAAACCCTGTCCCTACTGATGGGGTGCTGGCTTTCCACCTGCCCTAGAGATCGCTGCCAGCCGCTGTACCGGGCAGCGAGTGGCAGGGTTCCTGCGCCGAGTTTGTAAGATTCTTTCCGAAAGGGAAGGGACAGCAGTGGGGTGATCTCACTCACCCCATCCCCTCACCCCTCTGTGTCACCACCCCACATCCCCACGTCCCCAGTATCAACCTCTCCCACAAAAATGGGCGTTTTAGCAGAGGGGGAGGTTGCAGACGTTTTGCCAGGGGCGACCATTAGGACATGGGGCTGATCCCCAGCCGCCAGTCCTGCTGCGCCCCGATTCATCAGGTCGCTCCGGCTTCTCCTCTGCCGGCGCTTGTCTCTCCAGTCGCGCCGTGTTTGAAGTGACCCAGGGAGGGGAAGTCGGGGCGCGCACCCCCGTGCTCTCCGTAGGCAGTGAGAACCGGCCCCCAGGGCAAGGTTTCGCCTGCAGCACCCTCCGGGGCAGGGCCGAGCCCCCACCCGAGGCACCGGCTTCGGGGGGAGCCTTGGTTTGCACAGCTCGATTTAGGCATCTCCGCTTACAGGAACCGAATGACTCCGTCCGTCTGTCTGTCTTGCTCTGGTTTTAACAGCAAAACGCTGAAGGATGCCCAGGATGACTCTGGGCGGGCTGAGATGCCTGGTGGGGCAGCCGCTTCGTGGTGCTGGGGAAGGTTTTTAGTGAAGGTCTGAGAGAAAGCCGGGCTGGAGGAGGAGGAGGAGGAGGAGGAGGAAGAGGAGCAGGAAGCAGGTTTTGGTCCTGGAGAAGCAGCAGGAGCCAGAGAGGTGGATCGAAGCAGGGGATCAGCCATGGACGAAAGTACCAAATATTAGCAGATTATTGTGAGCAATTGGAGGGCAAGTGCCCAAAGCAGAGATCAATTCTGCTACAAAAGCACTCTGAAACATCTCAGAAGTAATGTAAACATTAGTATAAGTGTAAATATAAATGATATGAGCATAAATATATTGCACTGACCACAGCCCTGTGGCTTTGAGGCTGGTGCGGGCTCCCACAGCCGTCCCAGCAACACCTCCCCGGCCACGGCTTTGGGCAGGTGGGGCAGTCTGGGGGGTGATTTAAGTTGCTGCTGCATGGCTTGTCCCTCAGCCCTCCTGATGGCCAGCCCTCCCGCCACCTCAGGCCTGAAAATTGGCTCTCCCTGGGCCGTTTGCCCGTGCAAGCGACTGAGTGCCAAAGTCGGGGGCTCCCGCACCGGTGCCCAGTGCCGGATCTGCTCCCACCAGTGCCTGGAGCACCGTTAGCTCAAGGTGTAATGACGAAAGCTGCTGAGCAGGCAAACGAGTCAGATGTTGGAAAAGGAGCGTGACTCAGACCCAGGTACACACACACGCATCCTCTAAACCGTGGGCAATCTTTTTCCCCAGGTGATGGAGGGGAGACGGCGGGGGCTTGGCTGGGCGAGCAGCTTGGGGAGTGCCAGGTGAAGGTGCTGTGGCGACGGGAGACGTGACGGTCTGAGCCTGTGACCCGGGCTCCGGTTTGCCCCAGGGAGACTCGAACAGATGGGCTCGTGGAAATTTGCGGGCCATTGGAGTTGCCGCTTGGCCACGTCAGCGTTTCTCCGCGGGCGCCGTCAGACCCGGTAACGAAAATAAATTATTTTGAGAAGAGCAAGAAGTTGTTGGGTCGCTCCTTTTGTTTCTCAGTGCTGCAAAATACACGTAGCTCGCACTCTTCCTTATCACTAAGCCGTGCCGAAGCAAGAGCAATGGGGCAAATCCCTTCTCCCGCTGCAGGCCAGCCCGGCCAGCCCTGGGAGGGCAGGCGCTGCCCGCCGGCTGCCTGCTGGTGCGCAGACGGGGCGTGCTGCTTGTTTTAGCCCTCGCTGGTAATACTGCTGGAAAGAGATGTTGCTAATGAAACCCAAGCTTTTATGGGCAATTTTACTAAGAAAATGACCTCGGGAATAGCTTTATTATTATTAAATAGAATCAGGTATTTACTTAAAGGTCTTGACATCCCTGTAGAAACCATAGCAAATTGTGTTTTTATTTAATGAAAGCCTCGTTCAAAAACGGTGTTTCGCTCTGGGGCTTATCCTGCGGCCCTGTGCGCATCCCAGCAGCAGATGCCTGCACATGGCGGGAGCGCTGAGGGAGGGAAAGCGCCAATGCCCTTCCGTCTGCTTCGCTCTCTGCAGCTCACCTGGCTTTTTTCACCCTTAAAATGCTTCCCTATGCACTTTGCCATCCATGTCTATCCCAGTGGAGTTACACGTAGCCTGTTGGCAGTGGTCGGGCAGTCATCAGTGGTGCTCGGAAACGTGCTGCACCCTCCCAGGACGGCCCGTGGGCAGCATCCACCCCGACAGCTGACGGATCGCTCTTCTCCCCTCGGTTTTGGGTCCCATCACAGCTGTGACTCCTACAGCCACGGCCTCCAGTCGGTGGCTGAAGGGCAATGAGTGGCCAAAACACCGTCCGAGGCGTCCCTGTCCCCGTCCTCCGGCAGCAGCTGTAGAAAGGGGAGGGCTGACCCTGCCCACAGCGGGCTGCTGGGGCCGAGGGTGGGCGTACGGCCGTGCTGCAGCACCGCGGTGCGTGTCGGCACGTGCAAATCCTGTCAGTCGCAGAGGCCATGCTGCCGTTACCACCAGTCTTCAAGAATGGCTTTTCAGTAAATCTGTTACTGACCTAAGTAACCCCTTTAATGTTCAACGCTCAGGTTCAGAAGGGGGGACTTCTGTTGGCAGTTTGGTTTTCTGGAAAGAGCATATCTTTGTTGTAATTTTTTTTTTCATTATTATTTCTTAAATTCTTGCCAAACGCAGCCCAGAGACGCCGTGAAGCGTCCTGCCTCAGTAGCACGCACGGTGCAGTAACAGGAGCCCTGTGGGGCCGAGGCGATGCCCTCTCTTCTGCCTGCCATGGAGGAGGGGGAAAGGTGTCCCAAAAGTCCCGATGGGAACAGAAAGGTTCAGGACACAACATCCTCCGGAGCAGGACGTCTTGCCTCTGCACCCCAGGGCAGGCTCTAGGAAACCCCAGCCTTTGGCAAGAACGAAACGTCAAGGTTCCTGCTCAGCGTGGCCGCACCGGCAGGCCCGGGGGCTGCTGCCGGCCACGCCACGCCGCGTCCCCTCACCCCGGTGGGGAGCAGCAGCCTCATAAATAATTCCTCAGTGTAATGGCAGTGTTGTAAAACATGAATATTTAGTGCATGCATAATAGTTGTTTATTCATACTTAAATGTCAGCTGGTGAAAACATATTTAGAAGGCTCCCTTCCCGGGGAAGCACAAGCTGCTGGTGCAGACGGGCTGCAAAGGCGGCTCTGAAAAGTCACACCACCTCTTGCCACACTGAAGCCCAGGGCTGGGGTGGCGGACCCCCCCGCTCTCCGGCTGCGCTGTATCCCGCTCACTGGGGAGCAGACCTGCGGGAGCCAGCACCGCCCCGCTGTCAACGGGACCATCTCCCACCGACGGAGGGTTTCGCACTTGTGCCGGGGCTAAATTCGGGCAGAACTGTGCCGGTTCTCCTGGTACGCTTGTGTAGCCCATGCAGCCAAGCCGCGGGGACGCCAGTGGGGCGGGGTGGTGGGGTGGGCACCCCCAGCACGGGCTGTGGGGCAGCCGGCACTGCAGGACAGGGCTGCTGCAACGGTGGGTGCGGGACGCAGCCAAGGGGGTAGGCAGGGCAAGGCGGGATCGCCTGCCCGCCGCCTGCCCGCTCGTGCTCACTAGTGCAAATGTTCAACACTTGGGAAGGGGGGAAAAAAAAGGAAGAAAGAAATTATCAGTAAAGCAAAGCAACACAAACTTATGAAGGACAATTTTTTTTGCTGTCAATACACACAAAGAGGCAAAAATTGGAAGCTTTTGAGGAAAAGAAACGCGTCTGAACTTCTGAGCAAACGAGAAAGTACTGAAAAGCCCTGCATTGCCGAGCTCCTCTGAGGTAACGTCTGCGCTCGGAGAGAATATTTCAGAAGACATTTTATTCTTTAGAAGATGCCAAAAATGCAAGACTTGGCACTTTAACAAAACAGAAAAAGGAAAACACATAATCTTCTTAACTAGTAAGTCTTTGAGCCCAGGATCACATTGTTGCCATATAATAAAAAGGGATGTTATGCAGTAATTTGGGCAGTTAAGAATTCTGTGCATACTCAAAATCATGACATTTCAAGGACAATAAAGTTGGCTGGCTCATGGCCATTGCCCATACGAAGAGAAAACAAAAAAACGGATTGTCAGCTGGTTATTCATACTGCATTACAAAACAAGCCTCCCAACAGGCAAACATTCTTTATTGCTTGTGTTTTTGCTCCAGAAATATATTTTTTAATTAAAAAAAAAAAAGTTCTCGCAGCATTCATCTTACAAATGTTAACCCCTTAAAAGACAATTTGACATACTTTGCCGCTGGCTTTTCCACTTTATAAATGTTCTACAGACAAGGAGAAAACCAGAAAGAAAAATTTATTTCTCACATGGCATGAGCTGTCTGTTTCTTTATGGGGAAAAAAAAAAAAAAAGAATCAAGGCATTCAAGACAGCTTTTATGCCATTAATCATGTGGGATGCGATGAATCATGTGGGATGCTTTGATTTTTGGGGTGTCTGACTTGAAATAACGCCTAGGGGGTTGTTTTCCAGGTAAAACACGTGAAAACCGTGAGTGTGTGCCAAGTGGTGCCCCCAAACCTGCAGCCAGGGTTGAGGACGGCCCCGGTTTTGCGAGGGGCTGCGGTGTGGAGCTGGCAGCACCGGCGTGCCGGAGGGGTCGGCCCCTGTCTGGCTGGGGCTGGTGGCCGGGTAAGGCACAGCTGGGAAGGGCACACACCATGGGTACAATGTTATTTTGGCTTGTGGTGGTATAGTGCCACTTCACCATGCCATGCTGGGTCACACAGGCTCCCCAGTTGCTGTATTGTTACTACGGTATGTCCTCATGCACAAACTATGATTTCTTTTGCTTTTACAGTTGCTTTATGCTGCTGGCGGGTGATAACGCTTGCCTGCGCCGCTGCCTTTGCTTTCCGGAGGCCCTGCTTCGGCGAGTTTAGCCAGGAGCCGGCAAAGCCAAGCTCTGAGCCACATACTGCTTAACCCCACATTTTTATTCTTTCGTGGCTCTTTACTTCCATGATTTAATTTCTCCCCAAAGAACTTTATTCTGGCTTTTAAATAAAGAATGAGCTTTCTAGTAAGTCCTCTTCTTGCAGAGTCACTGTCCTTTTTAGAAACAGCTGAAGCGCCATGATTATTATATCGCTGGACAAAATTGTGAAGTACGAAATCCTGAAAAACTACGAAGCACCTACCCTGAGCTTGGTCAAAACCCTGACGGCCCCTCTGTGAGCCTCGCTGAAACACTGGTGCGGGTGGAGAGCCTCCCCAGTGCGTGCGGGTGTGTGCTCGACCCTCACCGGGGCATGCTCGGGGACCACGCAGCCACGGCACGAAGGCAAGATGCTGCCGGGACGGTCTCCTCCTGGCCGGCGTGGCCGTGGCCGCGCTCTGCGGTGCGACTCGCTGCCAGCCACCGCCCGACCCGCACTTCGGTTTTCCTTTCCAGCAGGTGACCAGCCCTGTCGGTGTGACAGCCCCCGTGCTCCTGGTCCCTGGTGGGTCTCATTGATGAGGTTTTATAAACATGAGGGTTATCAGCGGCACAGCTCACCCTGATGAGCCTTGAACTGTATTTATCCGTCTATTTGTAGGGAGGCAGGCAGTCCAGGGAAATTAAACGGAAGCCTTCCTGCCTGGTGGGGGGAAAGGCAGGTTTCTGACATGCTGTTTCCCACAGGTCGTTATCCTCTCCCTTTAATTGTCCCAAGGGGTTGTGCTGGAACAGCTGCAGGTTGTTTGCAGCAAGATGCTCTGGGCTACAGCTGCTGCCGGCAGTGGGGGACCTGGCCTGGGGAGTGATGCTGGGAGTGCCTCCCGGGAACAGGTAGGGCAGGGGGAGATGTTCTGGGCTTGTCTGGGCTTTTGTCTGCGCTGAAGAAAGTGCAGGAGGTGTCTGCGGTGCACCCGGGGAATGGGGTGAGCCTCGTGGGGAGGGAGGTGATGGGCATGTGGTATGTGCGGGTGCCACGTAATTCTGACATCTCGCTAAGAGCTGCAATGGTATGTGAGGAAAGAAATGCCAAATCACGGGTTAAGTCAAATCCCCTCAGTCAAAGGACAAATCTTTGCTGTATTGTAGCTCTCCTTCCCTGAGTTGCCAGTCAGTCTGTCATTTTTATCACTTTAAAATGTGGCCAGTGGAAGATGCTGGTGCTGGACCCTCTTGGCCACGCTCACCGCGGGGCCAAACCTCCCCGTGGCTCCCGTGAGCTGGGGTGAGCCCTCCTCACCTGCCCTGCGCCGTGCAGCCCTGTGGGAGGGAGCGACACCCCTCTTTGGTCACAGGGCTCCCACAAAACTGCCCCCCTCCTGCCAGGGGCATGGGCTGGGACAGAGGTGCACACTCAGCCGTGCTCTTGTGCTGGGGGGGTGGTCCCCACCATTTCAATAAGCCTCTCCTGACCACAGCTCAGGGGAGAGGCTCGGCTGGCAGACTTCTAGAAGTGCTTTTGGGGGAACTGCTTGTTGTTTGTTTGTGGAACGGCACCAGGATAGATCCTGAACTGATGCGAATGGGCTCATCTCCCGCCAACTCACTGTGTTGCTCTCGTCCTCCGAGCCCTGGGTCGGCTCCCCGCTCCTCCGCAGGAGCTCCCGCTTTCTGTGCCGCCGATTTCCACCCACCGCCTTGCTCACTCCTTGCGTTTCTCCCTCTCCTCCCAAGTTCTTAAGCATATTTATTTACAGTGTGATTTGCTTGACTTCCATTTTGTGTTTTAATCCATGCTGGTCTCTTCTCTGGCTCTGCCCATATCTGCCCGTATTTACCTCGTTCTGATTGCACATTCTCTGGGACAAAGCGCAATGATGCCATTTTGTGGATAATTAAATTTGCCTGGGTGCGGTCCAGCCAGCGGGACGATCCGTGTCGCGTAGGAGGGTATAAACTGCCGGGATCTGCATGTAGAGTCTGTCAGCTACTGTGAATCATTTTGGGATGCTTTTGCATGAAAGAAGCTCTTTAAAAATAAATTGTATTGTATTAGACTAATGGAAGACAATAAATTCGGCTGGCCTTTTAGCTTAAAATTCATCAATGTCTGGAGCTGGAAGGGGAGAAGGAGCTGGAGGACATTGAGCCACTGGGCAATTAATGGCCAGGAGCTCGGCACTTGCCAGGCTGCTGCGATGCCTGGCTGTGTCACAGCGCTCAGGCGGGCGTGGGGACAGCACGAGCATTAAACCCCTCTTAAAAAAGCAAAATCTACAAAAGACTGCCTCTTTTAAACATCAGTTAACAAGATATCCCTTAATTGAAGTCTGCTCTAAGTTGCACTGAGCAAAGGGATTATTGCAAGATCAAAAACCTTTGAATTACTGAAGCCTTTCAACCCTGATGGGTTGGCCGTCCCCCGCAGTACGGCAGGGAGAGCCCCTTTTGGGGCGTGCTTTCCCCAGGATTGGAACGTGTCGGCCCTGCGCTGATTTTGGCCAGCAGTGTGGGAGGGGGATTGCAGACTCAAGCCCGATGCTCAAGCAGGCTTTCACTGGGCAGTTTTGGGGAGATATGGTGTATGGAGCGCACGACCCACCTCTGCACTGGCTCGCAGCGGAGGACAGGGCTTGGGACAGTGCCGCCTTGCAGGGGTCACCCTGCAGCCCCATCCTGGCAGTGGGGGTACCACAAGGAATGACTCGCGATCGGAACCCCCGGCTTGGGGAATCCGTAGGAAGCAGCACACCGGCTGTAAAGTCAGCTTTATGGTTATTTCTGGGCGTCACCACCTGCTCCGAGCACCAGCGTACCGCTCGCCCGTCCCCTCACGTCCCCCGGCATATGCTCCCTTTGCTCTCCCGCTGTTAAACCGCTGCCGACAGACCGCGGCACCAGGTGGCTCCGGCGTTGCTCCAGGAGAGCATCCCTGCGGCGTGCCGGCCCCCCGACGCCAAGCCCGGGGCTGGGGCAGAGGCTCCTCGCGTGCGTTAAGGTCCGGGGGCTTTTCCCCTCAGCCCCCGCGTGCTGGTGATGCCTCCTCGCCCCAGCACTGCTGCAAATTTTGGGTGATTCTGGTAATTTCAGTGGAGCGAGGCCTGATTGATACCCACCTATGTGGGAGGAGAGGTGAGCGTGAGACGTGGAAAGCAGCTTATTGGTAGAGCAAATAATTCACAGTGAATAATTTCTTCACCAAACACAGCTCCTATTTCTGAATGTCTGCGAAGGGGCTGTGCTTTTTCCCGAACCTGTTGGTGTCCAGAACTAATGGATTTTGCTTTTTCTTCCTCTCGGTTTGGGACGGGGGAGAGCACAGCCCTGCTCAGGCTGTCCTGGTGGGCTGCGACAGCGCACTCCCGCTCTTCACTCTGGTACCTTGTCGGAGCACCTCGGCACTCCCCCTCTGCCCAGCCACCGCAAAGGCCCTAGAAAGATTTCATTTCCCCAAAAATACGGCAAATGCAAGGACTTGTGCAGAGAGGCTTAATATTCACCTAACACAAAAGACAGTGCAGGCAAACCTTGATCGTTGACGGAAGGTGAAGACAAAAGCCATCTAAGCAGGGCTGCTGCAAGCTCCTGCTTAAACTCGCCGGAGTGTTTGTGAGAATTCCCTGGATATTTTTGCCCAGTAGTTTTTAACTTCATACATTGGACCCACTACAACTGGTCATTTTCTTTCACATCTTCAGCAGCGCTCAGCTGGGTGGGAGGAGGAGAAATGGGAAGCCAAGAGTGTCATTTATGTGAGGAAAAGCTGCAGCAATCAGATGTTTTGTCCTCTATAAAGTGCTCCTGCCACTTAAGTGCCCACTTGTTGAATGGCACTTTCGGTTGATGTCATTTGCTGGCTTCGTGAGCGGCTCCTTCCAAAAGCTTGCTCGGAGGAAAAGCATATTTTAAAAAATGCATGTGTATGACCTGGACTCCGCTGTTACAAGCGATGAGTCCCGAGGTCCTGGGAACTCACCTCCCTTGTTGCTGGTAACATGATCTAGCAGCACTCCCGAAACCGGCCTCCCTCGCACCCCCAAAACATTGCGTTTGCAGCCGGAGACACGGGCCGTGGGCAGGGTAACGGCTATGAGGAACCTGCAGGTACAAATACGCCATGCTTTGAGCTGCTGCGGTTTTTCCTGGCGCACAGATCGCTGACGGTGCTGATCCGGCCAAAGTTAACTCTGCCCATCGATGCCCAACCCATCCCAAATCAGGGTCCCAAGGAGGGAACTGGGGCAGATGCTTATTCAGCAGGAAGGTGTGATGAGCAGCACCTCCTTGTGTATTTGGTGATGGCTGACTACACCAGGCAAGTGAAATAAGCTCAGATTTTATCCCCGTTAGCAATAGCTCCAACCAGTACATCTTTCCCGTGGCTGGTGATGGGCTGGCACAGCCGTGGGCTCCGGGGCTGGCCGCCTGCCGCAGCTGCTGAGAGGGAGAATTTGGGATTAGGGGTCTTGTCCGCTCTGCGTCCTGCTCCGAGCCTGCCTCCCCTCACGTCGCCTCTGCCCTGGGTTTTCCAGGGCTTTTCTGCAGAGTCGCTCCTGGTGACTTCTCTGTTGTAGACTGACGCTCAGCAGTGCGGCTGCTCCCTGCCCAGCGCCGCGGCGGCTCCCCCAGCGCCTGGGTGCAGCGCGAGAGCCGTACCCAGGGCTTGTGCTCAGCCCCGTGCAGCGGATAAATCTGTACCTGCGGAGCAGGGAGCGGCACGGGTATCGCTGCCCTGCTAAATCACGCTGCTCAGGAGTTCACTAGATTAACTTTCTAGTCATCCCAGGTCTTTTAAAGGGCTCTTCTTTTTTTATTATCCAATTAACTATACATGTTAATAAGAAATTTTCTTTTATATAAAACAGAGCAAATTTTTTTTCTCTGCCTGGAGTGACATAAATAGATCTTTTCACATATACCTTCAGTGTCCTGGGACTGATTTGTAGATATATACTGCTGCTTAGAAAGACTGTAATTTACAGGTGATTGTTTGGAGGACTTCAAATTACCACCACTCATATATATGGATATATAAATAAAAAATGAAGCTTCTCGGAAGATTCTGCATAAACAATTTCCTTGGGAAGAAAAAGGATTCTCAATAAAAAAAAAAAACACAAACAACGGTATTTTTTATATCTATGCCACTGCATAAAGTATGGGTAGATTATTTCAGTCCTTCATTTCTATTTCAGCATTTCTGGACCATTTCCTCTAACATTTTATCTTTTTCCTTTCATCATATAAATCCTCATATATTCCGCTCCCCGAGGAACCGGTAGGTTTGGGGTCTGGAGGCAGCGGCAGCCCTGCCGCCCCAGCCCTGCCTGCCCGCACCGCCTCCCAGAAGAATAGGGACGGAAGGATTAGCTCTGGCTACCTTAATGAAATATCACTTCAGCTCCTAAGTCGCTCTCACAGAAAAATACACGCACGCACAAAGAGGAATACTTTCGGAAGCTGCTTGTGATTTTATTGCCTTGCTGCTGGGGAAGCCCAGCTGGCAACCGCTCACAGGCACCGCTGCTGCTGGGAGCTGCTGACGGTGTCTGCTCTCGGGAATCAGGCTTTCTCTTAAAGCTGGGTACCCTAAAGTCACCATTTCACTTTGGAAGATATTTATATAAAGTCTGTTGGCTCTCCCGGCCCACGGCAGAGCCGTGGCTCGCCCAAACCAGGACTGCGGGACTTGAGCGGTGCGGCGGGTCTGCAGCAGCAGCCGAGGGCAGGGCTGCAAGGGCAGCCCTGCAGCAGCGCCAGGCGAGCACCCAGGGCTGTGCACCTCCCCACAATGTTTTTCCAGCACCCAGTGTCTGTGCTGCAGGGGCAGCTGTAAGGGAGAGCCCTATCGTAGCCCTTGAGGGACCTTTTCTGCCATGAATTTGTGTAGTTGCTTTTTTTGTTTGAACTCATGTAAACTTTCAGGCCTCTCCAACACTTTCTCCATAGTTTTGTGATTTTTTTTCAAAGTTATAAGCACATTAATACAAGTTTAGATGACTTTACATGACCTGAAAGTAGATCATTTAGTGGTAGTTAACGCTCCTTCTGACCCATCAGAAAACAAGTAATTTCTAGTCCTTTTATTGAAGCTAGCAGCAAAATCTGCCTTCAGTTACCAGCGTGAGCTTCCAATATAATTAAGGGGTTTAAAAATAAGCACAACTTCTGTGGAGGAAAAGGGATCTCTGTGTAAAAAGAACATGCTTTTAATTGAGATTAGTTGACCCATATTCCATTAACAAATCCTGGGCGGGATTTATCGGCCTCGGTGCTCGCGGGGTCCCTTGTGCTGCTGCTCTCCCAGGCAGCTGCGAGAGGAGCAGGAGCGCGATGGGCTGCTGTATATCACCCATCTCCGGGCTGCCAAATGAGGATTCAGATTCACACGGAGATCTATAAAAGTCAGTGGTTTATTACTGTCTTGTATTTCTGTATTAACCACCTCATTATCATCCCAAATGGAGTATAAATCCAAGGGTATCCAGTTGCTCAAGCCTGTGTGCTCGTGCTCCCCCGCCTCCAGCTGTATAAATCTCTGCTCAGACCCTGCGGTTTCCAAGCTCGGGAGCCGGCGGCATTTACAAAGGACAAGTCTCCCCTGCTCGGGAACAGACCCGGCAGCGCTCCGTACCTCCCCTGACCTGTCTCTGCTCCCGTGCCCGAGCAGAGGGACCCCGCAGGCACCAAGCTGTGCTTGTTGCCGGGCCGTGTGTCTTGCCCCTGTGCGTTTGGGAGGTATGCTGGTCCCTCGGAGGATGCTCTGTCCTTGGGGTTTGGGGCTTTTCGCATGGGGGGCGGTGGTTTTGCCATTGCCGATGCAAGGCCAGTTTCCAAGCGGTTGGGAATCAGTCAGGGCGAGCGGCAAGCTGCCTGCTTTGGGCTCCTGCCGTCTTGCTCTTGTGATGGAGAAAGCCTGAAATAAATAACTAGGCTGGACTAGGTTGGGTTAGATCACATCGCAAGCAGCCGTGGCTAGGAACAGGAACCTCTCCGGGATGCCCCCTGAGGTGCAGGGGGGATTCGCTGCTTTGGAAATCCCCGAGGATGGCCAGTCAACTCCCACCATACATTGAAAAAAGTTTTTGTGCCAGGTCCATAGTTCACCGCGTGTCAGAGTCAGAAATAATTGCCAGAGGCAGCTCATGATCTTGTGAGCCTTGCCATGATCATGAGGTCTCATCCCTGGGAGCACATGCCGTTAGCAGGAGACAACTTTTCCTGTAGTTCAAGGCTAACGAACATGCTTTTAAGCATTGATGAGGAATGTTTCTCTTAACAATGCAGTATAATTTTCCTAAAATAAATCAGGAAAAAAGTGCAACCTTTGGACCAAGCTCTCCCAAAGGCGGCAGCTCCGTCGGCCTCGGTAGGGTGACATGGCTGTGCAGCAGCCAGGACACTTGTCCCACAAATGAGAGCTCATGCATTTATTGCTTGGCTATAAACTTTGCAAGGACAGGCAGGCTTATACCATTACGAACTGGGGCAGCTCAGACAGGGTTAATGCAGTCTGGCATTACTGCTTCCTATTTCATTGCTGTCCGATGTCAAAACAGTAGTTTCTCACATTTTACTAGGCGAATCCTTTTTTCGATCCTGTTTTCATTATGAAATAACAAACTAATTATTCAACATCTCCAAAATACTTTAACTAAGCCATCTCAAATCTGCTGCAACTCTTAAAATGTTTTTTTAAAAAAATCCCTCTCTTCCCAATGAAGCGTGCGGCCTTTCCTTTCAGGTCAGTGCTAGCTACTGAAAAACTCACCTCTGCACAGGAGCTTGGTTTGCTGTCCCTCCTTCTGCCCAGCCGCTCGCTGTTTGCACCATTACAATTTGATGTGATGGAAACTACAGGTGGAGAATAAGACTGAAGTCTGAAGCTGCTGGTATTACAATGGCAAGAATCTATATGATTCTGTATGTAAATAGTGGGCCAAGGTGTGTTGCTTTTCTCAAAAAGCTTTACTTTTTTGTTTGTCTTGTTCATTTAGTGGGAGAGACCAAATGAATGATGGGGAAAGCAAAATTATTTTAAAATTAAAGCTATTTTCTGTTTCTGCATAATACAAGACACTTGAGTAGCTGCCTCTTTTAAAACATGCATATCACCGCTGGCTATTTTTGCTGCAAGGTCCTGTCCAATGCAGTGATGAGTTTCCCAGAATTTGAAAAGTTACGCCCCTCCTTCGCAAATTATTCTCCTTCAATCTTGCACCACCTCTGCTCATGACACTTGTGCTGGAGAGGGTGACAAGTTTTAAACCTCATTTAATGCTCATACCCAAGAGTTGCAGAGTTTTCGGGGTTTCTCAGAGGTTGGGCACACTTCTCGCATTCTGCATGTATGCTTTTTTTATTATTATTTTAATCACAATGCTGCTCCTGAGCTGATTCATGCACCCAGGTCATGTATATTCTAAAGCAAAGCTTTTGAGGAGAGAAAAAATATCAGGGATGGATAAATTAGGGATATAATGAAGAGCGTGTTTGATGCTATGCCCAGTGCTGTGGCTGCCATGAGGAGGTGTGGCTTTTCTCCTCCTCTTCCTCCTCTTCCTCCATAAGCTGCTGAACGGTCCTCATTGCCTTCCCTCCAGCACCAGGTTACCCCTCCTTTGCTCTTCATTGTTGGGCACGGTAACATCATACGGTTGCACGAGGGGTTCTCTTCTGTGTCTCTTCTTTCCCTCCTTTGGGTCTCTTCTCACGGAAGCAACCGTTTCTCTTGTTTGGCATGTTCTGGGCTTCAGCTTCAGGCAGGTTTTCCCTCGTTAACACCTTTTGAAGATACAGTGGTAAAACGTCAGTGCCATACTTCATCATATGATGAGAACTATTAAGTGCACATTGTTATTCCTGGCTTCATACCCACACCATCTCTCTTTGTCTCTCTGGGAGCCTCATGTAAAGATCAAATATGATGTTACAGATGATGGTTAGAGTGAGCAATGTTCCTTTCCCCTCCTGCTCTTATTCCTTTTCTTTTAAATTCATTTTCCCCCCGCAATGCATCTTTTCCCCGTCCTCATTATACCAAGCAAAAGCAACTGGGACGCTGGCAGCGTGGTCCTTCGTGGCTTTGCTGGGGTGTGATGGGGGAATTAAAGCGCTGGTAGAGCGTTTGGTGGTTATGGCTGTCCGCAGGTCATTTCGGGAACCCGGCTGCAGGGAGGGCCGCGGGGCTGCCCCGGCGCCCACACGCCGGCATGGGGAGAGGTGCAGCTGGGATTCACGTACGGCAGCTTCTCAGGTCTGAAGTTGGGGTCTGTAGCACCAATTAGCACACAAAGGAGCGTTAAACCATTACTGCACTTCACCTGCCCAGGTTCGCTTTTAACAGAGCAATCTGCTCTCGCGGTGGGTGGGATTGCTCATGGTTTGGGTCACTCCTGTGGGTAGCCACCAGCTAGGCTGCTGCGCGGAAGATGGGATAATCACGGCTTCGAGCCTCCGGGAGCTGCCCAACACAGGAAACTTCTGCATTGTCCTTCTGCAGAACGTATCATTTAATTTGGGTTTTATCTGTGGAGAATTGCATCTTCTGCACCACTCCATCGCCTTTGCAGAACGCCTTGAGCACCTCAGCAAAATGGTCATCTTGAGAAGCCTTGGCTTTCCTGCAAGGAATATAAGTTACCAGCAAACAGGAGCACACCCTCAAGCACGTGTACACTTACTTGCATGTGGTAGAGGAGGCAGAGGGCACACACCTCTCGTGCATGTGGGTGTTAAGAGGCACGCTCCCCTTTGAAACGTAGTACCGATGTCTTTCACCTCCACGCTTGGCCTTTTTATTTTTATATATGATCCTACAGGGAAATAAATGCAATTTAATTTGGGTTCTCCAGTTCAGCAGTTTGATATCCAGGGTTCGCATGCAGGCATAGAGAGGTTTGCATTTGTGTTAAAACGTGCTCCCAGCGACCCAGCTCAGTTAATCTGGCCCAGAATAAGACCTGTTGGCAAAGACGAGCCTGCCACGGTCCCGGTTCAGCTGCTGCCTTCCTCTTCCATGGACCAAAACCTGAACCCCGAAACAAGTGAAAGGTCCCCATGGCTCTGCAAGCACCACATCCAGCCCACGCAGGCTGACCCAGAAACGCGCGGAGTAATGCAGCAGCACCGACGCCGGTGATGGACGCAGCTGGCTGCTGGCCGCTGACCAAAATGCGGAGGCACCGGTTTGCTCGGTGGGAGGGAGAGTGGTGACCTTGCTGCCAAAATCTCCGAGCACATTGTGGGGCTGTCAGAGTGGGGATCTACTCTCTTGTTGGCTGCAAAACGGACTGTTCAGCAGCATCCAAAGCCCTGAATACCAGAGAGGATCCTACGGGAGCATCCTGTTAGCTTACACTCATCCCATGCAGCATGCAGGGGAAAAAGAGTGAGACAGTAAATAGAGGCCGGGTTTTATTCTTCTCCTATGAAAAAAGTATTTAGAGCAGAAGGCCAGCCACCCTTGGCAAGAAAAAGCGTCTGCAATGCATGTGCTGGGCACAGGCGTATGTTGTTCCTGCACCCCTGCGGACGGATGAGTGTGTATGATTGCACCCTGCACTGGAAATGCAGGGGAAGGACGTGAGGGGGTGCATTGACCTTTGGGAATTTGGAGTTTAACCTGGAGATACTAATTGAGAGAGTCTTTCGGAAATTCATGCTCACAGATACAATCTCATGCATTTCAAAGCCCTGGGCCGGCTGCTGTAATGTAATTTTAGGTTCCTGAGGCCACGTCAGCACTAGGAGAGGGTGAGAAGAAAGGAATTTAATCAGAAATGAAGAAATTTCCCTGAACCTTCATTCATTTTTGGGTATACGTTTGCTGGAGGGTCCCCACCAGCACGCTCAGCATTGCTCTGTTCACTGCAGACTCCTCTAGACGAAGACGACTTCCCCTGACTTCAGAGCTGTCACAAATGAAAGGCACTTAACAAATGTCTCTGAAATAAGAAAACCTCTGCATTCCTCTCCTCGTCATTCATTTTCACATTGATAAGTTAAATACTGTACTCCAGCATAAACATTTCTCAGGGACAAAGTATAAACATTTCTAGTGGAGTGCACTTAATACAATTTTGTTTGCCAAGTGGCGCTGTCTCCTCCCAAGCTGTGACTATGAGAGGGTTTTATTTAAATGGAGATATAAATTAATTGCACTCAGCACAGCCTCTCATCCCAGCTCTCTCCTGCATCCATACCCTTGGACTCTCTGAAGGAAAGGGCAGGTGGGAGCCGCTGCGGCACAGCCTTGCTGAAACGCTGGCAGGACACCGCCGCAGCCGTTCCCCCGCCTGCTGCCTCCCCAGTCTTCCCTGGGTACTTTTTTTTCCATTAGAAGAGATGTGACTGGATTTGCTTTAGTTAGACGGGAGAAGATGCAATCCCATAAAAGATCTCCTTCCCAAGGCAAGGGTTAATGCAATGTTTTGCGACCTGGCTATGTGATGATGGGAGACACCAACTCTTAGACAGCTGGATTAGATTAATATACGTTAGATATTTTAAGGACTCATTCAAGAGAAGAAAGCCTAATTTTAGACTTTGATTGAAAGCCATCTTGGTAATAGCACGGCTAATTTCCTTTCAAAATTGGCAAAATTTAAGTTTCGACAATGTCTTAAACTGGGCCCAGCTACTAACAAGTCTTGAGTTTTCTGACATCTGTCTGTCTCTGTCTGTCCCTTCTCTAGCTGAATGCCAGTTATGTGCAAATTACACAGAAATTGGTGAAACCTGCCTTTCCTCAGGTTCATACTTGCTTATAGGTTTTGTTCATCCCTGAAATACTTTGGAAGAAAGTGAGGAAAAGCGTCCCCCTTGTGAATGGAAATCAATTTTGCGCTCTGGACCACAATTTCCGTGGTTGGCAAAGAACTGCATGCTACCACAGCCGCAGCCAGGTCTGGTGTGTGCTGCGAAGCCTCTCGGCCTCCGTCACCACCAAAGGAAGATGGGCAGTTGTGAGCTCATTCACTGTTTTGGGCTTTGTTTCCTGTGAGATGCTAGAATTCCTACATGGAGGATTTTGATAAAAAGGTTTCCTCCACAGCAATTTGATCGGCTCCTTCTGAAAGCCAAGGGGAGGCTGGGGACGGAGGGAGGCTGGGGATGGAGGGAGGCTGGGGATGGAGGCTTCAGCCCAAGCACTGGAGGGTCCCGTGGACCCCGGCCTGCTCAAGCCCCCCCTGAAACTCTGCCCGACGCCGGCTCCGCTCTTCCCTACGAGGAGATGCAATCTGTCAAGTCTGCAAATCCAAACTTGTTCTCGTAAAACACGCAGCAGTAATTTTATGGTACGAGAGGAGAGACATACAGCCAGGGTCTTGCTGCTCATCAGAAAAAAGGCAGCCACCTTTTGTATGACTATTGCTTTCTTTCACTTTTTTTTACCTTTAAGATTAAAAACCTCCCAAAGAAGGCTTACAAGGTTTATGGCAGAGGTGTACAAGAAGCGAATTAAAATTCCATAAATATATTTGCTGGCTAAAATTTATATATCCTGTATTCCTTGGGTATCTAATTAGACCCAAGAAGAAAATAGCCCTGCAAAGGATAGGCGTTTTGTTCAAATAATTTTTAAAAATTGAGCTAAATAATGGCCATTTTATACTGCACACAATATAATTGTTCTTCTTGTATTGGGGAGCAGTTATAAATTATCTGGTATCCCATTCAGTCTCGTTGCCACGCCAAGTACCAAACAATTGTGAATATAGTTACTGGGCACGTAAATTCATGGCTTTCTGACAGCTATACCGTTATTGCCGCTGCTAACTAACCTTCTGCATAAAAAATGCAATCCCTAGGAAAGAAGGAGCATTTATCTAAGTGCTGACATTGAAACATTCTGAATAACTCTTTGAATCATTTGTACTATTATGGGTAGAAAATGTAATTATTGTAATCAGCCTTGAGTTTGAGGCCATGTTGTTTTAAAAAAAAAAAAAAGAGGGAGAGAGAGGGGAGAAACCAGATCTGAACAACGAAAATGAACCTTGATAATGGAGCAGCCTTGAATTCCACTTCATTTATCACACTAATGGATGTCAAGATGACCTCAATCAAACATTTTGTTTTCCAGTTTTAAGCAATGGAAAATGCTTTCTTTTTTTTTCTGGAAAAAAAAGAAAGTTATTTAAATTGTTCCTAGTAATTACATGAGAGTAGAAGGTCAAAGTCAATATGAAATAATATCCACCAACCTTTTGATGAGACTAGTCCAGGCTCTTTACTGACACAGTTCACATGTCTCTATAATCCTAGTGCAAGCTTTATGTTTCTCCTTCCCTATTCCTTACGTTTTTATACTTAAATAGAAATCACATTTCTTGGTGGTTTTATTAGGTCTCATTTGGAGCCCCAGTAGTATTTCATCTAATATTTTGAAGTAAATGATCATGTGGTTTAAACACTATCTATCTCCCTGACTAGCATATTTCAGGATAGGATGTAGCTGTAAAAAACGTACAGAAATCTAAATAAAAAGAAGTTTAAGACAACAGCAGTTCATTAAAATGTCTTGAGTCACCTAGGCCAGTCTGGCGGAGAACATCACGTGGGACCTGAGGTCGGTCCTGGGCAAAACATTGTGAACATGAGCGCCGTATCCAGATTTGAATATTTCAGTTCCTTTCTATCTCTGTGATGGACGAAAGCATCGAGATACCAGCACTTCTGCTCCCCATGACTGGTAAAACTGCTGGTTGGATCCAAATTCAGCCAGGGCCCAAAGCTGCCTCTGGTGGCTTGTCTTCGTCTGGGTTGTACCACTTAGTTCTGGACATTGAGTGAAAGTGTCTCTCTACCCCTCAGAAATGGGGTTACAAACTGGTTTTTTTATGTCACTGTGCAGTGTAGTCCATAATCTGCACCAGTGTCACCTGTAGCAGTTGAAAGAGATACTTGATGGATGTATTTGGTCTCGTTTAATTGGGCAGCACATCATTTCTGTGGATCCACAAAGTGTCTTGAGTCATTGAGGACCTGTTTCACAGGTTTCCAAACACAACTGCGAGGTGTAGAAATATGAATTGTTTAGAAGCTATGAATCAATTATTTCATTGAACACTGGCAGTTTTATTGAAAAAAAAAAAAAAAAGAAAATTAACAGAAAAATCATCAGTCTGAGGAGGAAACCGAGGAGGGTCTGTGAGCATTCACCAGCCTTGGACCCACCTGTGGCTGTGGCAGGTACAAGCTTGTCCCTCTTGTAGTCTCTTCTGTCCATGTGGGATGAGGCAAATGCGGTTTTACTTCTGTAGGTGCCGAAGAGTTTTTCACAGGCCTCTGCAGGATGCCTCTTTTGTAATTTTTAACCATACTTTTACTATATAGTTACCTTGGTGCGTTTACACAATGGTCAGAGAAGGAAGATATATGCCTTAAAAGAAGACACTGTTAGAAGATCCAGGTCTTGGTTTTGAGCCACACTTGCTACAGCAGATTATGCAAATCCTGGATTTGGGCACAAGAAGTAGCCCTAAGCCCAGGTGTATGGACTTAAGAGATCTGCACGCTCTCTTGCACCATATAAATTGCATGTTCTCTGTTCTCTAATGCAAGATTATTTCTGTCTTTTCGACTTTTAACGGGATAATGATGTTCTCTGTTGACATTTTCCACTATAGCTTGTAACGTTACAAGAATATCCTGATTTTTAATTCTGGAACTTTAAAGAGTGCTTACATTAGTGTCTTTGGACAGCACTCGCAAAAATACCACCGTTTATTTAAGAGACAGCCTGCTTCTCTAGGAAAAGATATGATGCAGTAAATGATTTGTAAGAAATCTGCAACGAACCCCCTGCCCCGGTAATAGCATCATGCGACAGACCACCGCGGGCCCTTGCTCACTTAAGTGCGAAGCTCTTGGAGCGGTCTGTGCCAAATAAACTTCTTTGAAATGGTCAAAAATCATCCATATGCTAAAATATCATCTCGCGTCTCTTTACCAATAATTCAGCATGTAGAAAAACGCTTTGCAAGAAAATGTGAACCGTGTTGGTCTATGCAGGGGACCCTCCTGCAGGAAGGGCAGAGACCGGCTCGCCCAAGTCCCCTGCCCTCCCCAGCTGGGCAGAAAGTAGCTGCATGGCAGAAAAGAGCAGGAGCGAACAAGGAACACGAGAGGAAAGATGGGCAATGCTTAAAAGGATGTATAAAGAGAGGCAGGGCACAGACCTCAGCGTCTTTCCTGGGGATAATAGCGCACTGTATAGTAACCTCAGGCTAAAAGATAGACCAGTGAATCATAATAGGGAAAAAAAAGTGCGGACATTTTTAAGTTAAGCTTTTAAGAATAAATAAATCTGTAGAATGCAGCATAAATCAGCTGCCTCTTTCCCCCTCCCCTCCTCCCCCCCTGCCAAACACTCGCTAAAGCGATTGGAAACATTTGGGTCTGGAAAAAAAAAAAAAAGGAAAGCTATAAGTGCTTTTTCTTTCTTTTTTTTTTGCCAAATCATGCAGAAGATGCTGGCAGCTGCAAAGATTCAATTATACACAATGCAAAAAATAATTTAAAAAAATAATGGCACTTGAAAAAAAATTGCCTCTCCAGAAATTGCGTGGAACAATAAATCTGTTAATTAGCTAATTAATATTCAATTGGGGTCAGTGGGCTTAATAGAACCTTTTTCTGAGACCCAAGAAATTTTCCAATCACAATGTTAAGTCTGCCCACTTTCATTATCATCTAAGCGCAGGCAGCCCTTATCTGGCCGCCAGGCGCCCGGGAACAATGCAGCACCATTATCATCTCGGCGCAGTGGGTGCGGGTACCACAGTCGGATGTCGCAGGCTGTGAAGTAAAAATGCTTGAGCATTTAGGGTAATTGATATATGGGTTCTGCTGTATTGTTTAGGGCTGTTTGTTTGCTCTACTGGTATTTAAGGCAGCGGAGCATCAGAAGATTGATTTTCATTGGTTGCCATCTTTTATTTTTTTGTAACAAAATCGATGACAAGTTGTCAGAGCGGGACCTGGACCAATAGCATCTGGCAAGTCCTCCCCACGGCGCGAGGGCTGCTGCCGGCCGGGCGCGCGCGGAGGCGCCAGGGCAGCACGCTCCCCGTGCCTGCCGCTGGATCTTGTCCGGTGGAGCTGCTGTGGGGATGCTCGCCTCTGCGGGGAGGACATTTAAACCCGCGTCACTATAAAAAAGGACACACTTAAACCGGCATCACTATAAAAAGGACAAAATGCAAGATCTATGTTATTAATGGTGGTAGCTGTTTTTATTTGTTTTCCCAAGGGACTGCCGTTTTCTGCTGTAAGACCGGCTCTCTGTTTCTTGCCTTGATATCAAAGTATGGAAGAGGGGGTTGTTGGGTTTGGGTCCCCCCGCTGCTTCCCGGGTTAAGAGAAATCTGTGGATGACAACTTTTGGAGTTTACTGGATTGAATACCGTTGTTTACGGTATTCCACAACATTTCATAAAACGGCCTGTGACCAAAATTACATTTGTCGTTTAGCTGGTAGTAAATCCTCTGGGTTAGCTTGGAAAGGCCATCTAGGTCCAAGCGGTTTGACACAGACTCCTTAAATCACTGTCCCAGGCCCCTGACATCTACCATACTCTTCTGATGATTAGGTTGTAAATGAAAAATACGGTCGGTGTTAAGTCTATAGAACGGGGACATGATCTACAGGACCTGCCTGCCCCTCCACTTCTTCGCCATGCTTCATCTCCATGCGCTATTGTAAGTCACACCAAAGAGCGTAAAAGTTGCCTGAATACTTTGCAGTTGCCTAATTCAGCTCTTGGAAGTTTCTCCAAAAACTTCTCCATCAAGGAGCAATTCTCCTTTTCCCTCCTTTGCACGGCTCCCTCACCAGCCCTGGGTTTGTCTGGGAGATGGTCTTGGAGAGATGAAGAAGAGGGAAAGAGGTTTTCCACTGGAAATGTGGAGACTGGGAAATACTTTTTCTTTCCTTCTTCCTCCCTTTCTCTTTCTCGCACAGGGCCCCTGTTGCCGATACTCAGGGGAGAATATAATTACTTAAAAAGAAAAACTGAGAATTTTGCAAGTATTTCCCAGGTGACGTGCCCATCAGTTATTTGTGTGCTTAACTTGGAACTAGAGACTCCTGGTTGTGGATGGCTTACCCCTGAAGAAAAGAACATTCCAGGTGATTTCTTGCCAGCAAAGCTATAGGTTAGATGATTTACAGATGGTGGCCTTTCGTGGTGGTGGCTCCTCTGCCCGGTGCACCCTGAGGAAGCTTTCTCGCGGAGCTGTCAGGAGGATGCGGGTGTTTCTCAGACAGGGAGATTTCTGGAGGAGACGAGAAGGTGCTGTACGTAGGGGACACCGTCGGCCCCTCCAAGCCGTCAGCCAGATGCCTGTGTTTTCACTTCAGTCTCGCTGGGGTTGTTTTAGTTAGCTTTTTCAGCCCGACTTCACAGGGCTCACAGGCTTTATTTTAGGGGCATGGGCTGGGGAGGGGGAAACAAATTTTTTCCTTTCTCCTTCAACTTTCTTGCAAGTCACTGGACTTTTATATTTATTTCCCGGGTAGCCTATGTGCAATTCCTCTGATTAGATCCCACTCGCCACCTCTCTGCTATAGTGCGCACATACCCTAAACCTTAAAAGGAAAATAAAAGCTGCTATTTCCTATTTTCATAAATGAAAAGATGTTTCAAGTATTGGGAGACACTGAAAGAAATTCTGCAGTTTGAAGATACTTCAACTTAACTACTAATTGCAGAGGACCAGTGGGCGTAATTTTGGCACTATATTAGCTTTGCCACTCCATGAATAATTTGCATACAAAATGCTTTATTTTGGCAATCTATTAAAGAGCTATACAGTATTTGTGGCTTATCGCATTCACGCAGGAAGCAGGATCCTTGGCCATCTCGTTAAATTCTGTTGATGCATAACAATTTAAAGCATGGCACAAGCTGGTATGACATTTAAAGATGCCTTCACTTAATTATATTACACAAATATTGGGTTGTTTATCCTTGGGAATAAAGTCTTTTTGAAGTCAAAGTTGGCATGTGTATAAAGGAGTAAATTTTAACTGATCCCTCAAGTGGGCCTCCTAGCTGCAAATTGGGGTTCTTGCATTTTTTAAATTATTTGTGATAAGAAGCATTACACTTTGAATACAGCCACTGCAGTTTGTTTGGAACTCCCCCCCTTCTTCTCCTCTAATGGAAAATACACTCTTCAGCAATAAATCGTCACATGAAACCAGAGGGGTAAGTGTAGGTTGGGGGGGGGAACGGGACAAACAGTGGCGGTTGTAACAGTTTGTGGCTGCAAAGAATCCTCACTTCTGTCTTCAACAGGAGGAAAAAGTCATGTAACAGTGTCTATAGACTGCCTGCATAGAATTGGTGGGGAAATGAGAGTAAAAGAAAAATTGATGCTTTTTTATATATCCCCAGAAGGATAATCAGCATGAAGCAGACACTGGAGTTTGGGTTTCTCTGCAGATAATAAATCGAAAGGCTGCAAATCTAAAATTCACATTGTTCACTTTAGTGGGGTGATAGCGTTTTCTTCAGTGGTAAAGATACTTTTATATATATGACATGCAGAAGCTGAAGGGAAAAAGACCGAGAACGGGCTGGGCAGAGGGGTCTCCAGCCCAGTAAAAAGGCACATACATGGAGATCCTAGAGGAGGAAAATGAAAACATCCGTTTGCTAGTGTTGGGAAGAAGGTGTGATCATTTTGCTCTGTAGATGATGTTAATAATGGAGAATAGATCAAATTTTGGCTCACTGGACAGTAAAAGGGAAGACTGCTGTGCAATAAAACCCCTGGATTGGAGCAGGAGCTTTCCTCCATTTCCTGCCCCACTTTGACCAGCAAAAAAAGGGAAAAAAAGAAAACAAAACAAAAACCAAACAAGCAAACAAAAAAACCTCCAAACTAGGGAACAATCCTACCCAACCTTAGTTGTAAATAAATGGGATGACCTCCAGGTATGGACAGACCACCACTTAGAGGATCACTGCACATCAGTTGAGCTACATTAAATGGCCTTCTGTCCCTTTCTAGACTTATTTTAGAAGCAAAATGTGGTGGCTTGAAATGACTTTATGTTTGTTGGCTTGGGTAATCAGAAACATTCGGTACACCCAATTCTTGCATAATGTAGGAAAAATATATAGTATTTTATTCTCACCAAAAACAGTCATACAGAAGGCATTCACTAAACACAGCTTAGAGTGCTTGTCTGAGTAGTTATAATTAATATTTTTCTCCTCTGGTTTAGCCGAGATATTCACTCTCATAGAAAAATGACCTTTATATCCCATTTCTTAGTATATTCATTCAGCTATTTAGAGGATTTTAAAAAACTGGTGTATATATATTAATTTTAATTCTGTAGTTTCTCTTACTCAGCCACAGTTCTGCTGGCTGCAGCTCTGAGCTGCGGTTCACCCGGGAACTTCTTTGCCCCTAAAGATAAAGTCTCAAAAAGCTGAAAAGAAGGGCTGGTCCTGGCATGGTGGCCTCATCTCCTTCTTACTCGCACTTTGCAAAGCTGCATTGCTGTAAATACGTAACTTGAAAAACTTGCAGACGATGGGGAATTAGCACCCCTGCACCGGAGGCAGAGCTGCTCCTTTCACTCAAGGAGAAGTTTGGGTCCTCAATCTACTTTTGGCTTTGTTGTTTCTTCCCCCCTCCCTGCTCCTAATTAATTAACTAATGAGCTGATACAAAGTAATTTTATCTATCATGGACTATTGATGAAATCAGTGTTAAGAATATTAGCAATTAGGAAAGTAAGAGGATGTTAGGAATCCTTATGTCCAATTAAGTACTACCATTTAAATTACCGTCTTCCCATTATCCTCTGTTTCGATCTATAAACTGCCCCTTATTGATGATGGATGTGTACAGATGCACTCCTGGAGAAGCTACACCATGTCCTGGACTATCTGCTAGTACAGCAGGACGGATCCATGCACAGGCACTACCTCCCGAGCCCCAACAACCCTGAGGCACCTGAGAGTCTTCAAACAGGCAAGCCTCCTTAGCCTA
Source organism: Gavia stellata (assembly GCF_030936135.1). Taxonomy (NCBI): domain Eukaryota; kingdom Metazoa; phylum Chordata; class Aves; order Gaviiformes; family Gaviidae; genus Gavia; species Gavia stellata. The sequence continues at coordinate 14,028,977 of NC_082610.1, forward strand.
AAGCCCACTGGATTTTGGTACGGTGTAAGAGCCCCAGCTTCATCCTTAGATCACTGCAGCTTCACGGGCACTGGCACGTCTGGTCACTGCCGGTGCCCATGACCAAAAAACACGGGGACGTGCTCCCAAAATGGGCAGATGTGGAGTGGGGTCTGAGTCCTGCCAGTGTCCCCAAGTGGTACAGCCCCACCGAGGGGGCCTGAAAGCCATCACAGGACTGCCCCGGGGTGCTCTGTAAATTAGCTAGGCACATCAGCAGCGTTTAAAATCTGGCCTCAAGGCTTTGGTCCTCAAAGTATTGTGGCGCCTGCCTTTAACTGGTTACGGCATTTCCAATGACTGGAGCAACTCCCACTGGTGTTAATTTTTTATCAGGAGTTAGACATTACCTAACTTCAAGGGTCTGCAGCTAAGGACTCGCTCAAGTAACTGGCTGAAAGTACGTGAGTACTTTCAACCACTCATCTGCCCTGTAGCCTATCAGGGGACTAATCTGTTACTAAAAGGAAAAGGTGCTAATTTTTAGTCCTTGTAAGCAAAAAAAAAAAGTAAGTTCTGCACAGAAATATTCTTAAGTATCAGAGAGGAAGAGTCTGCTTAAAGCTGTGCTTTGTAGCAATGTACTGAGGTCTCCCCCTGCCCCTGCTTCTGACACAAATTAAACTGCATTCATATCTACGCTGCTAAACAGCATATTCTTACTATTTCTACCAAGTGCAGCCCTAATATTTATCTTATACTTTCTATTCATTGTGAGATTTGGTTGAATAAACTTTAGCTTCATAATAAACATCTCTCGGAGTTAATGGACCAGCAGCGATGCTGCTGAGCTCCAAGCCACAGCAGCAACGCCAGCAACTCCCGGGGAATTACTTGCAGGTGCAGGTACTTGGCAATGTCCGGGGCTAGCCAAATGCAGGCGGTAATGACTGGCATAAAAAGTTTGGCCGGTATGTTAGACGAACTGGGCACGCCACACAGCCACAGCTCGCAGATCTCCTGCCCCCAGTTCGGCAGTGGTTTCACCAGTTATCTGCTGCAATCAGGACAAGCACCTCGTTGCTGTAGTTGTAACACCCTGAAAAGCAGGCGGCTGCACAACGCGATGGTCTGCTGCACAGCCTAAGGACGTAACGGGGATGACTGGGGGAAGTAAGGAAAACCTGCAGCATCGGCTCCTACTCATTAATAACTCCTTGGGGTTTTTTCCTTTTCTTTTTTCTTTTTTCTTTTTTCTTTTAAATCACTTAATGTAAAATTAAGAGCACCGATTTCTGTAGCTACATCAATTTTTAGTTGTAAGAAGTTAGGAAACGCAAGAAGTACGCGCTGTAGTTATTTGTCCCTGATGCGTGAGCCTACAGTCGCAGCCCTCACAGCCATACCTAGCCGAAAGGCAGGTGCCCGGCCCTTTCAAGTTTTCAAGAGCAGTTGCGTAAGGCACATCCATGCCATGCTAGTGCCAGCCTCGGTCCTTGCGGGATCAGCTAACTGTCTTTTCTCGATGCGTTTTTCAAAGCGTAACTGCATACGTGAGCAGAACCACAAGCTCGAGAGCCAGCTGTCACGGTGGCCGGCACGGGGAGCTGACCGGAGCGGGTGGGACAGGCAGGAGGTCCTGGGGGGGGCTACGCGGGGAGGACAAGGACGGGGTGACTGCCAGACCACGCGGCTGGTCTGATCTTGCGCTCTTCAGGGGCTTTTTAATTTCAGTGGATGATGCCTGATTTGCAGGTAGAATTCGGGCCTTTGGGCTAATTTTACTTAATCTTACAAGATCTCCTGAGAGATATTTTAATGGGAACTCCGAATTAACTGTCCCTACAGCTGCACATCCAAAGATTATTTAAACTTGAATGACTTCTCAGCTTTTATCATTGAAAATCATAAGCTATCATTTCTACCCTTTTCGCCAAGCCCTTGATTCTTCCTTCATCCCTATGCTGTGCAGCTGTAGTGTCTGTCTTTGAGGCTGTCTCCTCCTCTTACAGTTTCTGAGAGTGGGACTTTCTACAGCGAGACGTGCTTGTGTTTTTCTTCCTTTTCTCATTTGTGGGAATCATCTATCAGCAGCAGCAATGCTGTTGTGCCCAGAGGCCTCAACCAAGCTCTAAACATATAAAATGGGGACCATACCTGAAGTCCTGGTAGCAATTGGAGGAGCCCAACCAAGCAGAAAAAAAAAGGTACAGAGAGGTTGAATGACTTACGTAAAGACACATGGAAAGTAAGAACTGCCCCCGAAATAACAAGTCCCCTGTGACCTTGGTTAATGTTCTGCTCTTTGATCTGCCTGTCTTCTGATGACTAGTCCTACCTAGCGCTGCAGAGCTGCAGAGGGATGGATGTGCTGTATGGAGTTGGGCTGTCCATGCATTTCTTGCATGAGAAGAATGGCATTTGAATCACACCCCAGAGTAGGCTGCACTTGAGCTTGTGTGGGAGGTACATGTGTCTTCAAAGGCGTAGGGCTTCACTCCTGAAAATTACTTTGTTCACACGTACAGAGTAACACCTCTGAACAATATGGTCTGCGGCACCTGTGTTGGCATTGCTTGCATTAATTGACAGCATTTCATACAGGCACTGAATTAAATCCTGAGTGAATATAAAACAAGTTGGCTCTACTGACTTGCAGTTTTCAAGCCCTGCTTAGCTGTCTTCTTACCCACCAACGCAGACTCAAACGATGGACTTCACAAGTCTGGTTGGAGCGCTGCTTAGTCAGAAATCAGTATGATTTATATTTTTCTTTTTCCTAACATGATGGGTATCAGTGATAGGACCTGAGCTCTTTTTTGATTAGCTCTTAGTGTTGACCTGTCCGACTCATCCAATGCACAGTTTAATATGTGGAATGTTATGTTTGAAAAGTTATTCTTTAAATACCTTATTTATGTGTTTTGTCAGAAAATCTATGCAATAAGTTGAAAGGCATAAGTAATGGGGAGATTCTTCACAACACATATTAATTTCCTGATGTTTTTATCACGTATGTAATGCAAAGTACCATTACCAGTTACTTCACCATCGTCATTAACACTGAGAATTAAAAATAACGGATACACAAAATATTACTATGCAATACCTGCATTTCTTTCTCATATCTCAGTTATCTCCATTATCACAAATGCTACATTCCCTTCTACCAGCACCCACCAGTGAAATATGCGGTGGGTGGTTTGCAACATGTTCCCACATAGTATGGGACAGGGTTTAGCACCGTCTAGGAGGGATGCAAATGATACAACGTGCTTGCTTGTAAAGCTATAAAGAGCATTGGGGTGCTGCTGCTGCTGCTGTTACAATAAATGAGCCTGCTGTTGACATGGCTTTGCACAAATTCCTATGACTTGCAAAAGATTATGTTGACCAGCCAATTATGTTATATTACCGCTGACTATGAAACAAGGATCTAATCTGAATCTCATTGATGCTAATGAACATTTTTACACTGACTTCAAAAGGTGCTGTTGGATCAAACAGCAAATTATTTTCCTCCAGGGTATTTAAATTTTGATTGTGTCCCACGAAACTAGAATCTCTCAGGTCTAATGAGCAGTGCGTAACTCTTGCCCTGTTACAAGGAAAACACAGAGGCTGACATTGATGAAACAAGGTGGATCTTTCCTTCCGCTAGCTATGAGTAACAGTTGCGACAAATTGTCTTCTGCCATGAGTTCCTACTAGAGACTCGGTTGTTGGTACGGAGGGCAGGGTCAGCGGTATAAACTTTCAGAGCTTCAAAAAAAAACCCTACCACAAGGTGTTTCTATAAAGCACATATTTCTGGCCTACTTGAATCCAGCTGTGTGACTTTCAGGTCAGGAAGGGAATTACAATACAATCTTTGCTAACTTTTGATTCTCCACAAAAGGTCTTAACAAAATTGGATGAGTTTTATATGAATATGTTAGCAGGGTGTAGAATACCTCTTTGCTTGCCGCCTTCTCACTGAACTGGTAGGTAGCCTTTCTAGTGTGAATAGAGCCCTTTTTTTGTAATGAAAGACTTACGAAAATATAATAAATGAATGGAAAGAGCAGCACAGTAAGTTCTGCATCTTTTCATTGATCTGTTATTTTTAGTAAATCACATGTAATCATAACACAAAATCCCTGCAATATGATGTGACAGAAATAATCAGAAATCAAGCTCAACCTGAAAATTAAAGGCATCAGCTCACACAGTTCATGAAAGCAAGAATATATTTTAGACGGTCTAGTTAGCATATTGCAATTTATTTAGCAATGTAGTTAGCATACCACTGCATCTGGTGCAGTTCTGTGTTCCTTATTAATTTTCAATATGTTTGTTTGCCTGCTTTATACTTCAGATCTGCTGGGTGCTGCCAGATGTGCTGTGCCATTTCCTCGGATTGAATCCAGGGTTTGCCATCTACTTGCCCGCTACTGCAACTCTTGCAACACCTGCGCTTACCCCAGGTAGGGGCATAAGAGACGGGTGTTAGGAGGGCACTTCAACATCCAGTGTGAACACGCGAAGCAAAAATTAATTATAGCATATACTGTATGTGATAGAAATGAGTTACTGCCTAATTATGTCTCCTGTTTCCATTCAGATGAATTAACGTTTGTTGTGAGCCCTTGGGAAACAAGACACACTTTAAAGTTGTAATGAGTGCTATCATTATTGCTTTTGACAGTCATTGAAGTATAATTATCTGATCATCTATTTAAAAAAAAATCAAAACTTGTTATATATGAGTTCTGAGCTGGCAAATTACAGAACAGTCACCTTAGCAGCTGAACTGCTTGGCTGTTTTCTGTAGTGGCACTGCCATCTCCTGGAAAAAGAGAAGTAGTGCTTCCAAAGTTTTCACCTTGAGATGAAAGAAACTTTTCAAGAGCAAGAGGTTAAGTAAAAAAGCCAACAAGCCCTTAAATTTAAGGGGTTAAGAGTTGCTGGAATACCTGGTTTCAATGTTAGAAATGGCTGCATGGCTCTTTGTTCTCAAAGGATTTTGCTGAGGAATAAGAATGGATGGGATGTTTGGAGTGTTGTGGCCTATTCCTATCAAAAAGAGACGGTGAGAGCAGCTAGCTGCTCCAGCGGTCTGGTGTTTCTTTACAAAATGTAAGTTCCCTAAAGACATCATGAATTGCCCACCAAGAAATGGTGCAATATGACTTAACTTAATGCCCCCAGAAACAGATACTTTCAGATTATGGGATTTTAGCAGTAGAGGTTTGTATTGCAGTTTTCATCTGAAAGGAGATGGTATAGTATTTTTTTTTGTCTGCTTTCTTGGCCTTTCCTGAGCCACCCTGTGATAATGAGCATTGACCATCCTACCAACTTACTAAGCAGTGGTTCTGGCTGCTGCTGAAGGATCTCCCCCAACTCCAAACACACCTCCCGTTTCTCTAGGCATTAGTTCTGTTACTCAGCTTTTACATTTGTCCGTATCCCCAGATGTCCTCTGCCCCAATGCCAGCTTTTCCATCAATTAGCTTGGACCTCTGGCTGCTATGTATGTTCTCCAGCCTGAAGAGGAACTGTAGTAAGAGCCTCTCACACTCTTCCCAGGCTCAGCTTCTCAGACTGGCTCCAAGACCAGCTGGAGGATGAAGCCGTGGCTCTGCCGCAGCGGAGGGGTACTCTTCTCCCTGCCTCGGCGCCTTCTTGCAGAAATGAGTGGGAGATGGGCACCCATGTCTCATGTGGGGCTGCCCTTCCTTGGGAGACAGACAGGTGAAGCAGCAGCAGCTCAGCGGTGTTATCTCGTGAGCAGGGCTGAAATCCCCCTCCAGGCCCAGCTACTTCACGCATGCTTTTTTCTCTTTGCATAGTGATAGGGCTGCAAGAAGGCTGCTCTTGTTTCAGCAAAACAGTTTTCTACTGCTTCCTTAAATTACGGAATTGCATTCAACTACAAAAGATTAAATCCTTCCTTACTTGCACTTATCAGGAAACCTGTGAGATCATGCATTTGACACCCACCCCACCCCCCAAATTAGAACACAATTCTAATTACTTTCAAATTTACCTTGTTTTCAGGCTATGTTCATATTTCCAGTCAAAACCAAGGGGTTTTTTTAACCCAAATTCCTCCTACAATTACTGTCTCTTTGCTGGGGAGAAGCTATGTCTGAACTATCCACGCTTTATTATCCACACTCTGCTGTAATGGCAACCCATTACTCCTACACCTGCCTCAGCTGGTCCCATTCCCGTCTCCGCAGTGCTGGAATACGGGTACGTTGGCTGCTTGGTCAGCCAGCCACACACAGCTTCAGCTGAACTGTTCCCCCTCCCATCATGCTCTGTATGCTGCAGGGATGCCGGCCTCAGAGACTTCTAGAAATTGCACAGCCTTTCACTAATACTTTGGGTTCAAACCTTTGTTTCTGCCTGCGATGCATGCAAGACACCAGAGCTGCTGCAAATGAAGTCACTAGGACCCAGCTGCGCAGCCTGTTCATTTCTTACTGTGCATAGTGTCAGACTGCTCTCTGAAATAATCCTGTGGACAGTAGGATTGTGGAAAGCGGCACCCACTTTTTTGACTGTGGTCAAAGTGAAAGCCATGTCTGGTCTGTCGAGGATTTTCCTTTTATTAGAAACACCTAATCTCCTCTGCAAGATTTTTTTTATCATACCTTGTCATAGACTTGCTAAAATTTTTGTAACTCCAGACTGTCCTTCCTTTTTAAAATTATGAAGTAGCATCAGGATTTTATTTTCTTTTACATAAATTCAGTATAACCAGTTGATACTAGTACCAATATCTATGAGGAATTTTTTTCCCAACCTGCAAGAACTCTTTAAAGATTCAAGTTTTCTCTTAGACAAGAAAACTTTTCCTGTGGTAGTGTAGGATACGTACATGCCAAGGTCAGTTACTCGGCAGTCTCTTCCTGCAACAGTACCACCGCAGGATGAGGAACATTTGAATGTCTGCAAAGAGAAGACAGGCAACAGACTTCCCCCCATCTCCGCCCACCACCACCCCACCCTTCACACACACCCCCCCCCCCCCCCCCCCATTTATTCCCTTCGGACACCAATACTCTTCTCTCATGCTTAGAGCGATGTTTGATATTAGTTTCCCAATAAGCCTATCTGGAGAGAACATCAGCAATGCAGAGTTTTTACCCAAGACATATTGGAAAAACAAATTGCTTCTGTTTTTCTAAGCAGTCAGGTGGGCATCTGCCAAGATTCCTCAGTCACGAGCTACTGCAAGAAGCATAGTCTGAACTGGCCTCGAAAATAGGGACAGGAATTCCTATGACAGTCCAAATATTTATTTCTGAAGAGCTCAGACTTTTTCTAGCAAGCCATTATCCTCTCTGTTCCTCTGTATTGAGTAGCCAATAGTGGCCCCAAAGCAAAAACCCTAACTAGAAGAATCTTCAGCTCTGAAAAGATGACAGTTCATGCTGCTGACCATTGCAATACTCCCTTTTCTCACCTCCCACAACACTTCTGAAGTACTGCCAAACCTACAAACACATTTTCTGTAATAGCAACAGAACCTCACCACATTCATATTTCTGTGCGTCTCAGGTACAGGACCGCTTACCTACCAATGCACTGGATTTTTCCCACTAAAAGTCCCCCCCGTTGAATGGGTTAGTGTTACCTCCATGTTTAATTTCAATCTGGAAGCTTTAAACTTAGTGAAAGCTACCAGATGATGTCATCATTTCTTGATCCAAAGGTTCAGCTTACGCAAAGATACCACTTTGGTGAGACCAACTGATGGGAAATGTTGATGGTTGGACTTGATGATCTTACAGGTCTTTTCCAACCTTAGTGATTCTGTGATTCTGTGAAATGACGTGCTTGTCAATATTCTCAGCACCAACTTTTTCATATGGCAAATGTTTTTCATACGGCAAATGTTTTTCATACACTGAAAGCTACAGTTCTAGACCACCAGCAGTTCTCAAATGAAGCTGGAGGCTTTCCTTGGTATTTTTGATGCTGTTTTGAACTTACGCACTCATTTTATGATCAACTTTTCACAGTACCTGTCTTTAATTGAAATGTTTCTTTTAATCAGAGCTAATTTCACTCCAAAATTATTTTTCTCAATACATAAATGTCATGAGCTCTCTTAGAAGCCTCTTTTCTATCATGAATATGTACAGGTTGGTGCTGAAACATAGGGTTTCAATCACAGCATCACCTCCATCCTCCTTTTCTCAGCTCCTCTGCAGTCACTGCTACTTCATATCATGCTCAACAGAACTAGATATATATTTATTCACCCTGACCCAGAAAGTAATACAGTAATACAACCTGTTCTCTTTGTTCATTTAGCCGATCACCTGCTGGAGGAGACTACAAGAGGGCTGAGCTCAGCAGAAGCTCTCTGGGCACAAAAAATTGCTTCCTATGGGCTGGTGCTTCTGGCCTGTCAGCTCAGCCAGGCTCCCCAGGGACAGCAGTTGGGCAGATGTGAGAGGCACAGAGAGCATTTAGAGACGTGGGCACAGGTTGTCTACTGGATGCTGCCACAGCCATCCTGGGAGGGGGTCTTGCAGTAGCAGACACCATGCTGCGGGGCGGAAACCCAAAAGAATCTTTCAGCAATTGCATCACTCCCCAGCTGGCACTGGTATCTGTTGAGTACGGGTACTCAAAAAACACTGGAGCCTTTTTGTACTAGGTGATGATTTGGCCCAGTCTACAGTCTTTCTTTCTTTTCTTTCTTTCTTTCTTTCTTTCTTTCTTTCTTTCTTTCTTTCTTTCTTTCTTTCTTTCTTTCTTTCTTTCTTTCTCTCTTTCTCTCTTTCTTTCTTTCTCTCTTTCTCTCTTTCTCTCTTTCTCTCTTTCTTTCTCTTTCTCTCTTTCTCTCTTTCTCTCTTTCTTTCTCTTTCTCTCTTTCTCTCTTTCTCTCTTTCTTTCTCTCTTTCTCTCTTTCTCTCTTTCTCTCTTTCTCTCTTTCTTTCTCTCTCTTTCTTTCTCTCTCTTTCTTTCTTTCTCTCTTTCTTTCTTTCTCTCTTTCTTTCTCTTTCTCTCTCTCTTTCTCTCTCTCTTTCTTTCTCTCTTTCTTTCTCTCTTTCTTTCTTTCTTTCTTTCTTTCTTTCTTTAGCAAACACTGTGTAGATGTAGATGTGTTGTAGATGATGATCCTTCTTAGGAAACAATGATTAGTTCCTCTATGAAATAGCTCTCTTTAGTCATGTGAAAACACACCAGCCTATGAGGGACACACTGGTTGGCAAGCTGAGCCTACAAAACATTTGATTGATTTTCTTAGAAGCTCTCTCTCTCTTGCCTGGCTTCCAGTAATGCCTTTTGCTAGAAGCAAAGACCCTGAAAGGTGCAGCAGCTTTATAACGGACCTGCTTCTGGATATTTCAACCTGCAGCTGTGTTCTCCAGGTCATGGTATTGGTTGTGCTTGAGTTAGTTCACCCTGATGGCTGGATCAAACCGTAAGTCAAGGGCTCGCACCAATCTGATGACTAAGCGCCTTTGCTGGCAGTGCCATGTCTGTAAGATCACGAGAGATGGGTCAGTCATATTCGCTTTTTCTGGGTTTTTTGCCAGATTTTCACTTGTTGAGCTCATCAGGGAAGCTCTTCCCAAATTTTGAACTGTTTCACAATGACAGTTCAAAATTGCCCATTTTACCAAGGAATTACCATTTTCATTTCTTTCTCAAGGTAATTTTTTTTTTTTAGTTTCTTTCAACCCAGCTTTCAGCCGAGTTTCTGAATCTTCAGTGATCCAGAAAGCAAAACTTTCTGAACCTCACCTGGCTTTTAATGCTGGTATTCTCTTTTCCACTTCCTGAGTGAACTGATGCACTCCACAGACAGGGGGTTGTGTTGCTTCTCAGTTGGTGGCATTCATCTGACTCAATATTCACTTCTACGGGGTGCCCAGCTATGCACCCTTTATCACCCAGAAGAGAAAATACAGTGTCATCTATCACATCTGAATGTAGACCTCCACCTATGATCAGGTGAATTATACCTTAAAAGCACCGATTTCCCACTGATCAATAAAAACACATCTCAGACATAAATGTGTATGTCACAGGTATCTGAAGCTAGCAACATGAGTCCACTTCCCCAGTTTCATTCTTACACATCCCCCAGCTCTTCCATCGCCTTGTTCTCCTTGGCTTTCCATTCAACAGTGTTAGAAAACAATAAAGGACACTCCCTGTAATTGGCAACGTGGACTTAAAACAATTTTCATCTTTGAACGGTGACAGTCCTGCCAGCCACACTGAGCAAGGAACGTGTCTTTAGAGAGCAAGCTAGAAATGCTAATCCCAATTGTACACCCAGGAGATAATCCCAATTACCTCTGTACTGGAGATCTGTTGACTTCATTGAGAATTAACTGTACCCCAAGCACACTGGGGTCCGTCCAGGTGCACCCCCTGAAGACAGTGGGGCTCAGCATACAAGTGGCTGTGCCTACAGCCACCAGAAGAGCAGGCTTTGCCAGGCTGACACCTTCTCCCATACAGCATCTTCTCTAAGGGAGGCTTTGCATCGTAGTCAGCACCATAAATACTCCCTAAATTATCTGTACCTGAGCAACAATTAAACTGATTCAGGATGCAAAACTTTTATTTCTAAGCAAAGTGAAAGTTTTGCCTGGTAATGGATAAAAATACAGTTTAACTGGTCCTAAGGGTGGCTGGCATGTAGTGAAGAGGCCATGTTCTCTGGTTCCTACTGTACTAAACGCATCCTCTAGCTGAAAGAAAACAGTGATTATCAGAAAGTCAATTGTCATTCTGCCTCTTTAGAAAAATTCGCATTAAAGATAAAGCCAATTTTAATTAGATTAAGTATCCAATTACTGTAATTACATTTTAAAAAAATTCACATCATGAGGATGACCCTTTTAAAAAGGGTTACAAGAATAATTAGTGTGTTCATATTAACCAAAATGTATTGGATAATATTTATACCCAGAAGGCAAAGTACATTACACATATTTCACCTTTGGGGAAAGCTCACAAATGTTTTGGCAGTAGTATGAATATTTATAGGCAAGAGTGTGCTTTAGCAAGATTATATGAGAAAGCATTTATATGCTCACAAATTTTTACCCAAGGGTAAAGTATACATAAAACGTAGTGCAGAGATTATGGATATGCAAAGTACGATTTAAGCAGGGAATTTATATCAGCTTGTTTAATTAATTGGAGAAGAATACTACTTCCCTTAATTTTTTTTTTTTTTGTGACAGAAGGGCCCACAGAATTCAAGTCTGAGCTTTCTTTCTGCTGATCAATGATATCAAGAAAGATGCAGGGAAAGGGTCTTCCCTCTGCAAGGCATCACCTGGTCCGTAGGTTAAACCCTTCCCTTTACTGTGTTCCTAATCACAATGTGTAAGCAATCGCATCTGTTACCTGATGTTACCTCATCAACTCACCACGGAGTTGGAAAACACGCAGGCAGCCTCTAGTCAACACTGCTCATTTAGGGGCAAATCCTCCCATTCTCGGTATGGAGAAGACTAGAAGATATGTCAAATAGGTTTGCTCACACACAGAAGAGAAGAAACCACATCCTTGTTCCAGTCTACCCACAGAAGGCACAGAGGCTGTGACCCATTTTTACCGCTTAGGTACAGCACTGCCTTAGCGTTCTGCAAGGACGCTAGCTGTGCAAGGGCTTGTGCTGTGCACAAAATCCTTGCTGCAGACGAGCGAGCAACATACCACAGAGGCCTTCCCAGCACCTACTGCCAGTGCAGCCCAACCATTGACTTTTGTCTGCTCTGTAGCTAATCAAGAGATTTGGGAATCACATGAGAGTTACCTTCTTCCTCAGAAAAAAGCTCTCAGGCTTCCTACTGGTGTTTGCATTTACCTAAGACTGCAGCATTTGGCCCTTTACTACTGAGATAATCTGTGATGAGAAGTATGCTTGCAGCATGCACATAGACGCCTTCCTAAGTTCGGTGAGAGGAGCTGTGACAGCACAGCTTTTGGCAAGGCCTAGACACATGAGGAGATTCTTCAGTCATTTGTTACTTTGATTAAGTTAAGAAATTGTTCCTAGTTTACATTTATATTGAAGATTGTTCATTTTTACAGCAATTTATAAGTCGCCAGTCAAGAATAAGCAGACAAAAAAAAGACAGGCTTAAAATGATTAATTCAACTTCTTTCACATTAATTTTCTCTTCACTAAATTATCAGCAATCATACTCGAGCATTCATGCCTTTCCTGTTTTTCAGAATTGTTGAATATTGTTGTATATAATCTGTAGTTTGATATTCATTAAGCCATAGACTGTGGCTCCAAGTAGTTTCTCTTCATGCAGATCAGAATGTAGTTATGGTATTTTCCCTTTCCAGAAGGTAAAATAATCTAAAATAGCCTCTTCATCTTCTCTGTTAGGATGCTGTTTTCACGGTGGTTTGTACGATTAGAAACGGGTTCCACAGCAAGCTGAGCCAGAAGGATTTCACCTGCCACTTCCACAGAGAAAGGACTGGACCTGCCCTTTTTGTGAAGCCCAAGGCTCGTACCCTAGGCTTCCCCTGCAGGAGTTCTGTATTTGGCTGTAGAAGAAAAATGGGTTTTATCAAGTCCTCCTTTCTTTTTTAAACATAACTCTTGATGATTGAAGACTTCATAAAACGTCATTACATACATGCAGTCTCTACGTATAATCCCAGTATTAAATTCCTTGCTTTGGCTTTGAGCTGCTGTAGGCTTCTTGAGTGGCCATGGACCAAATGCCATGCTGGGATCAGAAGCTGGTGATTCCATGTGAAATGCTAGTTCTAGAGCATCGGTCTCCCCATTTCTCCTTGGCTTTGAATGGTGTGGGGGAAAATACTGAGAAAACTGCCATAAGCATTTATTTATTTCTTCCAGTGACCTTCTTAGGAACAAGATAAGAGTGGAAAGGCAATCTGTTTCATCCAAACCTAATCACCAAGGAAGCCCCCAAATATCAGTGCTTTGAATCCACTGCCTTGATGACACCCACAGCACCTATAATGGTGAAACCACCCTTTGACAGTTGCAGCTAACACCTAAAAAGACTCAGGTGGTGGTAGTGCTCTCCCAGTTGCTGTTTGTCCTTCCTGCACATCCCAAAGGTTACAATGGAAAGAGAAGTGATACCCAGCAGTGCTGTGCAGGCCAGTGGTGTTTTCCCTGTGGTCATGGAACGTTGGTTTGCTTTTGGCTTAAGGAATGATGCTTTGGGTAACTTCAGCATCATCAGCCACTGAAGATGACTGTCCTGAGCAACTGCAGAATCTCACCACTGTACTATGCTAAAAAGCTTTTTCTCTTCAATGAAGAGGCCAAAGCTGCTGCTCATGGTAATACATCATTGCCAGAGAACAGCAATATATTTTTCATGACAGACTGAATGAATTATTTGTTGTTAGTGGACTGATGACACACTTTTGATCAGGGAGATGCGCCTTTTGATGCCCCTACCTGCTAACTTTGCCAGCGCAGGCATCAAGAGCTGCTGGCAAGTTTAGGAAAGAGGCATAGACACCACACCAGTAGTTCCCACAATTCCTATTTCCAGGAGCAGAGTGGAAAGTCCCAAAAGTCCTATTGTGAGGTGGCTGAGAACTGGTGAATGAGTGGTAGGTGAAGGACCTGAGGAAGCAGATTAATCTGGCAACGGCTGGGGGGACCTGGCCAAGGGCTGCCATCTCCCTAGGGCAGAGGTGCTCAGTAAGAACGATTTCTGGAATTGTCCGCCCAGTTCCAGCTGTTCAGACAGTGCATATCTCTTTTGAGGCAATTTAAGAGTCTGTAGTATTCTGCTGCCATAGTGGTCTGCAGCATTAGTCAAAGCAATTCTGGTCTCAGATTAAGTCTAATTAAGGGTAGCTCTTGCATAAAGTGAGTTAAATTCAGTAGTCACAGCCCAGACCCCATGGAAAATAGTCTAATTCAACTACAATACAGTGTAATATAAATGTAACGGAAATACAAAACCATATAATTTAATTTGATATGACTGGCAGTTTTTTGCTTAAGTTGGTGAAAATGAACGACTACAAACAATGAAGTTTCCTCTTTACTTCGATCTTTTATTGTTAGTGTAGTGGGAAGGCGGTTTCAGGATGACTTTGCATGGCAGCAGCCTAAACAAATGCATTGACAATATGCAGATTTCAAACTCTCTCTTGAAAATATATGCACATTTACAATTTTTAAATTTCTTAGATAGTTGCAGTAAATTGAATTAACTTAAAATATGCTCTGGACTCTGCTACGTCCATCCCCTGTGCTCAAAGGGGGGAAACAATTCCACATGGAGAACCCAGGCAAGCCATAGCCTCAACAGGCTTTTTTAGCCAATGTGCTTTCCTACCCCTACAGCAGTTTTACCACCAGGTAAAGCCCTGGCCCCTTCCCAGGCCGGGGAGAGCACCGGTAACCACACTGCCACTACCGAAATGGGCTCTCAGCATGGCGGGACACTGCAGAGCTCTCAGCACGCAGGGCCCACCTGCTCCGTCCTGCCATCACTGCCACCAGCAGAGATCAGTTGTGGCACCACTGAAACCCTTCACAGGGGAGAAAAATAGGCCCAATGTAGATTATTCCACACACACCCCCAGTAAGTTTGTAGTGCTACACTCAAGGGGGGGGAGGCAGAGTCTGGAAAACTCTTATGGCTGGATTGGGAAGAGGGGATCCAAATGCCCCCTCCGGCCCTGACCTGAGCTTCTGAGGTTCAGGGCCGTTTCCACAATGACCCAACCCAGACCAGGACCTGGGGTTCCCACACCCCACTTCTCAACACCTGCAGAGAGGACCAGCCTGCACCGCCAAGCCCTCCCCCGGGGCCGAGGCCGCCCCTCACGCGCCGGGGCCGCCCCGCGCCTCTCAGGTTCCCGCCCGGCCGCGCCGGCGCACGGCGCATGCGCGCGCTGCCCGCGCCTGCGCAGAGACTAGCGGTGCGGTAAAGCCGGTAACGGCTCCGCGGCGCGCGGGCCGCCATGGCGTACTCGACGTGCTGCAGGGTGGCCATGGTCTCCTGCCTGGTGCTCTGCGTCTCCCTCCTCCTGCCGCGGACCTTCTTGTCTCGGGGCGGCGGGAGGCAGGAGCCCGGGGCTGCGCCGCTCGCAGCGCCCGCGCCGCCCGAGGGTAAGAGGCCGCTGCGGGGCCCGCGGGCGCCGGCTCCGCTGAGGCGAGGGCGGGTCGCTCCTCGCCGCCGGGCCCCCCCGTCCCGGTACGCCGAGGTCCGTGCTTCGGCTGCTGCTCAGGGGCCGAGCGTACAATGCGGGGGGCGGCTCAGCGGTGAGCCCGGGGCCGGGCGGGGCGGGCTGTCGCCGCCGGCTCGCCAGGTGCTCGGCGGTGGCCGCGGGGGCCCGGCCCCTGAGCTCTCCGCCCCCGGGGGTGCTGCCGCCGCCGGGCGGGCTGTGTGTGAGCGGTCCTTGGTTGCACGGCGCGTCTGGAAGGTGCTCTGCAGCCTGGTAGGAAAACGTAGCGTAGTTAATCCTTCCCATCAGTGTTAATCGTATCACTCTGTCATGCTGTCTCCTTGAAGAGGTGTGGAGTGTCAAAGACTGAACTTATTCTCATCTTTGCTGTGATTTATTTTTTTCTTTTACCCGCAAAAAAGGTAGCTTAAAATCTCCCAGGTTTCATTTTATTTGTTTTATGTGAGGGGGGCACCAAAGCTACTGAAAAGAGACATACCACATTTTTTTTTTTTGTTGCGATACATCACTTTTTATTTGAAAGCTTCATTATTTTATTATTTTCTGTACTGAATGCTTTTGTTGTTCCATATGAAATAAAAGTTCATTTGAATCATCTTCATTGTTTAGTTTTCTACTCCAGTATTTTAAACTTGGCTTTTGTGCACCAGATTCTCGTAATAAATGTGCCACATGATGACTCATTTACAGTCAGGTCCTGTCCTTGCAATCCCTCGAGCTATGTCCTTCTTGCCTGCCCTCCCACTCTGCATGTCCTCTCTTAAGTTCTAGAGGAATGGGTTCATACAAGCATCTCCCATTCTCTTTACATCCATTGCCTTTTACTGTATGTTTTTCTCCCCAAGGCACTTCATAAAAGTAGCTAGTATCATAGCTCCAGGTCTTGGCAGAGAAAGAGTTTTGCCCAGGGCTGCCTGCAAGCCAGAGGTGAGGATGTTGGAAGTATAGAGAACTTGTGGGTTGTGATGGATGCTGTCCCACAGGGACTCATGTTCGGTGACTTTATCTTCTGCATCCTTCCAACGGCCTGGTTCTTACGTGACTGTACACTTCAGTGATATTGATTTAAGTTGACCAGGTTTTTTTAAGGGCATTCATGATTAAGTTACTGCTGAAACAATGGTAAACCGAAATATATGACTTCTATCCTGTGGCTACCCTTCCATGGTTGCTGTGTGTATTCTTGGTCTTTAAGAATATGAATATAGGTTCATTAGCACTGTAGATCTACAGGTCTATAGTTTCAGTCCATAATCGCTTAAACACTGAAAACCTGAATGGTAGCTGATTTTTTTGATAGCACATCAAGAGCAGTACTGTGAGGGCACGGTGCTGGGCCCTGCAAAGGCCCAGCAGACAGCACAGGGGCTTGGTGAGGGCTGTGGAGTCACCTGCCTGAAGCAGAGGTGGGAGCAGGTGCTCTGGGAGGTGGTACCTGTCTCTCTGTTAACTTCTGCCTCTGTGCAGCTCCGGACTCTCATCCTACAGTGATACCAGATGGTGGAGTTTGACAAACTGTTCTCCCACAGCAGTGCAGTCTTAGGCTGTTGTCAGTTAATGTTTGGGTGCTTCTTTCTTTGGCTGCAGGATGGACTGGATTGAATTGATCTGACAGAAAAATTAGCTTTAAAAAAAAAAACCAACAAAAAGCTTGCCCCAAAATTACTTTCAGTGACATCTGTCTCATGAATGATTTTCATACCTGTTCTAGCACAGCCTGCTTTAAGTGGTGCTGTTATAAGCTGACTAATCACAGCCACAGTTAAATGTTTAAAACAGGTAACATAAATACTCTTTCTATTATCAATAGGTAGCATAAATACTCTTTCCGTCATCCTGCAGGAGGTCACAGTACAGCAGGAGTTAGTGTGTGTCTGGTGCAGAGTGAGCGCTTGGCACGCTCCTCTGTTGCACCCCAGCACCTGTCTTTGGCCGAGGATGTAATACCTCGCCTGATCCATTTCAGATGAGAATTTATAGTCCATATTTTCAATTTGATAGCAAGAATTTCATTACACCTGCTCTGTAGACCAAACTTTATTTCACCTTAAGTTATTTTTTTATTGGAAAAATAAATCTTGATTGAACAGTTCAACTCCTATCTCTGTCATTCGTTGTTCTCTTCAGTGAACTGATAACTGTAGTTATCTGATGAAAGTTTCAGGGACTGGAAGTAATCATGTCATTCTTGAAGTTAATAAAGTGCTTATTGTAGTCTTGGGGGCAAAATGCCTCTGAATAAAACATTCTTAAAGTTTACTACCATTTGTTAGAACTCAGTGTTACCAGAAGGCTTTTTATCGAAACAGGCTTTAAGCATGGGCATGGCGCTTTCTCTAATAAAGCCATTTTCAGAGGTCTCTTTTAGGAAAAATGGTGAGCATAGTACTATAGAAGTTAATACTATCTTTCAGGCAGGAAGGTTGTTCTTTTTTACAGTGATAGTTTCATGTATATGAAAGAACTTATTTAAAAGAACTTACTGTGAATGTATCACATATCTAGTTTGCTTCATGGACAGGTGTTAGAATTAGGTTTTTTCAGTCTTTTGGAAAAGAGGAAAAAAAGAGCTACTACCAGTTTAAAAAGTACTTTTAAGTCTAGTGTTCATAAATACATGCCACGCATTTTGTAAAACTACTCTTCAAGTTGGTAGTTTAAGAAAAACCTTACGGCTCCATGGAAGTAGCTTATACACCTATATGTCTGTGCATTCTTACAAACAATGAAGTGGCATCAGCTTTACAAGAAGTATACATGACTGTTCAGGTAATGCCTCTGCCCAGCTCGGATTGGTGCAATGCACACATCAGTTGCCTGCAGGTGTCCTTACTTAAGAAAATTAAGATGCTTACATTTTGGGTAGTTTTTGTGTTTTCCTTTTTAACCTCCACCTGCAATATTTAATACAAAATATTTGGGTGTTTGTATCCATTAAAAACACTGTGCGGTGGTTTAAAGTAAGGATTTCAAAACTGTCATTCCTTCTAACCTTTTTTAGGTACATTTCTGTAGTTGTGTTGTTGGGAACACAGCTAGAGGTGTTTTGTAAATGCCAGTAAAGGAGCAAGAACTAAATTAATGCATACTGTTTGTCCAGTTCATCTTGATGTTACACTGCCTGCCAGAATCAGAACTACTTATAAAAAGATTTAGAAGAGAAAAATATAAATGACAGTACATGTAAAAAATCTAAAACATGGGTCTTGTGGTGGTGTATAATACTGAAGTAGAGAGTGGCCTCAACAATGAACCAAACATGAACTTCTAGTGTTAGAAAAAGGATTAATTACTTGGACTTTCTGTGGGCAGAGGTGTTGGGGAAATTAGAGGGTGTTAAAGAATAGCAGCAGAAATGATACAGTGGCTTGAAAGAGAATTTAGATTAAATGTCAAGAAAACAATTTCGTCATAGATTATTCTAAGCTATTATACTAAACATGGAGGCTATGCAAGAAAACTTAGGCGGACACTTTCAGTCTAGAGAAGATTAAGTTACTTTATCATGGAGTCTGTGTGTCTTTCTGTGTGTTCCCACTTGCAGCTTTAGAACCCTTTGGCCAATTAATCTCATTGGACAGAGAGAGAGAGAAAATAAATGTTTCATGAAAATACGCTGCTGAGAGGGGCTAAAGATTGATTCAAGTGTCCTGAGAAGAAGGCTTCAGTATGAGTGCCTTTTTATTGGCATCTACCAGAGAAGGAGGTCTTGCATATCCTCCTTGGTAAAAGCTTTGCTTAGAGCACACGTCTTCTTTAAATATCAAGTCCAACAGAGCAGGGGAGGAAAGTACAAAACTCTTGACTTCTGGTTCTCACAGAGCGTATTTCATTTCTGATCCCTGTGACTGTCCGAAAAAGAGGTGGTTTTCTTTTTCACTCACTACGATGAACATTTTACCAGAAAAATGTAAATGGCACCTAAGCATCCCTAAATGTGGGAGTCAGAGCACAGTTTGAAGACAGGTTTGAGGGCTGGAATTTGCATTGCTGAGGCAGAAGGATAGTTCTGTAGCCCACTGCCACATGTTTTTTCAGTTAAAGTTTTTGCAAAACATCAAGCTGGTTTGTTCTTGGGCTGTATTTTTTGTTTGGTTGGTTGGTTTTGCCTGCACAGGAAGGAATAGTAAATGTCTTGCTTGGAAAAAACACTCTTAATCTTAGTATTTCTAAACCAAAGTAGTGTAACCATGATTTGGGGATGGAAACAAAGAAAAAAGGCAGAGTGCCTACTGCAGAGCCTGAGCAGAACTGTGGGTGCTGTCCTCCTGAGGAGCAGTTTGGTTGAGATTTCAGGAGCGATGAGAACAGCATCCTTTGCTTTGCTGTCAGCTTGGAAAAGTCACACGCACTTCCCAGACTGCCATTTCCCGTCTCTAACCCTCCTCCTGTGCGTCCTGTGCGTCCTGGGCTCTGAGGAACATGCACGTTTTATAAATGAGGTCCTGTATCGTAAACCTCCTGATGAATGGAGTGCAAGCTTAATGTAGCAACAGCCCATATGTACTTCCTGTATGTCAAACTTTTATTATATGTGTGTGTATGTATCCCAGCATTTTACAGCTGGTCAGATGTTGCAGAAAGACATTATTTAGATTAAGGGTTGCTGAATCGTACAATAACTTAAGTCTAAATAACTTTATAAATAGTTAAGTTGGGCACAGTAGCAATTCCTAAACCCCATTAGGTAGAACATGTAACAACTTTCTTGGAAAAAAGACTCTTGGATGGTCTGAATATTATCAGCTGGTTGACTGTTGTATTAGTTGTGCTATAAATATACTTCTTAAGATTTGCTTTTTCCAGTTGAGTGTTAATATTGTTAAAAGATTAAAAAACCCCACAGTAATGCTAACGTGATACTGCTATTAAGGACTTCATCTACTTTCAGAAACCTACAGTTTCTTAACACAAATGTTAGCTGGGGCGTAATTTCATTTCTGGACTTAAAGCTATTGAAGGGACAGGATTAGACAAAACATGCTCTGCTTGCCCTGTAGCTGCTTTGCAAAGCTGATTTGAAGCATTAAACTGACAAATTACTAAACATGTTGGGTAAACCTGAGGTAAAAAGATTGCAAAGCCAGGTAGGGTGGATTCGGTGGAGTTGCCGCATGCAGCAATCAGGTCTGCATGAAGGTAGCCCTCAGGCTGTCGCAGGGGAGTTGAGAAACATTTCAAAAGCCAAGCAGCACTGTGGCACTCTTCAAAGCTAAAGGGAAGTTAGTGCTCTTCCCACAGCATTGCCAATGTCCTGTTGAAGTACTCACTGTCAGCACGGGCAACTGGATGGTGCAGCAAACAAGGACCCGACACATGCCCTCTGTACTCACATAGAAGTGTCACTTGATTTTATTGATGGAGAGTATGTCGTCGTCTCCATTTGAAAGTGGTTTGTTTCATCCCTGGAAATGTGGAATCCAGTCACATCACCTACTGGTGTGCTAGGGTGTTGGGTTTTTTAGTAGTACAAGGTATGTATTTTAATTGACAGTGGCATCCAAATTGCTACAGATTTCCATTTATGTACTGTGTATTTGACAGCTTCTTGCATATGGTGCTTTTAAGTTGCCTGTGCTGTCGATTTCCGCTATAATTTCCATGGGTTCTTCACAATAAAAAGTTATGGAAAATAATATATTTGTTTTAAATAAGGAAATCAATATAAAAGTTTAAAAATCAGCAGGGAAGATTTAGAACTAGGAGCTGTGAAATTCCCCTTTAAAATTATTTTGATGATGAAATGACTAGTGTGTGTCCCTGTGGCCTGATTATCTCTAACTGAATTGAATCTTTCAAAGCACAAACGAGGCCCTGTGGATAATTTAGAAAACTATTCCATTTAAATACAGTTTCACCTTTGTCAATTGTTTTCTGCTTTCTTTATCTCTTTTTTTAATAAAGAATATTTGCATGAGTATAAGATGTTTCAACCCCATCTCAGTGAACTGCTCTCTATACGGCATCACACTTGTTTCCCCAGTGACCTGCTGCTACAAGGCATTCCTGCTGGAGCAGTGGGACTTTCTTGTAAATAAGATGCTATGCTTTCCATCACAGGCTTTGAATAATTCACTAAAATTAAAGTGCATGACAACAGCTTCCTGAAAGTTAAGCCTGAGCTAATCTGACAGCGGGTTTGGTCAGTGTTGGTATACCTGGGCGGTTTCACTAAAGCCTACAGCACCCATCACCTAAAAGAAAAATGTGTTTTTGATAGTAGAACTTCACAAATTATTGCTATCACTTCCTAATACGTATTTATTGTAATTTCCTGTGCTCATGAATTTAGCTGCCTATGATGGTGTTTCCTAGCAAAAGCAAATGTTAATTTAATGTAATTTTCTCTTGTCTGGCTTCTCTTAAAAATATTTGTAGCTGGGTACTTACAGAAGTAAAAAGTTGGTTATTTTTCATTACTATTTCAAACCTGTTTTTCATTTTCTTTATGCAAGTGCAGGCAGCCTGCCCCAGCGCCAGCGAGCAGTGTCCAGGCTGCCCAGCTTTCCTGCTGCGTGTGCCAGGGAGGGGGAGTTCTGCAGCTGGCGTCAGGGGGTGAGCTGCAGCCCGGCCTGGCAGTCCCCGACCCTGGTGCTTCCATCCAACGCCTCCCGCCGCCAGACTCGGTGGCGGAGTAGCTGAGTAATTCAGTTCCGTCCCAAACGGTGGAAGAGAGTGCAGGTGCAAGTCCAAGCTGAATATGGAGATAGAAAGCAGGGTGTCAAGTACACGGAGGAGTAAAATAGTGAATTTCATGGCAAAATTGTTGAATTGATGGCAGCGAGAACATAGAATAATGCGTGAGCTTAGATTTATTGAGATTCCAGTGCCTTTCAGTTGAATGAAATAGTCCACGGCACCATTTCAGGCTCTCTGCAATCTTACTGTAGCATCCATGCATCCATTTATGCTCACTCCCCTTTCTTGTTTTAAATTACCTCTGTCTCTCTCAAGGCTGGAAACCATTTTTTTCCCTCTAAAATGCTGAAGACTGTATGTCCCAAGCTATATTCAGTCTCCTCTCTTACATTGCTTTACACAACACCTTTTTAAGGAGGACGATTTGAAGTGCCACCACTTTCATCTTTCATGACTCATTTGGTAAAATCAGGTAAAATACTACTTCTTACGGCAATAGGTGAAAATCTATACTGGGCAAATCAGGTAAAATACTACTTCTTACGGCAATAGGCGAAAATCTATACTGGGCAAACACTGCAGTCGTGTATCAGGATGCTAGCTGGGTAGCGGTTTATGCATTAACATGCCTTTGCATAATACTGAAAGATCAGACTCACAACAGAAAACCAGTATGTTGTTGGGGTTCTTTTGAGCAGAGAACCAGAAGTAATTGTTCAGGGTTTCATCCTGTTAGGGATGCTGATTCATAGGGTCTTTGGACAAGTATATACCTGTTAAACTCTGTGTTTTGTTAATTGCCCTGCCAGCTTTTTCTCTTCTTAAAATCAAGAGAGTAACCGTGCATACCTAACTCCTAGCACTGCATATAGTAAGTGACTGAGGATTGAGTTTACAGACTTAGTACTTACAGTCCAACAAGTTACTCTTTTCATCAGTGGTGGTGCATTTAAAAGTAGATAAAATAGGTCAGCCGTGCGTGCTGCAGCTTTAGGCTGCATGTAAAAGTGTGAAAAATAGTCGAAGAAAAATAATTGTTGTGTTTTTTTGCAGGGAAGCTTGGTCGCTTTCCACCAAGGATGCATTACCAGGCCACTCCCGACAGCCGAGCTGCCCCTCATTTTCCAAGGTCTCACCTTGCTGAAGCAGTTGCCAAAGCCAAGGCAGGTGGAGGTGGTGGTGGAAGCACTGGTGGAAGTGGGAGAGGTCTTGTGGGGCAGATTATCCCTATATATGGATTTGGCATCTTCTTATATATCCTGTACATTTTATTTAAGGTAAGACCAACATAAATTGAAAAGTCAGGGAAATAACAACTAAAAAAACCTCAAAACAGAAATGATAGTCCCATTTCTGTACCTGGTTCCATTTCAGCCTTGCTCAGAAAAAAAATGCTTATGCTGGACCTTTGATAGGTGGGTCAAAGATTGGTGTATCCTGTGGGTTTTGCTATTGCAAAGAGTGTAGCTAACAATGCAGGGATGGGTTGCTGTGATTCTGTATTGGCCTCTGACCTCTTACAGTTTTTTTTACCCCTGGAAAATGTGTATGTCTAGAACAATATTAGGTTAATTTTGAATATACATGTAGTATTCTTTTCTGTTATGTGTGACTACATATTATATATGCTGTATATGTTATGTATTGTGCTATGCGTTTAAAGCGGGAGAGAGGGAGAACAATTATTGCATACCTTCTGGAATAAAAGCACCACATTGTTGGAGAATGGGAGTTTGTAAGGTTGTATTGACCACGCTGAAACTACCCCCAGCTGAGGAACTGGTTGAAAGCTAGTTTAAAAAAGCACAGTCCAAATCCCCCTCAGGTGTTTCACACGTGATTTGAACTTCTCATAGCTTTTCGTTACACAGATGTGACTTGCGGGTAGATGATGACAGTCATCTGTGTGGGAGGAGGGAGAAGTGGACTTGTGGAAATGTTTTTTCCTTTGGGGGCTGACTCCAGACTGAGCAGTGGCCAAACACTTGAGCATGCTCTAGACAGAGAGAGGCAAGAACGAGGTGAATTGGGTGAACTGATCAAACATAGAGAAGATGAAAGAAATAGCCTGCAGCTTCTGTATAGAGCCAGCCAGTATCTTTGCTGCGGGTACAAAGTTGGTGAGGAATAATGGCAGAAAACATTGCAAGAGGGACAAGTGGGGCCACATATCATTCCTTCAAAACCGGTCCTTTATTTCACAATAATTACCCAATGCACTGTTTTTTCCCTCCTATAGGCAGAAGAATTACAGGATCAGGCTGGAACAGATAAATATTGTAAAATGAAAAAGTTATTTTTGATGAGTTATGCTTTCACTATGCTTAAAAACATCATTTCTTCCAAGTGTCTTTTAGGAGTTTTCAGCTGGCAAGATCTCCCAGGCATTAACTTGGTTGTCTGTTTTTGCTGCTGGGCATGCTTTTCTGTGGTTACTTTCTGGCATAATTTTAGTTTTCTTTTCTTTTTTCTGTTGCCTTTGGGATTTACATATTACTATTGCTGTAACTCATAGAAGGGTTGTCTTTTTTTTACCATCAGCTGGCTTCCAAGGGAAAAACTACTGCTGGAGAGCGGAAGTGCCCTACTGCTGCACCTGGAAACATGAAGAGGAAAATCAGTGAGTATGACTTCTGAGTTCTATCTGTGTAGCTGTTGACTGTGTAGAGGCATGGTCCAACTGGATTCTTCAAGTTCTGTGCACACTGTAAAGCTGCTGTTCCCCCTTGTAAAGAACAAGCCAGAAGATTTGGTGTTGGAATGCGCAAGACTTAAAGTGAATTACAGCACTGTCACTTTCTAATCTCATTCGGCTAATGAGACTGCGATAGTAGACTGATCCCAAGCCCCCCTGTGAGCAATGGCTTTTCATGAGGTTCACTGAATTAACTGTATGGACTTGCTGAAAATCTATGTAGCTAATGATTAAAAATGGATAATAGGATGTCCATCTATAATTATTCTCTAATCTGTAATATTCTAGTAATAGTATATAAAGATACTGTTAAAACCTAGCTTCATTTTTTTGAATTTCTAAGTTCTTAGCCATCACCAGGCACTTCCCTACTTTTTCCCTTCCCTTTTTGCAATGCTCAAATTTTTGATGAGAAAGCAAACAGTATTCTGAAACGTTATTGTGATTTTACCTAAACGTCGGTGGGATAGATTCAACTATTTGTAGACATTTATTAGATAAATTAATAATCTTACTATTGAAGCTTGGATGAGTAGTTACCATAACAGTATTTAAATGTGTTGTGTTTAGCTGGCTAAATTGTAATAGGAAAGAAAAGTACTTACGGCTTTATAGAAAGTGCTAGCAGTAAGGTAGTTCTCTTAACATAGCTGTAATTATCTTGACATTAATGTGTATATTAGGAATACCTAATGTACTCAGTGCTATAGATTGTATTTTCAGTGCACTTGTACTGCATTGTGCCTGGCAATTTTGTACAATTTATTAGCCATGGTAATTGTATTTTTTTCTCTAATGCTTGGTAAGAAAAGCTAACTTTGCAGTAAGTTAAATATTTACCATCATTATAGCCCAAAGTACTAGTGATGAAAATTATTCTGCCTTTTTCTAGAGCTCTTCATTTGTATTCCTAAAGCATTCATTGCAAGCTGTAGCAGAGCAGGGGACAAGTCACTGGACTAGGAGCCACTTACACGGTGACTTGGAGGGGTAACTTCCTTTCTCTTTGCCAATTTCCCTTCCCCTATTTTTAAAGTCTCAGACATGCAAAACAATGGCATCAGTGATATTTTAAGTGATGACATTCTTTGCAGAATAGAGATCTTTGCAAAAGCAGGATGTTTGTCTCCATTCCTACCATGTTGGAGTTCCATCGTGCCTTTGTGCTGCTCAAACGGCTGTGCCTGTAGCAGCTGGACATTTAACTAACCCAGGCTGGTTTCGTTTTGTTCTGCAGTTGGGAACAATGAAGTCTCAGCTATAGGATTTTGAGCGTGAGCTACAAAAGCCAAACAAAGAGCTCAAACACTTTTGTTGACATCCATGCTGTTACATCTTTACTGTTAATGCTTTTGGCTAAATTGAAGCCAGTATGGCTGTTCTGCATGTATGCGTGTGTGTCTATTAGTGTACTATGGACACATTTTTTGAAAAAAGTGCAGCCATGGAAATACCGTGCTTTGCTCCCCAGACAGACACCATGTGGCTAGCTGTTGTGCATCCCAGTAGGCCTGGCAGACCGTTAGCACTCACTGCCTACCCTGGCACACCTGTGCAGGGTTGGATGCCATCAAGCTCATGAACTTTATTCTCTTTCATGAAGATGTGGTTTCTCAAACCTTAGACTCATTAGAAAATGCTCAGGTGACCTTTTGTCTCTGTTTCCAAGGATTTAACAGGTAAATTCCATGAGACCTATTAATTCTGCAGTAGACAGTAAATCACTATGGTTTCCTTAGGAAAAAAAAAAAAAAAAAGAAAGGTATTTTCTTTTCCCTAACTTTAATCTCCAGGGTATTTACAGTGGCCCACTCACTCAGCTTATTGGGAGGTTGCTCAGGAACCTTTGAAAGAAGGTGCTTTCTGGGTGTCCTATTACCATTGGCAACAGTCTTCACCTTCTTATACCATGAAAAGTAGGTAGAACTCTTTAAGCTGCATGCTTTAGTTTCCTCACAGCCAGTTTCGTTTGGTACAGCGTATGCTAACTGTGATAATGGGACAGGGTTGCATTTTCAAAGCTCCTACTGACAGATCTTGGCATTTTGTTTGTTTTGCAGCTGACTATGAGCTCACCCAACTCCAGGAAAAACTGAGAGAGACAGAAGAAGCTATGGAAAAATTAATGAACAGAGTAGGACCTAACTGTGACAGGTATATTTCAAATTACAGCATTTTAAGGAGGGATTCTGCTCTGATTAGAAATTAACCTTTTACATTGGCTATATTAAAATAGCATTTTTATTACTACTTCAAATTGTAGAAATTTGATTTTACACATCACATTTCTTTTTCTGCAGTTTTTTTCAGCATCTGTGTTTAAAATAAATCATTTTTTCCAACTTCATTTTCCTTAAACAGAAAAGCAACTATCCTTACCCTCCCCCTTTGTATAGTGCATTTTGTTTGGAAGACAATGACAGGTATGTATAAACAGAAAATAAAACATCTACATTTAAAGTGTATAAACCAACCTGTCTTATATGACCAAAGTAATATTCTGAATGATTCCTAAGAGACGCGTTTGTTTTATGTTATTTTCCAGTGCTATGGATTATTTTTTTAAATAGAAGTGCTGCTATAATCTATGTAAATGCCTGTTAGAATATCCATAAAATACTTCTTTAAGGGCAGAATTGTATAATAATCTGATTCCATAATTGAGTTTCACCCTGCAACCAGTAAATCCATGCATTTGCTTCTAAATACAAAAGAAAAAAAGAGATGTAAAATCAGAATTTAAAAATTTATTATGTTTATTAATGTTTGCTATAAATCTGAGATCACTGTTCTACATTATAAAGAAACACTGGAAACAAGTCTATGTTTTTCATAAGGAGCGTAACAACACGTCAATAGGACAATGCATCACTGCAGTGTTTGAAAATTTAAATAGCATGAATATTAAGGAGACGTTTGCAAGCAAAAAAGATAGCTGTTCAGGTTGTAACGCATGTTAACTTTGTCTGGATCAGTCAATGCCTGTTTTAACCCATTCTGTAGGAACAGTTCTGTGCCGAACTTGCACATTATGTTCATTTACGCTTCAAACCACATTCTTTTTGAGTGTCTAGTTTTGCCCACTTTGCATAGTATCCTCAATTGCAGCTGCACTCATCTCAGCAAGGCGAGGTGCCAGACTTGCCTGTGTTAGGCCAGGTTCCAGCGGGAGAACCCCAAAGCTGCCCTGGTTTTGTTGGTGAAACAGAAGGATACTATTTTGACTATTACTCATTTCTGTTTTGGAGAGCTAATGCAATGCACTACATGTACCTTTAAGCTGCCAGAAATAGGCGTATGAGCAGCTCAGATACTGTGCTGACTCTCAGGATAGGAGATTTTTTACTGAGAAAATGGGTTTAGAGTCTGATCCAGTATTTGTTCCTCTCTGTGTTATTGGCTCAGAGCCTTTATTTAGTAGAACTTCCCTTCTTTGTTCAACCAAACTATTTATATAGATGGATCTAAAGGCCTCAGGGGAAATCAGAATCTGAATCTAATGAAGAATTTTGTATGTAGCCTCTTTAAAAAGAAGGGGGGAAAGCACCTCTAATTGGAGCAAATAGCTGTTTTTCAAATACACCCAGACTTTGAAACTTTCTTAATCTACACTGTGATACTCGTTCAGTAATACTGGATGAATGTCTTAAAATAAAACATATGCTTAGAAAGTGTAATTAAAGCAGCGAGTACAGTGTTAAGCTTATTCAGTCTGGATGTGGGTAGATTTAAATAAAAAGGAAAGAGGAAGAGAGCAAAAATTACTTGAGCTCCATTTATTAATATGCAGTTAAACAGAAATCTTTACAATAGAAAAATCAGAGAAAGAAAGAACTGGTATCAAATTTAAACCAATGTTGAAAGACCCCAAGTGAGACCATGGCCCATTATACTAGATACGGCAAAGAGACTCCCAGCCTGCCAAGTATTAGTAACCAAATCAAAGGACGTATTTTGCATTGTCACAAACCCCGATGTCTCACTGTAACACCCGGTGTTTGTAATAGTGCTGAAGTCTAAGCTCATGCCTCCGTGTCCTCTCACTACTTCAGGAGCATTCTCCTCCCAGCTGAACTGCTCCAGGATTCATCCTGGCTTTTTCCTTCTGGTTAAGATTCTTAGTATCCAAAGACATTCTAATTTTGTATATTTTCTTCAAAAAAACACTGCTTTTGAAATCTGGATGAGTTTGGAAGGACAGTTTAATCTCAGATAGTGCTGTACCATAGAAAGAAATCCTGTTTCAAAGGAATACTATGTACTGTGCTCTGTGATTTTATTCTGCTTCCTTCTGTAGCAAGTATATGTGTTGTTTTCTTGCTGTGGCTTGGCCTGCTCATTTCTTTTTCTTTCAAAAGCATTTGATTGAAGTGAGGCTGGAAGACCTCTCAATACTATTAGCTGGTTTTCTCAGATGGGATAGCTAGTACTATCCAGCCCTGTGTTGTAGAAGGTAGGCAGGCAGGAACTTGGATTTGTTTTTTTTTAATGAGGCTTGAAGACCAACTTCCAACCCAACCAAGGAGACCTCCTTCCAAACCAGCATACCAGTTGGAATTGCTACAGCCTTAAGTACAGAAACCCCCTTGCAGGAATGCAAAACTTTCAAAAAGTATAAGTACAGATACTTTTAATAAGGCCTAGCATATATTAGCAAGGACTAGAAGCAAAGTAAAGAAAGCAAGAGGAAGAAAGAACTACCTAGCCGGGTCCTCAGCAACGTAACAAGACCTAAACTGAGATGGACAAAGATAATTGTTACCTAATGCACACACTTAAATGGGTAGTACGTAGTACCTAAGGATATAATGATTCACAGCTCTGAGAAAATCTAGCACTCTTCCCACCTCTTTTTTCAAGAGGTTATAAATTTAAATTATACAGTTTTGTAATTTATCATCACATCCTATCACTAAGGGGACCTCAGTATCTCCAGTTTCTAAATGGAGACCTTTGTAGTCTAGTATCTCTAAGCAGAGATGAGCAGCCTTGCTGGGAATTTGATGATTCAGAAATAAAGACTTGACTGGTGGTTATATAGGGTGGTCTGCATTAAAAGCATGCGTATTGCTTTTTTCCAGGCTTTTAGCAGAGTGTTTCAATGTTGGGACAGTGATATAATGTGTACAAAAGATTTCCCTGCCCATTCTCACAGTTGTCTTACCCATATTCTTTTCACCACTGTCTGTAAAATTTGCTATTTTGAAACCACTTTAAATTAAAGAATACTTGTAAATATTTTTCTCAATGGGAGTACTGTATAATACTCTCTTGTAAAAAAAGTCTCAATTTCTGGTAATTAGGTAAGAGGTAGAAACAAAGCAGCTTGATTACCTGTTTTTAAAGTCCTGTTTACCAGGCTGTTAACTGGAAAAACTTACTCTTTAACATAAACTGAGCAAATGTGATATGGCAGAGAGAGACACAGAGAGAGAGAGAGAGAGGCTGTACTCTGTGGGGTGCCATTTTTGGGCTATAGCTACATTTTAATAGTGATTATTTTAAGATCATGAAGCAAAAAAATACCGGTTGACATGTCTGAGATACCATGTTAGATTATGGATTTTCACTGCAGCCATGATAGCTCTTTAGGAAATGTTCTGGTCTCAGTGTAAGAATAAGAAACCTTTACTTTACCTGTTAGTGAGCACTTTGGGACTCTACAAAATGTAAGCATTGCCACTATGAAAAGTAATAGCTATGTTGGAGCTACAAACACACAGAGCAAAAATAATGATCTTTTCTTACACTGTAAACCTTTTGCATCTGTTGTCCTCTTAATATTCGTAAGTGCATTATACCCTGGTAAATCTCCCATATGCAGGCAGCCAGATGTCTTATACATTGCCAGCATCCTTCAGTAAGTCTTCCTAGAGGCCTTAAATGAAGTGGAAATAGTGCATGGGCTTTGGTTTCTCCCTGTCTACAGGGAGATTTGTCTTTTAAGCAAGGTGTCTGGAGGAGGAATACTTCGAAATACAGAGACCTTGTGTTGCAGTAAGACAGCAGTGCTTTCTAATGAGAGTATCCAGCATATTAGGAATTTTCCTATATGAAATGCCACAGTGATGCAGCTGCGTTGATTGATCCTATTATTTGAGCTGGCATATCTCCCCATTGTGCTAAACAGACAGGCCTCTCTGTCTTTATCCAGGTGATATATATTCAAATTACATACACTTTTGTCTATAAAAGGAGGATTATTTTGGCAGTTCTATTACAGCTTCTGTCAGAGGCAGCTAGCTGATGAAACCATTTCTTTCTGTGTGCCTCTTAATTCATATCTCAGATTCTACATCTGCATAACCCAGGCTTTTGAGAAGATGCTGTCTCACACCTTCGCTTGTTCTGTGGAACAAACCGCCACCACAACTTGTGGGGACTGAGTGCAAGCTCCATATAGCGTTGGGACCGTATCAGCTTTTCAAACTGTGGGGCAAAGTGCCCCTCGGGAAACGCAGAGAAGTAACGTTTAGCTTTGTGATCGCAGTCAAACGGTTTAATCTGGGTAGCTGCTGATGAAACCAGTGGGCCTGCTCCTGAGCTAAGTTGTTACAGACAACTGTGTGCAACTGTGCATAAAATCTAGCCCAGGGTCAGCACTTTGATCACCATTGCACAAGCCAACAGTACAATGCTCATCTCTTTGGCTTTAAACCAGTATGATTCTGCAGCCTTTAGTGAGCTATCATGTCACCATCATTCCCGTATATGTCGAGTAGCACAAAGTAGTACCTGTTGAAGTGTTGCTTTATGCACAACAGTTAGTAAGAGGAAAAACTGAAGATGGATGCTGCAAGTTTTGAAGTTTATGAGAATTCAGGTGCCTGAAACAAGGTTTAGATAGATACTAATGACCTAAATCCAAAATCATTAATCTATTTCCAGCTCCCCTCTTCCCATCTCACCCCTAAGATCCACTGAGCAGCTGTCTAATCTTGGAGATTACCTGTCTATCTGATGGTCTGGAGATCACCAGAGATTGTCTGTCTGACCTCACGTACTGCCTACAGTTCAGCATTCTGCACATGCTGAGGGTCACCTTCTCTGAGTAACTAGGGGCAATAGATCCTGCCTAAAACACAGCGAGATTCAAGAGAGCCAGAGTAGTGTCTCAGTCCCCTGAGAGGCTTGAACTGACACTTACACAGAGATCAAACACCTGCTCAAGAACAACTTGAAACTCAAGATGAAACAAGCACGACAGTCAGAACCATTTTCACCCCTAAGTACAACCAGTGTCTTTCTTATTCGGACCTACTGAGTTAGTTAGTAGAGCTCAGATCACCACCCTCCAAATACTTCTTTCTTGTCCATAAGATTTTTAGGAGACTATTTTTGTTCCAGAGAAAATATCATGTAATGACTACATGATCTTACCTGTTGGAAGCATTTTTGGTACAACAGTAAATAATTGTGTTACCTGAGCAGTAGTAATTACTAGAATCAGCAGTGTAGAACAAGTCAAAATTACAGTTTGCTTTTAATCTGATAAAAATCTCAATCCTCTCCCACTCTCCCTCTGAGTCTAAAGGACAAGTTAAAGTTAAATGTAAGACCTTCTTTTCATTTTTAAATCTTCCTTCCTGCTCCTCCCTTGCCCCCTGCTAGGCAGCATTGTTGACTCCATAATAACGTGATGATCTGCCCAACTGACTTAGTTCTTAATGAGGCCTTGCAAATTTAATACCTTTAATGGTCATAATTAGGGATCATTAGACTCTTGAGACTGATGTCTATGTGAGATATTTTGATCAGCCCTACAAGTTGTCTTAAACGTAGCATAGGTTCTAAATTACATCTTCTTGTAATGTTTCGAACAAGGCATGGTCCTCTAATTCTCACCTAACACTCTTTTAAAGGCCAGAAATTTCTTTAGCGTCTTTTGTACCATAACTCTTGCTTGGGTGTCACTTTCGTCTTGCTGTCACGTTGGCTTCCTTTACCTGTTTAAGTTTTCAGGCTTTCTGGGTAAATGGATAAACCTTGATACCGAGCTGAAGTGCAGACCACATGCAGATTGTTGAATAGTGATCATACTGCAGCCAGTTTTTTTCAGACTGTCTGCTGGGACAGACCAAACAGTTGGGTTCAAACTCTGTTAATAGTTTGTAATAATAGTGGACTGAATTCTGGTGTCTAATATTTTCTAGCAGGACTCAAAATGTTACAACAGACCAGGAAAAAAGGTTACTTCAGCAACTCCGAGAAATTACTAGAGTTATGAAAGAAGGAAAATTCATAGATGGCATGTCTCCTGAGAAGGAAGCTGAAGAAGCTCCTTACATGGAGGACTGGGAAGGTAAGCAAGAACCTTTTTCACCATTACCCTGATGAGAAAAATTGAATAAGGATTACTTACAGTCCCAGATCCTTTCAAAGTTTTTTGTTAACTTTACCCTTCCTTTTCAGAAGTCAGTGTTCAAAACTTTGCAAGAGGTGGTTTGTTTTCCCAACCATAATAGAAAGAAAATAGCTTTTGAGGCATCCAGCATTTCCTTTAGTGTAAACACTACACTGTCTGCTGCCAAAAGTGGCATATGAATATTTACATATGCTCCATCTGCTGCTGGGTCTTGCTGCTGTAGGTTTATATTTTTCCCTTTCTTTGCTGGGCTAGATTTCATGCAAAATCATAAAACCCTTGGAAATCAGAATCAATATGTTTTGGATAACTTACAGTTTTTACTTGTGATTAGTCATTCTTTGTTTGTTCCAATGTTGTAAAAGTCAACTCCAGGAAGTCTGTCTTTTAAAAAATTCCTTATTTTAATGTTCTTTCTGTTCCTTGGTGTTTACTTGTTACATAAATGTGTTTTCAAGATACCCTAGTATCATAATTTTAAATGCAGACTTAATTCCTTGCTTTTTAAGAAGCTTTCAAAAATGATCCAAAACATAAAGCATAAACAGTGGCCTCCAGCTCTGTTTTCTTAAGACTAGTTCATGATGCATTTTCTAAAATGAAATGCACAAAGTCATTGACATACCTGTTTTTTCAACTTTATAAATAATGCTGTTCATAGCAGAAGTCTTCAAAACATGGATCAGTCAATCTGTAGACAGAAAAAAAAAAAAAAAAAATTGATCCATTTGAAGATCTAAGACACGCAGTTTTCATCTGCTGGCTCCCATAGCTTTCAGCAAAGCTCAGATATTCACTCCTGAAAGTCAGGGTTGATATCCTGCCTCCCTAAAAATAAGTGGAGTTTTCTCATCATCTCCCAAGAAGTCATGTTTTGCGCATTCCTGACATGGATTTAATACTGTGACATATTCATGGCATTAAATAGATGACACTTATACTGGCAGTGCTAAAAACAACTGTTCTAACAAACTTATGCATCCATCTCTGAAGTCAGTACTACTTTTAAATGCTGGTAACACTTCAAGCTGCATGTTGCTTTATTCCTAAGGTTATCCAGAAGAGACCTATCCTGTCTATGATAATTCTGATTGCTTCAAGCGCAAACAGGACACAATCCTTGTAGATTACCCTGACCTGAGCCAGCCCTCTGCAGAAGAACTGGCAGAAAGAATGGAGGGCATGGAAGATGAGGAGCATCTGTGCAATGAAACCCTGCTATCATCTGATCTCACCATGGGAAGGGGTGGTCATGATTTAATGCAGAAAAAGGATGAGGTAACTGGCATCAGTGAAGATGAGAGGGACCTTCATCACAGCCAAAGCATTGAGGATTGCTGCTGCTGTTACGAGGACGATGATCCTGCTGTCATTGCAGAGAACACTGGATTCCACTCTGAGAGCTGCAGCGAAGCAGAAGAGTCAACCCAAGAGGACCTGTCTGTGGAGTCAGAAAATGAAAATGCAGCACTGAAAAATCAAGAAGCCAGTGATTCAGATGAAGCAGGCAGACTGAGAAAGCGTAACACGAAAGGACTTGAGTAATAGGGACAATAGTGGATGTTACCTAGATGGTGAAGGTAGAGGTCATAAACTGTCATTTGTCTGGTTTTTGTTCCTGATGAAGACTTCTCTGCGTTCATCTCCTTGTACCAATTTCATTCCCGTGGTAACCATCAGTCACATCATCTACCTGAACTAGAAGCCAATGCCCTCTTTCATGCAGTCTTGTCATGGCTTACCATGATGTTGCCAACAGCGCTTGGTCCTTGCTTTTTGGAGACTGGTATCTTGGAGCAGGTTATTCAGTTCAGATATTTGTGATTCTTTCATTTCTGATTCTGAAGAAACAGTCCTTGGTTTTGCCCTTTGTTATCCCAGAGTTGACCAAATGTCTCTTCTGACTTTCTCAAAAACATCTGTTTGTGTGCTACCAGTTATGAAAATTAATCAAATCCGTATATATTTATGAGATTACCAGGAAACTGGAGGAGAAGGTATGCCTTCTTTCTCTTACCTGAATGTTAACTGATCAGCAGAACAGACCACAGTCACACACTTGACTCTTTCTCAACTGTGTCATTGCTGCTGTACGCCTGAGAAACTGTTGTGACTGCAACCCACAAAATTCATATGCAACCCAACCCACAGCCCATTTCCCAGCTTATTCCATGCTGCAGGACCGGTAGCCTAATCTATGTTGTGTTCCAGGAAGAGCGTGAGCAAGGCTGAAGTGTTATGAGTTGTTATTTGTCTTTGCCATAGCTGTGGTGCAACGTCTTGGTGAAACTCCCAGATCAGTGCAGGAATTGGACCATACGTTGTGTTAGAAGAGAACACTAAAAATATTCCAGGGGATTAAGAAAAAAAAACAGCAGTGAGAAGGCTTGTCCTTAAAACTAGAAAATAGAGCAAGAGTGAACCTCAGCCTGAAAAGAAACCCCGCCGCCTCCAGGCCCCAGGGACCTCCCTTAGTGGTCTCCGACAGACTCCTCGCGTGGCACCGGCACAGCGGCCCAAAGGACAGCAGGCCCTCTCCTCCCTCGGGGCTCCATGGGGAGGAGACGGCACCTCTCCACACTGCAGGGGCAGGGCCAGGGAGGAAGGGCCCACGCAACACTTGGCAATCAGCAATTGATTTGTGGAGTGCTGGGAGACCTCGCACGGGCTGGCTGCGCCCCCCTTTCCCACCGGTGGGATGTCTGGATGCTTCGCCCCCTCTCAGCCACTGTCAGGCACGGGGAGCTGCGCCACTTGCAGGGAGCCGGGTTGGTGGGGGGTCACTGAGGACCCCCGACCCTCCTGGAACACCCTGGCCACCATCTCGTCCAGGGAAGCCCAGGCATGGGATGAGGAGGGGGCTGGAGCCCAGGCACAGGAGGGGAGGTGGAGGGCAGTCCCTGTGGCCCAGGGGCAGCAGAAGGGCCCAGGGGAGCAATCCCCAGGAAAGGGGCCCTCAGCCCCCCCGACCCTCTTGCTTCTCCCACGTGAGGGCATCTTTCAGGCCACAGGCCCCCCAACTCCCAGAACAGCCCTATTTGGCCACATGCATCCCCATCACAGTGATGTCATGAGCTACCTCATTGCCATTTGTTCTGGACCCTATAAATACAGGGACCCTGGCAGCCAGCCCTCAATTTGCTGAGCTTCGAGGTCCTTGGATTCCAAGGATTGGAAGAAAGGGGTCCCACAGCAGCAAGGCGAGTGGCTGCCCACGTTCGTGTGGGAAGGCAGAGAGGCGGCTGCAGGAGAGGTGGAGGAAGAAGAGGCAGTGTCGGGGGGGGCACTGTCAGCTGCAAGGTAGCAATGGCTGTTGCTCATGTGGCTGATGGTGTGGAGCCCATGGAGGCGGCTTCACTGGAAGATCAAGAAGAACCGATGGAAGTGGATCCACCTGCAGCATGGCTCCCCTGGCACCACTACACTGTGCCAGGGCTCCCCTCCATGATGCCATCAACACGGTGTCGCAGGAGCGCCTGGCCAGCGCCCTACCATCGGCCTAGCCTCCAC
This sequence comes from Gavia stellata, assembly GCF_030936135.1. Lineage (NCBI taxonomy): Eukaryota > Metazoa > Chordata > Aves > Gaviiformes > Gaviidae > Gavia > Gavia stellata. Next base: position 14,065,351 of record NC_082610.1, read on the forward strand.
CCCGGCATTAGCTGGGAGGCCCAGTCTCTGCGCCTGGCCGTCCTGTGGGCTCACCCGTTCCATCTCCCGGCATCAACAAGTACTGTGCTGATTGCCACAGGTGGTGTCAGCCCTTCTTTCCCATCCCCCACCACCTGCCCCACCCCTCCCAAAGAGGTGCCATCTCCTCTGCTCTGAGCCCAAAAAAAGGGGATGAGATGACCTGGCTTCTGCCAGGCTGCTGCGCCGGTGTGACAGGAGTTGTCCCTCAGAGGGCCACAGAGGTCCCTGCGGCCTGGAGGTGGGGTTTCTTCAGTCTGAGGACGAGAAGGTTGCCCGATGGGTGGTTGAAGATGAAGCCAGATGCTCCACGTCCGTGCACAAAGAATAGCAACAGATGAAGCAAAGTTGTTAGATGGCTGTTCCTTTGGAGAAGCAGAAGACTGCAGTTCTGCCAGGAAGACGTGCTGGCCTTCAGCATTAAGGTCCCTTCTAGCTGCTTCATTAGGAGTTCATTTCAAGGTTGCGAAATAAACAATTTAAAAAAACCCACAAACAAAACAATAAACCAAGAAAAGAACAGTAAAAGTGCTTTCCTCCTCTCTTGTTTGGCTCTTTGGCGACTGCACCTGGACTCCTCTGTCCCCTCCTGGTCTCCCCAGTCCAGGAAGGACACTGATGTGTAGGCTGTGGGCCCAGCCCAGCACCTTCGAGATGGTGAGGGACCGGGGCACACAGCACACAAGGGCAGGCTGAGGGAACTGCCTCTGGTCATGAGGGTGGTGAGACACTGGAGCGGGTTGCCCAGAGAAGGTGTGGAAGCCCCATCCCTGGCAATGTTCAAGGTCAGGTTGGCTGGGGCTTTGAGCAACCTCGTCTAGTGGAAGATACCTGTCAGCCTCACCTCTCTGCCTGGGCAGATCGTGGAACAGATCCTCGTAGAAGCTGGGAGCGAGCTCAGGTTAGCAATACCTGGCTCTGGGACTGGTGGGTTTTTAAACCATGGAAGAACCTTCGAGAGACAAGGTATGCTGGGGCCTGATGGGATCCACCTGTCTTTGGGTGTGAACTGGTGGGGCTGATTGAGAGAGCTTTAAACTAGAATCGATGCAGGGAGGGGATACCAACAGGATTGCAGTAGGTAAGCTAAGGGTTGGCGTGGCATTGCCCGACAGTGGCAATGCTAGTGGAACAGTTACACTGCTCCTGGGAACACAGAGGGCTCTGGAGCATACCTGAAATGCTTGTACACCAACGCATGCAGTATGAGAAACAAACAGCATGAACTGGAAGCATTGGTCAGCTCCCAGAGCTACGGTATCATTGGTATTAGTGAGACTTGGTGGAATGAGTCCCACGATTGGAGGGCTGGGATGGAGGGCTACAGGCTGTTTAGGAGGGAAGGGCTGGGCAGGCAAGATGGAGGTGTTACACTGTACATAAGGGAGAGGTTTGATTGTACAGCCCTTAGAGTTAGTGATGATGTGGTTGAGAGCCTGTGGGTGAGGATTAGAGTGATGGAAAACAGATGATATTGTAGTGGGTGTCTACTATTGATCAGCCAGCCAGGATGTAAGAACTGATGAGTTATTCTACAGTCAATTAGGAAAAATTTCAGGATTGGTAGCCCTTGTCCTTATGGGAGATTTCAACTTCGCAGACATCAACTGAGAATATCATAGTGCTGAGGCGAGCAGGTCTTGGAAAGTCTTGAAGTTTGTAGGAGATGATAACTTCTTGTCACAGGTACTCAGTGAGCCAACTAGGAAAATGCCCTCCTAGACTTGCTATTTGTGAATAGAGGAGGACTTGTGGGGCATTTGATGGTAGGTGGCTGTCTTGGCCACAGTGGGTTGAGTTTAACATTTTCATTGTAATGAGAAAAAAGGACAACAGAGTTGCTACCCTGGACTTCAGGAGAGCAAACTTGAAGCTATTCAGGGAGCTATTTAGCAGAGTGCCCCGGGAATCTGCTTTTGAGGGCTCAGGAGTCCACGAGGATGGAGAAGACATGAAAGGCCAAAGCTCAGTTACAGTTGAAACTAGCCAGTGTTGTTTCAGATAACAAGAAGGGCTTTTTAAAGTATGTATGTTAATAGCAAGAGGAGGTCTAAAGAAAACATTGGACAGGTACTTGTTGAAGATGGTCCTCTGATTAATAGGGATGAAGAAAAAGTACAGGGGGATTGGACTAGATGACCTTTAAAAGTCCCTTCCAACCCAAACCATTCTATGATTCTATGATTAGCCCTGGGACTTGGGAAGTACTAGAAGTGTATTAACAGCTCATTTGAATCCATGCATACCTTCTGTTTAACAACATCTATGTGTAACCACTCTGGACCAGCTGTCTTCCTAGACCACCAGAGTGTATCTTGAGTGTTTTTGAAAAAGAAGAGCATCTTGCCCTACACCCTCAGATCGGGTTTGTTGTTCAATGGGTGTCTGCCTTTGAGAGATCTCCTTGCATTTTGTTTTGGTTGGTTGCTTTTCCGGGTTATAACTGTAGCCTGATGTTTACATTGCTTATGTTATTTATAAATAATTCCTACTGTAAAAATTAATTCATAGTAAAGGAAGAGACAAAATAGAGAAAACATTGAAGATGCTTTGTTTTATTAGGAGTGTATTTATTTTTGAATCACTTTGTAAGCTAACATTTATTTTGGTTTTGTTTCAACACTTTCTGGACTCCCTCAGCACAGTCCTCTTTTAACCCTGTCAGTAGTTTGACCTCTCTGTATGAGCAGGGCTAGCGTTTTCTTCCCTGGGAATCCCCATGGCACCTGGGCGCAACATCTGGGAGCTGATATGCAGCGTTTCTGCGTACCGCATTTTATTTAGAGAATACGTTAATACCAAAGACAGCTGTTAAAGTACTGCCTTCATTCCACCGCAAGTAACATCATCTGACCATCCCTTTGTCCTGGGAACAACGCTCACACTGTTTAAAGACTCCTAAAAGCTACATGAGTGGGGAGACTGAGTGCAAAGGATGGGACAACGGAGAGTTCTGGTTTTTCTGTAGAAATAGTCAGGCTGGACAGATTAATAGAGGTGCGTGACTTGCCAAGCATACAGCCCTTGGATGTTACTTGCCAGTGGTCTATGATATCCATATACCACAGCTGCTGTGGATATAGCAGTAGTCCAGCCCATTGCCATGAGAAGCAAGGATGCCATCTCACATCTACTGCAGCCGACAGAAATGTGGACTTCCAGAATTTTACCTGTCTATAGAAATAAGTGCTTATGATGTACTTCAAATTCCTGCTGCTTAGAAAGGTATGGGAAATTTTAAAAGTTCACCATTTTCATTTGCATTTGGGCAAATTTGTGCATTTAATTTTGTGTAAGATATTTTAAACGCATGAAAAAGTAGTGTTACTCATGAAGTACAAGGTAGCGTTTTTAAACAGCTGTTTTCATTCATTAAGAAGATAAAATGTAGTAAATGGTTGTGAATAACAAAGTCCATGCTCCAAAGTGCGATAATCTTAAGACTACTACAGACTGCATCCGAATAATCTTGCTGCTAAGGACAGCTCGACTCATGACAATACTCAGCGAGCCGCTGTTTGTGCATGTTGTACTCTTACACCCACAAACACGGGATACAGATGAACGTTGGTATTGACCTTTCGATGGTCAGTGTTTCTGTACTGAGCGAGCAGCTTGACCAGGCCTTGATACAGCACTGAATAAGGAGACACACACACAAATTTTATTGTTCGATAAAGGCAGCCTGTGGTATTAATGCGGACCCTCACTACAGTAGCGGGAGGTGTTTGTGAATCCTCACACTGCGGTGTGGAGCAAGGAGTGCCAATCTCAGTTGTCCCCTGGGGGTGGCCTAGCCAGCAGGTTATCGACTGGTGTCGATCAGCATGTCCTTTGGAGCTCTGCCACTTCGCACTGGGAGTTAAATTCTCCTTGTATCAGTGAGAGAAATATCAAGCAATACATTTGTGTGTGACATGCTAAGCTTCCCAATTAATAACAAAAGTTTAATTCCTAAATCCAGTCTGGCTTTTGACCTTACTGTCTTCCAACCTCCCACGGTCCTTACTGAAAGGTCATTTTTGGCAGACAAGTAGAAGTCCAGAATTTCTTTTCAGGCCCCTTAGCATAGGTAACTACAGAATTCAGCTGTGTCCTGGGAGTTTTAGTCTGGTGGGCCAACACAGTCCCCACAGACACACCAAGCACACATTGCACTGGAGCGTGGGAAAAGAAAGAATTCTATCACAGCACTAGTGAAAAAAACAAAAGGAAAAAAACCATGAGTTTCCCCTGCTAACAGAGAAACCAGTGTTAGGACTCCTTTTAATACCTGTGGCAGAGCTAAAGGCTTCATATTTCTTTGCAGTACCAACAAGAGAAAATGATACTAGTGCAGGTTGACTGTGTGGTGTCAGGGAGCCTCACCAGCTCGGTCCTGAGGTGTAGATGGCCCTGGCAGCCCCACCCCAGGAACCAGTAACCGTGCTCTGAGGGCAGCCAGCGATACCGCCTCGTACAGCAGGTTACCAGCAGCATTCAAACTCCTATTCCGCCTGTTTATACAACACTTCCTTTTCTCCCTTTGCTTCAGCTTCCCCCTCTCTGAAACAGAAACGCCTGTTTAGATAAGCATTTTAGAAAAGGATCATCTCACAGGTGTGTCCAGCATTCTTAATTGTTCACTTTTAGCAGAGAGCATACATAATTTGAAGAAGAGCTTATCTGAACAAAATCAGGATTCTCAAAGAACTTAATTTCTATTAAATAAGTGAATCAAAATCATAGTTCAGAACATCAGCAAACCTGGGACTTTGGAAAAAAACTGTAGAAGCTCAGCTGGACTCCCAGTGGAAGCAGCAAGGCTTATTAAAACCACGTGCTCCTTTACTTACAATGTTTCCCACCTAGCAAATTAAATGGCTATACTTTTTATTAAAGCTAAAAGGAACAGCACATGTGTTGTTTAAATTAAATATGCTGATAAAACTAGATTTAAAAACCTACAAAAGTGCTTAATTCTTCCTGGATATTTGTTAATGGTTACAGATATTTCAAATGATCAATGGTTTTATACCAACCACATATTTCAAAGCAAATGAATGTGACATCAGATCAGACAGACTGAGCATCCCGTGTATAAATACAGCTGAAAAGCTTGGTCTAGTCAAGTGATTGTTCCCAGCTTTGGAGCTTCACCAGTTTTCAGGGGGGGCACAGATTCCTAGAGAGCAAATAGACAGCTGACAGCATGCTTATTTTTCTCAGTGATCTTCCCAGGATGGCTTAGATAGTACCCAGAGACCACTCCTCCTCTCTGCTGGTAACTGCTGTTGTGATCAACCACCTGTCAAAATGCCAGATTACCGAAACCTGTATTGTTCCTGGCAGAGGGAATTGCGAGTCTCCTGTCACTGCAAGTTTCTCAGATAAAAAGGTCTGTGCCAAGGTTCACTAGCCCTGTGGTCGGAAAATTTTCTGATGTCTAACTTGAGCGTGGTTTGAATCACTTCTGTCTATTGGAGATACGGAGGACAGATGCTTCTCTTCTGCTTTCCAATAGCTTTTTACATATTTGAAGCTTGGGTTTTTTTGTAATTGTGCAGCTGATCATTCCTGCCTAAGTACAGTTCTTTGCTCTTGTCCTTACTGAACTACATCCCAGGTTTTTCTGACCATTTTCCAGACTAATTTTGTTAGAAATGAGCAGGCCAAAAATTCAGTCCTCAGCAACAGCCAGGCTTGGAAAGAGTTGGTTTAGCTCACAGCAAACAGCAGTGAGGTAGCAGGAAGGGGACATGATTGTCGGGCGGTAGGGACCTAAGGCAGCACGCAGCTGGGGCTCTGCTCGGCCAGTGTTCGCGGGGAATCTCACTGTCCTCTTCAGGAAAATGGGTAAGAGGAGTATCAGCGTGCACCAGTTTCAAGTCTTTGAGCTCACAGTTTGAGAAAACTTACAGGCTGAAAACGACTACAGATCTGGTAAAGTCAGGACTGAGAGTACAACTTTCCATGGCTGCGTTCTCTGTTTTGAATTTCATATTGGCGTTAAAGGTACAAATACAGTTTCAACAGCACTGGAAATTCCTTATGTTAAATAACCTCTATACTCTGTAGGTAATTTATAAAAGTATTTCTGAGCTTGGGTAGTGAAAGACATAGTTGTTTCAAACAAATTAAGTTTACTATTTCTGCACAGTGTTCTGTATTGACAAACACCGGAACATCTCTGATATACACATGGTAAATTATGTGAAAATACAAAAATCAGTTGTTGCACATACTGGTAAATAAATACATTTACTCCAGAATACCAAAGAGTTTCTTTAAAAAATTTACTTTGTAAAAGCACATTTTTTGCAGGTTTATCTAAAACTCCATAGAGGTCGGAACAAAAATGAGATGCCTGACTACTCGAAACAGGTCAAGACAGTCTTGTGTGCAAAGAAGCAGAACGTATTACAGGCATTATGAAAAAACATGACTGGTTCAGTACTAGTTCTCAAGATTAAGACAGTTTTTGTCAATTTTTGTATTTTCCACTCTCTAAACCCCATATAATTTAAAGGAAATCTAGACCATAACATACTGAAATTCTACTGTTATGATTGGTTTATTTAAGAAAGGCAAAGAGATGAATTGAATTAGAAGATGTTTACTGTGGGAATAAAAAAAACCCAGAAAACCCTAACTAGACTGCTTTTTCATTTTATGGGGACAGAAACATTCATGTAGTACCTACATTTTCTACTTCTTGAAGTTTAAGTAAACAAGTCAGAAACAAAGGTGTATTTTTCTTTACAGGCAGATATAGTCCCAACACATTCTAAAATGGGTATTTCTACAGCTGCTCCCCAACACTGGATCTTTCAGACTGTCATCAGCTGGATGAAGACAGTGTTGGGAAATACAAAAACGGTTCAGTGTCTACTAGGAACTCTCAGAAATTAACCACCTCAGAAGTATTTACTTTCTGAGATACTTCTAAAGGTGTATCAAGTTACGAAACATCCTCCCCAGATATTTCTTCCCTTGTTCTCCTACTGTTAAGAAACTGTTCAAAAAGGAGAAGCAAAAGCCCCAGTCTTGTAATCATGGGGTACGGATTGACTCGCTGCATGGGTCAATCCCACTGAAAAGTCAGCTCAAAGGAAAAAGGAAAAGCAGATGGCTATCTGTAATAGATACAGACACTTACTTGGAGAGCATTTCAGAGAATTTTTTTAACCTTTTCCGCATAAAGATTTCACTTGTTCAAAATTATTTTAAAGGGGTTTCAAATAACAGAGTCTTTTAGAGATAATGCCAAGACAAATTACTATCATGGTGTATGCTGTCACTGTGAACAGTGGGAAAGAAGACTGAGTAATCCCCAGATACCACCAAAGGAAATTTTTTAAGACTATACGCATGTATATGTGTGTGTGCACAGCACATATGTTTTGCACATGTCACATTGGAAAATGTTGGGAAAGTCATAAATTAAACCCACTCCTAATACTGAGACTCCTGCCATACTGGGCATGTATGTGTGCCCCCTTTATACTTTGTACACAACCGCTAGATGACCTTATTTTCATGTCACAGAGTACAAGATTTTTAAATTTGAAATAAACTGTTAGTTTCAATCACAAGAAAGTAATTCTACACTTTTAACATACTAACAAAATTAACAAAACTCCAATATTTGTCTTTTCATAGATGTTTTACAGTAACCCACTGTAAAAGGTTCACTTCTTACAGACCTTGTTTCTTAGGGAAACTCCCTGTGTGATTTGCTAATTCTTGTGCAGGGTCAGTTATCCAGTTTTATCCCTTAAAACATGGGCAACTATTAGCAACGTTTTGTTTTTCTAAATACCCTGTTCAGTTGCAGTAATGACATCACAGAATTTGACAGCACATTTAATAGAAAAGGTCAACTTCTTCACTGATAGACGTTTTAGAACTCCCTTTGAGTGTGAACATGGGTGAAAATGTCATCATGAAGAAATCTGCACATAAATCAAGCTGTTTAGGAGAGAAGCAAATGGTATGGGCAGAGTTCTTACCAATATAACGCAACATAACCAGTGACCATCATAGTCTATCAATGACTACTGAAATCCCTTACTTGCCCTGAGCGATGCCAAGCAGCGTGCCAGTTCTCTGGCAAGAAATCACCCTACTGTCACTCCCCAGCACATACGACTGCCTTGCCTGCACACTGGAGTTCCTCCACATCTGTAAATGGAGCTTGTTTCCACTTTTGTTTGCTTCTCTGTAACTGCCCTCCTTGGATTGTACGTTCCTTTTTCTGGGCTTAGGGCTCAATATAGTGCAAGTATAATAAAAAAGTGTTCTCTTCTTATATGCAATGCAAACACATGGAAAGTTCAAATAACTTCAAGAGCCACAGGTCCCAGTTTTTGCCTTCAGGAGGAGCTCTTTCTTCAGTGTTAGGAGAGCTGTATCTTAAGGGCTTCAGTTCTGCAGTTTCTTTGCTAAGCTTCCATGCACGTCTTTGCAGCTGTGTCCTCTGATTGGTGACAAGCGCACAGGGTGGGAAACAGCACGTGGGGAAAACCACGCACTGGTATGTAGCAGGATGACAGTAAGCATGTAATAGTTGCATTGCTTAGTGATAAACCCATCCGTGAGAAACCTGTGTGTGTTTTTCTTACATGGTGGCTGCTTGCATGAATGCTAAGAGGGGCTCTCATCCTCCAGATCCAGGCAGATATAAATGAAGAAGAAAAAGAGAAAGGAAGATTATTTTCTGAGAAACAAGCATATCTCTGATGGGCACTGTAAAAATAAACCTAGTTATACAGGCACCATTTACACCATGCTCTTAGCAGTTGCTTTTACATACAGTCCCCAGGTCTCGGGCATCCACAAAATCCAAAGGAAGTACACTGTTGACCAGAAGCTTAAATTCATCATATAGGTGTCAATAAATGAAAAAGGGCTGAAAACCACTGCAGTAGAGAGGACTTCAGAAACATGGCCTCTAGTGTGGGGTGCTGAGTACAATTCAAGGACCCAACTGTTAGAAATGCTGTACTGTAAGTCATAATTGCCACCCTGAGAATAAAGAAGGGTATCTTGGTCAGAAACCTATTCAGCACTTCAAAATTCACCAACAACCTTGAACTGCACAATGTGATGAATACCCCCGCTGAGGATTATGCAACTGGAATTGAAGGCCACCCTACTTCGAAATGAGAACATATACACAGGGATTTAACACACTTTAATTCACAGACATTAACTTTATAGGTTTCACTGACTTAGCTTTCTGGAGTGTCCCCACATGGAAAAACCTGCACATGTTTGAAACGAGAAAAAAAATCAGGGAGCTTAAAACAAAATGAGGAAATTGTAGTAACACAGATTACTAAGAAGCTGAAAAGCATCTACCACCTGCAAGAAAGTATTTGATGTGATACAAAATAGGAATTCATCCTCGTGGACTTGTGCTGTGTAGTCCAAAAGACAGAATAACCAGTGCTTTTGAAAACAGGGGTTTTTTTAAGAAAAAGAAAAGAAAAACAACAAAACCTTGTCATAGTATCATTGAATTCAGTAACTCTTGAGAATCCATCATAATTAAAGAGCCATATTCCACAATCAGCTTTTTAAGACGACATTGGTACAAATCTTGTAAGAGTAAGCATCACTGCTGTAGCCCACTTTAAACCAGAAGTTAGAATTAACAGTACACAGCATTTTTGTATTTTCAGCCTACATTATAAAACACTGAATCTCCAAATAAATACAATTAGGAATGAAATACAGCTCCATTGGTTTTTTTACTTAGAAAAACTCAGTGGGCCTGTTTTAAGTTATTTACCAAGCAACTTTTCAGTTCCTGACACTTGCACAGAACCCTCATGTTTGTTCTGGGCCATCCTCATAAATCAATATGCATGAAACCTGATTTCAGTGTAATTTCAATTGCCTGATGAGAAGTCTCTGCAGTAATGTGGTTTGGTCTTCCAGTATTCCAAACTGAAGGGAAACAGTTTAGTCTTCACAGTGAAGTTCAAAACAGAGACCTTCTGCTTACTAGTTGGTCACCCATGGCAATAGCTCGAACACAGGTTTAGGGACTAAGAACTTAGTTCTAGTGCCAGCTCTAAAAATAACTCTTTGTTTCTTTGTCTGTTTGCTTTTATAAACTGCAAATCACAGCTTCACTGCCATTAAAAGGATAATAATACTTACCTGCTGCTCCTGGACTGCTGCAAGGCTTTACTAGCTGATGGGTAGCACCAGTGAAGTGTTATTTTTAGTTTGTGGATGTTTGTTAAGGGTGGTATTTACTAACGTAATCGCAGATTGGCCCCAAGATGGAAGATACTGCAATAAGCATAAAAGTATCAACAGAAAGCCCCCCCGAAAAAGAAGGTGGTGCCATTCTGGTGAGGGAGGGCTGTGTCTTTGGACCAGGTCCTAACGCTCGGTCCCAGATGTAGTATGCAACAGGGTATCATAGGATGTTTCACGGAACACACTACTCTGCCAGTAATAAGATTCCTGGATGGAAACAAAGCCCTCTGTCAATCCAGGCACATAGCACTAAAAGTTAATGGTCTTGCCTAGAAATCCTCTTTTTTTTCTTAGATGAAAAGTTCCTATTTTTAGTATCAAATATTGAATCTCCACATGTAAGGCAGCAGAAAATGAGGCAAGGACTTTAGTAGAAAACACTGCTCTATTTGTGTTTAGCACTGGAAGTGGTGACCTTCAGAGATAAATGCAGTGGTGCATAAAAAAGCAGTATCATAAGGCAAAACCCAAGGAAAGCGTATTGTAATAGCTACGTTATGTTTTTCCAGCAGGACTATCAAGCAATGCTCATATGTCAACCCAGAAAATTGGTGAAAAAGGCAGCTGCCGCTCAACCAAATCAACTTGGTACACCTATAGCTACTTCAAAGACTATTTTCTTTGAGCTCAAACTACATCTTTGAAAACATTCTTAAAACAGCTAAAAATTACCATAATGTTTAACGACACATCAGGATCAATATAGTTCTACGTGTAGCCACTGAGGACGGGAGATTCTCCCTAAGGAAGAGAACAGGATGGTAATAATTGGGTTATCTTTGGATGTGCCCAGTCTGGAATGAAAACCTCCTATTATGAGGTGCCAGAGCTCAAAAACCTGTTTGAACACTGAACTTCATAGCATGAAGAAGCCCACTATCACAAAACATACTCTGCTTCTGTGTACTTGTGAGATTTTCTGCACTGGCAAAAGAAGCAATCTCATGACATAATTTTCCAGGACATCAAGACTAAATGTCTGATAAAATTACACTTGCCTAGACAGTAAGCATAGCCTTAAAAAAAAAAAAAAAAATTTCAAAGGGAGTGAAAATACTCCTGCTGTTACTTGGTAAGTCAACATAGGAAAGGTACATGATTTCTTAGGTGACGTTCAAGAGTGCCCAAGAGAATGAGGCAGTGCAGCCTTGTTAGGACTTTGGAACTCCCATCACTTACTGTGTCCTGATCACACTGAGTGATTCCTGCAGCCAAAGCCCGGCAGTCTGCACAGGCCAAACTGTGTTCTGCTTGCACAGATGGAGCTGCAAGGTCAGGAGCTTACTGCTTAAACGAGAGCTCAAACTTCAAGCGTAAGGAAAGAAAATTTTGAACAAATAATTTCCTTGTAATGTCACCCAATCTGTAAGCATTAAAATCAGCTAGATTTTAATGTTAAAATCTATAAAAATGTTTATGAATTAGATTCTGCTACTTTGAGAGAGTTCACTTTATAAATTACTGATCTTTCTAATGGCACTGTGCCAACTGGGAAAACCTCAGTAAGCCACAGATACAGGGTCAAATGTGAGAAACAGATTGCATTGTAAACAACCCATGTGAGTGTAAAGGTAGTCATAAATCATGAGACTCATTGTTTTTAACTCCGATGCGCGTGACAGAGTCAAAGTCTGCAGTAACAGCAGTTTTGAACAGCTGAGTCACATCCAAGGAAAAAAACCCCAAAAGTACAAAAAGGCAATTTGCAGCACAGTCGCCAAGTGTCTCAGTTTGCTACATAAAAGCATGAATAGGCAGTTAGTTGCATTAACTGAACCACTGCAACGTGTTCAGGAATAATAGTTTTAAAACAACTGATGGTGCTAACCAAAACACAACCAACAACACATCACTGTGAGAAGGAACAGTGTATCAGATGGTTTCTCCTTACTGGTTTTTCTGCACATGTAGTGTCCAAAGATGACACAAGGTAAAAAATTCAAGCCTCGCTGAAATCATTGACAAGATTTCCATAGAATTCAACAGTGTCAAGATTCTATCCTAAGAGATTGGTTAGCTATTCAGTTTCTACACAGGTGGCAGAAAACTTGTTCATCTATTACTGCAGTTCCTTCAGTACGAATTAAAAAGGGTACTTAGCACGCCAACACCACCTGCCAGCCACCAGCCCCAAAACACTCCTGAGAGGCCTCTCAGCGGAACAGGAATGTAGGCAGGTCCACAAACTATTATTTCAATTCAACTCGTTGGAACTGAGGCACAAAGAGGTTACAAGATTTGCACAAAGTCACCCAGTCAGTTGGGATTAAAACCCCGGTGACCTGATCCCCAGGCCTGTGTTCTAACAGCTGTGGGACAGCCTAAAAGATTAGGCTGATTTTAACACAGATTGGTGACTCTTCAGGACTTTTTTTGCATGCAAGCAGTACCGAAGCACAGAATAGAGGCAGGATTATTCACTGGTACTTGCTAGGTTCTGACTCTCAAGTAGGACTTCATTCCAGTTCATGTGCTAGCAAGCTTTTGCCAGAGTAATTTTCAAACTGCCATTGTAGACTTAAATAAAACTGTGATAAGCTTTTGGTGATATTGAGTAATCCAATTATAAAGTGAATAGGAAGGGGTTTTTTTCCTCAAAAATGTAAGCATAATTTTTCTGAACTGTGTCCTCTTCCTAAAGCAATTTAGCAAAGCAGTGTACTGGTTCCATTAAACACTTTCAAGAGAGCCAGCTAATGCAAGTCTTCTTAAGTATGGATAAACCTACCCCTACTGAGAAAGAGGAATCTACAATTTCTAGGCAGTTAAATAAAATGCAACATATAAAATAAGTTTTAATGCATTTTCATCCAATATACAGGCATTTGTGAGTATCAGCTACTGAGCTATAGTTCATAGCAAAATACCAAAACATCAAGATAGTTGTGCAAATCCTTTTCTTAGTTCCTTGGCAAGCAACAGAAAGAACTGAAAAAAATGTTCATAATTAGTTTCAATCACTTACAGAGCAGAACCCTGGAAGGTACATTTCCTACATGAAGAACAGCAGAAACCCCTTTTCATTAAGTAGCACATATAAGAGAAGCCTGCATCTACAGTTAGATTAATTCTAGTGCAAGATTTAGATGTATAAAACTACTTTCTTCTAGTAATCAAAATAAGGCCTTTTGAGAAATCCAAGAGTCATCAGCCCATAATTCTAATAAAGGTGACTGCTGTTTTATCACATGTGCTGTCCTTATTTGCCAAGCAAAGATACTTTATTGGTGAGCACGTGCTTCTCTAAACCCAGGAAAAATCTTGCAAAAGATTTTTTAGGAGAGCAACGGGATAATATGGGGGAACTAGTTAGAACGCCACAGGATCAACCCCAAAATCTTCCCTCTGACACCTGCCACACATCAGGAGAAACCCTCTCTGCCAAAAAACACCAAGCAACCCCTTGTCCTATCCAACTGAAATAATCAAAGACAAAATATTCTCATACTGGTCTAGAGTCATCACCTCTTCAGGACAAGTTCGCTGTGTGACATCCAGTCCTTGTTGTATCCTTATGTGAAATCACTAATAAACTAATAATAAAATTTGTAAAAAGCTAAGATACAAGAACTGGGAGTGATTTTCTATACTACGGACTGTATTGATTTCCTTCTTTTTTAATGGGCAGCACTCAGGTAGGGGGGTAAGATTTTTACCGGTAGAAAAGCAGGTCTAATGCTTAGTACTTCTAGAGACCTCACTGATGTCCCTGCTTGTTCAAAGTCACTCCTTTTGTTGATCAAAAGGGAGCAAAAGAAGTTTGAGTTAATGGCATTGGTTCACCATGACTGATAAAACTCGGTGGTGTCATTTGACTCCACAAGAATGTTTTTCAATCATGCAGCTACCAGATTTTATTACAGAGCCCTTTTCACTAAAGCTCCTTCAGTTCTAGTACCTCATGAGGACAGGCAGCTGGGAACTCCAGCACTGTTGTAAGGCAACTTGAATAGCGAGAGCTTTGCCAGGAATTACTACAAAATCATTCACATCATAGACTTCTTAGCATCAGAATTTGTAACAGTGGCCTATGACATTACTATTTTATGTGCCATATATTATCCTACAAAAGGAGTAGAGCGACGTCTAGCTTCTAAAAAATAAACTCATATTTTAGGGCACCAACACACTTCAGCTCACAAAATCACTTTCAACCTTTTGAAAAAGGAAAAATAAAGCAGCGCTACAAAGGGAATCTGTCTAACAGTCTGCCTCCAGGCTTGTGGACAGCTCTGCTCACTGATTTGCAACCAACGGTTTGGAAACTCTGGTTACCGAATGTTTACTAAGAAAAATTCTGATTACGTTTTAGGCAAGCTTTTTTATCTGCTAGCTTTTAATGTGTTAATTTACTCTACTGAAAAGCCAAAGGGCCAAATTCACCCCTCTGATAAGGCTTCTATTGTAGGAGCATCACTGGGTGTGCACCAAAGGCATTATTCATCTGTGGAGAGATCACTGAGTAGTATTGTCAAAATAAACACTTTTGATTTGCACATCCTTGAAGAAAAGATAATGGGATTATGAAGAGAATGAGAAGAAACAGAAGATCAGAGATGAAGAAAATTAGATAACGGGCCAGGAAGAAACTGTTTGATGTAAACAGAGTGACAAGTCAGATGAAGAACTCTCATTAAAGCATGCAGTATTTGCCTATAAGCAATTCAGGCAAGGAATTTGTTTACAACTCTCCGCCGAAATCAACAGCAGATGCAAAAAATCATCAATATTGGGATTTTAAATAATATTAAATCTACCATATCCAAACACTCACTAGGACTATGTGAAGGAAATGCACGGCTCGGTGCCCTTATATTCTTTGTCACACTAAGTAAACAAGGTGATGTCCTGTTGCACATTGACATGCAGGCCCTGCAGAAGCTACTACTGATACGACTGCACCACTAACTACTCCTCGGTTACTTTACTATGCATATAGCTCTGAAAATATATATAGGTGCCAAGGTTTTATTGCTGGTGTGGAGGAAAATCTAACTTTGTGAAGACTGTGTAATCTCAGATATGACTGTATGTTAAGACAGAACCTGCTGCGACTTTCCCAAGTGAGGAAAACAAAATTCGGAGTGTGCTGGAAAACTTCTGATACCACCTTGCATTGATATGCAGTCGTGCCCTTCACCAGAAAGTGTCCATCAGAAATTGTATAGATGCTACACTGAAAGAAACTGCTTTTGGAGCAGATGGCGATGGTCAAGTGAATCAAAAGAACCCAGTACCTTGCTCAACAACAGTGAGGAATTAGGGTTTTGGCGAAGGCCACTAGACGCAAATCCTGTTGTAACTGAACCAGATTTAATTACAGCGCCTCATTCCTCTTAGTCCCAGGTTAACATCCCCCTCTAGTGACCTCAATTTATGGTGGGGAATTTTTTCCTCAGCAGCTCGTTGGCTGATGTCCCTGTATGATTCTGTTAAGATGATGGGGATTTGAGTCACCACTTTCCTCCTGGCATGATTACAGGTTAAAAAAATACCCGGCCTGAGAAGAACATGCAGTGAGGGTGAGTTACACAATGTGCTGGCAGCAAAACTGTCCCAAGAAGCTGAACTCTGCCTTTCCCCAGCCCCTCATTCTCACCCTTGTGCAGGAGTTGACTGCACATGAGCTTCCTTTTCGTGCCAATTCCCTGTGGGGCCGTGATGCAAGTCAGACCATTGTTACGATCCGTGTTAAAAATAACCTTTCCTAAACCAACTCCACTACTAAAGCCAACAGATTGTGTATTTGCACCATAAGACACTTAGTTCCTTTGACACAGTCTTGTGCACAGAGAGAGGCAGAAAACTATGTCAGGTGCCACTTTCTCAGGCTTTAAAGAAAATGCATGCCTCGAGAGCCACAGAATTAAAGCCATGCAGATTCAACCATTCCCATGCTGCACAGTTCTTGAAATCCACATCACACCTAAATACCAGCGGTGGGAATTCCTGCCTGTTTTTGCAGTAGTCTAAACAAGAAAAAAAATCTGGTTATCATTGGAGCTAGTTTTTAAAGACTGACATGAGGTAACCAAAGGCATAAGGGCCCCTCTCTGGTAAAATTCAAAGTGAGATCACAGATGGGGATGTGAAGTGGTGGGAAACCACCAACTACCGGGGAAAACAAAGCATCCATGGGCAAAGCCGAAGTATCACACTGCAGCTCATGACTCATCATTTTGATCATTCATTGAGGCAACTGACTGCTCATTGCTCTCAAACAAAAGGTGTCTTTCCATTTTACATCATTGCATGGAAGGGCTTCTTGCAAAAAGATCTGAAAAAATTACAGACCCTCCTGTTATTTAAAGATGACATATGACAGGTTGAGTCCATCAACAAAACACTGTTCAAAGCCAACAGACTTTTTGCCATATATTTTAAAAGAGATTAGAAAAAATGCTGGCAATTACTTATTTCCATCTCTTATCTGAAATTTCCTTGTCTGTATACTGGGAAGGAGACCTGAAGGCAAATGTGAAGAAGAGAGTATATTTCTTTTACTAGTTGAAATTATACAGTCCAAATGGCACAACCTCTCCTTATGGCTTGTCCCCTATAGTCAAAAAGAGACTGACAGCTATGAGACAAGCAGATTTGATCTCATTTTCTCTTTACATAATCTTTGGTTGTGCAATGCAAGAGTCTATAAAGAGTAAAAAGGAGGATCTGAATACACACAGATCCATTATATACACATTGTATAAAATGCAACTACTTCTTCACTTCACTCACATTTCAATACCCATCTGGTGAACTATATATAAATTCTGTTACTTTGTGTGCCATTTAGGATAACATTGTACAGAACAATGGCAGAAATACTTGTTATTTTTAAAGGTGTTTTACAGTATGCTTTCAGTTGCAGCTCTTGGCTTTTGAGATGTTCAGAAGAGAATGGCTTGCTCTTTGCTTGTGTTTTGAAATGGTATTTGTTTATATATTCCAGATAAATCAGAAAAAAAGAAAGAAAAAATTCACACTATTTTAAGCTATTCTGTGTCCTGCCAGTGTCTCATTTGTATGCAGCATACACTAGATTTGCCTAGAAGGATTTAGCTCAGTAGCTGGCACATTTACATTAGAGAACAACATACACAGTTTCAATTGATTTCAAGCGTTCTTACAATGGGAAATAAATATGAAAAGTGGTTGTTGCTGAAAGTTCAAAAAATGCAATCAACAAATTGTAAAATCGCAAAAGGCCAGACAAATTTAATAAAATAGTTCCATTTACCTTCCTCAGCTTTACACAGCCTGTTCAAAATAGTAAGATTCTCTGCAGAGAGCCTTTATCCAACTGTTTATATCACTTCATACAAAATACGTGTTTGAATTACCACAGCAATACAAGGATATAAATTCCCAACACGCGACATGCCAAATTCAACATAAGCTATGCTTTCTTGGCATCTAGACGTCTTCCTTCTCCTTTTCTGTACTCCAAATGCATTTCCATTTGAAACAAATTAAAAAGCATGTAAATGTTAAAACATAATGACAGCTTAGAATTCAAGTGACTTGTGCAACATTATTTTGTGCTTTCTACTTCTCCATTTCCTCCTACTGCAATGAAAATTCATCGTGCCCTTCTACATACACAACAGCAATGCATCAAGTTCAGTCCCGTATAGGTTTTCAGCCCTCAGACTTGGCTTTATACTACACAAGATCCTTGCAAATTCAAAAAGTGCATCTTTTTTGTGATCTTTCTTTTACGTTGGATGATGTGAAGCTCTGATTAGTCGATGTAGGAATGCAACCTTGAGGTATGATTGCAGCCTCGGAATAATTCGTAAATGTAAAAAGAAATTTTTCGAGCGTGCACGCCCTTTCTGGATTTAAAAAAGACACCGTTATAATGGTGCTACTAGAGCCACGGTACAGTACATCATGGCACATCTCCATAACATAATCAAGGACGTGAGATAGAACTTCTATTTACAGAAACTTGACGCCACTTCCAGAAAAATATGACAGGAAAAAAAGGAAAATATTATTTCCTGAAAGTCCTGAATTTTTAGAAGATTCCTTTTACTTTCTCTTCAGCAATAGAGTGGTCCTCCACAACTGCATTTTCCCTGACCTGTTTAGTATGGACCATAAATGACACCAGCAGGAATTGGGAATCATATGGCAAACTGCTTCCTTTGAGAGGATGCTCACCCATGCCCCTTTACTCACAAGCCAGCTTGCTGTCGAAACTTGAAAGGGCAATAGCAAAGGCTTGTAGCGCGCACATTGGGTAGTTGTAGTCCATGGTGAACACATCCTCAGCCACGCGGCCAAACTGCATCACTATATAGTCAGCTGCAAGAAAGGTCATAAAAAGTGACAAAGCATTATTTTTGTTTGCAGCCCTTACTAAATAAGTATGCATTCAACATCATCCTCTGGCCCAGCTCAACAAAATACAAACAAAACATGCTCACTCATCAAACTTCACAACACTTATTCATGCAAGTGGGTGTGCTGATACCAGAGGGAGAAGCAAGGATAGCTTGAGTGAGGAACAGCCGAGTGATAAAGGACTGCAAGACTTGTTACTGTCTTCAAAAAAATTACAGAGATAAAAAGCGGGTTTTGCAAGCACAGAGAGAAAATTGCTTCTGTATAGAATGCTCAATCCTCTTATACAGACCTAGTGCTGAGTGTACCAAGAACCAATTAATTCTATTCCTACTTAACTTCAGGCAAGTGGACAAGCAAAGATAACGGGGGAAGAGAAGGCATGATTGTGATCTAGACCTAATCATGTCTCTCTGTTATATCATACTCAGAAATTCTTCCTCAACTTTTTTTCTCTTCTGTACCCTTTGTCAGCAAGAGGAAATCTCGGCCTCATTCACAGTTTGAAATGTTTCATTGCAGAAGCAGGTGTAATTGTTTCACCTTATGAAATGCAGCAAATGCATATAGCAATGTTTCAAACTCAGTGTTGCTCTCGGAGACTGGCAGAGCCACTTTCACCACCTTCCAATATTCCCCCGCGGTCTAAGCACGGCGCTGGTGTGGCCCGGTGCGCTCCAGCACCTAGTGACCACGCCTGCCTAAAGCCAGCGTGAAGTGGGGCAGCATCGCTCCACTCGAGCACTCGTCTTTATCCCTGCTCCAACAACTGTACCTGAGGCTGAGAAAAAAGGGGGCTGTACATTGCTGGCAGAAAGCAGCACATCGGTAAGGTCCCAGTGATGGTGGGAAAGGCAGTCCTGACGTTCTCAGGGTGTTCTGTAGGGCTAATGCTACAAAGAGTAGTAATGGCAAAGTGGATGTGCACTGGGACTGGTCTGACTGCCACCGTCTCCAGCTGGGCAGTGTATGGGGACCAGAGTGAACAAAAAAACCAAGGATTGTGTGCAACAACTGCCTGAGCGTGAGCGGAGCGATACTGCCCCGTGGTCCTGCTCTCTGGAAGTACCCTAGCTCTGAGAACAGAAACAACTCTAAACTGTTGCTCAGTTCACAAGCCGGGCAGCCAAAGGAGAAAACGGAGACAGCACATAGCAGAATCACCTGTCTCAAGCATGAGCATTTAAACACCCAACTTGCATCGAAGTCATGGTCACAAGGCAGAGCAGCATTAAGCTGGACCCACATATGACTAAATTAAACTCACTCAGCTAGCAACAGTAAGGGCAGAATCACCGTCAGGCTGTGTATGCAGTACTGTTTCTACACGTTACGGACAGAGAGCTATACTTACGGTCATTATCATGAATAATTTGGAAGTTTTTCACTGAGGCCTGTGTGACTCGACCATGGAAATTTAAAACATAGGACTGGGTGTCATCATTCCAGACTGGCGTTTTGTTATGCAGCTCAATGACACTCTCTGTATTTTTGTTCTGCCATCTTGCAAGAAGTGTCTCATGTTCCTGCACACACCATAGATACACACTTCAGTTTAATACTCTCACAAGACAACCCATTCATAAATCCTAGCCCAAAGACTGTCACCCTCAACTCTCAAAACAGCATTATCGAATGAAACAGAGAACTCTGAGTATCTTAATGCAAATGTGCTTTTGAGTCCTTTCCACAGCTTGGAAAAGGTTAGTTGTATCTTTTGTTATCAAAATACATTATTATTTGTAGTGCTTTTGTGAGTCATAGATCTAGTCACACATCCCATTGTTCTGCAATTGTTCAAATACTAGGTTTAGAGGGATTTTTTAACCTTTAAACCTTCAGAAATGCAAAAAACCAACTCTAACTGAAAAAGAATTCAAGTAATTTTTGTCGTTGACTGATGGTACAACTTACATTTCGTGGTCTGATGGAAACTCTTTCGTGGTCCATATTCATTCCTGGTATGATCACACTCATTTTACGAGGTCCTTTAAACCCCAAGACATTTGTTTCCTAAAAATGTTTAGAAAAGAGTTCATCATGTTCTGTATTTTTAAAGTTAATTTCTTCAACAGACACAGTGGCAGCCCAGGGAATTTATTTGTTAGTCAACTCAAAAAACATCTTGAAACTCCTACCTTCACTGGCACTGCCAAACATTCTAGCTTTGTCTTAGAAGTGCTGACAACAAGAAAAATGGAAATATAGAGGTTCCCAAAAACACTCCTAACATTGGCTGCCAGCAACCTTAATACAATTTAAAAAAAACCAAAACCCTTTGTTAAAAAAGGATATGAACTAACCAGATTGCTTGGCTACTGCTAGATCCCAAAATAAAGTAGGTGTAATTTAAAAATCATAAAATGCAGTCACACATTTTGATGAGAGACAGAATTAAATATATGGGACCAACTCCATTTATTCCAGAGCCAGCACAAAAGCAAACAAGAAGAAGCTGCCAGTAAGAGCATCTGTTAGCAGTGCTGTGGTTTTCAAAGTCTTCAGATATGTTATGCTTAGAGATGAGCATGGTAAAAAACAAACACATTAGCATGAATGCAAATTTTCAAGCTATGAAGGCAGGGAAAGTAAAGACATAACATAGGCAGCAAAAACAAATCCGTGGAAAATACAGGTTCTTCCATTAAACATGATTTGATGCCTTTCTGACCAGCTTTTCACAAAAGCGTTCCAGTACTGCACTATCCTCTCAAAACACAACCACTAAAATATAAATAGGCCTAAAGTCTTATTTTTTTCTGAAGCTTTCTTTTTTCCACAGAAGAAACTGTGGCCAAGTATTTCAGTAAGTCATTTCAGTATTTCAAAAGTCATCTACTTTTGAAATAGAAAAAGTAAAGGGTGATATTTTCCAACCCACTCACTAAAACCTGATTGTCTATTTTAGCATTAACTCCAGTAAATGAAACAGTGACACCTCTGAAAGTCCATATCCTCGAGTTTTGTGCTACTTTTTTTTTTTTTTTGGTCACATGCATTTTTTCTCCTCTACCTTTCCAAAGTGAAGGGCTGTGGACACACAGTAAGAAATCTCAGGAAGGAAATTCCCAGTGGCGCTATTCCCAGCAACATACCACAAGATGCCAAGAACTGGGCACCCCCAGGCTCCAGCTGGTGTGGCTCTATCACTGGGACATTCATAAGTTGCATATTCAAATGTCTCTGCTTTTATATATTTCATAAAAGTGTCCCGATTTTAAGGAACGTTAAACTTTTTTAAAACATCTCTACTTTTACAAGCTAAAATCCATACATCTCAACTCACTGGAAACATCTGAAAATACCTGCCTAAAATTTACTCGTGCAGAAGTGTTGTCATCCATCAGACCTTTAAAATAACTTGGGTTGTTTCAGCAAACCATCTGGAGATTTTACACAACTCATTAAAGATCTTCAAATTCCGCTGAGTTATTTTACTGAATACTCTTGGAGCAATCCAGGTATATTCATGTATCTTCATAACTATATACATTAATGGCAAGACTGTACCTCTTTTCTGAATCATTTATGTCATGGCCTTTGGCAGAGTAAACCAATGTTATCAGTTCAGTTGGAAGTATATACTTGGTTCTGCATCATGGTGAGACTCAAATTAAAATGACTGCCAGCAGATTTTATAAGCAGGAGAGACTCAGCACAGCAGAGGACAATTTCTAAGAAAAGATTCATGGTTATGCTTATTTTCCAATAACTACTGACAATTCTGGTCTTCTCTGCAATGCCTTACAAGCTCTTCTTCTCATCAAGCTGTAGTTCTGCTACATACAATTAATTTAGATGCTGACTGGTTGAAGACATCGTTCAAGATAAAATTAAATAATAGCGCTGAATCATTTCCCTCCCAACAAGCAGTATTATCACTCTGAAAAAACAGGACTATATTCTTTGGATTTACTCAGAAACACTAAAATCAATACTTCTGCCAAATGATAAGGGAATGGTTTCTAGTTGCACATTACGTCAATCGCCAATTATATCAAACGTTTTATTGGCAAATACTACCCTTTTGCCAAATCAAGGTACAGAACTGAAATTCTACAAACACAGAATATATGAGGAAAACAGTAGGGACAAAAGAGAGGCTTTAATTAAGAGCAGACCTTTCCAATCTAGCTGCATCCAAATAAAATCAATTCCCCTTATCTCCTGTCTCATTCCCTGCTTCTCCTTTATTTCCTTCCTCCACTATTTTGTGTGTGTAAATTCAAGACTACAAATGGCATTATTAGGGGAACATAGGCCAAATTCTGATTTCACACCATTTTAATGCCACTGACAGTCTTGGTTTACGGCTCACAATAAGGGTTGTTAATTGGCAGAGCTCTATTGATTCAACCAGCACGCCGGTGATTTAAATCAGCGAAGGACTTGGCCCAGTAACGCTTGGAAGCTGCACTCTGCCTTAGCCCAGCCAGTAAGCTGTTCTGTGAGCACGCGTCACTATGAACTGGACTGACAGAACACAGAGCCTCTCCCCAGGGTTGCTTTTAAAACCTTGCACACTTTCATAAAATTATGTAAGCATTTCACTATGGTGGCAATAGCTGCCATGATAGAAGTGGCAAGGTGTATATCCCAGTGGCTCCCAGGAGGTTCACGATTTAATTACCTCAATTTTCTTTCAGCCACTTCCCTTTCTGGACTTGGTTCACACAGCTGCGCCTTGTCCTTAATACATTCTGTAGAAACGATCATTCCATCGAAAGCCCAAACCACAGAACCCACTACACTGGAGCACAATGCGAGTGACTGAGGCCTGAGTAGAAAGACATAGTTTAATTGCTTTACCGAGACCTGAGTCACACCTCAGAATATCAGCTGAGCTGCCTGCCTGCAGGATCTGACGCAAACTGAACTGTGAGATGCTATGGATAGAAAGGAATCCAGCACAGAAAATCCTGCTACAAATGGTACAGTTACACCTCCCTGCTTCTCGATAAATTTTGCCAGGCGATTCTGAAATCAGCCATTAGGTGCTGCTGCAGGTTTATGAATACGCTAGCCTGCCATGAGCAAGGAGAGTAAAAATGGTTAACAGCGCCTGATAAAACTGGGTCCTTGCACTAACTTTACTCCTGTTGCTTGAAACACGCCCTAAGGTGAGCTCCACAATGAGAGCTCTCAACACGTTTATTCCACAGTTAACAACAGATGCATCACCAGCTTCTGCCTGTATAGACTAGACCTGCTGAGATGATTCAGCGGGTCAGGCTCAGCAAGTTGGTGGAAGCGGGTACAGCTTGCTCTCCAGATGGGTACTTGATGGGATGAGCTGAGAGACAGTGAGAGGCATAGTGGTGCTTTCAAAATATTGTTTGTTATAGTTTTTGCTGCAGGAGAAATCTCAAGGCAGTAATTAAAAGGTTACCTTAGGACAAGGGTGTTTCAGGAGTGCTCTTTCTGGCATTCTTTGCTGTGGTTCTGCTGCAGCCAGGAACAATAATCTCACTTTAGCAAACCTGGCTAGTAATGAAATATCATTCCGATTTCCTTTTGTCCTCTGGTCATAGCATACCTGCAAACCTGCTGCCTTTCTCCATGAGTATCAAAATATCAATGGAACGAGTCATTTTCTTATACAAATGTACAAGTTTTAAACTGATGATCTCAAACCAGGCATATAAAAGCAGCTTATCTTAGCCACATTCTGCAAATAATGGCCATGGTTCTGTTCCTTCCAACACTCACACTTCTAATTACCTCTGCTGACTGCCGCTGAGTTTTTTTATTTGGTAATGTTAATGATTCAAATGTCATTGTTGTTGACTTCTACAAGTAATGCCTAACTTTTTTAATATATAACTTTTTTCAAACTGTTTTTTGTTTTCTCCTTGCATTTCCAGGTTGCACCAGAAGACTAGCTGCCTGGCTCCAGGGAATGCCCTCCTATATAAACCAGTAAAATTAGCTTTATTGAACATGTAAGTTCTCCTAGGTTCCTACTGGAACTTCAGTCGAACTCTAAATTGACATTAAATCCTGGACTCTTTTGTTAGTTCCTGTTAGCTGGATTTTCTGAAATTCTCAGACAGTTTCAAAGCCAACAGGAAAGGAGGGATATGTGTGTGTGTGTCTGTCTGTATGCAACCGTAGGCCATGTGCTTGAATAATAGCACATGAGAACAGAAACACTATTTATACTATATTCACAGAAAAACTGCATCCTAAGCAGCAGGGAAAGAACACATTAGCAGCTAATACTGCCACGCCTCAGTGCTCTCAGCACTCTGCAGGGAAAGGATGGCTCTCTTCTTTCCTTTTCATGTGCCGAAAGCTTCTAGATGCATTGCTCCCCGCATCCTGAAGCTGACCTTTCCAGGGATGCATTCTGTGCGTACACGGGGTGTATGCTGGGATGGCTGGACCTCAATCTGACAGAGCTCCAGGCATCCTTGATTAGAGCTGGGCAGGAACTTTTCAGAAAAGTGGTTCTTGGGTATTTTTGTCAGAAGTTGTTGATTTGTGAAAACAGAAAACTTTCTGTAGCAGTGTATGTACCATTTTTGACTGGAAGAGTTTCTTGGGCCCAGAGATTTCTGGACAGAAAGAATACTCTCACCAAAATAGTTAGTCATCCAGTAATCATGAAAGAACAGCAACTGTGCTTCAAGACTTCATTGTCTGCATTGCCCCTGACAAATGCTATTTACTGTCCTATAAGAGGCCGGTTTCTCTCATTCAATTGAATTTTGGAGTTTGTTTGGAGTTTGTTTGGGTTTTTTCGCGGCAAAAAGGAGTTTTAGAGTTTTTATCCCAGTCTCTCAGCCACTGCTGCAGACCTAGCTCTCCTGTGTTTTGGATCAGAGAGGCCTCCTCCAAAATGCCATTACAAATGGTCATACTTTAGTGCAGTAATTCCACATGCACAACTCTTTCCAGCTCAGAAGGCTCCCTCGGATGGTGCCTGCAGGCTGTGAAGCATCCTACCTCTTGCAGAGGGTTACATAAAAGCTCCAACACCTTCTGACCAAAAGTGAGAAGTGGGCAACCTGGTTCTGAGCACAACGTTCCTCACCTCTACTTTCCACTGCATTTCCTGGTTTCTCTAGTGAAGATCAGCTGTTTGATTACATCGAAGTATGAATGCTGATTTACACAATCATAAGTGAGAAGGAAATTCAGTGTGCTATTTCAGAAACTGAACTGCCCTTTCTTGCATATTTTGCCTGTGAGCAGTACTTACATAACAAATAGCAGCTAGCTCCTGACGCAGGATACTCGCCTCCAGGCTTGAAGTTGTCTTCATTGGATTTACTCCATTGTCATAAACTGTAAACTTAGTTCCCATAAGATTTGATCTATCAAAAAAAAATGGAAAATCCAATCACCATTTGTCAGTAATGCTGCCCAAGACACCTATCCTTTACTGCACTTGTAGCCCCAAAGGAAGATAAATAATATCGAGTGCAAATAGTTGTTAATTCTAATCCCAACTAAATGGCAACTCGTGGATTAAAAGCCATAACAAAACCGTAAAGGTACAGTACAGCAGAGTATACTAAAGGTCCCTTATCATTACACTGGAGATTTCTCGTGATGTCTTGCAAACCAGTAAATTCAAGAAAGCAATAAGGAAACACTCAGGTGGGGTTATTTTGTTTGTTTGCTTGGTTTTTAAAATATGCTTACTCTCTACAAAACTATCTGCTTTCTTACCTGACTGCTAACTCTATTAGAATACAGAGAGTGATTTTCGTAACATTATAAGCAAGATCAGTCTTTCCTATTTAAATGGAAATCACACTAAGGAGCGCACAATACAACTTAGAACATACTAAAACCACATCATCCTCATTCTGTGTTTGCACTCCAATAAATAGCGCATGAAGTTCCGAGATCCACCCAGACAAATGGCAATTAGCAGTACAGTCCCTTTCCTCAGGCACAGAGAATCTAAACATACATTGAGAGGCTCCATGTACGTATCAACAACAAACTGATGTATAATGGGGTGACAGACAGAGAAGAAACACATGGTTCTGAAAGAATTCCGCTACTTGTAAATGATTCTAATTAGGATCTTAAGAAATGGGCAAAACCAAGGAGATTTTCAAATTGTCTAACAGACAGAACTTCCATTCCAAGGTATCAACAGGGGCTGGACGCAATCTACTCAGGCATTTCTGAAAAACCCGTTAAGTTGGGCTCATATACCCTTGAGAACCTGGCCTTTGAGCATTTAAGAGCTTCAGTCCTGCTGACTTTTAATAAAATGTGATCTCCTAAGTGCTTGAGACATTTTGAAAGCATGCCTTGGATACTGGTAAGCTTTAGGACCATTATCACATGATGTAGTCGAGCCTCTAACTGAGAGGTCATAGTGGCTTACAGGCTTCTTAATTTCAAATGAACTTTATGTACTACAAAGCAAATTCTTAGATGTATCAGTGTTTACCTCAGTTTTCCAATAAAACTCTCTCCACCCCGAGACAGGTCAGTTGGGTCTATGGAGATGAGGTAATTAGAGGTTTTACTCTTCTTTCGTTTCCTTCCAGCTAACAGAAACACCTAAGCAGTGCAGAAAAACATATTCTAGAATGCCAAAGGGGTTAGCACACACCACTTCCTGCTTTGATATAAGGAAACCACAGGCAATCTTTCTGTCTCCCAGCATCACTAGCAAAGTAACAGAAGGTCTCCTGGGACTTAGCAAAACTAGACAAAAATCTGGAAAGGGAAGGTGACTTCTCAACCACTCTGTCCATTATTTATGATTTAAATAATTAAATTTGATCTATTTTGTTGAATGTTTCATTCTAAGTTTCTCTGGCTCTTCCAGCTGAATTGACAATAGATGCTTTTCAGGCCACAAAATGCAGAGAGCCCCAACTGCTGACTGTCACATAAAGGTGCAGTGCATGGATTATTTAAGGCCAAAGATCAGACATACGAAGAAAGGCAGTAGAACAAAGTGATACTATTGCTTTGCTTTTGGAAGACTGTAGGGCGGATCTCAGTGAAAGGGAAAATACATTTAAAATATAAGATTATATTTTCTTTGTAAGACTTCTTCAGACTTTCAATAATTCTTTTATATTCAGATGCAACTGGTATGCCATTCAAGTTATTTTATGACCTTTTTACCATGCTCCCTTTCCAAGTGGAGGTAATAAGTAGGGTACATCCCTCGGTCCATTCCCTTCTTGTCTCTTGTGATTCTGCATTTGACAGTGACACCCTGTGGAGCAGGTCTTACGGCAAATTCCTCCAGGTCGTCGACATCTATGAGAGGCTCATTTGTGGAAGGACTGGGGGCTGAGGCCGCTTCCTAAAAGAGTAAGCAAAACTCAGGTTTCCTCAACTTTGATTTACAAGGTTATAAGTACAAAGGAATGAGATTTGATAGAAGCTGCATTTAAAAAAAAATAAAAACAATGGACACATTGTCTTCCCCGTTCTGATTCTTCAGCAGCCTTGAAGGCAGCTTATGAGGCTAAGGAACTCTCCCCATCAAATTGGTCAAGCTCTTGGCTACCAAAGGCCCAGGGAGCGGTTCTCTGCGCTGCTAACGCTCATCTGGCGAAGCCAAACAGGGTGGCTGCACAGGCAGAGTGCTGTAATGTTACAAGCAAACCCTGGCTCACACCTTCCCATCTCACCAGACTCCTTTTTTCAGAAAGGTCATACCCAAGGACAGTGATGGCCTTTGATGAAAGGAAGAAATGGGATAGGGCGAGACAGATTAAGCTAGATAGAGATATAACAGAGATGAGAAGTCACTGCAGTATATAAAAGAGTGGGGCACCGTCAACTGGTTTAGCAAGAGCTTGTGATTTAGAATATTTGAACAAGCCAAAGTCTTATTTTAAGTTCGGATGGTAACAGTGAGAACAGGGTGGGAAAACGCTCACAAAAAGGCAACAGAAACAAAAGATCCTTCTGAGCACCTGCAAGAGGTAGAAAGGTAAATATTTACTGTTTACCTTTCTCTTCATTCAAGTTCAGACAATATTTGCTATTCTTTTCTCCAAGTCATTATTTTCATTGCTTGCTCCTGTAAACCCTGAGAGCTACCAAGTCAATCACCTTGGAGATACTCTAGTGCATATCAAAAACAAAAGAAGAAAGGAAGAAAGCCAGGCCTATCCTGACGGCACTCGGAAATCACACAGTACATAGCAGCCCGCATGCTCCTGCTTCGGCACTCACCCCTTACCTTATTGGATTTCTTGCTCGTGGCGGAACCAGGCCGGGTGTTACTGTTTAACTGTGAAGAACTGGAGCTGTCTTCATCTTCCTCATCTTCTTCCTCATCAAAATTCATGCTGCTTGAAATGCCTGAGGAGAAAGCAGCGCACTTATATGAAATACTAATACATTAAAGCTGTCCACACTTGCTGTAAAACATCACTTATCATACTGTTGCACCCTTAGGCTCACAGGTGAGAGAGGGGGTGTGTGAGGGGGGTTCACTGTGCAAGGCAGCGTACAAATACGTGGGTGAGACAGTACCTGCCCTGAGAAGCCGAAACATTTCAGCAAATGAGAAAGGAAATATCATGGTTTCCACTCCGCAGAGAGGATGGAGTTACCCAGTGATACAGGAGCAATATCCAGTTAGGAATTAAATTCAGATCTTCTTCATCCAATCAAGTACTTCAAACACAGCACAAAATCTTAAACCTGAAATTGGAGCTGAGTGGACAACCTATCACAGCCATTTGGAAACCTTAACAGTTAAAATACAAGCCCTTCTACAGCACACTTTTAACTGTTCCTGTGTGATCTGATGAAGAGCAGATCTTAGACTGAGAAGAAACATTCACATCAAGGAAATGTTCTCATGCATATTTATTTCATGTAAAAAAACAGTATCAGCCCAGGCCAAAGGAACTGCCTTACAGCACTTAAAAAATTGACTTTACAGGAATTCAAAACCTCAGACATTTCAAAGGGAAACACAACTTCGAACATCAAATAGGACTTAGCAGCAGAAAGCGTCAATGGTGGCACATTTGGAAGGCCTAGTTTTTCAAGGAGTATCACGCAGATGAAGCCACCCTGCATTCAGGATCAAACTCTAAGTTCCACATATTAGAGGCTAACTATACAATATTTTTTCCTAAAAAAAAAAAAAAAGAAAGAAAACACTTGGTCCAGAATTTCCGCTATTGGTAAGTCCAATGCAGAAGGATAAATGAAACGCAAAGATTTCCAGAACCAAGCAGCATGGGCATAATTAACTTTTTCCTTCTGTACTTACCAGGAACATGATCCAGGGCGACAAGGCTGGATTGGGAGGTGGAAGAGGACCAGGATGTATTTGCATGGGGATCTGGGAAAGGAAAAAATCCACGGGCTTGATTCTGCAAACCCTTAATTGATTGAACAAGCCTAACTTGCCAACAGGGCTTCGCAGAGGGCTAAAGGCTTACTGGATGGGGCCATAACGCTGCTGCCTGAATTCTCAACTATGGACATTTTATCTTTCTGCACAATCAAATTCACTTTCTACCTGCTTATACCTGCTGTCACCTTCTTTTTTAGTAGTTTGAATAAAGACAAAAAGCCCTGGATCGCAGAGCTGAAGCTTCAGAAAACATTATCCACGCTGAGCGGTTGTGCCACAAACCCTTCTGTGCACGACGTGCCCTGCATGGTAGGTTTTTGGCCTACTTTTGGATTCTAACACACAAAAAAATAAAACCGATCGATACAAGTGATATACACAGACTCTACACAAATGTTCATTCAGTAACATTGAAAAAAGTATTCAGACTCATATTCAGATGGCCTAAATTCTACCTAAACCCCTGTGCCCAGTGTGTCCTCATCATCTTTCTCAGGCTCTCTAAACTGTTCTTCCGGGACTTCCAGGGATACGTGTAGAGACTTTCACGTAGCTTAGTCTTCTGGAATATGAGCTTGGTCTGCAACAAGCAGAGACTGAACCAAACTCATGTACAGAAATATAAACACAAGAGGTAGTATCAGTAATGGTTTTCTTCAGTTCTAATTTTGGAACAGAATGAGGAAAAAGAAGACACCAAAAAGGCATTTAAATACTTTTAATGTTCTTGCTGCTTCCAATAACTTCAATGCCTATCCCTTTAAAATAGCTTTTGACACCAGATGCACACTGGATAATGAAACAACACCAGAGCGGTAAGAGCAAGCGTATAAAACAGAAGCATATGAAATGCTCATAACCCATTCAGCTGCACCATGAATGGTCTTGTTACCCACTTCTTCAGTTCCCCCAGTCTGGACATACACCACCCAGCACAACAGCAAAAAGGCTCTGGTTATGCAAGGGAGGCCTGAGTTCACAGGTCAACAGATATTTTCAAAGCCTGTAGAACTCACTCGTTATTAAATCACACACTCATTAATCACAAGCATTATTTCTTAATAATGGCAACCACATTCTAGTCAACTACGCATGGGTAATAGAGACAGTCCATCTCTCAGCTGGCAGCTGTGCAATAAAGCCATACTTCATATGCACAGACGTAATCAGTTTATTTCTACATCCATGCTCACTATTTCACCACCAATATTTTGGCGGTGAAAATTCCATGCCAGCCTCAGAAAAGTCCACACTCACGACTTGTGGGGAAGAATGCTTCAGAGAGCTCCTGTTTTGTTTTTGAACCCAGAAATCACACCTAGTCCTTCCCTAAATCTCAAAACAGTTGTAACTTCAGGTGGCAAAGAAGAACTAAGACCAAATTGCTCATTCCAAGTCTTTACAGAGACATATAGGAAATTGATAAACGCGAAGACTAAATGTTAGTTTATTCAGTGTTAAGACTTATGGAAGTCTGGCTCTGTCCCAGTGACTCATTTGCCAGAGAGGAGCTCTACATATTAAGACTTCTGAAATCAAAAGGACAAATATTTCCTGCAGGAAGAAAATTATTCTAGTATGGCAATTTCCAACAGATGGAGAAATCAATTAAAACATTTGGCATTTTCTTGCAAGTGGCATATTCTTTTCACACTCAGGTAGCCTATAACCTCTTGTCTCGTAACAGAACCTGACTCGCTGGGGAAGCAGAGACAAGTGTTGAGAGAGGCTTCTCTCCACAAAGTTAATGTCAATTAGCAGAATGGGCACAAATCAGGGCTGCGCAAGTCTGATGGGACTTAGTCTTTCCCATTAGGCCGGTTAGCATTTATCTCTGTGTTCTTCTCCTTTTGCTCCTATCCCATGCAAAAGGACTGATGGGAGACAGCAATTCTAAATGCTTTTCAGACCAGCGGGGACATGTCAGTAAGGACATGCCACAAGCAGTGACGAGGCAGTGGGAATCCACATGAAAAGCCCTAGCTCTACATAAAGTTTCCCATGAGTACTAGGATACTGAAAACTGCTGGTATCAAGTGGCAAACCATACACGTGTAGTAAAAGTATTTTATGGAGATGCTGCTAGTTGCAGTCTTGTCTTAATACTTTTCTTTGTGTCTCACAGAGCGTAGCCCTGTTGTTAATAAAAATGAATAAATCTCAGCATTCCCATTTGAAAAAGCACCCCCCCCCCCCCCGACTCGAAGCATACTAGTGGTCCACTCTTAGCAGTGTCTGTTCTGATCAGGAATATACTCAGACCTGGTAAAAAAAGGTCATATCATATTTAGGAATATGAAGAAACAAAGAAAAAGAAAACCAAATCAAAACAAAAAAACCCCAACCACTGCTTCTGTTAAAAAATAAACAAAAAATTGGGGAGACTAAAAATATATCTTAACCTGGAAAAAACATCAAAAATAGAAATGTGCCCCAGAGTAAAAATATGAGTGCTCTGACCTAATTTGAGAAGGCTGTTGATAATTTTTAAATCAATCAGCTTTAGTGAGTAGTGTGCCTGATGATTAAATATTCTGAGCCATGGTCTAAGGCAACACAATCACCACACAGATCAGAACTTGTTAGTCATGCCAACATCTCTGTGACTCAAATGCCCAGGAAATACCACACTTGGAGAAAATCTGCCCATTTCAGTTGAAGTTGCTCACATCTGCAGAGTAACATCCCAGAAAAAATGAATCTTAGTGAGAACTGCTCTGCAGACAAGAGGCGGGCATTTAGGTATGAATAGTCTATTCTAGACGAGTCAAGTTTGCACTTACATTTTGCTCTTTATACACAAAGAGTTTATTCTTAAAGCATCAGAGCACTCTTGGCTTGAGCCATCTTTGCTTCAAAAGCTGTACACTGAAGAAGAACAACTGCAAAGCAAATGCCTTCAGAAAAAGCTTTGTGAGGATTTTAGGATTTTTTTTTTCCTTCCTACAGTTAATGTCTAATGAGAGATAACAACAGCGCAGGAAGGAAGGGACAGATGCATGAATGTGTACATACACAATCTATCTCCGAAATCATGCATGCCTCTAGAAAAAAAAAAATTTCCAGAACATTTGAGGACTATGCATGGGAAATGCTGCAGAATACACAGTGGTGTTATTTTCACCTCTGCAAGCATGAACACACATTATGAAAGCATGAGCAATATTTAACTGACAACACAACTAAAATTAATATTCCAGTTTGAATGTTGCTACTCCATACCCTTTTTTTAACCCTCAAGTATGTGATTTCCAGAGCTGTACAATATAAAAATGTGAACAGATGGATGTGAGCATTAGCATCTGCCTGGTACCTTAATAGCGGCACTGCACTGCAGATGGGAAAGCCACATCCCTGAGAGCCTGGAGAGCTCTTGTTCCTTGGGATAAGAGAGATTTTATTTTTTTTTTAGATACTAGAATAGAGCCTAACAGGCTCTGAGGAGAAGAAACACAGAGCAACAACCTCTGCTTAGGCTAGGACTGAGAGTGAGACTAGGAAAAGGAGTCAACATACATAAAGCAAGCAATGAGAACGTGAAAGCAGCTTTGGCTACTTACCTTTTTTCTGCATTGCTGTTCTAAGATCTTGTTTGCTTTGCTGTTGTTGGCCACTAGCCATTTTCTCTCCATCATCTTCATCATGGCTAGACTGTCCAACAGTGAGAATCTGCACTTGACTTCCTATCTTCTGAACATCATCTTGAAAAGCAGCTGGGCCATCAATCCCTGTCAGACAACAGCAAAAGCCTTAGTTGTCTTTGTGTCAAGAAGTTACTGCAGAGAGAATTGCTCACTCACAAAAAGCATCTTTTCTAAGAATCAGAGATCAGAGGTTCACATTCAATAATATTTCTAGACTTAAAGAAGACTAAAGTAGTCTCCAAGGCAAACATCTTACTTCCCACGTACTGCACTAGAGACTCTCCAAGAGGTGATCAGGATTTCACTGTTGCCCTCCTCATCCCCAAAGCACACCCATCCATGCACCAGAAACACTGAAAACTAATCAGAAAAGAAATTCACTGGAGAGGACACCAAAGAAAACAGATGCAGCTTTCACAAGGACACACAACTGGTCCAGAAACAGATAAGCCTGAGTCCCAGATTATGCCATATCCCCTAAAAAACAACACTGCTATTATGAAACAATGCCTCAAAGTTTCAGAAACCTGAAAATTCAAAGTACATCTGGCAGTGTATACAAGAGGAAGAGCAGCACATTAACACGTCTAAATATACCTACTGAGTTAGTAAATCGCTATACAGTTAAAACACCAGAGTGAAACTATGAAGAAGGTAATACATATTCCCTGGAACCTCAAATCCCGACCGGGCACAGTCCTGGGCAACCTGCTCTGAGCAGGGGCGTGGGTCTAGACAGTCCCCAGAGGCGCCTTCCAGCCTCGGCCATGCTGTGATTCTCTGGCTTCTGATGACAGCCAGAAAGAAACTGTTTACCTCCTTACGGCTGTAAATCGCCTCCGAAGAGAGAAAAATGAAAATACGGGTTGGAGTGTGTTCTTATCACAAGCTAACTTCATTTTTTTTTTCAGGACAGCAAGTTAAAACATCAGATTGCAAATGTCTGTCAGCTCTTCGTTAAGACTTAGTGCTGGTATATATTACTGAATTAGCTATATAAAAATGCACTTTTGCACCAATAAAAATGGTACTATTATAATGTACAGATACAGTAAATAACATAGGCCTGTATACTGTTGCTGTTCTGAAATTTTTGTTAATAAGCCAGCACCATTGTGGAGAATTAGCAATCATTGCAAAGAACTAGTTCAGTAAAAGAATATGGTTCTTCTCACACCAAACAGAGCTGAATAAATCCTGTAAGAAGGAGCTGTAGGGATTGGGATTTTTTCAGACTGTGATCTGTAGCAGAAGTCTCCAAGAATACCGTTTCAACCCACTTTGCCAGCAGCTGTCAACTTGCATTAAAAGACAACTGGATTATACATTTAGCATGCTTAACTGTACTTTGCCATACTTGCTGTCATTGCCGCTGCCATACAAAGCGCAAGTGGAAAAAAGAGAGTTCCACACCCCCAGGAACAGCACTGGCTGGGCAACTGCCTAACAAGACGCAGTCCGACACTGCAGAAGTATTAAATTCACAGAATTCAAGACCACAAGGAATTTGTGACTCATCTGCATCACACAGACCCTAATCTGGCAATTTCTGCACCAACCCTGTAAATTCTGATTTACTTACAGTAAAACTAACAACAACAACTAACAAATAAACAATCTGTCCATCCAACCTTGAAGGACTAAATAAAGTCCATGGAAGTGTTTCTCTCACCTTGGTAGGATGACAGTTTCAGACAGAAGCTCTGTGTGATGCAGAATGAACAGTATAATTTTCTGTGTTGCAGGTATAATGTGGCAGTGAACAGAGCAGCATATTTCTTAAAAGTTATCTCAGGATAAGCACTACAGCAAAGGTGCTCTAGAACAGACGGGTAGCTGCTCAGATCCACTGTGGTATTTTTTACAGCTTTAACCATATTAACCATTGTCATTGAAGTGGCTGCCTAAAGTTAGGTTCTTCCCTTAATACTCTGAATTTCAAAAGTGTTAAGCATCCATGAGTTTAACAAGATGCTCATACCTCATGCAGATCTATCTAGCCCCTTATTAAGCTTTGGACGATACAAACCTAATTCTGAGAACCCATTTCAAAAGGAACAAAACACCTTAATTATTCTTCTTCAAAGCAGACATTGATCTGCAGCAAATGAAATGCCTTCGACAGCATTAGACATTGCACTGAGGCTGCTTTGTTCTGATGCCTGCAGAACATCTGCGCTCACATCCTGTGCTGTCAGGAACATCACGTATTATTAGGCGTTAGGACAAAGGCTACACTGGCAGGTCACACTTTCAGAGAAGAAAAATCAATTTCAGTATTCTGAAGACTGCATCACTGGTAAAGTGTGTTATTAAGCATTATGAATGGTTCCACTGGTGACCCCATTTAAGGGAATGGAAGATGTAGCCAGACAGAGAGGAAAAAAAAAAAAGAACCCCTGCTGCATTAGAATACTGTAGGTGGTTCACGGCAAATGCAGCATTAACTATTTAATATTTGTGTGTGTGCGCACATCTTTGTAGCTATATATGCCTGTGTAAAATGGTATTAAATGCAAGCACACATATACATTTCTTTTTTCCATATCATGAGATATAAGCGTATCTTTATAAGTCATAGTTCAAAAGGCAGCTCTACCATCACCTACCTAATGTCTGAAAACACTTCCAAGCTTGCATAATTGTGATACTCAAGGTGCATCTCCCTGTGTTCTCACTTTCTTTGCCTCGCTGACTCCTTTTGACCCACTTACTGGAAGGATGGTTCACTGTGCAATAAAACAAACCATTCATGGCGACAGTTATAAGTTTCCCAGTTTAAGGACAGGGCCAAAAGAGGCAAAGAAATGGAGCGGGTTGTGCCAAGAAGAAAGTCTTTATTGCTATGGTCAGTGTTTTCTACAGCTTTTCCCAAAAATCAGGTAGGAAAAAAACCTGACAGAGATGTCCTTGAATACCTGCTAAGACGAAAAAGGAATTTTTGAGACGCAACTGTGAAGGAGGGGAGGGAGGCAAGAGGAAGACTGAAACAACCCCCAGAATACCAGTCTTTTCAGTAAAGGCTTTCTGGTAAACTTTGACATGGTCATGCCTCAGATGAAACCCAGAGGTACCAGAAATGAAAACAAAGAGATAATGAAAAAAATGCAACAGAAAATTGGCATTCACTGGCATGTCCATCCTATAAACTACTATTTATCAATGCTTGTATTCTGTTAGCACCTAAAATCTTCTAGACAATATTTATAAATAGACAGTACCATGCTCTTAAAAGCTGGTAATCTAAACTACTATGCAGAATGTTTTTATAACCTGGATTCATCTAAATTCTAAGAAATTCAAAATACATTAGGTGGACATGCATGAAAGGCAGGTCCTGCTTGACCAACCTGATCTCCTTCTATGACCAGGTGACCCGCCTAATGGATGAGGGAAAGGCTGTGGATGTTGCCTGCCTGGACTTTAGTAAAGCCTTCGATGCTGTCTCCCAGAGCATTCTCCTGGAGAAGCTGGCGACTCGTGGCTTAGACAGCTGCACTCTTCGCTGGGTAAAAAACTGGCTGGGTGACCGAGCCCAGAGAGTCGTGGTGAATGGAGTGAAATCCAGTTGGTGGCCGGTCACAAGCGGTGTCCCCCAGGGATCAGTTTTGAGGCTGGTCTTGTTTAATATATTTATCGATGATCTAGATGAGGGGATCGAGTGCACCCTCAGCAAGTTTACAGACGACACCAAGTTGGGTGGGAGTGTGGATCTGCTCGAGGATAGGAAGGCTCTGCAGAGGGATCTGGACAGGCTGGATCGATGGGCTGAGGAGGCCAATTGTACAAGGTTTAACAACACTAAGTGTCAGGTCCTGCACTTGGGTCACAACAACCCCATGCAACGCTACAGTGGCTGGAAAAGCTGCCTGGCGGAAAAGGACCTGGGGGCATTGTTCAACAGCCGGCTGAATATGAGCCAGCAGTGTGCCCAGGTGGCCAAGAAGGCCAACGGCATCCTGGCCTGTATCAGAAACAGTGTGGCCAGCAGGACAGGGAAGTGATCGTGCCCCTGTACTCGGCACCGGTGAGGCCGCACCTCGAATGCTGTGTTCAGTTTTGTGCCCCTCACTCCAAGAAGGACATTGAGGTGCTGGAGCGTGTCCAGAGAAGGGTGATGGAGCTGGTGAGGGGTCTGGAGCACAAGTCTTATGAGGAGCGGCTGAGGGAGCTGGGGTTGTTCAGTCTGGAGAAGAGGAGGCTGAGGGGAGACCTCATCGCTCTCTACAACTACCTGAAAGGGGGTTGCAGAGAGGTGAGTGTCAGTCTCTTCTCCCAAGTGACGAGTGACAGGACGAGAGGAAATGGCCTCAAGTTGCACCAGGGGAAGTTTAGGCTGGATATTAGGAAAAATTTCATTACTGAGAGAGTGGTGAAGCACTGGAAGAGGCTGCGCAGGGAGGTGGTGGAGTCACCAACACTGGAGGTGTTCAAAGAACATGTGGACGTGGCATTGTGGGACATGGTTTAGCAGGCACCGTGGTGTTGGGTTGATGGTTGGACTTGATCTTACAGGTCTTTTCCAACCTTAATGACTCTGTGATTCAGTGATTCTGTTAACTTTGATCTCACATATGGGATTTTTTGATAGGATTTTTTTTCTTTTGCTTTAAACACAGAAAATGTTAAGCATCTACACAAAAAAAATTTAAAAAATCACAAGATACAGGTCTGGAATGAGGGAAGAGAGAAAAAGGTATGGATGAAATAAAGAAGAGAACTGCTACTGAAAGCCTTGGGAAAGGAATGAAGTGGCAAAATTTTGCTTAGTGTTTATGACGTATGAGAAACAAATCTAAGCTTTCGTACATTTTGATACCACATTATGCCTGTTTGAAACTTCGTCTTCTAAAGAACAGACCAACAACCCAAAATCTGTTCAGTCTCACTGGATTTAGTAATGACAATACATTTTGAGGATATGAAGTCGAGACCTTGTTTTATTGTTCCAATCCTGCAATTAAAGGAAATCTCTTTATGGGAGGGTCACCAGGCACACATTTCTATCCTACATCCCCAGCAGCTTTCTGCTGAACAGTTTCCAACACTTTGATATGTCCCATAGATAGACGCTAAAATGAATACAGATGAGCAATCTCAGTTCTAGTAGAGGTAGTTATCACACTTCTTTCTGACATACTAAGCAAGTACATGCTACATGGGATGGAAGCTGTAGATCCTAAAGTATATCCTCCTTGGCCCTACAGATCTAGAGGTTGTTTTGGGGTGGTTTTTTTCCGCCCCCCGCAATAGCACTAGTAGGGCGTTACAAGTACACTTCTGGGTATCCATTTGAGCCTCATGCATTTTTATTTCAGCTTCACAATCTTCAAAATGATTTTGCAGAAAAGAAATAACACTTCCTAACCCTATTTGCAAGTGGGAAACTAAGGGGATAGTCATGGGTATAGGCTTAGATCAGTCTGTTGAATAGTCCTGTCTAAACCCAGAATCTGTAACAGAATAGGTCCGAGTGGGACTTCCGCTCAAAACTGGACAGAAATTAAACATTTCTAGACACCCCGTCAGAGAAATTCTCAAAGTCATCACAGTCTAATGACACTATAATATTACAGCAGAATAAGAAAATTAAAGAAGATAGGCCAGAACTGCAATTTTGATTATTTCATTGCTCAAGAGATCATCAAGAAAGAGTATTGAAAACTTTGGTGGCGGAGAGGTGGGGGGAGAAGGTCAAATGGGAGGAAAAGACTACATACTACCAAGCTATGTATGACCAGAGAAAGTTCAGAAAGGCACCTGATATATGTGGCCACCACTTACAGATGAGCACGAGACCACGTGAGGAAAGATTTTGCTATCTGACAATAGTGCACGATGCACAACAGTAGTCTTGAAAAAATTAGTTACAGATTAAATATGTGACAAACTATCCAGCAGCAAATTACAGGCATAAGCATAGTGAGTCAGCTCTCCAAAACATTATTTAAGTATTTGACTATATAAGACATGAATCCTCAGTGACTGGATCTTACAAGAAAAGACTCTAATTGTATTAATACACATCATGTTCCTCTCTGCATGTATTTATACATGCAAACATTTTGCTGTGAAAAGATTTTCAGCAAATGTTATTTCCTTTTGGTTCTTTTACATGAATTTGTAAGTACAGGAAAGAGTGATTAACGGATTATTTACAGAGAGTCTTTACTGCACATAGGACACCATGAAAAGACAGATTTCTAAATTATTTGAAAATAACTGTTATAATAAATTAAGAATTTCTTCATAGGACATTTGCAAACTAAGAAAGAAATTAAAAAGGAAAGTATCGTACATCAGAGAGAACTAGTTGAGCTCAGTGATAATGGCAAACCAGATTACATATCAGGAAAGCAACACAGCATGGAAAACAAGTGTTTCTGTCCCTACTTTACAAATGAGGTACTGCAGGATACAAAAATTCTTGCTCTCATTTTATAAAGCACTTGAGACACTAATTCAACATACGTAGTCAGGCATATTGCTCACAGACTAAGTTTTTAAAATATGCTTAAACACTTTGCAGATCAGATCTGAAGAGTTGACCAAGGACAGGCAGGAGGTCTCTGGAAGAGAAAAATCTCAAGCCACATTTTCTGACCTCAGTTACATACAACAAGGGTTCTACAACAAGTATGTCCTTCCTCTACAAACATGCTGACAGCAAATGCAGGCACACTAGAAAATGTTCTCTCTTTTTTTTCCTTTTTTTTTTTTTAAAACGTGCCTTCAAAAGCAAGATACGAGGTTAGATAAGCCACTGGTCTGACACGGAAGTCATATGCACGTGGATAACGCTCAAGACTGTGGCCAGCAGCAATGCTGCAATTGCAATTGCTCTTCAAGAACACTGCAGAGCAGCTCTTCCTCCAACTTAGGGATGGCAGCATAACCCTTCAAAGGCCAGCTGGCCTCCTGCGAGGTCAAAGACAGGGAGCCTATCCTCAGAGAAATCGGTTCTTATTAGACTGACACCAGAACAAACAGTTTCCATCCTTTAAAGAACTTGGCTTAAAGCAAACCCTGCTTCTGCTTTTATTATCTCAAGTGATCTATATTTTAAATTAAAAAGACAAATGAACAGTTGAGTATATTTTTTTTAAATCTGCATTTATCAAGAAGTGTGACCACTGAGTATAGCGTTTACTTCCAGAAGAGTGGTACAAGAAAGTAGTATTGTACAAATCAATAAATTGAAAAGATTCTTTCTCAGAATGATTGCTTAGGAAGCTCTAACAAAATGGCTAGAATGAAATATCACAAAATTACATCTTCTAGAAATGTACAACTCCATTGCTTTAAAAAAATATATATATATATATTTCTATCTATCTCACTGTTGGATAAAACTCTGCTCAAAAGGAATTTACTGAAAAAGCAGAATGTTTAAAGGGGGGGGAAAGCATTTTTTTGGTCTATTCTTTAGGACTGAATACCCTTAAGTATATTGTAGCTGCCAGTATTTTGTAAGCCATTTCCCAGCATATGCCTGTTCTCATAGGGGCTGCACATCCACTGATACGGGTTCAAGCAACTGCAAAATCACAAAGGGATTTGTTTATAGGGAAAGGGGGCAAATAGAAATTTTTTTTAGGAAAGGACATCTGGAGGTGATTTAGTCCAAAATTCCATCAAAAGAAGGAATATTGCTAACACCAGATCAGGTCACTAAAAGCAAGTGCTTGAGCACCAAGCTCTACATTCACTTTGATGAAATCTAGAAAACTGTAGCAGGAACTGTACTTTCATGAGTCTCTATCCCAAGGAGGCCAAAATTTCTTCTTCACAATCAAGTTCATGTGTTGCCAAAGCACAGGCTGAAAGGGTTGTCAGATCTAGAAATAACAGGACTTTTCTTGGTGTAAACTCACTTATTGTTCCTCCTTTCTCTTTAATGCACAGGGAAGCTGGAATAAATCTACTCTACATGAACTTCCCTCCCCCCAGTCAGTAAGGAAGTGTTATAGTGAGAAATGACGCCTCTTATCCAACAAATGGTGCTGCTTTCTTAGTCAGCCAGTGTTAATGTAGTTGCTTGTTACATATAAAAATGGGACAGGATGCACAAATCAAAACAGACAGACAGGCGTGAAAGAGAGAAAAGAAACTCGGAAGAAGCCAACCAAATCAAAACATGAAATAGCCATCCTGGCAGAAAAAGTGCTGTGTGTCAGAGCAGCTCCTTTGCTTTCTGACTCTCATAACGACAGCAGGGAATACCCAACATACTATATACGTTTAATGGACAACATAAAAGAAAAATTGCTGGGAAGGTATTGCTGCTTTGAACATTTTAAACACACCGAGATTCCTGATTTCAGTGACAAAAATCTTCATTTATATTGCCCATGGCAGAACAATAAACTGGGAGAACAAAGCTTTCAGAAATACCAGTTTAATGAGCAAAGCTACTACAAAATGCCATCAATTTACTGCATTTGCAGGGTCTGTCCCACAAAAATGAAGTTTCTTTTTAAAAACAGGCACAGTATATACTGGATACAGCCATCAAGAATGAAATACCAGTAATACCGTACTACCCATCACAGAATTACAAAATGCACTGACCCCTAACTGCAGAGGCACAAGCAGCTCTACATGAGCAATTAGCCACATTCCTTTTCTCGCCTTATGTCAGCGTAACCTCATTAAACCTAATATTTCCCTCGCGTTTGTCTTTGGCACATTGTTCTGATCATAGTTTCATCGTTCTTCGAGCCACTTAAAAAAGCATTACACATCTAAGACCAGAGTATGGTCATTACACTACAGCTTCAAGAGCTATTCATGTATAATTCAATGATTTTTGCTCTGAATTAGCTTATTATTTATAGGATCTGGTCTAAAGGTTGTTTTTTCTTAAAGCACAAAGAGCTTGGCTATGCTTAGAAAGGTAATGCTCACTGTATCTAAATATTAATAGAAACCTTTACAATGCTATTTTATCATGTAAAGCGCATTCACCCTTCAGCATTCATCCTGCTCATTTACAGGACATACAGAGGTTACAGTCAGAGTAGTCAGAGCGGAGACAAAACCTGAAGCAATTGCAAAGCTAAAAGCAGAACCTAAAACTTCCAAGATTTGGTCTAATTACCAATGAACTTCCTCCAACAAAATCTCTTGTGCCACAAAATGGTATAAAACCACTTAACCTTCATCCATTTTCATTAATTAGATCTGAAGTTATTAGCAAATACGTTCACTATTATTATAAAGTCTTTTCTTAAGACTCACACTCTTAAAAGTAACTGAAAAATAGATACAAGTTCCACTACAGGGTTCTGCTGCCACTTGCATTTTCTTCATTCTTAAGTAACACAAATTAGCTATGTCTATAGTGGATCGATCAGTAAAATTTAAAGTTGCATTCGGTTTTACTTTTTCATCCAATAACAAAATATTTTGCAGCTTTGATAAGGATGCAAAGTGGAAATCCAGTTATAATCCCCTACCAACACTCCAAGTGTACAACACT
Organism: Gavia stellata; assembly: GCF_030936135.1. Taxonomy (NCBI): domain Eukaryota; kingdom Metazoa; phylum Chordata; class Aves; order Gaviiformes; family Gaviidae; genus Gavia; species Gavia stellata. The sequence continues at coordinate 14,108,429 of NC_082610.1, forward strand.
ATCAAAGGTAAGCTAGATATGATTCCAAGGGTGAAATTACACATGAATGAACAGTGAAATACCAGTGCGTGGAAAAAGTAGATGAGCTGGATGAGAAGGTGCTACGTGTATGCTCTGAACATACTTTAACTGACAGGGATATTTGTTACTTGAGATTTGTTACTAATCATCAACATAAACTTCAGGAGAGGAGGTACTCAACATTTTCTTGAGCGTAATTGATGAATAACACCTCCACTCTATGGAAACACACATAAGACGCAATTGATGGGCAAATGCTGAAGGCCAGGGAAGACCACGCATAGCGGAGCAGGATGAGCAGTAAGAATTGCAGCAGAAACAGAGGTTTCTATAGCTAACAATATTAGTTTCCAACACATAGAGCTGTATCTGCATGCAAAAGTTCTTGGTCTACATAAAGTGACATTACTTCTACTGACACAACTTGCTTCTATTAAAATATGCCGACATTTGCCTGTCTGGGAAATTTTTCAGAAATTGAATAAAAATGTTATTGGCATATGAGAAAAATACTAGGTATTACCTGCTGTGAGATAATAAAAAGCTGTGCAACTCCTTCACAGTAAGCACACACTGCTCATGGACTAACTTGGCTACATCTGGCAGATGAGTTCAGAGAGAGCGATCCAGCAAATGCAGCCCCAGCACGCACGTGACCGGCGGCTGCAGAACAGCCCTGAGAATCACGCACTCACATGATTACTGTTTCTTGCTACCTGCCTCGCTAGGCCTGTGGCTAGGATTTTGTTCATGGAATATTTTAGCCAAGACCTCATCAGAAAACGGCCTAGAAAACAGGGGAGTGTATACACATATCGGTGTTACACAATGCCAATTTGTCAAATCAAACCTACTGTAACTGACCAGCACAGCATCTTAAGTTCTGAACATAGTACAGACACAGACACCCCATAAAGGCAAAAGAGGCATTATATGAGATGAAACAGAGCCTCAAGGTTATGCAGTAACCGTGGTTTAAATACTACCCAGCACAATGCTCAGTTACAGCCTAAGACAGATTTTCTTTTAAACTAGTAAAAGAATTTTTACTCTTCAGCAAGAAGTACTTCAAAATAAAATTTGGCATCTGTATTACTATGCTGGAGTGGCGTTATATTTTACATTAAATTGAGAAACACGAGCTTTCTGTTCACTTATTTTGCCAACAATTTTTACACTCAGTTAATTTTACCTTTGACTTTTACGTATTATTTTAAGCCTAGGTATTGACACACACCATCTTTTTTTTCAAATCGATGAATAAAGTCTTTACCTCAGGGCCAGAGTCTAAAGCCTGTCTAACCTAGGGCTTCCTTTGCAGCCAGAGGGACTACAGACATAGAGACGTTGTAGATTCAGATCTCAGGAATTAAGCTGCAGTATGTAAAGGATGTGTAAAGGATTTTAATAAGGTAGGCTCACGTCCTGCAAAATCCCTATAGGTAAGCCCCAATACTCTGACCTCAATAATTACCCTTGTTAGTCATTGCTACCTTTAAATAGACTTGTCAAGGATATACACTATATTCACACTTAAGCAATAATGGAGAGATTGTTGGACAAACACAAGACAGGAATACAATACAGTCCAGGCAGCACAGTCTTAGAGCAGCCTTATCCAAGAACTGCAAACTATTGGAAAGGTATTTATTAATTTCATTAGTCATTCACCATCAAATAAAAAGAAACTGTATATGGTACAAAATCTCTCTCTTTTTGTGAGTGTGCATATACATATATAAAATTTGAATAGCTCTAAAGTAGCTCATGTTACTTCTTCCAACTAGTCCTTGTAGCTCAAATAGTAAATCTAATAATGGCAATGTCACTTCTACCTACCTTTTTGTCATTATCAATAGTGTGGTTTTTTTGTCTACCTAATCTTACCCAAAGTCATTGCAGAAAGTTTTTCATACAAACACCTCTCATGTGGTGACCAGGTGGAATAGAGTAACACTGAAGTAACAACTTGAAGAACCCCTTTGAGGATGTTATCTTGGTTTTGTTGAATTGGTTTTTACAATGCCCACTTAACCTCTAATTTGTATAGTTTAAACCTCAGTAAGAGTCTGGACTGAAATGACTGCAATTTAAGGCTGTTTTTCCAAATCACATTACATGCAGATAGTCTAAAAAAACACATTGGTGTAAGATGGTTCTCATTTCTTTAACACTGTAGGAAAACACCAGCATCTTTCCATCAGTACTTTCTTCCTTCTCTGCAATGTGAACAAACACTCTCCTTTGGAAAAGACTCCTTTTACAAATTTTAGCCCTCCCTCACTGCCAGATTGGACATGCCAAGACAAGACCAAGTCACTCACCTTTTCCAATCTCATAAAAATTTCGAAAAATTACTTCTGGGCAATTTTCAGAAATTCAAAAGAAATAAAAAACGAAAAAGAAGTATTTTGCAGTCAATTCAACATCTGACATTCAGCCGCATGCAGCTAACCTTTGTGTTTCCCTTTTTTCTCCTTTCTGGTGCTGCCAGTCTGACAGCTCGCAGCTGCTGCCTTGGTTTTTTTAGTTGGTTTCGGGGCTTGGGCATCCACTACCACCTTTACATCTTCCTGTTCGGCCTCCTGCACTGCTTGAAAGATTCAGGGTACCCCATCATAAAGAAAAACAGAGAGAGAGAAGACAGAAACAAAGAGAGAGAGACAAGAGAGAATGAGTTGAGAACTCTGTGGAGGCATAAAAGAGTAAGCAGACACAGCAGAGTTTGGTATCTCAGACAATTCATGCAGAGAGTCAAAAAACCCAGAATTTGGAAAGCTACAGTAAAAACCTGAAAGTATTAGGTTAGCTGGGATGTATTTCCTAACTTTTTTCCTCCTTCCAATAATGTATCAGCTCCTAACTTTCAGGCCAAAAGTGACATCAGAATATTAAATTGTTGCTGAGCTATTGTAGGAAGCACTTTTCCACATAGTAAAGCTCTGCCAGACTGATCATCACCAGTGGCAGCATGAAGGCAGAAAAATTTTATTTGGACTTTGTACTGCCTGTGCTTAAAGCTACATCCTAACCCTGTAAACAAGGAATCATCGGAAGGTTATTTTCAAAACACATCTTGCATAATTGTATACATCACAGTATGATGAGTAGAACGGCCATGCATTTTATGGTGAAACGATACCCAAGCTGAAATTAAAAACTCCTCCTACTTTGTAACACACACAAATTAATTAATTCCTTAGAAGTCTCAACATAATATACATAGCAGAAACTGTGAATGTCAGCATAATTCATGCAATGCAAGTTGTTTTCAAAGTAAAAAGAAGCTTTATCATTTTCTAAAAGCATGACACACTTTGAGGTCAGTATTTGAATCTGTGAAAGCAACACACACAGTAACTCTTTCTTCTGGCCAGGCCAAGCCTTGAAGTGAAATAATATTGAGTTTACAAAGACATAAAAGCAACTACCTTTGTGAAATGCATAAAGGAATCATCAAACTTCACACCCCAAACAAAACAACCTGTAGGTGGGCACTGCTGGTGCCAGCTGCCAGTCACTGTTGCTGAGCCCCACGGGCTTCACGTGGTGACTGGGGCTTATCTCAGAGGAGTAGCACCCTGGCACCTGGGGCCTCCCACCATACCTTCCTTTTTCCCAAAACTAAAGTGCTTTCTTTAAAAGCATAAAAAAGTCCACTAAGGAACCTTACTGGAAAGAACTGGTTGCCCATGAAATGACTTTAAAAATATCCCGACAAACTTCATAAACCCCCAAAAGACCCAATGATGCTCAATGCCTGTGGACTGCCAGTAATTTCTCTTTGAAGGGCGAAATTCTCCCTAGGCTTCTGGTCTGTGAGGCAACTTCCCTGTTCACCAAATCCTTCATGCGCATGAACAGCAATAGAAACACCAAGGAGATTCTCAGGGGAGTAAGATGAAACAGATTTAGCCATGTCTGTGTAGACTGTAGCTTACAAACCCACAGCTACCCTCCCCAGCACAGCAATCTATGATAAATAGCATTACATTCACAACACAATCAGCATCTGAGGCACTCAATAAACACGCTCCTTTTCTCATTACGCGGAGGAAGAGTTCAAGTTTTGTGGAGAATATACATTAAATTAGTAGAGGAGTGACTAAAAGCCCAAAGAAACAGCTTGTCACTGCCCAACTCCTCATTCCTGTCTTTATCATACACTAATGACAAGATTGCAGTCCCTTTGCTGAGTGTAAAGGAGCGCTGGAAATGAATAAGACATAACCAAAGGAGTGAGTGCACAGGACGCCAGGGAAAATGGCACATAAAAGGCAGTACACTGGGTCCTATTTCCACGAGCACAGCAGCCTCCGACTAAGGAGGGAAGCAAAGAGTTCCTGCTCCACAGTCTTTGAATACGTGTGATTTGCCAAGCCAGCAATCTGTCCTATATTTGTAGCTCAATCTCTCTTTAAAAACTAGGGTGCGTTCTTTTCATTGTTTTAAAGATGATAATCCACGTTATAATTAAATTCAGTATTTTACAAATTACCTATATTAAATGACCAGACAGTTCTCTAAATGCTTTTAAATATGGCAATATTCATTCAGTCAGATGAAGCATGATTTACTTCGTCCACCGGAATGATTAATCAACAAAGGATGAAACATCCTGACATTGTTCCTTGAAAAGTTAAAGACTTATCTTCACTACCTTGTCAGCCATCCTTTGATCTAACAAGTAAAAGCCTGAAGCTTTTTGAATTGCTTTTGTCTCCTGACTTTCGGCAAGAGATATCTGATTACAAGTGCAGTGATGGAGCGCCAAAGGACAGAGGCAATATTGCCATTGCTTTACTCTGTAAGACAGAGAAGAAGATTTCAGTCCAGTAGCCATTTTGAGCATATGCCATAACTGCTCTCTATGGTAAACAGGACTTTCAGACATAAGTGATGGAGACTGCAAAATAGGACTTAAACCATAAATGTGCAGATACTGCAGCTGGGTTCATGAAAGGAACTGGCACAGAATTTCTTGTTTCTAAAGGATGCTTTTCTGAGCTTTAATATTACATTTAAAGTACTACCTCTAAAATAAATCCAAATCAAATCCCAAAATACCATGTCCACCACAAAACCCCAACAACTTATTCTTAGCTATTAACTATTCAGCAAATAGCAGACCTCAGCTAAGGTTCATTCACTCACTAATGTTTTCTCTTCTGACTGCAGATATCAAAGAAATTACGTAGTTAAGCACAGGGCAAGCACAGGTCTTCCCCTGCCCGTAAGCGCTAACCTCCCCAAATACCTCCCGTGTTAAGGGCTGCCCACTGCAGCGAGGCAGGCAGTGAAGTTTACACAGCACAGCAGCTCCTGTCAACAGGGCCAGTCCAGACTTTGATCCTTGCAGAGGAGTGGGCAACGGGCTATCTTCTGAAGCTGCCGACCTACAGAGCGAGGTCTGTGGACCTACCTTGCTCAGTGGGTCTAACAGATTTAAAAGTAAAAAGTAAAAAATTCTGTTTTCTGTTTCCAGTGCTTTCTCCTGCCCTGAAGAGTTGTAAGAACGACCATTTCTAACACCCTCGGTACTCACTCTGCAGCTGGTCATTAGCATGTGGAGCTTTGAACTTACCGAACCAGCACTCCTTCTAGTCTGTCTTTGTGGAGATGAAGCAATTCGTAGAGGCAATGTTTACCCCCAACCATGTTGTCAGGGGATCAAATATCCTCCTCTCTGCCCTCTACTACATCTTTGGATCACTAAGTAACAGTCTGACAAGAATTTCCCTTCTCAGCAGGATGGGAACCTTGAGGCAAACTCTAACCTGCATTCTCCACAGGCTCTAGATAGCCCCATAAAACAATTTACAGCTCCCCGCAAGAAAGCCTGAATAAGGAAAATAAGATAAACTGGCCTCCCTAGATAATATTCACTGATATGACAATATGATTATGTCCTTAGTTGGATGTTAAAAAGTTAAAAACAATGATATGCAGAACCTCAGAATAAATAAATTAAGAACCTTAAATGCAGCTATACAGGGATGGAGTTTCAGACTGACACTCAAAAATGCATTCATTTCAGTACAAAAAGAAATTTAGGCAACTTTAAAAATCCCTATTGAGAGTTATCTTAAACAATAGGAGACTACACTTGAAAATTTAGCCCAATACTCCATATGCCCCAGCCCAAATTATTAAAATCGTCACTTAAAAAAACCCAACAGATTTTTCTTTTCTATTAGAATTATTTGTTTGTACTAGAATTTGCATTTAGACAAGACAAAAATGGAGGAGCATGTGTTGTGGTGAGACAGAATTCCAAACAGCAAGTAATGCTGGACTCTCAAATCTGGTGTTTCATTCTCGTTTGGGCTCAGGAATTGTAAGAAATAGTTTTGAGATAAATGGCAAGCTTTCAAATGAAGCAATGACATGATTTTAATTTCAGTGTTATTCATCCACATTCATTAAAATCAAGTATTGACTACTAACTTCAGCACAGTATTAGAAAAAAATACTTCTGGGGAGACAGAAAAGAGCACAGATTGCAATATTAATTCAGGATCTGAGCTGAAAAGAAAAGAGGAACAACAAACAGTCTATTAACATAATACAAGGTGAGTGTAGAAGGACTTGCATCAAAGTGGAGAATGGCAGTGTCCTGGCTTCACCTTGCATCACCAATGGCCTAAATGCTAAAAGTGGGAAAAAAAAGCCTCTCCCATGAGCCAGTTCTGTATTGGACAACACCGCATGTTACAGGGGATAAAGCTACAACGCGCAATCAAACAAAAGCATGCAATTTGTAAGTGAATAATCTGTGATGCAGACAACACAGAATTGAAAAAAAATATTGAAAGATAGTTATCCACACATATTTATATGAGTAAATTAAAATGAAAGGCATGTTTTCCATCTGGCCTTCGTGATGAGAAGTTCACACAGGAAATTAATTTCGAAGTAGCATGCAATGAAATGCAGATTATTTTTTTCCATTTGCATGACCATTTTTCTTGATATGAGTGCTTGCACACTCTTAAGATCTTAGAGGAAGAAACAAACAAGCAAAAATACCTATGAATCATAACTTACCAATCTCTATCACATAAAAATGCCATGTGCTAAAAAAAAAAAAAAAGTGGGTTTGATCAGTACATTTTGCTAAGAATGAAGTGAGTGAAAAATCAGAAAAAGAAAAAAAATTTAAATGGATACATTAAAATTTGTGCAGTCTGTCTGGAAAGCACCTTAAGTAGAAAGAGGCTGAACCAGATTATGAGGTATGTGAGGCAAATCATTGGCTCAGCTGTATAAGGCAAATATTCATTCTATTTACCAATGTCCTCTCAACAGTAAAAGTGAAATCCAGAATAAATACCATGCAAAGAAAGATAAACTACAGTTCAGTCACGGTGTACCTTAACAAATCAATGCAAATTGGTTGTCCTTTTCTTACTGTTGCCTGAGATGCTCTTGTGTTTCACTGTAAGAATGGCTTGCTGTTTCACTTTGTGAAGTTCTAGCCTTAGTGAATCACTGCTTATTTGGGCTGTCGTTCGTTATTACTTTATTTAATTAACTTAGATTCTGAACTGGTCTAGTATTTCTACAGTCATCTAAATGACACTGGATTCTATCAGAAGTATTCTGAAGGTGAGCAAACCCACTATATTTTACAATGCAATGAAATATTTTTATTAGTTTTATATAGACACTAAAATCAGTTAAATACAAGGGCCTGAATTAGGGCAAGGACTCTGGTATGTTAGGCACTATTTAATCACATGCAAAGATTTGATTTCTGGTTCAAAGTGCTTATAATCAAAGGCATTACCCCTGCAGCTAGTAACTTACAGTCAGATTCCAGGTTCCCAAAAACTTACATTGCCCATAAATTCCCTACAGCTCCTTGCAGTTTATGTATCTAACACTGATGTGTTGACCAGGCTGATTTTACAAAGCTGAAAATACTCGTAAGTGAAACTGAACGTGAACAGGCTGAGAAAAAGGAACAAGTGGACATGAGAACCTGGTGCTGCTTAAGGACATTATCAAAAGCTCATTGCTATAAGGAGATTTCTTCAGAAAGAATAAAGGAAGGAATTAAACAAAAGGCTCTTCTTAACCCCCACATATCTGCTGTCTGACCCTGGGGAGGGGGAAAGAAAAGGGAGCATGTGAAATGGAGAGTTAATAGCAATGAGTTAGACTCTTTGGGAAAGCAGACCACTAATAAGGAAAGCTAAAATTATCCATGAAAAACCTATGCCAGGAAGATTAAGGACAGTAGAAATTACATAATTATTTTGTGTATCAGGGCCCTGAGGGCATGAGTAGGCTTTAATTGCCCTGGGGAGCCTCCCTGGGGGCTTCCACCCACACCCTGCCCCGGGCCACAGGCTCCCTTTCAGCTCAGCCCAGGGCTGTGCTGTAGGTGTGCTGCTTCCCAGCTGTGTCTCCTGGGCGGACGCTGGCGCTACGCTGCAGGTAGCTCATCTGCTCGACGGACCCCTCATATGTACGCTGCAGACTTGTCTCCTGGCCCCGTCTCCTTTCCGCCCTGAGTGGCACCGTGGAGGGCCCTGGCCCCGGCTCATCCCTTGTCGTGTCTGGGACTGCTGAGAATCCCGTCAGCAGCGGCCGGCTCTGCCCACCACGTTCGAAGCCTGTGGGATGGTGCTCCATCTGCGAGGGCATTGCCCGTGCTGGGGTCACCCTCACCTCCTGGCCCCGGCTGCTCCCGGACACTGAGACTGTCACGGACAGAAAATAATGGCTAGTTGTGAAGTAGTAACTGAAAGTAAATATACTTTAAGTGGAACTTTAAAGCAAAGAGAAAGGAGTTTTTCAAGCAATTTTGAGCAGTTGCCTCTAAACTTTCTTCTCAAATCTTTCAGTACCAAGAACCACAAAAAGACCTCCAAACCACTCGCCACCCGCTGCTCTCTGATTGTTGCTGCTGGGTTAGTTTGTTCATTTTGGAAATGTACTGGCGCAGTAAGAACTGCTGATAAATCAGAAAGATGCTTTAAAGGATGAAGGTGAATAGACGGTGGCTGAAAGGGAGATTGCAGAATATATGCTTATTGGAAGTTAAGTATTTTGCCCACATGATACTTGGAGTGCTGCCTGATCTCTCAGTATTAATAGTCTTGTGCACAGAACACTCCTTGCTATCTTCAAAAAATAAACTAATACCTTTCATTTCAAGGTCAGTGGAAAACAGGGACAGCGAGACACTGTTTTGATGAACACGCAAATATATGATTTTTAAATGAATGGTTAACTGATGTCATCTTACAAAGTTGACAGCTTGATACTCATCAGAAAACTCTCTCATCGTTCATGGTAAAGGAGCAGAATGACACATTGAGTTTAACAATCCAGAGCTATGACTTGTCATCAGAAGTCTGTTCAACACAGCACACAACCATTATATCTAGATGTGCTGTCAAATATCAAAGAAGGAAAGTAAGAAAGTAATTTTGCCTTTTTACACATGGTTAATCTAAATCTCTAAATTGGAAGTTGCCATGAAAATGACTCTGAGTGTATCTAATTGAAAACATTTTTAATTTCAAGTCTTTTTAAAAAAAAGAAGCCACAGCTGCAACAAAATATGGTAATATTAATGAAAGCATATCTGGCACTCATTCAAATCTCTGCCTTCCTCAGTGCTGTGAAAAGAAAAAAATCGCTCCCCAATGGAAATTCACCATTTTCACAGAAGTAAAATTACTCTTCTCTGTGAAAATAGGCTTTCATAATTTGCATTAAATGTAATTAAATAATGTAATTAAATTGTTGCAGTAACTAGTGTATCTCTGCGTGCTACTTGGCTCCAGGAATGCTCAGTATGTATTTGCAATCCAGATTAAAAAGAACTGTACTCATAGCAGAATTTTGCAATGTCATATCAGGCTGAAATTTGTTCAGGTTTTCAACAAACTTCACAAAATAAGTGGTGTAGAGATACATGAAAACAAACCAGCAGATGTGACTGTGAGGCATTACAGAATGGCAAGTAGAATTTAATAAAAATTTTAAACAAACAGGTAGCAATATGTACTTATGAAGGACACTGAGTCAAAAATAAACAATAACACAAGAAAGAGAAGACAAAGGAATTTGTAAGTGATCTGTCCTACACAGAGGGATTAAATTTATTCCAGTGAATAAATGACTTTGTTGTCTTTTATATACAATGTAAACTTAATAGCAATACAAAATGTTGTTATTGGTTCTTATTTCGCTATTTATAATGATGAAATAGTGATGAAGTTGTATTTGGTACTGCAAGAGAGAGAGGCATTATTTGTAATCATAACAACTGGAGACAAACATCATGGAAGTTAATGGAAGGATACCTCTTGCTTGAAATGGCGGGCAGATAATTTAGAGTCTAACCTACAAGTGTGGTCCCAAAACTATATTAATACCCTCATTTCAGTGGGGGGTAAAAAAAAAAAAAAAAAAGATGACACTGCATTCATCATTTTACATGAACACTTTCTGTTACCTCCATATACTCAGCTTTGTCCTGGACTTATCTAGAAGTGCTGCCATGAAACTATTTCTCCTACTAGTGTACCTATGTTCCTAGATGCATAGATTATAAAACAAGAGGTTCTGTTCCCATGAAATATATCTCTGTAATCCTTTCCAAGTAACAAAAGCCATTTCCTGCACTCTTGGTCCTACCTGATCTACAGATGCTGACAGGCAAGGACTGGGTTACCACTGGCTAATACTCCAGCTCAAACTAACCACTCGTGGACCAGAGTGCCAAGGATTCCTCTTAACTCGAGTTGGCCTGTTCAACTTAATTCATGTCAGTTCCCACAGATAACTCACATACTTTTGTTGTTATTACTTAATTAGGCATTATGCCAACAACCAAAAGGTTTTAAAAAGATATACTACATGCAAGTCATTTACAAGCTACAGGATCTGAAAACTTTTACCTGTAGGTGAAATATGGGCAGGAACTGAGAAGAAATGATCTGTCTGGAGACTTGTGCATGGTGAATTCTGCAAAGCCACTTCCTCAGTGGAAGGGCACCCCTCTCCTTAAAAGTCTCATGGCACCCAGCGGAATTGCTAGTAACACTTGGCAGGGAACAGAAATACTATTTCATCCTACCAATGTGCCACCTCTCTGCTTTGAAGGTATCTAAGAAAAAATCATGGTGATCCTGGCAATACTCCTCCTTCCTCTGTGGAGACACACTTTCAGCAGAGCCTTTTTGTTATTTATTAAACTAACAAAAAAGGAACTCAAAAGAACCCTGTACCTGCTCAGTTTCATACTGAATTAAACTGGTCCCAGCATCTTCAATCCCGAGCAACGCAAGTGTAGGAAAGTCACATCTGTGTTATCCCCTTTGTGAGCTGGCCCAGCTGAGCTCAGTCACAGCCCTTAATTAACATCCCTCCATCCTATTGCATCTTAGATTTATTCGCACTTCCCTTCAGCTCCAATCTAGATGAAGCAAAATGCACGTGCAGCCAGAGGACTAGCAGCAATCCCCCTGCAACTCCCTGCAGAGGTTCAAAAGCAGCCAAGGGCTCCTTTATATGGAAAAACTTATGATCAGCTTAACTAGCGAAATACGCTGTTCCACTGTTTCTATCTACAAATAGCTCACCAGGCTGATGTTCTATTCCAGAACAAAAGTGACTGACTTTTTACTCCACACTCTGATAATTATTCTGGAATGAAATGAGTTTTTATTCCAGAGCAGAGTTGCCCATCAGGGAGCCATTGCAGCACATATAACTGCATCAGAATAAGCTAGGGCAGTGTATGAAAGAAAATTTCCCAGCGCAGAAAGCCTAACATCTCAGAATTGCTGAGATGTTATCTCTGACCTACTTTGCTCAAAGTACCGTAGAGATATCTCCACACAGGCATCCAATTATTTGTTGGAATCAACAAGTACTTTTGTGCTACACAGAATTAGTACAAGCTAAAAAAGAGAGTAGAGGAGGATGATAGGTGGAAAGAAGTGTTCTTTTTGCAGCATTTGCAGTACAGAAATTGATTTCACAAAGATGCTCATCCAAGCAATGTAGTTCATTCAGTAGCCCGTCAACTCCCATCAAAGAGTCATTCTTAACTTAAAATCAGCATGCCCATAACAGAAACAAATGAACGGAAAAGAGCAGAATAGTTCTTTAGAAACAGCCCAGCTGTCTCATGCATCCGACACTCCCACATACAAATGTTTTTATTGAAGGGGAAAAAAGTGCCAACCCTGAAGCTGAATACCATAGTTAAAAATGGCCATCAAAACCTAACTATGTACCATGCAAACAGTGTAACCTAAGACACTAAGCACATTCCCAGAGAGGACCACACCAAAAAAGGACACTTCTGGAGTTCTTACAATATTTCCAAAAGCAACGTTCCTAACAAAGGATTTTACAAGGCCATAAAACACTTTACTAGGTCATTAAATTCTCCTAAGTTGGCTTTTGCTAACTGCACAGTTTATTACAAGGACAGCTGTCCCCCGGGATTAACAAACTCTGGGTTGAATATGAGAAATATTACTATGTTTTTTTGCTTCTCTGAAACCTTGTGAAATATTGAAAGGGTTTGAGAGACAAATTTAGAACAAGCTGGTTTAAGGGGAGTAAATTAGTAAGTATTCCAGTAAACGGTGTGGTATAATATTACAGGAAGGGTCACTTTTACCTTAAGAGCACAGTTAATCTTACTTAAGTCAGAAAGTCCACTCTGGTGCAAACTGTTGCAAAATTTAGGTCAGTTAGTGCAGATATGAAATTTGCTACCACTTATGGGATGATAATGTCTGTTGCTCTGATCCATGAAAATTAAAACCTTGTTCAATTGACAGTACAGGAGGCACGTCTGTACCATAAGATACTATTTCTTAGAACAGTTCTGTACCTTTGATAAGCTATTGAGTTAAAAAGAAAAGAGAGAAAATGTCTGTTTTCTCTGATTGAAAAATAAAGAAAACAAACTAAAATTCTGTGCTAAATCAAATTCTTGGTCAGACTGGAAAGAAATTTAGTTTCATCTTAAAAAACTTCTACCCAGACCCTGAGAAAAAGACAGTAAAGAGGGAGAAATATTATTAATGCGTTTAATGTTTTTTAGAAAAACATAAATAAAATAAGAGAAAAAATAATTCTCCATCTGAAATCACTTATGGTAGCCTATCTGCCTGCAGAAGCAAGATAAAAAAGGCCCATTATTAATGTAACCTTAACATTTAATCAATGCAATTTCCAATTTCTGACAATAAATTCTGTAGCTGCAACCACACCAAAAAAATTCCACCAATTGCAAACCGGGGGTAGAGACTCTGAAACCTGCACTTCTCACAGCATGATTAGTTAATCCAGTAAATACCTGCCATCTCCTTCTTGAAAGATATGACCACCAACTGAAAAGGAAACGACAGGGCAGATGAAAAGTATAGCATGTGCAGTATACTTGATAGAGACCTGAACTGAATGATCGATTTAGCTTTCGTTTGTTTGTTTAAGAGTAGGATACTAGTTGGTTTGGGTTTTTTTCCCAGAGGTAGATTCACAAAGGCATCTTAGCTTTTGGGTTTTAGACACTAAACCTTAAGTACTCTGCCACCTATTAGCATTCCCAACCTGAAAGCAGCCAACTGCATTCCCAGTACCAGTAGATTTCAGTTCCTCTCCCACATACCAGTCAACACACAGGGAAGGAAGCCTTTTGCTATTGAGGCTTAGGAACCAAATTCAACTTAACGATCTGCAAAACAAGACAATTTGAAAATTACTGTTCTCTATAACTCTTGGAAGTGCTGGCAACCCGGAACGAGATCCACAAGAGACACAATATTGAACAAGGGTTACCCAAGCTTCCTTCTAGGAAATCCTGAGGAAAAGCACGCACCTACCCTCATTAGGGGGCCATATGAGCACAGAACTAAGTAACAACTGGTTTCCTTAGGATTTATTTCTGATGATTAAATTCTCTGATGTCTAACAATACAGAAATGGCATTATAATTTTTTCCCTATGGCTGTGATACTTGAAGTGTCTCTGTCCCTTCTGGATTCTGTAATCTTTAATACGAAAGCACAGACCACACCGTACAAGCTTGAAATGTTCTTCTCTACCTACTCACCTATTTTAATGAACGTTGCAGAAACACAGTATCTTTGCAATGATTATATTCAAACTTAGCTGAAATTAGTTAACAGGTTTCAAATTTACTGTTAACACTGTCAGACTTAAGCGATATTATGTATAGAGGAATACATAGAGTGGAACAGCATAAGCTTTACTTAGTAGGAATCAAGGCTGAAGACATATAAATATTCATGGCAGAAGGGACAAGCCACTCTTTCTTCCCCACAGCGCTGAAATGGCAGCTAGTTACCTCACTCCCTCCTGTTAGGCTAGCATTGCAAGTTCTGATGTTTTTACCCCAAACACAAGTGAAGGATATCAATTATTTACTGAAAAAATCCAAAACAACAACCTTTGTTCTCATTAGCATAAATTTAACATTGAGAGCATCATACTATGACTTGCAGTAAATATACATGCAACAGATCATATTCGTATACCATGATATATGGAGCTGCTGTTGCTGTTAAGATACGATTCAACCAATGGTGCTTGTTCTTCCGAATGTTTCATTCTGCGTGTTCTTGTGCGACTGTCCACATTGGACTGAACCATTAATGGCTCCTGGCGCTTTTTTTTCTGCTTCTGTTCTAGCAGTGCTCGCTGAGGAAAATATAAAGAAAAGCATCTGTTACTGGACTCCAAACAGTAGCAACCTATGATGAAAAACAATGGATATCTTTACATCTTCTCCAATTTTCCAGTGGCAGCAGTTGGCAAGTGGGATATTGGGATATCGGGTTATAGGAAATCTTTCCAAAAAAACACAACCAACCCATTGCTAAAACACCTTCTGCTGAAAACAGCAAATAATTAAAATAGATCTTTCTGAGCAGTCTACCAGCTGTCAGAGCTTGCTTGGAGATAACCCTTGGGAAAACAACAGTGTGAGAGTACTGGCTGTGAAGCAATGGGAGAGTAAGCAAGGGCACAAGGCAGAGATGCCAATTTAAGTTTCTGTAAATTAAAAGCAGGTAAGCTGCAAACTAGAATCAAGTGATAAGGCTGCACATGAGCCTAATTTAACAACTATACAAGATGAACTTTAATTAAACACTTGAATTTCTCAGCTAGACCTGCTGAAAACCAAAGCCTTCAGAATCCGATGGCACCATAGGCACATCTCTCTTTGAGCCCTCTTCTACCACCTCAGAGAACTGAACTGTTAATTTTACTTATCCATTACCTTACCATTTCCCTGCTACTGTACAGTGATTTTTTGCTTCTAGAAAGGAGATGCACTAAAACTGAAGAATAAGAATGGAGAGTGGACTCTTTCAGCTCCATAAGTTGTGTGGAACACCTCAACATGACTTCAAAATTATCAGAATCTAGTACAGGATTATGGCATAAATAGAAAGTATTTGAATTTGAAAATGAGATGCTGGTAGACATGCAAGCTGATAAAAATATGGGAAAAGAAATGTATAGAAAAATAAAATTAAACTCATAAGGTTTAACTATAAACATGACAAAGTTTTATGAAAAGGGGACCACAGAAAAATCAAAGGAAAAGTGGAAACCTCAAACCCCATTAAAACGTGATGGCAAAATTCCCTGAGATTTCATGGGAGAGATTCTGAATCACTTTCTTGTACAAGTCATGTAGAAATACAGTAGCAAAATAAGCAACATAGCACATAGTGCCACTGGTTTACAGCCACAAGGGCTAAATCCATGGAACGAAAAGAAAAAGATGTAAAAACTTTGGGGTAAACCTCTGTTGGGTGGAATGTCTGGCAGAACCTCTTGTCCTTTCTGGTCCATCAAAAGGGTAACAAATACATTGTCAGTTAGCTTAAAACAAGTCCAAGTCAGTGGAAACAAGAAACTCAAACCACAGTCATAAGAAAAATTTTAATGGAAGTTAGACTTCTAAGTAAGCTGTAACCTCCACAGACTTCTCTTTTGCATTCCCTAATCAGGGGATGCAATTTTCTATCAATTACCAGATATATGTGTCAGTGCTTTCATTACTCCAAGATCTAGACTTCAGAGAGCAAGTAGGTCCCCCTCCAAAGTCTTACCTGCCTGTCAAGCTTCTGCTGACGCAGGCTGCTCCCCTCATCATCCAGAACACTGCAAAGACAAAAAGTACGTAATTGGAACAAATTCATCACTCAAAACAACACCTAACAGCAATCACTGGAGCAAACTCTTGCAGGCGTTATCCATAGAAAACTCCCACTATGTTCCATGGAAATTTGCCTGCCCTAACCTGCAAAAGTTGGCTTGAGAATTTAAGTGCAGTCCATGAAAAACTGAAAAACTGGTTCACATAACCTTCAATAAAAATATATATTCAGCCACTTCATAAAGAAATCTAAGATCCACAGTCTATAGCTTGTTTTCTTCTCCACTGTCTTCTAATGCAAAATGTCAATGCATACAGCAACGGGGTTTGATGGAAAATTTGCATATAAAGCATATAAAAATTGAGGAGTGTAAGAGAGCTGCTTAGCAACTCAGCAGTATTCAAAATTATGTTAGGGAAGTTAACTGTCTAATCTTTTGCACACTGAAAACCAGAATTTATTCCTGAATATCTGAAAAGTCACACTGATTGCAATGCACTTCAACTTTTAGAGACTGGTGAGACAAACAGTATTGTGCATTACCATATTTCTTTCTGCTAATTGTTGCTGGTTGGGAGATTAGCTCCTGCACATTCAATCATTTTCATTAACTAGACGTTAAAAACTAATGGCATTGAAATCAGAAAATTATTTTTGTGAAGTATTTTATCAAACTACTGACTACACATTATTTTTCTGGAGAACAAAGGTCTCTATTGTAAGAGCATTATGAGTAAATGTTGAACATAGATAATTAAATCTTTTAAACTGTAATATATCATCTACAAGGAAAATAGTTCTATAGAACAAAATGTAGCCTCTTACAAGCAGAATTCGTTTCCTCTTACAACACATTTTTATAAAAGATTAGCCCCTTTTTTATAATCACTTTTAACAATTAAAAAGAAAAAAAGAAAAAATCCAGGACAAACAAACTTGGATTCTGACCTACATACAACCAAATTGTATTGCAATGGAAATTTCATTTTAAAAAAGTTACTTCCCATGTATTAATATACGCTGTTTAGGGGACAGTCACATCATAGTAAAGCTAGATAGGACAGCTAATAAAGGCATGCAGAATGCCACTCTTCCCATGCCAGCATTATCAAAGACTTATAGTTAGGCATTATTGGTAGTATCAGCCTTTTACAATTTATACTCAGGTTATCTCTTACAAAAGGCTGATGCTCCACAGAATGAAACTATGCTGTACAAGTACCTTGGGGATGAAATTACACAGTCTCTTGAAGAGGTAATGCATGACTCATAGTCCACAAAAAAATTAAAGAAAAGAAACCCTCACGCTCACAAAAATGTTCTGCTTTACACCAAGCATTCTTTGTTTGATAAATCACAGAAACAAGTTATAAAAAGAAGATACACATTCCTGCATGGTATACAATATCAGGTTTTTTTCAAGAGTGCTTCCCTACAACTGCAATACATATTAGCTGCACTGCTAGAAAGTAAAACTACCCAAACAGATATCTTTGGCCAAACAATTGAGTAAAAGATGGCTAAGTATAAAGTTGCAGGCTTAATGGCCTGAACAAATCCTCCTCATTTAAGACAACACTTGAAAAAAGCCAAAACCATGTAACAATGCTAATAGAGACCATAAGAACTGCAGAGGCAGCAATGCATATACAGCTTTAATACCCAAAGAGGTCAAGAGCCAGTATTGCTCCACTCCACCGGTCATTTGCAGAGCTAAGGAGAAAACTCTGATCTCTTCTCATCTTCTGCTTTATAAATCAGACTATGCTGACTCCCTCAGATATGTTAAATGAGCTATATATACACATCTCAGACATTCCCATAAACCACCAATTCAGTAATTATCTTTATATGAATATAATGGTTTTCAGTACTACGCTGGATTGGCTATAATTGTAAATCCGGTATCACAGACAAGGTGTCTAAGTGTTCTGGATGACTCTAGCTTCCTCTGCTTTCCCATCACACTGTATCCTGGCATAATACCCTGCATGGAACTAGGGAGCAGGGAAATGTCCTCCGTTGGGTTCTAAACCTTCCCTCTGATTCCCTGGGAAGCCACAACAAGCTAAATTCAGGTTCAAGTGAGCAAGCACAGCTCCCTCAGATCTCTTCATGCCCAACCTTACCACGGTAAACACGGCAGTTTAAGTAACACCATAGCAAATACCAGTCAAGAGGAAGGGTGTGATTTGCATTGATTCAGCATTCCACAAATGCAAAGCAACTATCAGACACACCAAAGGACTGCCAGAAAAAATGAACCTCCATCCAAAACATGTGGATGCTGTAACGTTAAACACCTCTCCATATTGCCCTTCTACTTCAAGACTTTGTTTTTAAAGCCTCTGAATATATGCAATCAGAGCTGACACCAAAAGCAGCATGGCTTGAAAACCAGCTGACAAGCTCCTCTGGAACTTCCAGGTCCTTCATTCTCTCACTTCACATTTTATGAAGTTCTGGGTTGTTTTCCACAATCCTTTTGTAAATATGCATTAACTACAAGCCTTGCATTATCTAAGCCATAACATTCAACAACTAAAATCGAACTCCAGCTTTCTTCAATGATACCGAGGTTCAGTAGAATACAGTTATTTCAACAATACTCACCTTCTCCAGATTACTGGACTTGGACTAGAATGCCTTACTCCTACCAGACAGACAAACCACTCTTTTGAATCCTCCACAGTGTAGAAAAGGCCTTAAAAGTAATCTCATTACCACCAACTCTGTATATTTTCACAGTTACTTAATGCCAGTATCAGTGAAAAGCTGCAGTTCTGTCCCTTCTTGATGCCTAAATAATAGTTAAGCAAGTCCAAATAAAAAGAGGATCCAATTTAGCCTATATATCCTTCTGCTGGAATAGCACAGCACTCTAGTTCGAAACTGTGTACTTTGTTAATATTTTCTGCAGGACTCGTGGACCTTGGAGTTGCTGATTAGCAGCCGGTATTCCACATTCCCTGATTTTCAATGGAAGAACTCTCCTGAGACTAGGTGACTCCCAAGATTTGCCATTAAGGGCAATAATAAATTTTCAATAAATAAATAAATAAATGGATGGGTGAATGACTAAATGAATAAATAAAAATAATAAGCTCTGTTTCAGTAGCAATTCCATCAAGCCCTCACTCTTGTTGCCTTTAAAAACATCTGCAGCAGACTCTGAGATGCAAGTGTGTAACCACAACTGGCCCTTTCTCACACATCAGCAAAGCCTTGCAGAAAGATTTAGCAGATGATCTTGCCACAGTATCTGGCAGTCCCTGCACTCTGACAGATGCTCCAGGGTCCAAGAGCTGAAATCCAGAGAACCTACCCTGTTCTTTCTTTGGGAAACACAGAAATCTAGAAGCAGAAGCGCAGCCTTTGCCCTTCTTGGTCTTTGAAAAGAACAGAAATCAGTTCCTCTTTCCTCTGGAAGAGATGTGCACATGGTGAGGACCCAGCCTATCCTGCCCAGTTTCAGAAGTGGCCATGGTTTTGTTGCTCAGTGGTCCAAATAACTGGGATGGTAAGAGACTAATGTCCCAGTACAGTGGAAAAACTACGGCTGTAACATGGCAGGACCATTACAGGAAATAATCTCATGGAGAGCAAGGCTGTTAGAACAATTCTGCCTACATGTTTGATGTGATGCTAGAAAGTCCCAGCAGCAGCATGAAACTCAGTCAGTCTTAATAGAGAAATATAACTTTATAATTCACAAAAATTGAATTATTGAATATAATGCATACATATTAGCAATCTGCTGAGCATGCTGAAGCATCCTGAAAATCCAGCAAGGTTCCTTTTTACTCCTGTTTGATCAAATATCATGTATCGACCTGGCATCTTGGCTATGGCTTTGACCGCATTTAAAACAAAAAGCAATTTTACACTATATATAACATCGTAAACAGCACTTCAGGTTTGCGGTAATAGCATAGTCCAAATTCAGTTAACAAATCAGAACTTGTATACATTTCCTCCAGGGAAGACCCATCCATCTATACATAACTCGAGCAACCCACCCATTAGAGCTTATGAGAAGTTGGGCTTAAGAAGTCAAGCCTATAGCTATATATCTTAAAGATTCATATTAGCAGCCTGGACCAAGGCTCACAGAGATTTAAGTATTAAATTTAGATAGCCTATTTTCACATTTTAAACATGGCATTTGATTCAAATATCCCCACCTCCTATTTTCTAAAGGGAAACACATTAAACGAACCTTTTTGTCAAAGTATTAATTTTCACACCACCTTTTTAAGACACAAAATCTATTTTACAGAGGCAGTTTCAACATTAAATTCAACTTACACAAAAATAACCAGGATGTCTATACTGCTGCGTGTCATAATGAAGACAAAAATATAAGCAAGAATTTTAGTATTCTAAGCTCTTCATAACCTCTATTCCTTAAAAATCATTTATAGAGAAACCCAAGACCAATCAGGTTTGAAGGATGAATTTACTTCTGAGACGAAGGCAGGACCTTCTGTAAATCAAGATCTTGATACATTTTACTGTAATTCCACATGGATTGATTTTGATTTAAGTAATATTGGAAAAACCTTAATTCAAATAACAACGCATTTCACAGCAAGTACTTCACCTTTACTCTTTGAACATGCAAATGGCTCACATTTCAGTAAGCCATTGCAAGAAAAAATAACTAAGAAGAAATGTTTTCAGTTAGGATGTGCAAGATGCATGTAGGCACTGATTTTATTTTTTTTAAAGAAAAAGTCTGACACAGTAAAGCAGATCTATTGTTTCTGCCTGACAAATGAGGCAATGTTTTTGTCCCTTCCTGACACTGCTTCATAAAGGAATATTTTGCATGACACCACCTTTTTTACCAGGACAAAGGTCCAAAATCACATCTATCGCATCTCTGCAGCCCAGCACTAATTGCAGTGAGAAGTGTTCGTAGTCAAACAAGCAAAGACATATACTACCACTAAACTTTCATACACTGTTTAAAAGTGTCACCCTTGCATTTTCTCTTTCTGCTGCATCGTGATAATACATTACTAATAGCAGCATCCAAAAACTCTATATGAAATCAAGGACTTTTGCACAAGCAAAATGAATGTACATAGTCAGCAAAAATTCCTGAAACAAACAGTTCACATTAGAAAAAGATGAGGAATTGGATAAGAAAATATTACTCTCATTTACAACACTAAACCAGAAGCCATAGAAAATTAAAGAAGATATTTTCATCTAGAGTTTCTTCTGCCATATTGTCAACTGCAATTCAAAAACAATGGATCATCCAATCAGATAGAAAGAAAAAAAAAAAAAAAAAACCACACCATACCAGACTAATCTTCAAGACCACTCAGATCTTTTCCATGCACCCTTGCTGTGAAGAAAGCTGGTATGTTGCTGTGTTAAGAGAAGTGGGTTATAGGATCTTTTAGAACAAGCCTGACTCAAAAGGACAAAAATGGGTGTAATGTGCCATTTGAACATTACAAAGTCTCTAAAAACACATGAAATAAAATTCCTGCAACGAGATAGCACTTGGCTTATTGGATACCATCTGTCATATTCACCCAATTACATTTCTCTGTAATCTCTATACTTTCATAAAGTCTCTGTAGTTCCATAAAACCCGACTGCTCTGGATAATGTTACTGTTAAGCCTTTAGGAACAAGCTTTCCAGCAGCACTGATGAAATGCTACTGTAAAAGCCCATTAACAGGGTCACGGACCTGCAGGCTGAAGTCATGCTCCAGAGGGAATGGTACACAGGTTCTTCACAGAAGTGAAATTCAATGAATTCCTAACCAGTGAAGCCAGCAATCTCTATAAAGTCCCAATACCTGCCAAGTCCCCACATAAAATAAGGTTGGCTCCCCCATGTACACCATATGCTGAGTTCACTGGAAACCTCTTGGGAGAACATTATTATATCAGACACAAACCCTAATCAAAGACTTTTAAATGAAACAAATCACTCTGAAAGACTGCAAGGGCTCCCCTCATGCTAGGAATCATCAAGGTTTTCTAACCCCAAAGCAGTTGCTCAGTCATCTGGTTTACAGTAAAACCTGCAGCTACTACCTCTACGGTAAAATGAGTAACTTCTTTCCCGGGCCATCTAAGTAAGAAAAATTCTGGCCATCTTCTTCACTGAGGAGCAGCCCAAGGACATTCAATCTTAGTTTGCCCTTCTACTGCCAACAGCAGCAACAGCAGAAGCTCTTGGATTTCTCCCATGCCATACTCGTATGGCAGAGAGGGCAACAGCCTACCATTGCTGGTACACCTATCAGTTACTGACCAGTAAAGTACAGACACCACAACTGCTGCAGAAATGAAGATTACATTTCTTCATGTGAAGCTTCAGAGGAATAAAATTGTTTCACTGTCAATCTCAGACAGTAAATAAAAGCATGCCTGTCCAGGAATACAGCATTGCTTCCTCTGCCCATGCAGCTGTTCCGAAGACCCTCAGAAAGACTAAAAGAAATAAAGCAAAAGGATAGGGAAAAAAAGGCAGGAATATGAACACAGATATTTGTATCAGAATTATCAGCACCAAGTCAGCCACAAAACACAAGAAGATGCAGAGGATCATACACTGTGCCAACGATCCAAAGTGGCACTGAAAGTAATGCCTGCAGGGCAGACGGCTTAAAGCAGAGACTGAATCTGTAGTTGCACAAATAATTAGAGAACCAAATGCTTTATTTTCTTTTCAAATCCTGGCTGGCAAACTAGCTTAAAAATCAGTAAATGAATGAGACCTTCCTGAATTGTTGGTCCTATTTGCTTCAGTAAAGTTTATCTAAATGTCCATTGTACATTAAGATCTATGACACTCATTATGTCCATCCAATAGTTCTGTTTTGAGGATTTAAAAAAAACAAAACTTTTTAGCACTCTATATTTTTCCAGTAAGTCAATGCAAAACACACATTTGTTACTATTTTTCTCTTCCATCCCTCCTCAGTCATATGGTAAGTATTTGCACCTGGGCAAGAGATAACATCTTTATCAACAACCTGGAGGAGGCAACTGGGTGCATCCTTGTCACATTTGCAGAGATGACCACATGTTGGGGGGAACCAGTCAATATACTTGGGGGTGGAGCTGCTGTCCAGAGGGACCCTGACAGGCTGGAAGAATGTTTCAACAGGAGCCTTATGGAATTTTACAAGGACAAAGGCAAAGCCCTGCACCTGGGAAGAAAGACGCCCCTGAAACAAGACAGGCTGGGGCCCGTCGGGCCAAACAGGACCTGGGGTCTTGGTGGACAGTGAGCTGGACATGAGCCAGCAGCGTGCCCTGGCAGCTAAGGCAGCCAACAGCATCCTGCACTGTCTTGACAGGAGCGTGGCCATTAGATCAAGGGAAGTGATTAACAAACATCCTTCCTTCCTCTGCACTTGTGAGACCCCATATAGAAAACCGCACCAGTTTTGAGCCCCCTGGTACAAGAAAGAAGTTGATCATGTTGAGCAAGCCCAAAGGAGGGTAAGTAAGGAGGTCTGGGGGCTGGAGCACTTGTCCTGTGAGGAGAGATTGAGGGAGCTGGTCTTGTTCAGCCTGCAAAAAGGGACAGCTTTGGAGAGACCTAATCACAGCCTTTTAATACCAGGCAGTTTGAAAAGGTTGTGCAGTCTCCATCCTTGGCATTTTCAAGACCCAAACGAATAAAGCCCTGAGCAACCTGGTCTGACCTCACAGCTGACCGTGCTGTGAGCAGGACATTGGACTGGAGAACTCCAGAGGTCCCTTCCAGCCTCCAGAAGCCCCTTCCAGATTCTGTGAATACTGTCCTCACTTTGGATGCCATACAGAACTAAAACATCAGTGTCCCAACTGAGCTACATGGCAGATTATACAAGCAGATTAACTGAAAGAAAATGTAACAACAGGAACACACATTCATAGTTTTCCTCTTAATTCCACATAGATAATTGTTAAGCTAAACTCCAGCCAAATTCTCAGCACGACCACACAACTGTATTTTTGTTCTGTTTTAATTAGCACAGTTCATCAAAATAGATCTCAGATTGTTACAACTTCAGGGATATGTGAAACCAACAGAAATTGTAGGTATCAAGTCTTCCTAATGTTTCACTAAGTTTTTTAAAAAAATAAATCATCAGAGTCAGGTAAAAATATATTGGAAGATGGGTGTATTACAGGAGGTACATAACCAAGCACTGGCCAAGGGCAAACAGCCCAACAGACTCTCAGTGCTGAAGGGAGTAACAGAGCTCTACAGATACTGTAGATATGCTTTGTATTAATGAGATCCAGCTTTGAGTTCAATCAGAAAACTGCTATTCACCTTCCAAGAACAAAACTGAAGTCACTGGGAAAAAGAAACTACAATTTAGGATCTGAAATGTCTAGGCTGACAGCTTTCAGTGAGGATGATAAGAGGCCAGGAAAAGATCTAATGAGAGGAAAAAGCAAAACTATTCCCTAAAGCACACTGCATGTTTTAAATAACCCAAACTACAGGGCTGCCACGATTGCCCTGGAAAGATCCGTTGAACTAATATTTGTACAGATTCATTCTCTGCAATTACACAGGGGTGAATAAGATAGCACACAGCAGTAAATTGCAAGTAATGAAAATAACACCTATGGGAAGAGTGGATGGCTGGGCTATTTCTTGCCCTCCATCAACACACACAAACTCTGAATGCAGTGTTAGAAAGAAAATCTATGTCCCAAAAGAAGTGAATTTAATAAACATGAATAATGGAGCACAAACACGCAAGAGCCTTTGGGTATTATGTGAGCTACGCTAAAATTATATTTAAAGTAGATCAATGAGAAGTGCCTGAATAGGAGCAAATTGGGAAGGAAAAAAAAAAACCACCCTGACCTGGAGATACACTACCTGCAATGCAGATGGATCCAGATGACAAATGACATGACTTTCAGGAAGTGCATTTATTGAAAAGGCACCGCTGCCAGCCACAGGAAAGATCCAGCCCTAACAGGCAGTCTGATTTCTCTTTCAGTACCAAACTTCAACCAATCTCAATCATTAAAACAGTAAAATACAAGCACAAATGAAACCAACCCATTAATGTACAAAGCATCCGACCACAATAAACAGTAAATTAAATGAGGAGAAACTAGGGAGAATTGTCTGGATAAGGAGACTGCACTTACACATACAGTGCAGAACAAGAGTTCTCCACCTGGACCTCAGAGGGCCGTGACAACTCTTCCATTCCACCACTGCTGCACTGGGAAAGGATGTTGCCTAGAACAGACCTCTGCGTTTCGGATATGGAAAAGACTGTGAACCACTGCGATCAAGAGAAAACCTGCGTAAGATAACTGCTGGCTCCTTTCCCTCCCTCTCTTACACCTGGTCTATGAAACATGGTTTTGTCCAGTTGGCAGCATACTGGACCTGTTTTGCATCAAACAGTATAACCTTCCAAGACACCTGTAAAATGAGATTAACAAACAAGTCTTAACTGCTCTTGGAAACACCTTCATGATGCAAGAATGAAGCATTACAGGTACAGTAACTAACTTAAAACAATGCTGGCCTTTAAAATGATAGTATAATTGTGAAGCGTTTAACAAAGCAAGCACTGATCCCAATGATAGGGTCAATGCTGCAGGTGTTCCATGAGGCTTCTCCCTGCGGTAGGCGTGTACACACAGGCACAAATATGTAGATCAAACACGCTGCTGCTGAAAGAGATGATATCTGAGGTAATTCACTAATGCAGCAACTTATTCACAGATCCCATTGCCTACCTATGTATTTAGGACAGGCTAGGAAAAAGATACAGTTGTATGCATTGGATTTTTAAAGGAACAGTAAAATTAAGCTATCAATTTATTGAAAATGTGAAGGCAAAAGAGACTACCTAGTCTCCCTTAGCTGCTTTAACAATCAAAACTGACGAAAAATACAGCAAGAATTACAACTCTGATAGGAGATGTTAGTGAAGTGAAACAGCCAAGCTCCTTTTTCCTTTTTACAGGTGGTTTTACAGTTTCTATGGAATACAGTTTCTAAGGGAAGACATGTCATTTCATGATAAATACTAACCCTGAAACAAAATATTTTGTCACTTTTTCCCCCCACACATACTATCTTTATAATCCAGTCTAGTACTCTTTCGCTGGAACTGAAGAAAGCAGATTTTTCATTTTGGTTTGAGTTCATTCTCTGTAGTTACCTTCTATACAAGTAGCAAATTCTGACAATCCTGGACAACATTTTCAGTTTCTCAGATCCTGGTGCCTGAGTACATGATACAGATTTCAAGATTGGTAAGATGTTGATGGCTGGCAAAAGTAACAAACACCATTTGGCCTAGGTTTTGTACCCAATAATGAAAACTAAGTCATTATTTCTAACAGCACTCTATGCAGATGAGGTATTCCATACAGTCTGATCCGTGTACTTGGGCCCTGATCCCAAACAATGGTAACTTAAATCTCATGAAAATGTTCCCACTAACTTCACATAGCATAAAAAGATGCATGTGTATAAACCCTTTTGGGTTGGGATTTTTAATGATAAACTCCTGGAGACAGAGAATTGTTTTCACAATGTACACACACAGTGCCTCCATAAAAAAGACTCTACAACACGTATGAGACATGCAAGAACGTTTGCTGCCAGCAAGAAATGAGAACTGTGGGAAAGGCTGTGGCAGAGGAGTCAGCACACAGACTCGCAGTTTCAGAGAACTGGGAACTGGTGTCCCTAAAAAGCTTTGGATTTCCAGCTGAAAATCTCCACTGCAGTATACAGTTTATAGTTGACACAATTACCAATTTACTGGAAAATTAAGAGCTAATTATCATGACCCTACTAATTCATATTTCTAATTGCAACTATCTTTTCCAAATTACTGTTCTAGGCTTGAAAACATCTTCACATGAACAGCCTGCATGGTACTGTTTGAGCCTTAATTGGTTCCCCATGCAAGAAATTTCAAACTCTAGAACACCATTTTCACTATATTTGAAGAAAACTGAAAATAGCGTCTGATAAATGCATGCCACCTAATTTTTAGGGTTCTGATCCTGAACAGACTAATACTACTTGTTATTGCTGGACATACATATTGCTATCTGAGCCTGCTCAAATGTCTAAGTATTTGCATGCTTATAGCATGTGAAATGGTGAACACCAAAAGAAAAGGCTCATAACAAATCACTAATTTTTATCTTTGCTTTCTAAACTGCTTGTCAAATATTCACCAGTTCCATCAAACAGTAACCAAGAAGGAGGGGGGGAAAAAAAAGACAAAAAGAATAAGATGCTTTTTCTGATTGTTTTGAAAACTCCTAGGATATGCACAAACATTCTACATACAAAAAGAGTAACCTTTTCTTTAAGATAAAGCATGCATAAGATAATTAGATTTAAAAAGGTGTGACGACTTCAGGTATTTTTTTTTTCTTAAATTGGCAAGCAGCTGTCATCCGTAACTGTAACAAAATATCCAAAGGCATTAGATCAAAAAAAGATTTCAGCATTTATCCAATCTACTATTTTTTAAACTGTTCTTACCTGAGTTAAGCATTATTTTTCTCTTTCACCATGTGACAACTGCTAAGCAAACAGAGTACCATGTTTTATAAACTGAAGAAGAGCTATCATACAAAACCACAAACTTTCTTTTCCAGTCATGTACTACTACAGATTTGCAATATAATTTGACCTCTCAAAATAGAGAAAGGATACAATACCAGCATGATACCCAAGGAATTAAGCAGTGTAATTCTCATTAAGGTTGTGCCATTACTCCCTGCACAGAGTGTACTGAAAATTTACGCTCAAATGATGTATTTCTAGATATTGGTAGAAATTACAGTTCTCTAGAATCAGATTATAATTATATAGGATTGCAAATTGTACGTTTGTCAGTTCCTAGAAAGAAAATGGATAGCAAAATCTGCAATTCTAATGGCTGTTTTCATGCTAAATACAGATACTGAGAACACTGCAGTTCATTTACCAATTAAGACAAAAATCGTTTCCCTTGTCTTTTTCTTCTCTTGTCTCTAAGATTCAGGCACATTGTGAACACTCAGAAAGAAAGAGATAAGTTTATTGGCCAGTAATAACCCAGGAAAAATCTACTGACTCTTTACTTACTGCACAGAATAGACAAACTCTCCTTTTTAAAACATAATTCAGACTTACAGAAGATTGGGTATCACTGAGTCTGGGGGTTTTTTTGTTTTTTATTCCCTTGTTTTTTAAAGCAAAGATGAATGATTGTCCTACACCAAATTTCAACCTGTGGATTCAACCTGTGGAGCTTAAACAAATCTTCAATACTCAATTATATTGTGAGAAGTACTGCTTCCTATGTGTTTACAACTTGACAAAAATAGCTTCAAGATAGAAAGAATAATCAGAATCTAGATTTTTGTAAATAACAGTTTCCGTGTATTCAGAAAAAGTGCAAATTATTTCCCATCCCAAATGTTTTAATAATAAAATAAGTCTGTATAGACCATCTCCGCTTCTAATTTCAAAACCGGTGCAGGTTTAGAGAGTTGTCACTGATGAGAGCCATGCTCTTTGTAGCGGATTTGTTTAAGCATGACAGAAACAAGTCCTGAGGTAATTCAAGATACTACAGGTCTTGGATTTTGTGCTTTCCGTTTTCCAACAAAGAAAACAAGCATAATCTAATTTGCTCCGGTGTGTCATTTATAAAGTCTAGAGATAAACCATCTTTGGTTTTGTGTAACTAAACAGATCACAGCTGAAGTAGATCAGATTAACTGCTAAAGAAAGATTTTGTTGACAAACAGTACAAAAAAGTTTATCAGCACTTGTGGATACAAAAAAACCACTTTGCGGATACAAAAAGCACAGTAAAACATACAAACCTATTTGGCAGGAGGCTGTCTTAAGCTTGTGTTTAACTTGTAAAGCTAAGACTGGAAGAATAAGATGTAAAGGGTTTTTCTTGAACAAAGAGCTGTTCGGGCACTGTGGCATCAGTAGGAAACCATTACAGGAAAGGACTTTTCACCATCCTTTTCATATTTTTTCAATATGTGGCTGAAGTTGCCATTTTAATGATTCCACTTCACCTGCTAGAATGCCTGTTAGCAACAATCATAGCAAAAGCAATCTTGACTGGGGACTGAAGTGCCACATACCTACAGCCTTGCCAGTGGACACACTTCTAAGCCTGCTAGTTCCCTGCTATGAAACATTTTCAATTAAAATGTGGGTAAAATGTGAATAGAAATTTATGATTATCAGACTGGTTGCTGATTTCCTAGAACAGGAAGCAAATCATACCATGCAAGTAAAATTAAATTCAAAACTTTTAAGTCTTTGTCAGCAAGATTCTCTGTCTCACATGAAACACGTACGTTAATGCTACATTTTGCATAAGAGTACAAGACAGAAAGCAGTGAACAAATGTATCTCTGGAAGTTTCAGGAAGAATTCTCATTTCCACAGGGGTTCTGTAATAAAATTTGAGCAGAGCACTCAAACTCCAGATTTCTTCACTGGCAATTCAGTATCCATATCATGAAGGGGGTTTGCCTAGTTTCTTAAGGAAGAAAGATTTATCCATTCATAATGTCTAATTTTTTTCCTTCAGTTGATTAATTTCAAATAAAATTGAAGAGGGGTAAATCTAAGTCCAACAGATTTCATGATGAAGGTGGTAGCTGGGTAGAAGCAAAGACCTTAAATAGCCTCTCTGTGGAGAGGAAGGTTTGGGGCTCAGCTCAATAATGTTATTAGAGTAATGAGAATCCATATAGGGAAACATTATGAATGACAGCTATAGGAATTCTGGCTTCAAAAGACGTATTCATCCTAGGACCACTTCTTACAGGTATATGCAGAAGATCCCTTCCAACCCCAAAATACTGTGAAGAAAGTTTACTGGGTTCATTGTTTCTTGTCTACATATGCATAGTTCTTATTATCTTAACTTGGATTTCTTATAAACAGACAAACAGAAATACAAATGAAATAAAAAAGGGTTTTTTTGCTTTCTTAGAGGCAAGAAGGGTGGAACTGGAAGATAAAGCAAATACAATTCCTTCCCTAATCTCGCTACTGAGTTTTTATCCTGGAAAAGCCACACTTGTGCTTTATGTGCAGTGTGCCCATCTGTAACACAGGGGTAATACGCCTCTGCCTTTGCAACAGCTCCCAGAGCTCCACGCAAAGCGCTGCATGTGAGGCTGAGACACGACGGACAGAGCACTGCAGCACCACGCCGAGCTGCATCCAGACCGCACAGGGACCTGTCACACCGAGCTCTCAAGCCACGGCCACAGCATAAATGACTAGGGGCATGCCAGGAAAAGGAGACAACAGTAGGAATAACAAGAGAGCACATGTACTCTCTGGCAGAGGAAGCTGTATCAGAGAAAGCTGGAGACCCCTTTTAAACATATCAGATGTAATTAAACCACTTCTGGCACTGTGGGAAGCTATTTCCACATGCGTTTGAGTAAGACAGAAAGTATCACTTTAGCTACTGAACCATTAAAAAAAGAGTGAAAGTAAGATCCCCCTTTGGGTCTAATCAACACTCATACACCAGCAGACGTTTTTCTACTCCTCTCAGACAAATACATATGACACTGTGTCTTCTGGTTTCTTTATGCAACACTCATTGCCCACTGCACAAAATGTCTAATTGATGTAGCACATGATCACTGTTATTTGCACATTTTTCATAGCTCTAATATTTCAACACACAACCCGTGAGTTTGTGTTTATTGTAGGATACAAGGTGAGCCATTTCAGCCTGCAGGATCATCCACTGAATGCCATTCAGCTTCATTCTGTCAGATTCAGAGGGCTCCATTTCCTGCTCCTTCAGGACCTAGCCAAAACTGGAACAGGATGAGGAATAGTTCAACCCAAGAATTATGGAAAGAAAGCTGGCTGGCACAAGCAAGCTAGAAATGCATAAGACAGCAACAGCTTCCTCTACGTGACCCTTCAAAAGCGTTTGTCATTCCGGGGTAGCATTGTACTGCTACCAGTGCACATGCTCTTATCTTTATGTGTGGCAAACTGGGAGCACACAGCATGCTTCTCTGGACTGCCAGTCTCACAGCTGCGACCACAGCGGTGTTCAGAGACTGCTCGCCCACATCGCTGAAGCTATGTGTGCTTGCAAACCACGCTGCTTCCCAGGGAACACATCTGCTCTCCCCGGCTCCCACGTGCTGACAGAAGGACCTCTGCTTGAACCTGAAATCTACTTTAGAAAGACTTTTGATGACAGTTCCTGGATGGGAGCACAGACCTGAAATCCTGCTCAAATATTTATCTGCTTTATGATTATTAAAAGATTTAATTTGAGAAGAGATGGAAGATTATACCATTGACTTACTGACAAATTTAACTCAACCCATATTATGTCCAGGCACTCTCCCAGCAGCACATACACTATTCTCCCCAAAACCAACATCAGCCATTTGACAGCACACTGGACAGAGCACTACAGATCAAATTTCCAGATACAGAGGACTCACACGAAAAAGGAAAGAACCACAGAAACAAGCTGAGTAAGCTTCCTTAAGTACTGAGTATCATTGGAATACAGCGGCAGGCATTTTGTGATGTAAAAAGAAAACAAATGTCTTTCATTTCACAAAGTAAATAACGTAAGGAATTACTAATAGTGTCTCAATCATTGTTAGTTATAGACCTATTCTAATGGAGTGAAAATAAAAAATACAGAAACAACATCATAGCCGTTTTGATGAAAAATTAGCAACAAGATAGATGTCATCAAGTGCAAAGTGAAAAGCAAAACCATACAGAACACCATCTTTCTATTTACTATGTATTGCAATATGCAGTCATGTTGGCATTGTTAATCCAAGTCCATAGTAAATGCAATATTGCAGAGCTGGCTGTGAACTAAAACCCTTTAGGCTGAATTTTCATCCCAATGCACAGAGAGTTACTTTGAGGACTCCTCGCAATGTCAATTGGGTGTATTTATAATTCATCATGCAATGCAGTGAAAACTTCTGTGCCTCTAATGCATCTTATGTTTTTCTTCAGAATAAGCTTTTTCAGATGAGAATGAGTTGTTCTTGCCAAAGAACACACAAAAACTGCAACGTGTTATATGCTGTTTGTCATTTTGACTAGGCAGCACAATAGTCATTCTCCTCCCTTCTCTCTCCACCACATTAAGTATTTTCAACAGAAACCTCAGATTTTCAAAGAGGCTCACGATTAGGAAATAACGTGAGCAGAGAATCAGAGTGGCCCTGAGGACTCTTGAAAATCCACCCATAGACTCTTCAAGGCTCCCTGTGTAGTATTACATTCCATCCTTCGAAAGGCCTATACCAGCCTAGGGCTACAATGCAGCTATTCTGCATGTGTTCCTAAATCTTCTGTTTCAAAACCTTTATATTTTAATGGAATGCAACAATCAATAAACTGAAAGTCCAGCAACTGGATAGTCATTTCCAATGAGCTCCTAGTTGCCTTCTATCTCCTTCAATTTTTGTTATTATTTGGTACCACTTCAATGAAATGATGGCTTTCAGAAATTGTAATTTATTGTAAGCAAAATTAATTTTCTAAGCCCTAAAATCTTTCCTTCCAAGCCTAGAGTTTACTGGATTCTTTTGCCAGAAGTCTTTGTAAGAGAATGCCAATTTATCAAATCCAACTCTTGTAAACTCAATGACCTCCAGCGTTTCAGGAGAAAATTTTTGGGGGGTGGGGAGGACAGGCCCAGCCCACACCAACAGATAGACTGAAAGTCCAGGCACTCATCTGAGGCAACAGAAATAGCTTCCTAAAGGAATGAAACACGCAGGCCAGAGACTTGAACACTTGAACTTGCGTATCCCACTTTCCAGGCTATGCAAACGTAATTTCACATTTTTTCCAATAGAATAATCGGGAAGTCATTCTGACACAGGGTGCACAGGGTTGGAAAACTTTTTTCCATCCAATACTACTCAGAACAACCTCTATCTTGCAAAGCCTCAAGCATATAGCATTAAATGAATAAATAACAGAAGGTGCCTGAGAATCAAAACAGGAAGGAGGGAAAAAGGGAGGGAGGGAAGGAAAAAGGGAGGGAGGGAAGGAAAAAGGGAGGGAGGGAAGGAAGGAAGGAAAAAGGGAGGGAGGGAAGGAAGGAAGGAAAAAGGGAGGGAGGGAAGGAAGGAAGGAAAAAGGGAGGGAGGGAAGGAAGGAAGGGAGGGAAGGAAGGGAGGGAGGAGGGGAGAACCTTTAGTTTAATTTCAGTTTCTCCTGTGCTGTTTTTTCTTGATCTTTAAAATCTGTGAGTGATATTCAAGCCCCAAGGAAGTAATTAACAATTTTTCAAGCTGCATCAATACTGCTAGAATACCACACTATATCATTATTTGAAATAGCTAACATTTAAAAGGCATCTCCCAGGATGCTTCAAACTTCTAGCAATGTCATGATTTTTTTGCACTGATATGATGGCCCAGTTTCTCTGGGTATTAATATAGTATTCCATAATTAATATATCTGGCACATCCAAGAAGAATTATCCTAGTAGTCTGAAAAGCCAGAGCCTAGATTAGGTCGTTCATAGGTGGTTAATGCTCTTAACAGCCAAAAATTAACTCTTAGTTTAGACCAGATAATGAATTTTAAATTAAAAGTTATAGCCACATTATGAACTGTGCTATGACAGACACCCAGCCAGCTGTAAACAAGCTAACACATATACTGGAAGCAATTTAACTATGGTAGTCCCTAGCTCCTCACGGACTGAACTGCATTGCTCCTCAAAGGAGTAAATCACTTCTGCATTTTTGATGTTGTACGGCTTTCAATATCTGTGTTCGCTCGCAGCAGCTCAACGAAGTGTCTCTCTACTGCACTGCAGTATGCAGCATGGACATACCACAGAGATCAAATACAGAAGGAAAGAATTTAACCAATTCGACACCAAGCAAAGCTACAGGGTTCTCCATGTCTCCATCATTGCATAGATTTAACAATATGCAATATGCAGAGGCACCTGAGCTCTGCCTTAAGGACAGGCAATAAAACAAAGCTAGTGTTATTCTAGGGCAAGCACAAAAACTTTCTCTAAAACCTTGTACTTCACTTTTTAAATCTGCAGCAACAGCCAGTGAAGTGATTTAAAATTCAGTAACCTGGAAGAATCAATTATCAAGGTCTGACTCACTGGTGTGTAGAGAAATCTTTAACGTTATTTAATGTTGCTCTACAGATGCAGTGTCCCAAAAGATGCATTATTTACCCATATAACTAACCTAAATTTTTAGGTAGGCTCATGCAATCCCTAGGCCTGAAATTGATTGTTTAATGGAAATTCACACTTCTGGCTTGAGTCTTGCCAAAAATATCTGCCAAAAATATCTGCCAAAAATAGTGGGATGCATTCCAAGGTACAGTAAGTGTCTTAGTCTTTCAGTTGCCACTCAACCTGACCTAAGCAGTTAGTCTAAGTCATTGTCCAGACAAGTTATCTATTCTTTAATTTCTACAGTACATCCAATAATTTCCTCAGATTTTCAGAAGTGAGAATTGCAACACGATGCCATGTATTTTTTTTTGTTACTGCAGACAAGTGAAAATGCTGCTGTAGTAGTATCAGTTAGCAACAACCTGCTCTGGAAAAAACAGAAACCAATTTTCCTTACGCTTCTTGCTGTGGCACAGGTACCGTTAATGGAAATACCTAACCTTTAACTTTACTCATTTTGCTTTCAAACTGATACCAAATTTGAAAGACAGACCTGTTTTGATCCCTTCCCTGAACATGGATCTAGTACTGACATATCTGTATTTCACTTGTAGATACAATTTCAACTTAGTCATAATTTGAAGTTAATCAAGGAATTTCTTCATCTTGTAATTTCTCACCTGCAGGTAGTTAGAACTGTGATTACAATTAAAATTACCATTAAAAACTTCATGCTGTGGTTTCATTACCTATGTCAAATGAGTTATATTAATTACAAATTATGATATTCACAGACTTGTGTTAACATGCATCTCAACAGGAACCATGAGGTTTCCACTGAAATCTGCAATTCAAGACTTAATTTTGGTAAACATCTGAGAACTCAAGCTAAAACTCAACTTCATGAAAGAATGACTAGGGCACTTGTGTTGTCAGAGAGCAAGATAAGTATGTCACTCACAAACAAAGTGCGCTCGCACATTCATATTAATGTATTATAGACCGCTTGCCATTATTTGCTCAGCTAAGACATGAGCTCAGAGAAGGTCGTGGAACCAATCCAATTCTCTTTAAAGTCAATAGAAAGGCTCTTGTGGCACCTCTTTGTGACTGCTTCCTGCAAGCAACCACACAACTACACGTAAGGCAGAGGGTGGTGTTAGACTATAGCATCCCTGCCTCCAGGTGTAAGGATAGTAGTCTTGACTGCACAGATTCAGCATCCAAGATCCACCCGGTTCTTGGACTGGGAGAAGCAGTTACTATCCTCTGCTCTGTAGAGCCCTACTGCATTTCCCCAAAGGAAGTGTTTTAAATTGGGTCATTTTTTCCCTTTAAGAATAAATAATAGATAAATCTGTAATCTCCCAACTTATTAGCAACCCAAAAGTATGAAAGCTACTTCTCCTGTAATCACTGAAAGGGAAAGTAAAGATATATTTTAGCTGTAAAAGAAGAAAATACAAATACTAGTAAATAATTTAATTACAGAGCAAACTGAGCATTTACAGACCTTCCTAAATGTCACGAAGCTACACAATGTAGACATAAACTAAAATTATTCAGTAGATGATCTGCAATACATCCACAGTTACTGAACACGTATAAAGCAAAAAAAGCTACGTTACTATCAAGTATTAGATAAAACAAGCTGGTCTGAAACACCTATGTTAGCAAAAAAGAAAATTGTTTCATCTTTTATCATGTGTACTCATCCTATTCCAAAATAATTACGCCAATCTTCCCACCTTCTCCCATAGTTACCTTTGCACACTCTATACACCCTTCTCTGGGAGCACATTTCCTTATCTAGTTAAGAGAAACGAGGACAAGTGTGAAAAGAATCCAGCTCTCTAGAACGGCAATTTTTAGTTACTAATAAAAAGTACCACCTTCCAGAAAAACTACTGCTTGCATGTCTAAATGGATCCTGCTTTAAGGAAAGTCCAAAACCCCTCAGGCTTAAGAGTCAAAACTGTCCAACTCAGGGAACTGCAAGAGGAGACATAACATTTCATATCCACTTTCCGGCTGAGATCCAAATCTGGCACAGATGGCTTGTAAATGATTGTCACTGCCAGAAACCTGCAAATGATTGTCGCTACCAGAAACCCATTGGCCTGTTATGAAATGAGTTTTAGTCTCAATCTGGATGTTGAACTGCAAAGGTGGACAGGGGTCACAATAGTATAGGATGGTGCAGCTGCTTATCTGTTATACGGCCCAAAGCGCACCCTGCAAGAGGTGGCAAAGCCCCTTCAGCCCCTTACTTAACTCCACCTTTGGCACACTGCAAAGCACAGGATGACTAGGCTTCACTCCCAGCTCTGCTGCTGAGCTCCCTTGAGCCTTGTCCCATTTCCATTTAAGCCAATTCCCCGCAACTTCCAGAGGTCTCTATTTCCCTCACTGGTAAAACTGAAGTGATACTTTATTTTCCTCGCCTCTCTTTTCTGCCTGGTTGACTTAAGCTATCAGCTTCAGGGTAGCAATTGCCTCTGACGACGTGCTTGTACAGCTCCCTAACACTGATGCTGGGCTGAACGGGACTTTGATCTCAGCTGGAGTCTCTATGCACTACAGCAGTAACACCCTATATAAGAGCACAGACCCCCATTAAGGGAGAGCTCTAACTTAAACGTTTTAAAAGCACATGACTAGGCTAATTTTATACATCGCAATAACCTGAGACGAGACAGCCTAATTTAGAGCAGAGGAGACACACGCTCTTTGTACCCTTTTCTTTAGAAAAAGCAGTGCTCTCATAAATTATCAATGCCATTCCCCACAGCAGGCAGCTAAGAGTGAGCTTGCCTGCATTGCAATGCGCTCGGTCCCAAACTGCACCTTGCAGCCGGGTGAGTACTCTACCTGCACTCCTGCCTTTAGAATATCGAGGCTTAAAGGCAGATAATATCCCAATACCTCAAATAAATGCATAGATGAATGTTCGGGACACCCTTGGTCTTCAAGCCTGTTCCTGTTGCAGGACTTGTTTGCACATCACACTTTCAGAAATCTTCTTATCTGCTCTAATTGCCGTGATTCATGAATTTACAACACAGCTGTGCTCCACAGTTTTCATCCAACTGTAATCCTTCACTTTGCAAATAAATAACTAGTGACTGTTTATGGCTGCAGTATGAAGCACAACCTTAAAATCTCAGAGCAAATTCATAAAAGCTACAAAAAATTGAGTATAATAAAAAATGTCACCAACAAAATAATGTATGTTATTACCATCGTCATGTACATATCAAGACGTATTATGCCCTTGCAAATGCACGCTGTGCATTCTGCTTTAGACAACGCCCTCCGCGCAAAGTGCTGGACCCCCGCGGCACAGTTCCTGGGCTCCCCTTGGGCTACGGCAGGTTCAGCCGCACAAACCAAGTCCCAGTGGAATTACACAGACCCTTTACAGAGAACTCTGGGGCTTGGGGCAAATTTATTCCTATGTGGGCCGTGCTTTTCAGCTGACATTTATACATTTCTCATTTAACAGGTTAGATGTTTTTGTAAATCCTGCTTTTTAAGTTATAGTATTAAGATTTATTGTTAAAGAAGCAAGTGAAAATATAAGAACAAATTATAATAATAGGGACTGGGACCTTGCTGTAACTGAGCGTATTGATACTTTCATCTTAGCTAGCAACAGTTTCATTTAACTATAGTTACGTAGTAGGAGGAATGTGCTCGCTTATGCAATACACACCAGCATAAAATAAAAATGAATATGTTAATTTCAGAAATTCTATAAATTAAAAATGAGTTCAGGAAAAAGATACGAAACCAAAACATATTTTTGAACAGAAAACCTGAACTCCTGTGAATCTGTAATGATTCCCAGATACTTCTGCTTTGTATTTTCTACTGGAAACTGCTAAAGGATACCAAAGGAAAACACTACTGTGCTTGAGAACATAATTCCTAAAGAAGCTACATCTTACTCTTAACTGCCATTAGGAACCACCTTTGCGGCTGGGAGCAGCTACATGAACTGCAACTAATTTTCTACTTGAGTCTAAACTATTTTGATCCTTTATAATAAAGGACGGAAACGTTGTTAAAAATGGGTTCAATTTAAAAAAGAATTCCTAGCTCATTGTACCTGGTATGTAGCTTCATATGAGTAAGTGCTTAATCATATGCTTGAATTTCTATCTACAAAATAGTTTCATGAAAATATTTACTTTTAAAAAATAATTTCTCAATTGTATTTCATAACATTAGCGAACTTGAATGTCTTCATCCTATGACTATTAGTGTTTCAAAAGCAGAACACATGAGAGAAGAAGAAAAGACATTAAGGGCAAAACGCTGAAATTGCATACTTACAAATAAGATGAATCTTTTATCCACCTCAGCATGAAAAAGCTAGCACTGACACTGAAAGAATTGCCTACTATTTTTTGTTAACTCACCCAAAATGTTCTCAGCGTCTTAAAAGTCAATGTATAATCTGTTTTGTGAGTTTTGGACATGCAGGTGGATTGCTTAATGAGTTGTGCATGACACACGCAGAACCGATTCCCTCTGGCTCATTTCACTTGTAAGGAAAAACATGACATTTTACTAAAGAAAGAAACACTTCTCTGCTTGAATTAATTCAGGTATATAGTTGTATGTACGTTCAATTGCTAGGAGGAACAATGTAGGCTTAGGAGTCATGCTCCCATTTTAAAGTCCATGCAAAAGTTGAAACAGCTTTGCCAAGCTCAGACAAGGGCTTGCAGCATTTTCTAGCACACTGTACATCAGCGAGGCTCAGGCTACGTCCCATACGTCTTTACAGACTTCAGCATGCCCAACAGCCTGTGCTCTGTCCCCCACACTAGCAGCAGTGACATTGTTGGCTGTCACATGCCACCCAGACCATAAAGAAGGTGAGGAACAGGCCTCCAAGCTTTGAGAGTCTGCAACCATAGAACTCGCCACAGTGAACAGGAATCTGAAGCGATGGAGCAGGTAAGGGTGAGGCATTTTGCTCCCGGAGAGAAGATGAACTATTCCAAGGGGTGCGTGTCAGGCCTCTTCCCCCCCGGGTATTTCAATCCTACAAAATGGTACTTTGACCTAATTTACTAATAAAGTGGTTTCATGTGTAATCTCAGTCACACATGCATTCAGAAACTATTGTTTCCTGGGTGAGCACATTTAGGGGATCCTGGAGGATGCTTTAAATGAGCAAGTTGAATGAGATTTGCAATGATATACCTCTAACTCAGGAATTTGCTCTGTAGACTGAAAAATAAGTCAACTTCTTAAGAGACCTCTATGTTAGAAGTCTAAACAAAAACACTTCAGAGCAAAAGCGTGGTTTGTTTGCCTTTTGGTTTGGGGCAGTCCTTGGCCGTTTCTGGCCATAAACATATAGTTAACATTCAAGAATAATATTATATTAGAAAAGACATGAGTATCATCAGATCTGTGTTTCTCTGAAGACCTACCGCTTTGTCTCCCCTTGCTTCTCTGAACTGCACTGAGCAGAAACAGAAGAGATGTTTTATTTCCTTCTTCAAGGCCGCTGCTACAAAAGCCCTCAGCAAACTTTTGGCATTGGCCTCTGCAGAGCCTTGGGTACAGTGAGAGAACGGAGAAACAGTTACTCTGCTCCTGGGAAGGGCCATAAACAGCTGTTCTTCTGGTATTTGTGCCTTCATTACATGGCTTCAAATTGCATCAGAATGCATCCGCTAGTCATTTTTGAAGCCTTATTGCCAATTCTTTACGTCTTTTCAAAACACATGGCCTGAAAGAGCTATTGGAGAGAGAGCGGCAATATTCTCGGATTCATTGTAATCTGTTTTCTTTCTTTCTGATTCTTCTATTGATTAGAACTATCACGCACACAGATTAAAACAGCAGACTTCGACTTGTGCATCTGTCATTTTATTCTCTGTATTAAGGAGTGATTTATTTGTGTTTATGTTGCACTCATCGTGGCATACGGTCGCTACAAATATTGTCATTTAGAATGGGGCAAACTACAACTGACCTGCTTAAACAGCTGTCTTCGTTTTAAAATGCACTCTGTAAATATTTTTGATTTCACGGTTCACCTTACTGCATCTACCTTGTTTTATTTATAACCAAATGAATGAAACAAACATGCTTTGCTGTCTTACCCAGAACACCGTGATTTCTTTCTGCACTAACTCAGCTTGAAAAAGAGACTTCAACGAAAAGTAAAAAACCCCGTAACGTTAGCGTCACTCCGAACAGCGGACTGGGAAGCGGCTTTATTGTCGTTCCACAGCCCAGCCCAGCCCGCCCGCAGCTCAGTCTTCCCCGGCTCGCTCTCCCCTCGCACCGGCGAGTCAGAAACAAACGACCCTCCCATTCCAGCAGCAAACACCCCCGCTCCGAAACCGGGCGCTCGGGGCAGGCCCGGGAAGGGCACCGCAAGGCGAAGGAGGGCAGCGCGGCCCCCTCCGCAGGGCCAGCGGGGCTCCGCACACCGCCGGGACCGGGGCCCGCAGCGCGGAGCCCCCGCCGCCGCTCGCCGCCCGCTGACGCACGGGGCTCTCGGGCAGCAGCCGCCGCGCGGCGGCTCCCGTAGCTTATGGCAACGGCGGAGCCAATGGCAGCCGTCCGCCGGGCGCTGCCATGGCGATCCCGCTCCTCGCCATGGCGGCACCGCCGGCCGCGGCCGCTCCGCGCCGCGAGGAAGCGGCGGCCGCGCCCGCGCGCTGCCCGGCCCGCCGCCCCGCTCTCGCCGGCACCCAGCCGAAGGGGCAGCGAGCGCCCGCCAGCGCCCGGCGGGGCCGGGGTCCCCGCGGCCGGGGGGCGACGGCCGCCACCGGCGCCGCAGCGCTCCGCCCGCTGCCGCCCGGCCCGCCGGGGGGGGCCCTGTGGCGGCGGCGGGGAGGAAAGCTCCCCCGCTACCGAGCGAGCGCGGCTCCCCCCGCGGCGCTCCCGCTCGCCGCGGGCCTGACAGCTCTCCCCAGGGACCAGCCCCTGAACTTCGCGGCGCGGGACCAGACCGAAGTTGGGAGGCGGGACCGGGGCCCCCCTCCGAGAGCGCCCGCCAGCCCGCCCAGCAGGCACGGGACCCGCCGCCTCCCCGCCGCGCCCCGGGCAGGGTCCGGCCGCCGCGGCCCCGCCGCCGAGGCACGGGTTCCGGCGGCGACCCCCGAGCCCGCCGAGGGGCAGCGGCCCCAGCCCGGGAGCAGCCCCGGTCCCTCCGGCCGCCCCCCGCGCCCGCACCGCTCTGCCCGCTGCGCCCCCGGCGGGGCTCCCCACTACCTGTAGGGGATCCAGTCCGCCTGGTGCCTTGAAGTCATCTCTCCCCGGCGACGCTGCCCGGAGCCGAGGAGGGGGACGCGGCCGCTGCAGCCCGAGTCGGAACCCGCCACGGCGCGGGCAGCATCCTCCGTCCGGGGCGGGGGCGGACGGCGCGCCGCTTATCCCGGCAGCGGCCGCAGAAACATCCCCCCGGGGAGGGCTCCCAGCGGCGGGCCGGGCTGCATGGGGAGGGGGGCGGCCGGGGGCAGCGGGAGGCGGCTCCCCGCCCTTCCTCCCTGCCCGGAGCGGCAGCTCAGCCGGGCACCGGCGCGGGGGAGGGGGGCGCGGGAGTGGGCGGGGGAAGGGCCAGCGGCGGGCAGGGAAAGGCAGGGCAGCCGCGCCGCGTCCTCGCTGCCGCTACCCGCCCGCCTCCCCGCTGCCGCCGCCGCGCTGAGGCATCGCCCGGGCGAGGCGGGCCGCGGCGGGCCGAGCCGCCCTCCGCGCCGGGCCCGCCCCTGCCCCGTCAGCCGCGCCGCCACTGGGCATGTGCGGGGCGCCGCGGCCGGCGAGGGCCGAGCGCCTTCGGCTCGGCTCGGTGCCCCTCGCGCCGCCCGCGCGGCGGGCGACGGCGGGGCCCTGAGGCGGGCGGCGGCCCGGCAGCCCGCGCAGCCGACTGAGGCGAGGGAGGGGCGCGAGGAGCGCTCAGCCTGTGCGCGGGCTCTCGTCCGTCCGGCCCCGCCGGCAGAATCTGTAAATTTCGGCGCATCTGCACGTTTCAGCAGCTCGACCCGAAACGGCCGAGGAGCCACGGCCGGGGGTCTGTTGGTCAGAGCTTAATGCGGCCCTTAAGGGAAAATGGGTGTTCTCTGTTCTCCGGACCGGCGCCTCGCGGTGACAGGGAGCCGCGGGGACACGGCGGCTGCAGCCCACCGCCGCCGGCCCTGGAGCGGCCGTGGGCGCCAGCGGCTCTCCTGGGGAAACCGCGGCAGAAGCTGAGGCGGGCTGGGAGCAGAGCGCGGTCGCGGCTCCCGGAGGAGCCGGGCTGCTGGTACAGACGTGTGCCACAGGCCACCATCCGCTCGTCCCAGCGAGACCAGCTCTGCTCCAGCCCTACAGCCGCAGCAGAAGTGAGGCCCGTTTACACTACTGGCCGTGTAAATCCCTCCTTCTCCCCTTAGTCTGTGTCAGACCATACGCTTACAGAAACAGTTCCTGACTTTGTGGAAAAAAACATGATCTGAAGAAAGGAATTAGTGAAAGATAGGGATTCATGAAAAATATAAACTCTATTTGCTTTGAATACTGGAGTCTGGCCTCTAATATCTGGTAAGTTTTGATGTAGGTAACAGCTGTACTGTGTATGGAGGAGAGGTTTAAAGAAAAGACTGTTACGAGTTAGCTGAAGTCACCTTCTCACACAGGACAGGCATTGTGGAATAAACTGTCAGAGCCTTAAGTGTGGCACCCGCTGTACCCTGGAAAGGCTAAGATGGAGAGTGGCACCTAAGTGACAAAGACGTGACGCTCTGACCTGCGAAGCCATCTCCAAACTGCAACGTTGGTCTTCTGCTTGATGGTGTGAGCTCATGCGGAAGAAGAGTACGGTACAGGTATCCCATTGGAAGGGACTACAGAATTAGAAGGAAGGGGGAATGATTAAGACTGTGGCAAGCTGAACATCTGAGCAGAGAGTGAAAAAAAAAGTTCACCTGAGAAAATAGAGACAGGGAGTTTAAAAGTAAGTGTCTAGAAAGAGTACAGCAGAACAGTAGAAAAAGAACTTCCGTTCTCCTAGTTTTATAGCATAAAAACCAAGGAGACGGTATTACAATTTAGCAAATTAAAAACAGATTGATGGACATACTTTTTCACACAACATAACTCTGTGGTAGAGTTCACTACCAAAGAACATGGCTGGAGCCAGGAAGCCAGCAAGGGTCAACAGAAGATGGCATGCTTAACAGCTAGCAGAAATGTTACCATATTGTTCACTGTCATGAGCTTTTGAGAGGCTATTTTTTTTTTAAAGACAGAAACTGGAATTTAAACATTTTCCAGAAGTCAAAATGAGATCTGCCTTTAAGGAAGAATTATCTCACATCCATGTGGATAAGACAATTTGCTGCTTTCTTGACCAGCATCAGGCACTGCAGTTGACAGACCTCAGTCCCAGTCGGGCACAATCTGGAACTGTAAAACAACGGGCTTCATCGCCACCTGGCAGTGTTACTAGCGTGAGGAGGCAGCTGCAGGAGAGAGATTCCATCTCCTGGTACTAAGCTGCATGCTTTTTAAGCATGCCCATTTACTGAGGCTTCTGTAGAAAAGAAGACAGGAAAGATGAAGACTAGAAGAGTTTCATGTCATCAGAGTCAAAAGCTCTCAAGACTGATGATTAGAATATCTATTTTCAAAAAGCTGTAAGTGTAAAGTCTGATAGATGAGCTAATGCACAAACATCAAAAAGATCCCTCTGAACCTTTGAGTGATATGAAATATGGAAGTGCTTTACTGTCATTTAAACAGCCCAAGACCATGTTTGTCTTAACAAATACAAAGCACACAGGGTTACTAGATGTTCAAAATGGGAGACTGTCAGGGTGTCCGGGAAGATGGGGGCACACAGAGCATAATGTCCATCTAGGGAGAGCTGACACAGAGGAGAAGAAAGATCAGGAAAACTGTATGGGGAGAAGGGAAAAACAACTCTGATATTTTATCTGCTTTTGCAGGGTTTATTTATGCAGGGTATCTTTTATAGAGAGGTTTTTATCTA
This sequence comes from Gavia stellata, assembly GCF_030936135.1. Lineage (NCBI taxonomy): Eukaryota > Metazoa > Chordata > Aves > Gaviiformes > Gaviidae > Gavia > Gavia stellata. The sequence continues at coordinate 14,152,805 of NC_082610.1, forward strand.
TCTGTATTTCTATTGTTCCTCTTTCTAGAGCCCCTAGTTGCTTGTGTGTTACAGATAGAAAGGTCTGCCTGTTGCGTGGCTTAGAACATTTCCTACACCTTGTAGCTGCTATAGTAGGCTCGGGATATGTATTGAATTAAATTCCTGTCTCATTTGCCTTTTTAGCTGACCTGAAAGAAGGTTGATTTTTGAAAAATGAAAAGTATCATAATGAACACCAGAGATTTTCTTATTTGTGGACCCACCCTGGTTTTATGTTGTGGTGTAACACACGTCCTAACTCACAGTTCCTAACCCATTCATAAGACATCCAAGAGAATAATCTGATCTTTACTTTTTAGGTCTTTTAAAAGGGCAAAAGCTGACAGTTTGTTGTCTCTGGATGAGCTCAAGCATAGTGCAGAGAACACTTCTATCCAGCATTTTAAATCTTACAATAGCACAAAGAGGACAGATTTCGCATGAATGTGTAAGGGTTCTGGGTTTTCCTTCATTGGCTTGGACATTTCTAATTTTAAGCTCCAAATGACGAGGAACAGGGATGTGTTTGTGCTGGCATAACTACAGAAGTGGTTGTGTTTAGATTTTTCCATTCCAATATATCTAAAATCAAGCTATCATATTTGAGGTAAAACCATGCCAAATAAAACTTATCTGCATTCATTACAAACCTAAAGTTCCTAGCAAAGTTCATGAACTTTTCTGTATAAAGCTCAGATCAGTTGTGAGCGTATCTAGGATATTTTGTTTGTTTGTTTGTTTGAAAATCAAACTGTGCAACTAACCAGGACCAGATGCAAAAGCTGAGGTTTTGTATAATGAGCTGAAATTCAACAAGTTCAATGGATTTCTTCCCAAGCAGTGAGTTCTGGCATGTGTTGAAACAAATGCAGAATAAACTCCAGGGATGAGAGTCAGGGCGTTAAAACTTTCACAAATCAAAAAGAAGAGAATGCTCACAAAAAGTAAATAAAATTGTAGCCCTGAATGGTAATTTTGGCCATAAACACTTCAGTCATACCAAAAAACATGACAGAGATAATTCTGCTCATTTTTGTGGGCTTTGGATGAGGCTTATGCCAAGTTCACTGTCCTTGTGCCTTGAACAGAAAGAAGCCCAGGTTAAATCTTGTTTCCCTAGTAAGAAAAAAAGGCATTATTTTTGATATCCCAATTTCGACGATAACAAGAAAATTTTGTGGTCAAGGTGAACAATTTGGAGATAAAACTCTGGGAAGGAGACAAATTGGTATAGGGAAGATTTATTGTGGCCTTTACATGGTTAATCCTCTCCATCTCTCCATGAAAGCTCACTTTTCCTTACTGTATTTCATTTATTCTCATTCCAATAAGTACATTTCTGTTTCTTTATTGTGAGGCTGTGAAGCATAAATACCGATCGGTAACACACTGAAATAAAATCTATTCTGCAATGACAGAATAGAGTTCCCTTGCCACGCAGCGCGATTTTTCACTTTAGTCACTTCAGTTTGAACTTGCCTAGCTCCACTGAGATCCTGTCTGATACCAGGTTTTTTTACAATTAATATCAAGCTGACATCTACATCTACATATTCCTATAAAAAAGTAAGTATGAGAAAATGTTAACTTTTGAGGAGTGAAAGTTGTTAAGCTCACTTTGCCAGCACTAGAAATCAAACCTTGTACACCAGTGTCCTGGTGTTTGCCACTGGTGGCCTGCTTTCAACACCTGCTAAATAAGTTTTTAGTTCAGTCTGATAGCAGATCCTGTAACAACACATAGCACCTCTCTCAAAATCTTGCACTGGATATATCCAATGCTCCGATTCTCCACTGTAAGTAATAAACCCTGTTACTAAGGTGGAAACAAAGTCTCTTGCACAGAGACAGACTAACCTATGTGACTGCTGTACATAAAGTCACTGAAACTTGAGTAAGAAACCAGTATAATCATGATTAGAGCTCCTGTCATCTTTGGAATTGCTGTCCCGTTGAACACTCGCCTAAATCCCGTGGGACCGCTAGAAGTGGATTCTGCTATACATTCCCTTCAGAATCCCCTTTTTACTGCTCTCTAACATTATTCCTATATCCTGATACCTAAAATGATTGTTCATGGAGGATGAATTTTCCTATGATAGTACTTAAATACAAAATTGGATAATCCTATCCCATTTCAGCATACTATTTCACATAGGTTTTGCTTTTAAAGGTTTCTTTTCCCTTTGAAGGTTATTATTAAACCGAATTTTACACGGTAATTTTGCTCTCATCTCTTGCACAGATGCTTTTTGAACTTTTCTGAGCCATTCACACTATTTACATGTCACTCAAGGCAGTTAGAATACCAAATCTAACAGACATCTATTCAAAAAGACTCCCCTGTCCGAAGTACATGTCTCTCTCTCATATAAGACAGGTCTAAATTCATAGCAAACCAAACGCCAGTTTACTGCCCATGGAAATTATAAGTCACTTTTTGTTTGTTTTTCCCTTCTAAAAATCAAGAGTAGTTTTCAGTTCCGTCTCCTTTTTTTTTTGTCACAGAATCACAGGATGGATGGCAACAGAAGGCAGCTCTGGAGATCATCTTGTCCAGCCCCTCTGCTCTGCCTAGAGCCACGCCAACTACAGCAGGTTTCTCAGAGCTGTGTTCAGGCAAGTTTTAATTATCTCCAAGAAGGGAGACTCTGCAACTTCTTGGGGCAGCCCATGCTGCTCTTTGACCAGCCTCACAGTCAAAAAGTGTTGTCTTATGTCTAAATGGAATTTCCTGTATTTCAATTTGTGCCTGTTAACTCATTTTGTTCCTCTGAACTAAGATGCATCATTTTGCACTCAACCAGAAAGAGGGGAACATACTGTATCTCCCTTTGTCCTCAAGGCAAGTCCAGAGGACACTGAGGTGTCTTCAGGACAAAAGCAGGCTCCTCCAACTCAGAGTGGGAGACCTGTGCTGAAATTCTCGTGAGCTGTTAGCAAATAGGAGCGTGTCTTAGCCTGCTGAAAGGATAAACCCCAAACTGTTTCTTCATATTAAATAGTCTTTCCTTTGCAGCATGGTGAGTAGGCAACCATACTTAATACTGCAAAACCTCAGGATTAATCTGAAGCTTACATCCTTCATAACTGTTCTGTAAAAGCATGTGTATGCATTACTTCCAGTTAATGTAAATCAAAAAAATTCCATTGCAATTATAGATCTAAAACTGTCTACCCCAGCTGAGGATATAGTTTTAAATGTTCATGCTTAGCTATTGGGGAGCTAAACAAAAAACTAAACAAAATCCTGTCTAATCTCCAAGATGTTTCCAACTCACGGATGTTTCAAATTCAGACATGACTTATCTGCCCTTAAAAGCCGTTAACTTCACCTGACAATGAGCCAGAAAATTGAGATGCTCCCCACAGAACTTGTAAGTAGAACCAGAAATGCTTTGCCATAGGTGTTCATTTGGAACATCATGATAATGACTTTCTCATTTATATCCCCTAGATTTCTTCTTCCATCAAAGAAGTCACTTTTTTTAAAAAAAAAAAAGAGCCACAGGTTTTGAAAGAATTAATATCCCATTACACTTGAGCACAGAGTTGCAATCAAATTAAAATGAGGTTGAGTTCACTGTACAAGGAAAAAAGATTCAAATGGTTTTGTTTGGAGTCAAAGCAGCTAGAAAAATAGGAAACTAGCTTTAGAATAGCTGAGCATTTTTATAACTAGAAAACATTCTACAGTTTTTGAAGTCTTCAGATTATATTTAAGATTAAATAGTATCAAGTTATTATTTCCATTTGCTTGCTTTAGAATGGTCTAGCTAGTAAAACTTTTTCAAAAAGAGCAGGAATGAGTATTGAAATTATTGTTTTTCTGCTCTCTTTCCAGTGGAATGGGTTAAATGTATTTGAGCTTGCAATGGAAACACCTGATTTTCCTTCAGAATTTATGCAACTTATTAGCTTGACTTACTGCAATCATCTGCATTTCTGGCCAATATATGACACTATTTGTAATATGACTGCTTCACATCATCTTTGTAATGCAATAAAATGCCACGTTCACATTAGAGATGATCAACTGAGGCAAGAGCTAGATTATTTTGCTTGCCTACAGCTATATAGAAAGTCTCTGGATAAGCTAGGAATTATCAGTTGATCTTCACTGAAACATCCATCTACAGTGCATACAGTGATTCTCGGTATCACATGCCAAGCACTTTCTGAGTCCTCTGTATTTGCCAGTACAAGGACAGGATGAAAGTGCATTGCTTACTCAGTGTTTCCCTGAATTGCAATCTAATGCAACTGGTAATAATTTCAAATATACAGATACACTAAATTAACTTAAACAGCTGGCTGAGAATTTCTGCTTGGAAGAACTATTAACATTGTTGTTTTCACCACGCCATATTTTTACTTTACCTCAATAGGTGACTGAAGCTGTGGCCAAATAGTTCAGCATAAGCTAAATGTGAGACACTGTGTTCAATAACCTGGTCCAGCCTAAAGAGACTTTTTTTTGTTACGTTTTAGCATATTCTTATAGAATGTTTTAGTTCACTGTTCACCAGGTTCTCAGTGATTTGGCTGTCAGAGTTTAACAGAAGCTTGCTGGGCAGCTCCCAGCTTCCGCTGGAGAATGCCAGGGCAGTTTCTTTTTGACTGGTGAAGAGGTAGCTCCCCACGTGGGCACCTGGGCACTCCCTGCCTACAGCCTGGGGGTCTCCGTGGGCTCATCGTGCAGCCCCCGTGCAGCTCAGCACCCACCTCCAGCACACCTTCCCACCAGCACTTCACACCCGCCCTTGGCAGGACCCTCCTGCACCCACTTGCAGAGGCCCCCCAGGCAGTCCAGATGGTCCTACCTGACTGCACCTTTGCCAGCCCCTCTGAAAGGCACCACCTGAAGCGTCTGGCACGAAGCAGGCGAGGTTCCACCACGTCAGAGGGGAGGGCACCTGCATCAGGCCAGACCCTGCTGTGCTGCAGCCCTCAGTGCAACACCTTTCATTCGGGGGGGAGAACCCAGTGCTGAATTATTAACAGTTTTTCTGTGAGAACTGTATCAGCTGCATCTGGCAGACCATGAGCACACTTTCCTCATTAACTTCATCAGTGGTTTGAGCAGAGTCCCCTCACCAGCAAGTACAAATCAAAGCAGTTTTGTTTGTTATTTTTCTGTAAAAATTTGCAGGAACTATTGTTTGCAAAATATATTTCTTGGCAGCCAAACAGGAAGATAAGCTTTTAACATTTCCCTTCTAGACATAAAATGATAAGTATTTAAGCACAAATTAATTTTTAAGCAAAACATATACTCATACCTTCAAAGAGCACTGTAAAGAAAACACAAAGGATGCATTAAAATAAGACTTCCACTTTAAAAAATCAAATTCTTCAAAGAGACTTTTTTTGCATGGCAGAAGATAAGGTAAAGCAACATTTTTTATGTAATTTTGGGATAAGAGTTAAAAACAAAGGAAAACAAATCAAATAGTTTACATCTCTGTAGCAAATATTGTATAAAAATTACATGGATACAAAATTCTCTGAGCCTGTGCAGATTTTCATACAGAGCGATGACTGAATGAAATATATCTTCTTTTTCTTCATGTAGTTTGCATAAACCAATCTTCTTTTTTGGCCCCTCAAACCCTTTTCAGACAACATCTACTTTCTACTAAATTACTATAGGTAGATGTATCTGGATGTTCTTCTCTCTAATATCCAACTCAGGAATTGCTGCTTTGACTCCTTGGGATTTCTTCACACCTCTTTATCAATGACAGTTCCATGCTCTTCTTCCGAGCCAAATCCTGCTGCACCTTCCTTGCATTGATACCACATTTCCACCTCTATTCTTCCAGTTGCACGGTCAGCTGGGTTCACGTGCCTGGTTCATTCATGTGCCAAACACAGTTATTCAGGTCTGGATCATAACATTGGTAATACGATCGTAACCATGTCCTTCAACCCCACTTCAGGAGCAGCAATTTATAAAGACAAACTGACTGAGAGCAGCGATAATTCCAGATTCACACAGAATGTATTATTTATGACTAAATCAAAAGAAGACTGAGAGATCAACGCAACATTCCTTCAGTGAATGTGCAGATACAGTACATGCTATGGAGAATGTGAAACCAGGCAGATGATCCAAATTGGTAAAAGAGATGGTGCATTCACTTAAAAAAAAATTGTGGAAGCTTAGTCACAGGCCTGGATTTAGTGAGATGTCTGGGGAGAGGAAAAAAAGTAAAGGGCAGGAGAGAACTCGGGATATCAGAGTTTGTTACTGCCTTGCTGCTGGTACTACCTATCGTTCCCATTCCTGCATGAATGATGTGGCAGTGTCTCAGTTTACCTTTCTTCCTTTCACAGCTCTGTCCCCTTTTCTTGAATGTAAAGAATCTATTAAGATTCTTCAGGAAAGATCGAGGTTCAGGTCTTCAGGAAGGGATTTTTACTGTCTCTGCAGTATTGCCCCACCTGCCCCTGGACAGCACAGTTAATCCCTGAGGGTCAGCACACTTTGACTGGAAGATAAGCAAGAAGGAAACCTGAGACAGGGAAGAAGTAGAAAAGAGCTGGAGGGAAGAAGGTATACAAAATGGGAGTGGAGATTAAAGAAAAGTACCAGATTTTCTGCATTTACTAAAGGTCTGTTCCAGAACCACTGATGGCCCTTTTCCCAGAGAATACTAGTATGTTTAGATATATTCTATATACATATAACATACATGCATGTTGTACCTCTAGCAGCCATAATGAAGCAATTGTGCATGCTGGATATTTGGCACAGACTGTTTGCTGCTCTACCTGCTGTGTGACTCTGCTCCCTCTCATGGAGTCCTAACCATAATAACGCCCTTGAGAATCCACTCTGCAAAAAGCACTGCCTCTTCCTCAGGAACTGCTGAGCAGTTTCCTCATTCTGACATTTGCTATTTATAGATCCTTGTCTACACTGTCTTCCCTTACATTAGAAGGTGGTAATGTAACAGCCTGTTTACAACTAGTGCTGTATTGTACTGTAGTATGAGAGAGATGTGTTGAGACACACTGACTCAAAGACCTAGAGAAATTCCCTTCTGGGCCTCTCAGCATGTTTTCCAATTTAACTCTCAAGCAGACCCAGTTAACAATAAGACCCTTCCTTTATACAGAAATGTCAAAGCAAAACCAAGACTCAGTGAAGGAAATTAAGTCAAGGAGAAACAGAAAAAACACAGCCAATCCAGAAAACATTGAAAAAGTTCACTAAGGGGTAGTAGGCAACCTGATGTGGAAAAGGAGAAATAAGAGAAACAAGGAGAAAAGGAGAGAACAAGACAGAGGGAAAAATACGTATAAAAAATAAACCCAGAGAACAGGAGACTCAGGTCTAGAATACAGAGTTGGAGTTAACAGGCTAAATACAGTCAGAGAAACTACACACAAAAGGTCCGTATATCAGCAGGCTGGCAAAAAAACCCCAAACAACTCTACAACAATGAAAAGCCTCCAAAAATACCACATATTGTAATAGGATATTGGAGTAAGTCGGTCAATTAGAAAGGAGTCACAGATGAAATACGCAAAGGTATGCAGCACCTGAAGCAGATGGTGGGTACTTTTTTTCTATTTACCAACTTCTTACTGCTTGATGGCAATAGATTTTGTTGCACAAAACATGCCAGCCGTGCAGTAAATGAGCAACACTTGAAAGGAAACATACTGCATATTTTTCTGAATGGCAGATTTGACTTCAAATCCTCTTTTAAACACAAATTGGTCTGTAGAAAAATATATTGTGGTGCTAACTTCTACTGAAAGTACCCAACCTCACAGAGCACTGTTCTTGGAGATTATGTGTTTCCCTGCTGTTTGCCCTAGCTGTCAAATACTGGTTGAAGAGTTCTTGTTTTTCGCTTTACTACTCACTTTGTACGCAGACACTTCAACAGACCTAAATGTATTATTACATTGAGATAAGATATTGCAGGGCAGTCTGTGGCTCAGATGCAAATTGTGTTCTGGAAGGAAATAATTGGCAATAAATAGACATTTCCAGAAGTCCATTGGAATTGGTGGAAGTGTTTATGCACATTTTTTCTATGGTCAGCCTAATATGATCAAGGTAGGGATTCTGGGAAGTGGAAAACACAATTATACTAGCCAGCCTCAAGATGTATTATTCCATACTCTCCTAATGTCAATAAGTGCCAGCTTTCCTTGATACAATTTTTAATTATTTGCAATTAAATCTAACTCTGGATATTTAGAGAAAATTGTTCATTAATTCAAATTTATGGAAGAATCAGTGAATATAATTTCCTTTAAAACAAAACCTTTGACTTAACTGTAAATCAGAAGAGAATACTGGAAAATTTTTAGGTTTTTGTATTGGCATCCTGCTTAACAAAACTTCACTGTCCACCGGAGAGACTTTAGGGTGACAGAGGTAAAATAGAGGATGCCTCTGTGCATATTGCTCCTACCCTGAGATAAGTCTACTCTCCTCCTTCAGTATAGCAGTTGTAAAAAATATCAAGTAGCATGAGTAGTTCTGCCTGCTCACATGACACAGGCACACATTGACCAAACATAAAATGGAGAATCTGGGCTCTTTTAACACCTACCAATCAATGGTTTGTGTCACTGCATCTAAGTTATTTTCATTCCCCACTGACATTAAATGAATTCTAAGCAGGTACAAAGGGAGATGCGCCCCTGTCCCAGTTGCAATCTCAAGAGCAGAATTGATTAAGTATATTTATCTTGAAAACTGTCAGGTTTTCAGCATCACAAATTTATTTCCAGAGATGCTTGAGTTATGTTTCCTCTGTTGTGATCAGCTGCATCCTTGAAGCAATCTATCACCCCTTTATTTAAAAGAAAATATTCATGAACAAAGGTAGTGTTATGAACACCTGTAGCCCCTGAAGAACAAGAGAACTCTGGGCATCAAAGCAAAGCATCAAAAGAGGCAACAGACTAGGAAACTGCAATTTAACAAGAGCACATGGGATTGCTTTTCAGCTGAATGAGATTCTCAGTCCAGGGCCTGATTAACTGATTTTGAACAAGTCACTTCACCCTTAGGTCTCTCTTTCCTTATGTGATATTTACAGTGTAAATACACAAGGCAGTCAAAGTGTGATGCAGGACAGTCCCCAGATATATTTGTCTGCCCTAGCAGTGCCATTATTTGGATGAGGAGCTCTGCCAAAAAACCAAAAAGCAAACATGGAAAAAAATCCAAATCAGTTTACGCTAAGCTGAACTTGTAAGCCATCATAATTTAAGTAAGTTAAAATCTGTAGGGTGTTTAAGAAGGCGAGGTCACTGAAGTGCCTACTAAGCACTCAGTCTTGAGGTACTAAACATACTGTTCCCCATCACGGGAACATTTCTCACTTAACCAGCCAGTCCTCATGGGCATGAGGAATTTCTCTCACTGCCTCATAACAAGCATCTTCAGCAGAGAAGTTTAAGAAGACAGAGCACAGACATCTAATCCAAAGTTTTATGCCCTAAATGAGAGTCAGTTAAATCAACTTACAACAGACTGTGCACTCTGAGGTGGAAGAATTAAACTTACTTCATTAAATCAAAGGGAATACAGTGGTTTTAATCATATCCCCAAAGAACAGCCAGGCTGCTGACTGTTATGTAGTTTACCAGCACTGGAAACACCACAGTTCAGAGGTTATTCTGGAACACATTGAGTTGAAAGTGGCAACTTCTATTAAGAAGCCTTGCAAAATTCCAGCAGCAGCCCCTGAACATGTTGGACTGAAGACAAGCTAGGGTTTAGACTCCTTCCATACTTCATTTCAGTGACGTACATGTTGAAAATTCCTCCAGGCGAAAGATTAATGCATGCAATCCTCCATAGCAGTGCATATAAATTACAGGTTGTATGCATCAAAATAATACAGAAAACAAAGATGGAGATATAACTTCTACAGAGCTGAAAATCTATTTTACTGACAACACTTCTGATAATCTATAACTTTGCTAACTCATCTTAAAAGAAGAACAATTCCCTCCTGTGCCATTGTATAAAGGCACATGGAAGCTATATGGCTGCCCAATTCCTCACATTTCTTCAGAAGAAAGATTGGTACTTTAGCCTGATCTCTGCCATGAGTAAAAGGTGTCCGTAGTGGCAGCAAAAATGGAAGGTGCAGAGGGAACAAAACCTTTCCTTTACGAAATGTTTCCTACCCCAAGTGTCTTAGAATACCTGAAGGAAGAGACCTGCCAGCCTTAATGTGTGAGGAGCTGTCTTGCCTGGACGGTTGGCTGTCTCAGTGATTTCACCTACTGCCCTCCCTATTGCAACATATCTGTCATTGGCCAAGACATTGTCAAAGGTGTATCTGGAGGTACAGAAGGGCAAGGACTAAATGAACTCTTGTAAATTGTGTTTGCATCACCGGATGATAGTTCTACGTGGCTACCACCCAACCTCCATCACCCTGTCATCCAGAGCTAATGCCACGTACTTCCATTCTGTCCATTCTCATCTTGCATTTAAAACTGATTTTTTTCTACAAAGTATTTCCCCATTATACATGCACAGGGGAAGAGAAAGAACAGACTGACTTTAGCACAAGTAGAGATGTTCCAGGGCAAGATCATAATTTATTTATTGGTTTAAGTCTGAAAAGCTTCATTTGAACTAATAACTCTCCTAAATTCGTTCTGTGTGTGATTTACTCTGGCAGACAAATTAGTAAGTGTAAAGAGATGGATAGAGCAGCCAAAATCTTTTCCATTTCAGTTCCAAGGGAATATTGCTGCATGGTAGCAAAACATTGAATAAGAGAATAAAAGTTCAAAGCTAAATAATTGAAAACTTGGTTGGGTAAAATAATCTCTTTTGCTAACCAACTCTGCATAAGGGTTTTATGAAAAATACAGAGATGGGCTTAGTTCCTGGATAAAACCTATAATTATTTTATAAAGACATATAGTAATTGAGGATGATTCAGAGATAGCTGAAGATATAGCAGCTGTATCAATCTTCAGGGAAACAGTTCACAGAACTAAATTTTTAAAGACTCCTCAAGGGCAACTGCTAGCTATAGTCCATCTGTTCATAAAAATCAAAATGAGAAAAAAAATCAATTATTATTTAAATTTAAATCAGATTTCAAGCCCAAAGCTTTTAAATTTCTTTGTCTAAGATTGCCAGCACACAGGCTTTAGATTTAAGACCTGCATGATCTATTTGAAAGAATGGCTGGCAGGTCACACCATTACATGTTCAGGTCTCTCCTTCAGGCCAAATTTGTGAACATTACTGAATTTTTCCCCTTTTTACTCCCAGTCAAAATGATATCCTAAAGTTCAGTTTCCATAGCCCGGCCAGCACAGCAGCCCATAGCCCTTTTTTCTTCAGACCCTTCCAGGAAGGTAGTTTGCTGCCCTGGCCCACTGCCAAGGCAGTCTCCTGCCCCGCAGGGAGTCTGAGTGGTGGCTCTCCGGCTGTGTCTCTGTCCCCTCACATTTCAGAAGCAGAGAGCCCTGAAAATCAAGTTCCACATTCCTAGCTCAGATCAACTAGCTGTGGACAGAAGTTGGATGAAAAGATAATGACAGAAGTGAAACAGAGGTCACACCAAATATCATTTTGCAATGAACAGATTGGTTCAACGTCTCTCAGATCATAAGACACTGCGCATAGATATTAGTAGGAAGCAGGACTCATAAAGACAAATTGATGGGTATTCTCACATGCAAGGGATGCAACTTGAGAATTAATAGAATTGAATTTGCTGTGGCAGCATAAACATCAAATTACATTTTTGCTGGGAGAGCTGCAATGCTAAGAGCTAATACCGTAGCAAGACCTCTTCAGTGTTTTTAATTGCATTAGCAATGCGAGGTCAGGTACTTGTCCTTTTGTGAGATCAACTTCATGTTATTAGCCTGCAGAGAAAACTCTGCATTCAGATGGATTTATTAACATTGTCTATGTTACTTGAAAAATACACTGCAAACCCTGTGGAAGCAGGGAAAATATTGTATTTAACAATAAGAACTGCAAATCAAACTCCAGATTTCCAAAGGAACTAGCAGAACTTCATGGAGTTCGGGTGAGCGGTGAAGATTTATGTTAGCTGAGAGCTTGGTCCATTATTTCTGTAATACTACGTAAATCATCATAAAACATGACAGATGCAGTATTAATGATGAGCTGCTAAAACTTAACCAGGGTCTCCCTCAAACCTTGCTGCTTCAATCAGTGCTATATATGACACTTCTGGAATAAACTGCTTTTTCATTCCAAATCCATCAAATTTTATATTTTGCCTCTCCTTGAAGTGATTTTTAGCTGGGACAAACTTTGTAGTCAGGTCTTTGCCGGTCCCGGGCTAGAGTTCACTTTGAGAGTACAGCCTTCCTCTCCTGAGGATGCGTGAAATTTGTGTGAGAGTCAGGTAATCTGATGGGCAAACAAGTTCTCTCTCACTGAGCCTGGAGCGTGAACAAGCTGACACTAGATGAGGATGAAGGGGAAATCCAGAGTAATGAAGAAGGTAACTCCCAGAACCAGCTTTCCTATCCTTCGCCCTCCAGGCAGCGAGGAGAAGGGTGTGCAGAGAGCGCGAGAATGGCGCTTTCACACGCTTCAGCAAGACAGTAGCTCTGCCCACAGTACTGCTAAACAAAGGATGGACACCTCTCAGTGCAGGAAGAAACACAGCACCTGCTTTTGCAAGGAGTCGCTGTTTAAGCAGGCACCAACCTTCTTAGGAAGTAAAAAAAAAAAAAAAATACACTAACTGCATCTTAATGCTTTGTAGTAGAACTGCAGCACATCCCTTCAGACACAGCCACTTTCTCTCCTTTTCCCACCACTCTCCATGAAGTCAGACAAGGCATTCGGAGAGCATGTGGTGAAACTGTCCTTTGGGTCACACCTGCAACTTTCCATGCATTTATATGAAGGCATGTGAGGGAAGCAAGAGAATATTTAGCCTGCCCTCCAGCCTCTTGAGGCAGAAGCCCATCCCATCTCACTGCTGCACTTAGCCACAGCCTTTTCAAGACGTTGGGCCCACAGGTGGCTGAATGGACTATCATGCAGAAGTGGTTGCCTTTTTCAGAGGAGCTTGGGAGGCCCTGTGAAAATGGCATCTGCACCGAGTATCCCATGCAACCAGAAATCATCCCACGCTTCTCCAATTCTGCAGAACTGGCTTTAAAAAAAATCATACTGTTTTCAAATAAGTTGAGGCTATTTTGAGCTGCCTCATGGATTTTAGCTTTAGGATTCTGGTTTACACATTATTGCTACAACAGGGAGTGCTGGAAGTATTTGCCCTTTAAATAGACAGGCTTTAGAAATTCACAAGTACTGACACTTTAGGCTGCATCTCACAAGAGTCTTGAAGTGCCGCAAAAGCAAGCAGTAATGTTGAACAGACTTATAAGAAGTCCAGCTGATTTCAGTGAAAGTATTCAGTATGCAGCAGTGACTGTGTGCACAGGTCACCATGAAATAGTACACATTACAGCCATATGCGTGCACCATTAGTGTGTTAATTCTATTGCAGACAACAGTACTAATAAGGTCTTGAGTCATTTACTGATCACTAAATAATTAACTTTTACCACCAATGTACTTATGATTAATCATTTTTCCCATAACAGTTGAAAGTGGATCAGACCACAAACCATCAATATAGCAACTTTTTCCAGTACTTTGCATTTTCTTATGAGATGAACTAGATAAATTAACTAGTCTTTTCTCAGCTACAGTATTCATCGTTTGGATGAATAAGTGACATTTAGATCAGCAACATTCTCCATTCTAATCATTTATGTGAAAAAGAAAATTGAAATTAAAACATTTTTTCAAGCTACTTGTTAACAGTGTTGGCACTCTTGAGCTGAAAGATGCTTACTCAACAGCACTTTCATAGATGAGAATTTTCCCATAGAAATGGAGAAAAATAGGGTATAGGGAAGAAAAAAACCCACATCATAGGGCCAAATCATGGCCCACAATAAAGCTGTTCTAGGAAAATGTTGGTGATGAAGAGCTGATATAGGAGCATCTCGCAATTGTCAGAATGACATTACCTGAGATTCACACCAATGCCAGCATCTGAGGGTGGTTTAACATGCTGCCTCCAATCTGGAGGCTAAGCCACCTATTCAGACCTAGCCATGTGCGGACCATTTGGAAAAAGGCTGCAATCACTGTCAACTCCAGGGTCTCCAAGTTGTACAAAGCCACACCAAAGACTGAACAGGCTCAGAAAGCTCCCTACTGCTTGTCGCAAGACTTTTGCCGCAATAGGCAAGCAGATCCTGTAGCAACTATACCTATGCCCTCCCAAATTTACATGCTGTCTTCCACCTCCAGCACAAAATGGAAATTTCACAACTGACTCAGAGAAATGAAGCTTCTCCTAAGAACTGTTTTCTTAGAGGACAAGAGCATTGCTAGAAATTGTTGCTTGTGTGACTTGACCCACAAAGAACCTAAATGGTTGCAGATGGAGCAGACTTTGCATTTTCATTTGATTTCTCTTACAAGTTTGTAAGAGAAATATTAATAGCACACTAATGGTAGCAATTACTATAATGAATGTAACAGCTGGTACCAGCAGCTGAGCATACGTTTTGGTTTTATACTTTTCATGTATGGCATGAGGTGGCTCTGAGCAGTTGCAATCACTGTCTCTCACTTTTCCTTTCTGAGGATTCTATTTTCAGCAAGTCTGTGCTTGTGGTAAAAAGACAAGAGCTACTTTTGTAAATATGTCGCCTCTCAGGAGGTTACTCACAACTCTAAGAAATAGGTAATATGTTCAAAGTATGGTCAGTCTCTCAACCTACTCTGATCCTCTCGATGTATAGTTTCACCACTAAAGCAAGTATCTTTCAATTGTGCATCAAGCAGTTTGTTCCTCCTCTTCCTAAAGAGAAAATGGGGTGGAGGGACTCCTGCGGTACAACTATGAAGCAAGAAACAATTCTGCTCACTTGGAAACATTTACAAACAGAATGCATGTCTAGGCTCCCACGATTGCCACCCGTCTGCTCCGCCTCTGAACAGATGCCATGAGAGCAAATGAAACAGAAATGTAGCACAGACACTAGGAAAGGGCAGAAAGGAAATAAGAAAATTGTTCTGGCCCATCTTCACTCAGATTAAAGCCAGAATGTTAATTAGGAGTGAACTAGTCTCCTGCTCTGCAGGACATGTGCATCTAGCAGCCATTAGACTGAGGGGTTTTAGTCAAACACATATGATGATGCCAACCTCCCCAAAGGCAATTCAGTTCAGGGCTTTACCTCCAAATTCCCAAAGGCTGCCAAATTTGGCATTCAGCATTCCTGTTTTAAACTTGGAATTCAAGCCTATTCAAAAGCTTTGCTGCATTCATATGCTTTTCATGCTAACACAGTCTAGGTACTAAGGAGCCTGAGGCACTTCCTTCCAAGCTACAGTAAAAGCCTGCAGGAACTGAACTGAATGCAGGAAACAAAGGAAGCATGAAAGGCAGTGGGCACTTCTGGTATTCACTTTTACATGGTGTGAAAGCTTAAAAGGCTACAGTGACTGTGCCTGTCATCTGTTCATCTATTGAACATTCAAGGATAATATTCTTTGAATCAGAATTCTTTCCTGCCCTACCTGAGATAAGAAATTTCAAATTCCTCTTTAAACCAGGCCTCAGACTGTTACCCGATAAATCAACCAAAATACTACAGAAGTACTTTGTTTCTCCTGAAGAGCTACGTGTTCTAAAATTACCTCAAATCTTTCTCAGAACAAAACGCTTCCAGAATTCTCCAAGTTCCCAGGCTAAGTACGCATCTATTACCACATTTGGACTTTGCCTCTTGGAAGCTCAAGTCAAAGTTGACTCTCGTGGCCCCATCTTCTAAACTGACAGTACTGGTTACCCCATGCTCCTGTCCTGAAGGACTATTCCAGCTTACACTGCCATTATGAAATGTAATGGCTGCATTTTTAAAAATCCTTTCTGTCAAATACTTAGGCTGTGAACAAAACATAAGTTTGGTAAAACAAACATTTGTTGCAGGACATTATGCAGCAATCCTCAATGTCAAAAGACAGAAAAGAGAGCGTAAGGCAGAGAGAACACACCAAGATCGTTGTGGAAGGGAAATTAGTTTCCTAGAAGCAACAGAAGACAAAATACAGTTTTTCCATGCTAAAATACAGCTTTAGGATCTTTACTGTTCTGACATTGCTGGAATGCAAATCTCAAAGTACAAGGCTAAGAGAAAAACAAAGACAAGTAGCATATCCATTAAGGTCTGCAAAAACCAAAGGGACAACTTAAAGGCAATCTGTCAGCGTAACAGCAAAACAGGCACAGTTGCTGACTTCAGCCAGGAAGCAGACAGCTGCATTTCGAACAAATGAGAAGCTCTGAAGAAGAATTGCTGGCAGCTGTGTTAGAAGGACATTAAAATAATGAAGTCCTGTGGTCACAAGTGCAAGCGTTGCAAATACAGGTGAGTCACAGACTATTTCAGGACATAGGTTTTTGAACCTCACAACTATAAGGGACACCTACAACGTGGCCTCACATGTCTGGGTGGTAAACACATAGTCAAAGAGAGAGACATCCTCAGATGGCTCAGCTGCCACAGTATCATTTTAGACACCTTTGTCAGGCTTGCTTAATCCCATACAGATCTTCTCAATGAAAAGCAAAGCAGAAGTTCTATTTCTGCTCAAATCGATGAGTGCCAGGTTGATGGGAATATAGCCCTAGAAAGTGTTGGCCAAATGTCACCACTACTATAAAATCTGTTTTGTTTAATTTTGTTTTCTTTAAAGACACGGAAGAAAGACTATGATCTTATTCAGATTCTAGAATATCATCCAGAAATGTTGTGGTAGTGTGACCCCATGGCAAAATTGCGGTAAAGCTGTACAACAGCAACAGGTATTCTGATAAGGCTTACATCTTTGAGAAAGTATGAAAAACAAGATCAATAAATGCACACTGAATTGTAACAGATCAAAAAAATGCACTTGACATTAAAAAATAACATAAGCTTCAAGATGATTCTGCATGGCCTTTTCTATGGTGTATTTTAAAAGTACCAGCCATAACACAACACCTACATCATGGGCAACTGTCTCACTGCATTGTTATAGGATTTTGCTATTCATTTAATGCTGAAAAGGAGGTGGCTCACAGTCCAGATGACATGTCATCCTTTTTTTCCCTTTCCTTTTTTTTACTGCATTATCTGCACAACAGCGATGTCACGGCCTAGCGGAAAGGCACCGTACCGTGCGTCAGGACACCTGGACTCTTCTCTTGGCTCAGACACTGGCTGACACTGACCTTGAGCAAGTTTTTAATCCTTATTTTGTCCATTTTGTTCATTCAGGACCAGGTTGGTCTCTGCCACTATTAATGCAGTACCCAGCGCTTTATGTAACCCAGCCTTTATGTAACACATCAAGACAAGCTGTAAATATGCAGGAGGAACAATACTACATACATTATGAACAGAGAGGAATACCCATACAAGCTCAGGGGGGAGAACTTGTGCCTCCTTCATAAGCTGCTGCAGTTCAGTGACTCGAGAGCCCCCTGCGATGCTGTGCCTCGCATCCACAGCTAGGACAGGTAATCAATTCACCAGCTGCATTCTGGCCAAATTACAGTATTGTCACTTCAGACCAAGTGGAAGAGAGCTTGGTGGCAAAGATACAGTGTGGAAGGTCATGTTCAAAACCAGACTATTTCCTCTTTATTCAGGGCCTTAAAAATTTACTTGTCATGGTCCTAAAGAGCTAACACCACTTTCAGACAGGTTTGTAGAGGTAGTACGACTTTCCGCAGACTAGAGAAGAAAGAATTACCATGCATAATAATAATGATGTAAAGAAAATCAAGTGCAACATTTTGTTTAAAGGAATAATTCAAATACATTAATGCACTTGGTCGAGTTTTTAATTCTTTTTAAAAAATTCCATGTCCCAAACCAGAGACATAGTAACAAAAAGCATGAAAGAGAGAGAGGAAGTGGAGGGGGGGGGTGGTGGTGGGAGAGGGAGATGACAATGCCAGAGACTTCAGCATTGATACTGTTTTCCCAACTACACCCTGAAAATTTCAAGACACTCCCCATGTACTTACGTTCTGTTCTGGGTTCATTCCTGCCCTGACTGGTTTCTGATTTTCCAGCTACTGAAATCCTCTGATGAAGCTAGACCTCAAGGGCTTGCCTGGGGGCTAAATATTAAGGCATATTCTTTTTAAATCTCAAGTTTTATTATATTCTGGCCCCAGAGACAGAGAAAGCAATGCATTAAATACAACATATTTTTCAGAGCAATTACTATCATCAGGAGTATGTCACTGCATATATCTACCACTGAGTGAATAGTGGGTGGGAGGATACATTTCTCATACCTAGATGCAGTCATAGACCATACCTGTGGGACTGTCCATTTCATTCTCCATTTAAAAAAAAAAAGGTGGAGTCTCACATATTTTTCAAAGCCAGAAACGCTTGCTGTGCTATTGCCCCCATATAGCTGTCTCTTATAATATAAAATGCAGTTTAAAAGTATAGCTCTTCCTTGCTTTTGTACAGTTGATTACTCCCAATGCCCTGACACACCTGCTGGTTTGTGTAACAGAATCAAATTTTGCCATGTGGAAAGATATTGTCCTGATGAACCAAAGAAAAAAATTCAGTGAACCAAAAACCCTCACCCAAGATAAAAACACCACAGGTTTCAGTCTTGATGTAAGAAATTGCTGTGTTGTACGTACTGTCTACGCTTAGTTTTCAGTATTCCTCATAAGTATTTGTTCTTTACGTCATTGTCAAACAAATCCCTCAACAAGAACCTTTCTGACCTTGCGATAAGCTGACCTTGCTTTGTTCTTCAGTATTTTTTTTTTCCTTGCACAGCCAATTTTTCCATTTCTTTTGGTCAATAAGGTCTCGTATCGTTTCCCATTAGTCCCACCCTTTCTGCAGAAACCAAAAAAGCACAAACTGAAACTAAGCTTTAGTTTAACTTTAAATCATTAAAGCTGGGTTTCAGGCAATTTTGTGAAAATTATCAAAAAGTGTAAAGTGGCTCTCTGATTAATAAAGAAAAACCATGAGCATAAACTTCACACAGCATGGTTTTTCATTCATCTATTCAGTCAATAGCAAAGCTCTTTGAGCTTTTTGTGTAAAAGATTAGGTCCCTAATATCACGACTAGTATTTGTAAACATAGTGCCTTGCTTCAGACTCTCAAGTAACGGGCTGATTGTCAGGTCGTTTGCTGTAGGCTCTCTAGTGTGAAGACAATCTTCAGTTTTCTAACACGTTTTCACAAAGAACATCCTTATTCTTGCAGTCAACATTTATCGGTGGTTATATGATTTAAGAAATAATTTTAAACACCTGCAGGCAATCCTATCCAAGCTACCCACAGTGACCCACAGACTACACTGTCCCTCAGAAAGTACTCTCACATCTGTACACAAATATATACCAGCATTTTGCACGACCATTCAAGATAAAAACAACATCGTACTACCTGCAATAACAGTGCTAGCTGCTGAAGGAAGTTCAGTTGCAAGCTATTTTCAGGGTATATTTCTTCTGGATACAGAGCTGGTTTAACCTCTGCTGACAGCAATGCCTTGACAGTCTGCTCCAAGGTGTCGGGATGTCTGAAGTACATATTCTCCTTTTTCACTGGGGTGAAGACTATGTATGATGTCATGTAGCTGCCAACAGGGTGATTTTGGCAAGGGTACATCCAAAGGGAGTGGGTTTTGGCAAAGATCCTCTAAGAGTCAAAGACCTCGAGCATGTTTCACAGAAAAACAAGCATAGCAGCTTTTCTTATATACCCAATTTCATGAGGGACTGAGCTGAAAGCCCAGCTGATATTCTACCAAATCAGCCCTGGGGTCTTCATCATGCAGTTTATCCACTCCCCCAAAATCACTGATGAAAAAAATTCCATATATTGTTTCTAAATTAAGTGACTTATTGATGTCTTAGTAACTAGTCTATTTTTATAATGCAGCAGCCTAATGTGTGTTCATAGTCAGCCTGCAGAAGCTGGAGAGGAGAAAGGCAGCAAAAACCCCATAAGCTGGAGCTCAAAAGTCAAGGATCAGTTCTGCTTTTGGGACACAGTTATCTGAGCCGTGCAGTGCCTTTATTGCAGTCAGCATGGAGCAGTGCAGAAGTCCGCAGGAGCACTGGTCTTGGAAATGAGAACATAACCCAAATTCAGCCCTGTTATACAAGGAAAAAACCTCACAACAAAGCCTACTGAAATCATAGAATCGTTTAGGTTGGAAAAGACCTTTAAGATCATCAAGTCCAACCATTAACCTGACATTGCCAAGTCCACCACTAAATCATGTCCCTAAGCGCCTCATCCACACATCTTTTAAATACCTCCAGGGATGGTGACTCCACCACCTCCCTGGGCAGCCTGTTCCAATGTCTGACAACCCTTTCAGTGAAGAAGTTTTTCCTAATATCCAGCCTAAACCTCCCCTGGTGCAACTTGAGGCCGTTTCTTCTTGTCCTATCTCTTGTTACCTGGGAGAAGAGACTGACACCCACCTCTCTGCATCCTCCTTTCAGGTAGTTGTAGAGAGCAATAAGGTCTCCCCTCAGCCTCCTCTTCTCCAGGCTAAACCACCCCAGCTCCCTCAGCTGCTCCTCATAAGGCTTGTTCTCTAGACCCTTCACCAGCTTCGTTGCCCTTCTCTGGACACACTCCAGCACCTCAATGTCCTTCTTGGAGTGAGGGGCCCAAAACTAAACACAGTATTTGAGGTGTGGCCTCACCAGTGGTGAGTACAGGGGGACAATCAATATCCTACTCCTGTTGGCCACACTGTTTCTGATACAGGCCAGGATGCCGTTGGCCTTCTTGGCCACCTGGGCACACTGCTGGCTCATATTCAGTCAGCTGTTGAACAATGCCCCCAGGTCCTTTTCTGCCGGGCAGCTTTCCAGCCACTCTTCCCCAAGCCTGTAGCATTGCATGGGGTTGTTGTGACCCAAGTGCAGGACCCGGCATTTGGCCTTCTTGAACCTCATACAACTGGCCTTGGCCCATCGATCCAGCCTGTCCAGAACCCTCTGCAGGGCCTTCCTATCCTCAAGCAGATCCACACTCCCACCCAACTTGGTGAGGGTGCACTCGATCCCCTCGTCCAGATCATTGATAAAGATATTAAACAGAACTGGCCCCAGTATGAGCCCTGGGGAACACCACTTGTGACTGGCCACCAACTGGATTTAACTCCATTCACCACAGCTCTTTGGGCCTGGCCATCCAGCCAGTGTTTTACCCGCTGAAGAGCGAGTCCGTCCAAGCCGTGAGCAGTCAGTTTCTCCAGGAGAATGCTGTGGGTAACTTCTGCCAGATTTACACAGAGATATTGGGGATTAAAAATTTGGCCTCCCATAATATATGCTTTCAGCAACAAGCAGATGGATAGTGTCATATACAAATATTTGACTTGTTAAAATGAGATTCAGCAATGCCAGGTATGTGATTTTGGTATTTAAGTATTTTAGAATCAGGGTAACTATTTAGCACATTGCATTCAAAATGGCTCAGTACCCTGGTGCTTCCCAGTGCTGACTCAGTATGGTGCAGAGATCCTTTGCAAAGTAGTAAGCTCCCGCAAAGAGAGAATCCCCAAATCACTGGAATAAAATACAGCTTTTCCTACACATTGTGGTAATGGCTGTAATTCATGCATTACCATAATAATTTTATTTTCTCCTTTACTGACATTTTTAAACAGGTTATTGTTCAATACTATGGGCAGCACAATATTATACCAAGACTGGAGGGGGTGATTGGCGTGGGATATTTTAATACCAGTTTCATTTAAGGAAGAAATCTAACTGCATGGAATATTATTTTACTACTTTTCTAGAAACACATAGATTTTCTGGCATGGATTGTGTGGTCAAAATCCAAATGCAAGAACATCTTTCCCTGAATATCATTGTTTTAATTGTGTTCCAGTGACTTAATATTTACGCATTTAGAAAGTAACTACTGTGGCATTTTAAAAGGTTCCTGTGAATGACAAGCTGACAAGTGCTTGCATATCATTCTAAGTAAAACTACTTCACATTGTTCTGCTGACTATAACAACTATAATTACTCTTTTATTCAAAATGCTCAACATCTTTCAAAAAAGAATACAAAATCTTCCCTAAGTGTTCTAATGAGTCTGCTTTCCTCTGAAAAGCAAATCCTTAAGTAGTAGAACATGTAAATTAACAGTATGCCAAGAGTTGCCCTAAATAAATATCACCCCGTCATTTGCAGTTAATTTGACTCAGTCTGACAATGCCGAGCTATTAGGCTTCTGGAGCTTACAGAGGGGAAGGTAGCAGTGTGACAAGCTGTTGATTGTGCTTCGACAAACAGCTATCTGTCCTACTCGCTAGGCCTTTGCTTGGTTTTGTCAGTGTGCTCCCTATAGGCTTATGGAGAAGAAAGATAAACCTGGGTATTTAGTCAAACTGGTAGCCGTTTCTTTGTTCAGAAGTTGCATTTGAAGATAGCCACAATGTTCTGAAACCTATTCAGTATTTTGAAATTACTCAGCAGCTCACAGGGAGTACATCCCTGAAACCCATGGAAATATTACTGCTTATTTCACAGAGCCAAGAATTTCATTCCTAGTCTGTTAATTTCCTGTGAAAAACTCATTACGAGTTTCTGCTGCTTGCATTAGCATTAGAAAAATACTTGGTTTTGCTTAAAAACAGTCACTTCATGTGAATCAAGCCTAGGAACACAAATTTTATGGACTAAATAACATTTTCAGAAATAAATAAGTTTATAGCCACACTTTTAGATCAATTTGACATAGAATAAAAATCTCATGTGAACACAAAATAAGATGTAGCAGTCTCCTCACTGTCAGAACAGCCTGTTTAGGCCATGAATGTGAGCCCTAGTGGAAATTCATTTTTGAGAAATACTCCACTACTTACATTAACAATTAGACTCTTGTGATTATACATTAGCAAAGTTTCAAAGAAACTTTGTGGAGAAGGGAGCCAATAGATGGTTTGAAATTAAAAGTAAGGAAGTAGAACACAAAATACAAACACCTTTACCTCCACAATTCAATACATATTGCACTCATATTTCAAATACTGCGCACAGTCCTAGTCCTCCCATTTCCAAAAGGACATAGCAAACTAGAAAAGATAC
Source organism: Gavia stellata (assembly GCF_030936135.1). Classification (NCBI taxonomy): domain Eukaryota; kingdom Metazoa; phylum Chordata; class Aves; order Gaviiformes; family Gaviidae; genus Gavia; species Gavia stellata. The sequence continues at coordinate 14,176,016 of NC_082610.1, forward strand.
CGAAAGGGAAACAAAACCAATCAGCAATTCATTTATGGAGCGCTGAGAGACCTCGCGCGGGCTGGCTGCGCCCCCCTTTCCCACCAGCGGGATGTCTGGATGCTTCGCCCCCTCTCAGCCACTGTCAGGCACGGGGAGCTGCGCCACTTGCAGGGAGCCGGGTTGGTGGGGGGTCACTGAGGACCCCCGACCCTCCTGGAACGCCCTGGCCACCATCTCGTCCAGGGAAGCCCTGAACATCTTGAATCAGGATGAGGAGGGGGCTGGAGCCCAGGCACAGGAGGGGAGGTGGAGGGCAGTCCCTGTGCCCCAGGGGCAGCAGAAGGGCCCAGGGGAGCGATCCCCAGGAAAGGGGCCCTCAGCCCCCCCGACCCTCCTACTTCTCCCATGTGAGGGCATCTTTCAGGCCACAGGCCCCCCAACTCCCAGAACAGCCGTATTTGGCCACATGCATCCCCATCACAGTGGCCTCCTGATGTCACAAACCACCTGGCTGCTGTTTGTTCTGGGCTCTATAAATACAGGGACCCCGGCAGCCAGCCCCCAATTTGCTGAGCTTCGAGGTCCTCAGGTTCCAAGGATGCCTGGGATCCAGAGGTCCAAAAGCGAAGCAGGTGGCTGCCCATCTTTGTGTGGCTGCAGGAAGCACAGAGGAATAGGCAGTGGTGTCAGATGGGGGGCACCACCAGCCACATGGTACGTGTGGCTGATGGTGTGGAGCCCATAGAGGTGGGTCCACCTGCAGAACAAGCAGAATCAATGGAACTGGATCCACCTCCAGCACAGCTACCCTGGCACCAATACACTGTGCCAGGGCTCCCCTCCACGACGCCATGGCAGCGGCGTTGTAGGAGCACCCGGCATCACAGGAGCGCCCGGCCCAGCCACCGCACCTGCCATTAGCTGGGAGACCCAGCTTCTGCACCTGGCCATCCTGCGGGCTCATCCGTTCCATCTCCTGGCATCAACAATTACTGTGTTGGTTGCCACGGGTGGTGTGAGCCCTTCTTTCTCACGCCCCATGCCCTCCCCCATTTAAAAAAAAACCCAAAACCTATAAACCAAGAAAAGAACAGTAAAAGTGCTTTCCTCCTCTCTTGTTTGGCTCTTTGGCAACTGCACCTGGACTCCTCTGTCCCCTCCTGGTCTCCCCAGTCCAGGAAGGACACTGATGTGTAGGCTGTGGGCCCAGCCCAGCACCTTTGAGATGGTGAGGGACCGGGGCACACAGCACACAAGGGCAGGCTGAGGGAACTGCCTCTGGTCATGAGGGTGGTGAGACACTGGAGCAGGTTGCCCAGAGAAGGTATGGAAGCCCCATCCCTGGCAATGTTCAAGGTCAGGTTGGCTGGGGCTTTGAGCAACCTGGTCTAGGGGAAGATACCTGTTAGCCTCACCTCTCTGCCTGGGCGGATCGTGGAACAGATCCTCCTAGAAGCTATGGCACATGGAGGACAGGGACGTGATTCAAGACAGCCAGTATGGCTTCACCAAGGGCAAGTCTTGCCTGACCAAACTAGGGGCCTTCTACAGTGGAGTGGCTGCATCAGTGGACAAGGGAAGAGCTATGGATGTGATCTGTCTGGACTTCTGTAACGCCTTTGGCACAGCCTCCACAACACGCCCTCTCTCTAAATTGGAGAGGTATGGATTTGATGGGTGGACTGTTTGGTGGATGAGGAATTGGCTGGATGGTCGCATCCAGAGACTAGTGGGCAAGGGCTCAGTGTCCAGATGGAGATCAGTGATGAGTGGTGTCCCTCAGGGGTCTGTGTTGGGACCAGTACTGCTTAATATCTTCATCAACAACACAGTGAGATCGAGTGCACCCTCAGCAAATTTGCAGAGGATCTAAGCTGAGTGGTGTGGTTGACAGGCCTGAGGGATGGGATGTCATCCAGAGGGACCTGGACAGGCTTGAGAAGTGGGCCCATGTGACCCTCATGAGGTAAAACAAGGCCAAGTGCAAGGTCCTGCACCTGGATCAGTGCAAGCACCAGTATGAAGGCAGGCTGGCAGAAGAAGGGATTGAGAAAAGCTGGCCATGAGCTGGCAACATGCGCTCACAGATGAGAAAGCCAATCGCATCCTGGGCTGCATCAAAAGCAGCGTGGCCAGCAGGTCGAGGGAGGTAATTCTTCCCCTCTACTCCGCTCTGGTGAGACCCCACCTGCAGTACTGCGTCCAGCTCTGGGGTCCTCAGCACAGGAAAGGACCTGTTGGAGCGGGTCTAGAGGAGGGCCACAAAAATGATCAGAGGGCTGGAACACCTCTCCTGTGAGGACAGGCTGTGAGAGTTGGGGTTGTTCAGCCTGGAGAGAGAGGCTCTGGGGAGACCTTATTGAGACCTTTCAATACTTAAAGGGGGCTTCTAAGAAAGGTGGGGACAGACTTTTTATAGTAGGGCCTGTAGCAATAGGACAGGGGGTAATGGTTTTAAACTGAAAGAGGGTAGATTCAGACTAGATATAAGGAAGAAATGTTTTACAATGAGGGTGGTGAAACACTGGAACAGGTTGCCCAGGAAAGGTGGGAGATGCCTCATCCCTGGAAACATTCAAGGTCAGGTTGGACGGGGCTCCGAGCACCTTCATCTAGTTGAAGATGTCCCTGCTCACTGCGGGGGGGTTGGACTAGATGACCTTTAAAGGTCCTTTCCAACCCAAACCATTCTATGATTCTATGAAAAGTATAAAACATTTCCTAAGGAAAAATTCTGTATGCCCTGGCTTCTATAGCATGGAAAAACGAGGGCTGGGGCTGGAATAGGAACAAGTTTTACTAACTGTAATTGCTGTGGAGAAGATGAGTGGGGAAGGATGCATTTTCCCTCCCTGGCATTAGAAGCAGCTAACTGGTGGCATTGCTTGCCTTTGTATGCTATGACTGGTAAATGCTTACACATGTTCAAAAACTGGTTAGACAAATGGCAGGAAAATCCCTTAGCTTCTCAGAATAAGACATAGGAGAAATTCTCCACTTTGCTTCAGTATCTCACTGTCACTTGTAAAAAACTGTCACTTGAAAAAAAATCCAAACCCCACCCAAAGCAAAAATCCAAATGCTTTCTCATGTTCCCCCAAGCCAAAAAAAAAAAAGTTCTTAATTTCATATTTTAAAAATGGGTCAACTAATTATGGGAATGAGTTTCTACAAATGTATGTTTACAAAGTCTTCAACATTGTTAGTAGTGTATTAATGTTTGAATCATTTTTTACAAATGCATCAGCAAACATTTCTCTTTTGGATGCATTCTAATGTTTTTCATTGGCCTGTACAAAGACTCCAGTTTTAAAACCTGTCTAGTTTAAGCTCAGTATTTTCTATTTTTGCCACACTAAGCAATCCAGATGGGTGGTCTAGAGACTAACAAGCTTTCAAAAATATCCAGTTTCATTAATTTCTGTGCTCTCCACGTTACAGAACATCTCGAAACACAAGGTCAAAAACAAATGAAAAAGAATGGAAAGAATGTAAAGAAGATACTTCGTAACAAATGCACCTGGTATTTAGGCATATTAAAGATAAAAACTGTCTCCACTAACTTTCCACTAACTAGCAATAATGATTAACACAAGGACGAATTTTAGAAAAATAGAATAGAGTGCCAAAATAGTGCCTTAAAGTTGACCTGCCTCATTATAATCTCATTATAATGTGAAAACCACACCTCCTAGCTAGAAAACGCCCCCAACCCAAATAAGCCCCCTACGCTCTGAGCATGCATAGTGAATTAAGAGAGTACCATATCTTTAAGATGAATTAAGAAAAGTATTAACCAATAGTTAATTAAGCGGTAGGACCAGTAGGCGTAACTAACTTTATTAACTGTTTTAAATACCTGTCATAATTTTAACCGGGTGTGCATGCTAGGAGGAGAAATCCCCCGTGCACCCAGCACTGCAATAAACCAGTGTCGGCTTTCTAAACTATCATTTGGTTTGGAAGTTTTCTTGGTTACGATTTTCAGTAACACCCATTTATCACTGCCAGATTGCGAAGAGGAATGGGAGGAAAAGAAAAAATGTATTGCATAGAAGATTTAAGGATTGCTTGTGGGTTTTGTTTCCTCCTCCCAAACTCTACTGCGGCTATAAAAAGTGAATAATCAAGTGGCCTTATTACCTTCTAGAGCTAAAGTAATCTAATTAGTAAATCAAAATGATACACAAATGATAAAAATAATATATGCGACAAGACCAATGGTACAGAAGGGTGCCATGCAAAAATTGTCCCTCCAGACAAAAACTGAAATAAAAATACTTTCTCTGTTCCCAGCAACACTTAGTCTAATTTCCTTGCAGGTCAAGGTAGCCTAATTAGCTCTAAATAAGGAACACCCAGAAGAGTTTGTTCTATCATACATTTTTTAAAGCCTTTGAACATGTGATTCACTCAACTGAACTCTGGAGCTTGCAATTCAGACTATTTTGGTGACCACGATTCTGCCCTTTCCCTCAGATGGAAAGGCACACCAGCTCTTGTAACACTCCAGCTCCTGGGTGATGTTTCTTTTTAAATCTCTGTCTTGGTTTCAGCCCAATGAATAAATACTTCTGTGGCATGTTTTAATTGCACATCCTTCACATCCTTTCAGCTCAGCCCTTCGCCTGATGAAGCACCATCAGGTGGCACAGCAGAAAAAAAACAGGCTGAATGCCAAATAGATGAAAGCACTTTTGGTGCCTGAATGAAATCAATACAGCACTTCAAATCTTGATGCTTCTGGAAAAGCAGCAAACAGGAACTCCCTTGCATTACGTGCCCGACCTCCATGCTACACAACTGCTGCAGAGGACTCTGCTTTCTTTAGCAAAAGCACCTCCTTATCAGGAATATTCAGAGGTTTTTTAACAAGCAAACAAGCAACAAAACCTCACCCTACATTTCTGAGTCTCTGTGACAAGGTATCTACACAGCTGGCCCCAGTGGACTTTGCAATCATGACTGTGAACAGCACGGCTGCTAGTTCAGGGCCATGTTGCTCTCCATTTGCCAAGGACAACTGCAAAATTCAGGTGTATGGTATTTCAGGCAGCGTTCATGCACACAATAATATACTTTACTGAAGAGAACAATCATATTAAATTCCATATATTGGTGTCCATGAATTAAAAAAAAAAGCACCAGACTGATAAAACTATTTTACATTTATAAAATATGTTCAGAAACATGATCCAAGAGCCAACAAACCAGTGGTAGTTAAATTGATATCTTTCAGCTCGGGCATCATCATGCAAATAAGCAAATGCTATATTTTAGTACTTGTGAGATGCTGACATGCATAAATCAGGAATCACTTTGCCAAGCTGTTCTCATGCTCTTTCAGTTTAAAGTGGCAAGAGCCTCATCTAGACAATCTTACAGTAAGTGTCACTGGCCACAGATAATGAATGTTTTCATAAGCATACAATATTTTGAAAAACCTGGATATCAACCAAAGTATGGCTTTTAACTCTTAGATTATTTTGGAAATAGCATACTAAAAGAAAGAAAACAACATGAGGCATCTTGAAAAACCAGACACAGGCTTTTGTAAGTGATTTTTGCTTTCATTCCTGCTTAGTGCTACTGGCTATTACTGGTTTGTAACCATGACTATTTCTGATTTGTGTCTCGTCAGAAACCTTCTGGGGTTCTCCCTCACATATCTGCTTTTAAACATTTCTCCACAGATTAATTAAAATTTTTTTCAGGATGCTAATTTTCCCAGTTTACAACAGTGAAAATAAGTGTCTACATCCTTTTGTTATAATTCAGTTGATACTAATCTGTAATTTTGGATACTCTTTGAGATAAACTAAGTGATAGAATTCTCCGCACAGTTACAATTTTCAGCAGGAGGATTATAGTTTGTTCAAACAATTACGTGCAAGAATGAAACTCAAAAATAAAAGCTAAGAATAGCCAATTAGTACATATTTCACATTTCTTTTTCTGTAAGCTATAGGAAAAAAACCCCATCAAATCAGAAAGAATAACTTTCACTCTAAATTCCTATTGTTGTCCTACCATCCAAACATCTAGAGGCTACATTATCAGATGCTGCTTGAAGTTGTATAAATGAAGTAAAAAAAATTACATTCTTTTCTGATCTGCAATGCAGCAGCATTTTATGTTATATTCTTAGATGAAGAAGATTATAGAAACTACACAGCTTGATTTTCTCAAGTACAATGTATTAGAATGTGCCAGATAAGGATTTTCCCTGCCAGTATTCCACTGCTGGTAGCCTACACAGTTTGCAACCCGGCATACAAAAATTCAGCTATTTCACTAACTGCTTTTAACCGCATTGAATTTCTAAATCAGCACAACCAAATCTCTCTGTATTTACTTGTTAGAATGAACTAAAGGAACTCTTATCATGGCCCTACTCAAATTGACCACAGTGTTTAAACCTAAGTTATGGTGTTTAAACATGTTTAGATTTTCATCATCTTCCATCACCGTAGCATCTATGCCTAGCCTCACATTTACAGCTAGTTTCTACTCACATACGTAATAACTTGTCTTGGGGCAAAACTCTGTGGAGTGTCCAGACACAGAATTTGCCACTGTCTTAGGTAAAACAAGCTAATTTGCAATTAGTTAACTGGCGTTGATGGAACTACAAGTAGTACATTAGGTGTACAGCAAGAAGAGAGAAAACACCTTAGCTGTGCACTAGAAGCTCTGGTGGCCTTGGTGCCATCTGAAACCTCAGCTGCTGTGGAGACAATCTGACCCCATCGGAGGACAGCTTTGCCTTCTCCACCACCTCTGGCCACTGAGCCTGGTGGGCGAGGGCAAAGGATGTGGCCCAAAACACGCAGGACGTGGCTAGACCTCAGAGGCTTCCTTTGCGCCACGCACGCTGGCTACCCTAGACCGTTCTGAGAGCTGGGCTGGCAGGGGGAGTGCGGCAGCAGCAACGCTTCCCGTGGCACACCCGGGGAGTGGAACAGAGGTGGAGGCTGGACGCCGAGGCTTCGTGCGAGCAGTCACACGCTCACACCCCTGGGCCACTCAATTCTGCCTTCTTGGCACCATTCCCTTGGTGCCAGCACGACTGCTTGCTACGGTATATAACAAATAATCAGGTTAAACAAAAATACAGACAGCAGGAGCAGAAATTTAAATGAGACATTTCCAATAGAAGATTTAAAAGAAGAACCTACAGTATGGTATTTCATAGGAGGCTAATGCATTTACCTTGTTTCTTCGAATAAAAACATTCCTACCTGGTGTATTTATATATAAGATTGCTTTGGGATTACTTAGTTAAGGTCATGTTTGAGAAAATGCTAAGAGCTGCCACCAGAACCAATGAAAAGTATTTATAGAAAACAATTTTTAATACTCTTGGAAAAAAATAGAGGCAATTTGCGAGAGATGCACAGAAACTGAACGGGAATAGATCTTTTGAATCCAGACAAGATTGAATAAAATAGTTTTTTCTGACTTTTGAAGTCTTTTCAAGCCACTGGTAACAAAACTAAATAACCAAGAGAATCATTAATTGCCACTGTTTTCCAGCTTATGCAAAATGGGTAACAGATTCAGTAACATGATTTGAACCTGAATGGAAATAGGGCTCTATAAATTTCATCTTATTCTCCTCCTTTCTCTTTCCTGGTCATATTATCCTTCCCATTAATTTTAAATCACCACATTTGAACTGACATTAGCCAAATCAACTTCATTACTGATACTTCTTAATAACCACGCTCAGCTTGATCCTTGTGACTCGCTTATCTCTCTGGCACAGTTCTTCCAGTTCCAGAATGTTTGTAGAGAGCTTCTGCCTTCCTTCATATGTACCGCTTTCCAAATCAAAACATCAAGCTCTTTATTCCCATGATACACCTTCCCCTTTTCTAGCCTGGCTGAGTCTCTTTTCACACACCCCTCTCTTACTGGTAGGGATCCTTCTGTCTGTGACAGCTTTCCTGTCTCACGTACCCTCACTGGTTCCATCTCATCTGAAGCTTCAGATGAATTTCTTTTAACCCTTAATCATGGATTGTTCATTGTTAAATTAGAAAAGCAGATTAGGACTTTTAAAACATTCCTTCAGTACTTATCTGAGAGATGTCATTATTGAATTAAGTTGTACAATCAGCATTTGGAGTAGCTAACAAGTTGCTTAAGCAGGAGTAAATTAAAGTTCTCAAAGGAAGTTCGTCCTTTCATCCAAAATCCAAATTAAAAACTTATTTCTATTCAAAAACATTCTTTAAGTGCTTTTGAATAAACGTGAGGGAACTAAAACACACACTTGTTCGAAAGCTGATTTGCATTATATTTCCTGACCTACTGGAAGGGGATATCGGAGGAGGTCTGTGTGGCCAGCCTTCAGAGTTATTTAAATCCTAGAACTGCAAGCTTATTTTATCAAATGGGACTAGACATCAGGATTCAGGTTTATTTGTAATAACTATTTATCCATAGCTAGGCATTAATTGTGTCTGGGTCATGAATAGAGGGCCATTTCCTCCTGTATCACCATTTCAGAATGCCAACATGGCTTGATCCATTTGGACACTGATGGGTGACGAGAGGAGAGACTGACTTCTCTGCTTGCCTTCCCAAGAAGTCAAGGCCCACCACTGTGTAACCCAGTATATTCTTCTGTGAACTGTCCTTTGGCCCTGGCTTGAGGTCTAAAAGTTTGCTAGCGTAACATTTCAGGATGGCCCTTGCACACCCCATTGCAGGGATCCTGCCTGCTAGCACGTGCCCTCTCTTAGCACGCAGCACAGCACAAGCTCCTTTCTGAGGATGCTGTAAAAATGTTCAAAACCAAATTCCTGAACCTTGCCACTGCGGCAGCCACGATAGTCCATCTTCTTCTAGCCTAAGAGAGGGTAGGAGAGCCACTACCACCAGTCCAGTACCAAAAATAAAGTGGGTTAACGGCCAAGAAAGGCCAGATGATCCGGTGTCCCTGCTGCCCTGCTACGCATCTGCTCCTGCCTGGGGTGCAGGCTTAGAGGTGAGGGCATGGGAACTCACCCAGCATTACATCCTTTCACCACACCCTTTCCCTGCACCAGCCTCCTCCCTCCTGTGCTGTTATTTTTTATAACAACCAGCATTTTCTACATATTTCCACTCTAGACCCCTGTAACAGTTCTAGACAACTAACCACTTCCCCCAAACCATCAGCTTTCCACCTGACAGGTACTTACTTACCTAACATCAACCCCCACAATCAATCTTTCTGTTTCTCACTCAGTTCATTAAAAGGTGCACTCAATAACCTGACATAAAGCATTTGCTGTGTCTTTAAAGATATTCTCAGGCAGTACGAGCGCCATATCCTATTCTCCAAGTTAAAACTAAGTATGTTTTGCTAGCAGATATGAGTAGAAATTTTTTCTAATGATTTAGTCAAAAGTAAAACATTTTCAAGGCAGCTAAAACCAGACAAGACATAAAAAAGGCTTCAGGACATCTGAAGGATGTTGCATTGTTTAGGCAGCATATTCAGGTGATGGATAATAGAGTTTCCATTGCAGAAAAGCTGTCATCACACTTTTCTTTGAAACAAATAGTATGTGATTGACAGTTTGCTAACAGACCTATTACTACAAAAGTAGTAGCAAATTCTGAGTACACCGTTTTCACATTCTGGCCATAACTCAGCTATGCTGATTACAATACTGGAGATAAAATGATCAGGGTTTTTTGGGGTGGGTTTTTTTCTTTTCCTCTAAGATGACAATTTAAGGTACAGACAGGCTTTGAATTACAAACACCTGATAATTGTTCTCTGGCTACAGCACAGTCTGATAATTCACCCTTAGTTTTAAAACTGCAGTTATGACTAAGAGGAGACTGGGCTTATCAGTTGAAATGGTTCAACACTCATGACACTGCGAGCTGACCACACGTTAGGAGGTAGCACTGCATGAACTGTAGAGCACTCCCACTGACCCCACATACTGGTTAGCCCCAGCTCAGCCTGCCCATCTCTTCAGTCCAGCTAGACCATCATCCCAGTAATAAAGCTCTAGGCAATCCAGTCTGAATTTTTTGGCCAGTCTCCATGGCCCCTGCTGGTCTGGCTGGAAGAGGTTTTCAGAGATAAAAGCAATGATTTTTTCAGCCAGCAGAATTTATTCTACAGGAGCAAGAAAAATCTCTGTCTTCTGTTTATGCATCTCCTTCATGTCTGAGGGGGGCGTGGGGAAAATTCCCTTTTCTCAGAGGAACAGAGCTCAATCTCTTTTTTATCCATCTTCTAAGGTGGAGGCCTAACAGGTGACTGGAAGAAAGGCAGAGCCCTAAAGGAGAAGCAAAGCTTACAGCTTTGCAATAGCTGGAGAGCCTTTCCCATTAAAGCAATCGGACATAGTCATACACATGGGTCACTGATCGAGCAGGCTGCAAAAAGGAAAACAGCAATCAGCCTGTTGTCTCCTAAGAGTCATGTGAGAGATGGTGGTGGTAGTGCCCATGGAAAGGAGCGAGAGTTGCAGAATTCCTTGACAGTTGCAATACGATCATGGAGAAAGGCAAAATGACTTCCCCTTTTCAAAGTTTTCATGTCAACGAACTGGGAACAAAACAAATTTAGACCCATCTCTGTTTTTTCTTTATTCATCTGCAAAACTTCCTTAGTCACAAATCACAGGCAAGCTCGGTATAATTCCAGGTTACTTAGGCACACAAGCAGCCAAAACGGTATCAGTCCTAGACCACAGGGTCCTTCAGACTTAAACACTCTCTCACTCATCAGGACAAATGAGTCCAGGCAGCAAAGCCATGAATACTACTGTGTTGTATGCTCATACCTAAGTCAGTTCCTTTGGTGTTCAATGAGAGTCTCAGCACTGTATCATACGGAAATACTCTTGGGTAGCATTGCCTCTTCCTTGCCCTGTGGAAGGCACCCTTCAGTCTCAGGGGTTGTAATAGCAGGAACTCCTCCATGCAAGGAGGAGACAGAAAGCTGATGGGGGGGGGGAAGAAAAAAAAAAGGTAATTTCCTAGGGCCTTTGGAGCCACCTTATAGGCCTGCTTAGTAAGCACACCGCCCTTGACAGACAATCGCAGGTACATGCAGCAATACATGCAGGTTGACTTCTCCGCTCAGTATTTGCTGCTATACCTTTCCTATTCTGCAATCCTTCCCATGAGCGCACCTTCTGGCCAGCAGCCTACAGCAGAGGCCTCCATCTTCTGTAGTTAAATAAATGACTTAATTTAAAATTATTAAATTTAAAGCATTTTTGCTACCAGTGACTGGAAAATTGCTCCCTGTGTCAATCACTTCTCCGTTGAGGGGTGGTGTTTCAGTTTTGTCTCTTCTCAAAGGAGTGGTCGGATAAAGTCCAGGTGCCATTTTAACAGATAAATACAGATGCTTCAAAAAATGTCAAGTTTGCAAAGGCTTAAGCATAAAAGTTCCTGGTTTGGTCCCATCTTTCATAGTCCTCCAAACCTAAAATGCATCCACCAAACTGCTAGATAAGCCATGTGCGTGCTTTACTAATCCCAGTTTTCATCTTATCTCACAAAATAGCAGCACTCTCAGAATGACAAATGCTATCTCACTTCTAGAAGCTGGCATTCAAGGTGACTGAGTAAGACAGGAGAATTAATTTTCTCCAGTATTGTTATGGCTGATTTCTAACTCAGTGGTGACACACAGATACCCAAGACACATATATAAATGCCCAATAAAAGAAATAAAATTCTTGTCTCAAAGAATGAGATATTTCTGGAGGTAGCAATAAGGGGTTGGATGGAAGACATTGGTAGAAACATCTGTGCAAATTAAATAATTCACAGAGAAAACAGCAAATTTTCTAATCTTCTTTACAGTAAGAGTGTGTACACTACATATTCTTTATACCTTTTTAAATAAAGTTATTCTTAAATAGCGTAACAATGGAATTGCTCCAGGTAACTTTACAAATACAAATTTATATACAAAACCTGTAATATTCTACGTTAAATTAGATTGGCTTTTCTCTGGACTTTGCTCTGTTTCAGACTCCCATGTATTTAATGATGCTCTAATGTTCATTTTCTAACATGGCTTGATGCAATAGCATCTTGGACTTGGACTTCTCCGAGTTTTATAAAAGATCAATATGGCAGTAATGAATAAACAAACATTTAAAAACAAACCTAAAATCTACAGCCAGCTCCTGTTCATAGAGCCAAATCAGGGTTTTTTTTGTAAACATGCTCGCAGTTTCTGAGGCTACTAATCAATGTTTTCTCCTTATTATAGTTGTTGAGAGTTGCTGACAGCTTAATGAACCAAAATTTAAAGTCAATCTGAACTGAAAGCATTTTGGGTAATATAGGCACACCTGATACTGTATTTTCACGCAGCAAGAACTTAGCAGCATGTTATTAATTACTGTGCGACTGACACTTCATTACAGTTGCAGAGTGTATTTCACCACAGTTAACTGAATACTTTTCAAAGTACCATTTCTAAATGGCACAGAGTGACACTGCAAAACATGGATCAGATCCCAAGTTGTTAAGTAACACTGCAACTAGCGTTCTACTAGACTGAACACGATTTCCAGAATCAACAGCATGAGGATTATTTGGTTTAATATTAGCGTGACAGTTCATCAGGCAAGTCATGTGGCCTCTTCTCGTGTAAGGGATCAGCATCTTCTAATACAGACAAAAGGTACCAGGCTGAATTTCAAACAGAAAGGAGCAGTGGCAGGATCTGGGGAGCAATTGGCTATGTGCGGCTTTAAGTGTTCCACCTCTGATTCTGCGATCTGACAGCAGATTTCCTTCAGGATACAGACATTCGGTTTGTCTGCCAGCCAGCTTGGTCTTCCAGAGACACTTCAGTGCTATCTCCCCACTTGTGTTTTCTCCAGCTCTTTTCTCTAGGATAAGCTTAAAATAAAAGCCCAAACCTGATGGTAAGGGGTGAAAAGACGAGTTCTGGCACTCGCAAGTAATGCGAACAAGCATATGATTGATAACATTAACTAGATGAATTCCCCTGTGCTGAGCTATACTCCGTGTGTGACTGATACAGAGATGCTGGAGTGCTGGGAAAGAAGACATGCATTTGTGACAGATGGGTGGATGTTTTGCAGTGTTGAAAGAGAAATGACATCCATATCAAAATGTCATTTTCCTTCTCGTGCTGGCATCCTCGGGTGTCGCACTGCTGGCAGAACGGTCTCAGCAACGAATGCCACCTCGACTGAAGGAAACCGCAGAATGCAAATAGGTGCTGCAAAACGTACAGCCAGTTAGGTCAGGGCTGACTGGGATAATGACAATTACTGCCAATTACAGAAGCAATTTGTTATTCCACTGCTGCTTCCTGATCTGGAAGGCACTTACAGACTTCCTCACTTCCCAAGAGGAGACAACTTTGCCTCCCTGTAAGTAGCCAGGCCTCAAGGCACAACCTCTCTGCTCCACCATGCTGAAGCTTGGGGCTGTACACAGATGTCAGGAGTTTGGCTGGCTACAAGCCAGGACTCCATCCGAAAGGCCACCTCCCTGCCTCTGCCAGACTGTGCTGTCTCAATTCAGCCTTTTGACAAAGGAATGACATAAAAACCAGCTCGGTCTGGCGCTTAGTTTCATTTGAAGCAAGCAACGCAGCAAGCACCCAGGCCTGCAGGAAAGATCTGCAAGGCTCACTAGTTAGCTGGTGGTATCCCACCCCACAGGAGATGCATTTTGTTGGCAATATTTTATTTCTTTCCCTACTTTTAGCTCTTGTCTTTAGACTAGTTATTCAAGGAAAGACTACGCCTAGTATAACAAGGTTTTACTCCCAGTTATCCACTGCTGTAAGCAATAATTAAACAGAACAATCAGTCATTAACAGCCCAGGTAACCTAAGACATCTGGACTGCAAAACACAAGCCTTCCCTGCCCAGGTTAAGTGATGCTGCCTTACTCTTGCACCCTTCGCTAAGCATCTGCTGTTGGCCACCGCATGGCTTGTAGAACACAGACCTGCTAGCCAAGGCTGTAGGAAACTGCATCTCTGTGTGGGCATAAATGCCACTCGCAAAAAGCAAGCAGAGCTGGCACTGAACAGAGATGGTCGGTTGACCTTTGATTGAGTTATGCCCGGAAACATTTTGAACTAGGAGCATCCGAGGAGCCAAGCCTCGGCTCTCCGCGGTCACTGCTTACTCCAACCGACCGCCGCAGCAGCGGCCCAGCCTGAGGGGTGACTCGCTGTGCTGCTGCTGCCTCTGAACACGAACCCCGCGTGCCCACGGTGCTTCTAATGCGTTGGGGGCGATACCATGGCACAGGGAGTGCCCACCCTCCTTCAGAGCCGACTAGCTGCGCCATGCTTGTTCCTCCTTCCTCCTCCCGGCCCAGCCGAGTGGAGAAAAGCAAGCCGGGGTTCACTTCATGTTCCACCAGTGCTCCTCCCCCGCGGTGAAGGAGGGAGCTGCCAGCAGGGTGCCGCACGGCAACCGGAGGGGCAGCAGGAGGGCGGCCGGGTCCGCCACAGCCCCGCGGGCAGGGCCCGGCCGGGCAGTCCCGCCACCGCCCCGCTCCCGCGGGAGCCCCCTCGCCTCGGCCGCCGGGGTGGGGGACCCCGGGCCCGCACGACGAGGCCGCGCCACGCCGCCCGGGGGCGCCGCGGCTCCCGTTCCCATGGCAACAGCGCGGCGGCGCGGCGTTCCCGTGGCAACGCGGCGCGCGGTCGGCCGTTACCCGCTCAGGGCCGCCGCCCGGCGGGCGGGACGCTGCCGCCGGCTGCCAGAGGCGGCAGGCACCCGCCGTAGCCCTGACAGGGCCGCGGGGTACGGGCCGCGGCTAGCGCTGGGAGCGGGCCCCGCGGCCGTGCCTTCCAGCCGGGACAGCCCCGCGGCCCGCCCTCAGCGGCCGCCGCTTCCCTGAGGTGTCAGCGCGGGTCTTCTCCATAGCAGCAGGCACCGGGTCAGTGCCACCCACGGGCCCTTTGACGAGACGCTCTCTTAAGGCCTGTAAGTAAAAACTGAAGTGCCAAGAGAAACAAGTAGCGTTGCAGGAGGCTTGGTGCCCGCCAAACCTGTGAGCTCCTCCCTCACGGGACGCGCTCACGCAGCACAGTCCCCTCTCCTCACACAAGCTCTGCCCACCGGCACCCCGGGGGGGACCTCACCCAACTGCAAACACCTCAGCAGGAAGTGCCCAAAGCAGTCAACAAGAGGAAAAAAAAAATAGTCACAAAGTGAGTTACATCTTCCCAGTAACATCTGGTAATTCTCTCAATTTAGAAAAGGATTTTCCAGTTGCTCTCCATTGCCTCTCTGCCTAGTTGAGAAGGAAATGGACACTAAAAGCCATTAGAAGAGCAAATCCTGGCCTTTATTGAGATAAACCAGTTAATTTTAGCCTTAAGTGGCTGTCTTATCATAGTCTTCCCTAAGAGCAGCTCTGCTATACCATTTTAAATACCTCCTAAATCATATTTAGCATCTTTTCCCCTCCTAGTAAAGTAGCTGAAGTAGCAGTACATTAGAGTCTAGCAAAGATAGCATCTAGGTTATTCTGTCTTTCGTGGAGTCAACAAGGCTAAAAATAACTATAAGATTATATAATGTGATAAACTGACCTGCCTAAATTACACATGCATTCATTTCTACTATGTTTTGGGGTTTTTTAGCCATTCAAAAACCCACGCTGACCCAAAGAAGCAAACCACTGCATATTCCACATGATAAGCCAGAGACAGCTTTTGGTGCAAGACGCTTGCTTCGGAGACTGTACCTCCTGCTCACACGAGGTACTATCCAAAAGCAAAGCGGCCCCAACACATCCTCTGGGAACACAAAACCAAGGCAATCCAATATCCATGAAAAGATTTGGGAGCTGCTTGCCTAACTGCTTAATACCACATTAGTGCAGCTAAATGGCTTCCCTTAAAAAATGCATTAAAAAAGAACCACAGGTATCTAAGCTTTACCACAGTCAGACACGTTAGCCCTGGAGAGCCATTCTGACCTCCTGCCTGAAGAGACTTGGAGCATCACCCCGTAATTGCTGGGCCAAACCCGATCATTTGTTGTTAAAATCAAATCTGTCTTTCAGAAAGACAGCCAAGTCTTGATCTCGGGCACGTAGCAACACGTGGGCCATTACACAACAGAAAATGATGTGCTGCTTCCTCAGCTAGGATACTTCACTTTGATAGCGACATTAAAATTGCAACAATTAACTCTAATGAAATTGACAATTATATCTTAATGCAATAATGGGCTGTAACGTAATTAAGTAGAAGTTATCTGAGCGCTTTTTCCTAACATGCACATTCAGGCCTGTACTTTGATCTATAATTTGGCAAGAAAAAGAAAAAATGCAAAACCAGTGGCTTGGAAAGAGTATCAATAGCACTGCACACTCGGCTCTCTTCCTCCCCTCCTACCTTTGTTGCACAGCCAATGCTCTTATGAGGCCAGTTTCTCGCTTTCATAAGCAAGCTCTATTTCCATCTATCTTCAGTCAGGAGGAAAACACCTCCATACTAGAAATCTTTTCAAATACAGAGCTTAGAACTACCTGGTTTACCAGAAGTAAGGGACAGGAGTCTCAGACCAAGGCACAAGCCGCTGGGGTACCAAAATGCCTCTGTTACCATGGCATAGAAAAACCTCATTACCCATTAATGAAGTTTTGCTCAGGGCATGATTAGTGCATCATCATTGCTCCCCACTGAGCCCAAACAAACCATTTAAAGGACTTGACCGAGGCGGCAGGGAAGCCACAGGCTTAAGCCAAACCTCTGATCCCTTAAGATCCTGCAGTCTTTGTGCTGACCAGGGGAACCAAGAACATAGAAACATATCTCAGAGCAGAGTCAGCTTGAACTAGAGTAGAGTTGGTCTGATACATGAGGAGTACGCGTCCTTAAAGTTTCTTTTAAAGGGTAAAGAAGAAGCTCATAAAAGTCTGAAGCATGGACAACAACATATTTATCCAGATTCTCAGGATACTTAACCTTTTTTCTAAAAGAAAGGCTTCTGGTTAAGAAGATCCACTTTCCTATAAAAGCATTCTTCTGCCAGGTTTACGGAGGAAAGCTTGAAAACCATGACCTCTGAAATGTTCAAAAGTCTTGGAAAAAAATAAAGTATCCAAACTGATTTTTAAACTCAGTTTTTTGAAGAAATCCTTACTGTCAATGTGCAAATTCTCAGACCCGCCAATACTGCAGTTTAGCACCAAATCACAATATTTGCCATCTAAAGAGCACAGTCCAAGAACAGTTCTGGTCTCACAATTTCCTTTGACAAGAAAGAAAGCAAGAACATAGGAGTAACCAAAGGGCTAGATCCATTTAGTTTATTTTCTTACAAATGACAAGAGATTTCTGTTATTTCATTTTGACGAGCCAGTTCTGCTTCACTCTGATTTCTAGGAGCAAAAGGGGGCTCTAGAAGGGAAAACTGAGTCCCATCTGCACAGGCATGGCTCTAATCTTAGCTGTGTATCTCCTAATAGTCACAGAGTCTTCATCATATCTGGGGTGGCAAGCTCAAAAGATACAGCTCTCACTCAGAAGCGGCTCTATTCTGTTTCCAGGCACTCACATCATATACTTTGAAATAACGAGAGCTCCACCATGGACAATTTCCAGTGCACCCCAGAACCACTCAGTGCCACAGCCCAGCCAGCACTACTCTTTTGGAAGATGGATATTCACATTTATGGTCACTTGCCATTCAGCACGTTCCAGGGGCCAGGGCCAGCACATGACCAACAACGGCAGAGGAAAGGTATCAGATTAATGGTTTGCCTTTTTTTTGTGTGTGTTAAGCTTGTTCCCATTTTAAAGGGTTACTACCTCCTCTCCTTGGCTTGTAACTGTTCCGGTAACAAGGATGCGAATTTTCTACCCTTCACTAGCATATCTGATAGTAGCTTTTTGTGCCAATGTTTTTCTTTGAATTACGTGCCAGAAGGTTGATTCTTGGCATGGCTGAGTTATTTCTTTAACCCAACAACAAAGTCTTGTGTATGTGAATATAGATAAATAGATGAATATGTCTGCATTGCTCTTTTAATATTAGACTTGATAATGTGAGTGGAAAAATGGGTGGTGAAATATTCTTGGCTGCTTCTCACACTGTTCCCTTTGCATCTTCTACTGGCTGCTGTCAGAAAAATTAGTGGACTAGTCAGACCTCTACCCTGACCTGAAACAACCCTAAACCTTTAGCAATCAGGACTCCTGAAGCTTCTATTTTGAGCAATATCTTTGCCCTATATATTTTTTTAAAACAGAAATGGAGGTACTAAATGGGATATTGAAGAAATCCATTCCCCATTAAAAAATAAATAAAATCACTGTAGTTAACAGGTACAAGTCTGAGGGATGCAGAATAGAGGGAAGGAGAAAAGCTGTTCCATTGTAAAATCCACTACAGTTTCTGTATTTCCACGAATTCTTTCCCATAGACTCTGTCTCAAAGCTGAGATACTGTTTTTGTAGTTTAGCCCATAAAAAAGAAAACTGTAAACACAGTGCAAAGTATGCACACAACCATAACTGCAGAAATACAGAATTCTTCTAAAAATAAGATGATACCATGATGTAACTAACATAATAAGCAGCACTCGCAGCACAGCTGAGGTAGTTTCGAGAGGTGTGCAGTCAGCACTTGTTCAACAAAATCACAGAATCACTAAGGTTGGAAAAGACCTGTAAGATCATCAAGTCCAACCACCAGCCCAACCCCACCATGCCCACTGAACCATGTCCCACAATGCCATGTCCACACGTTCCTTAAACACCTCCAGGGATGGTGACTCCACCACCTCCCTGGGCAGCCTCTTCCAATGCTTCACCAACATTCAGAGACCTGCAGTGAAGTCTCTCAGAGAACCAGCACAGAGCAATGCTAATACACCCTGCCTTCCCCAACTGTTCTGGACGTCCTGCCAATTACCATTATTAGTATCTACACAGCAAAGCCATTTTCTGAGAGTATTCGGCATTAACTGTGGATCTCATCTCATTTATGCATTTCAGGTAGTCAATCATCTCTTTTATGAGCAAAGAAGCTAGAACACAGGCACTCAGCAACAAGTTCAAAGTTAATCAGAAAGCCAGTGGCCAGGTCAAGAACATAAGAAAAACTTATAAAATTGCCCCCAGATGATTGTTCAGTTTTATCTGGAAGCAAGCACTAAAAGCTTGCCTTTGAAGTATTGTGAAATTCTGTTGGACTTCAACCCCACATACATTGTGCTGAAATTATAAGCATTTTAAGGGCTAAAATTCAACAATGGTTTTCAATTTGTCCACCTAGATCTTGGATCATTTAATTCAATAACCTTAAGAATTAGGAATAGGCATACATCTCAGATTACATTCCTCTGTCCCCTCGGCTTAGACCTTCAGAAAACAATCCCTATATATGTCATGGATCAGTGTCAGGGTAATAAACAGTTGAATCGTAACAAGGTTTTTTGTGTGTGGCTCTTGGCATAATAGAATTTACACACAGTTACAATTCTCAAAAGGGAATCAACTTTTACAGTGAAAACACACCAAGTGACATGTTAACAATTACTAAGAACTTGAATCTACTGTGGTGTTATACCTGTAAAAACAAATGCAGAATTTTTATGTGAAGGCACAAGCGGTAGTTAGGCTGTCTTAAAATTAAGAAATATGTTTAAAATATCACTTGGACTTCTTTTCTTTCATTTAACAAAAGAACACTTACTATTTTAACAGGATTCTGACAGCCTGACAAGTGCTATTCATCAACGCTTTTTTCTTTAGAAGAAAAGGGTACAGCTAAGGAAAAATCAAGTTCTCTATTGCAGCAACTTTATTTTTGTGTTCCGTCAGAGACTTTCAAGCATAACTTAAGGTACTTTATTCTTCAGTAGTTGCCGCTGAATACGTCTCGCATCCCCCCACCTTAGCCACCATAGAGAATAGTAGCCTCAAGATGGCGATGTTTCTCCCTTTTCAGAGCCGGGGCTGAGGGCTGCTAGTGCTGCAGCACCGTCCCTCGTTCTGAAGGCAACGAAGTGGAATTTCTTTATCTTTGAGCACATTAAGGTGTAGCTGCCCCCCAGAAACTTCTGCATCCCCCTCTGGTAAACGTTCATAAGGTTCTTAACTGCCATTAGCAAGTCTTGCACCTTACAGTAAAAGAAAAGTGAATTGCAACTAGAAGGAATATTATTTCCAATTATTGAGAGCTTTCTGAAGTGTTTGTTTTCTCTTCATAATCTGAAGTCGAAAAGCCAATCTATATTTTTGCAATTTCATCCATAGCCCTTTGTTTTGCATACTGAAAATGATTCATGGAACACAATTAAAAAACCACTATAACACACAGGGTTGCAAAAATTATTGGATATAAAGGAAAAGATTATTATTAGATCTGGGTGAGGAGAGAACTGTTCCTGTGGACCCTCCAAGCCACAGGCAAGCCAGGCCTGAAGAGTTTTGCAGGGAAGACAAGTTCTTTAACATTGGGGATTTTTATTTGCGCTTAAAAGCTTTGCACTGACAAAGGCTGACAACATTGACAGACTGTGGTCTGTAACATCCATGTACAAACCGTAAGATTATGAGTCAAATTTGTGCAAAAGGGATATGAAAGAGCTAGTTTTAGTTCAAAGCCTTACTTTCAGGCAGCTCGTACTGTGAGAGCAATGAACATTGCACAGCTAGTTTTGGGCACATGAGATACGGACTAGTTTTCTCCAGGAGCTGATTCAGCCAGAACTCAGGTACTAGAAACTTACAGTCTTGGAGTTCCCAAGGTCTGTTTGTAAACCTGGTGTCTGTCTGCAGGTTATCCCTGTTCCCTGTACTCACCCTATCAAACATCCTCTAAAGGAATTGTCGCCCCCCCCCGGCTCCTCTGGATATTTTCACTGTTTCTCTGTTAGCAGTTGTCTTGTTGATTCACTGAACTGCCTGTGTTCACCTTTAGAACCATGAGAAGGCTATCTTTTGCATTAGAAGCAAACAAAATTTACTCAAGCCTGCCACAAAACTGTATTGCTTTATAGCTGTCATTTCCAGTTGCCCTTAAGGGGCACGTGTTCAAGGAAGTCTATTGCCTGATCATCTTTTGTTGTCTGCAACAGTTTCACAGCTTTTCTTAGCTCAAGTCTAGCATCGCCACAAGCCATCTTTCTTGTTTTAAAACAGTGTGCTATACTATACAAGCCTTCAGGTGCTTTCATGTATGCAGCATTATTCAGATGCTTTCTGGTATAAGGTGTTAAGTTCTCCACCTTCACTTGAGTGTTTCTAGTACAAATTAGTAAAATTGCCTTCAAGTCCTGAAGAGATTTAGGAGGTTGCCTTAGCTAAAGAGTTTTTTGCTTAAGGTTTACAGCACCTTGCTCTTAATAACATGACTGTGAACTGTTTGAAGAAAGCAAGCAGCTGAAGCAAGCTTGCAGTGTAGCAAAACCCTGTTGGAAATGACGCTTGGGGCTAGCACCATGTCAGGAATACTTAGCTTGTTTAAGGGTCTGATAAAATACTTGGCAGGATCAAGACAAAGAACCCAATAGACAGAAGCTTCGTTAGTTCAGTCATAACCCACTTGTCTCTTCAGAGCCACTCACAAACTTTGCTCCTGTGATGTTGCTGTTGCGTTGGGCTATGGGCAAAACAGGGGGAGAGCAGTAATCCCCTCTGTTGATATTTTTATAATAGCAGTAGGGAGATACAAAAGGTAGGTCAATAAACACCACAGGTTGATTCAGAAAATTAAGCAAGCTAAAGATTAAGGGGTGCTTCAGGATTATTAGCTACAACCTGAATTCATCCCACCTATGTTTAAGTGACCCAAGGGCTCTGAGTTGGGGGATAGTTCTTAGGTGGACTGAATTGACCCTTGAGCTATAAATCTCTCATAACTACACATGAAGCTGAAGGCAACTACTTTTCTCACTTGGATGAGGACAGACCTGGGCTTGAACACATGTATTTCTGTCTCCGAAGCTTCTCAAGCCTAACTGCACTGTAAGTTACTGACTGCTCCAAATCTACTGTACAAAGTAGTCACGCTCTGGTGTATGAAGTTACTGTATCACAGCTGGAGACCAGTCCAACAGCTTATAAGTATCCCAAACTTCTGGTGATGTCGAAGACTGAGGATGCTCCTTACTGGCAAAAGCCCATTGAAAAGAAGAGACAAAAGTCTTTGTGAGAAGGAAAACATCCCAACGCTGAGCAGTCATTTAGCCTACAGGCGCTCAGTACTGCTACTTAGATTTTCTGCTATGGAACTGGTCACAGTACTGGAGGTAATTAGACCACCTGAATCACTACAATTGGACCTGAACTTCACCAAAATAATAATAACTCCTGAGTTTCCTGGTTCCTTAGCTTTATACTCTTGGTTCGATTCTTACTGCTACCAATTCAGACTCATATGAAGAGAAACCCAGTTTAAATGTCTTTAGATGTCATTAAGCTAAAAAAACTCCACCAAACCAAGAAAACAAAACCCAAAATACACCAACAAAAACCCATTGCATACAGTGTTTTCATATTCAACAGAATGCACATCTAGGACAATGGGGAATGGCAGAAAAGGAGAGATGTTGTTCAGACATGGGTAGCAACCATTTCTCCTGGGTAGAGGATGACTGGTTAGTAATGCTTGTCTCCTTGCATCACCCCCAGTGCTTCTCCCACTGTCCTTGTAGGCATCTCTTAAGTCCTTTCATTTAGGAAACTGTAACTACCTTCCCTCCCATTTGCTGCTTCCCAAATGTTTCTCCCTGCCCGGTGGGCTTATAAACTCCAGGCACCTTACTGGGCTTTATTAGTAATAGGTGACTTTCTAATAGAACATGGACAAAAACTGTTTCTAATTTAATGTCTGCCAATCCACAAAAGAGCCATTCTTGAAAAATGTAGGCAGAAGGAAGCCCTCTATTTGAGGAGATGGTATGGAGAAAGTTTAGTAACAATAAAGAGTCAGTTACCCAGGAGTGCCATTTGGAGAGACATCACTGGAAGAGTTGCCTTAATTAGTGTGTTTGTTGTATCTGTTGCCATGCTTATACTGCAGATGTGCCTTCTGCCACATAGTATCTAACAGCAAGGACTCCACACAGGGACTTGAACCCAGGGAGTCTTTTTTTTAAAAAAAAACTAAACAAAGGTGCAGCAGTTTGCACCATCTGAGCTTGAGCCCTGGGGGGCTAGCTGAAAGTTTCTATGGAGCACTTGAAATGGGGACAGGTGAGGAACGAAGATCAAAAAACAACAGCTAGCCAGGAAACAGAGCCCTTTACACAACCTGTGCAAAACAATCTCTTGCTTCTCCAGCCCAATGCAAGCAACAAAGCCCACTGCAAAGCACGTGAAAACAGAGAGCCTGCAGTCACAGCCAGAGGCAGCTAGACGAGGAATCACCTCTTTTAGAACTGGATCCAGCACTCTGGGTGCTGTCTCACCAGTGCCAAGTACCTGGCGATAAATGCCCCCCCTGGTCTGCCTGGGTGCATTCCTCCTAATGCAGCCCAGAACACGGTTTGCCTTATCTGCAATGAAAGCAAACTGTTACCATAGCTTCTTGTCATCAGAGCTGATACTCAGCTTACAGAGACTGGGACAGACCAGTCTTTCCTGAAAAACAGCCAAGGAGTAGGTGGGCATGGGATACAGCCTGCTCTAAATGATGTGTGATTTGACTCCATTCCCCATGTAGTCCAACCACCAGCACCAGTTGGTGTCTGGCCCAGGAGCTGTACAGAGAATATCGAAAATCATCATCATCTTATGTAATTGCAGTGCTAGGTCGTAGCTACTTTGTATGCTGAGGGAAGGCAGACACTCAGCTGCTCAGAAAGCAGGGCCAGAGTTCAATTTGCCCAGCTCCTATATGCTGTTGAAATACTGCCCTATGGTTAGTAGGCTTGTGCCAACAGAACCAAATCCTGTTTGCTCTTTGCTGTGAGGCATTTCCCACATCTCTTGGCTAAATACTCACTCTTTCTTCCACCTCCTTTGCTTCAGGCTCCAGGCAACTGTCAACCCCTGGGAATGAAACATTTACTGCATAAAAAACCCAACACATGACAACTAACCTCTCTCAGTGCTTCTATCAAGGCAACTGCTGCCTTTCAAGCTTATTTCTCTGACTAAGTAAGCATGGAGACACACCAGAGTGCCAACAGTGAATGGTGGCTGCAGCATTCATCACTCCAGCAGGATTCAATCTAATGGTCTAAAAGCTGCAGCTTGAGAGCCTAGAACAGCTTGTTCACTGGAACTGGAAAACCCATTGTTTACCATGCTCTAAAATTCCCCAAGTTACAAAGAGAGAAAAACACAAACAAAAAACCCTACCTTCTTCAGCCTTGAAAACATTAATTATGAATTACCAAAAGAGGAAAAAACACCTGCTCCCCTTTTATCATTAACACTTTCTGTATTACACCTTTCAGTTTCTTTCCAGATGTTAAAGCTCCCAAGGTCCTTCAGAGGTAGTTAAAAAGTACATAGCCATCCTAAGTACCATTTGCCTACAAAAACCATTTAATCTGTTATTTCCGTCACGGATAAAGTTTGTTTTCCTCCCACATGTATGCTTGGCTTCCTTTGTGCATGTGCACATGTATTTTGGACAAAGCGGCTTCCCTGTGTGTTTAGTAGAGCATTCTCCTTCCTGATGACTGAGTAGTTCACACAGAAACTTTATGTAGAAAATGACTGTGAACTGTAAGATGTTATTTGTATGGTTTCTTACCTTCTGCAATGACTCAGACCATTGTGAAGACCCTGAGAAACAGGTCACAATCTGAATGGCATTTAGTTACACAGTGTAAGGCAACTAGACCAAAAAGAAAAGGGAATAAGTCAGGGAAAAGGATGCTATGTATCAAAACAACTTGCCCCACATAGCTCCATCCTCACATTCTAACTCCAACTACATCTGAATTTGAAAAAAAATTTCTCCTCTTACAGGGAGGGAAGAAAGTCTCCTAAACAGCAACACAGGTAACACTACTTATGTTTATTAAGGACACTAGATTGTAAGATTAAGGTTGTAATTGACAACGCTTCTCCTGATCAAATCAGTACCTCTGAACACATTTGTGATAACAAAAATCTCAACAGAGCAGACATTTGTTTTAATGAAAAAATTTTCAGACTAAAGAAGGGAGGAAGAATTTCAATTACCCTATTTGGCATAAAAGGACTAGAAGGCAAATTACTGTAAGTACATTTAAGTTGTGGCTTTATTCAAAGAGAAACACCACTGATGTTTACAAAATATAAAATGGAAGTTTCACTAAGTCCTGAAATCTGACCTCAGTGTATAATTTCAAATCCTTTGAGACAGGTACAATATTACAAAAGTGTATTTTTGATTCATCAGAGCCAAAAATCTTACAATCTGAAAAAACCTGACAACCTATATTTATATCCCAAATGAAATGGCAAAGATAAAAATAATAACTTCTTTCTCGAGCTAGTAATATTGGGTTAAGCTCCATGTAGAGTCAACCTGTAATGTAGAGTCAACCTGTAATGCTGAAATTTGGCCCCGCGAGCTGAGGAAATAATTAGTGAATTTGGATTTTTAAGAGAAGAAATTGGAAGACTGCAGCAAAAGCATCATGTTTATAAGGGTCTGTTTCTAAGACGACAGCCAAAGAATGGCTATCTGGATTGAGCAGGTTTTCACTGTAGACTGGCTATTAAAAAGAAAAACATAAAAAAACAACCTACAGAAGGCATACAGAGCTGAAGGCTGTTCTGAACATCTCCTGCAATGGATTACTTTGTTAGGAGAATTTTAGGTAACATTTAAATGTATTCAAGTATTCATTTTTTTAAATGGGACCCTACTTTCCAGTTACAGTTTTGCAGCCAGGAAGCGTAACCAGTGGTGTCACTACAACAGGCAGTTAGCTAAGTGCTGTTACACTGGAGAAGAGGCAGGACAGGGTCTGCACCTGGGGATGCATGGGAGCAGGAGACACCATTGACCAGACAGGGAACAAAGACAACTCAGTTTCTACAGAAAAAAACATAACCAGGAAGACATCAGAGAACACCTGTAAGAAAGTAGTTTTGACTGAACCTCTCTCTGTTTGTTCCAACCTCTCCAAATCCGTTCCAGTCTCCCTCAGCCTTCTTGCCTGTCTTCAGCTATTTATCATTCTCTTCTTCCTGTTCTCTTTACTCCCTTTTCTGCCCCATCCTTCTGTGTAGCCCACTGTAATTCTAATGCCAGAAAAACTCAAACAGATACAAAATACCCATTCTCATCTTCTCATCAGTTGGCTATGTATTCTCCTGCATCTTCTTGTCCTGCATTTATCCTTCCTATTCAACTAGCAACCTGCACAAGGTAGTAGCCACCTCTAGCCTGTCTTTCTGCACTGCCAGGTGCAGTGGGGATGAACTCTTCCATCCTACCACAGTCACACTGTTGGGCAGATAACAGAAGGTTGAAACCTGCAAGAGCCCTGACTGTGAGGGCCTCCAAGCAAGCTTCCAGGGTCACCATTAGACTCTGTAAGGTGCCACGTAATAATGTTCACAGCTAGAAAATGAGAACATCTTAAAAGACAGATGTTTCTCTGATAAGCAATTATAAAACCACATTGAAGTTTTGCATATATTCATAACTGGAGTTTCCCAAGTCAGAAAATTTAAGAAAGCACATTTTTCAAAAAAATCAAAACATAAAATTCTCTTCTGCCTCAGGGAAGCAAAGCACCACGCCATAGGATGTATTCACATCCTTCCACCCTCCTGGTAAAGGCTGCTTTTCCAATGCTTCCAGCCAATATTTGAAAAGAAAATGCTGTTTGTTATGCTGTATTCTAACACCAGATCTCCACACTGAAGCATCTGAATGCAGCTTTACCATGCTTTTGTAATTTCATCCACATTACCGATCAAGTTGCAAAAGCTATGAAGTACAAATTCAGCTCTTACAGAGCTCATTACAGCAGTCTTTTTGCCACATGAGCTCACAGCACAAAAACGTACTACTGATTCATAAGCATCAACATTACAATAATCAACAGCTAAAGCATTTTTCTATGCTTTGTGCAGCTTCAACAAATAGAAAGTACTGAAACATGTGCAGCAGAAATGACCAAATTTCTGATATAAGCTCCAAACACTCTTTTACATCTGTGCCAACACCACATGCTATAAGGACATATCTTCATGGCCTGAAGTACCTCCCTCTTGGCAGTGCTTTTCCACCTCAGTTAATTAATACCTGTTAGATAACCAGAAATAGAAAACGTTTGAAAGCTCCCTGCGTTTGTTTACCAACTCCAGTCTTTGATAAAAAAATAGAGCTGAAGAGGTTTATTTCATAGTAGAACAGAGATAGCTTCTCTACACTGAGTTTATATCATGTAATTAAGTCAAGGTAGAGGGGGGAGTACCTCTTTAGATAAATAAATAAATAAATTCCTAAAAGGCATGAGCAGCAAGTCCATGAAAGCCTAGAACATCTAAGTACAGAAATACCTTCTCTGGCAAAATCATCTGTTTTCTCCAACAATTTTTGCTGCTAAAATATTTTTCCAAAGAATGGTATGGTATAGAACAATATTTCTTGAGTTTGTGTTCCCCAAGAGACCACACAATTTCTGAAGTAGGATACAGCTAAACAGTCCAGGTATTCTGAAAGTCTGAGCTTTTATATACAAGCCATTCATCCCTACAGCCAATCCCTCTCTCAGGGAGAACACAGGATAAAAGGGTTACCTAGTTCCATTTTGTTGTAAAGGTTCCTTTCCATAATTTCCCATGCACATTTTTCACCTACAGAAGTTTTACTTGTTAAGTACCCAGGTCTATCTGATCAGTAACACAAAGTGACTGTGTTCATGCCATAATCCAGACAGAAGAGTCATATCCCCGAGAAGTTCAACCTCAAATAAATGCTGACTTGCAAAGCAGACATGTATTCTCCTCCTCCACTTCATGCAGAGTAAACATGCATTTTCTTCCTCCTCTTCATCTGAAGAAAGACTGAATCAATCACCTACTTCCCAAGAAATAGTATCGGCCTTGACCAGTCCAGCTGTGATTAATTTAAGGCGCATGATAAAGCATGGTGAACTTTAAGACCACTTGATTGCAAAATAGCCCTGCAATAAACATCTGTGTTACTTCAGAATGATATGAAGAGAGAGATACTCAGCTGCTATATATTGCCATTTGTCTAGAAAGCATTGAAATCAGAGCTGCAACATACTGGAAATCTAATTGTTGTTTGCTTAATCAAGATTGATAACATTTGGGCATTTTATGTCTTTTGATCCTAATATAGGAACACCCTAAATCACATGCTTTAAGGTCTACCAGGTCAGAAATACATTTAATTGCTGTGGTGAGCTAAGCCTACATCTCTACTTACTATGACATTAAAGCCTATTTCAATCACCTGCCTGGTGACACCAGCTGTATTTCAGAAATCGTTGTCTCTGTTTTGATGCCCTAGTTTCAGCATAAACAGATATACTTTAGCTCCTCATACTTGTCTCTACTAGCAAATGCCTAAATGCACATGTTTTATAATCAATGAAAAAAAGCACTGGGATAACTTTACTGTGGAATTTGTAAAATTCTCATTACTATCAAATCAGAGCAGATGTTTTTGCCAGCTTAGGTTTATTGAACTTGACTAGCAAACGGTTCCTTTTCAATTAAAAAAGGTCATTTCCACGGCTGTCTGCAATGCTTAATGCAAATGAAGTAGCACACACAAGTTGCTGTATGGAGAAAATGGATGACAGACAGTAACCAACAATCCACTGGTAAACAAAAACGCTGCTCTGTCACTAACAGAACTCAGCAGAGTATTGCTCTAACCCTGAACACGTTTAAGCATTTATTTAAGCTTGCAGAGCTGATAGGAAAATATAAGCATACAAATCCTCACGCTTATATGGGTAGTTATTTCAGCTAAACACTGCGAGACACGGCGGCATACTGCCATCAGACGAGAAGCAGGGATGGCTGTTCAGGAACCAGTCCTCTTTGCTCACAACTGTGTCCATGCCCACAGGTGTTCTTGGGACATGCTAGTCCTGGGTACCGCCCCACTTTGCCATTTTGGAAACACTGCATTTTATTCCATCTTATTGTCAGGATCTACATACTTCACTGGTTCCCCATCAGATGGAAGAGCTTTCCCAGCCTCCCTTGCCTGCTCACCGAGTGCAGTGCTCTCAGCTGCCGGGCCTAGGCAGGATTGAAAACACATGAGAATCAGAGCTTTGCGCTAAGGTGGCTGAGAACTGAGCCTAAATTTTACATCAAAATTCATCAGATGGCATCAAGGCAGTGCAATATTACCTCTGTGAAAATATACATCATATCTGCATCACTAAAAAAAGCATCATTTTTGGTGTACCCTTCAAAATAACTCTCAGCTCTCTCTGCTGATGTAATGAGGTCTGTCCAACATTTTCGTTTCAAAAGCAGCTTTGGATAACAAATTCTTCTCCCCCAGTCTTAAGGAAAAAACAATCAAGTCTCTAGGAACATGATCAATAATAGCATTAAAGGAGGACTGGCTGGTGAAGTATGTAAAGAAGGTTTGGAAATGAGATTTTTTTTTTAATGCCAAGGGACTAGGCTATTACAACTAATAACATAGGAGGTATTCAATTTCTTCCCAGCCATAACTGAATGCACCAAATTGCAACACTAATATATCATGAATTTAATAAATGTTATGGTATTTTTCAAGTAAGTTACTCAAATCACTGCTGTATTTGAAGTATAGGTACTGTTTGAAAACAGGAAATGAACCCTTACCAAAGAAAAATTAGTTTTGAAACATAAAAGCAAAATCAGGCAACTTTACATGACTGGGTGGCTTTCCAAAAATGAGTCTTTTGCATTTAGTCAGTGTAACGGCAAGTAGGAAAATGCCCTCACATGCTAAAGAAGGAAGGATTTCTTGACCCACAGTCCTACTGGCCCCACAGCTTTTTGTTTCTTATTATTCCTGGGAGACGCATATGAGCTAATTGCCGGCAGAGATTCTGCAACAACACAATGACACACCACTGCCCACCTGTAGGAAGTAACCTCTCCCGTAACAGCTGTAGCAAGCACCAAAGAGTTTATTCACATTGTTGGATCAAGCTTTCTGCCTGCTTGTGTCAGAGACAAGAAATGAAAGACATATGGGCCAAGATTCAGTGGTTCATTAATTTGCTGATCTCTGATAAAAGGGCTGTGCCATGACACTGACAAAAGAAGTAAATGCAGGTATTTTTCTCAGATTCCCAGAAAGCCATCAGAACATGCCAATACGCAGTCTGTGCTCATATGACTTTGCAATTCTTATTTTCTGTCCCTGTCTCCAGAGCATGGACCTCTCACAGAAATCTTTTTGCGTGGCTGTTCTTGCAGTGTGGAGCGCAACAGAACCTGATCCCACGGCTGAGATTTCTTGCCCCTACAAGAATTAAAGTGCTAAATAACACAAGCACAGATAAGAGCACTTTTAAAACTAATGTATCTAAGTCTAAGCTAGGAACAGTTTGCTATAGCAGACTTGTTAATATTAGATGTTTCCTGGCATTTTTCTGCCCGCTAAACAAGAGAAGAATTTTGAAGAACTCCAGTCCCAGCAGAACAGATGGGGAAACACCATACTAATTTCCTCTCGGCGTTTAAACACAAAGCAAGACAATTCACCTTTTTGATGGTTTGGGGCTTGGTTCCTGCCCCTCGCCCTGTTATTAGAGCTTTCCTGTGATGGATTAAGCGGGATGGTCCCCACGTGTCAGTCTCCAGAAGAGCTGCCAAGTATTATTTTCTTTTCAAGCTTCCTCTCTTCCAGCACTCACACTCTTTCTGTGCACCATTTTAAACATATCTCTATTCTGCTTTCTATTTGAATGCACAGTATTCAGCCTTTCAGCTAGGGATTAACATTGGAGATCCCAGTATCTCCTCAGGGTGCATCCTTCCATGCTAGGGAAGCAACAGTGACAGGTCATAAATCCTACCTGCTCCTTCGAAGAGAGCAGGATTTGGTCCTTCTCCATGGCCAGTGCTTTAAGAGATAAATCGGAAAAAAACCCAAACAACCAACCCTCCCGCCAACCCACCTACCCACCCACACCAGGATGTATTCCTCTATTTTTTTCTGTTATTCTCTATGTGGCTTCCACTGGCAGCAACAACA
This sequence comes from Gavia stellata, assembly GCF_030936135.1. Lineage (NCBI taxonomy): Eukaryota > Metazoa > Chordata > Aves > Gaviiformes > Gaviidae > Gavia > Gavia stellata. The sequence goes on from NC_082610.1 coordinate 14,207,143, forward strand.
TAGCGCATATGCTGTTTAATGGAAAAGTAGTTTATACAGAAAGTTTGCTAGTTCTTTGACAGGCAAACACACTTGTTGATTAAATGTCACTAAGAACTCAAGTCAAGAGCAGTTGGAGGTCAATGGGGAGCCCAGGTACTTTTTTACCACAATGTACCCTTAAGATGGTGGAACAACTCCAATTTTTTGCATTCATCCCTGTTTATATGCAAGAGACAGGAAAGCAAGGCCAGGCTACATTAACTCGTTTTATCTATATATGGTACATTCAGTTAACCAAAGAGATTTAAGACAAAAACACTTCTTTGACACCTGTTTGGGTGAATGGGAAATAACTGGATGGGACCATAGTCTTGCAGACTTGGTCAGGCTGGGCTGTGACCAGTGCTGTAATTCCCTTCCCTCCAAATACAGGGCTATCGAATTCCTCTGGAATTGCCCTGAACAACAGAGTGAGAGCCTTCCTGGTCTGAAGCCAGGCTGCAAGTCAGAGGGGCAGAAAAGGAAAGACGTTTTTCCTTCTCTGGGACAGTGAGTTCTGCCTCCACCTCGTGACCATTACTTGCTGACACTGGCAGAATCAGCTGAGAGGGAAGGAGCACATGGAGGGGCTTAAAAAACCCCCAAGGAGCTAGAAAGGAGACACATTACCCAGCACTGCAGAATCCCTCTCTGTCCATGCCTTTCGTGTTTCTTCCCCAACTCTGACAGGTTCAATGGCTCTTTATTTACGTCTGGAGAATGGGCACCTTTTATTGTCCACATAGAGATTTCCAGGTAAGAGTCTTATTGGTTTCAATTATTACTTCAGTGGGAATTTTATGAGCTATAGCATTTTTGCTTGAAGTGTGGATAGCTGCAAGAAAACTACTAACTGAGAGTTATTCACATTTATTGGTCTCTAAATCATTTCACCATCTCATCAAAAGTGCTAGGTTAGAACATGACTTTATATTTACTTATAGAGCTCCTCTCATCTCAAAGGGATTACATCAGCAAATGCTGCCATGCAGCTACCTCTGGGGTGTTATTCTGCTTCCATAAAAGCCATGGAAACACTAACAGTGTGAAGTGTGAAATCCAGTGAGAACAGCAGGAGAGTTGTGCAGGCTCAGACCAAGGGGCTGCCTAGCTCAGTAGCCTGTCTGCAGCAGAGGCAATATGTGGGCACACAGAGAAAAGAATGAATAAGGCGAGTACATGCCTTAAAAAAGAGGATACTTCCTCTCCCAGCCTTCAAGTATTTTCAGTTCAGGGAATTTCCTGAGTCAAAGCTCCTTGAATCCATATAAAACACTTTTGCATCCACAGCTTTCTTTGGCAAGCAGCTACACGTCTGTCGCCTGCTGTGTGAAAAACTACTCCCTTTTCCTTGTTTTGATCATGTCTCCCACTAGCTTCATTTGCTGACTTCTAGTTCTTGTACTAGAAAATAGTTTGAGGCTTAAGGACACACTAAAAATGGGAGGAAAGCAAAAAGCTCATCATATGTAGGGTTCTCCTTTTTTTGCCAAATATGAGAGGAAAACAGACCTTGGCAAACACCCCAAATCCTTTGAGAGCAAGTATTTATATACAAATATTATGCTTTCTTAAAATACCGAGGGAAAAGAACGAGGGGAAAATCCCCTTTCTATTACTTGAGCTGAAGTTTGGATAAAATGTTGCTTTTAACAGCCTCAGACACAGAGAGTTTTTTTTATATTCAGAATAATTGCCCAGAATCCCAAATAAAGCAAGTAGCCCCTTATACCCCCTTCCAAATGCCAGGATATGGATTCACTGCAGCTGACAGAGGAGTGCCGTTTCTTGACCCCACAGCATCTTTTCCTTCCCTCCTTCCTTTCCCTCCTCCTCCATCTCCACTAGAAGTGTGGGTTTCAGTTCAGTGGGCTTTACAGACAGGTCTGCCATAAACTTGTAAGTGCTAAGCTGCCTGATTGTTTACTTACTGGCACCTTCAACTACCTCTTGACTGTGTCATGAAATCAAAGTTTGCTGGAAAGAGTGGTAATGCTCCAGCTAAAAACGGCCGGCAGCACGTTCTGTCTATAATGACAAGTGCTATTTATTTCAATTAGAAAAATAAATGAGTTTTTCTGCTTTAAGTTGGAGCACTATGGGAGGACTTGGAGATATCAGGAGATTCAAAATATGGATATTACTTCTTTGATATATTTCAATATGACATCTCTGGTCCTCAAACAGTAAATTGTCACCTCATTTTCTCCCCTGTTAATAGAGGTATTAACATCCTAATTTTGCAGGGAATGCAGATTATATTCCCTGTTACATTAGTTGCTAAAACACCGTCTTGCAATACGTAGGTGCAGAAAACAGAAATGATAGTTGCCTTGAAGCGTAGACTGGATTTTAGAATATTTCTTCCTTCCACTTACATATGGCAAATTCCTTACCTCACACCTTGTAACTTGACTTGGTTGATAGGCTACCACATCCAACAAATTATGCTTCTACACCTAACTTTTCCTTACATGCGAAATTTTCTGCTAAAATAATTTAAACTAACACCAACCAAGAAAACCACAATGCTCATTGCATCTATAGAAAACAACACAGAAAAGTGGAAAGTAAATAAAGCTGTAAAGCAATGAAGTGAAACTGGGAAAGTCAGTTCAGGAATGTAAATAATAATGGCTTCTATGATTATGACAGCTAGCTCTAGTAATCCTTAGCCCAGTGTGTAGAATTTCAGAGAATTTCTAAAAGTGGTCCAGAATAGCTCCTTCATCCATTTAATGCCAGCAGGAAAGCAAGTTTGGATGCACTTGCCTACATGCTAAGTATCAGGCAATAAGTTGATAAAACACCTGCTCTGTCATGCCTGCTGATCTCCTGTATGAGCCACAGGGATATTTTAAATATGTTTGCACAGCTACTAGCTTGGTTTCTTTAGCTGCCCTTATGAGAAGTCTTGACGTGCTATGTGAGCTTCACAGTTCGCAGAAACAGATTGGGATATTTACAGATGCAAAGATACCATATAAAGCAAGTCTAAAAAAGGCAAATGGCTGTAAAGGTGCTGAATAAATCTTGTTTATAGTTACAATTAAATGCTGCCATAAATAATTTTTATTTCTCATGGAGACTAAAAAAAAAGTAACAGCCAGGTGTTTCTGCAGTTTTTGTTCAGAAGCCTAAGGCAAGTCATCACAAAATGCCTCATCCTCAGCCCAGGGGAATAAACAATGTTCTTCCACAGACATTGACAATGAGCCAAAGCATTTGCTTTTTAATTTTCTCTTTTTTAAAATCCAGTATTTGTTCATGCCTGTATAGTACATGCACTGTTGCAAAATGTGAAATACCTTTTAATGTTGAACATAGGAAATTCCAACAGACAGACTCCCGTATTGCACTTCCAGGTCTTTACTGAAATTTAGCTCTGAGCAGGGCTACTCAAGCCAGGGGAGTATTCATCACACACGAGTCCAACAAGAGAGGAAATTTCTAGAACAGCAAAGGGAGGCTGAACCAGCATTCATCAGCATTTCACTTCAACCAAACTTTTAAAAGCTGGATTCGCAAGCCAGTGCTGCCCAGACACACGTGTGCGTCTAACTGCCAGCGTTTGCCTGACAATACCTAGACTCAGCGTGACTGTGGCTGTAGGTCTTGAGCTACGTTATACAGCTATATACATTATGCATTTTATAGCACGTCACACACACATTCCATCCATTATTAGGTTTTACCATTCTTCCTCTCCTCTTCCAATATAGTTGCACCATTCCTCTGCACCTATTTTATTATGAAATAAACATGACACTGTACGAAAAAGGAGACCTCATTTGTTTTGCTTTCAGATCTCGTGAATCCTCTAGCAATACCGCAGGGAGCTACAGCTGTGCTGGGATCCTGTGCCACAACAGGCTACATTTTCCTGACAAAGCAGTCAGCACCACATTTAAGAAGTCTGTCATAGCATCTTTTCCTAGAGAAAAATGATGGGGTTAGAATTTGATCTATCTGGTGAACAGAATGAGTGTCTTTCTCAGCATCTCAGGCATAGCACATTCCTAGGGAGGGCCTCCAAAAGTTTCAGTAGATGTGATCAAGAAAAGGATGAAATTTTTTTTCCCCAAAATGTGATAAACATATTATATTGATCCTCAGCATCAATTAAAATACCCAATATATTTTAAGGCTTTAAATCTAGAGCCGATAGTACATTCATATAGAGATTTTACAAACATCAATAATCACCATTTTAAGAATAAGTTTTCTTTTATATGACTTGGCCATGTTTGGTTAAACTATAAGCTAAAGAGGAAAGAAAACTATGAGGTGGAATTGATTTGGAACAATTTTCCATGTCAGAAATTCCAAGTTTTTTGCTAAGAAATCATTTTAATGAAGAATTGAGAACATTAAATTTAAAACTCCGAAGTATGTTGTTTCAAGCACCAGTGGTTCGTTTTGACTTGTGTTCTATAGTCCATATAAATCAAAACAAGATGCTTTGATGGCATTCTGTCAAGATTATTAGTGGTAATTAATCTATTCCCACAAAACGTTTCAATTTTAGCAGGAAACTAGAACTGTCAAGATTGTTGATGGCTCTGGTAGAAGCACTGCAACTTTTGTTGCTGTCTCAGAGGTCTCAGGTGACCATTTCTACATGTTTATACAAAACGTGCTTCTTTTGTCTGTATTGACACACATAATTTGTTACTGTGGTTAGCAGTGGATAGATTTTATATTATATACACCAGCCTGTAAAATTCAAAATTGTAAGGGAAGAAGCTTCAGATAATTTTTGTAGTTATGTTAACATCTGCAACCCTCCTATATGCAGGCTTCACAGACTTCCAAGGAAAACTATACAGAAGCAATGGTCTTCGCTCTACTAGAAAACAAAACCAAAACCATTTTTATTATATTCTATTTCCAAAGACTGTCCTTTTCTAAATTTTTATTACTTGCTCTTCAGGCTCCTACTACAGTGGCTGTCTGGCCACACAGGTTTTCAACACAAACGTAGAAGACAGACATTTGGCAGCTCTCATAAATACAAACAGATACTTCATACTTAACTGGGACAAAACATAATGAAACTTATAAGTTCCAGTCAATAGCCAGCTCAGCTTTTAAAAAAATGGCGTTTCCTTTATTTCCAGCCATGCTCGCAAGGGGCAGAAGTGAATAGCTGAGTCCCTGGAGATGGCTATGCATGGAGCTCCCCCAGGGAGGAAGCTGTTTTTAAACCTTTACCAAATGATGCTCGATACGGTTTTTTGGCTCTCACTTACTTATCTTCCTGTATTCCACTTCTTAGCCTCGTGGCTTCACCCAGCTTCTCCGCCCCGGCACCTCTGCTTTACCCCATCGTCCCTAGATTCCCCCGTACAGAGCACCTGCAGTCCCCACAGTTCCATCCTCACAGATAAAGCACAGGTCTAGAAAAAACACCCTCACCACAGCCATAGATTCAGGGGAGGGAAGTAATATTTTTCATCTCTTACGCAAATTCCTGAAATGATTACTTTGTCAATTCAGCACATTGGTATATAGCTTAAAGCCAACCAGAATTATCAAAGATCAATATATACACACGTGCGCTCCCTGTAAATTTTCCAGGTTCAGTGCTCCTGGTTTATGCTCTTTAGCAGCTGCACACTCAAATGTGCGCAATGAGGTTGTCACGTCAGAGCTGATTTCACATAATTCTGAAGGAGCAACTTTGCCACCACTGTGTTAGAAGCAGCTAGTCTATTTGAAAGCTTTTTGAAGATGTGTGTATCTAAGAAGAATAAGGAAATCTATTTGTGCCCTCTGTCATCTTCCCTTACACCAGGATGGCCCCAAGACTGGGACTGGAACCTGCTATAAAGCACTGCACATAAGTAAGGCAATGCATGCATCTATATTGAAAAGCCAGAAACAGCTTTTTTTTTGTTTTCTTTTTGAGAAACATGCTGGCAATCCTCACGAGTAGGCAGCAGCACCACTGCCAGTCCGGCACAGCTGGTCCTAAACAGCCTCCCCTCCATTCGGCTACCAAGCACTCTCTGTGCGGGACCTTATAAAAGGTTGCTCTGTCCAGCACAGAAATTTTAACAGTAGGGGAAGAGTTTGGCATTTTGCATCATTTAGTGAAATGCCAGACATCTGCAGGGCACGAGAGGGCACTCAGTGTTCCCACTCCACCCTTTCATCCTCCAGTGGGGATTTGAAGTCTGTGCCCAGGCGTCAGACCAGCCCCCCATCCCTGCACTGCGGGGGAGGCAGCAGTTCTCCACTGCAGCAAATCATCTGCCATTTCTTGATGCCATATGCCCCCTTATGTCCTCAGACTGCATCTTTACAGCACATGCCTGCAAAGATTAAGGTTTAGAAGAGTCTTAAGTGTGATGAGACCATCCTTAGAGGCCTTGCAGTTTTAAGACTATGGTCTTAACTCATCGTTTTCCAGTTAGAGCTGAAGGCAGTTGCCTAGACAACAAGTCTGATTCATCAGCAGTGAATTGTCAGGGCAACCGTCTCTGGCCATACCTGGGATGTGCTGAACAGCACTGTTTTGCAGCAGAAACAGCTGTCAGACATGGAAGGCCACCTCAAAAACGTTGCAAGTTGAAAAGGTAAAAGCTTCCACTGGAGTATCTGTTTGTTAAGTCGAAGACAGATACTTTGCACTTGTTCACATCAAAAAACTGAGTACAGCTACTCCACCTAAGGATGGAAAAATATTTTGGCAAAGAAAATAGTCCTATCCCAGCATACTGTGTATCCACATAACATGACTACGTACAGCCCTTCAATGGCTTGTATGCAGCCTCCTTTGTTTACACTATCACCATCTTTTTGGGGGATATCACTGATGTAACATGGGAGGAAGTTCACTGTGTTGTTTCATGGAGAATTTGCTCTCCATTTCTTGTTGGCCTACAGAAAGGCACTCATGTTGATTTCCAATTTTAAATATTTCTTCCACTGTGTTTTCTTTTAGAATATTTGCACTTCCAGAAAATGAATACATACCCCAAATGTACTATGGAGGTGGGGGAAATCACAGTAACATGTAGTCATCTATTATTTAAACTATTTTATAGGCTCTTGAAAATATTTAAACTCCTTTTTTTTCCCTCCAAAGTTAGCCAGTCTTATGAGATATCAATTATTCATTTTTCCCAATGTATTATTTCAAACAGTACAATCATAATCAAATAAAATACCCACTTATTCTATTTGACCAATTCTCTCAGACAATAAAGAAATCACGTAGCACAAATTAGAATTCTGGCAGAGCTCTTCAGTACATATCTTTGAGTCCCTCACCTGCACTCTGCATGCTGCATGTTCTCATATATCTTCTCTCTGGGAAGTTGATTAAGGAAGAAGAAAATTATAGCTCAGAGTTTAATTTTCTCTCCCCAAACTAATGTACATCAGAAAAACTTTGCCAGCTTCAAGATCCAAAAGCCCTCCCAGTCAGCACCTGCAGGCTGGGTTCCAGAGTCTTACTCGGACTTGTTTCAGAGTTACACTGCTGTGTCTGTCCAGGTTATGCCAGGCTCCTTTGTTTCTATATCCATTTCATCCAACTCTATACTCCTTTTCCCAAAAGAGTGTCCCATCTGCCAGATGCACTTGGCTATCTAACCCCCAGCACCAAGTTCACTGCAAAGACTAAAAGAGAAGACACCTCATCACTTAAATGCATAGATTTAAAGGCAGGGCTCCAAATTTTAAAGTGCATTTTTGCTCTTTTAAGCATGTGGGGTTTGGGTAGGGGTTGGGGCTAATCTTTGGTTTTATTTTGCTCTCCCAAACTTCTGACAAATTCTGCTCTCTGCTAAATTCCCCAATGTCCCTGCTTCCAACTGGCCTAAAGAAAAGTCTATAGATAGATACTTTGTTCTTTCATATAGATTCTGTTCTGCTATAATGGACAATTTGGATTGAAATGTTCTGATTTGATCAGGGACTGCACAAACTCATTGAAACTTCTGGTATTAAAGTCTCTGTACTTGTAACATGAGAGAGAGGCTGCTTTCTGAAACATTTGGCTATGGAGTTAGGGACTATTGTCCCATTCTAGGCTAGCTTCACTTGCCACAATTTTTCTTATCGCTTACCATTATTTGGGTGTCAGGGTCCTATTTAAGTCACTTTCGGTTGCTCCAAAGTCCATTACAAGATGACCAGCAGGGCTGCCAGGGCTCAACCATTCACCCTTCAACACAGGGTGATGCTTGCAAGTAGGCCTCCAACAGGGCCATCTGAGCAAAGCGTGCCTATGACCGTGACTGTGTGATTTCTGACTGCCCCGTTGCGCTTGATTTAATCAATAGGTGTCAAAGTATGAAAAGAACAGCGTTGCTGGGGGTATCTGCTCTTTCCAGCTCTGTAAGAAGGATATACTGCAGGAATGCCCCCTTGCTAGTATGGATAGGGAGAAGATGTGACATTTCGAGCACGGCAGCAAAGCAGTGTCACCCACCTGTACGTAAGCCATTCTGCAATTGCTACGAGGCAGACTTCCCTGGATTTCCAATGGTCCAGACTGCAATTTAAACCAAATGCTTGAAACCCAGGCATCTGGCAAGCCCAGCTCTGAAAATGCTAATCATACTCTGCTGGCACTTGGCACTTCCCTTTCCCTGCCAGCCTTTGCCAATATTGCAAAATGACTGCATAACACAAATACATGTTTCATAATAAAAACGTACCCCTCCAAGCCCCTTTGCACCTCTGAGCCTCAGGCCAGCTCGCTGTGGCCGCAGCTCTGCTTCTGGCAGTGGGACTGTCCTCCCTCCTGTGTGCCTCAGGCACTCCTGGCACCTGGGGACAACCTGGGGGGTTGCGGCGTTCTGCTTCGGAAGCAGTGATTCTTGCTCAAAAGCAAGATTTCTACCCAATATCAAGTGACTTGAGTGTCTCAGAAAAACATGTGCCTACTTACAAGGAATTGGGGTTTTTTAAATACGATCATTTTCCAGTCAATATTTTGTTGTCCAGTGGAGTAAAAGAACCAGCTATAGCATGATGTCTTACCAACCCGCCTCAGGAGCCACAGGCAACCAAGCACAACACCAGCCACATCACTCCTCCTGCATGCCACAGGTCAGAGGAACCATTATGCTTTCAATTCTCCATGAGGACCTGTGACTATTTTTATATTTCTCCTTCCTAGCCTGTGTGTGCAAATATCAGGCTTATGTTTTCTTGACTAGAGGATCTGGAATGAAAAGCTGCATGCAGTATTTTAAGGAGGCCAAGGAATTTCAGCACTTCTCTAAACACATTGGGACTTTTTCAGCATTCAGCCAAAATGTTACTAATTCCCTACCCTTCTAAAATGCTAGATTTCCTATTCACTTATCCTTTTTTGTCGTGAATGGGCTTTTTGTATCAAAGATTCTGAAGACTGATCAACTAAGCTCACTCACAATATGCCAGGGTTATCATATGAAAAACATACCTGGATTTGTTTAGCAGACTGATGGTCTGCTTAAATTGCAGCTTAATCAGAACAAGACTGGAAATTTGTTATGTAAAAAAGAGCCAATAATTGCAAACTTGTTGACTCAACCATGGTTAAAAAAAGTAAATTCAAGTGACCTGAGTTTAAACTCAACTCATCTGAAGAATCAAGTCAGAGAAAATAAGCAACATATCTCCCAGATGAAGTAATTATTTAATTAATGACAATAAAGTAACTATCATCTCATCAGTTTGCTATTTAAACAGCAAAGAAGGCATCATCATGTATATCTGGCAAACAGATCTTGGTGAGTTGAGAAATATATTTATGACAAAAGATAACGGCTAATAACAGGAGCCGTTTCACATTCAACATACAAGAGAGTAAAAGCTGAAAAAATATTTCAGAAGAATCTCAATTATTTTGTGACAGCTAAAGCAAGCATTTTTTTTAATGTCATCAAGCCTTGAAGACAAAGCTATGCTCCTTCTGCCTGCCCCAAGATTTCTGCTTTTTGCATTTAAAAACTTACAAGGTATTTCAAGATGAATGTGTGTGAGTTATCCTCAATCTCTTCCTGATGACTTAGTAACAAATGATTTTTATGCAGCCAGTGCAGAACTGGAGTCAGAAGACCGCTTCTTTGAAGTCTAAAATATACTGAAACCTTGACCAAGGGAATAGTCCTGTGTAAAATCTGCACCCTGTGGGGGGCCTATAAAGAAAAACCTGCTGGGTCATAAATACCAGAGTGGTAATAAGTCCACGAAAAATTGTTGGTTCAGCTACTTTATCTGTCCTGTTCTTCTGTACATGGTGTAGGAAATGCCTGGCGTTTTACCAACATCAAAGTCAGCCAAATCAGATTCAGTTACCTACAGCAGCAGGTATATTAAACTGCTTATCCAAATCCCGTATGTCCAATTCACAGGAGGCAAATCCCACCCTATGCAACATCATTTTAAAAATCACAAAGTTTGTGCTGGGGCCAGTGTGCCACATGAGGACAACACCGCTAAGGACAACAGATGTAGCCCAGGCTGGAGGTGGTAACCCGGTCTCCACCGCCCTTCCTCTGCCTTGTGGTTTAATTCACCCAGCCGGAAATCCCACTCTGTGGGTATTCAGAAATTGGGAAGCAGTTTCAACTCCTGGGCCTGTGCATGTGCAATCTCATGCAAACTATTTATTCATGTTCCCCAGCTACATTTACTTTCACCCAGCACTCATAAAGATCAGTCTCTATTTCTATGTATTTTCTCTGGTTGGACTAACCTAGCCAAGGTGCTTGCACAGGATCTAGCGCAATGAGGCTCTGGTTTTGACAAAGTGTTTCTGATGCCCTTTAGCACCAGCCAAGGGATATGCAGTCACAAGAAGTGATGGAGGTTTGCCTTGTTTTTATAGCATAACCTTGCTGGCTAGAAAGCACTGGATAGGGCCTCTAGGAACATTGTCTGCTTTAGCATGGGGGATGAGCAGGCTCAGAATTAGTTAAGTTACAGCACTTCTGCACTACCCTCACATTTTAATGTGATAGTCTCAATTACAGATGACAGTTTCTATTAAGGGAAAATACACTCAGAGTGCGAAAAAAAAGAAGGTTTCTGGATCTGGCAGGTGTCAGGAAGAAATCCCAGCCCGGTGCTAGCAGCCTCCTCGTTCTTGCTCATGAAGGCTTGACCGGCAGGGAGCGGGGGAAGCCTGCTATGTCATTAATCATTCTATCTTTCAGATATCATGTTCTTAGAAGAAAAACAATTAAACTAGAGGCCTCTGAAAAGCAGGAGCAGCACACCATCGTGCTGTGGCATGACTGCATGAGTACGGCATAGTTGTACAAAAAAGCCTTTTTTTTCCCCCTCCTACAAGAGCCTCAGGGAATTCAGCTTCCTCTCAGTAACTCATGCGATCTACATAAAGCTATTTTTTGCCACAGGCGCTCAGTGCTGTGTGACTGAGCACTCTGGAGTAACACTTCTTGGTAACACTTATTCTTGGCAACCAAACAGCCGCTCAGGGGCTTGCTCATAAAACAGGCCCGAAACAGGGGGACATGTGCAGGAAAACTGCCCAGGACTGGCTTCTCCAAAGCTTCACAATAGCCAGAGAATAAAGGATAGTCCATTTTCTCTAGACGTATTTCCTTACTTTCCAAGCAACTCTGCTCCAAAGAGTGCTGAGCAGTTTCAGCAATGGCCGTGACGTGTGCTGAAGAGCTGGGCTGCCTGTCTTCTAGTCTATGGGGCTGCTGAAGACGCGGACCGTATTCTTCATGATGCAAACTCCAGGGGACAAGGTCTAATCTCCAGATGACAGTAATGTTTTCTGATGAGTGCCTTAGGTCAGGAAATAGGAATAAGGTGTATTTATTCAATTAAATAGAACTTTGAAATTGATTTAATCAAAAAATGTGAAGGAATTACGCCTTGCAACACCTAGCAAGGCAGCTGAATATGAGATGTATTGGCAGGCAGAGCGGAAAAAAAGAGGATGCACATGCAGGGTTTGAGGCAGGGGAGCTACCTAAGTTTATGGCAGCTGAATACACAAGTAGGATTTGGTTGCTTGTTTGGGAGGAGGGTGCCCCATTCCCTCTATCTTTTGGTAACAGGTTGGGGAGAGAGGGAGAGGAAAGGCAAGCAAATGCCATCAGCACCTCTCCTCACCTGATTTCCTAAACCAGGTGCTGGTCTTCCCTTTGTATTTCCTTTGAAAGAAGTGCTCAGCATGAAGTCAGCACTCCCATCCAGACAGATTTCAAAGCGAAGGACAGCGCTTGAGAGCAGAGAGCAGTCTGCAGCTCTGCACATGAGCACAGGAGGAAATGTGGAACAAGCTGAGCCTGTTCCAGCTTCTGGAGCCAGGTCCTCGGGAGATGGCTTTGCTGGTGGCATCTACACTGCTACTTGCCTTCACACGGCAGTCACTATTTGGTGGTGGCTTTTCCTGCTCGTGCTCTATTTTAGATGGCATGTTTAAAAGAAACAAAAGAAAACAAAAGCAACAACAACAAAAAAGAGACAAACTCATCTTCTGGACACCTTACAGCTGATATTTCTTCAGTCTGAGGCTAAATCCTTCTGTATTGACAGAGACCGTGTGCCCCCGGAACAGAGGAACTATTCAAAGAACAGTATTGCAAAGAAAGAGTCCCAGTGTGCATAGTGTCCTCCTTTTTCTGCAAAAGAGTTCATTTAAAAACAAGCTTCTCCTGTGGCAACAGTACATACAATGTAAGAAGGCAGCAAAGTGTGGGGCCAGCATGGTCCCAAGACCTACAAGGCATTTCCACCGAAAGAAGGCCTTCCTGGGAGAGTCTGTGCCAGCCATCAGCACCATCGCATGTCATCAGCAGCATTCTGTCTGTCAGTTACTCACTGCTATGAAATCGTATTATTTCAGATTAAACTTGAAAAATAAGGCATGCCAGTCTGTCATTTCCAACAGTGCCCAGTCCTGGGTATTTTGGAGAGACATCAAGGGATCCTCCTTCCCATGCACTCTGCCATACAGCATCTTGTGCTGGGTAGGTGCTGCGTGGTGCTCACCTGGAGCAGCTCCTGGCACTCCCTGAGCCAGAGGCCCCACTGAGCATTTCCAGTTACTGCTGCCTGCAGACCTGGGCTGCTGGCACAGGGAGCGCTCCTCCTCCTCTTCATCTTACCCAGGCCGAGGCAAGCGAGAGAGTGTGGCTCGACAAACTGCAATGTGACGACATCTCTATCTTTATGATCTAGGGCTTATTTCTGAAATGAAATTAATTTGATTTGCCCTTTTAAAGAAAAAAAGCTTAGTCCCCACTTTAAAATATTTTTAATTAAAAGAGTAAAAGAATTACTTTTTGTTACTAAGTAATCAAGAAGTATTTCTACTTAAAAAAAAAAAAACCACACAAAAAAGGTCAGTCATGATGTAAATCTCCCCTGCTACAGAGACGCCTGGCTGCAACCCTACAATTGCACATGCAAGGCTTTCACCACTGCAAAGCTGTGCTCACTGCACAACCACCACAAGGTAATACTGTTTCAGAACATGATTAATATCTCAACATAACAGCTCATATTGCTCTGGCCAGCTGTCAGAAAATAGGCTAGTAAGACAGCACAGATGTAATTCAGAAGGCAATTGAATCCTCCATGCAACAGCTCAGGCAAGAGCTAAACCAAGTGGACAGCTGTGAAGATCCACCCTCACTTTCTCTAGCCTCATCCACTGCTAAGGTGCAAAAAAAACCCACCAAGACTTTTTTTCTGATGGTCCATCACCAGGGATGTAACTGTAGTAAAACTGGAAAGAAAAAACAAGACAGTAAAGTGGCAGAAAAAAGGAATACAAAGGAGAAGACTTCAAAGAGATGGGAGAAAACAAACCATCTTCCTAATCTTCATGTACTTTTAAAGGGGCATTTCCTGCACCAACGCCTTTCCAGAATGAGGGATGAAAACATGGTTTTGGCTAAAAAAAAAGTCTCATCTAGTGACCCTAAAAGTCTGCTACAATACACAGAGGTTGTCTGAAAAGCATCGAAGGAAAGGTAAAGTTCACAGTTACAGGACAGGCCGGATGGCAGAGACAACACGGAGCACACCAGCAGCTCTCAGGGAGCATTACAGAGTGACAGAGTGAACTTCACTGTAAACATCTAATTCTAGAGACTTCCAGTCTTCCAATATCCCTCCTTTGCCTGGGTAAGCAAAAGACGGAGAGCATCTGGTTGACTTCATCAACCAAATTCCCTAAGACATACTGGATGACACTTCTTGCTTCCTCAGCAATGTTCTATGTCTTATATTATGAGATTTGCTTTTTAAATCCATAGATCAGAGCACACATAAGCCCATCTGAGGCCAGGATGGAGAGCATGAAGCTGCAGTTAAATGTCAGCCCACAAGGCTGTAACTAAAACAAAGTTGAACTCGAACTTAAACACATCAGTACCGCTACAGTGAGATGTTCCCCTGGTACCTTTGCTCTTCTTGCTTCTTCTGGCAGAGCTGGGCAGCAAGGCCACCTTCGTGCATAACATTCAGGTGAAGGTGAATTTTAAGTTATTCTAATAAGCATTTAAGAACAGTCTCACCATATCACAGTCAGTGGGATGTGAGTACAGATTTTGAATAGTTCATTGCATAGGGATGGGTTTTTCAGTTGTCTCAAACAAAAAATAAGTTATAACTTATAGACCTACTGTAACTTATGCATGGAAAAATTTTATGTGGACAGAATCCAAGTAACATTAGAAAACTTTTTGCATAATTTCTGCACCATATTAAAAGCCTGAATCTTAGATACTTCAGAAAAGGCTCATTAAAGGGCTCTAGTACTGTTCTCTGCTAAATAATCTGGTTTATCACTCCCTCTCTCCTTGCCTATTCTTATCAAAGTCACCTACCCTGACTTTCCAACTACCTACACAAGAGAAACTTAGTAAAAAAATCAATTCACTGTATTTTCAACAACTGACATACATTATTTCAGTTACCATAACAGAATTCAGAATTTGTGTTCAGCTGCACCATGACTGAGACATCAAAAAGGTAAACCCAGATGTTACAGCTGTAGAAGAGCAGCAATCATATGGTAAAGAAGCCAGAGACCTGCAAAAGCACTCAGAGCCTCATGCCACCTCTGGAGCATCATACCACTACTGGAGGCACAAGCACTTTTATGCTGCTTGGTAGATAGGAATACTAAATGCATAAAAATACTAGCAGCTGCTCTTTGTGACAGAGTCTGGACCAAACAACCAGCCAGGAAGGCAACTGATAAGATGCAAACTAATATTCTTTGCAATGTTGTTCTTGGCAAGATTTATAATATCCACAGAAAAGGGACTTAGGCATGTATTTCAAATCATGCCATCAATCCCACATTGGGGGCAAAATGAAGGCAAAGAGAGATTTTTAGCAGAAAGATAATTGCCAATGCCAAAAATCAAGCTGAGCCAAAGCTAAACGCACAGCTTCCTCCAGCAAGCAGGTTTATCACAGCAGGAACAGCACTCAGCATCACCCTGCACCCACGATCCAGGGCTGCTCCCACAGCAGTGCTCACTCAGGCTGGGCAGGAACGCTTCACGCAGGACAAGCAGAGAAAACACCGCAGAGCACCCATACTTGTTAATTGAAGATGAGAGCTTACCTAAATAACTGCATTTTTGTGCACTGAGATGGGAACAGACACAACTTCTCTCCCACACATACAGCATCCATACATTTGACTCTGAATTCAGAAACTCATTGGCATTACGTTAGCAAATCTACAGCACAATCAAGACAATAGAAAAGCCTTGCTGCAATGGATGAGAAAAAGAAAAAAAGCTTCTGCTTTTGCAGACCTTTCACCCTAATTGCATTTTAAAACAACCTCTTAGTCCATGTAGATCTTCCAGTGAATGAATCAAATGTACATAACATTTGATAAAGACACTACAGTGAATAAAACAGAGTTTGGTCACCACATTTGAGCTTCAGTTGCCTGCCCAGGCACAGTCATGTCCATTCGGGATGCCTGCAGTCCCAGCCTGCTTAAGAGGATGCCTGCTGGACAAATTTTGGGTTCATTTGCTCAGGAGCACAAGAGTGGCTGCATGCAGCAAGGCCAGTGTTTCCCTTCGCCTTGTCGGCAGCCAAGAGCTGATGCCCAAAGGAGACAGTAAGTATCAGGAAAATATCACTGCCTTTCCTCCCAGCCTCCCAAGAAAAAGGCAGTGTATTTGCATTTAATGATACCGTATTTAAGATGATATATTTAATAATCCCTGTAGTCAGACTGAAGCTCAACTCTAGGAGCTCCAAAAATCATGAACAGAAATAGCTGTGGCTTAGCCTCAGCTCCCTTGCAAAGAGCAGCCCACCTGTGCCAGGAGCTGATGGGAGG
The DNA here is from genome assembly GCF_030936135.1 of Gavia stellata. Classification (NCBI taxonomy): domain Eukaryota; kingdom Metazoa; phylum Chordata; class Aves; order Gaviiformes; family Gaviidae; genus Gavia; species Gavia stellata. The sequence goes on from NC_082610.1 coordinate 14,223,473, forward strand.
AGCGCACCTTCCCAGAGGTACAACTCAGCAATGTAATATTATATGGTTGCTCATTATTTTTCATAAGACAAAGCAAATAACATCTGTGTGATACAACTCCTTCCAAATATAAGTGGACAGTGGCAGCAAAAGCTCTGGCTTTTAACAAGTCTGGAATGTTAAATCTTAGCTCTGATTTAAGGCCAGTTCTTATTTTTCAGTCCAAAGTTCCTTTTCTTGCTATATATATACATCTATTCCAAGCACGAGTAAATTGCCTTGGATCACAGTTCACGCATTGTTTCAGGAATCATTTTACATTTGCGAAAGGATGCATGAAAATAGCCCAGACTCTGATATGAACATCTCTGACTGTAGTATTCAACATCCCGTGCTCCTCAAGCTAATCCTCTTACTGTGATTAGTAGAAGAACAGAAGGGCTGCAAGGAGGGACTTAAATGGGGTTTGGCCTCAACCTGGGTTCATAGCCGAGACTGGCTCCTATGCTTCTTGTGTGAATGGCCCAAACTGAATTTCAAAATCCCCACTAATTAAATAAATTTAAGGGATTGCTAGGAAGGAGGAAAGAAAAATAAAGCATGCCAGAGAGAAAAAGAAGTTTATACTGTGTGCGCTCAGAATGAAAGGGGTGAAATTTTAGGTGGTGGTGGTGTTGGTGATGCACTTACTGGAAAAAAGCAGCAGTGTGTCTGCGCACACTGAAGAACACATCTGGGGAGCAAACCACTGCTGCCTTCAGCGTCCTGGGCAAAATCACAGCTTCCAAGAGAAGGTGACACTCATCTATCAGCGTCTGGATTTTAGGCCTGTGTGAAGCACAGTATGTCATGCAGGGAGAGTTACTGTGCATACCTTAAAAGCTCCTGTTCACACAGGATGTTGGAGCCCAGCTCCATTCCCATTGCTTCCCAGATTCCTCTCAGTATTTACCTATTACTCACTCATCGCTAGTAAGAGAAGACTAAAAACTATTTATTATTTAGAAAGCTTCATCTTCAGAAGCTGCATTGCACAAATTAGCTCTCCTGAGATTCATTTAGACCCATCTAATTAAAACCAACTAAATCCACTGACCACACACGTCATTCTTGGTAGACAACAATGATTCGCATGAACACAAAAATCAACTCACCTGCTCTGTGGTGAGACACAGCACCTCTTTAACAGTGAACAGCTACCAGTTTCCCTACTGGCCCCTCTCTTTCCTCCTTCAAATTTATCTGCACCTTCCCACAAAAAAAGTCTGTTTGGGTCTGAATGCACTGTTTCACGATACAGATGATAACTTCATTCTGAAAACTGGTTCAAAACTATTAGAACCTGTTCTGAAGCCCCAGTTTCATTACTTCTTCCTAAAGCTAGCCAAGTTATATTAAAAAGTAGAACACTTCATTTGTTCCACCAAAGATGTTAAAAAATGTGATGGAGTGAGAAATTAACTTTAACTAGCAACTTCAGCTTGAGAAAGTCCATACAGTTGCCTTTCAATAGTACTATGTGGAAAAAAAAATTTGAGATAAGAATAAAGTACAAATGTGGTTTTATTGTTAGGAAATGGAGCATCCTGCAGACAGGCCAAACGGTCTGTGTGGAGCCAGCCTCTCCTGAAATGCCTATCTGATTAATACCCTTCGCTGAGCCCCTCTGGACAGCTTCCTTACACAGCCCCAGCCTCGCAGGGAAGCAGAGCTCCCCCAGCATTCCGGGAGCACCTTAACCAGTCAGGCAAATTCCCTGTGTTTTGCTAGGATTTTAGGTTACAACCCTGCAAAATAACCTGCAAGAACATACATAGAAAAGCCACATTAAGCATTAAGGAATTGCCTCTGATACTTCATGGGTCCCAGCAGAAGACATTTGAACAGGATTTTTGAATAGGATTATTTTAAAGCTGGAAAAGTTTAACTTGAAGAAATATGTTCTGAAGGATTGCCAGCAAGCTGTGAAGACAGGATTGAATCTAGGTAGGTGTGCACAATTAACCAAGAACAGTTCAATAGTTTGACATTAATTCCCAATGTCATCAGTGCCTGCAGGGACTATAAGGAGCTATTCCATACTGCAAAACATAGCTGTTTGTGTTTACAGACAGCAAAAATGCACAGTAGGAAGGAGGATGCTGCTGGTGGTGCATGAAACAGTGAGATTTCAAAATAAACTGGACTTGCCGAAACAGAAGACAGCTATCTCTGGAGTAACAGCATCTAACTATGACTAGAAGACTATTACCACATATCTTGTCTCTCTAAGGACCCACAAATTGGTGCAGGAATTCGAACTGACACATTTACCTGAACAGCAAGTAATGGGATGTTTGACACGGTGTGGCAGTTTGTCAGAGTAACATGACCATAACATGACATAGCACCAGTAGGATAAAAGGAATCAAACACATGTTACAGCAAGTTTATAAAAACAAGGAATGAAGTTTTTTTTAAAGCAAAGTAACTTACCTGGCTCATCGTCCATGTAGTAGACTCCAAGAGACAAATTTCAATTTTAAAAAATACTTTTGAAATTTATTTTGAGCTAATTTGTTGTCATTTTGCACCTCAAAGACCTGCACTCCTGTGGGAGCATCTTTGTTTTCGTACCAACCATTGAAGTCTTCCCCTGTTCTTGACCTCGGCATTCAAGCATTTCAGATACATCCAAGTGTTGGCTAACATCCCTCTCTTTTACAAATACAGGTGCCTGCTGGCAGAACTCAGTCTGGTCACCTCAAAGCTTCATGGTATACTCATTTTTCAGAGACACAAAGAGACACAAAGAACACATTCAGAACGTTTTTCAGAGACACAAAGAACACAGAGACACAAAACTCAACAGGTATAAATGGAGATTATTTGCTGGCCTGGGGCACTTGGGGTTAGCTGGGGCACTGGGATGCTTTCCCATGTGAGCAACGAGCCCTCCTCCCCGTGGGCCATGGGCTCTGCTCACCAGGATGTCTCCAAGAGGGGCAGTGCCCCACACCTGCTGGAACTACTGCACTTGCCGCTAGCCAGGAACCCAAAGCCAAAGGTATCAGGTTTTCAGGGTGCTGGAAAGAAAAACCAGCTGCCAACCCTGTTTCAACCTTCTCTAGAAAGTGGTGGTTATGGATATACTGATGGTTATGGATATACTGAAACAAAGAGGTGCTTCTTAACTTGATGAACATGACCGTGTGAGGCTATGGTTTTAGCCCAGTGATATGACATTTGAAGTGGACTGGTGGGCCCTGCCTACTTGGGCATGGCAAAATAAAGATCAGCTTCAGCCTTTGCAAAGAACAGAATGAGCTGAATATTAATTTTTCCTCTTCTTGCAGAAACATCCCCTAAAATCAGTGATGAGCAAGCTTGCCCAGACCCCATCAACCTGCCACAGCCGCATGCGCTGCCGCTCGCCAGCCAGCTGCACATGCAGCACCCACCGCATGCCGTGTCGACAGCTGTGATTGCTCTTCTGTCCTGATTCATTTCTGAAGGGGGGAAACCCTCTCTGTTGGTTTTCAGCAGTGAACATTATTTCTCAGACTTCCATTAGTAGTGACGTTTACACAAATTGTATATTGGAGAGAGAAAATTTTTCTTTTCATGGTAATGCAGAACATGAGAGATGTGGTTGGTTTCTCTTTAAAATACAATCTAATTCTGAAAGCTGCAGTGAGAGCACAAAGAGTCTCTGATAGCCTCAGAGCTGCAATGTTCGATCATCCTTGCATGGTGCACATGTTCAGGCACAGAAGAGATTGTCAATTTTGTGCCCCAGCACTGAAGATAAGGCACTTAGCGTGTATTACAGACGTGGTAACAAAAGGCACTCACACAGAGCAAGCGGTAGGACCAAAGAAGGAGGAAAGAGAAAAGTGCTTATAAGAGATCCCAGAGCAGCATTTCTTATGGCATATGACACACCATTCCCTTCATGGCCATTTCTGCTGGTTTCCTATTGCCCCTTCTGCTCTGAAGAAATGCTCGATTTGTCTTTATGGTTCAAGAGAAACCCTGAATGCAGGTTTTAAGCATAAAGGTTTACAGACGCCTCAGAACTTTTATAGAGGTCTGCAAATGTACTGAAAAAAGATATGTATGTTTTGTTTGTATTTTTCTCTCCATCTTCTTCTAAAAGAAGTCTTGTCACAAGATTTGTTAATAGGAATTTGCTAATGAGTTCTCCGACCATGAAGAAACATGACTGTAAACACAATGCTGAGATAGTTTGCTACATTGCCCTTCACTCGTTGTATTTAGAGACTATACTGCTCAGCCCACATCTTTACAAAGAAAAACTTACATTTTTAATAGCATGCCTTTTAAAACTAGTTTAAACTTAAGAATTCCTGGGAGGCTGCCAAAAAAAAAAAAAAAGAATAGAGACAAAAATACCTTTCTGTCTTTATACTAGAATTATAGCTACACATGTAGGGGGTAACAGTAGCTGGCAACTGCTGGCAATCTACCCCAGAGCAGATGAAATGCACAGAAGCAGGTCTATATTGTGTGATAATACCTTTAATCACTGAAGTTCTCCACTTCTTTTTCACTGGTATTTGAGAGAAGTAATATCATTGGAACTGAGCCAAAACTACAAATAGCTGGAGCTAAATTTCAGTGAGATGTGAAGGAAGTCTAAAGTATGTGCAGTTGAGGAGGCAGCCACTAAACAAGGGAATTGTCTGTTCTAGGTTTGTTGATGTAGATTTCAAGGATCACAGTCTAATTCTCAATGGAGAGCGCAAAGTCTCGCGCTACCATCCCTGCAAGGGGGCCCACTGAAAACTTTGGATGCGCTATCAAGTTTTACACACCAGTGAGGTCTGTTGATTGCTATGGCCCGATTTGTGCACTTTTATATAAAAAGCAGAGAATGAAAAGACTGAGAGGACACAAGTGGCATCTTCCAAGCTGAGTTAACTCTCGTAAGTGATTGTCTCTTTTTTTCTGTAAACTCACCGAGCTGCTGGCGGTGATACTTACTGCTCCAGACACAATTCTTAAGTTCATTAGGACCGCAATGCTGTACATGAGCCAAGTAGGTTTAAAATATTTTCTCAGATACTTCTGTTTAAGAAGCTTTAAAATTTCTCCTTCAGTGAAGGGGGAGCAGAGGTTTCCTCTCTCACACCTCTCTCTCAGGCTGTCACAATGCACCACGCAGCCTCTGGAGAATTCACGTACCCTGAGGATGTGCCACCAACCAACATGAAATGTTCATCCTGAGCATGGGAGGATGCACATGAACGCACCTACAGATCATTCCTGCTGTTTTGACTCGAGGAAGGAAACATTGTTCCCAAACTCTAGGTTCTCCTATGTAATTGATATTATGATACTTTATTATGAAAGAAAAATAAAGAACAGATTTCCAGCAAACTAAATGTGCAACGTTGATACATAATTCCTCATAAGTTTATCTGTTATGTGAACGTTTTATTCTGGCTTCATGTGAAGGTTGGCTGGTTCTACCTGCTCCTTTTGTCCCGTAGGACAATTTCCACTTCCTGTCTGCCCAAGTGATTTGTCCAATGGCTACAGCTACAAAGGTATCTACTCCAGGGAACACCTGAGGACACAAGTTGGCAGAGGAGAGAAGGGGGTGGGGGCTAAGGGACTCCCTCCTCAACCTGCTACCTCAACGTGCTACCTCCCCTTAGGAGCAGACTTAGTAATCGCTATCAACGGGGGTTCCCGGCATCACATGCCCCCCGTCTCCTGACAGCAGAGCAGCACACAGGGCTTGAGATGGCTCTGCTGCCCACAGAGAGGAGCTGCTCTTCGGTGCAGTCAAAGCGCACTCGCCGCAGCACGCCCAGGGAGGTAACCAGTGTACATGCTTTGGTATTTCACAGCTGCTACTTCACAGAGGAGAAGGAAGAAGAAATTACAGTTTCCTAAGAAATCCCTTTTGGATGAAGTTTGGAGGACAACCCCTCTTTACTCATTGATGACAGCATGTCCCAGAAAAGGTCAAGGGAGAGGAGTTTAAAAAACTTCAAAAATGAGATCGAAGATTGAAACCCTCCAACACCGTGACCCAAATACACAGTCACAGCTTTTCAACACGGGATAAAAAAAGCAAAACAGAAATAGCAACTTCAAAAGGGAGCCACGAACAACACTGATATCCAGAACAGACCAAAGAGACAGATCAATAGAAAAAAGTTTTCAGCTGTCTCCAACAGTTGAAACATCCTGGGAGTAAGTTCCCCAAAATATACTTCCAAATACTTGTGGATAAAACCTACATTAATCACAATGTGGTAATTCACGAGCCCAGCATAGCTGCACTAAAGCCCTCCAGGAAAAAAAGTAGAAAATAAGTATGGAAATGAAGCAAACAGGATAGGGGAGAAAGACTGTGAACATATTGGTCTCAGGAAAAAACATGAGGAAGCAGGGAAGCTACTGTGGCTTTTATTGCCTCCACAGCTGGCATTTTGTTGTGGTTTGTTGGATTTAAAAAAAAAAAAAGAGCAACACTAATATCTTTGTTCATGCATAGGTATTCAGTTTGCCTGCAGGTTACCCATTCCTTCTGCTTGCAAAACTTTCTACTACTCCTGCAGAAAACCCTTCTGGACCAGCCATTCAGTTGTGACCCTCCTCATACGAGCTATGCACTGACACCTGAAAAACCTTGCAAAATCTTGCAGTCAACCACTGCCTTGAACAATTTCTCCAAACACATACCACAGATTCCCAGTCTGCAGTATTTGCCCGTATATTTGATTTCAAACTGGTTGCCTGTGTCCATGGGCTGACTGAATTCTGCACACTTTCCTAAACTGTGCCTTCCCAGAGCTTGGATTCAACTATGTCTACGGTATCAGAGCTCCCTCAAGCCTTCATGAGCACCATTTTGAACCTCAGTGGTCAAATTTGGGTGGTGTTGAGAGTTAATTGAGCTCAGCTCTCACCGAGCTTCCATTTCCACCAGCATATAATGGCAAGTGCTCTGTAAAACCTCCACTTGCCACCTCCATTTCCAGAGAGCTCCAGCATGAGGAGGATTCTGAATACCCCATCTTCTGCTGCTCATTTCACTCCTGACACTGGGTGTTTTCAGTAACTGCTCAGTTCACACAGTATTCAGGTTCTACCTGATCAGTGCTGGGTACCAGCAGCAACTGCCATGGCACAGAGCAGAGCCCCTTGAAAGTACAATTCCCTGCATACAGACCACAAACTCCTACAGGAATGCATTAAACCTAAATAAAATTCATCACAGGTTAACATGAAGAAAGTACTACGTGGCGGCTCTTACACCTGCATGGATGACATCTGAAATCAGTGAACTGGGATGGGTGGATGCTTCCCCAAGAGCTCAATAGGGAAATGCTCTGTCAGTCCCCATGTAGCATCCTCAAGAGTGAGGTGCTGCATGAACCCCAGACAAAGCTGGGGGGAAGCAGCAGGAATGCTGATGGGTGACAGTCCAGCTGCCGAAACCTGCGATGCCGCTGGAAACCAAGATCATGAAAAAGGGCAGGTTTAGCTCTGCTCTGGAAGACGCATCTCTGCACAACCGGGGGCCATAAGCATGGTAAGCAGGTAGCGCGTTGCTCAAGAGGAAGAGAAACCAAATAGAAATGAGTAGTAACTGCCCAGAAAACAGCGTATCACCAAGGGCAGAGGGTGAAAGAGTGGCATTAACTTACTTGAGGAATTAGCTGGCTGACTTCAGAAGTCCTGGGTGTTTCTAGGACCTTCAAAATATCCCCAGTTTTTGTTTAAATCGTTGCCTATCCCCGGCTTTCGACTGGCAACATTCAGAGTGATGAGGAAATTGTAACAGCACCAAAACGGGAGGAAGGCAAAGACATGCCTGAGATAAGGCTGGCCTTTTAGGAAGGCCAACGAGTCGGATGTGGAAATGCCACATGTGATCATTAAGAGCTTTTTCACATACAAACTGGTCTAGTTTGGAAAAAAAAGCAATAGGAGAGCAGCTGAGGTGAACTTCGTTGAACGGTCTCTTCTGATTGCATGGGGCTCCCTCACCTTGGGTTTTGCAGTCAGTGTTTGGACTTTCTCTTCCTTGCACAAACTACCTGCAGGAATGAGCAATGGTTTTCCTGTAGAGAAATCCTGTGCAGCAAGTCTAAGGGAAGACTACAATCACAGGGCCAAATGCTGAGATACACAACAAATACCAGATAAATGCCCACTAGAAAAATGCCTGTGTGCTGCACACAGGTGTTTTCGTCTGCAAGGCAGATGCTTGGCCATTTAGAAGGGACATAGCAACTCCTCTCTTTTCCATGGGTCTCTACCATCATGCATCTTGGGGAGTCCTCAAGCCAAAACCTCTGTTTAATTCCCTTCATCTGATTTAACTGACAATGACCATTTTTAAAAATAATAGATGCCATTGTATTTCTGAGAGGCAGCACCTGCTCCATTGGCCCTGTCCCTCTGTAACTGCAATGCTGATTCATGGAGGCCAACACCAAGAGGAGACACGTGCATCCAGAGGAGCAGTCATCGGCTTTTGCACAGCGCTTGGCTGCTCACAGTGCTGCCCCATGCGCCCATGCAGACAGGTATGTGCCTAAACCCCCTGCCTCCAGGGAAATAGAGGCGGGGGGGAACAAGCAAAAAAGCACAGTGACTTCTGCAGGTCACGCAGTAATGAGTAACAGGGCTAAGAATTGTAAATATTATCATTTTACTCAACAAAAAAAATCAGTGACACTCTCTTTGCTGCCAGCCGATGTTGGAGGAGCCCTGGCCCGAAGACTCTGCCACAGAGCAGCTACCCCAAGAGCAGCTGTGATGTTTTGTGGCCACTGGTGGAGGAATAACCCAAGCATTATCACTTGGTTTCACGGGACTCTTGTAAATGAGGTAAGCGTCATTAATCCTGCTTCATGAGCAGCAGCGTTTCTTGCCCAAGGTTACAAGTGTCCCTTGAGGAAGAAGCAAATTATGTTATTTAAGTTCACCAGCAAAGCTCCTACAACCCACTACATCTGAGCGCAGCTTCCATGAAATCTTGCAATAACTTCATGTTCCCGTCCAAGCCCCAACAGTCACGTAAGCGGTCACGGGAGGGTCTCAGCCAGGAGGGGCTTTGCGTGAGCCTGCAGGTCAGAAAGGCATCCCGCGCCCTGCCGGAGCAGAGCCCATGGGGCACAGCCCATGCCCTTGGGCTTCGGTGCGCACCACAAATGCTCAAAGATGCTCAAAATGAGCACCTCCCATTTCCTTCCCTCCCTGGCAGAAAGTTCCAAACCTTTTTTCTGTCGTTGCTCAGAGAGGCCAAAGATGGGGCAGTGAACGTGCTCCAAATGCAAATGACAGCCACCGGGGTTTTGGATACGAAAGAGTTAGCTCCTTCTCCTGTCATGGGCCTGGGCACAAGAGGGGTGTGGGAGGACAGGCTCAGTGTGTGAGAACAACTCTGCACCATTTTTCAGAAAGGGAAGACCATGAGTAAAAGCAGCGATTCACTCCTCAGCCTCCTGGCACAGAAAAATACATACAGTACACAGGCATCAGCTCACAGAGCTTGGATTTATTAGGAAAAATCTCAAAATCTGGAAACTGACCACCAAAAAAACCAGCCTGGGCACCGAAATACTGCATTTCTCCCCCCAGATGCAGTACAAAAGCCAAGCGGGGTAGACACACAAGTGCAGCACATCTCCTGGTTGCAAGGCCAATAAACAGTAATCAGCGACTTCTCTGTCACGGTGAGGAAGACTGAAAACTGCAGAAACAGACGTCAAGCAATACATGAGGTTAAAGGCATTAGCACTGGGAGAAAGCATCCAAGAGGCATTTTTGTGAAATTTCTGGATTGTTTACTGCAGGGTTAGGATATCAAAACTGCTGCAAACTTGGACTGCATGGGACAGACCTGAGCACTACAGGGTCTCAATGCTGCTGCTTCTGAGGACATGGCATCAGATGGAAAGCATCCTCTGGGTGGAAGAATATACGCATAAAAACATAGCTTGTTGCGTAACTCAGTTTTGCATATACACAAACATATACACATTTTTTTAAAGACGACACCGTTCCCATTGCCACTGCTGTATGCATCTGTACATGTTTTCTGCTGAGGCAGTATGAATGTACTGAAAATGAGTGAAACTCTCTAGCTGCACGTATAAACCATACAAACCCACACACCCAGGGAGCGTGGGCGACACTGAATACGTGTTTAAGCACTGAAAACCACTTCCAAAGGTTGTTTCTTCAGAATTTGTGGTGGCTTGCGGTAGCAATTCAATGAGATGCTAATACTGCTTAGCATCTGGCTCCATTTCAGGTGTAACATTTACACAGACAAAAAGTAAAAAAAAAAAAAAGGGTATGAAGTTTGTACCTTCTTTTTAATCCAGGCTCAAAGAACCTGTCAGTCACAACTGTGAATCACATAAAAGCAAAACTAATGCTACAATAATTTTCCATTCCCCGGAAGAGGAAAAACATGCATACATAGTTGCATCTTGATGTGAAACGCGGTGTGAATATTCCAGCTCTCTCAGTGAGACACCTAATTCATCTCCCTCAGCTCTGTGGTACCTGAGCTGTACACAACGTTCCTCACAGCTTTGCCTTGAAAATATCACTCTTTAGCCACATCCTGGCTCCCTGGCCCCTTCCTTTCCCAAGCTTTAGTTTGTATTTGTAGAAAATGTCTGGGTACGGGCTTTGAACAGTAGTTACTCGAGATCACCTTTCAGAAGTCTAAGCCACTGCTCAGGCAGTCACTGCATCTCGGCTGCTCCGAGGAGAGAGCCCAGGAAACCTTTGTGCTGTACCGCCCGGGCTGGGCGTCACCCCCAGTCCTGCCCCAGCAGGGTGAAGCTACCACCCTGCTTTCCAAACGCCTGCCAAACAGCAGCAAACGCTGCTGCTCGAGTCGCTGAGAAACCGGGGTGCCTCAACTGTATTTCAGACTGTAAAAGCAGCATCGGTAAAGGTTTATGCTTTCCTGAAGAGGGCTCTCCGTCTCAGTTTATATAAACAGCTTGCCAGTTTTACAATATCAGGAAGGAAAAAAGAAAAAAAAAACACCAACAAACCAACCCAAGATAGACGATACCTGTTGTAACTCCATCGACTGTAAGACATGGTCCTGTTGCTGCCGACACCATCCATCTCTGGCTCGGCTACGGCACTTCCAGCATCGCTTGGCTCCGCAGGCGCCGGCTGCTGGGCTTGGAAATCAAACACCTGCCTGAAGACGGGCCCACCGCAGGGATGCGGGCGGACGCCTCCGGCCTTGCACAGAGGGGCCAAAATTCACCACCGAGCAGTGGCTTCGCATGGAGCTCTGGATGCACGGAGCAAACCACTGCCCACGCCGGGGAGGGAGGGATGAAGGGAGGAGGAGGCTCGCAGGGTCCCTGCTGAGGGGACCAGCGGCAGGACGCTCTCAGCCACCCGGCAGACACAAAGACGCTCAGGTAATAAACTGGAGCAAGGGTGCTAAGCTGCTTAAGAGATATTCAGCGAAGCCGTGCACGGGAGCAGCAGCTTGCATGCCTCCTGCTCCAGCACACGCGCTTTATTTATTTATTTATTCTGGTTGCCACAGATACGGGTCCATCGCTCTGACATCAGCCATCTCCCACCCCGCCACGGGTCCCTGGGTCTCGCCAACGTGATCTTCCAGACAGAGAATGATAAGACCCCCTGCGCGCAGGGGCAGCGCTGGGAGCCGGCCGGGGTCAGGCAGCTCTGCAGGATCACCTCCCCACCAGGGACAGGGCCCCGCCACTCGTCCCGCTGCACCGCCCGCTGCAGCCCCTGCATGCGACAGGTCGGCGTGCAGACTTCTTCAGGGGGTCACTCGGAGTACAGCAAAAAAGCTTTGCATACCCCATTTCAGTCACCGGTTTTGCACAGTGCACAGCCCCAGTTTGCCCCAGAGCAGGGCGTCAGCGTGACATCCGTCCAGCCTGGACGTGATTCTTTCTCAGTGCAGGTCCTGGGCATAGGACCGAGAGCCAAGCCATGCTTCAGGGGTCCCACCTGCGTTTTCCCAGTGGGGACCAGCAATGTTCAGTGTCGGGGCCTGTGCCGAGGACCTGTGGGTCTCTTGCAGAGGCATTTCTCACCTCCGCCAGCTGCAGGCAACACAGGGTCTGCCCCACTCCCAGGTGCCCATGCCTGCCCACTGGTGAAAATCAGACCTTGCTTGCTCACTGAGTATTTTCTGATCAGTTCTGATAACCTCAATGCAAGGGGACTGTGTGACAGTAGTTCAAACTGAACCACTTTATACACACAAAAAAAATTTTAAAAATCTTTCTTCAAATTCACTTCTGTCCTTCCTTTAAAAAAAAAAAAGCTCAGCAGAACTTGCACAGCATCTCTGCATTTTCAAGCCACTTTATTAAAGGTCTGCCTTCAAACTGTGCAGTGGTTTCTTGCATCTCCTCTTAAAATACTCGCTTGCCATCAGCTTCCCAGTACCACACATTTGTGAAGTTTGCTTGCTGGGATGCACAGCTGTGCAATGACACGCACACAGAGACAGCTGGAGCGTGTCCCTCTGGATGGGGCACCCTTCATAGCTCCTACCAAAGAGTTTGGTTTGGGCAGCAGGTCTCAAAAGCAAGCCTTACTGACGATGCTCGGTGGACACTGCCAGGACGAGGAGGATGTCTGCAGGGTCAGGTGTAGGCAGGCAGAGGTTTGGCTCTCCAGAAGCAGGGCCAGAGCTGCCCAGACCTCACTGAGCACAGCTGTGCTCAGGACACTACATCCCACTCGTGGCCCCAGGGCACCGTGCTCTGCCCTTCGCTTCGCTCTTGATTTAAGGAGTTACAGCTTCCCAATGGCCCGTAACACCATGGGCAGAAGGGGCTGCTGAGAGGACCTGACTATACCTTGACTAAGAGAGGTGCTACCAGAAGCAGTGCCAGGTCAGCACAGTCAGCCCCCGGGGCGACCCGCGATGTCTATGTACACGCATGGGAGATGGGGGGACCGCTTTCAAACCGTTGCCAGACAGCCTCAGCTCTTCGGCCCATGTTAGCATCTCCTGGCCTCTTCCCTCACTCCAAGGCCAGCCAGGTGCCCAGCCCTGCTTTTAAGCCATAGGACGCACTCCCAGCTCCTAAGGGTAAGATCTCCCAGTAGAAATGACTAAAAATCCCAAACACACATAAATGATGACTGGAGGGGACTTGGGTTAATCAGTCCCAGTCCCTCACCTCACAAAGAAACGTATCTGATGAGTGGTATCAGGCTGAAGCTGCAGAGGCTGGTAGTGAAGAGCTCCTAGAAGCTCCTAGAGCTTCAGAAGGTAGATGAAGCTCCTACAGCTCCACCCAGCAGACAGCCAGAGACCTTCCTGTTTCTAGCTCAAAGGTATTCATGGACATCCGATATCCACTTGGTCTTTCACTATTCAGTTCCTTTAGTTCCAGTTAAATCCTCTTTCTCTTGAATACCTGCCATCAATCTTTTCATTTCCAGTCTTTATTTTGGGAGGGTGAGTGGGCCAAACCCTTAATCCCTTCATGTCAGGATAGGCAAAAGCAGCCTAGGAGGTTTTTTCATGTACCAGTTTTAATGCAAATCAAACCTTCTCTGAATATGGGTGATATTTGGCCACACTTCTTTCAAACAGGGAAAACATCATCCAGGTTTCCTCAAAATGGCAATTAAGTTGCCAAGCCTCGTTCCTCATAACTGCATATATCCCATGAGTTTATCATCCTGACTCCTGTTACAGACACTGTTGTTGCTGTTACATATAGACAGCGCATTCCCATTTATCTCATTTATAACCTGCATTGCGTGACCTGGATGAAACGAACAGTCTGGAAGGCAGAGTTAGTCACAGCACGTCTCCTCCACCTACCTGCATCTGCTCACTGCTGTGCTTATGCTAAGAAAATTGTAAATGGGCAAACTGAAACCTGACCATTTACTTGGCTGTTGGATTACTCAGGCCAATGTTTTCCACACAGGAGCAGCTGAAAATCGCCCTGACAAGCCCCTGCATCCCAGGGAAGCCACCATCAGAAACAAACGCTTCAAGGCACATCAAGAAGAGCAAGGAGCACAAGTTAGCTGCCAGAGCATGGACCCTTCTCTTCATGCGCCTCACCCAAGCATAGCTCACCGGCACCTTGGGCTCCTTCTCACTCATCTTGGACCAGAGCATTGAGCAGGAGAACGTCAACTGCAGCGGCTCATGCCAAGACAGTGGGAAATGCAGCTGTACACCCAGAGCTGTCTTGTCCCAGTGGCCTCGTTTCTTTATACTGTTGTTGGAAATGAAAACTGTCCTGGCACGCTGAGGCAGGTGGGTTGCAAAGATTTCGGTTGACGCTGCCAAACCTCACGGCAAATACAGCTTCTCCACATGGGTAACACACCAAAAACCAAAACCCACATCCAAGCTCCGTATACAAGCAAGAGTATCGTTCTGGCAGACCAGTGCTTTGAGAACTTGCCCGTGCCAGCTTCGGGAGACCCCTCCACACACATCCTCAGACAAGAGGTGCTTGAGAGTAAAAACAAGTGCAATCTCCACTGCTCAGCTGCAGGTGAACAACGGTTTGAGGCTCCTCAGAAAAACACTCTGGGTGGCAGATTTAGCCTCCTAGGACACAAGTGCGTCCCTGCTTCCTGCACGTGGATGGCAAGCTCCCTGAATGCAAAAACCTCCCAACTCTCACTCTCAGGAGTTTCTCAACTCCTGTGTCACTAATACAAAACAAACGCTAATGACTCTGACAGTGAAGTCTCTGCCTGCAATTAATTGTGAGTATCTACAGCTCCTGCTGGGCTGTGGCTTTCCTCTGCAAGTCTCCCGGCTCCACTTCTGCCATCTGACCCCACAACTTGCATTGCTGATGATATTACTTCAAACTTGAAAGTTTCAAAAAAGCTTTGATGGGGAAGCTGGGGCCCTCATAAGCTGGTGCAAGGTGAAGAGACACAAATCAGATCCACGCTGGAATTCAGTCAGAAAGAGAAATGTTTTTCTTGCCATTTGCTCTGCTCTGCTACCAGTGCCGCAAGGCATGTGTCACCATCTGTTTGTGCATGGGCACATCTACACACATCCGAAATGAGTCACGTCTGCTCCCTGCTTCAAGAGATTCCCCCTGCACACTGCAGATGCGGGGGCACCTCAAAGCAGGCGTGTTCAATCCAGGGACGGCCCATGGGGGGTAGGCTTCTGGATTACAGCATCTTAATGCTGGAGCAGTAATAGAATTCCAGTTCTTCATTACGAGCGTTGGAGAGCCACACCACAGAGCGACCATCCTAGTGCCAGCTGGGGGAAAGGTTGGAACTGAGCACGGAGAAAACAGAAAACCTTCCTTTTTTCAGGTTTCTAGTGTATGGGAAATGACCTTACCACCCAAATAAACATGATCTGGAATATTGGCTTGAGCTGTTGAAATATCACGAAAATTAAACGGCAGCAGTGTTGGAGCAAACAGACTGTTCCTGCATTTTCATGCCGCACATACCATGCTGCAAACAAGTGACGAAGTAGCTGCTGAGTCACTGGATGGTGCCTAACGTTTTTAACAGTGGCAAGTCAAAAAACCCAACATAGAACATCTCCAGGTTAGGTATTCTTGAAAAAATATGAGGTTTAAGTGTACATTTTGGGCATCCCCAGACAGAAGTTTTTCCAGCAAAACGTCGTGTTCATAACCAACCATCACCCGGTGCCTGCGGCCGCAGAAGCAGCCCCTTCGTTACAGCCCAGCCCGAGCCCGGAGCTGAGCTCTGGAGACAGACAGACATGTGTCTGTGTCTGTCCAGCCAGAAAGGCACTGGCCAGAGCCGACTACAGCATTTGCCTTCCTGCTCCAGAAACCCAGCACCAGCGCGGGCACGCTCAGCGAATGATTGCCAGGCTCTCCCTTCGTACCAGACAGTGCTGGAAGCTGCAGCTGTCAGGTTGTTTTTTAGCCACGGCCATGAAAAAGTTCCTCAATGAGATTACGAGCCCTTCAGCACTGCTGATCAGCGCTTATGCAAGCGAGGATTTCTGCAAGCCCTCAGGGCTGCTGCCTGGAGGGCACGATGCTCCTCGGTCTGCAGGCAGTGCCCTGTGCCGGGACCTGCTGCCAGCGGGGCACTAACTGCCCCTTCCCTGCTGTTCGACAAAAATATCTCCTCCTCCTCCTCCTCCTGGGGGGCTGCCCGCGTTCCAGCCGGTGGCCAGGCAATCTTCAGGTGATGAGGAGATGAGGAGAGGAGAGAGTGAGGACAGAGGACTCCAAGCCACAGGCAGACCTGGCCTCCTAACCAATGTGAACAGGGGCTTTTTCCAGAAAATCATCGTAGCATGCTTTGAGACACCCACTGCCTCCGGCACGCTGCCGGGGGAGAGAGCCAGGGTGACATTTATGAGATACCAGCAGGAGACTATTGCAACCCAGCGTGCGTGTCAGCTCCAGAGAGACTCAGGCTGACTTGAGCAAAACATGTACCTTCTCCTTCAATAACCAGACAGATTTTAGGATGGCAACAGGAAAACCTCAAGAAAAAACACTTACAAACCCTTTGACACCTGGGCAAACACCCTCGCATCCCCCTGCAGAATAAATACCTGGGCCGCACTAAGAAAGAGACTTGTGCTCATGCCTAAGCCCAAACACAGCGATGCCCAGGGTTTAAGCACACCCCTGCGGGAGGTCCATAAAGCAAGTCAGCAGAGCCTCAAAGCTACTCATACCCTCTCCTGACAGACTTTGGAATGAAGAGCCTCAATCATTCATCGGCACCACTTGCTGGTCCTGCAGCTGAAGGTACTTGGCCAGTAGCAATGCGAGACGCTACACGTGTCCGTGGGTGCGGGAACAGCTCCGCAGAGCCTGCCCCCTCACGCGGGGCTTTGCTGCCTTAAAAGAAGCATGAGGTGCCTGTGAAAAAACACTACATAATTTTCAGGGGGGGAAAAAAAAAAAAAAGACAAGACAGGCTGCAAGGTACATTATGTCCTACCACAGCAGAAAAAAACAGCATAAAAGCATCTGTGCTGCTAGAGAGCGGCTAGCCGTAATGAGGAGAAAGGCATACCGCTGGGACGGGCAGGGAGGCTCCAGGCCACCTAACAACTGTGCTGGGGACGAATAAGCCCGTGCCTTGAATAATGTAATGTTTTATGCTGGGGAACTAGGGAAGGAGGAATGCTGCTGTTTGTTTTTCCACATGCCCTCATATTACCCTGACAAAGTAAAGTTCATGAAAGCTGGGCTTAACAATTTTGGCTGAAAAGAGGGTATTT
This sequence comes from Gavia stellata, assembly GCF_030936135.1. Classification (NCBI taxonomy): domain Eukaryota; kingdom Metazoa; phylum Chordata; class Aves; order Gaviiformes; family Gaviidae; genus Gavia; species Gavia stellata. The sequence goes on from NC_082610.1 coordinate 14,240,688, forward strand.
ACATCCTTAAGAGCATCTGGCATATTTCTGTATTTCATCTTCCTTTCAAAGGATAATGCAGCTTCCAAAAGTTCCCTCCAAGAGTCATTACAATTTTACTCTGCTCCCGATATAATAAACAACTTCATCCGTCAGTCTCCAAGCACTTTGCAAAGAAGCCAGCATCGCTGTTTACATCTTGCCGAAAGGAAACTGAAGCAGCACAGCTTTCCCAACAGCGACCAAGAAACCACGGCAGACACCCACACTGCCTGCCCTCTCCCCAGTCCCGCTCCAGCACCCCGTGCATTGCAACACCCCCGAGTCCTCCCCGTGCGCAGGAATACACCGACCCTCTGATAATCTCTTACCTGGAAGTGTTTAGAAACACATCATCCTTCCCGGCAGCCACGCAATCCATGCTTCTTTCAAAGTCCCTCTCTTTACAAATACAAGGAACCGCTGCTGCGCTCACGAGAGCTTGACTTCTTTTTCCTTTTGAGCGACTAGAAAATACTATATTTACGATATATACTACATATTTTCTATAGAGTAAATATAGCATACACTATAATTACTAAACCAGAGAAAGTCCATAGTAGCATGGGTGCTGATCTGTATTTTTTAGCAGACTCTGCTTCCTCACGGATGATATTACTGAAAGGACTGCATGCTGGTTTCATCCATTTGTACAGTCCTAATTGCTAAGGCAATCTCATTAGCTCTTTTCCTCCCCTACTCGTCTCTGTAATATTTGCTAATTTCCCACATGTACAGAAATTCTTGTACTTCGAACTCGAGATTGTGCTGATGGATGGTTATAGCGGCCTTCAGTGAAGCATTGCTCCGTTAATACGAGGAAAAAAATGAAACATGAAAATTGTTTTGACCATTCAGAACTTTCCTTGGGTTAAAGAAGGTAAAAATCCGCTCTGTACACTGATGCTACGTTTAACCATGTCCCCCTCCTTTGGGGCACTTGCGGCTCCCCGATGTTTACCTTGGGCCGCAGCAGCTCGCATCAGCCCCGAAGAGCCAGCTCACAGCTCCGCTCTTTGGGAAAAAGCACAGAAAATTTGACAGGGTGCGCCTACCCAGCCTGGGGCTTGCTGCATACAGGCTTTGCATTTCAGACAGTTTTGTTTCTATCAGTTAAGGGGCCCCCTTGGCGTAGGTTGTACCTGGGCACACGATTTGAGAAGGCAGTGCTCTGCTCATGGAGGTCCTGTCGTTCACATAGACCAGCTAACAACAGAGATATAAAAACTAAAAAAAAAGCGGACAGGAGAGAGCAAAACAAATGGTGTAAGAGAGGGCCCAGGAGAGGCAGAGAGGAAAGATGCATAACCGCAGCATGCAGCAACACGGAAAGAAGCCGGGTGAATAATGGAGGACCCCAAAACACCACTCAGGTCCAGTAGCTGTATCAGACACTTCAGCTCCAGAGACAGGTGGTGAAGAAATCATTCCTGACTTTTAGAGGACTAAAAGAGGGGTTGAAGTTATCTTTGTTCTTCACTAAAAAAAAAAAGAGGGGAGAAAAAAAAAGAAAAATAGAAAATAAAAATTAGCTCGATTCCAGTCCCCATCTGCTGGGGAATTTTTATATTGCATTCATCCCTCTGGACTGGCATCCTCATATCTGTGAAAGAGGTTCCTAGCTTTACCAAAGGTTCAACAAAAACATGGTAGCTTTTTAAAACACATATTTCTAAGAAGCCTAGGTAAAACAGTTACTGTGCCTACAGTAATCCACATCATCTGCAAGGAACAGAAGCAAAAATCCAAGCATCAGACAAGATTAATGACTTCATTGCAGCTAGGTTGAAGCACATAGCCCTGATACGTGCGCACACAGCAGCTGAATGTATTTATAACGTGGCACAGGCAGAGGGGTGGTGCTCTCAGCTGACCCCTGCCCAGCGCAGCGCCCGCGCTGCCCCCCGCTCCCGCCCTCAAGCCCCTGCGCTCCCCCAGCAAGCTCACAGCCAGCGCTTGCCTTGCGCACACCGCCTTCCAGAAAAGTTAAACCAGGTAACGTCCTCGCTGCTAGAGCCGAGCTCCAGCTGGGGAGGCAAACGAGCACAGAGGATGTCCCATAGCAATAGTGAGGTCAAGACCGACGGAGGGTTTCTGGCAGGGGGAGGGTGCCGGCTCCCAGCACTGCCTGCCCCCACCCTGCGAGACACCGGCAGCTCGGAGCACCCTTCCACCCTCGTGCTCCCGCAGGAGTGACGGCATCGGCCCCGTTACAGAACCAGTTCTTATAGCCAAAACGTGCTTTAAATGCCCTCCCTGCACTACACGTGTCCTTCCCCTTGCTGTTCATCCACGGTTCCTATCAGCTTTAGCATTCAGAAGCAAACGGTTAATGCTTCCTTTGGTTGCGTCCTCAAACGTAACTACTGACGCTCCTGCAGATTTCTGGAATTACTACAGACAGCAGATAAATGAGATAGCCAGGCAGCCCTGTCCTTAGAGCCGTGCAGCAATGAGGACTGTCACTGACTGGCTTCTAATACAGGAAATTTTAAGCAACCGTAATCTTGCTAGAGAAGAAACTCAGCACCAGGAGCATTAAAGCAGGGCTCCCCCTCGGGTTTCTTGAGTCTGAATCTGAAAAAAGAAATAGCAAATTAGCCAATTTACCCTTTTAAAAATTAATTTTTAAAGCTTATAAAATAAGTTAATGTTGTTTAAGTGTCATGGGAAACCAGGATTACTTCAAGAAGGTAACCAAACAACAGAACCTGAAGTACATAAAAATATCAAAACGTTAATTTGAGATTTCACACTGAAATCCAAGAGAGACACGTGCCCACATACCCACATGCTTTGGGCTGCCCCCTCTGGTGGGAAAGCGGGAGCTTTGTCACCTCAGTGCAGTGACAGAAGCCAAAAATGAGGTGGCCACCACACCTCAAACAAATGCCACCTCTGGGAGAGCTGAAAAAAAGCACCACCAAAGCCCCACGCAGCTGCCGGCCCGACAGTATCTCGGGGGGGTTGTACAAAACAATGACAGATTTCATGCTGGAAAACACATACGCCCCAGTTACACTTTCTAGCTTTTTAATGTCATTCTGACATGAATAATATAATTTCCAGATATGAAGAAAAGCCACTTGATCCTGCTCTGGCTGAGAAGAGCTTTGAATTGCAAAATCCTTCACCAGACCATAAAACTATAGCAGAGATTGGCTCTTGCGCAGGGTGTTGATTTCAGAGGACCCATATCTGGGTATTAAGTAGCAGAAACTTTTGTCCTTTGTCTCTCGCCATGCACCACTGTGAAGGTCCTGGCTCTGCCTTCCCTGCAGCACAGGAAGGCTGCTGCTTCCCTCTCCCCGCCACAAGCCGTCCCTCTTCCAGGCTGCACAAACCCACCTCCCTCAACCTCTCCTCACAGGACAAGTGCTCCAGCCCCCAGACCTCCTTACTTACCCTCCTTTGGGCTTGCTCAACATGATCAACTTCTTTCTTGTACCAGGGGGCTCAAAACTGGGTGCGGTTTTCTATATGGGGTCTCACAAGTGCAGAGGAAGGAAGGATGTTTGTTAATCACTTCCCTTGATCTAATGGCCACGCTCCTGTCAAGACAGTGCAGGATCCTGTTGGCTGCCTTAGCTGCCAGGGCACGCTGCTGGCTCATGTCCAGCTCACTGTCCACCAAGACCCCAGGTCCTGTTTGGCCCGACGGGCCCCAGCCTGTCTTGTTTCAGGGGCGTCTTTCTTCCCAGGTGCAGGGCTTTGCCTTTGTCCTTGTAAAATTCCATAAGGCTCCTGTTGACCATTCTTCCAGGCTATTAATTAGTAAATAGTCTGGAGGAGTAAGTCAGATTCAGTCCTAGTAATAAGAAGAACTTAAATAGTAGTTGCTAAGAGATGGCTCTGATGCTTCAAGTGGGAAACAGGTGTGTAATCTCTATTTGCACATCCAGAGCCCTCTAAAGACATCAGAAATAACACCACTGGGAAGAAGCCATCACACAGCAGCTCCTGGCAGCAACAATGGAGCCCAAACCCTAGACGGTCTTCCCAGACACCTTACAAAACCAACAAAGCATGGTATTAGACTGGCAGGTGTTGACAGCATCATGAAGTTGGCTATTGTAATGAGGATTTGAATGATGTCAAGCTGGTTGTTCATGAGAAAGATAAACAGGAGAGGTCTCACTGCCTTTTAATTACAAAAAAAAGATCAAGAAGTTAAGACGACTAGTTCATAGGCAACTGGAAGAGGTGTGAGCAACGTCAGTGTGCAACTTGCACATTAGGAATCCCCAAGACAAGGAGTACCAAAACATTCAGAGTTCACGAGGTGTTCTCCCCCCTATTTCCCAGAAATACAACTGGCTGAATGGATATTTTAAAAGCCGGATTAGGGAGAAACAGAAGGTTACAGCCAGCACGCAGTACTTTACAAAACCTTGAAGAGGTAGCCCTCAGCTTGACTGAAAGTCAGCCTCTCAAATGAGAGGGATGGCTGTGTAAGCAGAAGTATCAGCTCACATTGCCAGTTTGGTACTTTGTACTTGCATTAAAGCACTAGAGCTGGTTTTTATTATTTACAAAATAATCAAGACACAGAACAGCTTAGTCTCACGAGGAAAGGGATAGGACAGAACGCCTTTTACGGTGAGACAAAAGGCCACGGGTTCAGGAATATGACATTCTTCCAAGAGGCAATGAAGGACGGGCAGATTTTACAGTTTGCAGGAGAAATACTAGAGCACACACGAACTTTTACTGTTTAAAAGTCAGAGCAGGTGTTGCCTGAAAGTTGCAGTAGGAAGGAGAGAAGCGTTAGAACTTTGTTTCACTTTCAAAGGTCAGCACCACCTTCAAGAGATTTTCCCGCTCCTCCGGGAAATGCCAGGACCGGTGCCTCGACAAGAGGGGCCACACTTGCCTCATGCTAACAGTAATCCTCATCTAGATGTATTATTCAGCTGAGCACAAAGTGTTTACACATAACTTTCTGACTGCAAACTGTACATGTTACTAATGATATACAAATATCACTTGTTTTGTCTCCTGTATTTGTACTATATTTTAATTAACATGTATTTAACGTTTTAGATCGCAAGCATCCTTCCTGCTTTTCACACGAATTTCTTCAGAACCACTATTTATAAAGCACTGTGTTTTCCCTAGCTGCTGACCATCCGGCTTTTACAGAGTTCACAGAGCAAAATACTCTGAAATAGCACTGACACATGGCCCCGTTTAATTATAGCTCAACGGCTTTGTTATGGTTCTTGTAGTTCATTCCTACCCTGCTTTCAAAAGTAAGAACTGTAACTCTGTGCAAGGGTCTTGGTGGAAGCAGCAGTGACACACACGTGCCTGCCTACCGGCAGCGGCATCTTGTGCTTGCCGGTAACACAGGTCCCTGCGCGTTCCGCCTTGACGGCAGCAGTTCTGCAGACCCGCCCGAGGGCCAGAGCAACCCGGCGGCAGCACCCCCCACCCTTCTTCTGGGGGCTTCTGCGCACCCCACCCTGCCGGAGCAGCTCCGGGAGAGCACAGTGGGCGAGCACCCGGGGGCTGCTACAGCTTCCCTTGAACTTGCCAAGCCCGTGGCCAGCAGTTTTCTTCAGCCGTTTTCCCCTCCTTATGCCTTCACTTCACTGCGCACACCTCTTACCGCCGCTTTCTCTTCCCCACCTTTCACCCCTTGCTTACAGGTGGATTCCCTACGTGAGTCCACTGCTTTATAAATAAATAAGCACAACAAAAAGATAATCCGCCCTTTACTCCAAGCAGATCCTTCTTCTTTAAGTGCTTGTCTCACCTATGCAGATTACAGCTCTTTACAGTGAGGACAAACTTGCCTGATGTTTGTATGGTGGACTGGATATATGGTCCCAGACAGGTCTCAAAACACTACTTTATGGAAGACTTTTTAAAGCACATAAGCTATTCATATCACCAGAGCAAGTTCTTCTTTTACATTCATCATAAGAAACGTGAGATGCATTTGGAGGAGTATTTGTACTGTACTATCGTTCTTCAGTAGTCCGGTTCAAGTGAAATTAAAACTGTCTCTAGTATGTGTTAATTCATGCCTAGGACTAAGAGACGAGGAACTAAGAGGTTTTATCATTGCCTCCACTTGAGTTTTTGGTGCCCATACTTTGCTATGGTAACTTCTCCCTCTCTAAAATACTTTCATATCAGAAGCGTTTTTTAAAAATGTAGTAATTTATAAAGTGCTCATGTCGCTACAAATTAATGAGTACCAAATACTCTGTGTATCTCACCACAGTTGACAGGATCTAGTTTAAAAAGTAGCTGAACAGACTACTATTTGCTTTCCAGCAGCACAATGATGCATTTAGTTCTACATACTCCTTGCTGGCTGGCTGAAGAACATTATAATTATGTTACATCCATTAATCCAATTTAGCTTTTGTGTTAGACAGCAACTGCCCTTTATATTTAATCCACAAAAATCTCTCAAACTCTCCAAAACAACCGTGGTCCTAAAGTCTAGTAACACACCTACAGAAAGCAAGCATAGCACACATCCAGTGTTGTTTCTGGGTATTACGGTCTCCTTGTAGTTTAATCATCGCCCTTTCCACATCTGCTGCTTCTCATCTAAAGCTCTTTATCCTCCCAGCTAAAGGCTACCAAGACAGCCCTACCCATCCTCATTTCTGCACCCGATCTGTTGCATGCACTCAGGCTACAGCACGGGAGAGTATGGTGGCATTATCTCCTTCCAAATATATTTTGCTTTATGAACCCTTTTACAACAGCTTATCTCATTACACTGGGCTCGCCACGCTCGCATAGGGCATTTATCTGATTGCCTCTTGCCTGATAGCCTAAACCCCGAGCGCTGCCCCAGGGCCCACACCGCCAGTCAGTGCAGCGAGGCGGCGGCGGAGGAGCCTTCCTTCTGCCCTGCCAGGGCGTGCTGCATGCTGCAAGACACTGCAAACTCGTACTCCTAGAAAAATGAAAGGAAAACAACTTTGATAGGCATACCAGGTGGATGATCTTCCTACGCAGCCCTGCAGTTTTACCACACTAGGTTAGCTTTAACCTGCAGCAGAAAGGCCGACCGGCTGCAGACACACAGTTCAGGCAGATGCCCAGTGCCACCGGCTGGAAACAGACTAAGCAACTAGTCCTGCTTTTCTTTCTCTCTTTTCTGCACAGCCAAGGTCAATTTATAATTATCACCAGCATCAGCGGCTCTACTGCCTGGGAACAGGCCATGTCACAAAAAAAGGCGATTTTAGAGGAGGTGATGCAATACTTCCCGAAGTTCTCCTCTTCACCTGTACATGTTAGTTAGCACGCAAGTACTGGTGCAGAAGAGTCGCTGGGTCAGAGAAAGCAAATGCATTAACCAGAGCAGGCATAAAGAACTACAGTGTACTTACACAGAAGTAATTCTTCCCCAATTCTGGACCACCCATAAAACTTCACCGATTGCATAAAAAGGCTTTTGCCTATGAGCAGGTCAATCCTCCTCACTCAGTGGAGCAGCAGGCTCCGTAGTGTGAGATCCCAGAAAGAGGCAAGTTATTTAGTGCTTTGAAACAAAGATCCAGACCCTCCTCTGTGCTCTTGGAGGAGCAGGAGGTCATCTGCAGATACATTTCAAGGACCCTGAATTCCTGAACTGTGAGTTTAAATGATTTATGGATGTGGCCTTGAGCTGGAGTAAGTACAAACATAAGTAAGAAAACTTTAAGCATTTCTACTGCCAGGTGAAGTCATAAGAAACTCTCTCTCAGTTTGTCGGCTAACCTGCTATCCTACAGCAGGGTGGCAATCTTGTAAATGCACAGATAATGCAAAGCATACAGATGAGGGCTACTACTTTTGAGACGACTGAGAAGGTCCTTGTTGCACTTTGCAAGCTCCACACTAGGGACAGAAGCGGCATTTTTCACCATTACCTTCAGGTACAACAATTAGAAAAGCAAATCATCAAAATACCTTAAGCTGTTTCAAACTCACAGCCACCTAGATCACCATTACTGGCCAAAAACCATGTTAGTTACTTCAAGTCTAAAGAGTAGGATCAAAATGCCTATGTTTAACAGCTCCCTGAAGTGCCATAGATGAACCAGTCTCAAAGAGAGACCATAACATTACATGAAGATTTCCCTGCACATTCTCTCCAGCAGAAGCCGTAAGAACACGTGCACAGGAATATACTGTCACAGTTAACAACCTTAGAGCAGACTCCCACAGCAGCAGCTGGTGGGCCCACTTCTGTTTAACTTGTTTATAAAGTTTACCATGTTTACAATGTGGCTTAGCAGACAGGAGTAGGTTGCTTAGCACCAACCACCTCAAAGCTATTCTGCTTTCTGTATGAAGAAAAGCAAGGGTGTGGTGCTCTCCACCTTCTCTATGAATTACAGAGTTACATATTAAAAGACCAACCTATATAACAGTTGACTATTTTAAAACCAATCTATCATGAGTGAAAGGTTAGGAAAAAAAAAGGAAAACCTGATGAAACAAAGATATTTGCACCTCACAAACTCAGTCTCAACACTGTAATCTGTTGTTTTAACTCATTCTAATGCCACACAGTTAGTGACTTAACTCCAGAGAGCTTTACATATTTAAGAAAACACGTGGTGTTTGCTACAGGCTCTCATTTCTTACCTTTGACTTGAAAAATGTAATCCATCTCCCAGATGTACCTCCACTGTAACTTCTTGTTTGAATCTTCTACATATTATTCATAAGTAGCCTTTCATCAACCAATACCTTTGGGGCGGGGGGGGGGGAAGCCACCCACTCTCTCAAAACAGTATTACGCAACCTAATCTAAATTACATAAAACACTGAAATTCCTCTGCGATGCATGGCACTAGTGTTACTTCTAGGTTTAATGCTTTGCTGCTGTAAAGGTAACTGGAACTCGTTTAAACACTGTTTTCTCAGCAGATGTTTACGAATTTATGGCAGAGCACCTGATAGTGAGCATAGCCTGAAAACACAAGAATTGTTGATGGGACCACTGACGACATACTTCAAATCAAAACTAACATCAGCTTTTATCATCTATCGTGATTTAAATTGAAATGGCTTTTCTTTACCTCCAAGCTTGAAGAAAGGTTGTGCAGAGGTGCATATCTATCACCTCCTTCCTCCCCCCTAGCCCCCCAAAATTCAGGTTTTGGAAGAGAGTCAGAAAGAGGCAATGTGCTTACCCCTTGATAATGGTTAGATCATCTTTAATTCTAGCACCTGAAGTTATACAAGGGTTTGCTTAATAATCAAGTTTCAAAGAACTGTTGGACACATTCAGTAAGGTGACAACTGTGCAATACCACTCAGTATTTCAATATCAGGGAACATACTCTTGAATTGTTTAAACACAATCCACAGAACTCAAAATTAAACAACCATCCACAGTTTAACTAAACATCAGTTAAAAGTCTTACAGTTTAATAATTCACATAATGGTCAGTCTTTAGTATGGGATACTGAAGTTCATTAAAACACAACACTAGATTTTACTCTATGGGCGTGTTGGGCAGGCACATCATTGGCCGTTCTTGGGTACAACCGGAAGAGTAAGGAGAAGTTTACCACAGTTTGGCAAATCCCACATTTTGTCAGTTAAAAGTGAACTGTGAGAATTAAATACTCATCTTTACATATACACAAGTTATGCTGTGAAAGCATATTTGCTTACAAACATATAAAAATACTTGTTAACTAGTTTGATAAGAAAATAATGTATAAAAGTATATAGCAAAAACATTTAATCATCTCTGACAATGGAAAGATCAAATTCATTTTTATATCACATAAAACAAAAACAGCTACAATTTTAGTTTTCCTTAATCCCTTACCCAGAAATACAAAGGAAGACACAATTTGTTTCCAAACAAATGATGTGAAATTTCTTAATAAGCTGAAATGCCTCAATCCAGAATGAGCTCAGGTATTTGGCCATATCCTAATAGTAGTAGTAATCATCCTGTAGCTGTTCTGGATTAATAAAATAAATACAGTAGACTGTTTTGGCCACTGAAATAAAACTGCAGCATAAATGAGCGATGAAAATTTTTGCTGACAATGAAATTCAGTGTAGGTTTCTTAAGGCTAGCTGAATACTCAAGTCTAATTTAACTGAGGGCAAAAAAAGCCAATCCACCCCCTCCTTTTTTTTTTAAAGTATTCTCTATACTTCTATCTAGGTCTTTGTAATAGCTAATGAAATGTCAGAAGTAAAAATAAATTAATTCACAAGAGACAACTTATGCATGACTTCAACACCTTGTCCTACACGGTTTTGTTTCATCTCCTTTGCGAATAAAACTCCACAAGGTGCAAGCTCTTAAGGGAGAGTAGGAAGAAACTGTGGTATTAAAGAAGCAGCCTTAGTGTTTTGTTTTGAAGTCTGCCCCAGGGTGACTGAGTCTTCTTCAAGAACTATTCTGCCAGCTTCTTGGACTAAGGCTATTCTGGTGACCACTTTAGGACATGCACATATAAGGCTAGACCAATACCAGAAGTGACGTAAAATGATGGAAAGAAAAAGATAATCTGGCAGTTGATAGCTTGGTTCTTGGGATTCTCAGAAAATAACACAATGGCAGCCTTTCTTGTCTTTTTCTTTCCGTGTTGGCTCTGGTGAAGGAGGGCACTCTTGTTCTTGAAATTTCCTGGAAATAGATATTTCAAATTAAATGCATAGAATCATTTTCAGTTAAATAAAAATAAATATCATATTTAAAGTTATTGTTTTTACGCTTTCATAGAGGATGGACTTACTTTTGACACTCAAACTACTGATTAAATGAGTGACTTTTTTGGGTTTGCTTATTTTAAGAAACACCACTTTTTACAGAAGGCCAATCTCAGACTTAGTTTATCAGGCTTACTTACTGGGTGATCAATAAACTCTGAGAGGTTAAGGTGAAGACATTCTCTTTCAAATACATATTACATTCATGTAAACATTTTTCCTGATACACAGGAATATTTTATAACGGAGAACATTGGTCAAAGTTTATGGGTAACAGCAGGCAGAATTTTCTCGATGATTCCCACTACATTTCAATACATTTGCTGTAGCTATCCATTAATGTAGGGACATTAATTATCGGGTCTCAAGTTATCATACCTTATAACTCTGACAAGTTCATGAAAAGCTTGGTCTACATTCAATCTGATTTTTGCTGAGGCTTCCATGTATGTTACTTTAAGTTGCCGTGCTAGCTGCTGACCTTCCTCTTGTGTCACCTGTAACAGACATCAGTCATTAAGTTCAAGGCTTCTGCAGCCACATTTGTATCAGCGGACACTGCATATACATGTTAAGGATCTATTTCCCTCAAACAATAATGCTTATTTGGCCACAGAATAGTTTCTACACTGTCCACATAAGACAACTCGGAAACATATCCACGTAATACATCTTTTCAAATGCAAGTGAAGACTTTTTTAAAACAGTTTCTGCAACAGACAAAGACTGACCCTCCAGGGAATTTCCCTCACCGCAGCTGCCTTGTCTCCGCTTCAGTTCTGTGTAACAAGACCAAGTTTTCCTCCACAGGCAGACAAGAGTCCCTCACTCCTCCTCAAAGCAAATTCTTCAGTCAACATCTGCTGGATTACTAATAGAACTGTGAATGCTATTGCTAAATTCACCCTCTCCCTGTCCCAGCTAAATCTAGAGAAAAAAAATCAGATTACTACTTTTAAAACAAGAACTGATGTTTAGCTTCTGAATCTTTATAGATTTTTTTTTTTTAATGTATTCTATTTATGACACAGCAATATATTAATACAGCCAGTTTTAAACATAGCTTAAATTACAAGAGATCTAAAAATCCATGAAGCCTTCAGGCTATCCAGAGATATGAAAAGAAACCCTGTCTGCCTCTTGACTCCTCAGGACAACAGAGGAAAGGGAGATGAAGAGGAAATAATGAGCGTCATAAAGAGCTGGTGTAAAATTTAAAGTGATGAAGCAGAAGGCAGGAAGCTAGTGGACCATTATAGGAAGGAGGAATAAGTTGGTCACAGGGCAAAGCCAAAGGGGATCGCTGCATATTTTTGGATGAAGTAGAAAGCAGCGAGGTCAGACACCAGAAGGCTACCCTGAGCAGCGCAAGGCATGCGAGGCTTCAACGGGAAGGTCATCCACAGGGCCAGGGAGGAAAGCGCAGCTTTCAGCGATAAAAGGAAGTACAACAGATCTTGCCAAGACAATGGCTAATGGAAGAAATGTCAAAGATTACACTGCTTTCACAGAAAGATGTTAAACCAGCACGCAGAGGACTGATACAGTAAGAACAAAAAAAAAGAGGGTATCTTTTTAATTTAGTTTTGAAAAGGCGCTCAGATATTCACTTATATTAAGAAGCTACACAGAAACGGAAATAGATGGAAACAGAAAAGCATCATTGGGAGCATTCACCACAGTGCAAGATACAGAAGTACTTTTTAGCTTCCAAAATACTTCCCTAACAGTTACACACATGGTTTGAGGGCCTTCATGCATGGCATCTCAACATGTTTGATTCCTCTGTCCTCAGCACCCCCATTAGTATTATATTCATACCTTTACTGCCAAATTGAGGGCTCTTCCCACTAAAACCTCATGAAGCTCTACAAGGAGCCCCCAGCACCTTGTGCCATTAGCTGGAGTAACTCAAGGTGCATCCGCTGATCTCAAATACTCACTGAAACTCTACATTTATTTCAGTGTTATTGCCATCTGCTGAAGCCAAAAAAAACCCAGAAAACAACCCAACCCCAAGATCAACTACTGGAGCTGTGCCTTGCTGTTAACAATGCAAAGTGAGAATGACTGACATCCTTCAGTCCTCCACTGGTGTCTGAAAACTGAATGATATTCAAGAGTTTTGCTCTGCTAGCTGGAACAAACCCACTTCTACCTTTTACCCCTAGATGCTGAAATATCCTTATTCCAAAGCTTATGAAGGGTACGTTTTGAGAAATACTCATAGCTGTTTCCTGGCATGTCGATGACACTGCAGAATCCCCCAAAGTTTGCATCAGGGCTTCCAGAACCTTTTATACACCTCTGCCTCACTTACCAGACAAAACTAAGTTAAAAGTGGGCAGATTTTGCAAAACTAACCTCCTTTATTTTTCTTCATCTCTGCACAGTCTACTGTAGGTCCAGAAAGCGCAAGGCTGAAGTCTAATAAAAATAACTGGGAAGGAATGTATAGTCCTGAGGAGAAACCGAACCCAGTCTTTAAATGTGCATGGTTACTGCTTTCTTCATTATTGTACCTAAAGCGCATTAGAGGTACAAGTCAAACTAGCACTGTAATAAAATTAAGCTATACTTCCCCAGTTTTCTGCATTTAAAATACTATAGATGCAACATTAAAGCCCTTACTGCATTTGTTAGAAAACCTGTAATTGCTTAATTCCAAAATAATCTTTTTGTCAATCTTACAAGTATATTCTCAAGTAGCTTGTGGTCCGTTTAGCGACCCCAACAAATAAAGTCAGTTTAAAAAAACCACTTGGTTTTGGGCATGCTACAGAAGCATTTACAGTGCCCAAGCTGGAAATTAAAGGCCAGAACATACCAGCTCCATTTTCATAGCTGAGGGAATTGTAGTAAGTACCACAGAAATACTTAAAAACAAAAATGAATTTACATCTTTTTATTCTCCTTCAAGTATGACAGCCCTGTGTCACAACAGACTTTTTGGTAAGTATGATGGAGAGCTTTTTAAACATCACCAGCAAAATAAAAACTAAATCCTTTTTCTTCGAAGAACACTGTATTTTATTTTGACAGAAGTAAAGAGAACCACAGATTCTCTGGTAGTAACTGTGTGTGTACATAGGTGTGTGTTGGTTCTGCAGTGAAAATCTCTTCATTTTGGTAAGCTTAAGGCTGAATGCAAATGGGAATCACGATACTTATCCTTTGTTTTAGGATATTTTACTGTTTGTTTTTGCGTATCATTCATTCATGTTGTTCAGACGTTTGGTAAAAGTTTCTCAAATTAAACACCATTACAGAATATGTAAGTGAGCAAGTCAAACCTGGAAAAGCTTATGCCCCAACTCCCTAAGTAACTGTCGTCTTACTGAAACTTCTTACTGAGAATTGTTAGATATATATTCATTTCTGAAGCCTCTATTCTTTCCTCCACCTAAAGCAACTTAAAGACTGCCTACCCTAACACTGCACCTGTACTTTGCCTGGACACTTATGCAGACTAAGGGCCACGCTGCACTCGTGTCGGCAGGTAACAGTTAAGTGCTTCCTCAAGTTTGAGAGGAATCCATGTCTACCCCCTCGTGGCCACCCTACAGGGCTCCCCCCACAGAAGCATTGCCCGTTCCTGCGGAGAGCTCCATCACTCCTGAAGAGTGCATCTGCCATCCTGATTTTCTGCCTTACCAGCCTACCCACAAGTGCTGCTAGTTCACGCTTACGGTGGGCTACCACAATGCTTTCCTGTTGGGGTAGTTCACTGTTCACTAACTCTGTTTTGTCCACATTCTCATATAAAAGGTCACTTTGGTACACACAAACTGTGGTTATGAAGCACTGATACATATTCAAACAGACTGACTTGCTGTATTCGAATACTACATCAGGTGCCTGGTTATCTATAAAGCTCAAAATCAGGCAAGCCATGGGAAGACCTGAAGGTACAATCTATCTGTGAGGGCATCACTGTATATAGCCATAAAATCTACCACCTCGAGAAGCTATTGTCACACTTACATGCAAGTTCACAATCGTTGAGAGAAAGGCCAAAATGAAATGTTAATGAATTTGGGTAGGCCATCACCCAGATCCCTGTACCCGTCCACCCCCTGTAATAAGCTGTCTCAGGTCAAGCCATTTGTGAAGCAGCAAGTCTGCAAAACCAGTGTACGAACTGCTTGTTTGCTAGCATCAGGCTGATGCTGATCAAGATCAAAGCACAAGGCTGCTTGCCTGGGATCATCAGCTTTGCTCATCATCTGTCTGTGCACACACTGAAGTCACATGGACCTCTCTTTAAAACCTTGCTTTAAAGGCATCTAGCAACACAGGCGATCTCAGCACTAGGTCATTGTATTAGTTCAGTCATGATGCAAAAGCAAAAACTAGCATTTAATGAAACCCAAGCACTTCCCTGTTGCAACTTGGATTTTCCTTGAAACCCTGCCATCTGGGGAACAATCAGACTTGACCCAGTTTAAGCTAACAGTTATCTACAAGAAGTCATACATACCCTGCACTGACAAGTCTACTCCTCCGTCAGTAGCGGTTATTACTAAAACATCTGGTCCTCTACTGAATTGTCTTACTGTAGAAACATCCAGTGTTGTTTGAGTTGTACGGAATTAACCCATTTAAAAGAAAGACAAAGACTGCCACACAGCATTTACTTTAAGGAAAGAGCAATGAGAGGTGGTGCTTCAATTTTGGTTTCACAGTCACCAACCTGTGACTGATGGGGGAATCTGGAATCACTGGTAACTTTATTCCTTATCATACAAGGACATTCTAAAAACGAATGCTTGCTTGTCCTCTAATAACTCATTTTTCTTTGTCAACTTAACGTGTAAACAGAGGACTTTGCCTCGTATACCACAAAGGCCACAAAATTACAAGAAGTCTGCTTAACTCTATTTATCTATACAGTTACTGCTGCAGCAAATTGCTATTCCAAACTTCCTCTTTCATCTCTCTTCCTCCAAAAACACCTGTGAGTTTACCTATAGTATACTGCAGCTACCACTGTTTAGACTACACCTTTGGTATGCTCCTAACACTTCATCACGATCATATTATCATCTGTGCACTTCTGCTGTACAACCCAGTTTATGTATTTCCTGACAAACAGTTGCCACCACAGAAGGATTATTAGTTACGCATCATTTGCTTCCAAATCTATGGTATCACAATGATAGTACTCTGTACTGCGTTTGCCTGCAGAAAACAGTCACTTGCATAAAGGTGCGGTCAAACCCTTGAGACATCCAGAACTTTCGTACACATTTAACACTTTTGGGCTCCAGGAAGATTTGTGTGTTAATTCTATTGAGTATCATTTGCTGATCAAAACAGACACTAAGTTACTTTCTTTAGCTTAGTTTTATGCTCTCAGAGGTAGCACATGTTCTCTATTATTTCACTGGGAAAAGGTGGCAGATGCCTAGTACAAGCAGTTTTGCTCTAAAAACTCATTCCCAACTTCCTGAATTTCTATAAACTCTACTTAAATTCTGAAGCTGAAAAATGTACGTTTGTGATTAAAAAAGTTTAAAGGAGCAAACCGACTTCGTGTAGAACTGCCAGATAAAGCGGACCACAGTTTGACACTCTAGCCTGGCTGGCCAGGTTTACAGAGTAGCTCAAGTGAGGTTTGACACATCAGCAGACCGAAAATGCAAAAATGCAGAAGACTTAGCACTTCTCACATTTTTGCAAGCAAGTTACAGCCTGGGGACACCCACACTCCCACTGACCCCAGCACTCCTAACCGAGGCGAGGGAGTACTCCCGCCTTTGCCCCCAGACCTCCCGTCGCAGCTGCCTGTGCAGCAAACCTGTGGCCAGAGCAGGATGACCCAGCTTGTCAGGCTGATGTTTTTCTATACTTGGGGAGATGTGGTGGCAGGACTCGTTTTCAGCCAGATCCGCAAGCTGGTCCAACTCACTGACTGGATGCCTGCTTTGAGAGTTCACGTGATGGAGCAGAAACAACCCCATCGATGAAGCAGAGACTCTGGCTGCGTTTAACATCCAGCTGATAATATCTAACTGCTTGCTGCTGCCAAAAGGCGAGGTCTCACTTTCTTCCCCCCACCCCAACTCCTCCCTGCTCTGCTCCGACCCACAGTCCCACCCCTTCCCATGCTTCAAGCGCTGGCACTCAATCTTTCTGCAAGCTGATTTAACTCACACAGGTCCCAGAAAGCCATTCCAGCTTGTCTGTTTTTCTCCCTGTCTAAAGAGATGATTCAACCCAAAGTGGCTCAAGCGAGAGCTAGGGCCAGCAAAGGAGAGAGCGGGAACATGAAGTCAAGCGGGAGGGAGCCTCTCCCTTCTGGGGACTGACTATGTCAGCGCAGCATCCCCAAACCATTCCTTCAGACTGACTTAAGGCCAACTGAAACACAGCATGTGACGGGGAAGGGGCAGGGAAGGGTTAAGAACACATAACTAGCTGTTTCAGCAAACCTAGAAGTGCTATTTCAACTACATTAATGAAGGCTGTCTAAGCCCCAACTTATGATGGAAGTCACAAATCTACCAATTTGTATTTAAAGTGCGTGAGTGATAGCACCAAAAAAGTTATGCTTGTCAGCATCTAATCAATTAGGGCAATTAATATAGCCATAAAAAGCAAGAGAAGCTTTTGGGGACATATGCTTTTATTTGTGTTCAGATATAAGCAGCAAAACTGCAAAGTTAAGCAATTAGAACACAGCTGCTTTGAGCTTGAATGTGCCCCAGCCCACCTCCATCTGGAAAAGCAGGTAGGAATCAGGTCTGGTGGGACTAGCCGGAGAAGAGGTGACAGGCCCTCTTCCTTTAAAGGAGAAACTGGTGCTGTGCAGTAACAACAGGAGGGCAGAGGAGAGAGAACAAAGTTCATAACTGTTTCAAGAAATGGATCTACAGGATTGTCAACTATGTTTGCAGGTATCCTCTGAGAACTGGGGCTGACAGCGATGATGTTATTTCCCTCCCAAAAGCATCTGCATGTTTGTCCTTCAGCAATTACCATTTGCAGAACAGTTCAGTTTCACCTACACGGTTTTCAAGCCAGCATTTGTGCATGAAATAAAGTACATTATGTTCCAGGACCTGCAAGGTTAAATTCAGGAATTTTTATGGGGACATGGTGGTAACTGAAGAGTCAAAGAGTTTCACTTCTGTCTCAGGGACAGGCTGATAGTTCTGTGCACATGTGAGTACATGAAGTTACTTCTGATGAGTTTGTGAGCTACTTCTGTGAAAAATTCTTTTAAGACATTATCTTTCAGCGTAGGCTTTAATTTTGTCATGCCCTTTCTGCTCAGATTCTAGGGTAAAGAGGCTGTGACAACCGAGGGAGCATATGCAACAGGAACTTTTTTGTCCTGAAGGTTTTATGTAGTATTCAAGAAATTTATTCAACAACCATGTACTACGCCACTGAACTCTTTCATGTTATTGTTTTTACCTTGTTCCAGCCACTGTTTTTTGACAGAGAAAAGATTTTCTTTAGCAAAGAACAAAACCTATGTAAGCACTTGTGGACAGAAACTAAGTCATGTCCTGGTACACAAATCCGAGAATACCTTATTGTTTAAAGCTGTGTTTTCTTTGTAAAACTCTTAAAATAGTTACAGCAGTTTTAGTAATATTTAGTT
Organism: Gavia stellata; assembly: GCF_030936135.1. Classification (NCBI taxonomy): domain Eukaryota; kingdom Metazoa; phylum Chordata; class Aves; order Gaviiformes; family Gaviidae; genus Gavia; species Gavia stellata. The sequence goes on from NC_082610.1 coordinate 14,259,020, forward strand.
AGTCTCAGCTAAAAAAATCAATCACGTGTTTGCTACCAAGCTTTGAGGGTCATCTTACTATCTCAGGAGAAAATACTAAACTTCTGAAATAAGTTGCTGAAGAAGAATACAAGTCTGACACCTGTTCCTTTCCTGATGATGTAGTAAGATCATTCTCATTTCAGCTCAAACCAGTTTGATTCATGAAAATCAAGAGTAAATAGGGAAAACAAATTTAAAGCTCCTTCTTTGAATCATTCTAAACTACATCTTTTAAGCTCTCTTACAACTAGAAGTGAGGATGAAATCTACCAGTTTCAAAACTTTAATTTTAAGGTACATAAATACGACACTAATTGTGTTGCTGTACTTCCAACTTTCAAAGCTTTAAGTCAGTTACGCAGAAGATGAGTGGCCAAATAGAAAACAGCGAATGGCTACTCATTTATACGTAACAGCAGCGAATGGTCAAAGCAACAGCACCAAAGTCTTAGGATCGTTAGAGCTAGTGCTGGAATGCACTCTGCTTGGCGCAGCGCACTATGGTGAGTAACAGAACGGAGGAATTAGACACGTTCATGCCTGAGTAATCAAGTCATGACAGAAAGCTCTCAACTCTGTAAGTGAATAGATTTGGTCTCAACATAACCCCACTGAGTCAGATGTGCTGTATGTGGAATGTCATCGTGCTTCTAAGATTCTTCAAGTACAGAAACTGAATGTAGTTGTGTTTCTTGCACTGGAATCAGTATGATACGATTTTTTTTCATTTGTTTCTTGTTCGCATTCTGTTTTTGGGAGGAAAACTGTAAAGTTTCTAGAACAAAGTGAGCAGTAACTAACAGCAAATGAGTTACCTGTCTTTGGTGGTCCAGATCTGCTTTATTACCAACTAGAATCATAGGAAACTCATCACGGTCTTTCACTCTAAGAATTTGTCGCTGAAACTTATAGATTTCTTCAAAACTGTAAAAGAACAAAGTAGAGCATCAGTGTACTAATTCACAGATTCTCAGGTTCTGCAGAAGTTCACAAATGATGAGTCACCTATTGAGACTTGCCCTGCCATGCCACACAAGCAGACAGCTGCAGGCACTCCACCAAAGTCCACTGTCACAGCATGACTAGTTAGAGAATCATTCAACACTCAAACTAAAAAAATCCTCAAGTTAGCAATGTGCTATGCACTGGACTTAGGCGGGGCTGCAGTGTAAGCAAAACACTTACTGTGTCTCAATCTAGAAGGATGTGGATGCCAATGTGTTGCAGAGAATCAAGCAACCCCAGTCTGTTCTGCAAATACTGAACTTTGGAGTTCAACTCTAGCTAGAATATTCAAACTACTGTCTAGAGACCCTGGCGATCAGTATTTCAGCTGGCAACTTCCACAGCTACTTCCAAGAATTTTAGGGGAAGCAATAAAAGCTGGAAAATTTTATTTCTTGAAGAACAGAAAAATGACAAGGCTAAATGATCAGAAAGCTTTCCAGTTACCAACTAAGTTATACCAGGTACCGAAGCTGTTCAAGCAGTAAGGAATATTCCAGCAGTGCTACATCGCTATGTAAGGATCTTCAGCACAGATGCTTGCAGACAATCACATACCCTTTGGAGCACGGACTTCCCAAGCACTATACTTAATTCCAGATGTATAGTCTGAAGACATTTACACTTAGATTTGCAAACTAGAATTTAAAAGCAAGATGGTCATCAGTAAGAAAGTTGCGTTAAAAAAATTACATAGTCAGACATGACAATGCCAATCCACCTCATCCATATAAAGCAATCATGAGAAGAAAGGTGAATTAGAAGGGAGGTATGCCACTAGGCATAGCTGGACCTCCATTTAGATACGCTGTTTTAATACTCTGCTCAGAAGTCTGTAGCAACTGGAGGAAGAGAGTTGAAAGTTACCAACTACATCATCTAGATTTCTTCTTGCTTCAGAATTACTTTTCACCACACAAGCAGGACAGACACTGTTAGCAAATACTTAATTGACAGGCAAGGTAAGTCTTGAATCAAATCGATATCAGAACAAAAATGAAAACTCTGCTCTTCAGAAGTCTTTGAAGGATTTCAGAGAGGAGAGCGATATGCAGGTTTAATGTGTCAAGACCTGCTTAAAATCAAGGCAGAACCTTAGCCAGAAGAGCAAACAAAAACTTAAGATTTTTAGACAAACCACGGAGTTCACATGATGACTTCAAAAAAAAAAAAAAATCTACAGTCCTCTGCAGCAAAAATATTTCTGTTAACACAAGTGCTCAGTATGTCTTAAATCCACAGACCCAGATCTGACAGAAGTTCAGAGAATTCATACATCAAGATGAATTTATACATTTAGCAGCACTCTTAAGCATAAGATACAGATCCAATGGAAACACACTCATGCTCCACAGATTATTTATCTTAATTCTCATTATAGATAAAGCTGTTCATAAGATTAGAAGTAACTTATTAGAGCCTAGATTGAATTTGTAAGGGGGTAAAGAAATAATCATAAACAATTGGTTTTTGTCATTTTAATGCTCTTCTGTTGCAACTCAAAACAAGTGGAAAGACAGATCCCTGAGCACTCCTCCTTTATTACTACATATCTGATAAGCTCAATGGAGGAAGATCACAGCCAAAATACTAAGTGATTGTCTGTATATACATGGCAGTTTCCTACTCTTACAAAGACCAGGAGCTACCTGACCAAGCTCTGTGAGCGTCTAAAGAGATATGTTTCATCTCAGCTCTGCAGTCAATCAGTTACGCAGGTTCCAGTCAATTCATGGGAGTAAGCAGAGTGGGCACTGCCTGCAAAAAAGTGCAGAGACATATCCTGAACGGGATACACCCGTTCAGAAATCCAGAGCCAGCCACTCGACGGTGACGAGCACACGGCAAGGGGATATTTCTAAGAACTGATCAGACATCACAGCATGTTGCCCTTCGTTTAAATGTCTGTCACTTCCAGGAAACCAGTATTCTGGACTGTAGTGAAGTGCTTGAATAGAGTTGTCATTTTTCTGTGTCTGCTTTCAAGTCATCTATTGCAAGAGACAGATATTTTCAACAAGTGATTGGATTAAAACGGGTTTTCATCAGTGCTGAAAGAGCATCACACCAGAGAATCTAAGAGCAAACGCATACTTAATGTTTCTGTTTGAGATTATTCCAACAAAGGATAAGCAGCAATTTAAGATTAATTACAACTTGTTTGTTTTAGTAACTCGACATCAGGCTTACCTTCCTCTATCAGTGACTGAAAAAACAAGCAGAAAACCCTCCCCTGTCCTCATGTACTGTTCACGCATGGCTCCAAACTCTTCTTGTCCTGCTGTATCCAGAACTGAACATCAAACAAAGCATCAATTACTACAGTTCATGTTATTAAGAGTATAGGCTGAGAAAAAAACCCTCCCTAACAGGGTATTGTGAGAGCCTCTCCTGTACATCTAACTAAACAGAAATCACTTTTCACTGATACTACTGGATTTTTGCTAAGATTCCCAACAAGTTCTTGGACTGACTGAACAATTCAAGACCTACCAAACAAACTGAACAACAAAGTTTGGTGGACTTTTGCTAACTCACTACGAGCTGGAAAATGCTTAGAGAGCCTTGGGGATGGGGGTTAGGAGGGTTGCTGGTTTGTCCTTAAAGAAATCACTGACAAGGGAGAACTGAAACTTTTAAAGCAAAGCATTTATATTGCACTTGGGAGAGGCAGCCCACAACAGCCAAGCAATGTGTTTTTCATTCCACCATGTCACCCAGGTAACTGCCAGGGGTTATATAAATTCCCCTAGTTTTGTAGGCTCTAAGGCTTTGGGAATAATTCCTTAAAAAAAGGTCCAATTTATTTTAAAGAGAGACACACATACATAAAGCAGAAGCACTTCAAATCCTGGGTATCTCATTAATAAAACAAAGGTTTTATTAATACATTAATTTAAAAAGGCTTTTATCAGCCTCACACTTACATAAAACCAACATGCTGCACAGTTGTTTACCTACGTTATATTTTATACAGGTGCAAACACCGGCACCGACAGCTATAAGCTGTTGGTACCAGGCTTTAGCTAGGCTACTTACTGTCCAAGCGCGCCGCTCTCTCATCTATCACACATTGCTTGGTGTAGGAGTCTTCAATCGTTGGGTCATAATCCGTAACAAAATAGGACTGCAGAAAATAAAGCAAGTTTGTGTGTAAGACCAGCACATATAGGACACTCATCGAGTAAGATGCTAAAATTATACCCTTGGCAGCTTAGGGAAGATGAACAGACCTTACCCGTGTACAACCGTTTGCCACTTTATCCAAAAAGATAGCCGGTACCAGCTGTCCTATTCCTAGTAAATGCTCGTAAATCGTAGAAATTGCTAGCAGAATCACTGAATTCACTGGATTCCCACACAGTTTCTAGCATTTTCTAGAGATTTCCGGTAACTCCTAGAATTTCCCAGCAGGAATGCCTAGAAACTCTTAGTTACTAGAGACCTTAAAAGCCACTAGAAATGCTAAGTTTCTCTGCACTTCTAGGAGGGTTTAGAAGTTTTTTGGAATTCTCAGAAGTTTCCAGGATTTCCTCCCCCGCTCCCAGAGCCAGCAATTTCTAGGAAGTGCCAGAATTTTCCCAGCTGTTTCTAGAATTCTCTAGCAGTTTTATAATGATTTCTAGCAACAGCTCCACGCAGCACAAGTGGCGCTTAGTTTGTAAGCTGAATAAAGTTTAGTGGATCATCCTTGTTCCCAGGATTTCTCTCCCGGTTTTAATGACTTTAAGCACACACACCCTCCAAAACGACAACTCCTGAACGCAGAATAAGCCATGGAACGCCTGTGTCACCCACTGCCTAAGCACGAGGCTCCACCAGATACGGCCAGTCTGTTACTTATCACCCCAACTGCAGAGCAAAGCGTATTCTGGTACACCTTTCCAGAAACGGGGTGACCTGCTAGTGAATACTGGGGTAACAACACTCTCTGAAGACGACAGGTTTAGAGTTCAAAGGCTGAATTTTTAGCTTTCACGCAGTCATAGCAAAGTTATCTTCACACAAAACTGAAGCACACTGGCATAACAAATCTGAACTCTGATCGCATTCCTCCCCCTCGGTGCTCAGTGCGGCAGGCACTGGGGATGCGTACTGCCCTGACTGTTCAGAAATCAAGCACATTGGGCATGTATGCACCCAGGTGAATGCCACAGTACCTGAAGGAATACTACTTGTGTACATTATTCAGTTCTGTAAGCCAGTAAGGAAATAGGAATGCTTTAAAACTACATATTGGCTTCTAGGAAGCAAAAAAAGGGGTGTGTTGTTCTTGCATTAAGAAGGTATCACCAAAAATAGGGTGCATCTCCTTATTCATGCACAAATTAATAGTTCTCACTGAAGTGTTTTTCCCATCACACAAATTCAAAGGCACCAACAAGATACCACTCTGTTCCTCTAAACTTACCAAAGTCACATTAACAGATGTCACGGTAGGGAAAACAAGAAAAAAAAAAAGAATTAACTGAAATTACAGCACTAGCCCGCTAACCTTCTCCAGACACATCACTGTCAGAGCAGAATACAGTTACCTCTGTTCTTGCAGACAGTTTTATTGACGTGCTGGTATTTGTTCTTGCCCGGTTTCAATGCGGAGCTGCCCACGAGGGCTGGCTGCAGTCCTCTGCCCTGACTGCACCCAGCCGGCTCCCACCGCGCAGACGTGCCGGCGCTAGGTTTTGGTTTAACAGCACGGACACGGGCTCCCCAGCAGAGCTCGTCAACTGAGCTGCAGCTGCCTTATTGGGAGGAACACATCACCAGTTGTACCACGCTTTACCAGCTGTGTATACTATATATTACCTATGCTTATATACCACAACCTCACCATCAGGCAGCTGGCTACAGGAAGAGTACGTACAGGTTGCCATTATCTATTCATTTAGATCTGGCACCGTACTGAAAACCTGCTGACCCCTAGAGCAGAGATGCTGAACAGCTCTGCACATCTCCTTTGCATTTTAAGTAGACATCAGTAAACTGTCCTCTCAGGATACACCTACGCAGTAGTCTCAGTCGTTCTGCATCAATGGCACCACTGTAACCAGCTACTTTTACGTAGCAATAACATTAAAACAACCATGTTCCTCTCCGAGAAGGACAAAATCCTAGCAATCTGTCCCACCAGAGATACCTGTGACATGAGATACTATAATCCACTCCTTTCTCAGTGTTTCCTGTTAAGTCAAGTTGCTCATTTCTGGATAAGAAATGGTTTCTCCCTTGTTTTACAACATTTACCCACGCTAAGCAATCTCCCCCCTCCAATCCCCACCAAAACCCCACCCACACAAAACAAAAACACCCAAACAACCCCCCTCCAAAAAAAAATTTCAAACCAACCAACCAGCATGGGATCCTAAATGGAGCACACAAACAAACTTCAAGTTTTCCAGCGGAAGAGTGCCTATTTGCAGACAGCAGAACATCTCACCACAGAACAAGCCCCCAGAAGATGCTGTCCTGACTACAAGCTGTCCCTTTACCTTGCTTCTCTGAAGTTTTAAAGAGGAAAAACCACAGCCTTCAAAACTGTTCTTGTCTTTTTTTTTGCCTGTATCCATGACTCAAAAAGCGTTATCCAGAAGCGTAAGAACAGACTTTGAGGAATGAATTTATTCATAAGTTCTAAATTAGATCTCAAGTCCTCTATGGCCTTCAACAATCTTTGAAAGATGGAAGAGAAATTCTGAACATACAAATGTGTAAATAAAATAATTTACAGAATCTGACTTTAGAAGGGACTATCACAAGGGAAGTTAAGTCCTATGTTTCATGAAAGGAACAGAAAGTGGTATTTATTAAAAAACCATTAAGTGACTAAAACGTGGTGTCGCTATCAGTATATCTAGAAATTCAGGGTTCTGATTTGGAAGATAAAGCACACACTCTGAAGTTACTCCCTATCCCTCTCCAGCTTCAACTTTCATTTCTCTATCCTGCAGAAGTCAAAGTTACTGTCTGACCCTTTACATCTATAAAGCTGTAAAGTATGCCAAGTTTTAAATAAAAGGGAGAATTTGGAATCAATTTATTTCACTCTCATGAATCAGTATTAGTAGACCACCTAAAGCAGCAACTTTATATCCAACAAGGGCAATATTTTTCACTGAGGTCAGAAGAAGAAAACTGTAATAATCTCTGAGGGATTCTTCATATTTTCCTTATTATCTGTCCAAGGGCTAAGAACTGCAGCATGTTCTGCCATCTCCAGGGCATTTCTGTGATTTCCTCCACCCTTTTTTTGTGCGTGTTTTTTTTGGTTTGTTTGTTTGTTTAAAAGGAAACTACACACAAAGTGAGAGTACCAGACTAGGTACAGAGACACGGAACATGGTTTGTCCCTGAAAAAAGGGAACAAGACTAAGTTGCTCTGATCCAGCATCAGCCACATCTCAAATTCAGAATGAGCAGATGCCAGAGTTCCCCCATCTAACAAGCCTCTTATAAGCAAGTTCTTCCCTCCCATGGAGCTGCACTGCCAAATCTGCTGTCACAGCCACTACAGGAGAGGTTTGCGAGAAAATCAGCATTGTGGTTTACCTCCAGGCACTGGACAAAACTAATGTGCCTGAAATAGCTGCTGGTTTCAAAGGAGTCTTCCCAAATCGCACTGGGACTATCTGCCACGGGGAGCACGTCAACCGCAGCTTGCAGGCCTTATTCAGTCAGGGCTGAGTTACGAAAATTAGATGTAGCAGACACAGTATTTATCAATCTGAGCAGAAATAGGCCTTACTCTGCTGTACAGTCAGTGTTTAAAGAATTAAGGGATGGCAGAGTATATCCTGAAATACTCCATAAGGCTGTACCTTTACTTCCGAATGCCGTCCCGCAACGGTGGGAAGGTGCCTGCACACCCAGCAAGCCCAGGACCATACACCAGTGTAAGTAGCTTTGTAGAGCTCAAGGAGTTTGTGGCAGAACTGCTTAAAAGATGTACAGGAGTGCAATTCAGCAGATACAAACCACTGCCAACCTACTGGTTTTAAACTGATGCTGAGTCCAGCTGAGTCCAGACAAATCAGAGGAGCACGCATATGCTTAGCACAGCAATGCTGTGTGATGCCACGGTGTTTGAATACCCAGGCCTGCCTACTGCTGTCTCCTTTATGAAAGCCGTATGTGCAAGTCCTAACACTTCCAAGCAGTTGCCCTGCTGAACTACAAAATACTAGAAAGCCACAGCAGGTGCCTCGGATGCCAGCTGGTACAAAACACACTGGACCACTCTAGGGCGACCCATTACAGCCCAGGCTGTCAGATCTCCTCTTCTAGGAACAGTTGAGTTTCTATGACGAATCGGAGGAGCTAAGCCTCATTCAGCTGGCTCCGCTGCAGTTGGCCACTGCCTGCAGGAAATAAGAAGAAATTAATTTCTTCTATGAAGACAGTAACTTGAACATGCTCTTCTGCTACACCACTCCCTTAATCACTAGCGAAATCAAGGCTCTTTCCACTCACCTCCTAGAAGTGAGATGAGAAGCCAAGCCCAGTAGTCTCATCAACCATTCAATTTACCCAAAATATGATGAAATAAGTTTTCTAGGTTTCCTCTTTCTAAGACTGCTGAGGCAATCAAGTCCAGAGATGGGAAAGCCTGCCAAGGATGCAAGCCCTTTTGCAGAGTAAAAAAAAAAAGCCACCAAAAAACCCCCACAAACCAAACCAAAAAACAACAAAAAGACCCGTCCCCACACCACCTACATCACTTGCAGCTGGGCAACCCATCACCACAATCCCTTCCTATACACACACTTAGCATCTTAAAATGTATTTCAAACACAATCTCCTGACCTTTGCAGGAGTTTCTACTCACGGTGCTTGGGAACGATGACACTACTATACTGAATACCACTCTAGCAGTCTCTCTCCATTTAAGGTAATAGTAATCCCTAAATCATTGTTTCAATCACTCAAGTCTTGGCAAGGAGAACATCTGAAAATCTGCTTTCAGTTTATCATCTTCTCCCTTGGTCATGCTGCCTTTAATACACAGAAGGGAATTCCTCCATTAGCTGGACTCGCTTACAAGCTCAGGAGTCCCACTCTATAAATTAATAAAAACAACTACCTAAGTGAAGACATCTTACACAGAAAGATGGAGAACCCCTGTGAAGTTTCACAGCTCTTACACAGCTTTTCTTACTGACTCTTCATAAGGTCATCAACAGTCCACTAGCTGAAAAGCCACTGGATTACTTTCTTTTCCACCAACACTTAAGTTTTAAGGCAAGAGAGAACTCAGACGCTATCAACAGGGAGCTGCTACGAAGCTGCAGTCCAGCGGCTGGCTGCGTAACATGTGTCCTTTTATCTTCACACAAGGCTTGAAGGGCATGCAATGGAAGGCAGCCCAGCACAGTCAAAGCACACCACTACAAGCAAGTTAAAGGAGCGTTACATGCCAAAATATTCATCCTTGCTGTGTCTATAATCTCCATTTGTATTTACTAAATATACACTTACTGTTTCAAAGAGTCACTAGTCACTTATTTAAATTTTTTCCACATGTTTAAATTTTTGGTTTCAACCCAGGGGAGGCAAGGAAATAGAAGGGTTTCCACCCTCCAGCTGAAGTTACAGACCAGCTCTGGATTTAAATAACATCTACAATTTCAGCATTGCAAATAGCCCCCAAAATCCTTCCCAGCTATAATTCGTAAATCAGAACTTAAAACAAACATGTTGGTGAATGCTACACACACCAAAGCTTCAGCTTTAGACTTGAGTACACTCCCAAATACCTGAAATACACGATCAAGACATCTCCTAGGCTATACATGCTACTTGACAGAGTATTTCTTTTGGCAGTTTCTCCTTTGACTATCACTAACGTTATCATCTCTTTTCTAGCTTCTTCCTCGTGTCCTCTGCACTTCACCAGTAACATTTGCCTGCTCCTGTCCCACTCGATGGATGTAAAGTCCAATTCAGGATCTGTAGCGGCATGTCTTCACACCATGGGCATAGAAGAAGTAACACTATCAGCTACAGCCCTGTCACACCCCACATCGATCAGATCAGAAGTACTTAATCCAGAAAAAGACAGAAGAGACCTTGGTCAGGTTTCTAAATACCTTTCTTCATTTAAATGAGTATTTCTGACAGTTATTCCAAGTCCTAGACAAAGTCAGTGCCAGGGTTTAAGACCAGAAATATAGTGCCCTGGCCAGTTAGTGGGACCATAAGTGAACACCTTTCTGTTCGAGGTACTTGGCTACATGGTAGGAGCTTTCTCAGACCATGAATGACTGACTGCATACATCGGTGTGTAACCTTCACTGCTTTGCCACCCATGGAAATCTTACAGCCTCTGCCTTTCAGCTCTTCTATGTAAGAAGAGTGACACAGCAGCCAAGTCCACACCAACATGACCAGTGTCACATTGTGCCCTCCTCCAGGCTGCAGAGGAGGTCAGAGACTATTTCAAGGAGTTTGAATCTACATTGCTGTCCCTGTCCCTAGAGGAGCACAAACAGGTTCAATGTCACCATGGACATGTCCCTAGAGGACGGGTGGCTGTAACCTGCCACCTCGCTCAAGCACCACGCTGGCCTGGGTCCAGCACTAACCTGCCCAGCAGAACTGGTGATTAAGCCAAGCAGCTGCTAGGGCCTCAGCGCCTTTAGAGATTAACTGAAGAACCTCCTTTCACATGACAAAGGAGGCTCCCAAAGTAATTTCTTTAGAAATACTTGAGTTGGCTGGCTGGAAGACAAGGAAAACATGCAGGAAAAAACCTGAACTGACTTCTGGAAGCAAACTTAAACCACGACTGCATTCCAGAATGAAGGAACCGACACAGCAAAATATACAAATTCAGTATTTTGCAGAGCTCTATGTACTGGGGTCACAGAAAAAACAAACAAACAAAAAAAGCACACCACTGATTAGATAGCCTTTGACAAGCTTGTTAAATACTTAACATACACCTCCCCAAGAGCAGGCAGTTCACTGGGGCCTGATGTTTCCAGTCAGGTCTAACTGGCAGGTGTTGGGGGAGCGGGAGATGGGTGCTGTTGGGGTCGACACAAGGAGTGCCACCTCCGCAAGGGGCTGGGGCACTGCACAAAACAATACCAGGAAGGCTGCAGGAGCTACCCACGGCAACCCAGCACCCTTTAGACAGAAGTGCTTGAGGTAGCATTGGGCATGCTTTGCTGGCATAAACAGTCATGCTTTGCAGAACGAGGGTAAGTGTTTTGGTGTTGAACGCTGGGGAGAGTGGGGGACCAAAGGTCTAGAATCATGCTGATGAAGACCAGACTGCAGAGAGAACGCATAAAACACTGGATCATGCTCCAGAAGGCCAGGTGTATCCTCCTCCAATTATCCCATAGTCATACAAATCTTTAAGAGTTACTTTCTTTTAATTATACAAACAGTAAGAGCACCTGTTCCTTTCTTCTGAAAAATATAAATTAAAAGATAGTCAGTGCTTGTAAGCAGTCAATGATGCTTCCCTCACTTCACACTACTTCCCGCGCCGTTCTAACATAGACTGCCAGCGTTGTTATGGCTATCCAGGGAAATGGATGTCATTTCTAACTGCAACTACTGCAATTACCCAGTGATGTGAAATACTTCATAGTTTCATGAACAGTGAAAACTGAGACACAAAGAGAGAAGAGGATTAAACTGAAGAGCGTTATAGGGAAAGAAAGATGCCACAAGCCATATATAAGCTAAACCCTTTGGAAATTCATACACAAGCCGAGAAGTTCTTTTATTTGTTCCTGAAGAACTAGCACTACCTATACATATAATACTGGTATTTATGATTAAGTACATGTTTAATCAAATCTTAATGGTTCTGTTAAAGAAGAAAATCATAACTGAGAATGCAAAGTTCTTGAATAACCCATGGTGGCCTCAGAGTGCATGCATTAGATTATCCCCCAACACAATTCTAAGACAGAAGAGATCCAAATCTTGAATTCTGAGTAAGATATGGTAGGATACAAATATAAACATCTGACTTGGTTAAGCTTAGGTAAGTCTTCCCCTTAACTTTTTTATGCCATGCAAGGATTATCAAGAGCTTGTGCTTGGTCTGGAAACACTAAACAAAGCATGAGTTAATCATATTTTACAGCCACATACTCTTCTCTCTCCCTCTCTCCACTCCCTGCCCTTCCACATACAGTGATCACTGAATGAACACATCAGAAAAAGAAAACTATTAAGCAATCTGTGTTCAGTGCATAGGCATATTTATTGCACATAGCCAAATATAACACAGCTTTTTTTTTTTTTAATGGGCTTTGTTGTGGTCACTACCAAAAGTACCTAAAAAACCCCCTAACTTTGCTTGCCTCACAGGTGTTGGGAAACATGAGTTAGGATGGGGGGAGCAAAGGGAGAAAGGGTATAGAGGATAAAGTGTCTTCAAGCTGAAGACTAATACATATATCTGAATTCTGTCTACGCACCTTTAATTTTCGTATTTCCTAAATGAATACTTGAACTTCGTATCCATAAACACACTCATTTCCAGCGATGTTTCTCTAGACAGTCGCACGCTAGGAAATCCCACAGATTTCATCCACAACTCGGCAGGACTGACTCGCGTTAGGGACTTAAGAGCCACGTTGGTTCTGGAGCATCAACTTATTGTGAAGGTCACACAGTGGACTAAGACTCAGGGAAACGAAAGACTGAAACCAAACTAACTTCTGTGCTCTGAAAGGGAACATCCATCTGCTCTTTACACCTTTCAACGCTCCTAAAAAAACTGCATGATAGTTTTTGGCCTTCCTCTAATTGCTACTTCTAATAAAGCAGTTTTACATGGTTTAGCGGGCATGGTGGTTTGGGGTTGATGGTTGGACTTGACGATCTTAAAGGTCTTTTCCAACCTTAATGATTCTGCGATACCTTCTCCAACCCTGCCTGAGCTGCAGCAGCACAGGAAAGACTCTCCCTTTTTTTCTCCCTCAAATGTGGCACCCAAGCCGTGACTTGCAAAACAGCTCAGGCTTACAGGCAGAAATCTGGAGAGTTTTTAACTGCTACAGATAATTACAAGACTCTGAAAAAACTAAGAACCCACCCGGAGACAGCAGATTCGCTTGGGGAAAAGAAAGTGTCTTTGAAACATGACTAAGGCAGCCTCTCAGTGCTTGTTCAAATCATAGAGCTTTCAAGAATAACCGTAACAACTACTTTATTGAAAAATGACATGCCTTTTTGCTAACATCCTACCAAGCTTAAACATACTGTTAGGCTAACTCTTGCAAAGCGTTAATGTAGCCTCAACACTTGAATTATGGATGGAGTGGGTACTGGTTACACGCATATAACATGAATGCTGATGAGAGTGGAGTTTTTTAATATATATTTTGAAATGCACGTGAACATCTTTTTAAATACTATCTTCCTTAAAAAACAGACTGATACTTTTTTAAAAACAGCTTTCACCTTTTACACCCTACCTGAATCTGCACTGTGCCTACCTTTCCTTTCAGTTGCTAGCGTACAGCTCTCCACACTGCACATCAGCTCAGTGTCAGCAGCTCGCCAGCCTATGAACATTTGCCCTGCAATTTATAATTCTCTAATTTCTCAAAATCAAACCACACCAAACACCAAGTACACTCACAGACAGACCTGTTTTAGGCAATACACGCATTAAACTTTGGCCTCTTGAATACTTCCTGGTGATGTAGTTTTTGTTACTCAAGATCAGAGAACATACACTTTCACCGTCTATTAAGACTTCTCTGTAATGCCTTGAATTGATGCCTTTTAATGCCAGTAAGCACCTACAAAATTCTTTGAAGGCAGCTATGCAATTTCTCAAGTCGAAACATGTCTGACTGTAAAATGTACTCTTATAGTGCAAGCACAGATGAGTCTTGATTTAATTTCGTTTTTGCTTCACAGTAAATATGTGCAAGAACTATAAACACACCAAGTACTTAATCTTCCTGATCTTAGCCACTTGCAATTCAAGGAATGTTTAAAGTATTTGCTACATACTATCTTTTCATCCACAAAATTTTATCAGGTTCAGGCAGTTTTCAACATAGTAGCTCACACAAGCCCTTCAGGATGAGCTCCGGTTTTTACCTCAAGCAGCCCATGGTACCTTTTAAAAAGTACATATCTGATTTTAGGATATGTGTATAACCAGATCACGGGGAATACAGCTGTAAGTGAAAAGAAAGTAAGGTTACACAAAAAAATCCCCTGGTGGGGCGGAAGTAAAGTTACTGGAATACCTTTTCTCATACATATGAATTCATTAGAACACCTCAAGATATATGGTGTAATGTAAGAGCTTTTGATTTATAAATTGAAGTACAGTAACAGGGTAAGACTTACAATCAATTAAAGTAGCTCTTCACTAACTTAAACCTACTAAAACACAGTCAGCAACAGACTTCAGGTTAGGGCATTTACAGTCTATTAAGAAAGAAGCCACTTCACAGCTCCTTGAGAAACGTACTGAAGAACTGAAATGCAGATTGGAAAAGTTCATTTCACGGCAAAAAAAAAACCTCTTGAGGAGAGGGCAGGTATTCATGTCAAATCAGAACCTTTAAAATAGGTTCAGGTTGCAAACAAATTGCTTGTTAATTGGACTTTTCAGATTGCCTAGCCTAGGGTACAGACATTTGAACCCATACACTTACATTAATGCAGTAAGAAGTTTTCCTAGCCCAAACAAGCTAGTAAAACAAAGCTTCACTTCAGCAGCTCTAGTACATTTTAGTAATGTTAACTCCGACTTCACGTTTTAAGTACCTGAAAACGTTCGCACCCTGGGACTCCACAGCAAGCTAAGGTCAAAACTTTCTGAAGTTAATACCTTTCTTATTCTGAAAGTAGAAAGTAAAGATCTGGTTTAGGTAGTAAGAGCCTTTTCCTGCCTTTACTATCACATTTCAGTTCTCTACAAAGCCAGGCACTACTGTCAGTTGTGCAGGTTTGCAATAGCCTGGAAGAAGATGCGGGCTTGGACCACAGTTCATCAGAAAGAGCCAGGCAGAAAGCCTGAGGAAGGTACAGCCTGCACGTTCTTCCTCTTAAAGATTTGTTTAACATGGAGATACAGCCAGGTTAAGCAGTCCATTAAACCTACAGTCTTCCAGAATGATTCAAGTTAGGATTAAATATTTGTAGGATATTATTTCACAATACAATTGAACTACATTAGCAACTTCCTGCTAGCGGAAGAGGGAGGTTTTGTCATCCCCACTCCTGACCTTCCACTGTGGTTCCCTGCTGCCTGCAGCACAATCAGACAGTTCAAACCGCCAGCTAAAAGTTAAAGAAATCCCCCATACAAATACTAGCCAACTGCAAACCACCTTTAAATGTCCAGACAGTTCAGGAAAGCTCACAGCGTATCACTGAAAGATGCCTTTTCCCCCAACTCTAATACATATATAAAAAATAATTTTAAATATATAATTTGCTTTTTTATATATACATAAAGCGCCAAACATGGACTGAACCAAAAGAGTGAAAGGTTCCCGAAGTTTTCATCATACCACTTGTTCTGTTAGAAAAAGACACACAGAATCATAGGCACATAGGTAATTAAAAGTTAAGCTAGCTCTTTCAGAGCCAGTAAACACATCTCATTTATACTGTGAGATCACTGTAGTCATAGATAGCACTACACTCGTTCCTGTCCTGTAATTTTTTTTTTTTTTTCTATTACCACAGTTAATCCCATGGAATTTTTGAACACCAGCTTGGACAATATCCAACATGAAAACATTCAGCTTCATTAGCAAAGTCTGGAGTACTTTATTTTGCAAAGATTTATTGACTTATCACTAGAAGCTAATTATTTAGGAAAAGCTATAAAATAGCACTTACATCTAACAAGAACTGTTGCGTCAGAAGGTAAGCACAGTTGCAATAGCGTTATTTACCCAAATTATTTATTTATTCAACTCCAACCTTTTGGCCTGTGACTAGACTGTCTAGACTCATTTTGCAGACTTTCTTTACGTTTTGCAAGTGCCATAACCAGAAGTGCCAAGAATGCTGAAATGGCAGCTGTGTTATTTAGACATCTATTTTCATTAGCAAGGCTAATTATTACTAGTCTTCCCCCAACATCCTCGCCCAATGAAGTGAAACACACAAGGCAGTTATCTTTGAGACAGGAAAATTTTAAATGATAATGAAATAATTGGTTGCCTACCTACGAAATAATGGACTTGTTGAAAGTGTGTTAAGCATTCAGGAGTGCCAATATCTGAAGCTGTATGATGCAGATATTATAATGGTAAAATGTGCAGCAAAATCGATTAAAATGAAAACAGATTAGGCAACTTCCCCTTAGAAGAGGGTATCTGAACAGCTTGCAGGTGGCAAGCTATCAACAAAAAGCTCATGCTAAAAAGACTACAATAGTGATAACACGCTAAACGCACACTTTTAACAAGGCAGTTTCTTAAGTTTTCCTCGCACCGCAACAGAGACGGTGTGAAAGCCATAGCAAACCGGGCTGATGGACTCAAGGCATGCGAGCCCCACGCTGCAGATCCCTCAGCCGCAGCGGCTCAGCAGTCACGAGTACCCGCCACGCTCCTACACCAGAAATTTTTGCACATTCATATCAGTCATCACACTGTATTCTAAGATGAAAATGTGCTTTCTGCCTCCTGAAACTATTTCTCAGAAGTCTGTGGCGAAGCAGTAAAACCTCAGATAGGGGGAGAATTGTATTGGTCAACAAGTGTTTTTTCCATGTGATTTTACTTCCAGATTTGGCAGCTCCGGGCAGGGCCAGCACACGGGCTCCCACAGGGACCAGGAAGGAGAACAGAGCACCTATGTGCCAGTCGCTCCCGAGTCCAGCAACAAGTTCCACAGCCTTAATGTCCCCCCTGCGAAGACAGGTTTTTCAAGAGACCGACATTTCAGCATCAGATTTTTAACCCAGACACGTCAAGGAGCAGTACTCATAACCTTAGTTTGCAATTTAGAGCCAAACAGCAAAAAGCTTAAGAGTGCTTCTTGCCTTGTCTCTAACCTAAGGTGTCATGTTAACGCACCCAATTGTGAGGGTGAAAAGGAGGCAAGGGGATCTCTTCCAAGGCAGGGCAGGCTGCGTAAGCCTTTTCGCGCCAGGGACAGCGTGTTCAGATCTTCCTGGCACACAAGCAGTCCCTTTCTTTTGTTCAACTGCTTGGGCACGGCATTCAACAGACCCAGTTCTGACAGAGGGGAAGAAAAAAAGAATGGACTTGGTCATTGTCAACCAAACTTAGCAGAGCAATGTGATAAGTTACTCCACCCTTGAAGTAAGACAGAGAAATCCTACCCCAGCTCAGCAGAGAGATACCCGACACAGATTTCAGTGATGCAGGCTGACCTGAAATCACGATGCGGCATGATGCCTGTCAAAAAGCACAAGTATTTTAAACAGAGGCTAGGCTCACAGATGTAGACACTACTGCTTCGTAAGTAGTGGCTCAACTTAATACCACTATTTTCAAAAACTCCAGGCTTCTGTAAGAACGGAAAATTAGAAATCCAATATACAGAGTTCAATGAACCCGCAGCGTGGACTTGTGTAACTGAAACAAAGCTTCAGATTGACAAACCGCTTTGAAAAAAAGTAGTACTGAGTATTTCCCATCACAGATACCAGCAGAGTACAATGCTTTTCTTTCCAGCCTAATCAGTGCTTACAGAAAAGTTAAATCTTAATGTCCTTGGAGAAAGTCTTCATAGTCTCTTCTATTACCACCAGCAGCAGATTTCAAGATCAAAGGTTATTACTCCTTCACATCTGACAACAGCGTCATTCAGACTGGTTTTCTCATCAAGTGGTAAGTTGCAGTACAGTGCATAAGGATTGTTTACAATAGGGAATGTAGCATTTAATTTCTGACCTTTCAGAAGCAAAGCCACATGTATTGGAACTTTTACATTAGAGACGGTTAGCTGAAGTTCCTAGAAGAAATACAACAGGTCATAGAGAAAATTTTACCCTAAATAGAAATAAAAACAACAACAACAACGCAACCCCAAACCAGCAGAGTCATGGTTGGGAAGGCTTGGAAGTTCCATGTTTTGTGTCAGTGTCCCACAGGTCAACCCAAACATCCCATCCTGCTGTAGCTCCAGCCCTTATGTTTTATTTCTCTTTGAGGTCTGTGCCCATGCCTGTGCTACACTTCCAGACCTCAGTGACACAAAGTTGCTCCGAATCAGTGAATTCACTTTTAAACCAGTGAATTTGCAGATTAACACCTGAAGCTTACGTACAAGGTACCATTTTCTGTGCACCACACCCCCCAATCCATACTTGCTTATGCTTAGCTCTAGAGTATCAAACCGGGCAGTACCTATTTTACCCAAATTATTTTTACGGCGTGCATGAAGTCACACCAATGTCAGAATCACACATCAAGCAAGGGGGAGATGCCTTCATGGCAGAGGATGCAGGGACAGCCCTCCCTTTTGTTCCACCAAGCAAGCGGCGGCACACAGGCACGCCCCAGCAGCGTGACGGTCCTGAAGCCGCATCACTCACGACAGGAACGTTTACTAGGGAGGTTGACAGAAGCAAGTTCTTGAGTGGCGTTACCCTCCCAATTAAGGAACACTTTAAAAGCACGACGTGACCGATACTGTCGCAACTTACATATGGGGAAATGTGTACAGACTCAAATTCCAGGAACCAGAAACTCTCGAGTGGTTTTACAGTTGCTAATCCTGACATGAGAGCAAGATTTCATAATGCAGAACTGGTTACAAGCACTGTCTCACTGAAGTTAGCCTGGTAGCTGATCTACAGGGAAAAGGAAGAGACCCTAAAGCCCCAGCAAGCACAATTCAAAGGCTCTTCAGCAGTGCCAGAACTTTCAGCCTCGGCAACTGTAGATTTTAAAGTCTAAAGAGTGCGTGTCAAATGGAAACGTGCTTATGTTCTCAAATTTTATTAAAAGTGCTTTTGCCCTCAGTATTCAGTCTACATAATTAAGCAAGCTTCAATTTCAATCTAAAAAAAAGCATATTTACCAGCAAAACATTTGCTTATACTAAAACCAACCACAGGGTTTCTTCCCCTTCGTCTCTGCACCTGCAGGTGTAGTACCAGTCTTAGTCAGCATCACCCCAAATCGCAGAGCAGGGAAACACACAGGAAACTCAGAGGGAGCTTACTTTTTGCTTGGAATTATCACAGACGCCACATGGAATAGAAAAAGAGAGAGATAACCAACATTACGTAACATCTACGGCATTAACAATGTTAGATGAATATTCCACATGACCTTTGAGCTAGAGGATCTAAGCAGTTAGGTGTTAATCCTGTCTTTTACACTTTTAGACAATTTATTATCTTAATAGCAAGGACTGTTTTACCTCAGTGAGAATACAATTACCCCCAAACCAAGTGCTGTTATAAGTAAGGCAAAAAAATAAGTGCATCTCCTGTAAAGCACTATCCTCATTCACTTAACAAAACCCAGCAACACAGTATGCTAAAGACGAGTGTTAGCAGATTTGTTCTCATATTAAGATCTGCTTCCACTATACGACGCCACAAACTACAGTTTTATGTGCAAATACCTACTTTCACATTACGAAAAGCCACATCTATTATGAACCACATCAAGAAACTGCAAGCAAACATTCAGCTGAGGTGCTACATAATCAAACACCACACGAAGTCAACAAATGTTTTTACAGTATGGCCATTTACGGTAGCAGTAAAGAAGGCAAATGAAAGATCAGAGCAGTTTTACACCGAGCAGCATCACTTCCCATGGTGGAGTCGATTCTCAGTAACAGATAAAAAACCTGATTGGCATTAAACACTACATCCACAGACAACCCCTCATTGTTTAGGGAATTCACAGTTTGAGCCAGAAGCATTTGCTGGAGTCACACAGACCTCAGGATCACTGGAAAGCAAGGTCTAGTATTTTCTTCTCCACCATCCTGTTTGGCAGTACGTCAGAGCAGGTTCCAGTTCTCTACCCACAGCTCGTGAATGAGGCTCCTCCAAGGGGAAGGAGAGCTTAAAGATCAAGCTGAGAGCAAACGCTTCAGACAGTCTCATTCAGAAGCCCACATAAACTGCTAAAAGGAAACAGTGCTTTATTTCTTTGAAGAGCTGGATGCTCAGGCAAAACCTGAGGTCTCCAGTGAAGAGCTCTTCTCATGAAACTACGGGTGTTGCAATTCGTTGCTTGAAGCACACACGCTCCAAATATTAACCTAGCCACACATGCTGGGATAGCACAGCACTGAGACAGCTGTTCTCCACTGTTGGTTCTGCCATCTAAAGCTTGTAAACCCAGCTTTGCTTAAATAATTGGCTAGCAAATTAATACTGCAAATAGGGCTTTAACATCAAAATGCTCTTCCTCCAGTACAGCAGCAAACTCTCGGGAGACTATTAAATGAACCGACAGAACTTAAGACCATTGAGGGAACGCAAACCCCCATCAGATCTAGAAATGCTCATCCTCCTTTTTGCATTCTTCCCTTGCTCCTTACCTAACCCTCCTATTAAAAACCTTAGGGGGACCATCTGCGCTGCAGACACACAAACCCTTCTAAAAGGGTATTTCTAGTACTGCCTTTGCTGGTGTCCCAAAGCTTAACAGACTCCCCCCATCCAAAGGTCTTCCCTTTGTGGGATTTTTAGGCTCATCTCTCCTCCCATGTAACAAGCGATAGAGCAAGAGGAAATGGCCTCAAGTTGCAGCAGGGGAGGTTTAGGCTGGATATTAGGAAAAATTTCTTTACTGAGAGAGTGGTGAAACACTGGAAGAGGCTGCCCAGGGAAGTGGTGGAGTCACCATCACTGGAGGTGTTTAAGGAACATGTGGACGTTGCACTGTGGGACATGGTTTAGCAGGCACAGTGGTATTGGGTTGATGGTTGGACTTTATGATCTCACAGGTCTTTTCCAACCTTAATGATTCTGTAATTCTGTGCGAAAGGTGCGAACTTAAAAACTAAGGGTTCACATTCAGATATTTCAGATTAGTAACAGCATATCATCAAGATTTGCTCTGGGGGTTTCCAGTAAGGTGATTTCCCTTCTGTCCCCTGTGTGCTCTCATTCTTACAAAGAATTTACATAAGTTCTCAAATAAACTTGTTTTCTAAACTCATGAGCTGCTGTCAGGCCGCACAGAGCAGCCAGATCACATGATTTACTTCATTTGCATTAGAGGATACATGTCGACTTCTCTATATGACACTCCTTTACAGACATCAGCTGAGGAGAAAAGCATCACTATCTGGAAAACACAGGTGCACATCAGATTAATATAGGTAATGAAAAGCATCGGTAAACATAATACCTAAACCATGTTCAAGTATGATCAAAGTAAGGAAGGACAAGGGCCCATGAAAAATCACTCCATCATGCTAGTTGTACTTCTCCACTTAAGACAAGTTGGTTCCACTGCCTGCTGCTCTCTCTCTGATTTTATGATTACCAACTTGTAACAAACCTTCAATAAAGTAAGCTACCTTCTTCAGGACAGATTCTGTGAACAGCCACTGCCACAAAAGCAGCTCAGAAATTTGTTCATTACGAAGATATTTTGCCTTTTAAAAAAAAGTTACTTATACCAATATTAAAGAAGATAGCAAGCTCAGAAGAGAGGATACTAGTATGAATCCAACAAACAGCACAGAAAGTATTAGATTTCTACACAGGCTAGTAGCTATATACAAGGAAGATCCTTTTTGTTTAATATCTTAACTTGACAAATTAAACTTACACTATCAAATGCCATAATCGGTGACACTACACTAGTTTACAGTCTTTCAACTTAACAGGTCCCATAAGATTTTCCAGGAGGGAAGCCGTTACTCCCGAAATGTACCCTTGCCATTCCTAGCTGCCTTTTAGACACCTCCAAAGCAATCCATCCATTCCCCACCTCATTTCTGGAGGCCATAATCCAAGCGGAGGCTGATGCTACAGTGCAGAAAGCACAGCACCAGAAGAATTAGCTATCCCATGCAAAGTGCAAGAACAAAGAAGGCAACCCAGGAGTTTCTGTAGCATGAAATAGAGCAATTATAAAATCCCCAAACAAAAACATTAGAAACAAAACAAATTCAAGTTCTCCTCTGTCCAAACAAGTTCACATTGATAGAAACTGAGCAGCTAATAAATAAACTACCTGAGCCCAATTCATAACATGTACATAAGTGAGGAACTCATACCAAACTAGCCAAGTTCTTTGCATGCCACAGCCCTCTAGTACTGTAGCAGGTTAGCAGCACTTGAAAAATTAGCTTTATCGTACATCTAGTAGAGAAGACAGCTTAGAACATCTTGTCCTGAAGGAAAGAATATACTCCATCACCTAAAAGAACTCATTTTCATTACGAAAATCATCTCTACAGCAACTTTTAAATTCACATTGTAATGTGCAATATTCTTCCCTGGTCTGACAGGCACACACAGTAAAGTATGACTTCAAATATGTAGAAAACACCATTATTTGATTGCTTTCTTGAGCAAAGAACTTACGCAAACATTTTGTTTAAAGGTATAAAGAGGTAGCAGCACAGTGAATGTCATCTTAAAGCATGTGAGCGATGTGCAAAGACCTTCAATTTGTTTACTTTCAGAAGAAGGTTTTAGAATGCACAGGGTTTGATCAGAGGTTTTTTTAACAACAAAAAAACACCTACTGCTATTTCCGCTCCCATATTCTACCGAGTAGTTATCTTGTGGTAAAGGCATTCAGTGAAGAGAAAACAGAGCGTGGAATGCACAGGCAGCCAGCCTTCTGCACCGAAACCACAGGAAAGCACATTAGTTTCTCTCATTTTTATAGATTAGAAACAGGTTCTTCAACTTCATCATACTTAGAATAATGGACTATTCAGTGTTACTCAGATTTCCAGTAATCATAGGTGAAGTCTCCAGACAGGCAGTACACCAGCATAACCAGCAGAAACCCTTCAGAACACCTTATCTTCTTGCTGGTTAACTCGTACGTAGCCAAGTGTGCACGTACCTCTGAACACAGCATTACCACCGCACAGCTCTGCCGGCTTTTAACATGGAGCAAAGCTAATGTTATTTATAAGGACAGGGTGGATGCTACCAATTAAAGGCAAGTGGTCTCTCTTTTGAGCTTTCTTCCAGCATTAGAAAGTATTTTAATTGTAACTCTTCTAGACTCATTTCCTGTGCATGTGTTAAAAGAAACCTTTCATAATGCCCAAAACTCAGAGCCATATGCATTACAAACTTGTTGAACAGAATCAAGACCACACCAACGAGCTGTTGTTTTTGGTTTTGGTGTTTTTTTAGAAAGCAAGCAAAGTTACAACAAAGTCCTCTTCAAATATGTTTTGACACTGACAGCCTACATGCTTCAGGTTTAGGAAATTATTGTCAGATCCTGAAGATAAGACATAACAACAAATGTAGGGATATCTTCCTATGAACCGCCATGGTAGCCCACTGCCAGGGGAGCAGGCGGCCACTGGTTTGCGACAGCACACACTTAAAAGCACTAGCGTGGAAGCTGACAAAAAGTCAGTGCTCCAGCTCGGAGGTGTTCAGCCAGCAAAAACAGAACTAGCACACACATGGGGTTTTGCCCAGGAGAATCAAGTAGCGTGAGCCCCTTTCACTAACTACACTTCACGTATTCTCTAGATTTAGGAGAGACCAGAGGCATCATAATTATTCAAGGAAGAAGTTACAGAAAGATGATACATACCTAGCTGAATAGTGTTAGGCAATCACAGTAGCATCTCATAATAACTACTAGCACTGGGGAAAGCTGAGATACTTTTCAATTTCTCAGCCTACTCAATTGGCATGGAAATAGTCATGCACAAAACAGCTAGCTAAAGTACATGCACTGCAAGAAATTTTTAACATCAGCTGTTAGAAAACTCAGTCTCGATTATCTAGCCTGAAGCAAGTGGCTGCAGCTTAAATTATTCATCTTCTGCATTCACCCTGAACAAATTCTTCCAGATCACCACCTTCCCTCACACAGGGAGGCAACCAGCACCTTTTTCAGGAGATCACATCCAGAGATGCAGGGCTTTTGTTTATTTTCTTCAGAACATTTGTACGCTGAAGAAATGCACAAAATTTCAAGATGCAATTTTAGCTCTTAAGCTAGAAAAATCTCAGACTCTTAAACCTTGAGCAAAATCCCTAACTCAGGGGGATTTTAAGACCCCAGGTCACAATTCCACTGAACAGACATCCAGTCGGCACAGATCAAAGTATTTTCAAATTCTGCTCCAAGTGAACCATTCTATTATCGGTTTCCTTTTTTGGGAGAAGACTTCTGGTGTGTCAGTCGAAATATTCAAGTCCTCCCACAAAACAAGTCAAAGCAGCTATGGAGGAGGGGAAGCCACTGTTAAAAAATGCGTGGAATGTAACCTACTTGGAAGAAGGCAGATAATACTGGGACAAAGAAGTTGACTACTTCAGATCTGAGGCTCTTTTCCCATACAGTCACAACAACATAGATACTGGGCAATTTCAAATTTACAAATATTAGTGAATTTCATCAACCTTTGTAGAATATACGTGACTAAAAATTAGACTCACAGACAAAAGATTTAACAAATCCTTGTTACCTGATACACGCTATATACATTCTAGTGGGTGTAAAAACTTCTAGATAGCAAAAGGAAAAAGTGTCTTTACTTCAAAAGCTGAGCTTTGACATGTCTTATTTAAATTCAAAGAAGTTGAGATGCCTGCATCAATATATTTGAGCGTACCTTTCCAGCAAGATAGAAGCAAAGCAGAAGCTCCACAGGAGACGAAACGTTTTCTATAGTTAGTAGATTTAGGCCACAGATACAGGAACCCAGAAATTTTTCAGGTTTTAAACATCCTTGTTAAAAGTAAACCACTCAATTTAAAAATGTCTCCTCACACGAAGTAACGCTCTCAGAACTAACACCCGAGGGGATTAAAGGGCTAACCCACTGACAGGCAGCAACTTAACCTTCAGCCTTAGTGGTCTCAGAGATGCACAGGTACCTACTGTAGCTAGACTAGTCAGAAGACAACAATAGCTTGAAGCCTCAGAGCTGCCTTGACATTTCCAGCTGAACCTGAAAGAAAATCAAACGTCTTGCTCCATTAGCTGATCTGACACAGTCCGAAGTCAGAGGGACTTGAGCTGAACACCCTCTTAGCAGGTAAGAGGGCTCACTCATCAGTACTGTACAGAGGAGACATTTTGCAACTCCTCTTGTGTTTGCTCCACACGGTAAGAGCAGCCACTCTTACGTCTCATTCTCCATCGTGAGCAGAGCTGGAAGAGGTTAACTTCCCCCCTGTTGCAGAAGGCTTCATGCCGTTGTACACACATCATCTTCAGCGGTTAACCTGCGGCAGAAGCTGCTGCCTGCCCCATCCCTCCCCCACTTGCTCTGCCTGCACACGGGTCTCAGCAAAACTGCCTTGGTCCACATTAGCTACAGAGAACTTTACCTGGGGTTTTGTCATCCGTTGTACAGCATCACCTCCGATGGCTCAAGCGATGTAACACAGCAAGTCACAAACCGCGTAACTGCTAGAAGCGGAAGCATCTTAGGTTATCTTTACTGCTGAAGACCCGTTTTCATGTAACATTTAATGCTAAAATCATGCTCAAGAAGTTACAGTGAGCAGCCCAATTCCTTTCTGATGATTTCTTGATGATTCTGGAGTGCCTCCAGATGATTAATCCTCCCACAATCCAGGTATGGTATACAGCTTAAACGTTTAGTTATTGCAGCAATCAAACAAGATGAGAGCTTTAAGGTTTTGCACTTCAGCAGTCCATAGTATCATTTGTACAACACAAAATAGTATCGCACCAGAAGCTAAAGAAGTAGTTAAACCATACACAAGATTGAATAGCAGTTTAGTATACCTTTTCCCTTAGTTTGTGAGAAGAGAACTTCTGGACTTGGAAGAGCTAGAAGCAGAAGCATATGAAGCAAAGCTAAGCAGTCAACAGCACTGTTGGCTGGTGACAACCTGTTAAGAGCCAGCATTAAAAGTAGCAAGCCAGGATGTTCAAAGCGGTCCATTCACTGGATGCCACAGGCAGAACACTTCATTTCTAGAAGCAAAAAAACCACCCCACCACAGACACACCTTACCCCTACAGAGATGGCAATAAGATAGATCTCCACAGTTTACAACTTCTCATTTAAATACTCTCAGACCATAAGGCAAGACACATGTGGCTTAACTTAGCGCATAAGCAAGGTGAAACAACTCTAAGAAAGATTTTGGCCTCACAGGTTTACTTTCAAACTTGAGGGTCTGGAAATGGTTTATCACGGCATACAACCTACCGAAAAGTTTTCCGAATTCACTGCAGCATTACTCCTGAACACAGGAGGAGATCGTCTCCACCATGATATTTTAAGACCCCAAGCAGGATCTCAAGTTGAGAACTCCCAGCAGGGTGAGAACCCGGCTCATGGGGAGGAGGAACATCAGTTAAAGGGAAGTCCAAGTATGGGAAATCAAAATGATACAGCATGTATATTTGTGTCTTGGAAATCTCAATCAGGACATGTGGTCAAGATTCAGATAACACTGTTTGGGGTCTGGGGGGAGGCAGGAGAATAAGATGCAAGGGCAAGGATAGTATGTTTCTGGAGGATTTTAAAGACAGACTACTAGAAAAAAAACCTAAGCAGCAACTGAAATTGCAAGATGAAGTTAAAATACACTCATAATTGCATTCTTAGTAACGCTGGGTCATGCAAAGCCAGAACCCTTTTAAAAACATCACCGCTACTTACTTTATCGGGTTTTGCTAATGAAGACTTCTTATTGTGAGCTAGTAGAGGGAAACATCGTATGCATTTTTAACAGGACCTTTTTCTTTAGTAGAGTTGGTAGTACATACGCAAGTATATTATCAACAACTACTTTTCACACATGACTATAAAGGACCTTCATAAAAGGAGAGATAAACATAGAAATACTATTAGGAACACGCAATTTAGAAACCCCCTACCTCGAGCAGTACATATTACTGTAATCCCACTTACTTTCCTTACACAGAGTAAGTCTAGTAACAGAAGAAATCTAGCAGATCATTTTTCCACCCAAAGATGCCAGATTTTTCACACAGATTTAT
The DNA here is from genome assembly GCF_030936135.1 of Gavia stellata. NCBI lineage: Eukaryota > Metazoa > Chordata > Aves > Gaviiformes > Gaviidae > Gavia > Gavia stellata. The sequence goes on from NC_082610.1 coordinate 14,286,142, forward strand.
CACCGGCAACCTACCATTTCATGGTCTACTTAACACATAAGAAGCAAAATATTCAGATTTGCTTGCAGGTTTATAGATTTATAGCTGCTTAAATGAGGAATGCTGAAGATGCCCTGTGATATGAGCTGAGCAAGTTAGTTTTATCAGAAAAAACTCAAAACAGTAACTGCAGTGATTTTAAAATTTCTCCTTTTCCTAGCAAATACAACTAGTGACTCAACATATTATATCACTACAGTTATAGAATACTCAGAACAGGACTGGAAAAATAATTTGCTTGTAAGTTGCTTGGAAGCTCAAGTTTATTTTCTGGCTTAAAAGACTTAAGGAAAGTGACACACATGATTGTTATGAATATGTCATAGGTCTTCTGCATAAAGAACTTTGTAGAGTACTTTGGTTATTAGTGTTACACTAATTTTTTTGGCTTGAACTGTAGCATTTTTATGTGTCAGTGCTAACAACTAGTTAATTATTAATGCACGCTGGTCCTAGCAGCTAGTACTTTATGCTATCTTTAATAGTGCCCTTCTGCGTACATTCCTACCATCTGAACTCACTCTGATGTAGATTTACCAGAAACTACAGTTTACTTTCTGGACACAGCTGAGAAGCTGGTGCAGGTCTGGTTAAACAAGCACGACTGCCAGATCAAGTTGTTTGCAGAGGCGCACAGTGAACCAGACAGGGTAACCGATCCCGGGTAAAAACATTCCCTGGTTATTTTTAACTCCGATCGCTTGTGGAGTTTCAGTGAACTAGATAGAGTAAAGAGCTATAGTGGTAAATTGCTGTGGCAGCATGGGGACCTTCTGAGCATTCTTCCTTACTGGTAGTACTAGCTTATCGAGTTAAACCTTCCATTAGAGCAAAGCCCCGTCTCTTCAGGCTTGAAAAGGAAAAACTTTTCCTTAGCCTCGTGCCTCCCCACTGCTTGTCCCTTCTAAAAAGCAAACGAACGACTAACTTGCCCTCACTTTCAAGGCCCTTCAGTTTCTCCAGCTGCATCAGCACGCCGCTCCGACCTGACCTGCCGCAGCTTCAGCACGGCCCTCCTGGCCGCGCACACAGCCCTCGCTTTCCACCGGGGGTTTGGGGAGCCCCACACCAGCCTCTTCGGGAGGCACCCTCTCCGTTTCAGTCCTCTGTAAGCACATTTGTATGTTACAAAAATTCACCACAGAACTTAATCGTCCAACAGGATCTCCATCTGTAAGTAGAGCTTAGGGCATTTCCCCAGGTAAGGAGGGAAGTGCACCGGTCCTCCTCGGTGACCCCCACCCAGCTCAGGTGCGAGGCTCTGCGTACCCTTCAGGACAGCTACAGTGCAAGTTCTCCAGCCTTTCCCTTTCCAGCAGCAGATAAGAATCCCTGACCTCGCTTTAATAACGGGCAGCGCAATGCTTGATTAGCCGCAAGATCAAGCACTTCAAAGGTGAATACGTGACCTTCTTTAACTTAACCATGAACAGCCCGTGCACTGCATTCCAGCAGGCCCTCTTAGAAGCAACCTAGTAAAAGCAAGCAATCTATGAAAAAAAGTAATTTTAACCTCATGGAAGTTCCATTTAGAAGCAGTGCTGCCTATCAGGCAGTTTACACATTGGGATGTGACTAGCTTAAGTATACGCATGCTGTGTTGTCGGAGGAGAGTTAGTAAGAAAAGGCAAAGCAAACAGATTAAGTAAACATCCTTTTTGTCTGCTATCTACTTCAAGTAATTAAGTTATAAAGAGAGGAAAGAAATATTTTCTTTCGTATTACCTGTTCCCACAGAGTGCCTTACAGGCTATCATGGACCCAAGCTGCAACCATACTTAGAACATAAAACCAGCAAAGAAGAGAAGGTAAAAAAAGGGCCGAGAAAAAAATTGTTCACAATCATGGGGCATATCTCTCTCAGTAAAGAAAGATACAGTTCAAGACAAATAGGTAGGGCCTCACTCACTGCTCAGATAGAAATAATTCACCCGGGATCCGACTCAAGTCTCTAAATTTGTAGTAACAGGCTACTGCTACTCTCTGTCAGCACTCCAAAACAAAACTCCAGCAACTTCGTAAGGCAAACTACTTGCCAGACAAACATTGCGTACTGGTGTTATTTACAATTAAGCTTTTCAATCTGGATCCCACTCAGTCTACCCCTTTCGGCAAAAATTTCTCCTGGTTGATCAAAGTTACATTCAGAAATCTTTGGACACGTTTTACGCAAAGCAACAGGGAAAAGTCAGGGGAAAAAAAAAAAGGAATTACAGGTGTGATTTCAGTTTTAATGCTGGTTTTATGTACTATAAGTGTGTTCTATTCCAAGGAGTAAGCACATGCTGCATTTACCTGGATGTTACCTCTTCCTTTAGTAGTGCTTATGGCCATAACTGAAGACATGACTACCAAAGCAGCCACCTGAATCATCAGAACCAATGGAGAAATTATCCACTTGTGTCATACCAGTCTAGACCTGAAGAGTGACTCATTTAAGAAGGTCTGCAAAAAACCTAGCTTCCTACCAGCTAGCCAGAAGACTGCTACATTTCACTTCATGAAGCTGGTATTTATCTTTGGGTACATCAAGGAGCTAAGCGACACTTTCAGTGCTGGTAATGCTTTTGGTAAATGCAGACAGGTTGTATAAAGTATACAAACGCGAGCCATTCAGGTCCTTCAAAATTCTCTCAATATAAGGGCTCTACTTTTACAAGAGCCACCCTCTATCACCACTACCTCTAATGGAATTCAGCACTCCAGCCAAAACCAGAAGCAGGAGCCTCTCCCTCTAGTACGGGAAGGAGGAACAGGGCTATGGGCCAGCGGCTGCCTATTCATCCCCGGGAGTGCAAAGGGCACACCGGCCAGTAATCTGGGAAGCTGTGCCAGTACGCCTTGTGCAAGTGGGCAGAAGAAGACAACCTGATAACCAAAAGGTACGTCAATATTTACTTGCTATATAAGCAACCGCTGCTAGGAGTTAACACATCGAAAGGTGCTTTCTGACTGTAGTGTCGTTTAAGTAACCCCAAAGGAATTTCACTTTGGGAAAGGACTGTAAATTCCTCAAAACCCGAATGATCAGCATCTCAAAATCTAAGCTCTACTCCAAATTTATGCCAGCTTTTGAACCCAGCTCAGGTCTACCCTATATGTGCATTAACACACAGCATCCCTGCAGGCTAAGTTACGATGCATTATACCATTGCTAGCTATACCAGCACGCTAACATACAAACTGATGCCTCCTTCTTGTCTGCAAGTTAATTCTGAAGCCATCTACTACACGTCCCAGGTTGTAGACCTACAACTAACCTGAGCAAGACAAATCTTTTGTTCGGCAGCAGTGCTCTAGGAAGCAAGGAGCTGGGCAGTTCAAGTTTCACAAGAAGTGCAGCAAGCAACCCTTATTATTCCAGGTGACTGCATCACAAGTGCTTTGTTTTGATGAGGATTTTTATTTCCCACCTTTAACCTCAATAGATGCCAACAATCAGTCGTTCACTCTCCTAAACTGTATTTTGTCACCTTGCATTGCATTGTACTACCTACCGTAAGAAGGCCCCATGCTTTATCAAAATGTAAGCATACCAGTCCTAGCGTCACCCTGCATGAATCTGCAGCCTGGAATTCATGGCATTTTATTCCTTTAATTTTCTTATGTGCTTACTTGAAGAACATTTTTTTTTGATAGTCAGCAACGGTTAGTCAGAATACCTAGAAACTGCAGAGGGATTTGCACGTCCCCCAAGTCTAGCGTACAGAAGTGGTACACTAAAACATTGGGGTCTGTCAAACATCCAGCACGCCGGCTCGAACACCAGCTGCATTTTCAGTTGTTGCTTTTAATCTGCTTTATGACTCTATTTTAGAGCTTTACCATAAATTCAGAACAAGCTATTTTCTTGCCCAACAGCTATATCAGAGATAAAAGATACTTTGAGATAACCCACCTTTAGCTTTATTGCTAGTTAATGAGAACTAACAGTCTTGTGAAAGTCGCAGCTCAGACAAGGAAAGGCAAAAGGGGGGAAAAAAAAAGTCTGAACAGCTGCTCACTACCCATCTGCAAGTCATATATGCTTGCTTTCAGACAAGGGGCCGATATTAACATTAAAGAGTCAACAAATCTACAGCCTACTCACTTTACTGACTAGTTAGTAGAACGGTAAGCTCAGCTCCAATCAGAACTTGTTACCGACAGTTTAAGAGCAGTAGGAAAAATACTTTATTTTACAAATTCGGCAGTAAGAATTAAGCTTGTAAATACAGCATGAAATCAGTAAACAAAAAACCTAAACACTGAACCCCTACATACATACAAATACAGCATGAAATCAGTAAACAAACAAAAAACCTAAACACTGAACTCCTACATACATTTTATATTACAAGGAGTGTTTTAGCAGTTTCAAACATGTTCATGCATTACCACAGTTAACATTAAGCCGATTGACAAACTAAGCTCAACTCAGCCACACTGAATTACATCCAGTCAATACCATCTCAAGGTTCTAGTGACATTTATTAACTAATACATTCTTGTAAGTCACCAAAGTCTACTCAGTATGCAAAAATATACATGTCATTGCCACAAAACAAAAGCCATAGTTTTATGAAGAGGAAAAACAGTATGACAAGTAATTTTAACAATTCTGATCAAAAGCATCCACTATTTGTGGAGCAAATTTGAAAGAATAAAACATTAGTGGGTTTCTTGCTGTATACAACTAAAACTAGCTATACATTGTTCAGTTTAGCAAAAAAAAAAAAAAGCATGAAGTAAATGGCAACTGCAGGATAAAAAAATGCAGAGGGTGGTTAGGTATTTGCTGGGCTGTACTCCCTTTGAGCAGGGAAACCTGAATATTACAAAGGGCTGAGTTAGAAGGGAATGTGGGGTATTTTGTGACAGACCTCTGCATGACAGCTGGAGAAAAGCTATTGTGGCAACAGCTGTGTGCTCTGCACAGCTCACCCTCCCAAATACCACAGCCGGCGAAGAGGCCAGTTAACTGCCTGCAACGCATTTTAAAAGTTTTCTGCCTCTTGGGATGTGAGCGTGATGGATTATTTGTGTACGTTTTAAATAAGAGAAGGAATGCTTAGTTCTATCACAGCTTTATAAGCTCCCGCGATGTAACGTTGAACTACCATCCACTGCTGCTTTCTTAAAGTTTATGGCTGCGACAGATCCCATCAACTCTCCTCTACAATTAAAACGTCTTCACTTCCTGTCTTAACAGCGCACAGGCTCAACAGCAGTAAGTTCATATATCATATCCTGATTTAAAGGAAATGATTTGGTATTTCCAGGATGAAATCCTGGCCCACCAACAGCAATATCGAGCTGTGTTTATCTCCCCAGAGGAAGAATTTTGAGGAACACACCAGTCATGTAACCACTGAAGGCTTTGATCTGCTAATTTGTACTCTAAAGTTTCTCCACGTTGTTAGATGAACTTCTGAAAAGTGAACCCAAGATCAGAAGCAATTATCCGCAAGTGACCAGTTACACCTCCTGTACCACTCCTACGGCACTGTACTAGTTAGCACAATAATGCCGAACCCTGGATGGGAAAGAGCTTTCATTGTACGACGTGGGTTTGCTCGCTCAGCCTCCTTACAAAAACATTGTTGTTTCAGCTCAGATTGAGGCACAACAATCTTCAGGAACCGATACTCTCTCGCACACAGGTCACCGTGCGCAGGAGCGCTTTACGTGCTGATCACTACCATAATAAGAGTCCAACCTCAGCCATTACTACCCTTGTAAGAGCAAACGCTCTCCGTTTTCCCACCAACACCTAAACAAGGCTAGAAAGGACGGATGCGCTGTGCACAAATCCCAGAAAGCTGGCAAAGAAAGAAGATGAACTGGTTCTTCCTACATCCTCCGTTCTCTTGTTTTCATTTATTTCATCTGAAATGAAGGGGGCTCCCATTTTCAAATATGAATCCTCCTTAGTCTTTCAAATATACAACATAAATCACAGCATGTGCTTTCCCATGATATCCTGCCACCACAATAGTCTTGTTTACTGGAAAATAATCAGCAGCACTGAAGTAGAAGCAAGAGTAATTGCACTTGAGTACCTATTTACTGAAAATTAAATACAGGATTATAGGAAAGCAAGACCAAGTGTGGAAATATTTGCTAGTATCAGTAAGAAGAAACTTTCCTTTTTAAGCTTCAAAACTGAGTTGGTGACAGCCGTATTTTAAACACAAGCAATAAAGAAGCAAAAGAGAATTGAAATCCTTCACTGACATCAAGATTTGTCATGTGGCAAGAGCTAGTTCTGATCCATGTTTTAGTGAAGACAACTACGAGTTTGTCACTTAATCCTAAGAAATTCCAAAAATGAAGCACATGACTTGCTTGTAATCAATTTTAAAACAATTCGGAGCAGTTTCTCTATGCAGTCTTAAAAGACAAACAATGTATCTGGCAATACACTTGCCCTACAGAAACTACAGAAGTTGTTGCATGGCATCACACGCACTTGGTAACATCATAAGCTTTAATAGCTCAGGAAGATACTGTGGTACATAAATAACACACCAAGCCGCTCTCTTATTGTCCATAACTACATAGCAAGCATGGAAAGAATACAAAACTCTTCTCTAAGGCATCTGAGGTTCTGTTCAGAAGGTCTTTATTTCCCAACTACTTCTCTTTTTTTTTTTTCAAAAGGTTGCATTTTCTGCTCAACATCGCATTGTGGTGGCAAGATTTTATCTGAAGATAAAGCAGCTGAGAGGACAAAAAGACATAGATAATTTAATACAAACTGACGCTAAGTTGTTTTGAAAAATTCACCCCAACATGTCAGCTTAACACTGCAGTGCTGTTCCCTCACCACTCTTTCAAAGTGAACTATTCCTTTTTCTGCTATTAATTTGAAAAGATTCTGATACGTGACAAAGCAGGCACAGGTTCCTCTTCTGCACATATTCACTGGAAGACTAGTGTCAGTGACAGCACTTGAGCCAAAACTTTTCTTTCTACAGGGGTGTAGCTCAAGCTTTTACTTCAAAGAATTAGTATCTACCTGCACTCAAATATTGAGATTACCCAGTACTCAGCAGAACCTTACTGCTATTAAAATAAATGGACATACCAAGGCATCCAGTGAGCTTCACCTTTTTTTGTCTCCTTATGTCTCTCATAGAAATTAAAGACCTTTTTTTTTTGTGAAGTTAAAACTTTCCAGAAGCCTTTAACATGTCCAGGGACTCCAGAGATCCACTTGGCAACATTTTCCAAGGCAGCAGCATCTCAGAACTGAACGTAAGCCGTGCCCAGCTGCACACGTTGCTGTCACAAGCAGTTCAGATGTCCACAGGAAGACGCAGGCAATACCATCTAAAGCACCAGTACCATGTTCGAGTGAATGGCACTCTAAGCAGCTTCAGTCAACAACAGTAATTAATTATCTCCACATATAAGCAATGAAGAATTCAATCTGCACATCCAGAGGACCGCAGTTGTTCCAGCCCCATCACCTTCAAACTGACCAGGGTGTCAGTATCTGACCAGCTATCTACAGGTCTGACAAACAAGGCACCTGTACAACACAGATTTCCCTTCCATCTCAAACACACCCTTCAAACAAACTTACAAAGAACTAACTCTCCTAAAGCGTCAGTTATTTTAACATCCTGTACAACACTGGATCTTCTAAGCATTCAGTATCCAGTACTGACCCGGGTTTTGACAGTGCTGTTTTCTACGTAGTTACTTAGTCTATGCGGCAGAGCTTAAATTCTCAGCAGAATATTACAGCTAACGAACACATGGACGCATGCATCAGTGAAGACAAGCCGAAGTGAAAAAATAGTCTATTTGCTATCAGATCATCTGTCCTAGCAAAACATTTTTTGAGAATATCGTTGCCCCGACTGTTAAAAGACAAGTTTGCTTTGCCATCCAACAGCCTATCTTAGGGGTAAGTAGAGTATCATGGCCTCTCCTCGGTGGAATTAAAGAAAATAAACAAAAAGTCATTCTCTCCAGATTCCCCCATCCGCCACCAGCAATACCAGCAAGCAGAACGCAAGCAGTTGCCTCCTCCTTCCCCCCCAAACAGACAGAGGTGGATTGACAACGCTCGCACGACAGCGGTACACACTAAAAGCAACAGGGCGGAAGATGGAAATAAATGAAGGGGGTATGGCCAAATCAGTGGCAGAACAGGAAAAAGGACTCTTCCTCGTGAGACTGATATGCAGGCTTTACATCACCTGTTCTGTCGTGGTTTTTACTGGAAACAAATAGAAAAAGAAGTTCAATTATCGAGAAGTTGCAGCAGCAGCAGGAGCCCCGGCGGGCGGTGGCTGGCCGCAGCCGGCACAGCGCGCCCCTCTCCGCAAAGCCCCCGCCTCTCCGCGGGCGGCGGCCGGAGCTCCCTCGCCCCTGGCGGGGCCGCCACAAGAGGCGTCGGCTCAGCCCCGGGGCAGCTATTTCGGAGCCGGACGCCCAGTGTCACCGCTCCCCCGGCCGCGGCTGGTTACCGCCACTGCCGCTTCCCGGGCGGAGCCGGACCCCGCCCGCGCCCCCGGCAGGCCGCCGGCCCCAGCGCCCCCGGCCGCCCCGCAGCCCCGGCGCTGTGCGCGCCCGACCCGGCGCGGCGCAACCCCACCCCGGCGGCGCCGGCCGCCGGAGCCGCGCAGCGCGGCGGAGGCCCCCGGCGGCGGCGCCCGGCGGGCCGGGGGCGGCGTCCGCCCCTTCCCGCCCTCCAGAACCTTCCCGGGGGCCCGCACCGCCCCGGGGCCCTCAAGGTCACGCCGCCGCCTCCCCGCCCGGCGAGCCCCGCCACCGGTCCGCGGCGCCTCCGGGAGCTGCCGCCCGCCGCGCCGGCCCCGGCCCCGGCCCCCCCCCCCCGCGCCGCGCGCCGGGCAGCGCCCAGGCCCCGGCGCCGCGGCCAGGCGGAGCGGTTCCCCCCCTCAGGCGCCGCGGCCCCTCACCTGGATGAACTGGATGGTGAGCGCCGACTTGCCCACACCGCCGCCGCCCACCACCACCAGCCGGTACTTCTCCTGCCCCGGGCCGTCCCTGCAGCCCGCGGCCATGGGGGAGCCGAGCGCAGCCGATCGCGGCAGCGCCGCCGCCGGGTCCGGCGCCTCTCTCCCTGCCTCCCGCTCCCCTCCCTCCTCCTCCTCGTCCCGCCGGGGCTGAGCAGCCGCAGGCCCCGCCGCCCCTGCGCTCCGCCGAGTGCGCCGCCGGCAGCGCCCCGCCGTGCGGTCCGGCAGCGCCGAGCGGAGCGGAGCGGAGGGAGCACCGCCCGCCCCCGCAGCCAGGGCGCCGCGGCTACAAATGGCCGCCGGGGGGCGGGGCCCGCCTCATCGCTATGCTAATGAGAGCCACTATATGCATGAGGGGGCGGGGCCTGCCGCTCACCGCCCCGGCGCTGCCTCCCTGCGGGCGGCCCGGCCCGGCCCGGCCCGGCGGCAGGGCCCCGCGGGCAGCGGAGGGCCGCGGTCCGGCTCCTCGGCCCCACGCCTCTTCGTTTGTACCGCGCGCGTCGTGACAGCCGCCGCGTCGCCCCTCTCCCGCCGGGGCGCTCAGGAGGCAGTCACCGGTTTCCTCGAGGGCGTCGCTGGGCGCCCGTGCTCCCGCCGCGGGGCTGCATCAGCATTAACGAGGCGCTTTGGGTACCCGCGGGGGGAGGGAGGTGTTCCGCCCCGGCCCGCAGGCGCCGAGCCGAGCGCGAAGCGTCCCTCAGGTCGGCACGGGCTCAGCGGGAGGGAAGGGGGAAGTCAGAGGGTGCCCCCCCCCCCCCCCCATCGGGTCTTCTTGTGAGCGTGCACGTGAACGGGTGCCCCCCCATTTAGGCCACCCTCTCCTCCGAGCGTCACCCACCCTTGGGCACAGCCCCATTTTCCTCCTTTTCTGTACGTGCTCCGGGCGCTCTGTGGGAAATTCCCCCCGGTCCTCTACCCCGCCGCTGCCCGGGCGGGGGGCGGGGGGCGGGCTGCTGCTGCGGGTGGGGACCCCCTGGTTCCGAACAGTTCACCGTGGGACGTGTTTGTGGACACCCAAACCACGAGGCAGGCGCCCATCGCACGTCCCACAAAGAAGCAGAACTTCTGCTGGAGCACCTACCTTCGGGTGATTCCTCCTTCCCTTCCTCTCCCTCTCCTCTCCCCTTTTGGAAAAGAAACACAGCAGTAAAATCATACCGGGTTTACATATATGAAGAACCCTACAGCCTTTTGGCAGCAGGGAACACGAGCCGGTTGCGATGGTGTTCCTGAAGAGAGCAGCCAGGCCAACAGCGCTGTAACGTAAGGCAGACGCACTCCTCCGCCCTGGACAGCCACGAGAGCGGAGGTGGTGGCCCGTACGCAAGCCTGGCTGAAGGGACCGGCCCGTGCCGCGCTGGGGAGGCAGGGACAGCCACCCAGGTAGCCTTCTGCTTACCCACCCGGGACACCCAGACCTGCTTTTGACACCCGTTTCGGCTCTGCGCCAGATGAGGTGAGGGTCCCACAGGCCGGGAGCCCCCTTCCCCATACAGCCCTGGTTAGTTAGCTGTCTGCCTAACGCCGTGACTGGCAGAGGAATAACATGTTGTGGAGCTAACTAAGAACTGACATGATACCATATATACGCATGGGGTAAATCAGCGATGTACCTGTCATCTCCTTTCTACCATTCCCTAATTCGTCGTGCTGAACGTTGTGGTTCTTGCACTGGATTTCTCTCCTTAAGAAAGCAAAACCGTAAAGCCAAACCCAACATAATACATAACATCTTTCAACACTCATTCTGGCTTGGTGGAAGGAAAGAGCATTCAACACACCGGAAACAAAGCGATACCTCATGAGTTAACAGGGTAACTGTATGAGAAGGAGACGGGGGAAGCAGTTTGCCACTGGGATTCACAACTGTACTTGGGAAGAGGAATGCCAGGACTCAGGCCCCCTGGGTTTGATACCCTCTTGTAGTGATAAGCCGCTTTTTCACAGCAGTTTCCTTATCGCCCTGGCTGATCAGAAATAAGGAACAACTCACACAGGAGAGAATACGTAGCCTAAGATTTTCCAGTTCGGAAAAGAGATAAGTGAGTGGGAGATGTAACAGGGGTCTGTAAAGTCCTAAGCAGCACAGAGGAGTTGAACAGAGGAAGTGTTCGAAACAGGAGAACTAAGGGACACCCAGTGATAGTATGAAGAAACAAGTTTAAACAGACAAAAAAAGACACTGTTTTCCGCAGACACAATGACGGAACTGTGGAAGTCGCTGCCACAAGGGGCTGGGGAGGACAAAACTGCATCTGAGTGACAAAAGGTTAGACAAAGTCACGGAGCATAAAGCAGCTACTAAGCCCAGCGATCAGGGACACAGTTTTGACTCGGGAAGTGTCTAAAACACTGGCAGCCTGAAGACGGGTTGGCGATGAGAAACGAGTCACTTTCCACGTGTCCTGGTTCTGGTGCTCTCGCCTGCGCATTGCTTACTGGCCGCTGTCGGGATCGGGAACCTGGGTGAGTATTAAGCCAGCAGGACACAGCTTCTCTCCTAACTCTTAATTACGTTCTCTAGTTTAAGAAAAAACAAAGTGCAGACTATGATGAAGTGAAAACAGAAATTGAACTGCTGCTAGTTTATCAAGTCTTGGGTGTTTTTTAATAAAAATACAGTTACAATCTCCTAGTTGGCTATTAGTACAGTAACCAGTAAACTACATTGTCAGGAAAGGCACTGACATGAAAAGCAGATTTTAAGTGAGTTTTAAGAATACACTGATCTCTACAAACTATTGCAACAGGGTATCTGATTTCTTGGTTTAAAGATATGTAGAAAACCAAACATTTTTATTTTCCCTTATTTTTTTTAGGTTTCAGTTTCATTATACATCCTTTCAAATGGCTGTTCTGGCTGATGTGGCTATCCAGTCTTGTGAATTCTACAAGAAAATCTTGTTGTTGGTTTTTTAAACAACTGACAGATGTGTTAAAGGATTAAAACAATTAACACAATCATCCATTACTTTAAAAAAGACTCCATTACAAAAAACTATTCCTGTTAAATTCTTTGCATTTGTTATTTTTGGTAGTGAAAGTCAGTTTCACAAATAGAGTGATATTCTTGCAAAGCACAAGGCGATGATCACAGAAAAACAAGAGATGGACAGCAATTAATGAACAACATCTTTTTTTTGTAGTTTTATAACTGCATCCAAAGATCCCAGTAAGAATTGTTTTCTCTTTGTTGTATAAACATAGAGGGAGAAAGTCTCAAGTACAGAGGTGTTACAGTCTGAAACCTTGGGTGTTCAAACATCTATGCATGATAGTAATTTTGTCCATGGAAACGGTTGTTCCCCGTGCTGTCAACGGACAGAACCTGGACCCTCCAGAGCAGCGTACCAGGGCAGCCAGGGCAGAACCAGCCCTGGACGTGCCAGTCTCTTCTCCCTGCACCCTGAGCCCTGGCAGAGACTCAGCACCTTGTCTTCCCTCACCAGCAGCCCTTGCTGTGAGCCCTGGTTTCGGGAGGCAAGGGCTTTACATGTGAATAAAGACATGGAGGCGAGGGTACAACACACGCCGGGTTTCATTTCAAGATCAGCTAAGCTAGGAAAGGCTGAGTGGTGAGGTGCCTAGAAGGTGAAGACAAGAAACTTGTGACTGATACGAGGTGGCAGGGGAAGGTGATTCAAAAAGGGGCTTCTATGGTCCATGCAGTCAGGATAATAAATTTTGCAGCGCCAGTTTGCATATCCCTAGGGAGGCAGAAAACGCAGGGTTTCATAACAGAGAGGAAGAACTCGAAATACCAAGACCGGAGACGATGAAGACATGACCAAAGTTTTGATGAAGCGGCTGGGAAAGAAAGTACAGCTTTTAGAACCGTTACATAGAAAGAAGCTGCGTCATTTCAGGTCTAGCCTGAATATGCATATTTAAAAAGAGACAAAATCAAGAATGACATCCAGATGGCAAGCTTAAAAGAGCGAGCACCATAGCACTTTATATAATGGCAGGAAAAAAAAGATTTCAGGAAGTGCTTGGGGGAAGGATCCAGAATTTTATTTTACATTGGCAGCCTGGCAAAGCTGTGGGTTTGGAAGGTTAGAAGACGTGTATGTGGTAAGTGACATATTGAAAGCTAAAAAGTGCTCTGTGAGAACATAATAGCCTAATTAAAAGAAAACTTGTTCACAGGCTTATCGCAGAAAGAAGTTACAAAATCTTTGGGACATGAGTCAGCATGGTAGGTAACTTCACCACGGAGTTAGTCCACTAGTTTAGGATTATATGTGTACCTAATGGTGGCACTTGTTTATTTACCTTGCTCTAACAGGCCTTAAACATCCCCCCTCGTACTGTGTGGATATCGTGACCTAAGAAGATCTGTGTGCTGCAATTCCCACCAAGAACTCCACCACTGACAATAAGAAGACGGGAGGAAACCAGCTTTCTCAAAGCCATAAAATAAGAAGCTTGGGAGAAAAGTTGTAAACAATTTGATTTCCCTTGGGATAGGAATGTGAGACCTAATTCAGAATAAAACGGGCAATAATTTTTCCTGTGTATAAAAATCCATGTGGATTATTTGTTACACTTATAATGAGCACCCAGAAACTGTAAGAAAATATAAGCCATTTCTCCTCAGACACACTTATCAGTTTCTATCTGAGTAAGAAGTAAAACTATTTTCAGCCAAATAGCTACAGCTTTTTATAAATGTTCATCTATTTTTGTATCTACCTATCCCAGTAAAGCAGTCTGTAGTAAACACTTCAAAATGTGTTATTTTCTCTGATGCTTAAATTGATCTACAAAGGAAAAATACTATGTCCCCCTTTTTTTTAGCCGTAATTTGTAAGGTGGGCTTGTCAATTTTTATTAATTATTATGATTACTTTAGCAATTCAGATGTATTTGTACCTGGTAGCAATTACAAAACAGTAACATCCCAAGAGAAAAGAGTAAAATAAACTGTGTAGGAAGAGGATTTTTAGACAAGCTTGTTTAAGTTTATGATGGTATATGTTTTCCCTAACACTTACATAACTGCACTGAGCAATTAACATGTAGGCGATGTTTTGGGGTTTTTTCAGAGAATGCACCAGCATCAGTCCTTTTGTGAGCAAGTCAGGTTTTGGACAGCCAGGCATTCAGGTGGTCCTCTACCAAAGCAAGCAATTCAAGCCTGATATTTTTTTCACCTATATTTAGATGTTATGTATTTATGTATATTTATTTATATATTTATTTCCTGATATTGCTGTTGATAAAAAACGAGCAGGAAAGAAACCCAAACTAGTACCTTTCAGACCTTCCCCACAGACCCTAAAAACATGAAAGTGAGCCCAAGCCTGCAACAAAAAGAAAATCACCTATAAATCACCTATAAATTACTACTTTCAAGAAGACCTTTACTCTGTTGGAAAGGAGGCCGTGCCTTCTCGGGTCTCTTTCCAGATAAAGTGAGTACAGACAAAGTGAGCATAGCTAAAGGGTACAACCGCTGGTTGTGACAGGCAGAAGCAGCAAGCTCGGGGCAGATGGCAGTTCTTCGGGCAGGGCAAGGGCCCTCCAGAGCAGAGTGGCCATGCCGACGCTGCACTGTGAAGCGTGGTGCCTTCAGTCCCTCACACCGGGAGCTTCCTTCCATCTACTTAAGCCTCCTTCCACCTACTGTGGTCACCACTGACCCGCCTTACCCGCAGTATGGGGCACACCAGAGCATTCCCCAGAGGCTGGCGAGCCCCACGCATGCCCTCAGGCGCTGTTCGTGCCCCTTGGCAGAGAGCTGCTCGAGACCATCACAAGCGTCTTCACGGCATCTTCTGAGAGCCGTCTCCGGGCCAGAGGGATGGGGCAAGGCAAGATCTTGCTGGCTAGGGGGGCCCCAGCATCCCAGAGGAGCTTGTGTTACGGTGGCTGTGCCTTGGTGGATAACGGCATCCCCGATTTCCCGATGCTGTGGGCACATTGAGCGCTGTCTCTCAGGAGCAGGCAGTGGCCATGCAGTGCCGGAGCAGCCCCCGTGAGAGGGCTGCTGCAGAGCCCTGCAGCTCCTGACCTGCTGCGGTGAACCCGTGGGTGGCAAGTTCAGGGTTGAGAGCTGAGGTTAACACCTGCGACTCTCTGTCCCCGTGCTCGTCTCGGTGTGCGTCCCCCATGGCAGCACATGCCGCCTGGATGAGGGCAGTTTGGGGGATTCGCAGCCTGCCAGGCTCACCCCAGCTCGCACCCCAGCGAGCTGCCCCTCTCTCCTGTCGCGCTGCAGGAGAGTCCCCTCCAGCCTGATGGTGCCTGGCAGCCGAATTCGCTTTGCCCACCGCCTCCACAGTTCGGGGGGCTTCAGGCGGGAACAGCCCAGCAGTGCTGTGAAAGACAATCCCTCAAACCACAGCTGGATTTCCTTGGCCAGAAAATGAGCTACCTTAATTGATGCACACAGCACAGTGCAAACGGAGCCTCTGCCCTGCACAAGACACAGGAACCGGGGTTTTTTTCTTCACCACCAAACGGCAAGACACTGCTGGTTTCCATTCCCCTCGTACAGGATATAAGAAACTTCTTATTTTCCCCTAACACCCAATAAGCCTATTTGCTTTCTTGCATTTATGATGTTTCCACAGAGCCATGAGAGAGAGGCAGGGTAACAAAAAGAGAGTTCCTGTGTAGGAAATGCCTGGATATCCAAAACAGCCTCTGAATCTCAAGCTTGGGAACAGCCAGGTTTTCACACGCCTTTCAGTCGTGCATGGTCCTGCTGCCCCAAAATGGAAAGAGGCAGTTAGCTCTTACCACCCGCCCCAAGAAAGCTCTGCCGCTCACCCTGTAAGAAGCCTGCGGGTTTGCGGGCACATCTTCGCTGGCTTCTGTTGCTTTCCTGCAGTCGGTAAGGTAGTGCGGCCAAGGGAGCTGCCATGTCAAAGCCACATCTCCACTACTCACACAGAGCTCCCACACCAGTAATGCTCTTCCAGATACACTTAGTTGTGATAGTTAGGCTTGAATAGAGAAAAGAAAGAGCGAGAAATTACTTTGGTAGATTGGACTGAATCAGCTGGGCCTGACAACAGTTGTTGTGAAGTACAGGGTGAGCAGTCTCAGAGGCATTGGTGGTTACCCTCAGCACTTCACAGAAGATAGGTGAGAAGTCCAGGAGACTGAAGAGGATGAATATGTTAAAAAGGGAGAAAAGGAAGAGCAGAGAATTATGGATCAGTCACCCTAATCTCGTGTTCTGGAAAAAGTATAAAAACAAGTAATTAAACTATTTGTAAATACCTGGAAGAAAACAAGGAGATAACTGACAACCAATATGTTCTTCTCCAAGAACAAATTGTGTCAAATCAAAATATTTTTCTCCTATGATCCAGTAACAGGCATTTGAGTAGGAGGAAGCAGTATACATTCTGTATCTTGATTTTAATAAAGCTTCTGATACTGTCTTCCGTGATGTGCTTATAAACAGGCTAATTCCGCGTGTTATGTTAGATGGCAGCACTAAAGCGGGAGCAGGGCAGGTGGGATCGCTGGACTCGGTGATCTTCAGTGGTTCATTGACAAAACTAAGGACAGTACCACACAACTATCCAGAAGACCTGACCCGGTCTACTATTATTAAATATTTCAGTAATAACCCAGATGATGAAACAAGAAAGCACATCTCCTACATTTTCAGAAGCTGCATGCTGGGGGAGAAAACAAGAATTCTGAACGACCACAAGAATTAAAGAAAAGTTCTAAAAGGAGAGAATGTAACTCAGAAACAACACATGCCTTGTTCCATATGTAGACAAGAATTTGTTAGCTATTTGATTGCAGTTAAGTATATTAGAAAAGAATGAAAAAAAAAAAATATTACTTTCCCCTTCCCTGGTGCCTTCCCTCCCTTCTTGGTATTATACAACACCTGAGCTTGAACTCCCTAACTTACATACTTTCAGAAATATCCTTCCTTGCATTTTATTTCTCTTGCTAGCTTACATGGCAATTTCCACCATAAATGCTTGTATTATCATTTTAGTATAAGTCCTTAGTATGATGGCCTACATTTCATTTTCTGCACATTTCCTTCTTATGCTGAGATCAAAGGAGAGCTAATGATTGAGGCATTCCGGTCTTACTAAAATTCCTGTCCTCCTTTTGCACTAAGGTAGTGTGTACTTGTGCTTCACAGCACTTCTTTAGCAAACTGCCGACTCCACTATTTCCTATAAACTCACTTTATCTAAGGCCGCTCCCTTGCAGCCTCCTTTCTGTTTCCCTTTACCCTTCATGACCCATTCCCATGCATCAATTTTCTGACGCGATTTTTCTAGAATTCATTGTCCCAGTATTTCTGTACCTCAGCCGGGTGCAGAAAGCTGTCTGGTTAATTCTGAGAACTCTAAATCCACACAGGAGCAAAATGCACTAGGAATCATTTACTGAAACGCATGACCTTGAAATAGCATAGTTCCATAGCACAGATGGAGTTTACCAGATGTCTGAGACTATGAAATGATGAGATTTAAAAGATTCAGTACTTCGGAGTGGTTTAAACAACTGAGATATCAGTATAGGGTAGAGATACTGGAGGTATATTTAAACAAGCACATTTATATATGGATCCTTGCTTTTGATGCCCAAACTAGTTTACCCACCCTGCCTCTACAGCGTGCGCTTACCTGTGCAATGCAGGTGCATCCTGAGGACAGCGGAAGGTTTGCCCTTTGTTTATACGAAATGTTTTTCCTTGAACCATCAGAATTGGTCTGGTGGTGACAAACCCTCTGTTGTTGGCTGTCCAATGTTTGGTTCTTCAAAACGTCATGTTCTGGTCTCTTGGTGGTGACTGAAACAACTGAAAATCCATATAATGTGGGATCAGCATCTAGCCAGAAGAGTTGTCCTTCAAAACACGCACATAATCTTTTAAATTTCCGGTGTTAAAAACAGGGCAGTAAGGATTCTCCACCTAGGTGGTGTCTTAAAACAGTACTGTTGTTAGCGATGGGGTTTGTACAGCAAGGTCCTGTCCATACAGACTTCCACAGATACATAAAGATTATTCTTTCTCTGGCTAAAAGCTGCTTGGGGACATGAATTTCTTTCAAGGAGACATTTTTCCTGACCCCACTCTCTTTTCATGCATCCTATCACCAAAATGCCACGTTTCTTCATATTTCCAAGATGCCCAAACAGTTGAAGCTTCCCTTACTATTTTGGTTGACACTTAGCTACTGACCATGGTTGCCTATTAAGCATAACAGGGCATCTCTACTGCTAGTAAATAAAGGACAGGCTAGTCCGTCTGTGTTTTCAAATGTCACAGCTTGCCAAAATCACTGCTATTGCTTAGTGAAACTCTGTTTTCTCAGCCTACAGTTTGCCTCAGCACTGTCATTTCATCATGTAAGGGTTAGTTGCGGGTGAACCGGAGAAGGTTCAGCAGTTCATTTTCTTTGGACGTGAGAATCGAGATGCCAATGTAAAAGTCCTGCAAAACGTGTCTTTTTCTCCTGTCTACCATTCTTCCTATTTTATCTTCCCATTCTGCAGCCAACTCCCTCTCTACTGATTTCCTCTGCCGGTCTTGTCCTCAGATTCCTCCACCAAGCCCTGCAGCCTAGCAGTCTCATCACACCCCCTGTACACCTCAACACACCAACAATGAAGCCACCTCCCTTTCCACCCTCTTCCCATCATCGACAGGCCAAGGAGCCCCTTCTCAGGATAGAGGGTATTCTCAGGTACTGCTGAACACCAGCTTACACCAGGAAGGATGTTCTTCCAAAACTCAACAGACACTACCCAAGTGAAATTGTTGTCTTCTGGCTTGCCCCAATTTAGGTATGGGGAAATAGGAGCAGAAGAAGAATTGCTGGAGGTGAGAAAATAGGCTGTTTCAGAGTTTCAGCAATTCCTTTTCCTCCTGCCCGAGGCTGCATACCCCAAGGAAACTCTGTATGCACAGCAGAATACCCTATACTCAAAATACCTTCTGTTTGGCTCCAGAGGCACTTGAGCTTTTGGTTCAAAGGTGATGTTAGCAGACTTTGCCAAATCTGTCCTGTTTTGACCAGCATGGCCTATTGCCAGGAAGCAGAAAAGCACTTGTTCAAATATGTGAAATTAGTTTGTACTGAGATTTCAGCTGAGGAATTAACATTTATTTTTTCATAATTGTATAAGTTGCTTTTTACCACGAATTTACAGAACCAGTATTAGTGGATCACACTGGTGGATTCTGTACCAACATGTCGTAAGACCCAGTTTCTGTCACACGGAAATTACCATCTAAATAGACAGAAGAAATATTATTATCCTGTTCGCAGACAGGGCATTCAAGCACGAACACGCTAAGGAATATGCCTGAGGATATGCAGAAAGCCTACATCAGTCAAGTCAGCCATACTGGGGAATAAACAACACAAGCCCTTTGCTTCTTCTCCAGACACTCTGTATCTTCCTTTAAATCAGCCTATTAATTCACCACCAGCAGCACTGCAGGTGAGGAAGCTGTTGAAATAGATTTTCTTTTTGTTGTCATTTTTTATGTACATGAGAACAAGGGACTGAAATCAATATGAATCAATGAGATCAATATATCTACTGCAGGAATTAATTCATATTTTAAAATTATATTGTGCTTGTTTATGCTCTTAAATCACTGAAAAACAGAATCTATCTGACAAGCGAAAATGTACCTACTGCTTACAGAATGGTGAAATTAAGGTAAAAACAAACAGGCCAGCTTGATAACAAGTGCATGATAAACAGACTTTTTACTGAAAAGGAGACTTTTCAGATATTTCCATGACATGTTGTTGCCACTTGAAATGTGGTGCCTTCTGGTGCTGTCTCAGAATATCTGGCAGAACATGTTGTATGTAATCAGATGCTATTTTTTCAATGTATAATTTTTTTAAATTCTGTCTTCTCTGATAAGCATCGTGCAAGACAAATGTTCTACTTGCTAAATAATTTCCTTCAGAAAAATCGAACAGACACATCTCTAGGATTTTCTGTTACTAGCAACTGCAACTCCCGTTTTTAAAAGTCCGTTACACAATAAAGCAAAATTTTCAAGAAGCTTTGGCTCACTAGCTAATCTTCTATTAAGGGAAAAGATGTAAAAAAAAAAAAACCCCAGTAGTAATCACACAAAATAATAATGGAACAAATGATAATGATCATTAAACCTACCATTAAATCTGAATTTACCTTTCTATTACATAGAATAAACAGTCACATGGAGGAGCTTACACTGTGAGCCCACTGAAATGTGGGCATTCACCACTCACTGAATTCACTCCTGTGCTTAAAATGGCACTTTCCTTTACTACCTTGTAGTAAATGAATGCTAATCAGTAATGTTCCAGCAAACTCTTACCCAACTAAACCGTTTCTTGGTTCCCCAGGTAGAACTTGTGCGTGGATATTTTGCAAAAGCGTTGGCAAGGCTAGGGCCTGACTTTAACCAGCAATGTTTTAAAAAGCAAAGGACGAAAAGGAAAGCGGTGAAAATGACCATCAGCGGAGACAACACTAAATAACACATTCAGTGGCGATGAGAGCGTTTGTAAGGTATCTCACCCTGAGCTCAGCACATCTTCCCTGGCCGTGGCAGAGCTCACGCAGAAAACCAGCAACTGTTTCTCACGTCACCACGCTGGCCGGGAGCCGTGCAGGGAAGCGCAGTAAGTGACCTGCAGTTTTCCTGGGTTCTGGCATCAAGTCTAGTGCGTTAGATTTGCACTTCTACAAAACAGCTTACAAGACGCAAGCAAATATTTGCACACTTGGCTCCCCAGAAATGAAAACATTTAAGTTCTCGCACTGCCTGCTAACAAGGCACGCAGTGAAATGGGAGTGGATCAGGAGATGCCAAGGTCCCTACAACCGCGGTATGCACTGCTGTACCCTTTTGGACAAGATGCAGTCTGGTTCCCCGGACAGAAAATCTGTGCATGAGGTTGGAAGCTCTGTCTTCCTGCAAGTTGTCTTTCCTCCTGCCACGTCTCCCCCCAGCCATCCTCTCTGGTACAAGGCCTCCCACGCACAAGCTTTTTGCTTCTGATCATATCCGTCCTCACTCGTTCCTTGTCCTGCACCTACAGGTGACACCGCAGGCCTGCTCTGCAGACCTCCTCACAGTGCTGAGCCCAGTCATGGATGGAGGCAGAACGAGAGGCTTCACACTGCAGTCACGGCAGCTCCTCTAGGAAGACACCCAGATTGAACTGGCTCTTCCTGGACAACCCTTTGCCTGGGGAAGAAGACAAAGGCATTAAGTTTCTGAAAGTCTCTATCTCTGTAATGACTTTGTCCCTTGTCCGCTGAAGACTCTGAGCCAGGGAGATGAGCTCGGACCAGTGTGTCAACCCGCAGCAAGGTGCAGAACTCCAGAACGGACCCTGCTGGCACCACCACCTCACCACCGCTGCGCTGGCGGTGGCCGCCCCTCGCAGTGACCTCTGAGTCCCACTAGCCAGTGGCCAAGCAGGCTGTGGTGAACAAACCCAACACGGGCAAAGTCGTGATTAAAGATCCTGAGGCCATCCTCCAAACCTTCTCAGTTTAGACTGCCCAAGTCAGTCACTGAATCCCCCCAGGCCACCACTCTCCCCAGGTTCCCTGTCGACAGGGCCCACTCTCCCATCCACCGCCCATCCCAGACCAGCTGCAACCACTTAGCCCCCACAGGCTACCACTCAATTATCAGCCGGGCTCAGCGGACCCACCAACACAGAGGTACAGACACCCTGGCAGGCTTCGCTAGAAGGCCTCGTGATATCTGTGTTTTCCCTGCCTCCAGGATCAGGTTCAAAGGCGACGCCGAAACCTTCTTTCCAAGTAGGATCATTCACAGCATATAGTGGAAGAGGCTGAAACCCCTCTGTGCTGTTGGGTGATGAAGCCATACCCACACAACAGTGGACGACGGGGCTAGTTTAACCACGTGCTGTGAAACGTTATGAAAAAGTGGAGTGTGCTTTTTTCTTTGACTGCGGTATGGCAGGTCCTGACTGACAGGCTCGACACAAGCGTGCAAACCACACAAGCTGCACAAATCAGTGCAGCCCCGGTGACTGCTGTGTCCTACACAGCTTCTGCAAGGAGTTGTGGCTAAGCCTTTCCACCCGGACCAGGAGAACAAGGGCTGGTTTCTTCAGCAGCTTTATGCCCATCTTCTGCAGTCTGTGAGTAGCTGGAGAAGCCAGATGACCCCCTGCGCCTGACCATGCCTTCATTAATGGGGTGAACTGAGCAGGGTAGGGTGGGCTCCAATTAACTACATGACTTTTCTACCTCATTCTGCTTCCTAGAGCAGGGGTTTAGGTTTGCCTGCTTTACCCGCTTGCTCCCCAGGGGACCTCAATCCACAGAGCGTGGTTACTCGGTGTCTGCCCTGGCCCTCTGTGTCTTTTTTGACCTTTCGAGCATTCTGGCGTGCGGCGAGGAGTGCTGCCTCCACAGCCCTCAGGAAACATCACAGGCTGAGGGCTACGTGTTTTGCTGGAGAAGAATGCAGCTGAGAGACAAGTGGCTGTGCCACGCAGCTCAGGAAAAGGGGGAGGGCGAGGAGAGATTTGCTCGCTCTCTGCTTCTCGGGAGGCGGTGGAGAAGGCAGGAGAGGGAACAAGGCTGCGCAAGCACCTCGCACGGATGGGGGAGCGAGACTCGGTAAGGGCTAGAAAGGCAAAGGGCGGAACCAGCTGGTTGGGTCCTGCAGGACAGAAGAGGCACCCTTTCACCAAGGAAACCTTCTCTGCCTGCCCACAGTGACACAAGACCCTCTGTCCTGTCCTCTCCCTTTTTTACCTACAGAGAAACCAGCCGTTTGCCCTGTACCGAGGCTTTTGGCCCAAACGCCCTGTTCGGGGAGTGGCCATGCCTTCTGAACCTCGTGAAAGGCCACCTGCACCTGAGATGTTGTGCCTCTCCCTTTCACGGAGAGGAGGTGCCCCAGCGGTCACCGTGTGGTGCGGAGCCTGCTGCCATTTTGTGACCCTTCAGCCTCCACCTAAAGCGGTCGCTGGAAAGATGGACATTACTCTTCCTCGTGCTCCATTAGTTGGCCTACCTGGCGCTTCTTGGGAGCATGTCTCAGTGGCTCTAAAGAGAGCCAGAAACTCTTCTGGCAGAAACTGCCACTTGCACCCCCCCAGTTGCCCCAACGAAGCAGCTCGTAGACAAGCAGCCCACTCGCTCGGGCTGGAACCAGAAGTACTGGCGCAGGGGACTGCTGGTGCAGGCTGGGGCTAGGAGTGGGCTGAAGAGGTTTCCTGGATTTGTTTTCTCTGGGGGTCTCTGTGGGGTCTAGAAACGGGATCCAAAGGGCACCTTCTCCTCGTGACTCTCCTGCATGGTCTGTCCAGAGCATGGATGTTCAAATGAGTGGCTGATTTAGTGGTTCCTCCTACTCAAAGATCTGTTCAAGGTGCCTGTACCACGTCATAACATGGCAAACAGCTGCCGTGTTACCACCCTGCATGGTTCTTTCCTCAGGTCTTCAGGGACACGGACACCTTGAACTTGTTCTCATTACCAGCTGGCAACCTCCTGATAGCGCTGCAATGCCCTTTCCTTCAAGCTCTAGGGTGCTCTGTGCTGGGTTTCCTGGGAAGAAAAGAGAATTGATGTTACCAAATCAAAAAAAAAAAAACAAGCAAAAAAACAACAAAAGAGAGAGCTAAAAGAGATAGGTGCTTCAGCAAGGGGGAACAGCGAGAGAAGGTGCAGCAAGCAAACCAGGGAAAAGATTAAGCAGGGGAAGTTTTAGGGAAGATGAAGAAGTGAGTTGCAAAGGTGAGAGGGCTAAGAGTCAGCAGGAAACATGAGGAGCCTGACAGGTTTTGGGCCTTCCTACATCCTGAAAAGCACCTCCGAGTGTCACAGGATCTCCCAGAGAACTTCAGTCCACGCTGGAGGATTTTGTGATGGTGTGGCTCACTTGCTGCTTTGAACGCTTTTGGAGTGGGACGCAGTAAGTTCCCACCTGAAAGTAGTTTGGTTTCCTCTAGAAAGGACGTAGTCTGCATGCACCAAATCAGCTCGGTGGTCCAAACCAACAGGCAGCAAGTGGGGACGACCGGAGGCATTCGCTCCAGAGCCACACCAGCACTCCAAGCCAGACTGCATATACATCTGCAGCCGACAGCCAGCATTGCTTAAATCGCAAATGTAGCTGCTGCTGTAAGGAAATTACAAACCAAGGACAAGACAGGGATACAGCCCTGAGATTAGACAGAACAAGCAGACTCCTGATTACAGCTTGGCACCAGATCAGATCACAGGCACAGTCAAACCAAGGACTGCCAGGAGCATCAGCCATCCCCAAATGCAGCGGGAGCAGGCGACTCTGTGGCTGCAGCTGCAGCCCCCGGCGGTGAGGATCGCTGGCCGGCTCTGGCCAAGGAGCCTCCTCCACAGTAGCGCTGTGCCCGAGGCAGGAGGAAGCAAGCCAGCTTGCTCCTCAAGAGGGACGTGAGAATCACATCGCCAGAAGTCACTAGATGATGCAGCCAAAAGGTGTGGTTTGTTCATTTTGTTTGGATTTACCTGATGTTATTGAAATGACAGAGATTCGCGTTAGTACTGGCATTAAGCTTTTTACACTTAGGCCCATAGTGATAGACTTCCAAATACTTTCATCAAGCCATGCCTTCGCATTTGCTGAGAATGCTTCTTAGTTTGTTGAAAGCAAGATTTCACACTGCATGTTTGACCAAACTTCTTTATAATACCTGCTCCCAGAAAAGTAAAGCCATTTCTCATTTCATTGTAGGAAGTCATAAAAACAAACCTGTCATTCATTCATGCCCCACAGGTTTTTTAGACTCTTTTTGGCGCTTGTTTTACCATTGGAGAACCTTTCTAGATAATTGGGCAATGAAGCGTTAACGCTTTCCGGGGCAGGGCGTGAGGGACAGGCTGTTTTCCAGAAAGAAACAGAACAATGTCTAATGTAGACAAAACTTCGGGTTTGTTCTTTGTTGACCCTTTAATGTGGCATATATCTGAGCAGGGATTCATCTTCACCACTTCTTTCTTTCATGTCAGTCTGGATTTAATAACATGAGCGGCATAGTGCAAAGACCATCTTTTCTTGCCATTTGGGAATGGATCAGACACGGTTACAGTCATTACATCCACAAGCAGCGTGATTGTATTATTTCTGTGTTTCAATATATAAAAAAAGCTGCCCTAGGGATAACAGGCAGGTCCAAGTAATGTACACATAACATATGGGTTCCTGCTGCGTATTTTTGACACTCCTTAACAGTGAGAATTAAGATCTATGGCTCTCATCTTTCAGCTGATAACATCAAGACAGGCTGCAGTGACTACACAGAGCCTTCCTGAAACCAGACTGGTCTCTGAGCAGACACAGCAGTTCATGTGAGAACTACTAAATATGAACAGATTAGAACTGCAGCTTAAACTGCAGTGTATATAGAAACAAGGACTATTTATTGCAGCAGATGAAGCTGTAGCCGATTGTTGTCTCTGACTTGGTTCTGTGATAAAGGGTCACGCATTTATTAGGGATATGGACAGAAACTACCAACAGCAGCTCATAGCTATGCAAAGAGGTAATCTCCGGTGGAAAAAAACCTAACCGTCACCAAATAATTAATCTTGCATTCCACTTGCCATCTCTCCCACACAAATGGGGGAAGGTGTGTCATGATTCAGATCACTGCCAAAATAGCACAACGTGGCATTTCTTAGTTTAATTGTTTCAACAGATCATTTATTTTTTCTGTAAGAATGAGTTTGATTTGAGTTCTCATCCTTGAAATACCACGGTGAACTTCATTAAACGCAGTTTACCTTCCCTGAATGACTAACAAGAGCGCCGGTGCTGCGGGAGGTACAGCAGGCTGCACGCTCTCCAGGCAGCTAAGCCAACACCGCACGTTGCCAGTCACAGCCATACCCTCCCGCATCCGTCAGCACGTGTTCAACACAGGACAGCAATGGTCTGTGGCAAGAAGAGAAGACTGCTAGTAAAACCCCAGGAAGGCTGGATTTTGAGGGAGAAAGCCCAGGGGAAACAGGGTGACCACACTGCTGGGAATTTGAATCAGATAGACTCCTACCTTCTACCTTTTTAATCATGAGCCTTAAGAGACTGCCCTGGGAGTCTCATGAGAACATCAACACACAGCATTGAGAAGAAGCCCTTGCGTGCCTGCTGCACACCTTACTCACATGTATAATTTACTCCTTTCTTCAGTCAATGCTATTTTTTCCCTTAGAAATGTCAAAAGTGGCTTCTTATATTAGTAGTTTCAACTCAACACTTACATATTGGGGATGTAGTAAGTATTTTAAAACAGGTTCATAATAAGTTCATAAAGCCTTTGTAAAATCTCAGGGCATTCAGTATGTACTTGTCTTTCATACATCAGTCTGGCTTTCTCAACAGTAAAAATGAAGACAACGAATCCCTAGCTGGACAATTACCTGCTTAAAACACTGGATACACACCCAACGCACTGAAATGCTTTTCAGAGAAACACACGAGTGCATGCTCGTGACTACTAACAAGCTCTTGGGTTTCCTAACCATGCAATTACCACATTAAAAGAAAAATACATGGTAATGCAAAGTCAGTTGTAGAAACAAATCAGAGTAATGGACTACAGTTTCCCAGATTTTTCCCTACTGAATGATAAACCTGTATTTATACCACTTACTAATACACTACATTGAGATTAAGATGAATTTGATTTGATCTCAATACTGGGTTCCTGAGCTTAGACTATCCACAGCAAGCACAACAAACGAGGAAGTTGGAAACCACAGCAAGGTAAGCAAAGTACTCAGCAATTCACCCCGAGAGTGCTGTTTTATCTATCCCTTCTTAGGGGATTAAAGCAACACTGATTGAAATTGGTGAGGATTTTACTGCAGAGTTAATAAGAATTGTGAACTATAAATTATGATAGAAAAAAGGGCTCCTGCAGTCACTGTGGAGGGCACGTGAAGAAACAGGAAATAAATTTACTTTTTAAGTGTTTTAGTGTTTATCAGAAAGTAATCTGTAAGTTCATACAGAGTGCATTAATTCTCCATGACTGATAAACAAAGGCAATTCCCTTTCACCTTTACACTGAGATAGCCTTTCACTGCACTTCAGCGGGGCAAGCCACAGGTCACAGGCAAAAGAAGATTTCTTTAAAGCAACACGGTGTCACTCACCTTATCTGAGTCATCAAAAATGGAACCTGAACTGTTAGAGAGTCCCCAGGACCTTCCTTTGACATTGCCATAGAGATTGGGTTCCAGCTTTTAGAAGTAATATTCACACTTCACCACTGCAATGAAATGTTTGGATTTATTTCACTAGTAATAATAAAGTAATATGACAAATATAGGTACGCAAGACAGGAGGTATTCTGTGGTCCAGCAACCAATATCTATATTTATTTAATGTTTTTAAAGGCCAAACCTAGGAGAAGTGAAGCACAAGGACTGAGATTCAGCAGCTGAAACAGAAATCAGTAGAATGAGAAAAGCAAAGAGTGAACCCACAGCACATATGACAATGCTGAACAAATGTGAAAGCAGAGCTGCAGTCTGTCTTGCAGTAGCCCTTCACCTCCACTTGAAATCCTGGAACAGACAGCCATGACTTAGCTAATATACACATTAGGGATAAAGAATGGATTCACTTACACAGTATTTGCAGTGACAGTAATTTATTCAAAAAAAAGCAGCTCATGCCCACCCTGTCACAGATCTCTAATAAACAGATTCTATTTATCTCTCCACCTACTTCTTATTCCTGTCTTCCTTGCCACCCATTATTCTCTCCACAGTCAAGAGTCACAGCATCTGATGCATTGCTTCACTAGCACTTATTTCTTCAGTTAAAATCTCACCAGCGACATCCATCACCATGAAAGCTCGGTCACCACTCAATAGGATTATTGCTGACCTCCCTCCATGACCTCCCAAACCCCTCACAGCTCTTCCTTACTTTGCCCTAGGCTGGTCACAGTAGAGCTCTAATAGCAAGTCATCTTCCCCTTCGCACTGTCTTGGAGTCCACTTCTTTCAAGGAATTCCTTTTCTGGCCTCCTGCCTTTGCGTTCACGTTTCCCAGCTTCAGTAACTGACACAATCTCACTTCCATCATCACTGCCATTTCTCCCTTTCTTTCCTTAAAGCTTTCCTAAGCACCTCTTCATGCTGAAACTCTGCATCTTTGCCATCATCCCCTTTCTTCAGCTGCAACATGCTAAAAAGGAGATTTTGTTCAAGCACTTTGAAGACAGAATTACAGTTAATGGAAGTTTTTTTAAGATCATACATGTCTAAGATCAGAGATCATCTATCAGTGTAACACAGTGTCTATTAAAATGTGTCCTCAAGCTATGTTTGATGCATCTGTAAAATGGGAAATAGCAATAATACTAAGGAAAGGGGTAATTGCTGAGAATTTCCAAGAGCTGTAGCACACGCCAGGGATAAAAGATGGAGATGGCAGTAATCAAGGTTAGACTTGTCTGCCTGCCGCTCATGGTGAGATTTTGCACTGAGCTCTCCTGATGCTCGTCATCACCAAGAGGACAGAATGAAAACCCGTTATCCTATAAGTTAAGATGAATAGCTAGTAGGTGTGATGGGAACATCTTTCGAGGCTTGTAGTTGCTCATTTTCCCAAAGCAAAGAGGAAAAAAGCGTATTGTGCATCAGAAAAGTAAGAAAGTATCCTCAGGCTTCTCCTTCTACACTGTTACTCATGCACAATCCGTAGCCCAGGGTTTTTCCTTAGGCATTATCAAACCTAGAGAGGGAGAATAGAATTTAAAAGTTCAGGACATCACTAAGAGCATGGTTAGGGGAGCAATGCGGGAGGGGAGTAGTGGAGGAAGGGACTGGGAGGTAGAAAACAGTGTCACAGGTTAAAGTCATTTTAAGTAAAAAAACCCCGAACAACAAAAAGCAGGGAGTGGGAAGCTAGTGAACGTGGCTAAAAATGGAGTTGAAATGTAAAAAAAAGAACCGTGAACGTCAAAATGTTCCGATATCTAATTTACAATCATTCCTATCATATACATACTGGGAACAAAGCAAAGACATCAGAGCAAAAGAAATGGAAGAGTGTAAAGGAGACAAGAAAGTCTAAATGAAGTGTTCATTTCAATGTTGAACTGTTTCATGATTTTCCCAGTTTCACTAAAAAAGATCATTACAAGCAAGTAGCATTTTCCAGAGGGAAGCTGGTTAGTTTTAAAAAAAATTAAAATATTATCAGCTCTTGGTATAAACAATACTCGTCTCTGTGCCCAGACATGTTGCCTTTGGGAGCAAAGCAGGTTTTCTCCCCCCATCTGCTGTTCTTGGAGGGATTTTACAGTATTCCCTCACGGTGCCTCCCCACGGTTCCAGTGAAGAACTTGGTGTAGTCTGGGGCTACGGATAGATCATGATAAATTTTATAGAGAGGAAAAAAAGATGACAAATCTGGTTCTAGAAAGTTAACTTTCAGGTCATCTGCTGACAGGTTCCATACTACTGCCAGATTACTGTTTTAATTAAGGTACTGCCTAGGAATATCAGACAGAAATTAGGAGTCTATTTCTGAGCACAACGTAGAGATAAATAACATCAATTTCACCACTTCTAATCAGAGAACAAAAAAAATGCTAGCCAAAAAAATCCTGTGCCCAGCTCAGACAGTTCCATCATGGAAGCACATGGTCCAGGAGTCGGTTTGGAGGCAATGGAGACACCAAATGGAAAAGGACAACAGGGGCAGGCAAGAAAACAGGCAACCAAAAAGTGAATGAAATCTAACAGGAAAGCAGGACTTTGAGGACACAGCTCCTTGTTTGCTCACCCTCTGTCTTCTAAAAGCTGTGCTAATGCTCCCCACAGTACAGTTTGCCGTAGGGCCTTTTCATTAGTTCTGTCTGGTTTTATGCAGGGGGAGTCACTCAAGAGTTAGATAACGGAAAGTAATATTAAAGGTTATGAAAAAAACATGATAGAGTTCAAATTTTAAACAGACTTGCAAGCGAGCCTTGCCCTTACCTCTTCACTGGAGGAGAAAGGTGGAAACTTGTATTGCAAACCGCTGATAAATACCTGAGGTAATAATGACTCTCAAGTCAACCACATTTAAGAGGTTCACTGGAATTTTCTGCTTTTCTATTGAAGGGTCTTCTAACTAACTTTTGCAGTTCATTCAGTATGAGGTCCTACAGATCTACAGACATTATATAATCTTCCCTAATTGCTATCAACCATTACTTCTTCACTATTCATCATTTTTTCATACTCTGATAGATTGCTTGTCCTCATTTTAATCAGTCAACTTATCCCCCGAGTCAGAATCTGTATAAATGTCAAGTCAATACTTAATTCTGTTAAGGTTGAAATTGAAAACCTTATCTCATAAACCCAACTACGTCTTGCAGTCTGGGCTCTGAGTCAAAGTCAGGTGACGTGAGGGAAAGCTCAGAGAATCGGAAGAAATTCCTGGAACATTTTGTAAGCGAGTGACAATAAGTTGCGTGTCCCACCAAATTCCACCTCAGGTAGATCCCTGCCACCCTACACTAGGGCATACTGTCAAAAGCTTACCATTTCCAGTAAAGATTACTGTATTTTAGTAGGAATTTAAGGGATATTCTGCATCCATTAGTGGCCTGCTCAATGCTGAAAGGCTTAATGAATTGCTTGAGATATCTACAATAGTATATTATCACTCACTTATTGGAAAAGTACCAGGCAGGTTATCAAATTATTATCTTTTTATATATTTTTTTTTAATTAATTACTAAGGAGACACTGCTTTTAACTGCAGGGAATTTCAGTAATCATTAAATACATAGAGATCACAAGTCATAGAGAAATTAAAAAGAAACATATAAAGGTGCCTTCAGACAACAGTAGATCCTGAATCCACAAAGATTTTCTAATATCAAAGCTTCAAGAGGCCACCATTTTTGTGATTTGGCAGGAAGAGAAGAGTGGAGACTTGCACTCCTGCTTAGATGTTTGCTGGGAAGTCAGTCTGCCAGCATGGTGACTTTTTTCTTGATGGTTTAGATAGATGTAAGATTGAATTTACAGCTAAATTAGCTTCATAATATTAGTAAATGAGACTGCACTGCTCTGTATTTATAGTCTTCTTGGAAATGTGAGATTCATCTGCCCTTTCTGAGACAGACATCAATGAACCGACTAAGAACTCCAAGCCAAACATTTTCCAGAATAAATTATTTTATCTTTTTTTAGGTTCATATGATTTTACTTATTTTAGATATAATCAAGGGGAGGCACTAAAACCATGGGGTTTTGAGCTGCTGAGTACCCTGCATTTGCTGTGAGAGATATGCTTAAATAACCCATGTAGGATATATCCCTGGATGGGACCTGCTTAGCCTCTGAGAAGAAAGGAACATTTTGTGACTTCTCACCACCCCCTAGGACTGCTTGACAGGCACTAGTAAGGAAAATACAAACAAAACAAAACAAAAAAAGCTGAGCTGGGAAACATAATAATTTCTCATTTGAACAGATCCTACAGCAGAGCAAGTGCAACCTTAGAAGTGTCACCACTAGACCTGGGCATTCATCTCCCTGGAAAGTGTCCTCTCTTCCAGTGCCGGTTGGGCCCCGTAACTGCTAACTCAGGTCATCAATATCTGGGGAAAGATTGCCATTTTAAAAAAATGGTTTGTTTTAAACCAAAACCAAGAATGTTAAGACAGATTCATAGACTTATAAAAACCATAAAAAACCCATTTCTCAGACACAGGTCTTCAGGTGTTAGCATGGACTTCAATAACTGAATTCCCAAGTAGTCTTGAGGCATGACCAGAACAACTTTGGCAAGATCTCCCATCCTGAGCAACCGGGCATGAATTTTCACTCCCTCAAACATAAAAAAACCTCTGCTATTGACTAAAACCAAAACCAACCCCTCCCTCATTTTTTACAAGTCACTTACTCAGAGAAATAGGGTGGGGTTAAAGTGTCCTCGCAGTAAGGGAAGGGGGATGCAGAGCTACAACAGAAAGGGCACAAAAATCATTATTTTGTTATCCTGCATGCTGGCAACCATACCCCCATTGCCCATTATCCTGCCTTCAGACACAGATCGCACCAGGGCGCTGCAGAGAGCCCCTCCAGCTCAGACCAACTTGCGCACTCCTGCGCAGCAGCGCATCATTGGGCTATTTTGGGGTTTGGCAGAGGGCAGAGACTGTTTGAAATCACAGTTGCCCCTCCTGAGCAGTGAGATTCAGAAAGGATTTTTTTCCCCTAAGTAGGACACTTTAAGAGGATTTGTAAGACCTGTTTAGGAAAATGAGGAAGGGTCCTCGCCATTCTCCTTTTTGTCTTGCTATCCAGCAAATGAAAGACAAAGTAACCCTAATCTGTAGCTTCCAATTTACACCTGTTTCTTCGATCAGCTTCTCACCGAGGAAGAGAAAGACCAGGCTGCCACCATGCTACAGCCGGTGAGAAGGTCAGACGCGGAGCTCCTGCAAACCCGCGCTGCCATTCTGCCTGCCGCAAACCGGCTGGAGAACTCGGAGTCGCTGAGGGTTAAAGCACACTCTGGGACACAGGCTTGGCTAACTGCTGTTATCCAAACAAGTTGGCAGCAACTCCCTTTTCCACTGAAAAGAAAGGCTCCTGTGTTAGGTTTGATAACTTCACTTTTCATTTAATAAGTCTCCTCAGTATGACGTGAACTGAAATGAGAATCCTGCATTATGGGCTTAAAGGCATCAGCTTTTTCACCTATTTCAATGCTTTTTAAATTATACAACAGAATACCTGGGAAGTACTGGGGTGGAGTACATTAGGTCTTAGGAAGATGGGTTTCTAAGTCAGGCTCTCAGCTTGATTTGCTTCCCACTTTCGAGCTGCTACGTTCACCGGCTCTGTTTTGTTTAGCCTTTGTTGCAGTCTCTCCTCAAACAGTGAATTCCTCTGCACAGGGGTTGTCTCCCACCGTGTGTGTATGGAGCCCAGCAAGATAAATCTCCATCCAGGTCTTGCTGAAATACAAGTGATCAGCTAGTTTGATTGTAGCTGGGGATATACCTCACTAAAACAATGGGATATAAATACTGACCTTCGTTTAAAATGGCTTCAAGAAATCAGTAAATTCCTGTTTGAGAGCTGATACTTGAAATAATAATCTCCAAAATATAGCACACAAACCCAAGCAGAAATGCAAGCCTAGCTAGGAACCCGAGCGCGGCAGGAGGTATTTGTCCGAGTCCTGCCTTGGGTAGGGTGGCGTGTCCCTGGGCACTCATGCGCACATATGTAATGCAAAAGAGGGGCACAGAGCACAGAGAGAAGGAAGCTCACCCTGAACAAGCATGGCAGCGTGATCATGAACACCACCACGGAGAGCGAAGGGGTGTTGGCTGTAAGAGCATGGACTGACAGTCTCTGCTCCAGTGGCTCTCCCACGCTCAAGGAAGGACGACTGGCTTCTCGAACAAACAAGATCTGTTCCTAGCAGTGCCTCTCTCTTTCAACAGTTTCTCTGCAGTGAGACAATCAACAAGATCCTGATTTTTTGGCTAGATATGCACATCAAAGAAGTATCAATATTAACAACGCTTTTTAGTGTAGCAGAAAAAGAAATATCAAGACAAATAAGCCAGGAAAGATACACATGTGCTGTGTTTGTTCCTGAGCGATGACAAAAAGCAGGTGGCACAAGCTCCAAAACCTCACTATTTAGAAAGCCTTTCTCCCTTGATTATCTGCTGTGCTGTGACTTTTATTCTGCCTTTGCTGCATCAACTCACAAGTGATCAGTCAAAAAGAAACAATACTGATTTTCTGAATCTATAAACACCAAAAGCTCTCCACGAGCACAAAGGACCGGAGTCACGGCTTCATGCAGCAACCCAGACCTGCAGCGACACCGTGTAATTCTGCTTCCTTTTTTCTCCTAGCAGAACAAAAACTAGACTTACATCCTGAAAGGAAGAGTCACCAAAGGGCGTGTTAGGTGACCTAACAGACCTTTTGCATCTCTAACATCTGATTCAGTGCAAAGAAAGCAGACCTGTGAATCATGACACTGAGCTGAACAAGCAGTGACACGGCTGGAGCCAAAAGATCTCCAAACATCTCCACTCTACCCATTGCCTTATCATAAGCATATAACTAACAGAAAAAGATGATGTGTTCGAGACAGAAACACCAAGCAGAAGGCAGTGTGCCTGACCCCTCCAGCGGCATGTTTCCCTACAGAGGTAGCAGTCTTTGGGCTAAAGACTGTGTGGGCAGGGCATGGAAAAGAATCCCAAACTTGGTACCTTGCAGGTAGGCGGAGGATCTGATTCACCTTGTAATCATTTGTAACAGCCTGCAGCCATAGGCCAAATACTTTCGTCTCCTCAGATCTCATAAGCTAAGCAGCGTTAGCTGGATCAATATTTGCAGTGGAAGGTCTCCAAGAGGCACGAACGCGGGCAGGAAGCGATGCCGATGGGAGCTGGGCTCGACCCAGCGCTGAGCCAGAACTGCAGGACGAGGTTTGGAAGGAGTTACTCTGGCAGTGTTATTGCTTCTTACACAGGGCTGTAAAGGGCAGCCCTGGCCATGCGTGGTCAATAAAAGCACCAGGCCACTTTCTCTCTGAATAGGGTTTCCTGATACCCTGGACAAAGTCCAGCCTATGCAATTGCATCCTAACCCCTTGCCACAGCTGCAGCTGGAAACAACACGGATTCTCCCTGCTAGCAAACCCGGCATGGGTCCCTGGGCTTGCTTTATGTGCTGATCAAATGCAGTCCAGAACCACGGTGATCCGCAGTTCTATTTAACTTTACAAATTTAACAGGCTAAGGCTGCTAAACTTGGTCTGAAATCTCAGACTGATTTCAGTAAAACCTAAGGATATGGTTAAGGAATGCATTGGTTTTCTTGAGCTGTTGTCTCCAGTTAAAAATAATGTGCCAGTAGATAATGCTAAGTTTGAAATGAGGATCTTTGCACATGCTTCAGCCCATTTTGTCTATTTTGGGAATGGCCAAAGGATTCAAGACTGAAAAAATAAGTACAAGCAAAATACAGTTGTCTCCTTGTTACTGAAACAAACACTAAGTCATATATTATCATTGTCATAAAAAAGACTTCATTGGGACAAAGAGACTCAATGCTACAGCCTGCAGCAAAGATACCATTAATAAAATAAATCACATCATTCACAACTACAAGTGTTTCACTTTAAAGGCAAAAAATAGGGAGAATAGGACTGTGTGTACTTGGATGAAACAGTACAATCTGTATCAGTGTACTGCACACATCAACACTGCTCATACAATGAATAAAGAGGAAATGCAACACAGTCAAATAACTTTATTAATCTTCTGCACAATGACCTTCTGCTAAACTCATATAACGAAAGGTCTACATGCTATATAACCTATCAGATTGCTCCCCCATGAATAAATAAAATTCCACAGAAAAAAATGAGAATGGAAGCTCAATTACTGGTATCTTTTAAGGCTAGTGGGCAAATATTTCAATACAATATAAGATGACGTGGGGCCAAATAGGAGCATACTGAAGTTTTTCAGCATAAGCAGCAAACTGCTACCCCTCCTGTTACCACCAATTTCAGCCAAATTTCACATACTACTTGAGATTATTGGGTTTTTTCCTTCATGCAAATCAGCAGGATGGAGGATAGAAACCCAAGCAAGTAGCTTGCTTTTCTCAAGGATTTTATGGTCATGCTTCTCAAATGAGAAACCACCAGGCCAGATCCTTCATCCAGCTAAGAAAATGTGGTGGCAATATGAAGTGCATTTTTAAACGAGACAGAGGTTCTAGCATAGAGCGCCCAGTGTGCGAGGAGACTTTTTGGTGCCAGCTCCCTCAGAGGAGGAAGATATGATGTGACAGGAGCAGGGCTGATCTGAAATGCACCATGTCCAGTCTTCCTTTAACACAAACAACTTTAAGTAAGCCTGAGGTTGATTTTTTTTTTTTTTTTTGGACAGGAATGGTTCTGAATTGGAGAGATGCAATAATCTCTCTCTGTTAGTTCTGAGGTACGGACTGGGACTGACCCGACATCGATTTGGTTATTTACACATGAATGCTGTGAACATGAAATGTGTAAAGAAATACTTTTTAAATGCTAACCAGACTCCCAAACAGCTCACAGACAGACTCAGAAGCAGTCAGAAAATATTAAAAAAGTCCAGAAGAGTTGCTGAGAAAGTGAGATCAAATTGTCAAAAGATGAATTTGCTTGAAAAGAAAGCTCTGCATGAAGGCTTGAAGGTATAAGCAAAAGCTGAGGGCACACCACACTCATCAAAAGATGCCATCAATCAATTCTCTAAACGAGGAAGGCTTCTAAACTTTTCTAGATGAGCCCCATCAGAAGAGAGAACAGGGCAAACACAACCACTCTACTGCCTTGCAGGGATATAGGGAAAGAGACAGTCGTTCACATATCTCCGGTCTGGGGCACTACAAGCACACAGGCACGCTCACTTTGTGTACCAGCAGCAGAGATAAGGGCACACGCGATGCACCTACGTGCACACGTGTGTGTGCGACTCACACCACCGGAACGGCTCTGCTCTTCACCTGCCCACGTGGTCCTGGCAGGGACCCTCTGCAGGAGTGTGAAGAGCCCCCACCCTAGAGTAAAGTCGCAGCCAGGGGCATCTTTGGGGAGCAGAAACAATCCTCCAAACCTCAGACCCCCTCCAAAATAGGATAAATATGTTTTAGCTGCGTTGGCTCCAGATGAATTAGAAAAATAAGAAATAATTAAAACCGACTTTACGTCAGTAAAACGAAGAGCTATGATCACATGAATATATATGGACAACAGATCTGCTACAAAAGGGCCTGATTCAAAGTCCATAAGGAAAGTTATTTCAAACAGCATTCTCCACAGCAGCATTCCCTTTCATAGCACAGAAGAGATGCGTGGCTGCATTCAGGATATCCAAGCAGAAAGCCCAGAAGCAGAGTAAGAACCAAAGTGTTTTTATGTCAACAGAAAGGTAGACTTCCTTCTGCTTTCCTTTCTTCTTCTTTACACAAACACATTATGCAGTGCCAAAAAAAGGAGAAGGAAATGAAAAGAAAATGGATCAGCTGAAGCCTCCAGGAAAGATAACCTTCAAAGGAAATTTAGCGGAAAATTGAAGAAAATAGAAGCTGAGATTTCTCTTGTACCTCATGGCTACAGAAATAGATAAGTAGGAGAAAAGGCTGCAAGCAGCATTGCTCCTTTTTGTGACAAGAGAGAAAGCCCCAGATACATTCCATCAATTCCAAAGGGAGAAAGATAATGAGAAATTAGAAATACCCATGAATAGGTTTGAAGTCTACTGCTTCTGGACACACATCATTGACAAGGACATGCAATTTCAACACAGACGAGAGAGAGAGAGAGAGAGAGAGGGAATCAAATGATCCATACATGACACACTTAAAAACTCACAGAAACACCCAAGCAAACTTTTAGAAGTTACCAGTGCTATCAAACCTCTATTAGGCTTTCAGAAACTTTTCCCTATTATTACAGCTATATCTGTGAATAAGTAAAAAACCTACTACTCCATCTACAACCCAACACTCCTGAGATTGTGGCATCCGAGTATAGCTACACTAACGACAAAAAATTAACACTTGCTTCCATCAACTTGTTGCTGCCTGTGTAGGGGAGGGAGAATCTGGAAAAGGAAAAAATCGCGGGAAAAATCTGAGACACAAACATTTAACAGTAGTATCTCGATTTGAAATTAACAGCCATTCCAAGAGACAGGGTTGTTTTGTTTTGAGTGGGTTTTGGTTTTGGTTTTGGGGGTTTTTTTTCAGCAGAATAGAGGCTGATCACTGGGCAAGCAGAGGGCTTGGGGCAAGAACTCCGGTGTTCCCTTGGCTATACTGTCTTGATTTGGTGGCAGGGAGAAAGATCAGCATTTTCTTTACAGTTTCTGGGCTTAATTAATTTGCCTGTTATGGCGGTGTGTCCCTGAGGTGGGGGAAGTCTGCTGGAGGGTGAAGAAGGCAGAGAAAACAACATGAGATTGCCTTCTTTAAAATGAGGGAGGAGGAGGAGGGATTAGCAGAACCCAGAAAACAGGCGCTGCTGGTTTGTGCAGGGGCTGCAGGCGTGTGCAAATATCCTGCCCCCACCCCCTGCCTGAGACCAAACCATCCCACCGCTGGGCATCCTCTGGTACTCACAGAATTAAAGTTGATCCCAACAGCAGGAATCTTAACAAAGGGTAGCCATGGAAACAAGGCACTCCTAAAAAAAAAAAAAAAAGGCTTTTCTGCAACATCAAGGGACTCGCTGGATACACCTCATTTTCTCTCATGCATTTCCATTGTAAACAAGAAAATGAAGCATCTGCAGTTTTAAGATGACATTTGCAAATGACCTGAATCCTTCAAAGCATTGTCATCACAGATAAGGCACCCAGTTGGAGAAGTAGTGGACACACTTCCAGTGGTCCAGCTTCCTTCCATGGATGCTGGCCTGTGATCAGCGTTGGCAGTACTCTCACAAAACAAATAAATCTTTAAACAATAAGCTACAGATTAAAAGCCTGAGAGGCTCCCCTGTGACCCATGCAGAAATAAGCATTACAGAGAGGGCGGGAGACCAGTGGTGCAGAAAGTTAAGTCACTGGAGACACGAGTTCATATTTGATGCATGGGTAGAGGTGAAACGGGCTCAGACACTTCAGGGATTTGTTCTTACTGCAGCACTCGTGCCCTAGCCATTTCCTCGTGATCAGAGTCCAAGGACTGGAATAGCGGGTGTGCTGCAGGCAGAAAAAACCGAGGTTCAACAGAAGCGCTGTGTAGAAATCTGTACTTGGTACCTGCTCTGTCTGTTGTCAAAAGTACCGGTCACCTTGCGTTTAAACACTAGCTACACTAGTGAGATTAGTGTAATACTAAACCTAGAGTGGATCATTTCTGCCACTCACCAGTGAAGGACATGTACTTCCCCTTCTCCTTATCTCTCTCAGAATCAGATAAAGTGTCTGCATCTGCTGGTAACCATCCCTCTCAGAAGCGCAACTATATATTCCGAGGGACATCCAGAGGAATACAAGCAGCGTGAGGACATGTGCTGTAATGGACAGTGCGTATGTAAAGTAAGGTGTGCTGCCCCTGACTTTCCAAAATTAAAAAGGGAAAACATGGGCAGTCCACTCTTAGCTGTCATTGATGGGAAATCAATTCCACTCCAGTGTGATCAGAAAAGAAGTACCTGTTCCAAAAAACAGAGGAGTCAGTTGTCATCTTTTTGAAGCTGCTGTTTCTACCGACAGCGCACACAGCAAAAGAGAGCAACACAAGTCATTTTGGCAGCAGCCAGCCCTACACCGTGACCCGGCTCAGCTCAAAGCACAGGAGAGGAAAAACCCAAACAGAGGTAGAGGCCTCGAGCAGCAGCGCTCTCCGCTTCTTTCATGCGCACAGACAGTACCATCGCACGCAGCGCCGTCCTCAAGGGAACTGACCATCACACGCACTGACTCCAGACCTGCTGCTGCTCAGGACCTCAGGTGCATTTGCCTGGTGAAATAAGAATAATTTCATTTAAAATGTACTAATATCTCAAATCCGACTAGCTATGAAAAAGGAACACTGCCACAGGACTCCTACGTGGTATGAGGCATTGGATAAGTAAAACCAGGTCCCTTTCTATTAAAAACAAAGCAAAAAATAAAGCCAACAATGTGGGTGCATAAATGGATTTTCCCCTACGGCTGACATGGAATCTAAATTAAACGAAATTGTTTTCATAATTTGCAACCTCTGGTTTCTCCATAATTACGATGTTGTGAAATGAGCAGGAACAGCTAGCATATACCCACAGGGAAGAATTACATTTAGTGACCCTATAATGATCCAGGATGAAGAAGATGCAATAACGGAACCCACAGTATTCATTAATGAATAAGATCAGTAAGAAAGGAGGAAGCTAGAGTTAATGAATGTATCTAGGATTTTGATGTAGAAGCTGCAGGCAGAAGTAGCCAACAGCTTTATTCCAGCAATGGTCTTAGCCATAAAGCACTTCATTAAAGGCAATCATCTTCTGAAAATGCCCCAAACTCTCCCCATCTGCAGAAGACTGGATAAAAAGCTATTTTAAAAATATTTTGCCTTTAAAATACAATGTAAAGAGATGCTATTAGCTATTACACATGAAACATTCTGCTAAAAACTAATCTTAACCTCATCTGATTTTAGAGTTGCTACTTCCATTGGTTTTTCCCTTGCACTGCTGAACACTCTTTCTGTTGACCATCGAAATTAAAACAATCCCTCTGTGATACTGTGTTCTTTTTTCATCTGCTATTATTCTAGGCCTGATAAGTGTTTATCAAAAAAAAGTATAAGCAAACCACTAACACAGGTGACTATGGAAAATTACAGAATTACAGAAAGTTAGAGGGAATTTCCCTTCCTACACATAATATTCCCTTGTTTCTTTCTCACAACGCCTTGCTCCTTGGAGAATGAGAATATACATAACACCAGGTAAAGAGAGGGCAAAAATCATTTGAAGCTTATATTATGGTATCACTCAGATAACCCAGTCACAACTGATAGCACAGCATATCATGGTTCAAACATGTCTAGCACATGTTACAGACATACCATCCCTGTCTCCATGAAGCTTATCAGACAATCTAGATAAGATTCAAAACACAATTTTATGGTGGGAAGAGCTCATCTAGTTAACACAGTGTTCTGGCTAAAGCACAGTTTGAGGGGTACCTTTTGGGAAAGGCAAGTTCCCCTTCGCTGACATGGTTTGCACTAATTAAATTGCGGTTGCACATTTGCACCTGCGACTGATCTGTACTAACAAAGATTTTGATCTGTGTTCACGCTTTGACATGTAGATACAAAAGCAGAGAATAAACTTTAGCCTGCTCCAGCATCATTAAAGAATGCAGTATTCCATACGTGCGAACTCTATCCTGCCTACTTAACACTCCTACCTTACAGGATTAAATATACACTTGCTTCTAGTGAATAATTACATCTGGTATCAAAACTTGATGGTGTACTCTAACTGCTTGATAGAACTTAGGAGAAGGATGAGCATCATAGCTGCCATTTTATTCCAAGCCCATTGCTGAGCAACTACATAAGAAACCCTTCTCCTTACCCTCAGGGACTAGGCAGCCAGCAGCATTCTGAGCTGCTAGAAAATTATTACTCAGAGAATAGTATTCTAAAGAATTTTCTAAAAATTCTTGGTTTTAGAAAATTATTCTTAGAAAATTTGAATTCTTTATTAAAAATAATCTTCTGTCATTACAAACAGTATTATAAGCAGCAAACAACTGGATGATTAGCATTTTCATTGTGCATTCAAAAGTCCTCACTGATAACTAAAGAGGGTAAGACTCCCTTTAGAAAAGTTTAAAGCACATGCCTTTCTTATGTTCAGAGCTACCAACAGAAGTTAATAAATATCTCAGAGACTCATTTCATTCTCTCAGCAATCTGCTAGATGAAGAACTGCAAAGCCATTTATTTTGCAAAATCCCATTAGTTTTTGATAAACTCTTTCAGACGAATGGTAATTTTGAATGATTCACCTGAAGAAAATAACGCACCCACACTTTCAAAATGCCATTGGGGTGAGGTCAGGCAGAGAATGAGTCTGCCAGTGTAAATGACTGCATTTGTCTCCTGTCAGAGTCCTTCACTTTGGGCACAAAAAGTACTTCCATGAGATTACCGGCTTGACAGAGATCGAGAAAACGGATTGATTTTTAATTTTCAGGAAGTTTTCAAGGCATTTAGAATAATAGATCCTTTTAAAAAGCTTCAGGTGCTCTGAGAGTACGTGGGCCTGTGTGTGCGTGGGGAAGTGCCCCTCCCTGTGGGTTTTACTGATGTAGGAGAATCAAGGACCACCCTTCTCCCAGTTATATATTGCTGCATTATGTACATTTGCGAACATTTGTGGCAGTAAACATACAGTACCTGGGTTTCAAAATACAACACAGTCCTTGGCAGAGACCCCTAATCCCCTTTGGATGAGGGCTGCAATGCTTTTATCTAGAAACAGGATTTCCAGACCAAATCAACCACTATATCTTCCTGAAACACACTTCTAAAACAAATCAAACATATTCTTTTAAAATTCAACCCTGCATTAACCCTCTTTAGCATATTTGCAAGTGGTACCAAAGGTTGGTTCTAAGGATATCAGCTAAGGCCTGGCACCAATCCAGCCAGTAATAACTGCTGTCACAACCATGGGTAGTACCTGGCCTGTAGATATTGTAATGAGTGCATTAAAGGGAAAACCATTGCCCTCAGATCCATTCCTCCTTGTTCTTCTCTGGCGGGGAGCAATAGCCCAGCCCCGGCCAGCCCTGAGCCTCTCGTGCTCCAGGTGTCAAGATTCCATCTCGCTTACGTTTCTAAGCAGCTCTAAGCTGCCTCTGACTGGGACACCAGCAAGCTTCCTTGCCACTTCAGGACCAACCTCTAGCAAATTACAGCCTTCCTTGTCTGCCTTATCAACGATCTGATGTACTAGACCCAAATCTAGCATTGAAGAAACTTGAATTAACACTCAGTTACCGCACCGCTGACGTTGCAGTGTAGCTGTGCGTAAGGCTGTATTTCCTTGGACCCAAACTGCAGGGCAGACAAGGATCATCAGTCAGTTATTCTCAAGCTCAGATCCTGTTTTCATCCCATAACTCAAATTCTGCATGGAAAGAACTAACACAAGACTCATTTCTTTAAGTAGCTGCTTAAGTTATGAAAGCTGAGGTTTAGTGGAACTGCAGAGACAAGTATCTTTTGCCCATTCGTAAGTACCAAAATTATCTTCAGCCGCAGGAACATAACGTATATACAAGCAGTCAAACAACAATGCATCGGATTGCCATCGGGCAATCTACACGATTCAGCTGGATTTTGAAATACTTACATGGAGCTCATCTATGTGAATGGCACCAATTCAGCATACTTTTCAGATGATTAAACTTTATATGATAATCTGTAACGTTAGAGCTATATCACA
The DNA here is from genome assembly GCF_030936135.1 of Gavia stellata. Classification (NCBI taxonomy): domain Eukaryota; kingdom Metazoa; phylum Chordata; class Aves; order Gaviiformes; family Gaviidae; genus Gavia; species Gavia stellata. The sequence continues at coordinate 14,329,153 of NC_082610.1, forward strand.
TTTAAGACTGTCATCAAAAAACATGAAGAGACAAGTAATTGTAATACCTGCATCACTTACATCACCCACCACACAAAGGAAAACTTTTATCACATGATACAGACCCACTCCACAACATAACTCTATTATCACTGTCATTCACACTCTCCATGTAGCAGTGTTTTAGGGCAGAAACCTTTGTGAATGAGGCACTACCTGGAGTTTAGTATACAGCGTCATTTCTTTAGATGTCATTGCATTTCCAAGCTCCCTATTAATTAAATGCAATTTCAGGTTACTTTAAAATATATTGTATACTGCAAAACATGAAGTTAAAAAACGACACCTGGAATCCAAATAACTGCAGTGATCAGACACAACATATTCTAGGCTAGCAAAGTACATATTCCCTTGCTTTGGTAAGATTTGGGCACTTCAATAGTGGAGGACAGCGCCACTGAAGGATTCCTGAACAATTCAGGGATATTAACCTGTTTCACAAAGGTAGTTATAGCATAGTATCACACAGAGCTAAAGAAATTAACTTCCCCCAGAAGCTCATCATAACCGAATCAATCAGGATCAGCTAAATCTTTCAAGGGGCATTTAAGAGTTCTTTGGAGGAAGACACAACCCTTTTTCAATGATTATAAAGCCCTTCTGTCTTTCCTTGGGCAAAGTATATGTCAACTTGCAGATTCTCCTTAAAATAGGAAGATCTGGTCTTCTAGACCTCTCTAAATCAGCTCAGATTTTTGCAACCTGAAGCAACTGAAGCTTGATGCAGAATACTGAGGCACAGAATCATAGAATAGTTTGGGTTGGAAGGGACCTTTAAAGGTCATCTAGTTCAACCCCGCCGCAGTGAGCAGGGACATCTTCAACTAGATGAGGGTGCTCAGAGCTCCGTCCAACCTGACCTTGAATGTGTCCAGGGATGGGGCATCTCCCACCTCTCTGGGCAACCTGTGCCATGTTTCACCACCCTCACCGTAAAACATTCCTTCCTTCTATCTAGTCTGAATCTGCCCTCTTCCAGTTTAAAACCATTACCCCCTGTCCTATTGCTACAGACCCTACTAATAAAAAAAAATAATAAAAACCTGAGAACCTCGAAGCTCAGCGAATTGGGGGCTGGCTGCCGGGGTCCCTGTATTTATAAAGCCCAGAACAAACAGCAGCCAGGTGGCTTGTGACATCAGGAGGCCACTGTGATGGGGATGCATGTGGCCAAATAGGGCTGTTCTGGGAGTTGGGGGGCCTGTGGCCTGAAAGATGCCCTCACGTGGGAGAAGCAAGAGGGTCGGGGGGGCTGAGGGCCCCTTTCCTGGGGATCGCTCCCCTGGGCCCTTCTGCTGCCCCTGGGGCACAGGGACTGCCCTCCACCTCCCCTCCTGTGCCTGGGCTCCTGCCCACTCCTCATCCTGATTCGAGATGTTCAGGGCTTCCCTGGACGAGATGGTGGCCAGGGCGTTCCAGGAGGGTCGGGGAGGTCCCTCAAAGGGATGGAGACAGGCACTGGCTACAGCCTTCTAGAAGTGCATTTGGCCCTCTGCATCCAGGGATGTGCACATGATTTGACATGAACTGTCTTACTAGAAAAGGAGCTTCCAAAACTACTGCCTAGCAGATGACAGCAGGACTATTCCATTTGCCCTCTAAAAGCAGCTGTGCCTGTATCTATTAAAGACAAGACATATTGGAAAACGGAGCTAGAAAATAGGCTTTCACTACAACAAACAAGGTGTTGCACAATTCTTTTCATGAAAGGCTGCATGGGAGCAGCAGGACAAGCCTGCCAACCCTAGCTTTCAATCATTTATCAATTCCCTTTCCTTGGCTCATGGCAAAGGTCCTCTGAAATACACTAGGCTGTCCCTCTTGCAGATTGGTCCTGCTACTGCTAAACAACACCTCAGGTACCCAAACGTTTATTAGCTTTTGTGCATGTCAAAAACTAGTCTTGCTTTGCTGAGAGCTTACTGTCTTCATATTAAACCATGGCAAAGTGTAACTCATAGGACAGAGCTGGCAAAGTCTCTGTTCTTCTGCCAGCTAGCTGCTTACCAGCGCTCCTTTGCAACATGTGCATGGCCGTCCAGTTCCCCATTCTGTCTTGTTGCACTCACCCAGAGCTTTCCTCGCAATCTGACTCAGCTCAGTTACCTGCCCATGTATTGACCAGGAAGAAAGTGGGGACTGTCGACCAGGTTTTCAGAAACAGAACAGCAACTGAGCTTCCGTACAGAACTTTTCAGCAACAGATCTCAGAACACTTCACAAAGGTGGCAGCATATCTCCACTTCACAGCTGTGAAACTGAGGCCTGAGGTGATTTCCTGGGCATACGAGAAAAACTGCAGGAATCTGTTTCATTCTCAAGACCTACTCCCGTGTACCATCCATTAAATACTGCTATAAACATCCGTTACAAGCTTTAGAAAACATGGTTGCCCCAATTACAAACCCCAATAATTTCCAAGAAAACCAGTAATGCAAAAATACATTTGTAACAAAAAAGCAAAGGTTAAACAAGAATTGCAGCTTCATTACTTATGTGCTTTAATATATATAACTTGTGAAGTTAGGGACTACTTTATGCTTCCAGAAATATAAGAATGTATTTGTTAGGGCTTGTATCTTCATGCTCTACAGTAACACATGAGGAATTAGCTGGAACACACACAATTCCCGATTTTTCACTTAATTAACAAATGCATTCCATAGTCTCACATGATCCGTATTTTCCATAAATAATAAGCTTAACTGATTAACTGATAAATGTCTTCATCTGCTTTTAGCATCTGCATGCTGCGAGAACAGGTTTCTTTGGCATTCCATACCTCTCTCAAAGTGACAGTGTTTCTACGGCAACGTTCACATTCATTAAGGCTGGATATAGTATCAGTGCTGAACTTGTGTGCCTGAAGTGTAAGTGAGAACAGGCGTAGGAAAAAAACACCTGTTCTTACTTACGGAGTAGGCATACAAACCCTGGAATAATTATATCTCTTGGTAAAGATGCATTAACATAGCGCTACAGGCTTTAAAATACAAGCACTTAAAGAATTGATGGGTCAAACACCTTAAGGTTTTAATAGCTTATTTTCTTGCACCTTTATAAAAGACAGTTTGATACGGCATTAAAAAAAAATCTCATATAGGAATCCAAGGCAATTCCTGCTAATCTGAGTAAAAGGTGAATCTGTTTTCCATGATGGAAACATTTATATTATACAGGTAAACTACAAGAAACAAAATTTCCATTTTGTCAATCACCTTGTTGGTCTCTATATGCGAGAACGTTAGGAGAGAGATAGCCGCTTGTATCATGGGACAGTAGAGTATGGCACAGGGAGCCAGCTGCCACACTTGGAGTGAAATCGCTCTCTGAGACAACCTCTACCAAGTCTACATCGAATGAACCAGAAAAGCAGAATGGTCCTGCACTGGGGTTTTTACAGCACGTAGGTGCTGTCTAAGCAGGTAAACACCTATCTGAATGCAACCTAGTAAAGGGGGGAAGCCTGGATTTATAGAAACAGGGGTTTTAGGAGCCGGTGCAGTCAGCAGGACTCTCCCTGGGCACATGTGTAGGACCTTGCAGGCAGCCTGAATCAGCCAGCGATACATGCTTTGCTGCACGTGCCACCAGTCACAGATTCAAGTGGCCTTTTCTTCTTCTCCACCTAGCTCAAGTATGGATGAAGGGTGAGCTACAAGATCCTTGAGGATGACATTTCAAAGAACCATAGCTACTGTAGAATAAGAATTCACTCTTTCTCCTTAGGAAAATAATACATGTCAATATAGATCTAATTGTAAGGAGCCAGTGAACACCATCACTTTCTATGTGGTGACAACGTCAGCCGTACTAACCAAATAAACTTCAAGCTTCACTTGCCTCCCAGGCTGGTATCAGATCTGTGCATAACACACAATAAATTATGTGGACCATTTCAAGTTGCAGTTTTCAGATATTAGAAAACTGTGAACAAGCAGAGATGTTGCATAAGACCTAACAGATCGAAGCCTGGAGCATAACTCCCATCTGGTACAAAGAACTGTACATGTGGTCTTTGTGACAAGATGTCTTATCATGTATAGTGGCCTCCTACTGACAGGCACAGGAACAGCCTGAAAGATCTCAGAGCAGGGGATAATGCCTAGAGCAGGCAGCTACTTCTCTGCCAGCAGCCACTGAATGAAGTAGGAATGACATAGATAAATTAATGGTTGAAGCAAAGCTCAGACCCCAACTTGGAGATCAGCTTTGATTTGGTCTGACCTGTCACCATTCTGGTACCGCGTGTCCAGGCTCAGTCTTAACCAGGAATGAAGCTGCCACCAGGTCCTGGTCCCAGGTGCCCATCACACTTGCACACAGACCTAACTGCTGGAGGTCCTCGCAGCCACATTGCAAATGAGTCATGGAGACAGCGCTCTGATTCACAGCTTCAGCCTGGGTCCCACCAGAAGGAAAACTGCTTTAAGTTCAGGTGCATGCCACAAGACTACAGCTATAGAGGCAAAGCAGTTTCACAGCTAATTATTAAAACAGATGAACCCAGTAGGTTTTCATTGTGCCCACAGGTCCCACATTCTTCTCTTTTACAGGTAAAAAAGAAAGTATCCTGCAACAAGTTGGTGAAGGGTCTGGAGCACAAGTCTTATGAGGAACAGTTGAGAGAGCTGGGGTTGTTCAGTCTGCAGAAGAGGAGGCTGAGGGAAGACCTTATCACCCTCTACAACTACCTGAAAGGAGGTTGTAGCAAGGTGGGTGCTGGTCTCTTCTCCCAAGCAACAAGCAATAGGACCAGAGGAAATGACCTCAAGTTGTGCCAGGGGAGGTTTAGACTGGATATTAGGAAAAATTTCTTCACTGAAAGGGTTGTCAAGCATTGGAACAGGCTGCCCAGGGAGGTGGTTGAGTCACCATCCCTGGAGATATTTAGAAGTGTGGATGAGGCTCTTAAGGACATGATTTAGTGGTGGACTTGATGATCTTAAAGGTCTTTTCAACTTAAACGATTCTATGATTCTAAGTTGGGACACCTCTGAAGCGACAATGCCACCCTCCAGAGTGCGAAGGGGCTTATGCCTGCACTGCTCATTCACTATTCCTGGCCTCAAAAAAGGAATTTACTGCTAAATGGTATATGCTTGTGCATGTGAACAACCCTTTCATGTGTTTCAGCAGGCATAGCTCAAAGAGGAAACTGGCCCACTAGCACCACCAAATTCAGTGGATATTGGAAACAATGACAGAATTTAATTTGAAAAAGAATTAAAAGCAGGGATGCCTATGCAACACATCACGTTAGTTTTGGACAGTACGCGACATCTACAATTGTCAGTAACAAATATTTAAAATCAAGGAAGGAAAAAAAAGGTCATGGGGGTCATGGGGAATCTCATCTAGAGTGAATTTTCTACACATTAATAAAATATTTACATATTCTCATATAAGGGATAGCTTAAGGACAACGTAGTGGAAATAATTCTTTTTTCTTGTTTCTGAATATGAATGACAGGAGTTACTCTAAAAGATCAGATTAAAATCTCATTGCTGCATTTTGAAATTCAAATGACCATTTCTGTAAAAGAAAATGGTTTCCTAACCTTTCTAAATATGGAAGTTAGATGTCATTTCCAAACTTTAGAAGTAATTAAAATTAGAAGCATGATAAAAATTCTTACAACACTTTATGGTATTGTAAAGCCTCAGAAAAAGACAAGACCACATTTTTAATGAAAATGTGCTAGTGTGACCACCTGTTGTAAAAGACTAGACCTTTGATCAGGTATTACAGGGAAAACATGAAACACCATGAATAAGATGTAGGGACAGTGAGACCCACTAACTCTGCTCTTGTGTTGGGGCCAGGATAACAATAGGCTTAGTTTGTTCTGCTTCCCCAAATGAAATTCTAGTGAAAGAAAGAGCAAAATAGGGACTTGCAATCCACAGAAACTGCAGATTTCATACCTATATAACTGGTTTTGACAACATCCAAATTCATATGACTCATTTATAAAATATCTGCAATCTATAGCTATAAGAATTATGCCAATCCTTCAAAACAAATCACATTTTTGCTAGCAACTCCATTCTATTCTTGGCAATTATGGATCATACTGATGAAATATACTGCACTGATACGATCAAAAAATGATACACTCAGTTTGGAAAAGGTTAAAATTACAAGCTACATAATACACAAAAAAATCAGGAGAAATAGCTAGTGAAATAAGATTGGATATTTATGGCTTTGCTCAAAAAAAAAAAAATTGCCTAGATTAGTATTACAAATGTACAGGCAAAGTCACAATTAGAATTTCCTGTATTTCACCTATATCCCTCTCTTAACGAACTCATTATCATGCCTTTCAAACAGCAGATCCTCCCTAAGCCAGCTGTATACAGCCAAATCTATCTCATTCTGCTTTAGAAACGTATAATCTCTAGAGAAAAGGCAGTGTTCAAACAGATGTACTATATTAGTAATCTGAGCCGTCAGCATCACTGTGCACTGGTTATACATAGCTAGGCAACCTGAAAATACACAAAAAACAACTGAAAGTGATCCCAGGAGTGGGCCAAAATTACCCTGTATTGCTTTTATGACAAAACCTGCAGCGCATCCTTTACTTTCTTCCTCTTAACACTTTTTTAAAAAAACTCTTATCAAAATTTCTTATCAGTTGTAAGACAGCACCCCCTGGCGTAGCAACACATGAAAACTTTATAAACTACCTTGATTTGTGACAGGGTGCAGCCAACTGATAGGGATCACTACGTAGATTACCCAAGATGTGGATTAACTGGCTGGGTCTTTCCTCAACACTCCAGCTGCAGCTCTGTGCCAAAAAGCACGTGATACAGAGCAAACGCCCCTCACATGAGGCTTCACATTTCTGAGAGCTGTTAAAGCTGTCTCTACAGAAACCACTTATGAATCTTTTTAAAGCTCAACATACCAACTATGCTCCCTATGACCTAATTTATTTTTGTTTTGTCTTACCTACCTTCATGTCATCTTGGGATGACCCCCTCCTGCCCTAGATAACTGAGAGTTGCCTGTATCATGCTTGTCATCAGATAAACATTCCTGCTTCTCATGTATTATCTAACTACGACAGAAATATAAATCCTCATTGGGCCCTGAATAAAGAAATCTGGCCCTGACTTGCAGCAGCTCTACGTTAGGAGCAGAGACATGGGAGAAACCAGCTTCCTGCTATGCCAGCACTGCATTATGCAATGACTTTCGAAAACTTTTAATGGCAAAGCAGCAAGTTTTCTTGCTCCATTTACACCTACTGGGAATTTATTCCCATTCTTATCCAAGCTTCTGAAATCAGAGTTGTGGAATAACACTACCTTACCCAAGCATACTGTATGCAATATATACTTATTGCTGCTCAGAAAATAGATTAGTAACCTCCTCGTACAAAGTTTTGAACAACACAGCATAGCCACAGCTATACACTAGTGTTTACTAAGTTTTGCTGCAATGAAAAAGCTGTAAGTGGATGCTAAAGTAGGGTAGTCTGTGTAAGATATTCCTTTGTACATGCAGAACAGGTCTCTAGTATGTAGGAAATGTTTTGCATCCTGTTAACGTTGACCAAACACTTCAACAGCAATTACTTAAGGGTTCCAGTTCTCCTTAGAACGGCAATTCTTAAAGTGACCAATGGTGTAATCTGTGGTTCTCAGGTCTCCTATTTGCTCACAATTGCTAATACTCACAGAAACAATGATGATCATATATCAACTTTCCTTCTATTTCTCTTCCCTGGAAGTGGTTGTGACAGTTGTCACAAGTACAGTTTTTTTAAGCAGTGACAAGGGAATGACCACACAGGCCTGCCCAGGAGTGGCTGAAGACCAGTGGACCACCACTCTCAAATGACACAACTTGAGAATCCTGCCTGTGTCTCTCAGTCGGTCTCTCTTTAGGGCACAAAACCTATTTTAGAAAGAGGTGCTCTGAACCAAAATCAGTCTATTATCTGAGCTACTGAGGAAAAGCTTAGTCAAAACACAACAGGATATGTATAAAAGGATAGAATTTCCTCTCTGAACCATAGATGTGAAACATTCATCTAACTTCTTTTAGTGTTCAGGCTACTGAAAAATGCACACCACCAATGAAAACTTCCGTACAAGACGAATTCTGCAGGAGAGCTATTGAAAAGCATGCCAGGTGGAAAATGAATCCTAAAGTCATGGCAGCTTCTGCTGAACAGGTGTCTTCATGTCCCTGCATAAAGTTCTGATAGCAAAAGATATCCTAAACAAAGTTAAATTATGCGCTCCTCCTAGCTGACTAAGAGTCACATGAAATATGAATAGCTGCACATGCCAGGATGTTTTTCTATTCTCCAACGAGGACAGCAGATTGTGACTGAAACAGGGCTTGGACAACAGATACTGAAAGTCATTCTGCTTCTCCAAAAACATCCTTTCCTTGGCTGTGGTCAGCAAATCCATCTCATTCACACGCAGCTATGACTCAATCTCTGTTAGTGTCCTGCTAATCACAATGTCTTTGCAGAGATGAAACCATTCACTGGAGTCCTCAGATTTTCTTTGCTTTTGGTTTGGCTTAAAGTGATTGGAGAATAAAATCCCCGCCACGCACCCCCAAGCAGCATACCAATAATCCATGGAATTTCACAGGTCAGCACGTATAACGTACTCCCATGTTTTTCTCCCATCATACCCCCCAAATTATGAAGTACTAAGCGATTAAGATCACATTCTGATTATCTCTACTATATCCTTGTGAATCTGGCATAACTTCACAGAGGGCAATACAACTGCTGTGAGATCATGTAGAGACATAACTTCATTATCAAGGCAGACCTGCATATCCAGACCATCAGCTCCTGCTGTTATTATATGATGCATGAGTTGGAGCCTTCATCAAAAAGCAAAATAATGGCAGAACCAAAAAGGGATTTCAAAACATGTAAAACAAACAGGTCACTCAGCAAAACCATGTTGCACTATCTTACTGATTTACCATCTCTAACATCTACTGGAGTACAAGAGCTGAATAATCCCCGCTATAGCAGGTAAAGGTTTTAAAAATCACATTGTCATAATACTTAGTGTCAACAATATCTACTATTTATACCTGAAACATACATTACTGTGACCTGTACATTTCACGACCATGTTTGATGCTCACAGAACTCCAGGAGGTACTCAGAGCCGTCAGAAGCTACTTTCAAGGGTTTTCCTCTGCTCAGACAAACTCATGGCAGCCTTGCTTATCTAAGACCTTTTCCTTTCTCTTACTGTATGTAATAAGTGTGAGGTGTTTGCCTACAAGAAAACAGTAAAATAAACACACCATAGCTTTGGAAGTCACATATTTCAAATCTAGAATATTTAACAGAAGACATAGCCTTAGCAGGTGTACAGGCTTGTCTGCAATAGAGGCGTGCACAGTGGAGTACAGTAATGCAGACTTTGGCACTGTTAGATACAGGATGGCTTTGATGGCTAATGGCTTAAAAAAATAACTACTGCCAGCAGACTTCTATTGATTTTATTATTTTTATGTACTAAAAATTAAGAATTGTACAGCTGCATCAGTGCAAAGTTTTAGCTGTTGACAGATCTGCCCCATTTTTTACTATGGGCAAACTATTTTCTTCTAGCACATAAAAAGAGAACCTAATGCTTATAAGAACAGACCAAAGCTAGCTGGCAAAAAGTCGTATTGGGAGGAACAGGTAATGAAATATTTATATGAATGTCACTTACTAGCTCAGTTTTTGCATTGTACTTCTAGGGCTATCCTTTAGCCAGATAAAATACAGCAGCCTAGATACTTTCATTTCAGAATTGACATGTGTGCTCCTTCCTGGGCTTATTCAGAGTGGAAAATAGGTATTTTCATCACTGAGGCCTTAAATGTTTTGGGAATCAGCTACTCAGGATACTAACTCAGTTCTCTTCTGTCCTACTGGACCAGGACACAGCTGTTCAACTTCAGCTGCAGGACTTTCTGCCAAGTGGAAGAGTACTGTGGGCTCTGGGAACTCTTCTGTAGAATTAATTGCTTGCAACAATTTAACAAATTCAGAATTAATGCTTAGCAGATTCAGCTACAAGTATTTTCAATCTAATGGTTATATGTTTTAATCTACTGCTAATTTGCATAACATTTAGTAGCCAAATGGTGTTAACTCATTGCCACATCCTGACCTGACCTTCACTCACAATTCTTCCTTTTCCGCAACTCTTCAACTTGGTTCAATTCACTGCAAGATCATGATCAGGCTGAATCCTTCCTTCCTGAGCTTACATGTGTGGCTAATGGCTACATTCACTGAAAATACTGCTTACACTGCTACAGCTTTAATATTGCACTTGGCTGTCTTTTCTGTATTAACTAAAAAATAAGAACATCACCAGCAATGTTATGTAACTCATGATAATGCTATTAGGAAAGCGTTTCAGAAACAAAGTTTAAGGTTCTACCACTTGCTGGAAAGACTTGAATTTTGACAGTCTCTTTTCTGATATTTCAAGCTTGTCTGTACCAAGTGATTACATTACTAAACCAACTATTTAGAACATACAGCCTTTGATTTAGTTGTCAACTACATATATATTCTCCCAGGTATACCAGAGTATTGTAAGAGTCATGATCACACATTCACACAATTCAGGCCTAGACATTATTGTACACACTTAAGCTATTGAGCACTCTCATTTTCTTAGAGTATCAAAATACCCCTGCCAGACATTCAATACTGATCAAGTAATACAGAGTTTATAATTTACAGACAAAAAAGTACTGGCATAATTTGTTTATTGTACTGTGAGCATCAGTATATATTAGAGACAAAGAAAACATGACTTCCAGGACAAAGAAAAAAACCTGGAGATTTAAAATTTTGCTCAGTATCAATCATGGAGAACCTATAAATTATCTGCTGGAATGCTTTCAGCTCAAAAGCTTGGCTTCTACAATTACAGAACACTGAAGAATATAAGATGTTCTGGATCCCAAAAGCCACATACCTAAGGTTAAATTGTAAAAGACCTGAAAAGACATTAGGTAAAACTTATAAACTTGTTTTCTTCTGAGACAGATTGATCTTATCTCCAAGACTCAGGGCCATTCCCTGTAAGGAAAAGAAAGAAGACATTAATGATACAGATACATCAAAGTAACTTTATCTATATTGAAATGGAAGGGTCATACACAGAAGTCTATGAAGTTAGTGGCACGGAAATTAAAGTATTTCTAACTGTTCATTTGTTTATATACATTATAGTGCACACCTTCTTAACACTAGGTAAAGGCTAGATCTACATATATTATTGAAATAATGAAACTTAAATTTGAGGTAGCAACTGCTAAATCTGTTACCAATACAAAAGGCAGAAAAATAAATAATGTAAGCCTTTTGACCTCCCACCAGTTGAAAGTATGCTGCCACTGAAGAAATTACAATTGTCAGTCCAGTTACTGAAATTCAGCTGTTGAAAGTCTCAGTGCTGATACTAGCTCTCAATGCACTAAAGCTATAGAAAATAATTTAATCACAGAACTGTATTAATATTGCATAGAAACCGAAGAAATCTCAAAAGCAACTGCACAAATAAATCCACCTAATCAACAACAGAATGATCTCAAGACGAAACTAAGTTGGCATATATAATCGAATGCTGTCTTGTGTAAAAACGCCACTGTAAACATATCAGAAACATTAATCTAAACCCCTCTGAAATCTTTATAATGACATCAGATAAACTAAATGGTTTTATGTTATGAATGCGAAAGACAGTCCTTTATTGTACGCTGTTTAAAATACTTTTATTGGTACACTAGCTGTTTCGTTATTAAACAGTTCCAAATTCTGTACTTTTTTTTTATTCAGGAGGTAGAAGTTCTAAAACCTAAAGCAGACTCAGAGATGTACCTTTAGAAAGTAATTCTACTGAAAGACTTTGGGTTTTGTTTTGTTGTTTTTAAAAAGAAGCAGTGAACAGCAATTACATGCATAAAATTTCCTTGTTATATGAAACGGAAATGTATAATTCAGTAGGAAACAGATCATGGAACCTTGGGGAACATTTGCTCTTTATTTAAAAGCAAATCAAGTATACTATCCTATTTGCAGAGCTATAGATAAAATAAGAAAATCTTAGCCCAAAGGCAATGCACTGGGAGAGAAGATGTACCATGTGGTTTTAGGGTACAACTACACCTAATTAAAAAACCATTCTTTCCTCACAAAATGTGTGTAAGACAGTTTTTTAAAACTAAGGCTGAAGTTTCTATATTTATCTTTCCTAAAACTTTTCCCATTTACCTAATACTAGAAAATAACTAATGCCCAAAAATTTGCAAATTTTTTTTAGAGTGCTCAGGACATTTTCTTAAAAATGACAAGGAAAAACAGTGCTCTAAATAGAAGCTACATTACCTGACTCTTTGCACGGATTCGTATGTGACCAGTGACAGGTGCCTCTGGTCCAAGATGAATTGGCTTTTCAATGCTGACATTTGCAAGTGCATCTTCTCCAAATATGGAACGCGCATAAAGATTGGCTGCCATAAAGCCACAATAACCAGAAAGGGCCTACAGAAAGCACATTTGAACTCTTTATAAAGGCCAAAATCCTTTAAATAGCTTTTAATTCATCCTATGTATAGCTAGGCAGATATCACTATTTAACATTTAAACTTCTTTCTTTGCATACAACAATTTTTTAAAATGTGAGAATCATGCAATGGGGAACAGTGGTGGCCTTTTTCTAAAATGAATATTGAAAGATATACAATCTACAATGTTCATCAAAACAAGGTAGGATGGCATTTTGTGATCTGATTTCATAAACAGCAAAACGGTAAAGAAACTGAACAGTAGCAATAGCTAGTATACATATTTTGGCTACTATACATGTATTGGCTAATAGCTATTATATATATTCTATCTTAAAAGCAAATAGCTATTGTATATATATATTTCGCTTTATAACAAAAAGGCTAAATTGGCAAAAAAAGGTAAATTTTGACAGAGAAGGAAGGAACTTGGAGCTACTGGAAAAAAAAAAACCAACAACCTGTATAAAAATACATGATTCCATCAAATCTGTACTACAGCTTAGCTACTACAAATTAAAACAGACATTCTGATTTTCTAGCTGGGCAAAAAATAGCTGAAGTGATTAAGTGACACACAATTTTGAGAATATTAGATTGCTTTTGCTCATTTCAGAGCACTCAGTTAAAAACTTTGAAGTATATGTACAATTTCATATTGTAAACAAGCGGCTCTAATAATATTTATAACAAATGCTAAACAAATTAAACAAAGCACACAAACTAAAAAGGGTGTCTAAAATTCTTCAAGCAAATAGCTCACCTTCTCTGGAGTCAGGCACTTCATATTGGTTGACTTCAGTATGTGCTGTAAGTATTCATTTAGATCAATGATATTGGTATTCACTGTAACCTTCAAAAAGGGAAAAAAATTGCAATTGTTTTAATTAGCATCTCAGGCATTTCTGAAACCATCTCTTCTTCAGGGCTCTATAAAGAAGATTACTGCTACATTTCTCCTTAAGGAACACCACATTCAGTAAGCTGGCTCCAAATCACATCGTGTGGTGGCATAATACAAAGTTTTCACCTCCTGCCATCCACTTGTTAAAGGGTGGGAACTCCATGCTATGACCAGGATTTCTGAAATGTATTAGGTGAATATGATACTCTGCTGAACACGTAGACTCTCTACAGCAAACAGTATACTTTGTGTCTGAATACAGTTTACCCATTGCCAGCACAAGAAATAATGTTATCTAGTCCAAAAGCTTGCTTTTAACCAATGATAAAAACTACTTTCATATTTCCCTTCTAGCAACAAAGCTCTCTGGGCTGCATTGGCTTCCTCATACTGAGTATTGTGGGTCTTGTTTAAATGGCTTTTTAACACATCTTTTAGGAGTATACAAATTGCCAAGGCTTCAAGTATTATGGATTAAAATTTGCCGTTTACAATTTCCCTCTGAGGGAACTTAAATCCACTCTCAAGTGAATACACGTTAATACATGTAGCAAACAACGCTACAGTTTGGGTAAAGTACTTCCCATTCTGTTTTAATTGTTTCTATTCTTAAATTACATTGTTCTGCTGCATGAGATTATCTCCCTTAAACGCTTTTTTTAACAGGTCTGTAACTAACAGTTTGGGCGCCCTTCAATATTAACTGTACCTACCATTTTGTTGGTCTTATTTGTTGGTCTTAGGTAGAATCCATAACCACTCTGTGTGCTACAGCTGTATTGCAAAGTAATGAAGTGAAAGATGTCCCTGCCCATGGCAGGGGGACTGGACTAAATGATCTTTAAAAGGTCCCTTACAACCCAAAGCATTCTATGATTTAAAAAAAAAAAAAAAAAAAAGAGAGAAAAAAAAGAGAAAAAAAAAGACAGCATAACTCAGAACTGGAGAGGCTAAGCAGTATGACTAATTCTGCAGTCTCAACATAAACTTATACTTGTTGCTATCTTACCTTTGAGCCAAAATACACAGCAATCACCAAGCAATTTGGACACCTTCCGTACCAGAGGTAAGGCTCAATGCACATACCTCTTTTGTAAGAAAAAAATAGTTATTGCATCACCAACCTTGTGAAACAGACAACAATAAGAGAATGAGTTACTTGAGGCCAACATCCAATGAGGATGTTGAATGAGGTTTGTATCACAAGAGATAATGTTGATATAATGAGCTGATGTAGAAACAAGAAACAGAATTACACCTCACCAACAAAACCCCCAAATAACATACAAAAAATAAAACTAACCTTGTTTTCCCACTCAAATTCTGCCCACATCTGTCTGAACTCCGCATCCGTACAAGAAGCAGGCTGGATGTAATCCATGATGTCAATGTGAATATCACTGAGAACCACACAGTTTCTGTCGCTGGCTGCTCCAGAGACGTCATACACTGCAATATAAACCACAAACCACCTTAATGTTTAAAAAAGTGAATTTGCACTCAAGAAGAGCGCTCAGTTACCACCTGCCAGCTAACAACAGTCACCAGTTGCTGAACCTCATTGCTGACCTCTGTCCTCTTCAACTGACCTCTGTCCTCTTCAAGTGCTTTACCCAGTTGCCACAGAACTTTGAGATAAGTGTATTGGTCTTTCAGGCAAGCCTGCCTAGCTCAGTTCAAATTCAGAGATTTGGGTTCAAGTATCATGCTGACAATCATTCTAAAAGGTAGCATGCTCTACTATGATGTTAAGTAAAAGAGATACAATTTGCTTAAAATTCATCACAAAATATCAATACATTGTAGACCATTTAATTTCATCTTCCACTATGAAGTGGTTTAATTATTTTTTGAGCTTATTAAGCAGTTAAGAAATGCTACACATTAACGTTAATTTTGCACACTGAATTGTTTACTTACCAATATTACCAAAAATTATTCCATTTTCTGTTGAAGCGACTTTGACATTAGCTTTAATGTTTGCAAAATCATGTGGAGCAAGTGTCAGAGGAGATGGTTTTTCCACAAGTTTCAAGTCACCTGTGTAAAGAAATAGGGAAATGGGGTCAGGGAACATTACCAGTACACAATGAGTTTAGCTTTTGGAACAACATTTTTTTATTTTCTTGTCATTCAATTCTAATGTCTACAGAGTTGCACTAAATACCAGTATAAAGGCATTTGCTGATTTGGATTTTTTTTGTTTGATTGGGTTTTTTTACCATTCACTACCTGCAAGGCAAAATAATTTATATTACATTTAAAATTTCAGTTAAAATATCAGTGGATTCACCCAAAGCCCACTGAAAACAAATGTAAATACTGACTTAAATGGGCTTTGGATTGAGTCTAGTATTAAATTTTTAACCATCAGGAAATGGTTAATTCTACCTTGTGTTTTAATCACTGACAGCATTATAATAGCTAATCCTACTGTCAATTGTCCCAAAACCAAAGTTCAACGTCCACTATTACATGCACTAAGCTATTTATAAAGAGGCCAAAGTATCACCTTGATTTTGAATATAATTGCTCCCAGGAAACAGTAAGAGCTGTAAGAGCTGTTATTTTTCCTAATCCTTAACAAGCAATTGTGAAAGACTCCTTCGTTCTATCAAACTGTGCAATTTGAGAACATAGCATCAACAGCATCAGCTCTACACACAAGAATGATGTATCAAGTCAGTTTTTGCAATATATCTGAAGACACCAACTGCGAACTACAGCATTCCACTTTACTGAGCTGATAAATAGAAAAACACATAAAAACATATTACATAATATATTCCTTTTACTTACCTCCATTATTAGTCTGATCAAATGATTTACAAAAGATTAGGAGGAAGTTTATATATTTTTAAAGGCATTCAAATACATCCTATCAAAACTGCAACTAGCTAGCATAAATCCGTAAGTACTGAGAAGGGTTTCAGAAACTCCTTCCAATTGGGTGCCAACACCCAGCACCTCACAGCTACTCAACGGTTGCTTTGTTTCCACCACTACTCCTTACCTAGCGTGGCTAGTTCTAGTGTGCAGTTCTGCAAAGTATCACTGGTCTGGTTGACCACAAGCACATCCAGCACAATGTCATACTGATTGACATGGACATACGCTTCTGCATAGACAGGGTCCGAGAAACCTGTCAGTTGAGTCACCTGTGAAAGAGAAGAGTTTAAAGGTATTCTTCTTCTCATAAACCAATTTAAAACATGGAATCATGTCAAACAATGACAAAAAATAGGAATAAAGTACAATTAAAGCCGTTACTCTTTAATATGAGCCTCCAAATCAAGCAGGTGTACAAAGAGCTTTTAATTTCACAGAACTAACTTACTAGTAAGAAAAAAGGAGTAAAAAAAAATTGGAAAAAACACTGCAAACAATCACCACAAGTTTTGTCTAAAAAATACTATCTAAAGAAGTTGTGATGTTTAGGAAATCTAAAGTTCACGCATAAGTCTTCCAAAATAAACAGATTTCATGGATTTACAGCTAAACACACAGTGACTGTCCGTATTATTCATACAAATAAATTTTAACTGCATCCTTCCTTCACATCTTTTTGCGTACACACTACAATTATAAAACCTTTCCAGATGAAATGTATTCTGAACTGAATTCACATAACTTCCTAAAATATGGACTGTAATGCTATTTATTCTTAAAAAGATCAGCTGACTTAAAATGAAAAGGTAACTTTAAACAGTAAAAAGAATTAATCCAGACTTTTAAAGAATAAAAGTCTGGGTTTTTAACTCTAACTAATGAATGAATCAAGAGACTACTTCTCTTTTGACCTTCTCTGCAGGTCTGGTAACCAGCAGCAAAAAAAGATATAAAGAGTGAAACAAGCACTTCGCAATCGCATATGGCAGCCAAAGAAAGAAAGGGGTTCTTAATTACTTGTGACATCCCTGCTCTTTTCCCTGTGAACCTTACCAGGCTCTTCAGACTAGCAAACAATCTCAATTTCTTCGCCATATCCCACCAGCTCAGTACTCTCCAAGTCTCTTCCTTATTCTTCCCCTCCCATGCAAGGAAGGTAACAACTTTAAGCACAAGGGCTTTTCTCTTTCTCCTGATCCTAACCAGGAAATACCTTGGTCTTTCCAATCAACCAGCATAACCTGGTTTATCAGTTCCAGCCTGCGATTCCCAAAGCTGATCCTGTGCATAAGCAGCACAAAGTATATACAATTAAAACACTGACTTTCACATTACCTTATTAAGTTTGGATGCAAGAGGATCAGCAGCCTCTTTCCTCTGTGTGTTTCCCATTGCTGCAAGAAGGCTAAGCTGAAACTGGTCTTCTTTTGAGCTCATTTCATTTTTAGCAGTAAGCTGCATGAAGGAAATGGGATCATCTGGCTGAACTGTCACATTCCTCTTCTCAGATTCTTTCTGCAGGAAGAGAAATATTCAAGAATTCACAGTGAATTCCATTCCTTAGCACAGAGACACAGTTAAATAATGGCTGACTTAGAGTCAAATGGTGACATTTCTGAGACCTGCTCAGATGTGAACATCTGGTAAAAAATTCCAAGTGTTTATGAGTACACACTTATAATAGCTCACCTTCTGAGAAAGTTTCTCCTCTTCTAGCTTGGCTGACAGCATATGAGAGAGGGACTGCCTGCATTCTTTGTTGAAAATATCATTCATGAGAGGGGAACATTCTGACAAAACTTTTAGACACAAGGAAATACGATCCACATCATCATCTGTAATCGGCTTCTTGGGAAGAGAGGACTTTCCCAAATGGAGAATAGTGGCCATCAGCAGCATAGCTTCAGCAATAAAGGACTGAGAAGGAGGACAAAGGAAAGAGAATGGAAGGAGGTTATTGCATTTTACATAGCTTTACAGAAATGTTTATTTCTGACTTAATTACAAAAAGGTGCACATTAATCAAATCATAAAATCTCTGAACAGATTACTTATTTTTTTTAGTACTTGTTATCTAGAAACCAAGCAGCATAATTTAGAGACTGTCTAGATAGAGTGGCTGGAAAGCAGCAGGCTGTTTGTGACCCAAATAATCATTATTATCCAATCACGTAACTGGCACTTCACTTTGGACTTAACCCATTTTTGGATCTGTTTAAAAACACAATAGATGACTTACATTTTGCTTCTTCTTTTCTTGAACTAGTGACACATATCGTAAAGCAATCTTAGTTAAAGTTGTAGCAAGTGAAGCTGCAACGAAGAAATCACCATCAAGCAGGAAACCTCGTAACGGAGGTCTGAAAAGACAAATTATCATCAGAAAACTAGTTTTGGATGACAGTCTTGAGCCTACTTATCTTCACACCTTAACATCCATACTGTACAAACAAAACAAGCTTGAAAGGTCTCAGAAGCTTTTTTTTTCTCTAGAAGTAATTTTCCAGTTATAGACATATTCACAAGTCACACAGCCATTTCCACACAGAATAGGGAGTGAAGTGAAAGTGTAATGTATAATAATTTCATTGTAGCTCTGAGATGATAATGACTAGTCAAGATGAAGTAGCCCATCTGCAGTAATTAAGGAAATATAGCAATTATTCTAGCTACCAATGAAATAAACTATAGCAAGTATTAAATTGTGCAAGGTGATATTAACAACAAAAAATGTTTTAATCTAAAGGCAACATCTCTCTATCCAACTAAAACTGTGAGGGGACTTTATGTATAAATTATAAAGAATCAGCTAGAATTTAGGATACCATAATTAATAATGTCCTTTTTGATATGCAGTAAGCTTTGATTACAAATCCTAAGCAATTAGGCAACTTCCTATCAGATACCATCTACCTGGGATAATACCTTAAAACAGGAAATTACCTCAACCACTTAAAAAAAATAATTAACCAAGTCACTCCTGGCCTAATATAACATCTTAAATACCTGTCTTCTTCCTTTTTGGCAGGTCGGGAACTACTGAGAGCACTCTGTGTTGCGTAAGTGCCCATCTCTGTCACCAATTTTTGGGCTGGACCCACAGACACCTCTTCTTCAGGTTTTAGCTCACCAGCTTCTTTCTTGATTTCAGATTCTACTATTGGAATCTAGAAACAAACAGGAAACAATTGTTACAATTAATATAAAAAAAAAAAATTTTTGTTCTGCAGAAGGTTTTAATAAAAATTACCTGCATTGTTAAGGCTTTTATAAGTAAAAGCTCAGTTACAGTGCAACAGTTTTGAGAGAGTTTGAGGAGATAGGCAGATGTTGAAATATATACGTAAGCCTCCTACCCATGCATAAAGCTCACACTGCACAGATTGTCTTAGATCACTCTCAGAACAACCCAGACTTAAAGCACTCTTCCTTTGTTAGTGGGTATAATTAAATTGTATCTTAAAGCTGCCATAATTTTCTGAAATAAGGAATTTCTCACCTCCCCTCTTAACAGATATCACTTATTCTTAGTATAAGCTAGCTTCAGGTATGCTACTTAAAAAAATTTAATAACAAATGCAAAACCCTAACTAGTTTTTACTTTAGACTTCTTGCATACACTCCTTTACATATCACAAGTGCTCAAAACCCTGTTGCATCTTACCTGATTTTTTAAGAATATCTTTTTCTTATAAAACACACTGCATAATAGTAAGTAAAACCACAAAGTAAACCTACCTCCCCAAGTGATCTGCGAACTTCTGTCATTACACTTTGTATATCTTCCTTTGTGCTGCAATATTCGCCAAGGATCCATAAAGCTCCTCGATAAATCCTAAGGCAAGAACAGCAACTTAAGTCATGCTTTCATTATATACTCCAACTAGCATCAAGGGAAGTGATTTATGGCCAGGTGGTAAAGGCCAGCCTCGACAAATTCAAGAGGACGCAATTGACAGAAAGCAAGTTTGATCAAGAACAATCATCCTTTTGGCCTTAGTAAACTAATGAACAAGTATATCAAATGAGGTAAGTTCTCTTCTACAAATTTATTCCCATCTGTGTTAATCCTGATATCCACAAAATTAAATTTCATTGTGATCATAATGAAATAACTCTACTGTACGTGAATAAAGTCAGCTGTAATTTCTCCAGTTAACTGAGAGAAACTAACAGGAGCAAATGAAAAACAAGAACATGAATGAAGATTAGGGAAAACAATAGCAAAGCTTCCCAGGATGTTTTCCCATTTCATGAGCCAACAATAGATAAGATTCAGAATGTCCTGTGTATTGGAACAATGCAGAGCAATGTCTTGATACACGGAAGTTCTCATATGACTTAACTTTTACAGATCCATCAGAAAACCAAGTTTTTAGAGCCCTGAAAGGTACTAAAGCAGCTTTGCAGATTGCAAAGCCCAGTCTGTGTTAGAGTGGGTTTTCTAATAAATGTACAGGAAGTATTTCCAGTTGCCTACAAGTGCAAATTCCTGCTGCAATAATCCCTTAGTAACTGTTTTAACAAATATATCACTTTAGATTTGGCCTTCATCAACAATGCTACCCTCTACCAAGTGGAAATACAATTATCATTTGCACTATAAAAGCAAAATCTGCATTTATTTTCTTCATTCAATGCAACAAGCACCCAATATTTCTTTTGTACAAGTAGGCAAGAAGGAAGCTATACCTAGAAATCATCTACCCCCAAAATAGCTCAGCTTCAGTTATTCTTGTGTGTGGGTTGCAAGGATTTTGGTACATGCTTAATGACAATATACATTCAATGCAAGTGAGCCACAGGGTGCTCCAATGTCTGTTTGATATCATATTTTGGACTCACTTGACAGATTTAATAGCATGAAAGACTTCAAGCATCTTCTCAACAATAAGAGGTCTGAGGTTATCAAATCGCTGGATTGCTTCCCGTACAAACTCCAAGACATCAGCAGCTGCCGCTTCATTATTATCACTAAGGAACTCCATCAGCTAGCACAAAAGAGTGAACATGAGCACAAATAGCAGCACAGCTAATTTGTACAATAGTATTTTCCTTCTACACTGAGAAAAATAAAACTGTGTATAGATCTCCTGTTAAACAAAGCTGAAGTCAAACAACCTTAAGTCAATTCCAATCAGTTACCAATTATCATAATCCCAAAATTGTTTTTCTAATGATACAAATTATTACACTTTTAAGTAAAGGTACTCTTCAGCTCATGTTCTTCAAAAATATTTAAAAATAAAGTCTCAGTAGACAAATAACTACAGCATCAAAAGTCCTATATTTCTTTAGGGATTAAAAATAGTACTGCTTTGTGTGAGGCTACTGTTGGAAACACCTCAGCTTCAGTTATTCTCCAGGTTTTGGGTATAGCTAGAACATATTTAATGACAATATAATTAAACATTTGCATACCACTGGAATAACATTTGCAGCCATATCTGGAAACCGAACACTACAGGAATGCAATGTACGAACAAGCAGCTGTCTATACTTGTCTGTATCTTCATGCTCTGTCACATTATTAGTTTTAATCACTTCCTTCTTCAGAACAATCACAAGCTGCAGAAAAGATAAAATAACATTGAAAAAGTCCCATATTTTTCCAAAGAATAAAAAACAATGTAATGAAACAAAAAAAATATATATTTTACCTCCTCCACATTTCTTGAAGAGACAAGATCCAGAGCTAGTTGAAGGGTTTTTTTACGCACTTCTAGATCTGGGGTACTCAAGACTCTGAGGATGTCCATAACTAGATCCTGAAACAATAACAAAATGATAATGGCTTTGTTGCTTTAAGTGACTTCCTTTTCATACAATTCTAATTTTCAGTCTTCAAGGATTTTCAAAGACTTTCTGGATGCATAGTATATAATCTACTGACAAACATGCAGATACCCTAGGCATTAGGAACTTCACAGTCTTCATTTAATACATTCTACATTTACATAAAAGTCTACCATGCAAGCTACATCATTCAGTCTTACAATCAAGACAGCATTTGCCATTGTCAATTCTTATGCAGACAATAAAAGCAGCAAGTCATAAACATAAAAGTCCATCCAATATGTTTTTACTAAAAACATATGAACAGAAGATTTAAACTTCAGCAGTACATTTTTCCATACATCACAACACCCAAAAGTTTTGTTTGGGAAAGAAAAGCCTTCAATAAGCTTGCAGGAAAAGAGACAGCTCACATACCTGTAACACTCGTTCATGGGAGGGATGCTCCTTTAATTCAATCAACCGATCCAAAACAATCAGCTTCACATTATTATCACTTTCTTTAATAATCAAATCTATGTAGCATTGGGCAGCTGCCTAAAATTAAAAGGATCAAAAACATTTTTTAAGTAATGAAGAGGAGAAACTGGCAAATTTCTGAGAGAAATTCAGGAAAAGACAACTTCTACATTATTATTAAAGCAACTACTCAAAGAGTTGGCACAGAAATGAACATGAGAACAGTCTTCAAAACTTTCTGGTCCACTGTAAATGTCAGTTCTACCACCACATTACAAAAATCACAGAGGAAGGCTCACAATGGCATCAGCTCAATACACAGACTTGATTTCAAATTCAGAGAAAGTCACAAAGAGATAAATTTCCTGGCATGCTTTGTGTCAGATCTTAAGTACACAACAAGGCATGAAAACCAATTTAAAATAGTTGCCAGCATTAGCCTATGCAGATATGGTTTTAATGACAGCTTCTATGTACAATACTCCTACCCAACAAAATGACAACGCTAAAGCAAGAATGCTGGAATTAATACTCCTCCTGATCTTTTGAAACTACTATTTACAATGCTTTTACTCTAAATCTAGACTTGCATATTCTATTTTTGAAATTTCCATACAAAGTTCAAAATTTCTGTGTGATCTCAAATAATCAGCTGTATAAACATAAATCTGGGAACTCAAAGTCAATCAGTAATCAATGTAAAACTTCACTGCTTTATGTTTCCACCCTGGTCTGAAAAGAGTAATATTTACGAGTAAAGAAAGTCATTCAATCTCTGCAAACCTTCAGCTTTAGTCTGCTTTGCTAAGCATGTCAAGACAACTGCAGGCGGCTACCAACTACTGTACAACAGTCCCTTACCAAAGTGACATGAAGTCCACCAGCTGCAGGTCTGCAAAATACAGTCCCAGTCTTTTTTTGTGACCAAATTTAAGAGGTATTTTAAGACAGTGTTTCATATGTCAAGTGTTAAAACACCCCACATTACTAAAGCCTTCAGTCTTTCCGAGTATCAACGTACAGCATACAGTACTCATTCCAGTGCACTAAAAGCTACTGAAACATCTGAAAACATCACTTTTATACCTTGATTGCTGTTGGTGCACTGGAGAGCGTAACTAGAGTACCTGCAGCTTCATACTTCACTGCAGGACTCGATGACTGCAATAAATTGTAGATGCAGCGAATAAACCGAGCTCTCTCTGATGGATTTGCATGACAGACCTAGATAAGAACAATGCATAGTTGGCACATAAAGAAAAAATAAAATAGCAATCGTATAGCTTAACTGCTCCATTATCTTACAACAAGGACAAAACTAAGCAAAAGGTTGAGAACATTTTCTGGGGTTAAGAAGTGTCATTCACAGTTATACAAATCTAATTACAAAAGCTATTAAAGTTATTATTGACAATTCTATGCAATGCTACAAGATCTTAAAATCTCAGATCGAAAGGAAGGGCATAGACTCTACTAGCTTCTGTAACAGATGCCCTGCTCCTGTCCGTGAAGAACAGTCTGATAATACACAGTCCACATCACAGCAAATCAGGTGAGACGTAACTGCTCTACACTGTGCACACTTGAGCAGTTTATTGTTTCAAGAGATAAATCTTATTCAGCTGTACTAAACAATGACATATTCCTGACAGAGACTAAATGCTAGCTATAATGCCTTTTCCAACAACATTCTATCCCTTTTAAAAAGCAGTCTAATATAATCTAACATGTACATTTATTATAAATGTGTCACAACATTTCCCTTTTACCTTATAAATTAGTTCAACAATAACCAACTGCAGTATGTCACCAAATGTCTGGACTTGGTCAATACAGGTACTCAAATAATCCAAAGCTCGATCCTATACAAATAAAAGATAAATTATTCTAAATTATTCTGAGTTTGCTTACTCAGGTATATTTTAAATCAAAACACATTTTAAAAATCAAAACACAAACCAGCATATATTCAACCCTTCAACTTGAAATTTAAAACAATTTATGAAAACATTGTAAACGTGAAGAGCAAATTAACCCATTCTACCTATAGATGGCAAAAAGAGAGACAAAACTAATGGCAATCAGGCACAAAAGGCAATTGCCTGTAGAGCAAATAATCCAAAGCGCTGAGAAAGAAATGGCAATTTCTTTCTCATGTGACTACAAAAGCTATAAAACAGTAGGTAATGGAGCACTTCTCCATCTGGTTAAGCTCACTTGGCAAAACTAATTACAGTTTTCAGCACCAACATATGCCTTCACCAAATACAGCAATTCTCCTTTAAAATGAAGACAGCACTAGAGACCTACTTTAACTTTTTCAGTTACCAAATATTCCACAAACAGGTTAACACTACCATATAAGGTTTTTAATGAATATAAATAGTTTATACTACCAAACTACTATCTAGTTACCTAGCACATTTTGAAGTATTTAAACCAAACGAGTTTGAGGACAAGTATCCTTACCTGATCTGCATGAATTAGCATCATAAATGCATTTCTTTTGCAGCTTGCATCTTTCTCATTCACCAAGAAATCATGGATCAATTCAGGAGCATCAGGTATAAGATGTTCAAAATTTCTTCAAAAAAAAAAATCTTAATTAAAAGAACTACTGGTAAGGAGTAGAACCTAAGGCTTAAGTACATATCCTAAAGACAAGCATTTACAAAAATTCAAAAAAGCATAAAACGGTGATACATAGCTTTTGTGTAGCTATTTGAAACTACGAACAGACTCAAGGAGCTTTAAAAAATTGTTTGCTATCATGACAGCTAAGACATTACCCCACCAATAATTTCTGTTTAATAGTAACATTCAGCCACACTGTTCACATAACAACTGCAATAATGTTTAGTATATAACTGCAGTACATGAAGAATGTCTCACTTCAAATAAATTTATATATGCAATTCCTGCAAGGATCCTTCTATATTTATGGTTGTGGACAATGATTACTATTAATAATGTTTAGATCATTAAGAAAGGCATTTGCCTATACAAATTAACCTGCAATATAAGGACCTCAGTCATACTTGAGAAAGCAGCAGCAGCAGTACCTTTTGCTTTTCCACAGAAGTCTGTTAGAGGAGAAAAAGCAAACAAACAAACAAAAAACCCAAACACCACACCAGCGATTGACAAATGTTTATGAGATGTCAAAAACTATCCAGATCACTAAAGCTAGCCTTGGTCTTCTGCATCCATGACTTCTGGCATTTACCTATAAATCGTGTAAATTGCAAGAACCGCATTTCTGCGCACATAGCTGTGACGATGTTCTAGACATGCACGAATGGCTGGCATCAAAGGCTCCAACAGTTCTGCTTCTTTCAGCTTACAAAGAAAACGAAGAGTGGAGCCTCGGATAAATTCATTTGGGTGCTGAAGATCCTAAAATCAACAAGAAACGTATTTAAAATGCCAGCCTCTTCAGCCTAATTGTTAAACTAAGATGAATGCACTTGCTAGTCTTCTTCCACACTAAGCTTTCCCATGGTACAAGTTCCCAACGTCCCCAACGACACCACACCATCTTCTTGTGAAACACCTTCTTAAAACACGTCTGTTCCACAGTATTTAAAAACACCTATTTCTGTGTAGTAAAACTTACAAAGCCTGATTATTTTTTTTTCTGCATTGTGTGTGTTTTTTCTGATTGCTAGGGCTGTGAAAGCTCATCCGGCAAGCATTCCTGCACAATGGATACTAACCTCTAGCAGATAAGAGTTCATCTGTTTCCAAACCACTCCCAAAGAAGTTGAAGGACCTTATTATCTTTGTGAAGGAGCGCCAAATACATGACTATGAAGTGACTTCAAAAATAGTGTCCTTCTATGTACCATGGCTTGTCCCAAGACACTATGAAGATGGTAATTAGGTTACCCCTCATATTTGAGGTTCATTGACTTGGAAATGAAAAGCACTAAATTTTTGTTAAGTTGTAACGGTAAAAGAACACATAAAAATTCCTTGGTAGTAGGTCTGCTGGTTATCTGCAATTATCCAGCTCTGAAGCACTGAGACAAAATGGTTAGGAAGGAAATGCTGAGCATAAGCCATTTATATATATATATATATTAAATAACAAAAGAAAATACACTTTCTATAAAGATCCAGTATAGCAACATAAGCAATGAAATAAATAATGGGCTACCTTTCTGTATGCATCGCATACAAGGATCATTTCTTGCAAAAGCCTGCCATCTGGAGTGGTCTTTGGCACTATCTCCCAAAAGACAAGCAGCAGTTTTTTGATGGTATGGTCTTGGAGAGGCAGTACAAAACGTATAATGGTCATCAGAAGCCCAGGTAGTTTTTCACCATTCAGAATCATAATGATTACTTTCTTCAAGGCCTCCGTCTTCAACTTGACATCTCCTTTTTCTAGAGGAAATGAAATCATGACTAACATGTCACAGTTAGTTTAACAGGAATACGGATCTTCAGTGTCAGAAGATACAAACTCCCTGAGTGCAACATAGCACTGAAGGGGTGCAATATACTCTATCAATAAAATTCACACCCTTACTTCTAACTAAAAGGATAAAGAGGAAGCAAGAGATACTTGACGAATAAGCATGGAGTTCAAACAACTCTAGGATCAACATACTGGAATTAACTGAGTTCAACAAATTTCACAACTGTCTCAATGCTTAAATTGAAACAGCTTTTTATACCAGGATACTACAATGCACTCTTGATGCCATATGTATACTAAATACCAACACTGCCATTTCTGCCGGCAAGATACAGCAGTGCACTGAACAAGTGATAACACAGCTTGTTGCTTATCATTGCATTACTGAAATCTGCCTCAGCCTAAACAAGTATTACTTCAAACAGAAAGACAGAAAAAGATTTCAAATTTTTGCAGATGGGGGGGGGGGGGGGGGGGACAGGGGATGACACAGACCAAAACACATAAGATAAATATCATTAAGTGTCTCGAAACACAGCAAACAGAGGAATGTACACATTTCAAAAATCAACAGAACAAAATAAACATCAAATTGACTTGTTTAGTTTGTAAGATGTAAACAATATTCTAGGAAAGGCACAATGAGAGAATACAAGAAGAATTCAGGTAAGATGGAGTATCCTTCAAACCATTGTCCATTACTTGCCTAGGTCATTTTTTAAGCTGATTTCAGAAGGTGGTTCTGAATCCATTGGAACATTGATTAACGTGTAACACACGTTCTCTGCAGCTGTCATGGTTCTTGGTTACAAAAGTTTTCTCAGTGGAAGAATTATTTTGACACAAATATCAGACAACCTAAAAAAACAAGCAAACAAAGCCAACCCAAAGTCAACAGATTTTATTCACAAACAACACAAAAACGTTTTCTAAAATGACTTAATGATTTGAAGGGATTGCTGGGTTTCTTGAGAAGCCACATTCAAAAGCTTTCTCAATTTTCTGTTATGCTAAAATACTCCTGTTAGTACCAAAAAATGAAGAGCATGAAATTTCCCAAAGAAAAAAATAATGGAATAAATCTTTCCAATACTTAGGCAGTCAGGGATAACTGAAGTATACAGGCACCCAACTGCAGCTGAAGAGAAGCAACAGCTTTTCCTTCATCTGCTCACCCTGGCTATATATTCCCACTACCTCCCCTGCAGTCCTGTGCCCCTCCAGGTGAACTGACCCAAGCTGCAAAAGCAGCTGAAAAACGTCACAGCAAATAAAAGGGAGGAGTTTTTGACTTGTTTAACAAGTTGAATCAGCCTACGAAGGAAGCTTTGAGGCTAAGCCCAAGATCCAACAAAGCAGAAACCAAGGATGGGAGAAAAGACAACGTGATGGAGAGGGAAGCTGGACTGCCCTCTCACTTGCCAAGGAGCCCCAGACCAGCTCAACTCTACTGTCTAACTGCTCTGCTAGACACTAATGAGGAAAGTCAGTATTTTTATAGCAAAAAGTACGAGAAAGTTACAGATCTATCAAAGCTGCTGCGTGGCTGACAGTTTAGATAACAAAATTAGCAGTTAAGCTCAATCCTCATTCTCATGTTTGTTTCTTCCTCATATAATAGACATCTGGGATCAAATAAAACTTTTTATTCCATTTCTTAAGTAATGAAAAATGCTCAAGTTTGAGCTTGCTCAGTTAATGCTATGATACCATACTGACAAGCACAGTTAAGAAAATTGTTACTTTTTGTTACATGAGCAATTTTGCATTTTCTACAGAAAATGTGTCAAAAAATTTACACAAAAATTACTTTCTCTGTGCTTTTATTACTATCAGTTTTCTGGAAGTCTTAGACTGAGTTTAATGAATCATTAAAACAAGGAAGATGGCTTTTTACTTTAAATTATAATACTAGACATCAGTCAAATATTGTGTAAAAGCACACTTGTTTCATGTAATTATTATTACTTACTAATAATAGAGCCAAGAGAACTGAACAAAATGTTCCCCATCAAAGGTCGTGATTTACACAAAGATGAAAACACCGAACTCCCCAACTCGAGGCTATGCATTCACTGCAGATCACTTTTCCTCTAAGTTCAATGATCTTGAGCAGGGCCATACCTCCAAGACATAAAGCTTTCAACAACATGCCAGTTTAAGAAGTTATTGTCTGGGTAGGCCAGCTCCTACCCCACATCACCTCTTTTATCTCTGCAGACCACTGTTGAGATGCAAATGCTGTAAACTCTCCACTCCTACCTTATTTTTGAAGCAGTAAGAAAAACAAACAAAATCCAACAGACCAAGAAACACCCGTTCCCAGCCTGGTTAAAAGCAGCGCCTCACAAATAGTTCTGAGGAAAGACAAGGGAAGGTGGGACATGGAGTTGCAGCATTTGAATGAACAGCTGAGACGCTACACAACCTGGTCCCGGGTCCAAAGCCCCTTTTCTCGTCAAGCAGGTACCTAAAGAACCTCAGGCTGAACCGTCGGCAGGTAAGTTGTGCTAATTTGGGCTGCAGCCTCTTTCTACACAAGAAAACAACACCATTCAAACAGTACCGCAACTACTACTACAAAAAAAATCCAATACAATTTTTTTAAAACACACCTCTTTCTGTTACGAATTGTATATTTTTAAGGATTAGATCCTTCAAACTCGTTGTTTACAAATATCCACATAAACAGCTCCTGCTCATTTCTAGAAATACAACTGTTTTCCTGCCTCAGCAGCAGCTTTTTGTACACTTTTATCCATACTCTTATCCCAAACTCCTGCCTCAAAGCACTGCAGCTAGCACCTTCGTCTCCAATACCTACTCAAACAGACCACAAAGTAGAGTAGACGAGATATCTTCACTCATACAAATATCTCAACTGCAGAAATTCTCTCAAAAATCACAGCCAAACAGGTC
The DNA here is from genome assembly GCF_030936135.1 of Gavia stellata. Taxonomy (NCBI): domain Eukaryota; kingdom Metazoa; phylum Chordata; class Aves; order Gaviiformes; family Gaviidae; genus Gavia; species Gavia stellata. The sequence continues at coordinate 14,359,162 of NC_082610.1, forward strand.
TCTGAAGCATGAAAATGTGGAGTGTGTTCTAGGCTCTGAAAAGCAGCAGTGAAAAAAACACTCTCTTAAAACGCAGGGCTGGGAGACTTGGCAGGGAGAACCAGCACCAGGTCTTCCTCACTGCAAAGCACCAAGCCTTGAGATCACAGTTCGATCCTACCGCGAATCCCACAGACACAAAGCAGGTGCTACTCTACGTCTTCAGCAAGAAGAGTTCTGGGTGCCTGTACACGGAAATTGAAAGCGATACAGTTTGTACAACACAGGAAGACAAAAAGCCACCCCTGCTCTCCAGCTACACCCTTGGGGAGCCTTAGGAACTTGGGGGCCTTATGGACCAAAACCCTGAGAAAACGTCATTTTATCGATGCGCAACCTAGACTTTATAATGTAAAAACGCGTATTAAAAAATCCCGAGTAAATTTATAGCCAGTTGGAGATTTCTCTCTTCATTTTCCAGGTGATTACTTTCTGCTCAAAACGCCTGGCACATTTAGCTATGGTTGCAAACTCAGAAGACTCAGATGTCACCGTTCGCCAGCAAGAGGGGAACGCCACAGCACCCCTCCGCGAGGCCGCACCCAAAGGCACCCCAAAACGCGAGGCGGCTCTAGGCCCCCGCAGGCCCGTGGCCCCCCGTTAGCGGCGCTGGGGGCTCCCCTGAGGAAGCCACCAGGAAGATGCCGGCGGCGCCGTGAGGCCTCGGGCCTGCGGCCCCCGCCGAAGTGGCGGCCCCGCCACGGCCCCCACCGCCCTGCGCCCCCCAGCCCCGGCGAGGCCGCTGCTCCCCAGGCGCAAGGCTCCGTACCCGGTGGCGCGGTGGCCCGGTGCGGTCGAGTCGGGCCCGGTGCGGAGCTCTGCCCGCGGCGATCCCGCTCCGGCGATGGCTGACGTGGAGCCGCTCCCTCCCCAGGCCACATCGATAGTACGGCGGCCCTAGCGGGACACGCCTCTCCCCCGCACGGCAACGCGAGAGGGGCGGGGCCGCCGGCGGCGGCCCCGCCCCTCTCGCGTTGCCGTGCGGGGAAAAGGGTGGGCGCCGAACCGCCACGAGGGCTGGAGGCGGGGCTTCCGTCTCTGACGTCACGGCTGCGTGGAGGCAACGTCAGCGCTGCGGCGGGGCGGGTTTTTCCCGCGTAGGCAGGAGGGTGGGCTCAGCAGCCCTCGGGACACCTTCCGTAGGAATAGTGATAGGGAGGGGAAAACCAACACCACACACCACCACCCCCCATTAAATAAAGAGGGGGGAAAAAGAACGTAAGGGGGGGGAAAAAAGGGAAAAGTAATAGGGGAAAAAATAAATAGAAAAATAATAGGAGAAAAAATAATAGGAAAACAATTAAAAGCAGCTTTGTCTAGTGCTTAAAACCAAATCCATAGCCCTCACATTATTATTTTGTTAATATTTTCATGACCAAACTACTTAAATGGATTCAACACACTATTCAAAGCCTGTTCAAAACAGCACCATGCTTTATTAATAAAAGACAAGATGCAAGTTGTAGCCTTTTTTTTTTTAAAGGACCTTGAGTAGGATATCAAACCCCTACCTGAGTTCACCCCAACAGCTTGTTTCTTATCCTTTTCAATGTATTAATTCGTGAGAATAATTATAATAGAAGATCCAACATGGAAAATGAGAAAAAAAAATAAGCAAGCTGAACTCGTTTTGCTTAAAATACAGCATGACACCCATTTTGCACCTAGGACGCACCGACTCGCTGGGCTTCCCTGCCGGACGTCCCTGAAGCAGCCCCTGTCAGTCCCAAATGTGCGGAACGCAGCTTGAATCCAAGCAGGCACCGGGTCCCCCTCCATCAGAGCCCGCAGAGCAAGCTGAAGGGACAAAACCCCGGAGAGCCTGTTTATTCCACGGCAATGCGGAGATGCCATAGCTCAGGGGACCTGTCATGGGAATTTTATGTGCTTCCCTCGTTACTTCAATTTAGGCCCTTAGCGAGCTAAAAGCCCTTGGCTACCCCATGGCTGGCTCATGGCTCTGAAGAAACAAAGTGATTCATTTTGGTGCCCCATGAGCTGGGGTTTACTACAGCGAAGAACTCAAAAACCAAAACACAAGCTGGTTGGCAGCTTCATGCTTCTTCAGCCTGCAGTGTTTCTGGTAAACGCTCACAACCAGAACTGTCTTTTCAAGTTGAGTTTGAGACGACGACAAGACAACATGGGGAAACACGCTGCATCCTGTTTGTTCCACAACTATTTTGTACGCATTTTGAAGTCCGCTCAATTCAACAGTTTCCAAGACCACCACATTTATATACAGTAAGTAAATGCTCACTCTGAGAAATGGCCAAACACATGATGGCACCTTGATATGACAGAAGTATTTGAATCGTTGTCTGCTCAGATTGAAAAAAAAAAAACCCAAACCCACAGCAGATTCCAAGAAAGTGATTTATTTCCACTTGTCCTTACAAGTTAAAGACAGTATGTTTTTCATTAAAAAAACAGTATCATGTACTATTTAGAAAATGATTACACCTTTCTTGTCAAAGAAAATACACCCAATTATGACCTCCTGTCTACCTTCTAAGGATAGGTGGGTTGGTTTCTTTCTTTTTTAAGAGTAATCCTCAGAACGTATTGGCAGAAAATGCATATAGGTGAGGATAAAGTTACCGGCAAATGGATAAACGTTCCTGTATAATTAGACGTACGTTAACACAGAGGAACTCATCCACCAACTAGTGCTCCATCGGCTCCTCTGCCTTCTCTGCAGGTTCATCAGCAGGCGGAGCAGGCTTGAAGAGAGGAAAAATATATATATTATAGGAGGGCAGAAAACAACACTTGACAAATCAGCTTTATCCTGGATTGAGCATTACAAGTGCAGCTCATGTCAGCAAACAGCTTACAAAGTAGTGTTATCCAAATTAAGCATAGAACAGGACAGAGTTGGTAATTAGGAGATTAAGGATGCCTTTTGCGACAGGCAGGAGAAACATATGTAGCCACCACTTCTGTTTCAAAAAAGTGAAAACCAGTACTTGATCAAAGATGAGGAAAGATGACGACACTGGAACAGCCTGGCACCAATTCAGCAGAAATTGATTTAATAAGCACCTTAGGCTCCAGCTAAGATTATATGGTTTTCATATAGTCACTTCAAATTTTAAAAATCGCATTCCTAAAAATCTACTAGAGTAGTGGACAGTTACATGTCCTAAACATAAATGCGATAGGTCATATATCACAAAATTCTGTCTTTTAACAAAGCCTATTGATTTATATCTAAACCACACACCTTTCTCTGTGGCCTCTCCTCAAGACCTTCTAGGAATGGTGCTACATCATCATCATCATAGATGGTAAACTCCATGTCTTTGCCAACAATTCCAATGGAAACATTCTGTTAAGCAAAGTTTTGAAAGAAGTGAGAAGCATTTTTCTGCAAAAAACTCGGTGGCTTTACAGCTTTTGCTTGTGAAACAGACAAAAGTTTCCTCCTGAGATAAAGAGACTCATCGTGCTGTTTGTGTCTACTTAAAGAAAAAAGGAAAATTTGAGACTCCCTTTTTGGTAGATTGTACTAGAAAAGCAAAGGGAGGCAGATTTATACCCTACAAGAGCTATCACATTTCAAAATCTTGTAAGTAAAACCACTTTTCAAGGGCTTAAATTTCTTTCAATTTTTTGTTTTCTTTTTAATAACGTACACAATTCTTCAAAACCACTTGTTTTAATCTTATTTTGCATTTTCATTATTTTAAAACTTCTAAAAACCAAGGTGGGCTAAGAATAAAAAAAATTAAACATGGAAAAGAGCAGATCAGCCACAAGCAGAACACCAACTAATGGATATCCTTAGCATTTTCTTGTTCAACAGTTTCTCAATTCATTGTCAGAAGTTTCTGCAACTTTTTGATGCTGGATACTCAAAGAGTTGATTGTGCATTACCTTCCCTCACCTCCCAGGTGAATTACTGACTGTGCTTACAATGCAACGTTATGATGCGATGTTTCTTAAACACTGATCAAAGCTTAAAATAGAATGAAGCAACCAGGGTGTCTTATTTAGACAAAGTATCATTTTTGTTAAGAAAATTATATCTGAGATAATTAAGGAAACTGTAGATAAACTGGTGACATGAGATGAAGACAATATTATCTACCAGTATTCAGCTTTCAAATTTCAGTACCAGCCATACTTTACATGAATTTTGCCACAGTAATTTCTAATAACTGTGGCAGTAAAATTTCTTGTTAAGAAAACCTAGTTGTTTACCTTGGTGGTCAGATCCTGTTCAGCAGGAAGAGTCTCTCTCAGGGCACGCAGTCCATGTTTAACTAGCTCATTTAGATTACCTTAAAATGAAATCAGAAAGACATTTACAAAATGTATCGTATTATCTCTAGACACTCATTTCCTCTTCTTCTCATTACCAGTTGACAACTAGAAAAATCAGCTTGAATTCCAGAACTCCTCTCCTTTGGTATGTCTGGTACTGATCACAGAGCTGGTTATAAAAGTGTACCTTGAGAAACCAGCCCTTCCCTACATTTGTGGTCAAGGGCATCTGGTTTTGGCAGCTGCCTTGCCTCCAGTGCAGTGATAATCACACTATTTTTTCCCCAAGCAGCCATTCAGTAGCCTCCTCATCACTATTTCATATAGAAATAAATCCACCATTTTAAATGCACCACCTAAATACGTGCCTTGACATTCTACCCTTGCTCTGATACGGAAAGAATTGTTCTTTCCCTGGGTTAAACAGGGCAGAGGGCTTTTACTTTTTTCCTCTGCTTTTCTGAGCACAACTTCTCTTTTCATTAGATGTAATAAGCATCCAGATGTTAGACGTGAAGATTTGCAACGTTTTCTCTACAGTTTTGTCTTCATGCAGATTTACACTTATGCCAAACTTGGCTCCCAACATTTATCTTCCTATCTTACTAAATGCAAAAGAACAGAGCAGTAGCAGAAAATAAACTGCATAATTGATGAGTACCATTAGATAGACATGGTTTCATTACTCACAGTCAGTAAATTCAGTCATGTGTCTCTCCAAGTAAGTTCGCGCTGACTGTGAACGAGCACCAATGGACATTGCTTTGCAGTCAAAATAGTTTGCAGAGGGACAAGTCTGGAAGATATGAGGACCCATATCCTACAAAGGGAGAAAAAAACCCCACAGAACGTCAACCAAATGTATAATTTCATACCAAGTCTGCTGCTGGAACGCGTATTTTCTAAAACAGTCTTGCTTCATGGTACATCGCATAGCGTATATGGATGCACATACATATGTATTTTATATTACTTATCATATCACTGTTCTTATACAATTCCTTCAAAGCTACTGTAAAAAAAGAAGCAATAATGTACCAAAAAAAATTTCTTTACGCTTTGTTCATTAAAATGCAATTTTTATGTGGGCAGGATAGCTGGCACCAAAAATGTTTCTTTCTCTGTTCCATAAACTGTACTGTGCTTACGTGTGCTTCCTACTTCATAGCTTGCAGTAGGTATTTTACATGCACTCCGTCTTATCTGCACAAAAGTAAAAACCTGCTGTAGACTTAACCATGCCACACAAGATTTCAGGCAAGACAACAGTTTCCTTCAACCTTCCTCACATCAAAAATCTTGAGGGCAGAGATTCTGTGTGTGCTGCATTAAGCAAACTGTTGTTGCTAAACAAGCAAGAGAGAGGCCAGTGATGATTTCCACATCAATTTTTATAAGAAGTATTTAAAATAGTAGTTCATAACGCTCCATAATCAATAGTAAAATAATTACTGTCATGACGGGATCAACATTTTGATCCCCTAAAACACAAACAAATCTTATTTTTGCAGTATCTCATTTTGCACTTTAAAATAATTCTTTTTTCATTTTGCAAATGTATACCTCATAAGGGTAGATAGGATTGGCTATTAATTGTCATTTTTAAAAGTTATGTTTTATGGTAAGATACAGAAAATTATTTCCTTATTCAGAGAATTTTGATGAGTCTGCCTCTTCCACCTTCCCCCCTTAACATCTATTTGTTGCATAAAATTGCATTAAGCACATTTTCTTTTAGATCAATAGTAACTAGCGCAGCTTGCTTACATCATAACCTGCAATGAGCAGTCCTACGCCATACGGTCTTCTGCCATAACGCTGCGTTGGTATCTGGGTTTCTTAAGTAAGCTAAGGAAACAATCTCAAAATAACATGTTAATTACCCAAAACATTTTCCTAAGCCAAGCAGAGCAGAGACACTCCAAAATCGTTATACAGTCTTCGCAAACCTTTTTGCAGGAGTAAAGACTATGTTCAAAAGAAACAGATCTCACAACTTATTTGGAATACCAACTTCTTTTTCACCAAAAGAAAATTTAGCAATTAGCTTTCCCGAAATAACTGAGTGGTGCATTCAACCAAGTAATACAAACAGTTCATCTGATGCTGCACAGCCTCATTTAATTTCTTATCCCTTTGAACTTTTTCTAGGCACCTGCTAACAGAATACAAGGCCTCTGCTATGCTCCAACCTGAGCAAGCAGCTGCAATCGAGTAAATGATCATATTTTGAACAGTGCAGTCATCTTTCCTCCCCCACCTCCAAAGGCATGGGGCTGTGTAACAGAAAAACAGCACTATGTTAAATGTTGCATAGCACTTTATCACTTCTCTACCTGTTCAGTGCATATTATGGGATATTCCCCGAAAGAATACACAAGTAATGTGAATAAAGAAAAATTAACTTCGAATTAACTTTTTCAATTTAATATGACTTTTAAGCTGTGATAAATGAAAATCATTTGATGACAAGTACGAACAAGTAAAAAGCTCTAAGAGTGTTACAAGCATTAAAAAAATAAAAGGATACTGCTTCCAATTAGAGACACTAGGCGAGAAACTGGAAGAGGTCTATCAAACACAAATCTAGAATCCAGACACTCCTGACGCATGAAATTGCTAGGAGAAAAAAAAGCAAAAAAGTGTCAAACCAATGCATAGATGAAAGTCACAATGAGGTTTTTGTCTCAATACTTGTCTGTTAAGGTAAGCGTATTTTTGTTTCAGCTCTGCTCGTTGAGAAAAGGGTCAAAGGCATTACATCATTTCATCATGACCTATAATTGTTATTTAGAAAGTTGACCACAGGTTTGAAAGAGTTTTATAGTATTTCAGCCATACAAATGCAAAGAAGGTAGAAGTTCACGCAGGCAACAGACAAATCATCTGGAAAAAAGCCACAATTAAATGGTAACATTTTTTTGTAGCATTACAGCAATTAAAATTTATTTTAGAAATTCTTTCTATGCCTTCTTTATCCTTTCCTATCAAACTGAGGAACACTCCTCTTTCCATATACATTTACCTGATGTCATGAAACTATGTGCCCAGCAGGTAAAAAGCAAGCCCCTCTGAAGCTGACACATACAGAAGTATATGTTTTTAATAGCTTCCTTAAGTCTGTGTACACAGAAGCAGCTGCTAGAGGGAAATAAGTGATGCACTTCCTCAGACTGCTTAGAAACCCTATCACACCAAGGAAACCAGACAGGACTGTCTTACTAGTAACAAAATCAAAGAGCAAAATTTTGGGCCAAACAAGTGAGATTTCTGTCAGCTAATTAGAAATCTGCCAGAATTCCATGCTGAGGTCTTTGGCATAATACAACACTGCAGTAACTCAAGACTAATCCTTAGCTGACCATAAAATTTCATTTGCAATAGTCTACAAATGAACTTTCACTTATTATTGCAGAACTGTGTATGTCAACAACTAAGATACTCACCACAAGAGTCTTGCATCAGCAGTAAGTCCAGCAATTGAGATACCAATATGGTTGTCAACGTACAGGATTTTTTTCTGATGAGCTGCCAGCTCAGACTGTGCTCTCTATGCATAAAAGGAGAAAGCTATGTGGCAAACTGAACAGTTTGCCAAGCGCTGTGGAGAAATCTGCTAACATTTATAGCAAGAACTGAATATGGTCATGAAACAATAAAAAAATAAATTTATAAACTTGCAACAGAAGACAAGAAAAACCTAATTCCACTTCAGTAGGAAACTGTTAGAAAGAAAGAACAGGCACTCACTCAAGCTTTGGGAAAAGAAATAAATAGTTTTACTATTTAATAACTAATGAAAAACTTAAAAAAAAAAAAAGAGGAACACTTACCTTTTAAAAGGAAAAAATCTTTCATGTCTTTCACCATTTTGTGAAAATCTGCTTGGCATAGGTACTGAAAATATTTATAGGTCTATACTGTACTCAAGCAAAAGGAAGCTGGGATTGCATTTACATTACACGTAAATGTTCAGACTGCACCAAACTAATTTGCCAAACCAAAACTCTTTTACTAACATTACTGTCCTGAGAACACAGTTTTGAAGTTACCTTTAGAGCAACCAGAACAGCATGTGTTTTCGACTTCAGCCCCACAGTAGCTGAGCCTTGTTTCACGGCTTCCATGGCATATTCTATTTGATGAATTCGGCCCTACAGAATAAAATCAAAGGTAATAATTCTAAAATCAATCCTCTGTATCAATTTTCAATTGTTCTTGATTCTCAGACCTTCGATTCCCCCACCCAACAGGTACACTGACTGCATAACACAGTTTAAGCTTACAATCAATCTTTTGCAAACGCCTCATCACAATTCACCCACATAAATGTGGCCACCTCTGAGCCACTCACTACTGCATACAAAGAAACGGGAAAACTAAAAAGAAAGGGTGATTAATCCTGACATTAGCAGAATCGCAAGACTTCTGTCACCGTCTTCAGAGGAATCAGTATTATCAGTATTTGACCCAGTGTGATTCAAATACAGAACTTCCAGCTGAAGTTGGACGCTTAACTTTTAATCGAGTTTCCTGAAGAAATGAGTCTTATGCAATTTTGTGTCTCACCATCCATCCCCTAATAACTTCTGAACAAGTTATTAGTCAACTGCAGTAAAATCTGAAAGAGGAGTAGAGGTCTCAAAGACAATTAAGTCCCCACAAGTTCTGCAAAGGCGGCTGGAAGCTTTGCAGGAAAACAAGACAACATCCTTTTAATGCAACCACTGAGGGCACAGTAGCTAGTTTTCTGGGCACTAGCTGGCCAGCCTATGTCAAATAGTCAGCACGTTCACTGCTACCGTGCAAGTCCTGGAATTACTAACTGCAGCACACAGCTGCATCCTATCAGTTGTGATGGAGTGGAATGTACTAGCTGTTCTAGTGAAATGTACTGGGGATAATGTACAGGAAATCACCTTCTGTGAGGTTGTTGGGGTTTTTTTTGGTAAAAGGTTTTTTATTTGATTTATCTAGAGAAATAAAAAGTCCACTAGATGCTTAAAATACCCTAATGTTCCATTTCATCCACTAAATTATAAATGGAATTTCAATAACATAGGATTATTTCCTGCCCAAGAGCAGTATGGAATCACTGTGACCCGTCCAACATGTATTTATCAACTTTCATTAATAACTTGAAAGGCTGTAAATGCGTGAAACTTCTTCTAGCCTTTAATCTCATATTTCCTTTTCTTGACAACAATATTTGAAAACACTCCCCAACAAAATATGATTATTCTTTGCTCCTGTATTAACAATGCCAATAATTATTACCGTATCATATCACTGCCTCACCTACAGGAATGTATGGAGCAGTAATTGCAGCAGAGTAGCAATTTTAAATGTCTTTTATAAAAAAGACATCAACACTGTTCGTATTTTCAAGGCAATTTATGGGGAAAAAAAAATAGAAATTAGTGTAGTTAATGACTTCATGGTATCTACTAAATGTCTCAAGAAAATGTTACAGTTTTAAAGTAACTTCTAAAGTAACAGATAGATTGAAAAAAATAAAATTAAAGTTCCTGATACAGAATCTGCCAGAGAAACACAACCATTAAGAAGGATGAAAGCAGTTCAAAGCCATCTACAACTATCATGGCATTGACTAAAGAACATTCCAACATTCAAGGTTGCCTTCATATAGGATAGAAAGTATGAAACATGCTCTGTTACAATGTATATTGAAAATCTATCTTTCAAACAATATTACTACATGATGAAGATTTTCAGTAGAAATACAAACCCACAAACTAATGATATATTAATTTTACACTAATACAATTTGCTACTTGCATTTAAAATAAATCTAGAAATGAGTCCATTTTCAAGCCTCTGATTTTCCTCAAGTACCCTATCTTAACATGTACCTACCAAGAGAAGAGGCAATATTAAACACCTGCACTGACACTTGCTTTTAAAATTCTAGAATATTTATTCTGAAGTAAACACACCCTGCGTAAGCTTTAGAGGAATACACAATATGAAGCTGATCCAGAGGTAATAAAATTTCAAATCCAAGCGCAAATGTTAATATAATCTTAAGTACAAAGATAGTATGAAGCCTCCCTAACGTTCTACAACATGGGAAACTAGGGACACAGTTGCACGGACTTCATCAGTGAAGCACAATGTAAACTGCATTACAAACTTACATGGCATTTAATCACTTGCATGTTCTAGCTCCCAATGTTGTAATTACAAGCTTTATACACGGAATTTATTCAACAGGTATATTTGCAACCATTTCAATTTAGAAAATTAATATTTGTGAATTCATATGACGAAATCAGTATCTCAAGAGTCCATGCTTCAGATTACCGTATAGGTACAGTCATTCAAATAGGGGCTTACAAGGCAGTAAAAATTGTGTGCACAAGAAGAGAAATGGGTGCTGTTATACCATACTTGAAGAAGTCAGCACATTCTTACTTAAGCACTAAATACTAACATTTAATAATTTGATTTTGTTCTGAGGAATCTGAATACAGTAAAGCTCTTAATAAAAAAAAATTCATTATATGAAAGTTTTTTCCAACTGTAGACTAAATAGTTCCTTTCCAACATTGGCTAGTGAATAAAAGAGAGAATGGCTTAGCAGTAGCCTAACACTGGGGAGACTCAAGCTCAGTTTCATGCTTTTTGTTACCTTACTTACCAACTTTTTATTAGAGGTCTATTATAGCATCTATTTTGTGCCTCACAGGTACGTTCAGAAAACAACTGCCTGAAGGACTGTGAGATAACAGGACCCACCTAAGCATCATTCAGGCTCACACCCCAGAAGCTTAGAAAAGTGCTAATGGCTTTCTAGAAACCTACAGCCTACAAAACAAGAAGAGAGCAGACTGTGGTAAGCTGTAGGCACCTGAATACATTGCGATACCACTGCTGCAAAAGTGAAGGAAATACAAAAAGCAAGTAAAAAGCCAGTTAGCAAGCTTAGGAAGGTTTTACCTGAGGGCTCCAAACTGTGACATCATTGTCATACTGGTTGCGAAACTAGAATGAACAAAATAGAATCCATTAGTATAGCTAATAAGCAGACAGAAAGAGCATTCCCGAGCGAAGTTCTGGGTGTTTTCTCTACAGGGCTTTTCACGCGAAGTATTTGTTCCCAGGCCCGAAACAGGGGGCCGTTCTCCGGTCAAATCTCTTTTCACGCCGGAGTAAGAGCACACACTTAACGGGCAGCACAAGCTCGAAGTCGCACGGAGCAGCGAGCCCGCTGCCTCCGCCCCCGACACCGGGAGGGAAAGCGTCAAGAGCAGAAGCGCGAGATGCCGGTGCCCGAGCCGGGGAGGGCCGCTGCCTGCCCCGCTCCGCCCGCGGGCAGCCCTGCCGAGCCCCCGCCGGGGCTAAGGATGCTGCTGCGCCCGCCCGGCCGCTTTCGGGGGCAGCCGGGCCGCCATGACCCAGCGCTCTGCAGCGTCACGCCGGGCCCGGCCGGGCCGAAGGGGTCGCGCCCCCCCGCCCTCCCCGGGCCCCGCCGAGGGGAGCGCGGCCGCCCCCTTCCCCGGGCAGCCCCAGGTCCCGGCAGCGAGGCCCAGGCCCAGGCCCGGCCCCAGCCCGTGGCGAGCCCGGCCCCGCATGGCCCGGGAACTGCTTACTCACGGCCCCGCTCCCTCCTTCTCGCCCTCCCCCTTCCCTCCCGTGCTCGCTCCGCAGCCCGGGCAGAGGGCGCGGGGGTGCCCTGCCCGGAACCGGCCCTGCCCGGCCGCCCCTTACCATCCTCCTTCCCCCGACAGCGGCGCGGGCTCCGGGGCAGCGAGGGGGAACCGCTCCGGCAGCGATCGCTCTGGACTGAAAGCAACCAAGCGCTGCTAGTCGCACCTCGAGTCATCGATCGGCCCGCCCCGCCCCTGGAGCGGGCGATGGCGCGCGGGCCCCGCCCGGCGGCGCATGCGCGTTGGCTCAGGGGCCGTTAGGCGGCCGTTGGCGTAGCGGCCGGTAGTCACCGCAGCGCGCTGCCCGCAGAGGCCTTCGGCGGGCCGGCTGTCCTCCGGCAGCCCGAGGCGGCCCCTTCTGTGGCGCCGCACCCGTCACTTTACAAACCTCTGCCTGCTGCTCGGCGTTACGCGTCCTGAGGGGCTTCCCCCCGGCCGGCTTTGCCGGTGCTTTCCGTACTGCTCGGTAGTTCTCTTACTCGGAACGCGGCAGCGTGTCTCTTCACCTGAAGGTTCCTGCGTGCAATACAAAAATCTCATTACTTGAGGAAAACTTGCGTTGTGGAAGTAGAAATACCTTTCTTTCCCTTACGAAAAGTTGCTGTTAGCCATTTTACTGGTTTTGAAAATGCTGTAGCAGTTTTAAAACCACTGAAGATGAAGGCACTGATGTAAAATAGGATGCCTGTGCTATTAGCTGCCTTTTCTTTGTACTTGGAGAAAACTGCCTCTTCTTCTCAAGATACGAAGAGCGCGTGGGAGCAAACACAATCGTCACAGCCATTGTTACGAATGGTTGCATGAAAACCGTGACTACAGATAGGAGTACGTATGGGTAAATTCAGTCACAGTTACCCCTTAAAAATTGATTAACAAAACCCACTGCCAACTTCACAAAAGCTACCTCAGAAACAGCTGTGAGAATTTGCTGACTGAGTTGTGAGTTTGTGCACAGATGCTCACAGACACTGGGAAAAGCACTGTATAAACATCAATACTAGGTTTGTACTGTTTTGCCTCTCACTTATTTTTTCCACTCTGAGGCAAAACCCATTGCTGTTGAGAAAGGGCTATCTGTAGCATGTACGTACGTCGCAGCAGTCGTGGGCAGACAGCGAGCGTACGAATGGGACCTCTTGCTTCAGGAGGCGACAGAGTCCAACCCTACCTGTTCTGAGACTGCTAGAAGGTGGTTTTAAAGCTGCATTTCAGTCGTTGCCCTTCTATCACAAGCCTGTGGTTTATGAGGTGGTGTGCTTCCCAAAACTGCAGTTAAGTTTTCATACAGTGTCTGGGCTAACAAAGGTCAGGAGCTTAAGCAGTTCAGGGTAAAAACCAAATGACGGCAGTTTGGTAGGAGTAAAACAACAGCCGCTGTTAATCAGAGGTAGCAGACTGGAAATCCTCTTACATTTCTCTTTGGGGAAAAAAGGGTACAGGAAGTCTCTGAAATTATATAAAGCTAAATGAGAAGCACTATTATGAATTATATTAGAAAAATATTACTGTCTTTCTTAATTACAGCTAAGATGTGATTAAATTTCTAAATGGGTCTTTTTGCTCTCAAAGATAAACTACGAGTGCTTAACAAAAATGAAACACTTAACTGGAGCTCTTATTTTGGACAATGTAAAATATTTTTATATAGTTGTAACTGAAAAGTGAGTTAAAAATTACTGTGAGAACTCCTCTACAGGATTGCATGACTCGGGCATTAAGACAAAAGAGAATCAGTTAATACTGTATTCATATGTTTTATTTTTTTAAACAAGTATCCAGCTGCTGAAGTCACAGTCATTAAAGTCAAACTAGTATTCTGTCACCTTTTCATTACTACAGGACCGATGACACATTTCTCTTAACCGCTGGAGAACTTTCTCTTTTTCCCTGGAGAGGGCTCCAGTGTTGTCTAGGAAAAAAAATAAACAGACATTTAAATTATCTAACTTGTTTTGTTATTTTTAAGCTTCCTGATTAATAAAAATTCATTTGCTCTGAAATAACTTCCTTTCTTCAACATTGTTTGCAGTGCACTGAAACAGGATATATAAACATTTTATTAAGTGAGCTGAACAGCTTTCAAGTTTCAGTGAACTTTCAGTAAATATTCCCGTGGTCTCTGCTACAACGCCATTCTGTAACAACTTCCCACAGCAATAAGGAACTCCCTGAAGATCCGTTTACTCCACCTACAGTAACAGAACAATAGCCAGATATTTCCTCTCTTTTGGCAAAAGTGCGTTAGTTTGGTAGAACGCTAACCTATGCCAAGACTCTCATTATTCTGGATACATACTGATCAGCACAGCAAGTAGTGTTAGGAACCACGTTTTTAGTGATAAAAAAGGCAGGATTTGTAAAACTTCACAGCAGAAAATGGCTAAAAGCTATATAAATGAAGGAACTTTTGGAAGCTATACAAACTATTGTATAGGTGTACTAAATAACAACATAAGTATTTTCCTGAAGTCTTTTTCCTCTATTACATGGGTAGAAAAATACATTCAAAACAAAACTAACCAGATGTCCAGCTATTAAAAATGTGTTCTAAAGCAAACTGATTCAGGTCATGTGACAGCAGGAAGGGTGGCACGGAATGGAGTTCAGCTGCTCTCCAGTGCTTCAAGCAGCACAACTGCCACCGTATTCCCAAGGCAGCAGCATAAGAGGGTGTCAGAGGCAGGAATAACCTCTTGAAAGGGGAAATGCTCACCATGGAGGGAAGTAATTCACTTCCTTCTGAATGCTCCTGCTTGCCCTTTAGGCTCAGTATGAGCCCTCTCTAGGCAGGGCTAAAGCCAGTGGGTTTTTTGCTAAACAAAGTGCGTTGGTGTTAAAAAGCACCCAACATATTCCCTGCTGATGCATCTGAACCGAGAGTATAATATTTAAACACAAAATGAGAGAAAGGAATGAACAAGGCAAAATCAAATGGCTCTTTTTCAGATAACAAAGGCATCAAATCAGAAAGGAAGCATTTTACATAGATTTTGCCCAAATATGGCAAACAGTTACTGAAATTAGTGAAGTTAGTGGTTTATTAGTTATCCAAAGGTGTTAGAAAATTTGAACGAAGGCCTTAAACAAGACTTTCAGTAAAATTTAAGTAATGCATAAACATTATATTGACCTCTGCACCTGAGAAAATGTCACCCTTGCTATATTTAATGATGTACAGTGGCCTGCATGAAATGATCTGACAGTTTTAGACATCTTCAAAGGAGATGAAAATCCACATGACAAAAGGCTCCGGTAACACAGACACAGCCAATAGACACAGCAGAAAAAACAGTGCTGAGTAACCAAGATGGTTAACTGCTGTTTTCTCCAAGCCATGTTAATGAGACACACTGATGAGGCAACATATTACAGCAAGAAATCACAATATGAAAGACTACAGGACTGAAAAGTAAAACTAAAGTATCCTCACATTTAAATAATCTACTTCTAAAACGTCTATGTTAGGAGAAAATAGTATTTTCTCACTTTTAGTTTCACAGTTGGCAACCTGATAATCAGGATCACTTCAGAGAAATGAATACACAATTGATAGCTCTACAAAAACATGTTCAGCCAAATTAAATATTAGCAATTATTAGGAATGAGAACAAAACTTAAAGCATTACTATGCCACTGTATAAATCCATACTGCATCTGACACCATTCAGACTTGAATACTGGCTGTGGTTGTTTCCCACCTTAAAATGCTGTGGCGGTACTGAAGGCACCAGGAAAAGTGGAAAGAATGAGTCAAATTATGGAATAGCTTCATATAAAGAATGATAAGAGTAGAAGTCTTCAGTCTAAATAACAGATAAACAAGGAAAGGTGATGAACGCTCGTCAAATCACAGCTGGCACGGAGATGCTAAATAGATACAATGCTTCTCTGTCCTCCAACACTGGTATTGGGTGTCATTAAGAGCAGCATGTCCAAGCAAAGGCAAGGTGGTACTTCATGAGACATGTCATACCTGTGCTGTGACAATGTTTGCACCTGAACACATCGTGGTCTTTTGGTCATGTTATTGAGAGAGCAACTGGACAAATTCACAGACAAAACAACTTTTCAAGCCACCTTACAATACTGCTAAGACAATGCTTGAACTAAGTGCAGCAATGAAAAAATAGCTAACCTAAAACATGCATATACAGTCTCAAGAGAAATTAATGGTACTATTTTGTTCTATGTTATGTTTCCAGCGTAGATATAAACAGCATCTGACATGTGAGCGATGGCAGGCATTGCTCTGCAGAGATTAATATACAGGAGCTAAAAGGCAAGGCCATTATGCCTCCTCTTCTGCTGATTCACTAGAGGAAACAACATTCCACCAAGTGCCCTTTTGGGATACCACTCACCGTCAATCTACATTAACCACTGTGTTGCTGTATACTATGCTCCTGTAGCTGTATGGAGTTCTTTGGTAAAAGATTGGCTGCACTGTGGTCAGTGGTAACGCTCCCAGGGACTGCATGTTTTGCGCTACCTAGGCACAGCAGATTGCAAAAGAAGAAAGAAAACTCTGTTGTGCCAGAGTAAGAGACTGAATGAAGGCAGCGTCTCCATCCCCTTGGAGAAGGGGAAGGACAGGTCCCAGGGAGATCACAAAGCTGCTCCTGTCAGATGGACAAGTAGTTACTGGCAAACAGCAGCGCTGTTACTGTTGAGCAAGCAGGAATGGGCATGGTACTGTACATTCAAATACCCTACTTTAATTTCTGTGGCCTGTATTTCATTACTCATGCAGTATAGCTTCCTGCACCAAGTAGCTGTTTATGTATAAGAATAAAAGTGTTATCAATTAATCTCAATCTTCCTCAAATAAAAAAACGAAATTCATTGCTTAATATCTAGCAATTGCTGGGAGTTTGACTGTTACTATTGGGAGAAATAAGTGGTCAATATTAGCCTTAGGAGACTTGAAGATACTATTTGCGCTGAAGAGGAATGATGAAGTGAAGCTCACCAGCCAAGCAAAAGTCAGACTGCTCCTAGAATAGATGGCATAGGCACGAACATGTGGTAACAAAAAGTGAGCTGCATTAGGTAAGTAACTCTCAGCGGTTTTATGACAATGCTATCCCTATTTAAATGAAATGTGGGACACTGTAAGAAACTAAGGACAGCAAAACCCTGAGACAGAAAGAATTTATTTTGTACAGTTAGCTCCCTTTCTGGTATTGTATGGTGAACATCCATTTGATGATAAGTCATCTAGGCCAACATGAGAGGGGGTGGATACCTTCTTCTGGCACAGAGTACAAGACTCTCTTAAAATGATAATCAGGAGAGTGAACTACAGAAGAGAGACCTTGAAACAGTGGTGTTCTTCCTTCCCCTATTAAAAGAAAAAAAGCCCCAAAACACCTAAAAATTGTCGTCCACTGTAGTCTACAAATACTGGAGGGCAGAAAGGGCAATCACATTTGTTTCAGAAGACCCTTCAATTTGATATCCTGTATTTAGTTGGAGTACATTTACACCTACTTTAGTCTCAAGTCACCATGGTTGATAATCACTTCACATTAAGTGCCTCTTACACTTCCCAAGTCATTGATTTGTGTCTTTTGATTTTAATGCCACAAACCTGGATCTTAATCTCTAAAATAAAACTGGATACTTAATATTAGATTAAATTGGATACTGTCATCATACATTCAGGACCGAATATTTTGACTAAGTTTTTTTGAGAACTGTCTTTCTTGACAATGTGAACAGTCCATATTTAGATTTAATGCAGGTAACAAATTTACTTCATTAATAGATATTTTATAAGGTGGAAAGACGGCTTAACTGTAAGCATTCGTGTACGACATTGGTCGTATTTGATGACATTTTCATCAACTAGGTTAAGACTGAGGGCAAAAATTTGACAGCTGCTATAAATGTACATACTTGTCTTTAGAATCATTTAAAGATGATCTCAGAAGTGCTCACAAAGAAATCTATCATTTTGTATTTAGTACTGTAAATAGGAAAAAATAACTTGTCTCTATAAATGGTGCCAAATTCCTTTCCTATTCTTTTGCAAATTCTCAGTAGAGGTGCAGACATTTTTTTCTCTATGACAGCCTTGCATTCATGTTGCCAAAGGCATTTTTTAACATTTTTTAAACTGCTGGCCAACTTAAAACACTGGAATATTTTGTCACAAAAAATATTAACTATACAATTTTTTAAAGACTATTCCTAATTTTTTAAAATCCATAGCTTTTGTGAACTGACATAATTTGTCCTTTTCAGGACAGGCCTTCAGGGCAACTAACCTTGTTTGATCATCAAAACTGGCTGGGAAAGATGACGCAGTGGTGAAAGCAGGCTAAAATAATCCCTGTGGAAAGAGAACTGCAGAAAAGAGGCTGGCTCTTTCTGTCCGGTCCTGGAACAAATAAGGGGTACAAGGTTCAACACAGCAGAGCTGTTGTAGTATATCCTGGTCATGGAAATAGTTCTTATTTGTAAGTTCTTGTTTGAATAAAACAAAAATATATTTAGAGAGAAATTCACATGGTTATTATTGCTAGTTATTTCTTGGACCTGAAATTTATTTCTTCGTTCTGAGTGAGGAAGGGTTTCCATATAATATACATTAATCGTACAAGAAAAGTGTATTTTGAGCTGTAAATTGCTTGCTAGCCTAGAAGTTCTGATTTAAACAGTGTACGTAGTACTGTCTGAGTCATCAAAAGATAACTGAAGAACTATTATCGTAATTTATGGGAGTATTATGAAATATATTATTGGAGTTTTATGAAAATCTGTTAAGCTTATTATTTCAATGAAAAAGAATGGCAGTTACTATTTTAGGGTTCTGAGGGTAAAAGATCAATTTCAGTGTGCATATAGCTACATAAATTCTTTCAAATATATTAATTGCTACTGTTGATTCATATTGTTGCAATTATTTTTGACTGAGTATACCTGAATCAAAACCAAAGCGTCATCAAACATTCAGCAGTGGATATATAACATTTTGAGACGGACATCTATGAATGATGCACAAGTTCACGAATGAATACTGTATCATTTATATCAGTGATGAAATTTTTCAAAATTTCTACCTATGAAAGAATTAATTATAATTGTCAGCACAACTTGGAAATAACAGATAGAGCGATACAGAAATAAAGCCTTTGTAATCCACGAGCCCACTAATGGATCCCATTTCCTTACTACATACATTATTGTCATACTAAATTAATGGCTAGACAAAGTATTACTTTCGTAGTTATGCATTTATATTCCATAAATATTTTACAATGAGTACTTATATGTAGATCACGCAATAAAACGTTCACAATGTTTTTGCCACATCTATTATTGCCAAAAGTTTCTGCTTGAAAAATGGAAATACATTCACATAAAGAAATAAATTGGCCAGAGGCTATTAAAGTAAGTACTTTAAAAAAAAAAGAAAAAAAAATAAAAAGAGAGAGAAGACCCTAGGAATGACTCACTATTCCTGGCAAGACATTAAGGATTTCTGTGACACTTCTCTGTACAGGCATTTTCAAGTTCTGTAGGAGTGTTAAACTTCTTGTAATAGTCAATTACTACTTAGGCAACAATTCTGGTACGTGTGGACCACACTTTTCAAAAAGTGATTCAGCCCATTCTTACCATGGATTCATTTTTTGATTAGGAAAGACTACAACACCAAATTAATATGCAGGAAAAAATAGATGTTCAAGTAAGCTTTAGTCTTAAAAAGTCTTGCTGTCATTAGCCAGGTTTTTTTACTGTTTGCCAAGCTCCTAATTTTGCTACATGGTTTTTAACAGCTTTGCTCTCATGCATATCCCTGTTTTCATAGTACAAATTTTATTTGGCACTGCCATCTTTATTGCATACGTTCCTAAACTAACAACAGTGCAAGCAGAAATCTAAACCTGTCCTGACAAATGTGAGAGCGCTTCTGGCAGTGTAATGTCCATTGTCTGCAATCGTTCTGACAGATCACTGAGCTCAGACGGTGCATCATATGTGCTTAAATTATGAACAAATTCCATTGATGTAAGGATAATTCTAAATCCAGAGTATTTGGCCCAACCCTGGGCTTCTAAGCCTGGTCCATGGAAGGATTCAGTGATGGGCCTGAAGGGCTCTAAATTAATTCCAGACCGCCTCGCTATAACCCTGCCTTGAAACTAGCTAGTGAGTATCTAAAAATCTCTGCAGGAGTTATTAGCATATCAGTATATAGTGAACACACCCGCACATCTGTTATTGATTTTAAGAAGTATCTATCAAATAAATTTGTGACTACAGATGTCTCATTCACAACAGATTCTGTGGCACCAAAATATTTTTAAGCTGTGTTTATCACATCATTAAATGAACAGGAATAATAATTCTTCAGACAAAAGGTATTACCAAATGGAAGATTTCATACTTGGAATAGGGAAATTTAAAAAAAAAGATACAGAGAGAGTAAATCAGAAGACTATCTTTGCATTTGTATAGACCCTTTCAACTGTGTTATAATAATTAATAAAAGCAGGAAGATATTTTCCAGGTTGGAAATTGAATATGTACCTTAGGACTTTGAGAAATGACCAGTGATAGAGGCCATTGATTTTTTGTTACACAACTTGAAATACATTAAGGCACTACAATTACCAGAAAGCCCTGGGTACCTCCTTGTTTCATAGTGAGCAAAGAATGTGAATGGATTTGTATTTCTTTTTAATATTGTGCAAAATCACATAGGTGAAAGTTAAAAAATAAGCTACTCTCAAACAGAATGCTCCTTTTATCAAATTCTGTATGCCCACTATTAACGTTACACAATACTCAGCACATATTACTTAGATTAGTTTCAGACAAAAATAGTCTTCTTACCACTAAAGCAAAACGTTAAGTTAATTTGTTTAGGATCTTATCCAAAAACCACTTATACAATGTAATTTGAAGTATGCCCCGATACTGCTTCCTTATCAATAATCAATTTTCACCCAGGTATACGGCTTGCTCTTTCATATTGTAGCTTTCTACTGCAGTGATATCAATATATATTTCTAATGCAAATCAGACTCATCAAACATTTCTTCAGAATATATTCAATCTGAGTTTTAAAATGTAGTTTCTGATTTACAATCTTTACATCAAAATATTTTTTTTCACTGACTTCAGTATAGCCACAGTTTTACTTAGATTTTGAACATGTAGTTGGTACTGTCAAATTTAAATCAAATTAAGAAAGTATATAAAATATAGTTTATTTCTGCTTTTATTAAAAACTGGTAGATACGTGTGTATATCTCCAAATTTCCTATCACAGCATTTGCCTTGTGATACTGGGTATCAGCCTGCAGCAACATATTTGTGAATGGTCTTCTGGGTTTTGGCCCAAGTCTGATTAGCTGCAAAGAAGGAAAGAAATTCAAAAATATAACAGGAATTGACAGAATAACAACTTTATTATGCACACCTGTATTTTTACAAAAGGTTTTAAAAATACAGTGTTGTGCAACTGTAGTATACAAGTAAAATGATAGCAGTACTTCATTGCTTAGGAGTGGTCTACCTCTCCTTTAAGAGACTTTTGAGCATTGGTATCAAATTGACCAACTGTCTCTGGTTTCCAGCCAAGGATGAACTCATTATACAATCACTTCTACAAAGTGAAGTGAATGTGAGTTTCACAGAATGTTTCTCAGCTCAGGAAATGCCATTTCTTAAGTTGCACTGCTGCACGCACGCATACCACCATTTTAATGTCTTTTCTTTAAATAGTTGATAGTGGTTTTAATATGTATCTAGCTTTGCATGTGTTCTTCTTCCATACATTTTCTTTCTTAATGCACACCACTTTTCAAGATTAGCATAATTATGAAGGAGCTGCGATGAACGTTCACAAGCACTTCAAAGCTCAAGTACCATTTCTGACCACTCAAAAAGCGTTCAGAAACAGAGGAAACAACTATGATATTCAGATCCTACTTGAGAACTAGTATATAAAGGAGAAAAAAAACCAACAAACCCTTCAAGATACTGTAGTATCAACAAAAACAAAAGAAGCCACCAGCCTGGAAGTGCAGTGCTGAAACAGCTGTCAAATAGATTGAGCTGATAGAAGAATACAGTGCCATCCAGGAAATAGAGCAGAATTCCAGACAATGAGGCCAAGAAAAGGAGAATAGGCTTTTCTGTGTATCACATAGCAAATTAAGTCTACTTGGCCAAACAAATTTGCCTTTTATCTGTTCTTCTATTAATTAGGGTATGTCTCTGAAGGGAAAAAAAAAAATTCTCTGGGCATTTAAAAAAAACCCAAAACAATAATGAAGATGAACAGAGAAGTTCAACAGAAAAGTTGAAATGATGTCAGATCTGCCTTATGTTCATCCTTAGCTATCAGAATGATTACCATTATCCTATTTTATCTTTCAAAAGAACTCTGAAGATTAGAAAACACATGCATAGTTGACATGAATGCATCTGTCTCCTTTAACAGTTGATTACAAAAGGGTCTGGAAGACACTCTAGAGTAAAAAGGATGGCCTTTCCTATTCATGTCCATGGGAAGAATAGATCTTGGTTAACCCCATTCTTGTAGAAAAGTCTCCAGAACATTGTCATGGACTTCCTGCTTGTGATACGGATGCTTGAAATGACCTAATCTGTTTTCCAGCTCATTCAAGAACCCAGGCAGATTGCTGGCAGAAATGTCTGATACCCGATATGCTATACTTCTGGGGAGGACAGCATACCTCCTTGCAATCTCAAGTCACCCAAGAACAACTTCTAGCCAAAAAAGCAAGCTCTGTTACAAAGACCTGGAAGAATGGGTAATTAGAAGAACATTCTAATAATAATGTTGCTCAGACTCAGCCACAAAAAGTCTATACTTCAAAGAAGGGGCAAAACTTCACTAAACAACCAGTAGAAGAGTAAGCTATTTCCTACCACTTCTGCTTGCTTTTGGTACAATGTTCCCTTGTGGCCCGTCATATTCCTTTGGAATGGATGCTAAAAAATCCCTTTCTTTACAATTGTTTTATTCTCCCTGGAAACACAAAAGCCAAGAAAATTGCCTAAGAAATAAGGAGGAGGTGAAAGCGCAGACTGCTGTCCCTGCTGCGTCAAGTGAGGCTTGCAGGATTGTTCTAGATGACATATGACCCTCAATAATTGGAGCGTCAAACTTCTGGCAAAAATCTTTGGGCAGTAATCTGATAAAGGTCACCAGATGGTCAAAGATCTTGTGGATATAGTTTGAGAAGCACACAAGGTAGTTCCCAGTGTGGAACTGAAGTGAGGCTGAAGAGTCCAGTCTTTTATGGAGCACAAGTAATGAAGTTCTTAGAAAAGTAGCCTTGGAAGGTACTTATGAAGCACTGAGGGGAGGTGAAGATCTAGACCACAGGGAGATCTTTTCCTTAAGAACATAGTAATATGCAAGGATTTTACTTATTGTCACATTGACATTATGCAGGAGGTTGATACTTGTGCATGCTCTTGCTACTATCAATAAGATTATCTGACCTATAGTGCTAGGTCCAGATATGCTCTCTGTGTGAACATAAACATAGATCAGCTGATAAAGAGAATACTGAATCCTTGCCTAATTCAAACAAAGTATGTTTAGCTTACTATTAATCATCAAGGAAGCTTTTTAAGCAAGCTAGCCCCTAAGAGAGTCCCATAGCCTGTCGATATGGAAAAAAGGAAGAAGGAGGGGAAAAAGGGGGGAAAAAAGGTAGGGAAGGAAGAAAAACAGATGCCAGATTTCTTATCAGAAGAAATGGCTTTTGACTCTTGGAACATATTGTTTTCATTCCATGTCTAAAAAATTTACATTTGTATTTGTGAACTATGTTCAGTGATTAAGTAATTAACAGTACATGGAGAGTACCTGATTCTATTGGTTAAGGTTCATGTAAGTTAAATTTCTGCAAGTAATTTTGTCATTACGACTAACTTTTGAAGTATCTGGGAAAGCATGGCCTGACTTCACAAACTTCTTATAAAACATCATGTCCATTTATAAAAATGATTTATATATGTTTCAGATTAACACAAACAGAAAACAAATGTACCTGTGCGTACTGCTCTGGCAACTGGAATCTTGTTACCTTACATATAGTAAAATAAACTGATATATACTCATTTCATTTATGTCCCAAGTCAATATATTCCTGCATATGCTATAAAAACAAAGGCTTTTAGCTAGACCTCTCAGAAGCATGATCCTGTTTATAGGTCATTATTGCCTAAAGCCTCAGTATAAAAAAATAAATACTAAAGCATCATTCCTGCCTATCCTCTCTAAGGCTCTTTTATTTTGCTGGGCAGTGTACAGAATCGGGCTTCTCAACTCAAAACCTGAAAATTCTTTAGTTATTTTAATTTACATGCCAGATTAATACATTTTACAGCAATTCAACGTTTTTCTGTTCAGAAATATGTTAATTGCACCATTACATTTGGTACAGACCTATTTGTGTAGGAGACCTGGCTGGGGAGCTAACTAAATAGGATACATCCCAGAATTTCAGTTAACAGCACAACTGCCCCATGTACATTTTAACAATTCCTAAACTACTAAATATATAAATTAAGTGTGGAAAATGGTTATCTTTTTTTCCCTAATATATCAGAAAGCATTGAAAGTTTAATTAAGCATTTCCTTAAAACTGGAACGCTGTTTTCCTTCTTTCTTCCACCCCTCTCAGAACTTGCATGAAAAATGCATCAATCATGGGAACGGGCCATGTTAACAAATAAAAGCAAAACTAAATTTATGTGTAAAGGATAGATTCCTAACTTTCAGCATTAAAGAAAGCAAACATGCCAACTACATAATATATTAACGAACAGGGCTATTTGAGTAACTTCACAATAAGTAATCAAGTCCAAAACTGAAGAACATAAAATCTTGTTTAAATCCAACCTTTAACAATACTATTTCACATCCGATGTTCACTTTTTTATATAAAAGTGCCTCAGAATTAACAGCAGCAATTCAAATACATGATGTAAGCAACTTCAGTTAAAGAATGTCACTCAGCTTTGGTATTTGGCTAACCCCCGATATATAGCTTCTTTGGTAATTTTTATGTATCAGCTAATGAAAGCAGCGTGTAGTGTTTTAAACCCCAAAGGCTGCATGCATCTAGGAGACCTACATTTAGGAAACTACTACATTGCAATAAGCCTTACAATAATTAAGTACTAAAAAACAAAGTGGCCAGGAATCACAAACTTTCAAACCATTATCAAGCACGCTTTGGTATTAAGCAGTAATTATTATGAATTTTAGAGTCTTTGTAATTAGCAGCAGTCACAGAGAAACAGATTACAAATCAGCAAATTTTACAAATCAGCAAGTAAGTAAACAATAATAAAGGGTAATACAGGTACATGTTCACTTCATTTACTAATTGTACTGTTTGTTCACTATGCTTTTTTCTCTAGCAATATATTGGCATAATATTCACATTTAATAAACATTCTAATTCTAGTAAGGAAGACACTTTGAATATAGCAATACAAGTAATCAAGTAAACATAGCAGTACAGTTTGTTGCAGATCAGCACTAGTGAATACTGATTCAGTGAAATTTATTATGTGATATCTATTCCTCTTGAAAAAAATATTTGAATGCTCAGTAAATAAAAACCTCTGTAACTCAGTTCATGGGCAATGTTATGCTAATAGTTATAATGAGATAAGATACATGTGTTTCATGTAACTTGCAATTGATATAATGTTTTTTCCAAACGTAATTAAAATTCCATCAAGGTTGAACTAGACAAGACTTTCAGGTCTCAAAAAACCCTCAAGATTTTTTTCCATGCTTCCATAAACTCTTACATAATTTAAACAATCACAACAGGAATCATTATGGAATGGTATAAATGATATTGCAAGTACATGCTAAACAAGAAATCCGTTAATGATGTAAACGTAAATGTAGTTCTTCACTGATACAGTGTTTGAGTTTGTTATATTAAGCATCAGTCATTGCTACGTAGTTATTACTAATTGAGCGTAAGTGCAAAGATATCATAATGTAAACTTCTGGGTTTCATTAATCAGCTCTGGTAAAACCTATTGCTGTGTCCAGTTTGCTCTCTTTCAAGGTCCTTTCCTCTCAGGTTGTTGTAATTCAAACACAAAAACTCCAAAGCAACGAAAGAACCCTTCTAAATGTGTTGCTTTTGTTACTGTGGGTCAATTATTATTTCATTGCAAGAAAGATCCAACAGGTGCACATGGCTGATTGTTTCTACATCATTACTTTGTACCCCAAAACGCTGGACACATTTGAGCTACAAATAAGCACATAAAATTTAATCAACTGAAGTTAATACACTTGCATTATCTAGATTCAGAATTTGTAAAATTTCCACAGCATACCCTCATTTTTGCTTACATAGTCAATTCAGACATGTTGTTAACAATAGGGGAGAGAGGCTTTTTATGATGGACTAGTCTTTGCTGCTTGGGTAAACCCCACAGAGATTAGCAGTATTTTCTAAAAGATCCTGTTTATTCTTACTCATAAAGAATATCACCTGACAAAAATGAAGAGCTTGGAAATATTTAAATACATTTTCACATCCAACTATTCTTCCTCCTCTTACTGTAACATGCCTAAAGGTAATAAGCGCTAGTTTTGAGCACAAAAAGAGCTGAGTTAAATGAGCAAGTCACTTATCTGCTACTCAGTCTTGTGAAACTGCTGTCTGCTTTACCTACATTTGTTTGCATTTGACGACTAAATACAATCCCTCAATGTTTGTAAATAATCATGACGTATCATTATACCATACAGAGGAGACAAAAGCAGCAAACCCAGCAGAGTTACAAAAACATTTCAAGTCTTCAGCTGGTGTGCAGTTTCTGATGTGGTAAATTCAGGCTCTGAGTTGTCCTGAGCCCACAGCACGCAGCGGGTACTGCTTTCAATAAACTGTGAATGGTGAAAGGGAGAGGGAGCTTCAGCTAAGATGCTAAGAGCAGACTGATAAATTACTGCAATTGTACGCAGTATTGACTATGAATGCTGAACAGTCCTATTGCTTTATATGAGGAAGAAAAGTAACTTTTAGCTAAATAAGTAGACTTAAATAGGAAAGATTACTGAGACAAGTTGTTTGAAATTGGAACACTTCACTGCATGTCATGACTTCCTGGACAACATAGAAGGCTCAGGTTGTGTATGATGAACAACTTGGTCTTAACAATTAATAAAAATAATATTAACCTAAGAAATGCTGGTGCCGTGCTTAGGTTTTAGAGGACAGACATAAACCACGTAAATTTGTAATTTTAAAACCAGATGATTTCTGTCTCTTACCACAATTTATTCCTGTCTGCCTTTTTACTCAAATGAATTCCTTCTGTGGTTAGAATTACAAAATACTTCCACATTAATGAGCTAATTAGCTTAATTGCGTAATTTTGCTATTTTTTTAATCTCATGTTGAATCTCCAGAAGAAATAGTTACTAAGTCACAATTACAGGATTCTGTTACAATTCTCCTTCTTTTGGGAGGGGGCGGGGGAAGTTACATGTACGTGTTTTGTTCTGGAGATTTATTTACATAGACTGTCTTATTAGACGATCATTACTTTGAATGCTAAAACCGAATTAATCTCCAAACATCTTAGAAGTCAAGATAATGATACATAATAGTTTATGATAATCTTTGAATGCTTAATATTCCAGATAATACTTTTTTTTATTAAAGAGGTAAGATATTGTACATATTTCCACATAATTTCTGTCAAAGCACTATTATTCAGACGTCTGCAGCCTGATACTTCAAGTCAAAGGTTTTGGTTTTATGTAATTATGAACAAAATAAATAGTGAATATGTTAATATCTTCTTCTAGGTCCAAGCTTTTACAATACTTACCACAAGAAAGCATTAAGTATGATGAACTTCTGAATACATTAAGGCCTATAAGGGTTTCATACACATAACTGAATGAAATAATACAGCCAAACAAAACAGTTGAGGTTGTACTCAAGCATGTGCTGAAACACAGGCCAGACCCTGAAGAGGTATAACTCAGCACAATTTCTTTACTGGGTTGTTTTATGCCTGCTGACAATATAATGTAATTTTAGCAATTTAACAGAATTTAAATGAATGTTAATTAACAAGGACCTGTCTTAATGATTTAGGGTCAATAAAATGGCTATCTGAAAGAAGTGGAAATGAGAGAAGCTGACTGAATGATTCAGCTCACTTTTTCTTCCCCTCTTCCCCCCAATAAATGACTGACTTGGACTGATTTTGATCTTTTTCAGAATATATTTATGCATCTGATGCTCATGTGTTAAGTCAGACTTCTCTGAAAAACCAAACCAGCTCCCTAGTTAGATTTAATCTTTAGCACTATTAATGAACAGAGTCCATAAAATGCCTCTATTTCAATTCAAGACAGAAATTTCAATTAGCAAGTTAAGGACTGAATTGCCATTGAAATATTAGTATGTATTCTTAAGTTTAATGCTATTTCACTGAAGGTGTAGATTTTATAATAAAACATGATTCAGCATAAAGTAAACTTTTTATAGAGAGATGCTACGTATGAAGAAAGTCACCCATTTTCTGTTTTATTATTAATCTTCAGTTTTGCTTACAATAGAATGACAAATTGTACTCGAATAATCAGCTTTGAAAAAGGGAAATCTGGCAAAAAAATTCACATTTGACAAATTCCTTCATTTTTATTGTCAAAAAAATTAAACTATCCCGCTATTCTCCAAATAAGCTCATGTAAAAAAATCAGTACCATATATAATTACAGTTCTCTAATATCTTAAAGCCAGTATTTTGACAGCCATTTGTTGAACTTGATAGCCCATTATCTTTATTTTTATTAGGAAATAAGCATCCAAATTAGGGAAAAAATTCAGCCAAAGACATCCTCATTTATTTAAATGGGTAATTTCTGAATGACTTCTCCAATTTTTTTTTTTAATTTATACATTATATATTGCATAAAAGTGATGTTTTAAAAAGTTATGCAATTCCATCAAAACTTTCCATAAAGCTAATATGAAGTGTTAGACTATTAATGTTATTTGAAAAAATACACAGATTATACGTGGCCTGACTGTTGAATCAATAATCACATCAGCGTCAATAGATTCTGCTTGTAAAACATTAAAAATCACTGTCTATTGACAATTTCACCTTTAAAGTGAGAGCTAGGGTATGATCAAGACACATTTCAGCTGTAGAGGTGCACGTCATTACATACTTATCTGGAGATACACGTTGGTCCATTTCAGAAAAGTCCAAGTTTGTTCAGATAAGGAGGCCGATTGCTTAGATTTAAAAAAATATAGTAGTAGGAGCATCTGGATACAGTACCAGAAGCCAGCATACTGCTGCTTCTCTTCATAAAACCAAAAATATGTGCACCAGAAAAAACTAGAGAGACCAGATAAAGATTTGTGTCCTTCTAGTTTCTAAAGAGTTAGTGTTTAATTAGGTTGACACAATATTTCTGCTACTCACTGATTGTTCCTCAAAGTTTGTTACTGCTGAGCTACAGCTTGGATCATCGCACCGACGTTTTCCTTCACCAGAAATGGGAAATCTCATCTAACAATGGCATATCATAGCAGCTCCATCTTCCCAGTGCAATCACGGACACTTTTTAAACTGACAAGCGCTATATCCACTAGAGACATCTTATCCCACAAGAAACAATTTTTTTTTCCACTACTCATTTCTAGTTTTCTTTGCCATGTGCCTGTTTTTGACAAATTAAACTAAAAGATGTAATTTGTAGTAACTTGGTCTTTGCTGCCATGTGATGAAGACTGAAATGTTGTGACGTACCTTTGAAACTGACTGCTTCACTTAATGTGGAATGCAACTGGATCTCCCTTTCCCACCCTTAGACAGGACAAATACATTAACACCACCTTATTGCAAGTATGCTGACATCACGCATAGTGAATACACTTGCACAAGAAGCCTCTTTTACCTGTATTTTTTTTCTTCCCTTAGTAACTACATCTTGGTATCCTTCAGTCACTTGTTTCCATTATGTCTGGTTGCCTGTGAACCACGGCAGATCTCTCTAGGCCTTTAGTGCTGACGACATATGAACATCTTAGCAGTTGATATCATAGCCTGCTTTTAAAGGATACCACATTACAGACAGATAAATTTGAGATCATCCAGGCAGATCTAATTGCTAGCAGCAGCACGTGTTTCTACAGTTTGCTAAACAGAGCAGCCACAGTGTTTGCCACAATATAAACTTAGAAAGATAATGTGTAATGCTGGTGTTTCTCCAAACATTCGCTCAAGTTTGGTTAAGACTTCTGATTTCCCTGAAATCAGTGAACCACACTTGTATGGGTTTTCTGGAGGTCTAATATTTCTTTTGTTTGTTGGTTTTTTTTGCTAACTGATTATGGCTCTAATAATGCCATTTCTTTATTTATTCAAGCATCTGATGTAAAACTGGTAACAAAGTTGAGGTACACACAGACAGTTACCGCCTGCACCATCTTAACTGTCTTTATATTAATTTACTAATTAATTTCTCCAACTGTAATAGTCAAGGAAAAAATAATGAAAAACATGGTATTCAAACATCAACTTCCTCATGGATATGAATGAAAGAAAAGCAGCAAATGCAGAAACTTATTAACTCAGAGCTCCAACACAAGCTATGTCCTCTGTTCCCACCTGTTGGGTTTTTTAATACACACTCTACCCTACACCAGTAGTCAGGTAGTAGAATATTGTTCCCTAAACAAGGCATCAATTTACCCATTCTTCAATTATACACAAGAATTTCTAGGCAAGTGATCCCAGATTATAGTTAGAAAGCCAAGCTATTTAAACCACATAGCTGGTTTAAATTTGTTTCCAATTTCAAAGGATACTTTGTTTAAAGAACTTGATTACATCTAAATCCGTTATTAAAAATGAATTTCAAATACAACAGATGCATTTTAGCCAAGATAAAGTTCAGTCCTTGAGAAAGCTATCAACCGTATCTGGGACAATTTTGTCACAGAAATACACAGAAAGGAGAATCTAGAAAGCACTAGATATGTCTAATAATTTCCTGAAATATTAGCCTGTCAAAGTTTCTAAGTTAGGCACCATATTATTAATATCTTTCCCCATGTAAAAAGGGCAAGATTACAGTCAGGGCACAATTACATACAATAATAATTAGATCTAATTATTATTGCTTTGATGAATACAGTATGGAAAGCTTGAAGAGAAACTTTAAAGAGAACCTCCTAGAATGTGATTAACCTTTCCATGCTGATACAAGAGAAAGCACAAAATGGTTTTCTGAAGCAAAGAGCTGGGCAACTGTGTCCAAAGTTATTATATGGATGCAAAAGTTGTCCACATGGTGAGAAACTGATTGGAATCACAAGACTACATTGGGAAGGAAGAATCTAATGTTTGTATTTGATGTGTCTGAAGAACAGGAGACAACAAAGGTACTTAAAGGTGAAAATGACAGCAATTTGGAACAGTGCTGGTCCCTGCCCATACCAAGATTACAGGGCACACAATAGCCAGGGCATTGACAAAAAAAATTTGGCAGTGCAAACAGAAGGGAATGATTAAAACTTAGAAATATTCAAGTGGATGTGGTAAGATTTAGTCATGTTCTGGATGTGTGGGTCAAAGGAGAGAAACAAGCCAAAGAAGATGCCAAGATAACAGCTTTGAGTGAAGAGAGTCACAGTTACACTCTCTGTTCTTTCTAGTTACTCTGTTTTGGAATGGAGAACAGACAATTAAAACAGCATCTTAGTATTTTGAAATATTATAGCCCAATTTTTATTTAGAAACTTACCAAATAGCAACTGAAGACATTTATTGGTACATAGAGGCCATAGTATCAATAGTCACCGTTAAACAGATGCAGGTATTATATCATATGGTACCTTAAGAACCAACCAAAAATCACTAAACTACCTATTTCCGTTTGTTGGTGAAACTGGAAGATGACAAAAAAATACTACATTACCCTGAAATTAATTTCTTCATCCCTATTTAAATAAAACACTTTCTATTTTTCTGTATTTCTTTGAGGACCTTATTTCTTTGAGGATTACTACCTACCAGTAGTAAATGAAAAGGTATTTCTTTATTCTTAAAACTATTCTGTCACAAGGAGAAATTTAGTTAATGCTCTTCTAATTTATGATAGATGCTATCCTACTCAAACCAAGTTTTCCTTATACTGAAATTGTTGATCCTTAGATGGTAAACTCCTCAGGACAGGGCCCTATTCATAGTCATATCCTTTGACAAAGGAATACGCTAGGAAGAGTCTCGTTAGGCAACAGGGATGCTACTAGAGAACAATTATATTCCCATGACATTTTGGAATGAATTCTGTATCCATTTCTTCAGGGTGTTTTTGCACAGTCATACCACTGAAATAAAAGCTAATTATTTCATCGTAAATGATCTGAAAACAAATAAATAGTAAGGTGGTGAAGTATGCTGTCGATACTAAGTTACTGAGATAGTAAAAATAGAGCTGGCTGAGGGAATCTGCATCCAGCCTCACAATCTTGAGTGCATAGGCAGGTGAAATTTAATGTAGATAAGCATAACGTGAACACAGAAAAAAATCCTATCCTTACCTATAAAATCATCTAGTGGATGTAGATGTGAACAGTCAGAAAATAGATCCTGGGATCTCTATAGTTAATGTTTGTTCAGTGTTCAACAGAACAACGTTCAGCAATGCTCAGTTTGTCTGTTTTCTGCTTCCTTAACAAAGCAAAACAAATAAATGACAGGAATTTTAAAGAAAGAACTGGATAATGACAAGAAAACCATTATTTTTGACTGTTCTTGTATCTTGAATACTGTGTGTAACTCCTGGTGTCCTCAAGTCCAAAAGCATATAGTACTGCTCACAAAATAAAAAAAAAAGACAGATTAATAAGAACATATGAAAAAAACCAAATAGACTAGAAGTCTTCAGCCTGGAAAAGACAAGACTGAGGAAAGATATCAAATCATGAGTTGAGGAGAGAAGGTGACTAGAGAGCAGCTGTTCATTGTTTCTATCAAAATGAAAAGCACCTATAACAGATAGGAACCTAAAAAAACCCAAAATGAAACATTTCACACAATGCATAGTCAAGTTGCACTGAGCAAGGACCTCTTCCTGTAGTACGCTGCAGATGCCAAAAGCCTATGTGGACTTAAAAAAAAAAAAATCAAGCAAATTTGTGGAATAAAAATCTACTGACAACTGTTAAAAATAAGACACCATTTCTGATTCAGAAAGTGCTAAAGCCACAGATGGTTGCATTCAGGCTATTAAGGGATCATATGATGTCCTATCTCTATACTCTTCCTTAGGCACTTTCTAGTGTCCACTGCTACAGTCATATACACTCAAATATGGTATTTTAATGAAGACTACACTATCTAATTATTTCTGAAATGCATGTATTTATAGCTGGATTCAATTGGAAAATAAAGGATATACATAATAGCAAGAAACATCTCAGCCTTGAAAACATTTACGTATACGCTTGATTGTGGCCCAGTTGATGTCGATAACATATGAATAAAAGGTAATGTAAGAATATAACCCCCAAAGGAACTTCACGCTTTCTCTTTTGAAAACTTTTTAACAAGCATTCTGTACCATCATATTGGTACGAAGTGTACCAAGCCAGGACAGAATTTCTTTTTTTGGGGGAAGAGTGTAGGAGTATTTCTTACAGAGGAAGGTGTACAATGGTATTCAAGTTCTATCTATTTGATCTGCCTTTTGAAAAGCAAATCATCACTTATTTCCATCTTCTTATGTAGAGAAGATACTTTGCCTGTCACTGCATATTGTATTTTCTGTCAGGAATCGTGCTGGATGATTTCTGCATATTGGCAACGTTTAGGCCCGCATCCTGCGGCAGCACTTCCTGCTGCACCACCGCTTCCCCAGAGCAACTGCTACTCGAGTGCTATCCAAATGTAGCAAATCACGCACAACGGCACCAAGTCATTTCACGAATTCCTTGTTTCAATAAGCAAAAAGTGCAATCGCTGGCTTACCTGATCTGGTTTCTAAACCCATTTAAGTAAAGCGGTACAATATGTTGTGGAAACATGGCTCAAAGGACACTTACTTTAAGTAACGAGGTAAAGGTGCAGAGAGTTATAATCAATTTCAAACGTGCTAAGCAGTTGCTCTTCCAAAAACAAACAAACAGGATGAATGAGCAAAGGCATTGCTCGCAATCCCATTAGCTGCCTGTTTTCCCTTACAGCAGTCTAAACACTTTCCATAGTCTGGCCCAGAATTATTGTTTTGATCCATTCCAAAGGGATTAGCTGTGCAAATAATCAGACCTGGTCGAGCAACGCGGTCTGATCTGTAACTTAGTTAACAACGGCTGAAAAAGGCGTAGGCAATTACTCTAATCCATACTTACTTTTCAGGTGTTAAAAACCAAAAGAGAGCACACTTCGATACTCTCTCCCTCTGCGCTTTAAAGCCCGTGTAGCAACTTTCCCGTGGTACCTCAGAACAGAAGGGCAAGGGGAAGAAAAGAAGTTCAAGCAGCTCAGCCTTCCCGCCCCTACACCGCTTCACCAGACGTCCCCTCCCGCAGCTGCGGCGCGCTGCCGAGGGCGGTGCGCGGCCGTCCAGGCCGGCGGGGGCCGGGCCCGCTCGCCCCGCGCTCGCCCGTGGGGGCGGCTGGCCGCCGCGCGGGACGTACGTGTTTTTTAAAGGATCTCCTCAAAGCGCACGGAGGGCGCCGCGGGACTCCTCCGCGGGCTGCGGCGGGAGCCGCTCCGGGGGGACCGGGGCCCCGCCTATCACCTCAGGGCAGGCAGCCGCCGGGCACGGGGCGCCCTCCCGCCCGCGCGGGCGGCGGGAAGGAGCCGGCGGCTCGCGCCGGGCGTGGAGCGCGAGCGCGCCTCCCCCCCCCCGCCCCCGCTACCGTGCTGCCGTTAGCGCGTGGCAGTTAGCGCGCAACCGCTCCCGGGGCGCGTGCCGCCGCAGGGGCTTCCGCGCGCGCCGTGTGCAGCGGCGTGAAGTGAGGCGGACGGGCGGGCGGGCGGGCCGCCGGCTGTTCCTCGCCTCACTCCCACCCCCGCCGGGGCTTCGCCAGCGGCCGCTGCCGCCGGTGAGCGCTGGGAGGCGGCAGCGAGTCCCTGCCGCTGGATCCGCTCGGGGAAAGCGAACGAGCGAGCGAGACTTTTACCTTTTCTCTCTTTCCCGTCTTTACCCACCATGCTGCGGACGCCGCTGCCCGCGGAGGAGAAGCGGCGGCTCGGCCCGGCGCCTTTCTCCTGAGGAGATGAGGGAGGCGCGGCCGGGCCGGAGCTAGGGCGACCCGCGCCTCTCCCCCGTCCTCCCCCCCTCCCGCGTCCCCGACCACCATGAGGGAAGAGAGAGAAGCCGCCGCCGCGGCCGCCTCCCACCACGGACCGAGCAAACCCCCGCAGCACTGCCAGCAGCCGGACGGCGGCGGGGCGGCTGCCCCCCTGGCGCTCCCCGGCAGCGGCAGCAGCCCGGAGAGCCTGCGGAACGGCTACGTGAAGAGCTGCGCGACCCCCCTGAGGCAGGACCCCCCGAAGAGCTTCCTCTCTCTGCTGCTGTTCCCTGCCGCCGCCTCCTCCTCCTCCTCCTCCTCCCGGGCTCTGCTCAGCCTGGGCGCCCTGGCCGCCGTTGTCCTCTCCCTCCTGGCCTTTCACGGCCGGGGCAGCGCCGGGGGCCAGCAGGACGCCAGCAGCTGGCGGAGCCCCCGGCCGCTGCATGCCTTGCTGTGCCTGTCCCGCTGCCTCAGCCCGCTCTTCAGCATCGCCTGTGCCTTCTTCTTCCTCACCTGCTACCTGGCCGGCGGCAGGCGCGGGGGGCACGGCGGCGGCACGACCCGCTGGTGGCTGCTGGCGCTTCCCGTGTGCTGCTACTCGGGGGACTTCGTGGCGCTGCAGTGGCTGCTGCCCGCGGAGGGGCACGAAGAGGAGCCCCAGCCCCCCGCCGAGCCGCAGATGGTCCTCGGCAGGCTCCTGACAGTGCTGGGCTCGGTGGCAGCTCTGACCCTGCTGCAGAGCTCCCTGAAGTTGCGCCGGAGCCTCCTCGTCTTGGTCTTCTCCAGCCTGGTGTGGCTGGTGTCGCTCACCAGCCTTCACTCGCTCCCCCCAGCCCTCAGACCGCTGCTGGCCGGCTCGGTCGGGGTGGCAGGCTGCCTCCTGGCACTCTGTGGCGGGGAGCACGGCATCTTCTCGGCTCAGAGCCGAGGAGCGCACCACCAGCATCATCACCGCCCACGGCTCCCCAGCGTGGAGGAAAAAGTGCCTGTGATCAGACCCAGGAGGAGATCTAGCTGCGTATCCTTAGGGGAAACTTCGGCCAGCTACTATGGCAGCTACAAAATGTTTAGGAGACCCTCGCTGCCTTGCATTTCGAGAGAGCAGGTAGGTTTCTCCGAAACTGGAGGGAGAAACTTTCTGAGGAATGAGCGCCACTCGCTTTTCCTAACTGCTGTATATGTCTGTGCTGGATGTCTGCTAACTGTCAAACTCCTGTTAGAGGAATGGAGGAAAATGTTAGTCTCTTAGCGGGTTTCTCAACTCGGTTTTGCAGAATCGATATAATCCTTTATGTCTGCATAGAAGCTAGATCGTAATAATGTATTTGCTATAGGACAGAAGGCTCGCTCGCTTTTCATACGATCTTAAATATTAAAAAGTAGTTCTTATTGATTAAAACAAAACCCCAAACCAAACGTCTTCCGCTATCAGCTACCTTGTTATTTTGATTGTTACTTTTCCAAAGCCCACCACCTCCTCCGCTTCTGGCAGACTTTACGAGAGAAAGAAACCACAGCTTTCTAGCTGCTCAGCACTTCAGGTTCTTACCGCTTTCTATCGACAAAATGATTGCCAAGTGCTAAAGAAATAGCAGGTTTTGAGAGATATTATTTATCAACTGTTGGCGCTGTTTGAGTGGCAGCTGTCCTTCTGTCTTGCAGATCACTGTCTCTTGTTTCTCCCTCTCAGCCTCTCTTCCTCGCTCCACGTAAGTTAACATTAGGTTTGGGCTGATGGGATTTAAGAAACTTCTTTTTACTGAAGAGAGAGCTGTTCAGTAGAGTCTGGAGGGATGCCCGAAACGCTCAGTTTTCTTGAATGGAACTCTGTTGGTTTCTACCTCCCGGAAAACTTTTCAATGAGTCTTGTTTTTTGTAGCGCAAACCCCCGTGGGGGGGAGTTTGTTTTTATTTGGGAACTTGCACGTGAACTGCAGGAACATCGAGTTGTGTTGCCGGTGGAACTGGCCTGAGGCTGCGGCAAGTGGATTATCAGCCCGTAATAGGAGGGAAAATAGGGGGAGTGTATTTAATAAACGTGCAAGTGAACAGTTTCTGGGAAGTGATTGTTGCTGCAGAATCCCCCATCTACTACTGTTGTGTCTGAAATTCATGGATACTAAAGGAAATGTTCTAATTTTGCTTTGACATCTGTTCCATAATGCACTTGTGATTGACTGTGAAATAGGTCTGAGGAAATACGAGGTGAACCTGAAACGGTGGAGTAGTTTTCGACCATTTCTTTTCCTGTATTTGCACAATAGAATAATACAACGGTAATTGTTTCTGCATAAAAGCTTAAAATGCAAGTATGCTGTAACAGGCTTCAGAAATAACTCATTCAATAAGTTTCAAATTATCTAATGTATACTATGAAGTAAACATTAAAATATTGTACTAGCAGTTAAGATATGTAGGCAATATTACATAATAATTTACTTTCTCTGCTCCCTTCTGGACAGTAAATGCTCTCTTTTTCTGTCACATTTGTCTGCAGTACAAAAACCTCAGAAAATGTGGTTTCATTAACCTTTCTAGATGATACAAGATATTTGTTGTTGTGCAAGTGACTAAATGCTTCCTTTGATATTCGGCTCACTTCCTAAAAGCATGCGCGTATTTCAAGTTAAGGCATTTATTATTCTTTAAGTAACATCATAAATGTCAACCATAACTAAATACGTAAAATTTATTGGCAGTACTTAAATCATACGTGTTCATAATAAAATGTAACTGTTTGGTAGACTTCCAGAATTTGATATCTTTGTTATCACTAGAAGTGAACAGCAACAACAAAGAGATCTGAGGATCTTTATTTTCCTAATAGTCTATTATGCTTTACAATAAATATTTGTGCTTTATTAAGCACAGTTTAAATGGGATTCAGAGATATATGTTCTGTGCAGTATTTTATATGTGATTTTATAAGCATAACGCAGGTTAAATCCTCTGATCTCCTGTCTGACTTGGAGAGAGATCAGACATTGTAGAGCTGATAAAACGTCAATTGTTTGGGCGGGGGCGGTGGGGAGAAGTAAGCCTATAATGTGTGACTTTATTTGAATAAACACTATGAGGTTTTTGTATTGCTTCCTTGAAACAGAAGGAGTGTATGCACTTAATGCTTTTCAGAGAGCATTTATTATGTGAAATTTCTTTAAGGACTGACTGCATGTTTTGCAGATCTTTATAAAATATTACAATGATTCTTTTCCAATATTAATATTCTAAGACAGCGAGTTTAATGAGCATTGTTAGGAAGATCAGTGGAGTATAAGGAATGTGTTGCAGGTCCACCATGACAGGGATACTTTGATGAATGAGAGCGAAGTTGCTATTGTGATCCTATTAGATGTGTTTTGCAAGATTGTTATGAACCTCTTGTATGTAGAGGTTTGTATGAACCACTGCAAGCAGGGGTGCATAAGAACAAAAAAAGGCAGATGTAGATTTTAGCTACTTTTTGAGTAAAATAGGGAATGCTAGTATTGACCTTAATTTTTCTGTTACTTGTTGATTTGAAATTATGCCCAACTCTCTGTCTAGTTAAATACATGAGAAAATAATTATATTGAGTTGACTGGTTTTTTCATTAATAAGCTCAAGCCAAAAATTCTAAGAGGTCTGTGTGCATGGAGTGTGTGTGGGGGGAACGGGCATGTACAACCAGTAGTGTGTGCACCCTGGAATCGGGTGGAGCTATCCCTGTTTTTTGGGGTAGAAGTGGAAAGAGGCCCTGTCAGCACAACCCTGTAAATGCTTTCTAATTTGAGCAATCTGTATGACAAATATTTAGATTATTGCTTTCTGTACTTGAACAGGTATGGCAACTATAATGCTGGAAGGTTGATTAAAACTAATTACCTTTATTCTTCTCTTTTATATGAGTGTCCATACTTCAGCCACCAAAGTCTACAAATTTGTGCTATGTGTGGCTTTTCTGCAGTACATACAGCTAGTAATGTAGTTTGAGATGAAAGGAAAAGAGTCTTGAATAGATTATAGCCTTAATTTTTTATGTGAGTATACTTAAATGTCATTATCAAAATATAAATACACATAGAAGGAAGCAATATGACTAATGTTAAGGTGAAAAAATATGCAAATGCAATGTCTTTTCTGAACTCTACTATATTAACACTTCTGCTCACAGAAATTCATATGATTTTAGCAGTAAACAGGCTTTTTGTATTCTTACTTCAGTATTTATCTTGGACCTAGAGAGGAATTGCTTATTAGCAGTATGACTGCAGTATTGATTGGTATTACAAATTTTGTGTAGATGATGTTTTCATTGCATGTATTAATTGGATGCTAATCTGCTACCTGTACCTACCGCTACTGGTATTCAAAGGGTTTATCTTCATAGACTGTTGCACAGTTAGCACTTAACCCTTCCCCGCGCCCCCCCCCCCCCCCCCCCCCCCCCTGCCCCATGAAAGCCAAATCAGAACTGGGAATCTAAAAGGTGCTTGTTAGTATTGCAGGTCTTATAAACACTCTATGTCCTGAAAAATACTGTAGTAAACCTTTTTTTTTTTTATTTTAACATGATGGTGAACATGTATATGAGAGCAAATAACTATGTGTAGGAACTCATACATAGGAACTTCTCAGAATCCAGAAAGAATATGTGATTTCTAAAATTATTATTTTTCCTTGAGTAAAGAATAGGTGTTCCTAAATAAATATACAGGCTATGTGTCCAAAACAGTCTGCAAACAGAGATGATACTCTTCCTAGCTACCTGACTAGGTTCAAACACATAGGAAGACTGGTATATTTCATAGATAAAGACTGCTTTCATGTTGCACTCTGTTAATTACAGGAAGAATTGTTAGGTTGTTGGATTGAGTGCCACTGCTCCCTAGTTTCTGTTCCAAGCTATCTCATACCTTTGATGCGTTACCTTAGGAAGATCAGGACTCAATTTCAAAAGTTTAAAATATTTATGTAACTTGAAATTAATGCAGTTCCTTATTTGCTTAGACAAGTTATATCTGTGTCTGTTACCTATTTGTGAAACAAATTATAATTTGTCCTTAAGTACTCAGGGTATAAACTTTCTAGCGCAGAAGCTGTCAATATGTATTTTACAGTGTCTTAAAATTGTTAAATTTGGATACTGTTTGCAGCCTAGAAACATGTGAGCCTTTACCTGTTGATTGCAGTCAGTAACATAAAATGTAACTCTCCTTGCTATGTATTTGACAAACTAGCTCTTTGAAATTTTAAGTTTTCCCCTAATGATTACAATGACTGTTATCACAAGTGTACCTGCATGTCAAGATTTGTTTCTGTTGTTAACAGAATCTTCATATCTCTTGGGTTTTTATTGTTTGTCTTATGAGGAAAATCAAGGTAGAATTGTGGGTGTGTTGAGCTGTGAATGTAATCAATTTCAATGGGATGCAATTGAGTGAGTGTGGGGAATAAACAAAGAGAAGGATTACATGGTGAAAACAATAGTCTTGGAAAATTGTTTTTGCAACCATATTTCAGATGAGTAGGATTATATTGTTTCTGTCTGGTTCTCTCTGACCTTGACAAAATATTTTGTGCTAGATGAAATGTGAAATGGGAAGACTCTTGGTAAGAGTTGCATCCTTTTTTCTTCTTTCTTTCTTCTTTTTTGTTTTATAAAGTTATATTCTTGAAATATCATACCAGAAAGAAAGGAAAATTTGAGCATGGTCTGCTAATAGAGACCTGTAGACAGGTCAGAGTTTAAGATGGTATCCTCTGGCAAAGCGACCACCAGGACCATACAGTGGTTCACAGAGAATGACAAAGAATGCTGTTAGGGTGACTGAGTGCAGTTAAGAGCTGTGTTAGCTAAGTTTTACCTTAAGCTGGTTTTTAGATATCCAGGGCTGGATGGCAGCTCATGTTCTGGACAGAAAAAGTATGCTAAAAGCAGGGAAACATGTCTGTAAGTCGTCAGTGTAGCAAA
Organism: Gavia stellata; assembly: GCF_030936135.1. Classification (NCBI taxonomy): domain Eukaryota; kingdom Metazoa; phylum Chordata; class Aves; order Gaviiformes; family Gaviidae; genus Gavia; species Gavia stellata. The sequence continues at coordinate 14,400,406 of NC_082610.1, forward strand.
GGGGGTTGACTGTTTCTGCAGGTGTGGTTTCCTGGAAAGAAAATGTAAAAAGGGAAAGGAAGGAGGTCAAAGACAACTGCTGTGGAAATGCTGGAGAAATCTGGAGGAAGGTGAGGCTGGCATATTACAGGAGTGACCAGAGTGCCAATAGGAAAGAAATGGAGGAAGCTAGGAGAGAAGGTTCTAAGAACTGGGTGATTGACTTCTAAACAGACAGGAACCACGGATGCTAATAAATTAGAGTTCACAGGGTAACAAGTAATGGTTACAGATGATGGTATTTGGGAAGGGGAAGTGTGACAGAAACAGATCCGAGAGATCTGTCCTTAAGGAAGACCAGTTAAGTGAATGGCCTTATCGGTGAGTGTGACCAAATGAAGTGTTCTAGGAACTAGAGGCAGCATAACTATGTATGACTGATGAAATAAAATTATAGTTTCCGGAGCAGTTTTATATTTGCAAATGGATCATACAGCTTTGGAAAAGGATGTAATTCATAGAAATACAGGCAGCTGGTGACCAGGAGTAAGTTTTGATGTGGTGGGCCATACCTACTTTTTCATAGCTTTTATAGGTAGCATGTTCCTTTGAAACAAGTGCAAATTTACTGGGAGAGGGACAGAATGGGGCACAGATATCCAAGTAATTTTTTTATATCCCTCTATTTGTTTGAGAGTTCAATATTTATGAAAACCAGTGCTGCTATGCAGAACATTCATGACTACCAGTGCTACCTCACTTTGTGCAGGAGGTGTGGAAAAAGCTGACATATTTCCAATTAAATGACTGATTGAATAGTAATCCTGACAAGTTTTGTTACCCAGTACTGAGTTGCCAGCCTTAATGTTCCTTTATGCAAACACAAATACCTTCACTAAGTTAAAGGCACATTTGCAGCAAATGTTCCTTTTGTTGTTAATTTGATAAATAAAAGTTTGTTTTATGGAATGTTAAAATGATCTTTTTCCTATATAATTTACTACTTTTAAGCTATTCAAGTTACTATAGAAAATGTACCACGTGAAGCTGTATTTGGGTGCTTTGGATTAGGTTTTGACAGATCTTCCCTCTTTTATGAGGAACATTCCAGGCTTTTTGGTATGAATTAAGCAATATAGGTACGTTGATTTAGCTATATCCATGCTGGTAATAGTAATTGAGAAATATACATGGGGTTTAATTTGGGGTGAGTATTTTTAGTATGCCCAAACCAGCCAGTGTTGCTCCCCTACCCCAGAGGAACTGTACCACTGTTAAGCGGTGATACAGCAAGCCTGTGTCACATCTGCTTGTTTCTGTCTATTGTCAGTACAGTTTTATCAGCAAAGTTTATAATATAGAATAAACTCTTCTGAAAGTGTGTGAAACTTAAGGTTTGCAGAGGGAAGTTTTATCAGTTTTATTGAAATAACAGCTTAACTATAACTCCCTGCATAGGCACTATGGTATTAGCATGCCTCTTTTAACCTTCATTATTGGTCATGTTACATTTACTTTTGATTAGGTTAAACCCTTTTAACAGGATAGGAGCTAAACTAGAAGCTAAAAAAGGTGTTCTTATACTAGGCTCACTGTCCGCAACTTTAGCATGATTTTTGTTCCAATGTGACCTAAAATTAAAGGCCTGTATTTACATTTAGGGTCTTTTTATTTTTCTTAGAGTCAGTTTAATATTACAGATTCAATCATAACTTATTTTCTGGGGGTTTTTAATGTTGGTTTGTGGTTTGTTTTTTTTTTTTTTTTCTCCTAGGCACTGTTGTGTGATACCTGTTTGCCACTTCAGGAATATAGTTTTGTTCCTTCCATCTAGTAGATTCTCTTAAAAGAAGACTAAATTTCTGGGTACTCTAAGTTATTAATATAGGATAAGAAGACAGGTTTTTTTTCAGAACAGGTATCAGTGAGTTTTTCTAGTACTTTAGGCTCTCCAGAACAGTTTCTATTCTTTCACACAAATTGCTGATACACCTACTGTTTTTTCAACATTTGATGACTGATAATCTGAGGATTAGTGTTTATTTTCTTTGGGAGAGATGTATGGTGGCTAAGGAACCTAACAGTGTGTATGCTTTACAGAAGTGGATGGCCTCTGAGCTGGGCTTGTAACCTGGGAAAGGATAGGTGTGAACTGACTTTTTGTGAGCTTTCTCCAAGGCAGGGATTGATCTCTGTATTTATAGGACATCATCAGTAGTTAATAAAATTCAATGTCATGTGTGTCATTTAATGATGCTAACTTTAAAAAGAAAGGTATGTATTTGAAGGAAGTCTTAAGTAATTATTGTCTTGATTAACGTCCACACTAACCTTCATTTCATTTGGTTTGCCACCCAGACAGTGTAATGTGTAAATGCACTCACAGGCTCTTTGATACCCGCTCTTGCAATTCTGTAGTACCCCACACATTCTCACTCTCTTAAATTATCCTCATTACATAATACAAAATTGTATTTCAGTTAATTTAAACTGCATTTTTGTAGATACAAGCAGTTATAGTCTTATGTGTGGGTAGTAGGGGAGGGAAGTTTGTGTTGAAACCTGAAGCTGTCACTAGCAGACAGCAAAAGTTTAGATCCTGCTGTGCCTGTGAAACACCATCAGGTCTGGCACTGCCCTGAAGGAATTGGCTTGGACTGGAAGAAATAAAAGCACACTAGCACGGTTTTCCTCTTGACTCGCTGGATCTGCGAGAAGCAGGCTGTATTTTGCTCAGGGAAAGATGAATGTTGATCTGTGTTATCCTGTTTCCATTGAGATTGTCCATACAAAAGTGCACTGAAACACAGGTGTACCTACTGTGTATTGCTGCTTATAGACTGGAGTAAATAAACACATACATTCATTATGATAGGGGCTTGGTTCTTCCCAACATGTTAGTATGTGATAGGGCAGTGTATTTCATGTCTTAACTAGAAAACACAAGCGAGCTTGTGTTGTCCACCCTGTATGTGTCCTCCTTTTGTCCTTGTTTTAGCTAACAGCATTTTCGGGGCAGCATGGTATCCGTTTGGGGATCACTGAAGCATGCCTACAAAGTAAATTTCAAATGAAACTTGCAATGAGAGAATTTCAGTTGATTATGCACACAGATGTTTAACTAGGCATCTTCTAGTCAGGTTTTTTTGGTTATTTTTACTAGTAAAAAGCTAAGGAATATTAGGTAGGATCTTTCCAGTGATTAACAAAATGTAGTATGTCTATCTGAAGTCAAAATGAGTGATTACCATGATGTAAATAACAGCTTTGTGCTGTTATGGCAAGGCATTGAAAGTATCTCAACTTACTTTTATGTAGTTATAGGAAAGCATTAATTAGAATCTGTATCAGAGATTCTTGCTGCTTTTTATTCACCATAGCAGAATGTTTCCATGCCATGGTGATATTGAAAATCTAAGTTTTCCTTCTATTTGGAGTTTCTGGTTGAACAAGTTTTATTAAGAAAGAAGATTTTGGAACAGCTTTTGTGTTAATGACTAGGCTTTTTTGTCATTGCTTTTAATTAATTTATTTTTCATAACTGGCAACCCGTTTGTTGTATGCCAAAGAATTTTTAAAGAAGCTTGAAAATAATAGATTTGCAAGTGATTTTCTATGATGTCAAGATGAAAATAAGAAGACGGGAGTAGATGAGCAGAGGCAGATGCTGGCTATTGCTTGTAAGGGTGGCCTGTTTTCAAACCTTCTGGGACAATGACCGTCATATCGGAGACAGCTGTAGAATGTTCTGAAGAAGAAAATAGTACTTCAGTCTATGTGTGAAGGATAACAATTTTTTTATATGAAGAATAAAAATCAAAACTAGTTAAACCCTAAGCTTCAAACAATCTTGTTAAAACTAAGTAAAACTCTGTGCTTACATATGAATTTTGTGTAACCCATTATTAAGACAGTTAAGGATAAAATTTCAGGACAAATTCATTTAGAAACTGATGTTATATCCGTAAATATGAAATTGATATCTTGTTCAGGAAAGTATCTTACAACTTTAGAAAAGATTCAAACTGTGTTTCATGTGATAAAGAGATACCATTTTGGGATTAACTGCAAAAGTCAATACAGCTTTAATAACAGACCTATAAAGGTACATAGTTAGTCTTATGTAACTTTCCTTGTATGAGACTAGTTGCTGTTAAAAATCTCATTGCTAAAGATTTGTAAGTCTTCTATACTTGCCTTAACACTTAGTCTAGTAGGGAGCTCCCTAGAGTCAGCAGAGCACTTAAGCTTTCAAGTGGAAAAGAATATGTGTTTTACAGTGTTTAAGCATTGAGATTATAGTCCTTACTTGTTTAAAAATTCCAGGGTTTAATGTAATTTATGACTTTAGCTCTCTAGTAGCAAGTGTTAACAATCTCAAATGAATACCTTCTTAAAGTTACATTCTTTTAACCTGTCTGGTGATGGACAGGATCAGTGTGCCTTTGGAAGGCACATCTTTATTTTTAATTATTTGGGCCTTGAAAGTACAAGAAAAATAATTTCTCAGGAGATTAACATTCAATAGTAAATTGCTTACTTGCTTATCTTTTTTTGAAATGTCATTTTTCTTTCTCTTTCCCTGTCCTTAGTTGTTTTTAATTTTACAATGATTTTAACACCTCTTCCTACCAGTGTGTTCTTTCTCTTTCTACATGTTACAAGATCAGTAACATAATTTGGTCCAAAATTACAAGTCTGTTTCAGCAAAGACATAAAAATGTTCTCACTGAAAACATTTTACTTTTTTAGAAACCTAGCAATCGAATTATTGTTTAAAAAAATGTGTAGACATTTGGTAACATATAATTTATGAAATAGAATAATTAAATATTTCTCTGCATTTACAGCATAAAAATATTTCTAGAATCCCTTACTTCAGTACCATGTAAATTTCCATTATCGAAAAATGATACAAAAGTGGACTGAATTTGAAAAGGCGCGTACATTTATTTTTGACATACTCATACAGACCTTATCCTTTACCTTGATACTATACAATATTGTAAAGTTCTTTGTTTTTAAAATTTTGTTGTTTTATTTCTGCAAGTTAGATGGAAGGTGCTTACTCACCTCCTTCATTCTCTGTAAGCATAACTGCAAATTTATTTGTAAGATCTGAGCTCTTAATATGTAGGCTTTTGTAGTTAAGAACTTATTCTTCGCTGCCCAAAGAGAATCTGTATGTCTTTGGTAGTTTCAAAGCTGATAACAATCCTCTGTTTATTTCCTGGATAGAGGGGACAAAGGTTTTCTAGGTTGTTTTTTTTTGTTTTTTGTTCGTTTTGTTTTGGTTTTTTTGACAAGACTAAGCCTTTAGCCATCTTGTTTATGTTTTGCATCTTTCCTATTATAAGCAAGTGAGGAGGGAGAAATAGAAGTAGTTTTGGCTCAAGTTCTGTAGTTCTAGCAGGAGTAGCTGGCTGACTAATGATAATAGGGAACGTCTTTTTCTTCCCATCAGCTCTGCTTCACTTACTGAGATGTTCTGCAGTGGTAGCCCTGCAGATTTCAGCAAGAGGGGTAAGCCAAGAAAAGCCAGAGTCATAAAGAACAGCGAGTTCCCTGCATCTGTCTTGTCATGAGTGTCATTTGGGAGGTTATCTAGCTTGGTAGGCAGAGCTGTATTTTTCTTCTCGTGTCCCAGTCAGAGTATAGCAGGAGGCAGAGCTGGATAAAAACTGTGTATTGTGATGGTGGATTCTGTAGTTGGTGGATTGTTACAAGGCGGATAACAGTTCTGAGTATTGCAAAAGTACTACATCGTTAGTATTTGGATAGACTTCCAAGCCTTTGTAGAGGCTAACCTTCTATGCAAAATGGTCTTATTATACATCAATTACATAACTGAAATGGTTAAGTCATTTGGTGCCTATGTTCTTATTTAGATATAAGTATTTTTTAGTGCCCTCTGACAGAACTTGTATGTGGATGTTCCTCCGCTTGGTTCTAATCCAGGCATCTAAAACCCCATTTTATGTCCTCAGCAGCCATTTTATGTCATGGTTTTGGAGAACCTGTCTGAACCTTGAATCCCATAACCTAAAGCTGTCATGTGGCTCATTATTTTTCTCAGGGTTTCTTGATCCATTGTTGAGTAGGGTTGGGGTGGGAATCTTTTGTATCCCAGCATAACCCTGCAACAAGAGGCTCGCTAGCGTGTGCTGGTTTGCTTCCTTCCCCTACAGGGATATTCGGGTTCCTCAGCATGCCTTGTGTCATCACAGGTTTTCTGCCTATCGTTGCCTCTTCATCCCTGAAACTTCTTGATCTCTTTCTGGAATTTCCATAATCACATACCAGACTACTTCCTTTATATTTTTCTGAGCTGGCTTTCCATTCAATTGAGGAAAATTGTCTATTGGTGAAGAAAACATTTCTTTCTTTTTTTCTTCTGCCTTCCTACCTACTATGTGCGTACTGCAACGTCAGAATGAAAAGAAATGCAGGTGTATGGGAAGAATCTAGGAAGTGATGCAGAGGAAAACTATACTATAGAGTAGAAAAGTCTGCTGATGGAAACATCTACATTTAAAGAAAAACATCACTGAGGTGCTAACAAGTAGTTAATTGCTGATTAAGCCAGAACATTGATATCATGTAAACATGGTAGCCCTTTTCTGTTTCTTACTTTCTAGATAAGTATAGTTGCCAGTGCATACCTGCATACTGTTCTTCGAAGTTTTATTTCAGGCCGCTCATTTGTCTGTACCCGTGGGCTTCTTGGCCTAACACTTCGTGGTTTTTGTTTTGGAATATGGATAAGTTATGAAACTAGATTTGAGCAAGAAGGCCTCCCAAGAAGCTGGAGAATCCGTGATGTATTTGAAAGGATGAGACTTCCAGTTACTGGAAAATCAGGACTGTTTTAGACCTCCTTTTAGAGCGGTTCTAACTTGATATGAACCTCGCCTCCTGAGTGACTAAGTTTTTGTGAAAGAAATAGTGAAAAGTCCCTAACGTCGCCTCCTCCCTGCACCTTCACCCTCTTTAGCGGTCAGGAAGCTGCCGTGACAGGTTGTTCTGGCTAGCTGTCATCTGTCTATTTCAGAATGCTTTAGGGGATTTCCCACTTAAAATTGCACTGGGTAGGTCAGTCAGTGAAGGTGGGAGACTTTTTTTTCAGCAGTAAATTTCATGTGCATTTTGCCTTGGGGAAACGTTGCCCAGAAGTGTTAATCAAAAAATGTTACTTTTATCTTGCCTTTTTGCTTTCTTTGTGTCCCGCAACTACTCCATAGTACAGAAAAACAGTTATATTTTACACCAAATAAGTACCGATGTCAGCACATAAAAGCTCTGGCTGGAAATAGTTTGTTTCATGTTTATTCACGTCCTGAAATGACCAAACTCACATTTAAAGATAAACCCTAAAATTATCCTTTTTTTTGTGTGTGCAGTATATTGTCAGAAAGGCCAATATTTGCATTTTTTATTAATGTATTTGATTTTCTTATTTGCTCTAGAATCTGCAATTCCCCTGAACGATAGCTCACTGAGATCTATGCTCTCTACATTTTTTTAGATCAAAATGTGATTTTTGTTTTCCTTGGTGTACACAGCAACTCTTTTGTGATACTTTTTTAAAACATGCTTCCTACTGATATATGAATACACATCTATTTGAAGTGAATGTGAAGTAGTTTCATAGATCTTGATGTTTGTATCTAATTTACTTTGGGTATAAAAAAAAATAAAGGAAAATTCTGGAATTATAAAGTTAGAATCAGAGATACAGATAATTTGATGTTTTATGTAAAATCTGCGGGTGACTAATTTTTTTTAAACTTAATTTGTGGCAGAAACTTTCAGTAGTGCAAATGCAAATTAAAAGTATCTCTGACGTATTTTTTTATTTTAGATGATGTTTTCTTTCTCGTGTTTTCCTTCTCAATTAAAAAGAAAACGCAGTGTAGACAGCTACTGCAAAGGTGTGAGAAAATTAAAAATGCATGCACAAAACTGCTGTAAAAGTTAATTTACAGGTCTGATAGGTTAACTGTAAAGAGTTAGTCAAGGGTTAAGCTCAGTGTGTTTCGCTGGCTGCTGAGTGAAACAGGATGCAGTGACTACATTGTCAGACTGCTGGTGTGAGTGCAAACAGATGAGGAAATGCTGGATCAGGCACTTCAGCAACTTGGGCTGTTACCTAGGAAACCGCTTGCGTCATACTTGCCAGCAATTAGCTTACAGTTCTTTTATTTTTGATAGTGTTGCAAGCTGAACTCGACTGTTACAAAGGGAAAGACTGGCTTCATCTCAAACTGTTCGGTTGTGACTGCAGCTATGGCGCTCATGAGAATTTGCAAAGTGCTACTTCAGATAAATTGAAAAATTATTTAAACTCTCCAGCCTACCTCTCCAAAGAACGTTGTAGTTGTTCTTGATTCTGAAAGACATACAATCAAATTTTTGTGATCTGTATGAAAATGATCTTCCCTAGTTACCAAAATTAAGTACTACGCAAGTTTCACCAGTGTTTCGGATATCACTGCCTTTTTCGAGCAATTATACTGAAGCATTCGTGTGTGTTACATATTAAAACATAGTTTTCAAAATTAATGCTCCCTGAGGTTTAACCTCTAAAGCAAGGGATTCTTTTTCTAAATACTTTTTTCCTGTGTTGATTAAAATTCAGTAACTTCCAGTGGTTACCTAGCCACTAATATAAACCAGTTAGTGTTGAAAGCAGTGTGTGTTTTATCTCAGAAAATCATCATGTCTTGTGCATTTCACTTAAAAACTGTAAACAAATTCACAGTAACTGATTTAATATTGATGTATGTTGTTAGTATGGGTATCGCCTTATGGCTAGTTATTTTTTAGGGAAAAATCATGCAGTGACCGACAGGTTAAACCAAGAGTGTTTGTCACTGTGTTTTTACTTTTTTTTTATATATAGGCAAACACACAAATAAATGTAGATTTTAACAAACGAGTATTATAGTACATAGTTAAAGGCTAAATCTGTTAAAATGTTGAGGTTAATACAGAATACACTTCTGTTCCTGTGTTTGTGTGAAGCTTAAAAAGTTAATATGTTTTAAGTGTTTGAATACTGGGGTTTTCAAATTATTTTGGAAGAATTCTTCCATATAAAACTCCCTCATTTTCATCCTTGTTAAAAGAATAACTTTGACAGATCATCAGTTAGAGCTGTGTTAGTATCTGAAGTCTATAGGCAAAGCTCTTGGGCAGGGTGGGGGGGAAAAACCCCAATGAACCAAACCTCCCTAACCCCACCAAAAAACAAAAATCCCTAACCAACCAAAAAAACCCAAACTCCAAACCCAGTTCTTCCCTGCCCCAAACCCTTGTATTCAAGGCTTAGAAAGATTAAGTATCTCTGTTTCTGCATGTTTGTGATAGATTATCATGTCTTTAAGAGTCTAGCAGCCCATATTTTTAGCCCATTTTTCACACTGTAGGCCAGTGTCATCTATGGTTAGCTGGTCACTGGGGCTGCATTCCAAACAGTGATCACTGTCTACCTGGCCTGGGATCTTCATACGGGATTGTCTCCAATTTTATTTTATTTAAAAAAAAAAAAAAAAAAATTGTGTGTGGGTGGAGGTGGCTAAAGCACTGGGTTGCCATTCTAAAGGAAGAGTAACTTGGTTTTGCTGCTAGTTCAAAATTGTTTGATTGACTTGTCCGACCTCACTAGCACATATTGTTGCACATGGCCACTGCTTGGTATGTGCTTTATTTGATATGTATTCATATTAGCTGAATTGCAAGTTATGAAGTTTTACCATTGAAGTCAATGAGTATTGGGATTTAAAGCTGTATGATTAATAAACAGCTAATGTAGATGTTAACAAAGCAAGAGTGGGAAATCTCAATTTTGAATTGTGAATTTTGTCCTAAATCTTCTTTATCTCTTCAATTCCTGACAGTAAAATGGTGGTTATTGTGCCATCAGATCACCACTGTGTTCCATGAGTGTATGTCCAGTAACTTTGCCGTTTATTTAGGACAATGCCTGCAAGTTATGCAATAGATCAAAAATATGTAATATTTTATTTTATCCTCATTTAGTGTTTTAGCCCTGTAAGCCTTGTCAGTCTTCTGTCAATGAAGGAGATAGAAGTTACATGATCCCATACTTATTTTTCTGCATAACTTTTAATATTGTTTAATTATCTGAATTTAATAATCATTCTGGCACTTGTTAGCTATTTTCAAAGTGCTTTTATGAGCTGACAACATTCAGTTGTTGTTTCCTGAATGTCACATTCTCAGCCAGACTGGTACACATGCATGTTTCAAAAGATAAGTCTGTAATAACAAATGGAACTACAGCTTAGTAGGACACTACTTGGCTATTTAATCTTTCAGGCTATGAAAGAGAAAAGGGATTAAGGTCTCTTCCATCTTCTTCCGACTGTGATTTTTACTGAGGAAAACAGATCAGATTCTTTGCAACTCTTATGCTATGAAGTATTTTGTAGAAAATTCCACTGAACGTATCAAGAAAGTGTGTTGTTTGTTTATGTATGTAGCTAAAATGGCCAGCAGTCAGATCACCTTGCATGGATAGTTTTGTGCATCAGGAATATTTTAATGCTTTTCTGAGCAACACAAAGCGTTTTTTTCCTTGTTTTGTTTTCTCATCATACGGTTATGTTCCTAAATGATCATTAGAATCACCTAGGATGGGCAGGCTTTTAAAAAATACTATTATTATTCCCATTGTCTAATTTTAATAACTTTCTTCCAGGTCTTCTTGTTTTCAAACCATCTTTGCCAGTAATGGGTTTTTGTTTCCATATAATCATTAAGATCAAAAGAGGAAATGATGTAGACTTACTTCTGTTTACTGCCCCCTTTCTCCTGACATTAAAATCTCCCTCTTTCCTCTGAATAGGAAGTTTATCTACAGCTCCACCATAGGACATCATAACTTCAGCCTGCAGTAAACCTGTCATTGGCCTTCTTTGTTTGTTTTGAATTTTCGGAGGATAAAAGCTAGGGGGAATTACAGAGAGGCATGCCTTAGCCATCTCTAAATTTTCCTGGCATGTCACAAGTTTTCCTTTATTATTTTGTGATTTTTCACTGTTTATTTATTGCCTGTGTCCAAGTAAGTAACTTGTTTCCAGTTTCTTCAGTGTCAGGCTTTCTCTCAATGTGGTTGGTATCCACATAGAATTTGAGTCCTTAATTAATCAATAGAATGTAACAGTTCCCTAAAATCTTGTGGAATGGAGAGCTTGTTTCTCCTTTTCATTGCCTTAGATGAGAGTTACAGGTGGTTTTTCCTCAGTCGTCATATCCCACTACAGTTTTCTTCTGGGATAGTAATTTTACAAACATTTCTGACTTAAAATGTTGTCCTCTGTGTACTGTAGCTGTTTAGAGGAAATGCTTTTGCTAAGATGCACATTGGAGGCCGAGACTTCAATGGCTTTTAAGGTCAAGTGATATAGGAATATTAGTAACTTTTCTATACCTCCCTCTTGTTTTTTTTTCTTTGGGTTTTTTGATGTCTGGTGGTTTGGTTTTTTTTTTTTTTACATTTTGGAATGTTGAACTCTTGTATTTGTCTCTGATATATATATATATATTTTTTTTTTTTTTTTCCCCCCTAGCCTTCCTCATTGTTCCTTCACATTTTGGTGTTTTTTTGGTTTGGGTTTGGGTTTTTTTTTCTCTCTTTTTTTTTTTTTTTTTTTTTTTTTTTCCCCCCCTGATAATACCAGCAGCAGAACTAACTAAAATGTGTGGTGCAACAGAGCAGCTTTTGTTGGCTGGGAGGTACAATTGCAGTGCAAGTCTTGATTAAAATTTTGAGTTCTGGGGTCAGAGCATGATAATTTTCTGATGCTAAGAATTATGTCCAATTTAGATTAACTTTTATGTAGTCGCAAAAAAGGAGTTATTTTTTTTTTTACCTTTGGACATATCCTTTCTAATCTGAACCTCTACTCAAATGTTCCAATTCCCTGAATGCTTTGTGTCACTTCAACTGAAAGGAGTGGTCCTTCCCAACACTGTCTGCTCGTTCCTGCCCTGGCACCATCCTCCTTTGTGCTGACACAAGCATTTGTGAGACTACACTGTGAACTAAATTGGGGAACTAACCCATGTTAAAACTAATCAGTTCTTTTTGTAGCTCCTTGCCACATGTCTGCATGAATGCTATTGCTACGTAAGAGAGGGAGTGACACAGGGATGGGAACGAGCAGCTGAGTGAGGGCAGGACTGCTCCTTTATTGTGGCAATGCCAAGTTGTGCTGATTTAAGAGAACTAATGGCATTGCAGTGTGAAGAATGTGTTAGAACTTCCTAATAAATCGGTCAAAATAGCATCCCCTCATACCCAAAGGTGTCTATATTTTTTCTATGTCTTGAGTGAACAGTATATTCTGTGTTTGTCTACTTGAAGTAAAAGGAACAGAATGCTTCAACATTGGGTAGCTGAAATATGGCAAACAGGTACTTAAAATGTATGATACTAAGCATTGCAGTCAGGTGTGGTACCATGCTTACAAGGTATAACATTATACACGAAGTTTTCACAAAGACCTTGAATGGAAAGGTGCAATTTAGATATCTAAGTTAGACTTGTACAGTAAATGGGGCAGAGGGTTCTTTTGAAAAACAATTGTAAGATTGTGTGGTAACAGACAGAATCATACCGCATTCATATGTGAGAACAGAATGAACAGGTAGAGCACACATGTGAATCAGATTCTTCCTAATATCTGAGTATTTGACACTCATGTAAAACAGTGCTTTAATACTGTTGTGTTTATGTGAAAATTCTTCATTATTTTTGGAGTGAAGTAAAATGAAAACATTATAAAACTCTAACAACACTTTTGTGAGTCACCTTATGAGTCTTGGACTCTCATCAATCCATCATGGTTCCATCTACAGGACTACACATGTAATATGGTAGTAGAGAAAAGCTATTACTTTAGAATATAGATGTGTAAGTCCTCTCATGCTGAGTCAGGAAGTATGTCTGTCCCGCTTTGATGCTTCTACGTATTGTGATGATTTTTGCACCCACTTTTGCGGGTACCTGAAGTTTCCAGTAAAATAAGTTGCTACAGTAAGGAAGCTTCAATCCAGCTCTTTGCAGTAACCCTCCTTGGCTCTTAGTTTTCATGTTGCCAAAAATTCACATACATGACAGCAAGGAAGAGGAAAATGTGATCAAAATTACAGTTTCTTATTAATAGTTCTATCAGGTTTACAATTTTTTATAATATGGAATTGATCAATCCAATCATGTATCACTTATTCCTTTAATAGTAACTCTTGAGTCTGTTCACATTACAGAGGTATTTGCTTATGTTCTGTCCATCATCCCAGTAGAATCACCAATGTAAAAGGCATTAGCTACAATGATAATTTTTTGCAGAAGGGGTTGGGAGTGGAGAAATGGAAGCAGGCGCACCACATGTCTCATTTCAGCTTTTGAATAAATCAATCTGTTGGGGAGTATACACAAATGACTTCAGGTATCTGCTTCTGTTATGAACTTTTTGAGTTTTCTCCTACTGTATGCTGGAGGTTTGTGATCAAAGATAAAATCTTGTGAAAAGACCTGCAGTCCTGCTGCTCTGAGTTCTTAGCTCTACCCCTTTATGAAATCTGAAATATTAGATCTTGCATTGTGCAACTAATAATGCTCTCCTAATACAAAGATGGTTTCTCATCACCTAATTAGTTTATTTTTTTTAAATAATGTTCAGGAAGATAAAGCAGAAATTTGCCCTTGATTACGTTCACATTTTGTAAAAAAAAAAAACATTAACAAAAATGGTGATTATATAGACGCTTGACAAAGATTAAGCTCAAACCCAGGAGAAGTGAGGGGGAAGTGAAAAGAATGATTAGCTGGAGAGAATAATTACATAAAGGAGAAACAAGACTATAGAAACATAAAGTTTGTAAGTAAAGCCTAACTATCAAGCTGAATTCACTTGATAATTTTTTTTATATTCCATACCAGTTATTCCTAGCCAGAAGATGGAGTTAGAACACTTTTTTTTGATTATGTCAAAATCAGGATTTAGCAATTCTTAGGGCTCTATCTCTTCGGTAGTGATTGTACAAGATAATCTGTTCTAGACAATGCTGTGTGAAGTGCCAAGGATGTGCCAGGTCCTCTGTTGCTGGAATTCCCAGAATATGGTCTGTAAGATCTTTATGGCTAGTTGGCAAGAGTATACTGAAGAGCTAAAACAGTACAAAGACTTTTCAACTGAAAACTTTATTAGAAATATATTGTGAGAAGTAGTTGAGGGGAGTTATTCTTTGACGGAGACAGTTTGGCAATCACTTTCGAAGAGTGTAAGAGTGGTCCTTTGCAGTCATTATAGTGGATGACTGCTAAAAGGTATAACGGCCCTACAACATCTCAAGAAAAGGGGTACAGTGACTACTGTTTGTGATGGCTTTAAAACAGCTACATCTAATGCTGTCAACAGTACAGCTGAGACAATTTGCAGCATACTGTGAAACCTACTCAGGAAATTGGGTGAACACAGGTGGATAGTTTGTGTTGAATTCCATTCTGCCATTAATTACAAGTGTTTGATTGTACTAGTATTTAATATAGCTTGATCCACAACAAGATTACAGATTTTGTTGCTATATTAAAATGCTAAAAAAGCTGTAATGCATTTGTATTTATTAGATTTCATTACATAAAATAGAGCTTTAGTCTCTCTTTTCTTGGAACACTTATAAAGCAAAGGATTCTTATTCTGCCAAAATGCTTAAAGATAGTACTTTTGGAAGATAGTATTTAGTCAGAAAATTTCAACAAAGTATTCAAAATGTCTCAAATTTTCAGTATAAAAACTGGGACTATTGAGATTATCATAAATACTGTTTAGTGAACTGATTCAGGGTTTTTTTATTTTGTTCATTCCATAACTTCTTGTATGTGCTTTGTGTAGCTTTATTGTTTTTATTTGATTGAAGGATTGTTGCATTCTGCTGTGGTGGTTATTTAGTAATGATTGTTAGAACATTTACTTCAAAGTTAAAAGAAAAAGCAAATTCATGTACCCAAAATTCTAAAATTTTATGAAAATAAAAAAAGAGAAGTAGAATGCCTAACATTCACAAAACATGTTTCCCCCCGTTTTTCAGATCTGTGTATTTAATGACTGACTTGTTATGATGTGTCTAAATATTGTAAAATGCCCTGTATGTTCACACTGAAGTCTCATAACTTCAAAGCAGCTACACAACTTTTTTTGTATTAGCAAAATTATTGACAATGTCAAAAATATAATCAAAAAACTTTGAAATTATATTACAGCGTTTGCATTTTGACATTTAAAACACGTTGCTTAGTATTCTGACTAGTTTCATAACCTGTATGAACTGTGCAGTATGCTTTTGTTTGAGCAGTTGTAGTAATTTTTAGTAACCATTTATACACACTGAGAAACTGCATTTTCTAGTTTGCGAAGTAGTAGCTCATTTTCTGTGTCCCGAGGCAATTAATTAAAACTGTTTAAGTGTGATAGTGAGAGTTAACATTGTTTAAACATAATAGCATGAGTCAGTGTTATGGTGTTTGTAATAACAAGTTTCCACATCACTTTTTTTTAAGCACCAATACAATTTTTTTTTTTAAGAGTAAATCAATTGAACGGTTCCATTCTGGAAATGAATCAGTATTTCTTTTATAAGTAGCTTTTTCTAGTCTTAACCAATTCATTTTTGTGAGCTCCAAGTTGAGTTTCCTCTAAACAACATCTTTCATCATTAAAGCTTTAGTCCTGAACTTGCAGTACTTCTTGAAATCATAGTCCTTACAAGAAGCTAAAGCATCTTTTGTCTATGTAAATGTTTCCCTAAAGTTTACTTTACAAGACAAAAAAGTGTTCCTGTTAAACACTAATAAAAGACACTGTCCCATGCTGTCAAATATCTGGACTTGGCGAGGAATTTTTGTTTCCTTAGCACAGATTTTTTTCCAGGTCATCTCTAAAGTGGGTATTCTGACCTTCTTTTTGGATGTAGTTCTGTAAGTTAATTTGTTGGCAATATAACCCTATATTAAATTATGACCTTAACTTTCTGTAAATATATACAAATTTATGTATGTACATGTGTATGTGTGCACACATCAAAGACAGTTTAATTCAAGTACCTTTTTGTCATGTAATCATCCATCCCTTGTATCTTTGAATTCATTGGCTTATTTCAATTAAATTTGACAGAGGATAATGATCTTGAATAATAAATTTCCTGTAACTTTTGTGAAAATCAGTAGTCAGCAAGAGAAGAGAGCCTACTAGCACCCTCATTACGAAAAAGACTGAAGAAGCCACAAAAGACAGATGGAATGAGTACTCTAAATACAGGAAAATGGGGCATTTAGAGCTTGCAACTCTAAGTTGCCAAGTAATCTAGTCATAAGAAGAAAGTTCCAAGGATTTCATCATTTGTGCTCCTCACAGAGCTACTTACCCCTTTTTCTGAAAAAGTGTGTTTACTGTTCTGATATTCCTCGTTGAGATGTTTTATTCAAGTTTTGGGAAGATGGTCTTCCGTGTAGTGAAACATGACAGCGTATTTCCTGTCACGTTATAGGACTTAATTTACTGTTCTTCAGTCTTTACCAGTTACAGAAACAAGCTGTCTAGCAATGACAGCTCCAAGATAAATGAAATGTTGTCTCATTTATTGGCTGATTTATTTATGCTCTGAGCCTTTCTCACAGTAGACTATCACTTTTTTTGTTTGTAACAGACTACTAGATGGGGATGGCAGTGGCCATTCTTTGAAGGAGGCGCTCAAACAGGTTTTGGCTTGGCATCAGGCATGCTTCACTGCTGTTGCTGGGATGTGAAAGCAAGTTGTCTCACTGGTATTTTATTTCGTGTTGTACCTATTCAGAAGTAGAAGAATAGGTCATAGTCTATTCTTGTGGAGGTCTGAATAGTAAAATGGACAGCAGATAAAAGGATATTGCAAAGAAGCCTGCTCTTCAGGGAAAAGATGAATTTTCATAGAATTTATTTTCTCAGGATGACCAGAAAGCCTAAACTTTTATTAACATTGATTCCCAGTCATTTTTCTCAGTCTTTTCTGATGCTGCAAGTTACTTTTCTTAGAGGGGAAAAAAATAACTTATGTGTGAGTGAAGTATGATTCTCATTGTATCTACAAGTTCACGTTTTGTTTGCAGATAAGATAGTTTGTATGTTTATCATTTATTATCCTGTTTATATGTATGTGTTGTCTATTTCAGCAGTAAGGTGTTTTTTTTTTTAAATTAACTAGCTAACATTTAAGCAGGAGAGGGTGAAGAAGGAAAAAAAGACACTTACTTAAAACTTGTCCGTTTCCAAGGCCAGTTATTAGAACAACAAAATCGATCTCCCTGTAAATCTTACCTCTTTAAGGGATACAAAGCTGGCATTGTAGGAGCATAATTCTAACTAGAATTCTGCAATTGTGTGCTTAGTGCATTGGCTGCATTTTTGGTAACAACTGGACATTTGCTTCTGGGTCTTTGCTTCCTATCACAAGTTATATTTAAAAGATTATTCAGGTGGCTTCTGAATGCCTCTGTATGGGAGGTTTACCAGCAGTCAGCCTTGGACAACAGTCTGCTGCTGTCCATTGAAGCACAGTTGAACTATGTTCTAGCCCCTCAAAAATTCTCAAAGTATAGCAGTTTGAACAGCTAGTTGTTCCCTTTGGCACCTTGATTGTTTCCAGATACAGCAGCAGAAAAATGATGCTTTGTTTTGCAAGAGTATTAGAAAACTGGCAACTTAGTTCTCACCTGTCATGGTGGAAGGTGTGATGGGAAGTACATTCAGAATCCTGGAAAAGGTGACTTAGAGTCCATGTACAGGAATATAAACCAGAAAGCAAGCTGAAGCAATTTCTGAACTCTAACAGAATCAATGAGGAAGGCTTTACTGAGTTTAGTAGAGCCAATTTTTTTTTCTTCCGATCTCTCTGCTTGACTTGCAGATAAAATACTTAGACCTTTGGCTGGTGTTGGAATGTTTCAGTTTGAGATCAAATAGCTATTCTTGGCCCAAATTACTTCTAGACATTTTTCAGAGACCATATTCTTTAGGGGTGCATTGAAATCACAGAAACAGCGTTCTGCCACTCCTGATAGCAGACCAAAAAAATACTATGAGATGAATGATTACCTGCTTCAGATCAAATTGATGTTACTTGCTCCTTTTCCTTGTCTTGGTTTTAGAGAATTTGGGGATGGATTGTGTAAAACTGTTTGCATGTCAGGAAGTTAATATTTAAAAAAAGATGATTATCCCTGTTTACTGTCTTTTTATATAGTTTTTCCACTTTGCATATGGATGGTGGGTTTCTTTTGGGATGAAGGGGTAATTTTCCTGATTTTGATCACTTCCATTTGATATAGCATACGTTCCAGTTAGCTTTCCCAAATTTATAGTAATTCTTATGTTAGCTTAAAGGAAAAGGCAGATTGTTTTCTCTTGCCATGCAGTTTTTTGATTGGAGATGTGTACAGCAAAAAACTGTGATAAACGCATACACAGCTTCTCACGTCTCAGTAACTAATTGTAGTTCAGGCGTTGAGAGTGACTGTTGAATGTAAGGTTTCGTATTGGAAATATGTCAAAAGAATATTAAAGTAAGCATGCATGTTTTTGTAATATTGACTCGTATTATTCAGTTTTCTTATCTGCAATGCCCTTTTTTGGCCATTCTAGTTTTAGCTTCTTCCTTCATGTTTTCTCAGAGCCAGCAGGAGGAATGTGAATGCAGAAGGTACAGACTCTGTTATGATGTCTAACATTATAGTGCATTCCTATTAGGCCCAGCTCTGGTGAGAAAACTGCTTAATTTTCATAGCCTGAAGCTGGAGAATGCCTACTAGATGTGCAAGACATAAATTAGCACTTAACTTTAAATAACATTTTTTGAACTTGTGCAAACTATGCAAATTTTTTTTTTTCTTTTTCAATAGATTTCTGAAAGTGTAACAAGTGGTTAAAACTTTATAATATGTTGTTATAGAATGGAAAGCATCAGGCTACTCAAAATTTGGGCTTTATTTGTAAATTACTCTGGACTAATAAATAATCCTGTACATACAGTTTTCACACACATTCTTTCTAAATTAAAAGTCTGTAACTGTAAAATTATTTGGGAAGCTGTCACAAACAGATTTGCAGCTGTATAGTTTTATGGTTTTTATTCTTGAGGTTCTTCAGAATAAATAACTCAATACAAAAATTAAAATAGAGCATTTCTAAGTTCCTTAAATACTAGACTTTCTAAACATTTGACTATTTAGAAAATAGTGATGGGATGATTATTTCTACTGGTGCAGGTTGTTTTGTGGGATCTTTTGTTTTCCTGCTGTGGTAACAACAGGGCTTTGTCCCTGTAAACAGTTACCCAATGAAGTTGTTACTGGATTTGAATTTTTGTTTACAGATTAAACAGAAGTGAAAGAAGCTCAAAGCTTGCATTCCAAAACTGATGACTTTTTTTTTTTTTTGGAGGGGGGGTAGGAGTGGAAATTGTACCATTTAAAATATAGAAAAATAAATCTATTACTCTTGGTATTCACTCTTGATATTTAAGCAGATAAACATTCTTTGAAAATCCCATGAAGTTTTGGAAAAGATCTTTTGTAGTTTTTATTTATAAATTTGTATCTCTTTTCCTAAAGCTATGGTGAGCCCTGCATACTGTCATTCTTTTTCAATTGTAAACATAGTTTCCGTACTACCACTTTTGCACCAAACGCTGTTCCTAAGCGACTGCTGACGTCAGTTGGTGCAGCACAAGAAGGTTTGTGTGTTTATCTGCTGTGGGCAGACTCTTAGAAAAGACGAAAGTATGTAACTAGATTAGGCCAAAGAGATTGCTGCTTTAAATAAGCATGCATACTGTTTGCAATGTCATACTATATTTTTTCTGTATTTTATTTTGATTAGCAATTGTATCTTCTGTTGCATATGCCACAATATCTAGTTTGCAGGCGATGATAAGGAGGGTTATATATTCTCTTTGCTATTGTTTTAAAGGGATAGCCTTTTTTCTTCTTTTCTATAGCATAATTAGAATGAGAATTTAAAAGGACTATGTGTTGTAGCATAAACCTTTCACATACCTGATCTCAAGGTTAGCAATAGGACTATTAGAAATGAAAGCAGGCATACAATTTCCAGTTCAAGGGAAATGTATTTACTTAGAGATTTTTGGCCAGAGTCTATACATTTGGAAAAACTGGAATGATACTCTTGGAATATTTTACTGCATGCCTTTGTGTCAAACAAAGTTGCAGTGGAGATGTCTTAATGACCTTTGTGATTTTTTTTTTTTTTTTTGTCCTTGATTATACTTGCAGCACACCCACACTGAATAAAAATTACCTGTAGCAAAAACTCTTTGTATGAAAATCTTTTTATGAAAGTAAGGGAAATAGTAGTGGGACTGAAGTCATGGTAGGCCAAAAGGTGAAGCTAAAAAGTTTATGGGAAGTAGTAGTCCCTGATGGTTTAATAAGGCAGGAAGAAAAATGACAAGCATAGAATCTCTTCTTCAGATTGAAGAATAGAAGCAGCAGCTTTCAGAACTAAATAAAAGCTGAGAACAATTGCTCCAAATTAACTTAAATTAGATTAAAATTAAAGAAAATGCCTGTGGGACATAGGAGGACATTAGCAAGTATAAAGGTGAAAAGGTCAAGCTAAATAAGGTCTACTTTGAATGTGGCTGTTGTGATGGTCTTGCTGGTCTTGAAGTCCACATCTATCTTTTTACATTTCCTGTATCGTTATATTGTACTATCCAGTCTGGCCTTGAAAACCTTCAAGGATGAAGACTGCACAGCCTCTCTGGGTGCTCTGCTTCACCTTGTCCCACTGCTCATGTGTCCTCATAGTGAGAAATTTTTTCCTCATGTCTAGTCTGAACTTCTCTTGTTTCAATGTTGCCTCTCATTTTCCCACTATGCACCAGTAGGTACAGCCTGGCTTTGCTGTCTTGATGGCCTCCTATTAGACACTGGCAGGCTGCTGTTAGGGGGTGCGTGTGTGTGTGTTCCAAAAGCCATCGCTTCTCCAGAGTGGACAAGCCCAGCTCACCCAGCCTCTCCTCACAGGGTAGGTTCTCCAGTCCTGTAGTTGTCCTGGTGGTCCTCTGCTGAACTTGCTCCATTTTATCAATGTCTTTCTTGTATTGAGGAGCCCAAAACTGGATGTACTTTTCTAGGTATGGTCTCACAAGAGCTGAGCAGGGGGGATGATCATTTGCCTCGGTCCGATGGCTGTGCTCCTGTGAATATAGACCAGCATACTGTTGGCTGCCTTTGCTGCCAGGGCACACTGCAGGCTCATGTTCAGCCCTTCATCCTTTTCAGAAGGGCAGCTCTCAGCCTGTGTTGTTGCAGGGGACTCTTCCTTCCCAGGTGTGGGGCTTTGTGTATGTCG
The DNA here is from genome assembly GCF_030936135.1 of Gavia stellata. Taxonomy (NCBI): domain Eukaryota; kingdom Metazoa; phylum Chordata; class Aves; order Gaviiformes; family Gaviidae; genus Gavia; species Gavia stellata. Next base: position 14,421,819 of record NC_082610.1, read on the forward strand.
CTCCTGAATTTCATAAGACTCCTGTTGACTCACTCCTCCAGTTTGTCTAGGTCCCTCTGGATGGTAGCCCTACCCCTGCATGTACTGTCTGCTTCCCCCAGTTTGGTATCATTTGCAAGCATGTCTTGTAAACTTTCATTGTTCGGAAGAACATAGTGGGTTTTAATTCAGGTTAATAAAAGTTAAGTAGCTGCAGGTGCTATTACTGATTTGCCTGTACTGCTTCTTCTTCTAGGTCTTTATTGAATTTGCATTCCCTTTAACCATATTTTCTTATTATAAGAATCTTTTCTCCAGCTTTCAATAACAAAGGTAGAGTTAGAAAATGACATTTAATTCAGTAAACTACTCTTAAACAAATGGTAAAGTTACTTGTGAGTTTCATTAGTATAAAAGCATAAAAATGGCTGAGATTAAGAGTTCATTTAGCGTAATATTCTGTCTCTAATTTCTGATCTTTGTCTAAGGTCAAGTTTAACATCTATTCTTATCAGTTAAATATCTTTTACATCCTTGACTTGAAGATGTCATCTTAAACAGATTTTTGGAACCAAAAGATGGTTTAGAACTTTTCCTATCTATTCTATGCATCTGCCTGTTTTTGCAGTGTCTCCAGAAGCAGCACACCAAGGGAAAAATCAGTAAAAACTGTAATCGTAAGTTGCTGCTTATCATCTTCCCGTCCGTTACAAGGGCTAATGTGCAATTAAATGCATTGAAGATCATGGGGGGAAAAGAAAGTAGCCATGATCAGAGGCCAATGGAAGGATAAAAATATGACAACATATGATACTCCCCCCCCCCCCCCCCCCCCATGCCACCTTCCTACACTCTCCCAAATTCCATCTGTTCTCAGCTCAGGGGACTTCCTAATGCAGTTTAGCTTTTTAGTTACAAGTGCCTGTTCAGTCTCCTCTTCAACTTATGGGCACTTCCTCCTTTGCCCAGTTTCCCCTTGAACTTACTTAAACTTCTTGCAACCACAACTTCCTTTAAGGCAGGTTACGTACTACCTGTTAGTGAAGAACTGCCTCTTTCTCTTTTGGACCTGGCTCATCCTAGCTCTTTCTAATGGCTTCTGGTTCTTGTGCTGTAAAGAAGTAGACTATTGAGTTTAACTTTCTACTGACTGGTTCCTTAGGCAGAATTTGCAACAATGATGAGTTCAGTGTAGCAATATACATGACATCTAGCAGTGATAATAACTAATTTGTTTAAAAATTATTTGAGGTGATTTTAGAGATCAACTTGATATGTCAAAGTTCATGACTTTGAATATTCTTAGACTGAATATCTTGCAGTAATATATAGTTTTGTTGTTTCCTGGAGGTCGATAACTGTCTGCCATTAGGATTTTTTGTTGCAGGATGATGGTACTCAAAGTTCCGCTCAATGATATCCGATGTGCTTGTGCAAAGCACCTGGAGACAAGTGAACAGCAGAAAAATCCGCTCATTGAGAAATTATACCATGCTATTACATTAATTTCCCTTTTGCAGGGGAAAGTTGTTGACTCTGTGTTGTGTGAGATCAGTTGGAATTACTACAACTGTCTTTGCATGCTTACAGAGAAATGGCTGCATCTTGGACAGATGGTTTGGGTTTTTACAAGCATTTGTTATGCAGGTTCTGCTCTTGTTCACAGAGAGCAAACTTTGTATGTTTTTGTAAATAAATGGATTATTCAAAAAATTATAATTTCAGTGTCACTGACTTCAAAAGGCAGCCACAGCAGAAATCCCAAAATACAGTTTTATAGACAAAGAAAAGGTCACTTTCCTTCTTAGGTCATGTGTTAACAGTAAAAATAATAATTAAATAATTTTTCAAAAAGTAACTAATTGTTTATGACTTATGATCTTAAAATAATCCTATTTCAAATTTTAAAAGCTGTTGCTCTGGGATACTGTACAAAGAACATTGAATTTCTATAACGATTTTTTTTAAATGAACCTGTTTAATTTGTTAAACAGTTTAAACAATTATTATAATCTCTCCTTGAACTAAGGCTATAAAATATTAAAATTAAATTTTCAAGAACCTGTGGGTTAACCATAATTATCTCAATTTAAGACAAAGCAACAGGTTTTTATGACATTTTCTAATTGCAGTACAACCTATAGCAACCATTCTTGTCTCAGGTTTCTTAGTTACCATCCTGTATGTTCTATTAGTTTGTGAAACTGTAGCTGGGCTCTGATCCAAAAACTTCTCTCTGTAAATTTATGATAGACAAACTGAGAAGCATTTCTCTCTAGACTTGCAAGAAATACCCATGCTGGTTCTTTATCACTTTTTGATAAGTTATTTGCTGGATTATTTTTAGCAGTCCAATGTTACTTTTCAAAAAAGTTACATTTTTCAGTACAGTATCATAATATATTAAAGCTGCATTATTTTATCATCTAGGCTTTTTTCATAGGTTTTCAATACATCTTAAACTGGCAAACTCAATTTTAAAATTCTGAAACACAGTGTAGAGTCAACAGAACTTTTCAGAACTCTTTTGCTCATTTACCTAGGAAAATAAAGTTTTAATAAGGAAATGGAATAAATTGGGAAGATGTGTGATGTTAATATGAGATGCTGAAAATGGAATAATCTTTCACTGATAATTAGCTAACAGTAAGATTTTGTTGGTTTGCTCATTATTTATACAAAGATTATGAAAATATAAATTTGATCTGGCTTTGATACTGTAAATTTCTTCTTCCTACTTTTCATTTGACTTTTGGTTTTATTCCTGATATAAAGTTAAACAAGTATAAAACTAGTGTCTTCAGAAATATCCTGAAAGGCTAGGAGACTTCAACAGATATAGCTTGATTTTTGGTTAGCATGTGTTATACAGCGATTAATAGGAAAGCTGGCTGATAAGGTGCATTTATAAAGTTAAAAATCAAATATATTTGTACATAAGCGGCAAAGATGCTTTTTTGTCTCTGTAGCCCAGAATAAACAATTCTATGAGGGATAGTTCACCTATGGCTGCCAAAAAAAGGAAAGGTTTATAGATAAACTAGTCATGATGTCTGAAAGAATTAGTTTCAACTCAAATATGGTAATGCCTAATGTAGTCTTTGGAGGTAATTTGGACACATAGGCTTTATTTTGTGATTTCCTTTTGAGTTATTCTTTTTTGGAGGCAACCACTTTAATGTGTTCCTAGAGTGGATTCATAGCATATTTTGTGAAATATTAGTTATCCTCTTTTGCTCTTGGTAGCTTTGCCTCACAGCCATGTTTCAGAAACTGACCATTCTTTTTGGCCAAATCATTGGTTCTCTTACATGTTGTACAGCAGTGGACCCCAAACTACTTGGAATGGTGAATGGTTACCATCCCACTTTTGCTTAGAGCAGTTGCAAGGGGAATTCCATCCCTGATGTAGAAACTTAACCGCTTGTTAATATTTGGAGTTCTAACCCTAGTAGAAATGAGGCTTGAAATGGAAATTATCACAACAAGGGAAATAAAATTTGAATTGGCAACTACGCCTTTTGGTATAAAGGTAAGATGGGGATACAGGATAACATTTATTCTTTCATAGAAAACATCTACTATTGACATATTATGACTCTATGACCTCTTGAGGTTCCTTTCAAAGGAATTATCCTAGAAGGCTATGTACCTGTTGGTGTGAAATTTTGTGTAGACATAGCTAACTAGTTCAGGTACTGCTGAGGGCATGTTTGCAGCAGCACATAATTCTTCTCAGGCTGTGAATCCTGGGAAAGGAGCTGAGCAAATATTTAAGTACTGAATCAATGTTGAACCCCAGCCACTGTGGCTGCTGAGCTAGTACTACCTAAGTTTTTTAGCTTGTAGTTCTCTAGGAGTTTTCTAACGTACTCCTTGCTAGCTTGTATGAATGAACTAGAAACATCTCAGTACCTTTGACTACTACTCATAACTCTTCTGTCACTATAGAAATAGGCCATACAACTTTATATGTCCTGTCTTTCTTTTCTTGGGTTTTAAACTTGCCAAAAAACTAGAGGGATCTTCATTACTTTAACCAGTACCTCAAACAATCTGTTAGCTTACTGTGATAATGTAAGCTTATCAGCATGTATTAAATCTACGTTTCAAAAGGTGGTGGGAGCAGACTAAATGTTTAGTGTTTTGAAACACGCATTTTAGATGTCTGTAATACATTCTCATTGTATATCACGGCAGTCATAGCAACTGTTGCGTTCAAATCATATTGTGCCTTTAAATATCATTGAAACATGAAAAATTCTGCTACCATGATATAAATCTTAAGTTGCACTGATGTTTAACTTAGCATTTTGGTTAAATCTTGTGAATTTTGGAGGAAAATATTCATATGCTTTAATGATATGTTGCAATGCTCTCTGACTGCAGCATTAGTTGCCTTTAATGTCAGTGACCGAACTCTTCAAAAACTAAAACCTCTTATTATTTTTAATTTAGTTCTCGGGTCCCCACACTGGTATGAAACCTTTGTTGATTTTGGATGCTGCTGTTTAACGCTGCTGAAGTAATTCGTGATAGAATGAGCTTTGAAGTATATTTTGCTTAAAAGCATAGGTCTGTATCTTCCTTTAAAGTGTGTTCTGTATGGGAGAACTATCAGAAATTTGCACCTCTTAAACTGGGGAAAGAAGTGATAGTATACGATTCTTGTCCTTCAGTAGATTACATCAGCAAAGTATGTAATATATAATGAGTAAACTACATACGTGATTCACATTAGAATTTTTAGTGTTTTTCTCTGTAAGCACAAAATCTATTTTAAAATTCTCAGTTTGCGAATCATAAAATTTTTGACTTTCATAAACAGATTACAGGTATATTTTGAACCCACTGATCTTTAGGTTAACTGCTAGTACTTGAGCTAAAGAAATCATTCTGAAATCCCTCTGTAGACCTGTTCCTGAAGAAAGATTTGATGCATGTTTAACCAATTGATTAGTGAATCTTGGGGTTTTTTGTGAGTGAAGAACCATGCAGCAGAGGAACCCTGGCGTAGGAAAGGTGCTGGATCACACAGCAAGCTGAGATTGCAGTGCTTAAACAGGTTAGCATCTGGTAAGGCCCTGCTGGATGTCACTCTCCTCCGTCAGATTGAGGTGCTACAGTCTTCTTGAGACTTTGATTTTGAAGCTTGTTAATAGCTTCATTAACTATTATAGGGGTTGAAGCAGCTGTTTGATGGACTGGACCACTAAGAAATCATTACTAAACATTCTGTAACAGAAAAATGTGCTTCTAAGGTCTACAAAAATTCCTCATTGCATCAGTAGTATACTGGATTTATGTTATAGGAGTTTCAAAATTGGGTAGTCCCTCACACCAGGCTTTATCAAGAAAGTTAGATATTAATAGTGGTATTATGGGTAACACAGTAGAAAAGTTTGCAAGAACCATCTTACAAACCAGTCTGAACAAAAGAACGAACAATATTGCTGCTTTTTACAAGTTGTCGTCTATGTGTTTAGTTTAGACTTGTGAGATTTTCACTGATCTTAAGAATCCAGATAATTGTAAATAGTTGGCTATTGAGTGAGTTGGAGTTAATATCAATAATAATTTTAACTGCTGGGTAAAGACTGAGTTACATATCATGACAGTAAAAAAAAATAAAAATCTTGGAAGCTAGAATGAGTATCTCCTCACGAAGCTGTACTGTGCAATGTCAATAATATCAAGAGTTATTACTGAATTTTGAAGTAGATGGCTTGTGCGAGTTAAAACAATAAATGTTTTGTGCAGATAATGTGAATATGTCTTCAAGCATACGCATGAATAATTACGGAAACTCTTGCAGGCACTTGTCCATTCCTCTGCTAAGAATTTCTTTAGATGTTTCAAAAAGACTTTTTCTCCCTTCAGAGATCTTGCATCTTGTGGCACCTTAAGAATTTTAAAACTACATTAATGAAATGTATCTTCATGTGGATTGTTTAGATTTTGCATGAGGGTGGGGCGCTCAGGTTAAATCTGTAGATACCATCAATGATTATTGAAGCAGCCAATCAGAGAAACCAGAAAAGGGTAAGCAACTGTTCACTTCTTCCTGAGGATTATTTAGGATCTGCTTCAAAATAGCAATCAGAGAGCATCTCTATAATGATGATTGCAATGTCAGCGATCATTCAGAATTCATATTGGAGCAATGGCAACCAAAAGATCCATTACACTTGTGCTCAGAAAAATTGTTAATATAAAAGGGGAAAGTAAATAAAGTATGCTGCCTGCAGGGATTCTAGAGACTATTCAAAGACACCATACAGGAAACTTGAGACAAATGCATGCCATTTATCAAAACAAGATAAAAAAATAAAAAGAAAGATGCCATCATTAAACAGGATGGTAAAAGAGACTCATAGGAAAAAGTAAGCATTCGTGAAAAAAGTTGAGGTTGTATTTAGAACAGACAGGTTAAATGCAATAGTCCAAGGCAGATCAAAAATAATCTAAAGAGCAACTTGTAGAAAATATAAGAAATTATTAATAATACTTGTACAAATTCATTAGAAACTGGAAGCCCCCCAGAATGCCTGTAGGACTGGTAGGTTCTCAGAAATAGAAGCAGTGTCCATATAAGATGAGGCCACAGCAGGAAAACAAAATATTCTTTTTGATAATGTTTGCTGTGGGAGAACCTGGAGAAAATTCATGTGGTGGAAGTTTACAGGCAATGTTTCAGAGGGTTTAAGTCGAATTTAAGTGTTGTGAAAGAAATTTGTTAAAGGAAAAACAGCAAAATGTCAGGACCAGATAACAGATGCCCAAGGTTCTTGAGAAACTTGAGGACGAAACAACCGAATTGCTGAATGTAATGTGCAGCTTTTTACTTAAAATTGATTAGGTCCCAGCTGACTACAAGTTGGCTGATGTCATCTCACTTTATGAAAGTTCCCAGGAAAGCTCTAAAGAACTGTTGGCCAATAATCACGACTTTCATAGCAGGCAAATTGGTAGAAAACATAACAAACATTAACGTCACTAATTTCAGAGGAAGATGATCTTTGGGGAAGAGTCAACACTGCTTTTGTTAGCGAGTCTAGCATCAAACTTAAGAGAATTTTTTTGAAGGAACCAGCAAGTTTCTAGATAATAAAGAACTATCCAATACAGCCTGCTTGGATTTCTAAAAGGCAAGATTGGAAAAAGGAACAGAAAGAGATAATGGCGTAATCAAAGCTATTGGAAACACTTTCATAGAAGGCACTGTGAGGGCTGCTATGGGGAAAGTTAACTCCATCCCAGCCAGACTCAATACAATGGGTGTGTCTGCAGCATGGAAGAAGATAGCTGTAGGGAGGACATGAGAGTGGTCTGTGAAATAATGAATGGTGGAGAAAGCCTTAAGAGGCTGGGGGTATCAGATGTTTGAGCCTGCTTGAGATGGTATGTATTTTAAGCTGTGAAACTTACTTTGATAAGACATTGCAGATGCCAGAAGTTTAAGGAAGAAAATTCATTGAAGCTATTAAATGCAGTGCCACTTTGAGGAAGCACTTGAGCTGCAAATTGCTGGATACTGGGAAGGTTTGGGAGAAGACCTTTTTTTATTTCTCTGTAGGAATGTTCTGTTGGCTTGTCAGGATACTAGGATAAGGGACGTTTGTGGCTAGTTTATATTCTTGTTTAAACCGGTAGGACAATGTTTGTTACTTCTTTTGTAATTTAAGTGGGTATTCCTGATTGCAGTTGCATACAGAAGAGAAGGGAAGAAAGCACAGGTAAATTAACAGTTTTAAAGTCATACTCTGTTGTTTGGGGTTTTTTTTCATTTAATCAGAGATTTTGATGTTAATAAACTTAACTATGGTTTTTTTTGAACTTACGTGAATGAAAATAACAGTAGCCAAATTTCCAATAAACCTACCTTATTTTAACATAATTATAAAGAATCTTTTGGCTTGTATCCCTAATGATTAATAACTAACTTTTTGTCTCAGAACCAACTTGAATTCGAAAGTAGGCTATACAGTTACCTGTTACTGTAAATTTGCTCTGGAATTCCATTAATACTTCTACAAAATATCCTGTAGATCTAAGTTCTAGTTCTAATGTTTAATTTTGCCAAATGTTCCCCCTCTCAATATTTAATCATGTTTTTTCTTTTATCTTCATTGGTTTACAATCTCTGCGTAACCCGAACCATGAAGAACTTTTAGGGAAAATACGACAGTTACCTTCTTCCAATTAGAGTTCTCAGAAATTGATTCTGAATATTTATACTGTTTGTGCACCTTCCACTTTGTCACCTGAATTATCAGTTATTAGGAGTTTGAGGAACTGGAAGAATCTGATTTGATTGGAATGCCAAAGGCAGGGGCAGCTGGTGTATGTGACAGCAAGTATTGATACAGGAATTGCTCTTATTTGATGTATTTTGTTAGCATGAATGCATGCAGTCCCTCTTGAGGAACTAAAATTACAAGTACGTAAAGCTCATTTTTATATAATGCTATAGGTCATGAAAATGTAAAACCTGGACTGAATATAGACATATTTGAGTAGAAATTTGTATGGTTTATTTTTTAGCTTTGCACATAGGAGAACATTTGTTAGGTTAGATATAAGGTTCTGAAGGGAAATCAAACTTTTGCTAAACCTGTCTAGCTAAAACTGATTAGTAATAATCTAACTTGTCTTTGCCTTCCTTTTTCAAAATGAAGACTATGAACTTGGCACACAGACTAAACTTACCTTATTATTTCTTTCCTTTTTCTTTCACTGGTTTAAGACCAATGTTGTCTCAAACTCCTCTGTTGTAGGACAAGACTGGAAATTGAAGAGAAAAGGCCTTTATGTTACGTGTATTGTTATCTTTGTGAAAATCTGCTCTCAGATCAGCTATATATATTTTTTTAAATTGTATTTTGCATATGCTCAATAAAACTTCTTTTATCTTTATAGCACAGTACCTGAAGATTCCACCATAATGTGTACGATCCTATCTGAAGTGGACTTGGCCTGTAGTTTCAGCTCTGAGCTTGGGCTGTGCCCCAGGACTGAACAGGAGGATGGTTTCTTCTGTGCTTTGTCTCTCCCTTGCCTTGTCTTGCCTGATTTGATTGCAGTAGGGATAAGAACAGGATGTGGGTGTGGGGAAGAAAGTAAGTTAAAATGTTTTGGTAAGCTGGGGCTGAAGGATAGGAGGTTCAAATGATGGTTTGAACTTGAATGAGAATGGGATCATTTTATGTCTGGAGTAATGAGAGTGACATGCTATACAAAGAGGTTATGATGAGAAGCTTGTGAAGTAAACATAGCTGGAGATACCTGAAGAATGAAACTGGAATAAGGAGGTAAGGGATGGGTCTGGATTAATGCTGGAAGGGACAGGGCTGTAAATCTTGTATTTGAGAGAACAAACAGAAGTGTGTGCCTGCTGAGGAACATTGCAGTTAGGAGCCTGGATGACACCATCTCCCTCTGCTGCAGGCAAGCAAGCACCTGAGAAAGGCTTTTAATACTTTCTAATATTCATCTGAATAAAAGATACTAACCTGACTTCTACCATTGCTTGCTCCAATGGGACAGATCTTCTGGTGGCTTGTCACTCCATCAGTGTGATGACATATAATGGAATTTGGGAGTTTTGGTTTGCCTTCTTGAGAACACTTAGGCAGTAGCAATAAAAAAGCTAAAATGGGCTGTGTTTCTGAAGGAATTAAAAAAATAAATAATTCTGGAAATAAAAGTGCCTATGGTTTTGCAAGTTCTGATTATATAATTCCATGCCCCTCTCCTGTCCCCCCTGCCCCCCAAATCCTGAAATTTGTGGTGCATCACAGTGACTAATGAGAGATTTTGTCTTGTTTTGTTTTCTCACTGTAGTTCCCAGTTCTCCGTGCCCCCAAATAAGTGTAAAGAATGAGTCAGGGGTCAGAAAAAAGAAGAGCTGGGCATAGGCTTGAGGCAGTTGAACATTACATTGGAGAATTGAGTTTTATTCTGACTTTGTCATTGAAATTTCTTTGTGTGTGTGAGATCCTTGGTGAGTCACTAAAATCTAACTTTTCCCAAGTGGTTACTAATGGTATGTGTGGTTTTTGGTTTGTTTTTTGTTTGGGGTTTTTTGAGACTATGGATCTGATTTGCAGTAATGGTAACCACTCTTTGCTGTAGCCAAAGACTATCAACTTTACTTTGAATGCCTAAAATCTGTGTAAGTCGTGAAAGAAACTGAACGTTCAGTTAGGCATCCAAATTTAGCAAGATTATTTTTAATTAATTTTTTTATCTGAGTTACTAATCAGTAAAATACTCCAATGTTTTACAAGCATTTTGTAACTAATTTTGTAAGAATGTTTGTGAATATTCAGGTGTTATCATGGTAAGCACTATACCAAAGCCAGAGAAATTTAAAAAAAAAAAAAAAAAAATTGTTGAGTGGTTTTGAACTGCATTCAGCAAGTAGGGGGCCATACACTGAACAATAAAGAAGCAGAGTACTGTGCTCTTTCTGTGGAGCTGATCACTTGCCTTTCAAGCATGGCAAGTCACACTTGCTATATTCTTTGTTGATGGACAAAATTTCTATCTCATTTACTCATCTGTAAATCCCTTAAAAATAAGTCGTCTTAGTATATTGACAATGAGTGTGTTTGCTTCTTTTTCTATATATACACACATTAGCATGATATTTTCTAAACATAATTATTGCATCAAACTTGAGGCTACGTTATGAGACTGAGAATTTCAGAGATACATTTTCTACATTGAATTTTGAAAAATGCTTTCCATTTGCTTGAATAAGTGATGATGAACTACTTACATGCATCACCAAAAAGGAATGTGACAGCTAATTAATTGTTCTGCTGCAATAGAACAAGTTCTGTCAGTCATGAATTGAAATTTTTGTTTATAATACATCAGCATGTGGCAGAGGTACTGTGATCCTAAAATATTAACCACAGTATTTTTAATGTCTAGAACACTGTGAGTGCTGCTTATATACTATACAACTCTCTTACAAATATACATATGTATATTATACTATACATTACTGTATAGCAGACTTTTATATATTTCAATTCAAATATTGGAGCTTTATGTACCGTAAAGCACTGTGATGCTTTTAAGAATCTGCTTTGCAGTTTTGCTTGAAATGTTACAATACTAATAGCCCTCAATTCACTTCTGTTGTACATGATTATGATAATGCCTTTCCTTTTCCAGCTATCATTTCTTTTCTCCAGGTACAGCCTGGATGTGTTCAAATAAAATAATCAGTGTAGATAATTAGAGATATGCAATAAATTCTATAGCTGATAAGACTTTTTAAGAGCTATGCCTTGTTTTGTTTCAGGGTTGAAAGTATGACGAGAAAGGATCATTTTGTGGTTGTAATAGCTGAATGACAAAGAATCTTTGTCTGATACAGTGTTGTTGTGCTGATAACCAGTCTATTTCAATTGTCTTTCTGTCTTGGTCTGTCTTTAAAAATTTATCAAAATGCTTTCATCTGTCTTGGAGAAGATGGAGAAGGGTTTTTTAAAAACACGATAGAAAACTCATTAGAAAATTAATTTTTATTCTAGTCACAGTTTGGAAGGTTTACAGTAAAGAACGTATGAGGTCACACTAAATGCGTGGAATAGAAAGAAACACTGAATTGTTTCTTTACTTAAAATGGTCTAAGTTAACCTTTTATCCCGTAATCATTTAGACATGTGGGTGGATATGTTACTATGGCTTGGCTAGTTTATGATACATCAGCTGTTCTGCAGTAATTGCTGATGGATTTGCTTTTATTTCCAGTGTAGTAATGCATTCCCAGTGTATTTTCTCTGAGGGGTGATAACTTGAAGTATTTTGTTTTTTAAAAACAGTAAGAGGTTTCAGATGGAGCAGCTGAAAAGTAGCAGCTTGCATCATACTAATTGCCTAATGGATGGGTCTGAGAGGGCCTAATGGTTAGAAAAATGTCCCACTTGACTGGGGTATATTCAACTCTACGTGAAACTGCAGCAATTCTGATATCTTGAGTCATGCATTATCAACCTATTTCTACTAGTTGAGAAACCAGGTAATTCACATTTTCTGGGGTTAAGAGGTGTATATATTGAGAGCTTTGGATTTATCAGATTGCTTCAAAAGATTATAATTCTAGTCCTTTTATTAATTTATTCATAACTTCCAAGAGTTTACTTTGCACTTTCTTTACAATACTACAAAGAAATTTGGGCTACTGCTTGCACAGCACATGTAAGAATGTTAAATGGGTTGATGTAATTTATTACAACATTAATATTAGGAATATTGGCATTTATCTTTGGTTTGAGTACGGGTTCAATTAACATAATTTCTATCCCCTTGATTTGACCCAATAGTTTCACATGCTGACTGACAGTTTGAAACTGATGATAAGTCTCTTGTGGTGGTTTTTGTCTTTGGAATATTTCACCATTTTACATATATTCTGAAGGTTTAGGTTAAAATTGCTGAAGTCCAATGAATATCTAGTTGCAGAGCTGTCTTCACTGCTGTGGCAGGCGATTTCTGTCATTTACTGCAGTGGCATCCAAGTTTTTCTAAATTGTGAGTGAAAAACAGTCTCCCAGCCTTTCACTGCCTATATTGGTGTAAACGTGCTATTCAGAATGACAGATTTTATCTGCTCACTATGTAGTATGCTGATTTCTCAGCACTTTAACCTCTTTTTCTTTCCCACCAGCCTGTAGCAAGTTGGTTCAAGCATTTGCATGTTAATAGTATAAAAAAAGTCAAATTTGCATATTTTACCACCAGGAATAATTTTCTATACAGACTGATGATGCAGTAATGAACCAGTTGTGAGAGGGCAACCCATGAATATAAATAGTCCCATTTTACAAGTATTTTGCCAAGGCCAGTGGGAGAGAGGAGGGAGGTCAGAAGTAGCTCCTTAGTCACAATCACATCTGGAGCTGAAACAAACTCTTTCTTTGTAGAAATTTGGCAGTGTTTTAGGGTTGCCAGAGTTTAGATGCTAAAATCTGGGGCAATGGCAGAGAACTAAACTGCGCATACATAGATTAACTGTGCATGGAAAGTACAATTTATCTGCATAATAACCACTTTTGCTGGATGCCTCGTAGCCTTGATTTCTGCATGTTTGGAAAAACTCCTGTATTTCTGCGGTAACAGTTAAAGCCTATATGCTTTTCATAAGGTATTGGATTTGACCACTAGAACACAATATCTTAATTATACAGGACATCTGGCAGTCCCATGAGGTTCAGTCTGCATTTTTCTCTCATCACAGAAGAAATATTAATGCATCAGCAGAAGCATTCTTTGGATACAGTGATTATTGTTCAAGATAGCACTACTGGCATTTGTTTTTGACCTCTAAACTTGTTTCTGCTTGGCAGTGGCTTTTGGTATTGTCCAAGGGCAGACTGGTTTCTTCTCAAAGAAAAAATGTTTTTGTTTTCTCTTATCTGTAAATCTGTCCACTTAAGTAGTCTCTGTTATCATAATATTATAAAATGCGACTCACAAATTGTCTCTGAATGGAGGAGGAAAAAAAAAAAAAGCTTGTCTGAAAGTTCCAAAAGAGCGGTGCTTCTGTGATTCTTTTCGCAGTTTCTTAGTTTAATACTGTATTTTAAGGAAACTGTCTTGGAAATGTAAGCTTTTCAGGGGAAGAGGGCACAGGTTGTCCTAAAAAAAATTTAGCAGCTCAAGAGGACAAAAAGTTTATATTATTGCCACAAAGAACACCACAGCCAAGGGACATGGTGGTGGGTGCTTTCTAGAAATCATTTTCCAGCCACAATAGTCTCCTTTTTTTATGTATACAGCAGTTATTTTTCTTCCATATCCAACATGTCAAACTGATGGAGTACATAAACTTTTTCTATAATTACCAACCAATCTTGAAGTTTCACTGAAGAAATATTTTATATTTGACAGTCATTATACATAATCAGTCTAGAATAATTCCATAAAGAGGAATCACTGAATGCCTGAGGAGTGAGATCTGCCCTTAGCTATCAGCTGATGAATAAACCAAGCATTGTGTCCTCATACCCCCTGAAACATTCCCACAGGTTTGAAGTACTGTTGGTCATGGGACTTACTACTTTCCAAATTCAAGGCCTTTTATGTTACAGTTCAGGTAAAACTGTGGTGCCATATAGATTTGGAAAACTTGAAGTACTTTTAAATTACCTAATGGCCATGGTGATATATGTCTGAAATGACAGAGTTGTGGTAAAAGGTTTTAAATGTGTTTTTTCTGCTGCAGCAGATGAGGAATGGTTCATAATCTGCTGTTATCTGAGCTCGAGTGAAGGCAGGAGCAGCATTAGCTTCCTGTGCGCGTCATCTGCCCAGTGCAGTAGCCTTAGCACATTACTGATTAGTCCAGAGAGAGCATTAAGCTACTTGAGTTATTTGATTTCTGGTATCTCAGGTGGCTTGTCAGAATTGTAGCTTGAAAATAGCATACATCCTTAGACCTTTAGAAGTTTCGAATGATAACGCTGTTTGAATTTAGTGTTCAGTAGTTGCGTATGAGGTTATGACCAGCATGGATATTACAGCATGGTGCTAGCCTCAGTAACATCAGAAGCTCTGACCATTTTGAAGTAGAAAAGCTTTTCAGGAACTTCTTTGGGAAGGGCATTATTAGCCTGCTTCCAAAAAGGTTCATTCAGTGATGAGAAAGCCACAGTGTGAACCATGTGGATCTAATAACTATAAGCCATCAAGTAATTTTTTTTTAAAACTATTTTGGAACAATGCAACAAGTAGTGGAAGAGGTATGGTGGAAGGAGGTATTGGGATTTTTTATTAAAAATAAGAAATTGATGATGGAGAAATTGGCCTGTAGGCTTTTTCTGTATAATTTCTTACCACTGGAAATATCTATTGGTTGCATTTCACAGAATCACAGAATCACTACGGTTGGAAAAGACCTGTAAGATCATCGAGTCCAACCTGAAAAGGAAAAAAAAAAAAAAAAAAGAAAAAAAAAAAGCCAACCACCACACAACAACAACAAGCCACAACACACCAAAAACCAACCCACCCAACACCACACAGCACCATGTCCATCAAGCTACATGCCACAATGCCACATCCACACGCTCCTTGAATACCTCCAGGGAGGGTGACTCTACCACCTCCTTGGGCAGCCAATTCCAATGTTTCACTACTCTCTCAGTGAAGAACTTTTTCCTAATATCTAGCCTGAACCTCCCCTGGCGCAACTTGAGGCCATTTCCTCTAGTCCTGTCACTAGTCACTTGGGAGAAGAGACCAACACCCACCTCCCTGCAACCCCCCTTCAGGTAGTTGTAGAGAGCGATAAGGTCTCCCCTCAGCCTCCTCTTCTCCAGGCTAAACAACCCCAGCTCCCTCAGCTGCTCCTCATAAGACTTGTGTTCCAGACCCCTCACCAGCTTCGTCGCCCTTCTCTGGACACGCTCCAGCACCTCAATGTCTTTCTTGTAGTGACATTTGTTTTCTGTTTTAATAGTGAGTATTTATATACTCCCTTTTTTTATTTCAAAATGTAATGCCTGGTTTAGAAAAGCAAACAAGGTGAAAAGCTCCTATTCAAGCAATGTATATATATATGTATCAGTGGTGTGACCTCTTAAGTGATGTGTCACTATCACCCCAAAAGATCATAACTGAGAAATCAATTTCTATCCTAATTCTAAAGTTATTCAACGTGTTCAGGTGTGGACATACAAGCAAATTATTATAACTTTTCCACAAAATTATATGATGAAGGGAAAAAATATTGGAACTTGCTCAGAATTTAAAAAATACATTTGATCTCACCTGGGACTACAGACCTGTGCACCCATCTTAATTGTGCAGTTCATAGAATTACACAATGGTTGAGGTTGGACAGGAACTCTGGAGGTCATCTGCTCCGAGTCCCCTGCTCAGGCAGGGCCACCTAGAGCCAGTTGCCCAGGACCATGTCCAGATAGCAAATGATGGCCTGAATTGAATGTAGTTTTTTGTCTGGGAGAAATAATAATAGGAGAGCTAGTCTTCTTGTGGATATTTCTATAATAGACTAAAGATTTTATTCTGTACATTATTTCTTATGAAGATCAAACATAACATGGCTAGAAAAACTAGCAGAATTACTAAATATTTTCAATCTTTGAGAATTAATAATTTGTTGTTGTTGTTGCTCTATTGTAGGAAGATTGTGCACATATATAAAAGATTTAATAAAATCTACAAGTTTCTCTATAATGGTTATTACGTTGAAAAACTAACTGATAAAATTTATTCAGCTGATTTCTGTTGAAAGGTGATAGTGAGGCTTAAAATGTATCATGGTAGAATAAAGTTCATTTCTGATGTAATACTTTGACCTTCCTCAGTTTGTAGCACTTTGATTTTCCTGCAGATGTCTTTTGTCATTGTTTTAACTTCTTTAAACACATACATACTCATGGAAGGTATGGGTAATTAAAAATAAAATTTAAAAAAAAATTAAAAAGCAGCTTGGCATCATTATAGATAAATACTGAAAAAGAATTCTTTAGTCATTTTATACACTTAAGTTGTATTGTTACATGTGAATCATGTAACTCTTTTCACTTTTCAAGTTAAACTTGATCCTTGCTCAAATGGACTTCATTACAAAAGCTGAAATCTTAGTCTTTTTACAGATTATACAAACCACATTTATATTGCATAAAAATGCGTTTTCTTTAGTTATTATACAAAATGATTATTTATGGATTTAAACTGCCCGTAAAATCAGAAGTACTGTGAAATGGAATGGAAAATTTCATAGCTGTGCCCTGGTATGGCTGACTAAAAATGTTCATACGGCCCTTCAAGCACTTGTAGTATGTTAGTGTCTGACAAATGGCTTCTTGGTTGTTAGATGGTCTGAAGTGGTCACTCCTCAGCTTATACATCATGATTCTATTACTGCTGTTACTTTGTTAAGTAAATGGCAGGCCTCAATAAATGCATTTCTGTCCTGTCAGGTTCACTTGCCATTCCTGGCAGGTGTTTATATTATTTGTATAATTAATGAAATAATAGCATGCCTATAGGAGGCTTTTCTAAAGTCAGTTATTAGTTGGGTAAATCTTGTGTCATAAAAGTTTGTAGAGTTATTATCTATCTAAATATTTTTTAAAGGTTTTGATTGTTTTTGTTTCATTACTTAAAGGTGGCAAATGCCTTTGTAAGTATTGACAGTGCATCTTGTACCAAAACATATTAAGGCTTAGAAAGCTAAATTTAAGATGGTACAAGTAACCAAACTGTGCTATGGCTGGGGTTGGAGATACCTGTTATCCTTATCTGAATCTGAGGGGTAACTGCATGGCCTCAGCATTTCTATGTGATAGGGGAATAGAAAGATGGCACAGTGGCAGGAGAGAGACTGCAGCTCCTTTACATCGCTTAAACGTTCCTGGGGAGGTTGCCTGACACTTTATCATGTCATTCACAGTTTTGACATGCTAGATTCATGCAATAGATAGATTTAAACTGTTCTATTTAATTTTTTAGAAATAAGTAGAGCAGAAAGAAAAATTCCTGTTGAAGAAGTAAATAGTATTGGAGGTATAATATGTATTTTAGCTCAGCTTCCAAAGGAAGTGAAGCTTATATGATTTGCAGGCAGAAAGGTGCAGGAGAGTGTTTGTGCTATCTGTATTTGCCTGTACATCTGTCCCCTCTTGCCTGCTAGCTTTTGAACCTGTTGCATCATTTCAAAAAAAATTGATAGAGGAGTAGTTATTTTACTGATGATCCAGTTCCTGTAAGTTTTGGGATTGTAGGCATTAAGGGTTTCATTGTAAGCTTCTGTCTGAGCTCTGCTACTTGATAGAGATTACCTGTGGGAGAAAGACCTCACAAACATTTTAAGTACATGGCAATTTCGGTTTCAATTTAAGTTTTTGGTGTATTTTTTGACTGTTCCCTTTTGCTTTTTTTACCATACAACATTTCACTAAATGAATTTTGAGGCATTCATATTGAATTTTTGGTTTTTAACTTTCTCACTTTAATAGTGAGCCCATTCCAAAAGATTTGCTAAAATTATGAGGAGCAGAGTTCCTTTCTGTAAATCTTTAACTACATTGCAGGTACCAGGTAATCAAGCAGGAGTTTCCCTTCTGCCTTGTTATCCTGAGGTTTCTAAAGATGTGGAGTTCTTTATGGTTCTGTCTTACTCTAGCTGCTCCTTGTCTATTCTAAACGTGTCTTGTTGAACCAAGTAGCTTGTTTGAGTAGGTGTATGACTGTTATGTACCTCTTTGAAGTTGTTTACGTTGTTGGAATTAAAATTTACCAAACTAATTTTGATCTTATGATTTCTAATGTACTACTTTATTAAATGTAGTTATAATTAATATTTTTTTAATTTTTGTTACAAGTATGAACAAATTACAAGGCTTTATGAATAATTCTATCTATTGGGGGGGGAGAAAGTAAAAAAGTAGAGAGATGACTGATTTAGGTGTCTCATCAGTTTTTCTAGTTTTGAAACCAAAAGATAACTTTTACACACTTATTTGGGGAAGTAATGTTGGGATAGGGCTTGTAACAGAGCTATAGTTGTATTCTTCATTTTAGAGTATCTTCCACTGTAGTGACGGTTGCCAAGCAGTGATACTGTAATAATATTTTGGCAAACAACTATTCCTGCTATTTAGGAAACAAAACAGAAAACCACCACCAAATAAGGCATATTTACATGTTTAATAATGCTTCTGTTTTGATTTTTCTATTATGCATGTGGATTAGCGTGTGTTCTCTTTATAAACCTGGAGATAGTCTCCTAATACACAGCCCTGGAAGTTAATCTGTCAAAATACAAAGTGTGGACTAATGTTTTTAGCTCTAACATAGTCAGACTTTTTCCTGGTGAAGAGAAGGCTCCCTAGAGATTGAAGCATGTGCAGACCTTAATTTTCATATATTTTGACAATTAGTGAAAACTTGCTGTGAACAAAAGAGCATTAAAAAAATAATTTGGTGTGATACAACTGTCAAAACTTACTCAGATGTGCTCAGCTTGAATCTTGCTTGCTACCTGCAAAAAAAAAATAATCCTGGCTGCTTTTCAGTTCATGGCTGGAGAGGATTTCTTTATTACATTCCTAAATTATTAATGTTTTTTTAAGAACAAAATATATGAAACTCAGATGGTAATATTTGAAAGAAGACAATATAAATAATGTTTGTTTTCATTCCCTCACATAAGTAGGGTAAAATAATGTCACTTGTGTAAATTAATTATTGACTCTTTCTTCTTGAATAAGTACCCTGTGCTTTTTGAATGAAAGGTAGCATTGCACGAGCAATTGGGATTTAAGCAATTATTTAAGATATCTTCCTGCATTTTAAATATTGTCATTTGGTTTCATGTTTTTAAAAAAGCTTGCTAGCTTTTAGGTGAAACTTAATTTTCCATTTTATCTTGTGTAAAAGCTGATAAGAAGGAAAGATGAGGTGGTCCTACAGTATCCATACACTGTAGTTGAATGCTGAAAGTTCCTTCAGGCTGCCTCATACTCTCTCAGCCCTGTTCTGAGCCCCAAGATTCAAAAATGCTTGCATAACTGGGTACTGTTTTGTGACTTATTAATTGCTGTCTTGGGTATATAGTTGCATGTGAGCCAGACTGGCTAGTTGCCCAGCTTGCATCACTGGCAGCTGTTTTGCTTGAGGCAGATGGCTTGTAAGAGAAGCACCCATAAATTAGGGCATTGCTACTTTTTTCAAACCATTCTGTGAGAGAGAACCTGATGAGATGACGTTTCAAAGTGGGTTTTGTACACCCTGCTAAACTTCTTTGTAAGTGCCTAAATAGCACATTTTACAGTCATCTCTATTTTTTAAAAGAATTTTAGGGCAGTACAGACACTACAATGTACTCGGCATGAAAATGTTAAATTATATTAAAACCATTGGTAATGTTTTCTATATGAAGGAAGGTTCTGAAAAAAAGAATTCATATCAGAAAGAGGAAAGAGCCTTAATACCCTTTAAAAATGCTCTTACTCTCATCATATAAGGGCAGTAGCTAGAGAGGAAATGCAATAATGTAGGGTAGGAAAATTTTAATGGTCTGTCTCCTCAAGTGTTTTAGACATGTTTGTGTGTAACATTTTCTTCTGGACTTCCTGCTCACAGTTCCTACGTAGAATTTTAATAGTTAGATTTCTAGAAAACTACTTCTAAGGAGTAGTATGAGACTTGTTCAATTTTCTTGTAGTTAAGAATTCTATTATTGTGCTTCTCCATCCCTAAGTTCATTCTGTAGGTGTACACATACTACTGCTTTGGAGAGTGGAAAATTTCTTGCATGAGCAGGATCCATGGACACACACACACAGACACACAAATCTTGCCTTTCTATGTGTCTCCATACCAGCATAAACCAAAATCTCATCTTAGAATTGTCATTTCTTAAAACTACATAGCAATTATAAGCCAGAGCAGTTTACTACTTTTGCTGTCTGTTTATTCTTTTGTTCCTGTACTGCTGTATGTTGTTAAAGCAAATTACTTTTGGTCTTTTCTAGTTTGTGCCTCAAATATTATTCTTTACTGTTGACCATGCCTGCAATCCTCCAGTGGGTTTTAAGAACAACCTTTACTATAGAGACTGCTTCTGAAATTCATGTCTCTGTACATCTGTGCAATAAGGCATGCATTTGAGAAATGTTATATTTGATTTGGACTCATACTCCAGGAGATAAAGGATTATTAGAGGAAACATCAATAATTTCCTCCAGTGAAGTTCTAAGTTTTCATGCTCTGGTGGCAAGTTGGGAAGGTTTCTAAACCTAACTCAGGCCCAGTTAGGACACGCTATAAAGGAGGGAAGAATAGGCTCTGATAAAGAATTGGTCTCTAACCAAATTTAGGTCAGAGAAAATAGTTTTTCCTTCTTCCCTTGGGAAGCAATCCTCTTAAGTTGAGCTGTGTCAGAGCTTTTGATCTACAGTATTGGTTCAAGCTGCCTTCGTACATGGGCTACTGTTAAGTCTCTGGGTTTCATTCCTTCTTGCCTTACTGGGAAGAAGTACTTAGGAGCAGCTCTGCTTACAAACTGGACACAGAACTGTCTGTCTTCATCATGCTGTTATTTATAAATTATGTTTTAGTTGTTAAAACATTTAAATAGTTTAGCTTTTGTGGTTAGGACAGGTGTCTGTTGATCCCCCCTGTCCCTGATATTTTTAATTTTCTTGAAATGCCAGATTTGTTCATTTTACTACTGAGAGGAAATGCTGAAATGCTCTGCTAAACTTGTTATATAATTCCTCTTTGTATGTGCAAAAGATACTGTAGGTATATGCATATTCTTTTCAAGGAGAGAAGTAAGTTGGAATCCGAAGGTAGATATGAACTATCTCTTGCTGTAAGTGTTCAAATCAGAATTATTTTTTAAAACAACCTTAATTTGGGGAGGATGGGATTTTTGCACTCCCACACAGTCCATAGAGATGAGGTGATTTAGAGCACTCCTATTTAGGCTGCATATGACATAATCTAGACCTAATATTTAAAACATTCATTAACACATGCTCTCTTTCAAGAAAAATTAGCTTCTGTGAAAAGACCCAGACATTCTTATTAAAAATGGGCTCTAGAGTAAACCAGTTGGTAGTTACGGAGTGGGTGCAGAAATTACTGCAATCAGTTCTGTCCTATGTAAGTAAAGAATAAAAATAGTCCCTTTGGGCCTAGTATTTCATAACTTTGACTGTGTGTATCCTGTTCTATCTTCTGCTGTTAAAGCTTAACTTGGCTGCTCTTACTTCTTCAGTGTTAAAAGATACTTTCAGCAATCAGTGGCGTAACTGAAGCATAGGAAACACAGGCAACTGCCATCACAGAGCTCCAAAGCAAGAAGAGTATCCCTGTTTGTATTAACCTGGAGTTAGTAATAGGTCTTTAATGAGCGCTACCATTTCTGACGGATACCTGCATAACTGTCTTTACTGACCAAGAAAGCACCACTGCATAGGTAGACCAGGAAAGATTCAAATCATAATGCTCTGAAGAAGAGAGGGGATTGAAATAAAGGCAAACTTCTGTGTAGGGTTTTTTTTTCTTGTAAAAATGTGAAAGCAGGAAAAAAAGAAACAGCAAAGGCTGTTGGCAATTTTCAGGTGAGTTGGGTTGGTTTGTTTGTTTATAAGTCTGTCTTCCTCCAAAATTTGAGAGAGATTTTTGGTTTGTTTGTTTGTTTTTCCTGCCATCTACTTCCTACTGTCTGATCTCTGGGTCAGAATCCCTGGTAATACGTATGGCAATTAGCCTATGTCTTGCTGATCTAACTGCCCTTATAGGCCAACTGACTGTCCTTGGCAGAAACAAATATAAAAAAGTTAGACAGTATGAACAGGTAGATTGAAAAGAGAGGATTAAAAAAAAAAAAGGAAAAGACAAAAAAGCTAACAGAGAAGAATTCATTCCTTCTTTCCATATATTTCAGACAAGGTTCTGTCAATCTATTTTTGCATATCTGAGTTTATGCCTGTCTGACTTTAATCTTTTTTTTTGAAACATTTGATCTGTAAAGTATCTTTATTTTCAATAGCATCCGTGACATACAAACTTACATGTCAGTGATTTTCTTTCCAATTCCACTAGCATAAGTAGAACTTTTTCTATATAAAACTTGTTTATTTCTGTCTTAAATACAGATTATTTGCTGTAATATAGTTGGAGTGAAGAGACAAATATTCTGTATCTTCTTGCCACTGCTTTTCAGGGGAATAAGATATTGGTTATTTTGGTTATCCTTACTTCAAAACATTCCCACTTGAATATGAGAATAAAGGTAGTTTAACCTTACATTATGCTATTTGCAGTTGGGCAAAGAAAATGCTTTAATGATAGACATGAAGAAATCTAGCATGGCTCAGGAGAATAAATACCCTTCACTTGAAGATTTGCTGTTCTTCACTCTCCCTGTCATATGGCCATCTTTATTTAAAAGGACATGTAAACTTATGATTAAAAACTCTTCTTTCAGGTTATTTGATCCAGTATAGTGGAATGTGCTCATATGATCATCAGCCATCACCATCAAATTAAAAAATAAGCAATTACATAGACAGAGCAGATCATGGACCTTTGTATGACAATCTGAACAGTCTGGAAAATGCATTTAAAATATTAAATAATAATTTTGAAAGAAAACAGCAAATTAAGGAATTAATAGAATCTCACCAGAATATTAGTCCTTTATTTCTCTTTTCCCCTCCCTCAAGCTGCTGCTCATTTAGTTTCTTTCCAAGCAGTAATAGTAAAATCATTGGAGAATGAAGAATGGGGAAAGAACTGAACTTGTTTTCATTGAGGACTGCAATTAAACACCTTTTAATTTAAAATTTCAATTACAGCTTCTGAAGGTCACTAGCTAGTTTTAAGGGAAGTGCCAATCTCCTCAAGAATTCTTGTACATCTTTTCTGAATTAGGGTTCATTTAAGCTATTTGGTGATATAATGTTCAGTTTAGAGGCATACACCTTTTGCCTTTTTAAAGCAGGTATAGTTACGGTTGTGACAGTGCCTGTCATCTTCAGGTTAGTCTTGCAATTCACTCTGATCTTCAAAAAGTAGGTTCTAATTGGATGTCCTGATAATAGATTCATCAATGTGTTTGTTTAGTTAAGTATAATTGTAAGCAAGTTCTCAGCTTTATTGGCTTGCTATCTGCAGCTTGGTTCAGTTTTGTGTTTATTTTAATATTTGATGTTGCATTCTGTTACTTGGAGATCTGTGCTGCTGGAAGTGCTGCTCTTTTCCTTATTTGTCACTATTGAACCATCCCAATTATTTTTAGTTACCAGCCTGATAGTCACATTTTGAAAGTGTAAAGAGAAATAAAGCTGAGATGCATTAAATGAAAAAGCGGTTGTTCTGTAGCTTACTTTTTCAATGGGTTTTTCTGAGCATTATACAAGATGGTGTCTTAGTGTGTTTGTTTATTTTTTTGTTACTTACTTTGCTGATGCTCTAGTATGACAGAGGTGATAATACTGTTAGTGCAATGATACATTTTAAGAAACTTTCGTAATGTAATTAGCTACTTTATATAACCATTTCTGTAGCGTTTGTGTGTGTAATACATATATATGTATAAACATGAATATACATATATTTAAAAAAATATAAAAAGTCTGAAAAGGAAATGTAATAGAGGTTTTCCAAGCTCTTTGATCTGTCTGGTATTTAAGTTTTGAAGAGGATACATACTTAGTTATCGGTGGAGGAGGGCTAGATCATTAGTGTCAATTACTCTGCAAAAGGAACAAATGGATTAAGTAATATTTGAGCCATTATATAAACAAATCTGGTGGATAGTATACTTTTTAAAACTGTATTTCTTCTAAGGGGAATGAGTGGGTCATGTGGAACTCTCTGGAGGGAGTAGGAGACTGCTGCTGCCCTTGGGAGCATATTGGGTGGAAGGAAGAGGAGAAGCTTTCGGACTACAAGAGTGGAGGAAGAATGAGATTTACAGAAAGGAGCTGGAGACCTGTAGTTCAAAGACAGAGATGGATGAGAGGAGCAACTCCATAACCAGGCCTCAGAAGGAAACTTCCCAAGGATACAGACGGATAGTGCAGTATGCTGTACTAGGAAAATTGCTAAGATAGGTCCCTTTTTATAATTACTCATTTTATGTTAGTTGGAGATGATATCAAAGTGGTCCACTCAGGCCAGGCTTTTCATCTTTAATGATAGTCAGTAGTAGCATTTGTTTCAGAAGTGGGTGTTTTCCCCTCTGAGGTTCTCTGCCATGTTTTGTCAAATTACGGTTTGGGCCATCCTTAGGTAGAGGATACGTCTGGGCTGTGGTGAGTAGCCATGGATTGATCAATCTCTGTGAACTTTTTTAACATCTTTGGTTACATTTAGTTTCTGTAAAAACCTGCAGCAATGACTGCAATAATTTAATTATGTAGTGTGTGAGAAATACCTCCTTTGGCTTGTTTTAAGCCTGCTGCCAGATGATCTAATTACATGGCCCTCATTCATGTGCTTGTGAACAGTACTGACTAACCATTCCCTATTTATCTTCTCCATAACATTGGTAACTATAGACCGTTGTCATAACCCTCTGTTTTCTTCACACTCGGGGGATCCTAGTTGGTGTAGCTCCTCACAGTAGGAGCTGTTCCATTTCTTTGATTTCTCTTATTAGCCTGTCCTTTTTTTATTTCGTCTATACTTGTGTATCTACATGCAGCACTCAGACTGTGGGTGTAGCACAGATTTATGCAGTGACACTGTTTTTTCTGTATTGTTTGATGTTCCTTTTCTAATATTTCAATTAACATCTTTGAGAATTGGGCTGATGCAAATGACTTAAAGATCTCTCTTCTGGTTGCTATTTGATGTAATATGAGCCCAACTTTCTATGTAAATAGTTTAAAATTTATTTTTGTTCTCAGCATTTAGTCATTAGTTAGTACTGAATATCAGTAATGTCTTATTGCCTATTTGCTTGCTACATTAAGATCTTTCGATGCTTTTTCACAATCAGTTCTATTTCTGACTATCCTCAGGAATTTTGTGTCATCAGTGCATGTTGACACTTCAGACTTTTATTGCCTTTTCAATTAATTTTGAGTGGGTTGATTAAGAGAGATCCCAGCTTGAATCTTTGAGGAAGTCTCTATTGGCAGTTTTTTTTCTTTCGCGAACTTTCTACCGTTATTCTTTACTTTCTATGTTTTAACAAATTGCTGATCCAGAGGAGAGCCATCCCTTTCTTTCCATGTAAATGTGATTTCTTCAGGAGCACTAAGGGGAGACCATGTCAAAGTTGGTTTTGGGGGTTTTTTGTGTTGTGTTGTTTTCTTTTGCTTTAAAAATCAAAGTACACTGGCTGACTGGTTCACTTTTATTGGTGTGTGCAGTCTGTTTCGAAGAGTCCAGTAGATTTGTTGGGCATGGTATTCATGTATGAAAATCCTACTGATTTTTGTCCATGTTTTATTTAAATGGTGCATCTATAAATTCATTTTGTGGGGTTTCTTTTTTTTACCCCTCTTTTTGCCCATTTCCTCTGATAGTTTTCCCCACATTCTTCTGGATCCCTTTAAAAGCTGATGTTACAGCTGCTGGTTTCTAGTCCTGTGGTACAAGACACAACTTGTGATTGGTTATACCACATTGTACAGATTTTACTCCTTTGAAGGTTACTGTAATAAAATCTTATCTTTCATGTGTTGGATCAGGTATGATTAAATATTTGATTATTTATTTTGGCCAGTCTATCTCCTAGTTTAGTTTGTATGTGCTTTACAAGGGTATTTGATTAATATATACATTTTGAATGTCATAAGTTAACTGGTACATGAAAAATACTCAAATAGAGAAAACAACTCTAATTGCTGCATTTCAGTGTAAAGATTTTAATTAAATGCTGTAGAAGATATTTGTTATATGTATTAATTTTAGAATGAAATTTATAATTCCTGTAATGGAAGAACCCTTTGTTTTTAAAGCGTAAAGTGTATAGCTTTCAGTTTAAAAAAAACCCCAAAATAATAACTATACAACTATTTGCCTTTTTCATAAACATTATGAGGGTTTTTTTAAATTGACTAGCCAATTACAATGGTCTGATAGGTGTTGTAGAAGCTTTTCTGCTTGCCTCATTGGGACAGTATTTTTCTAGTTAGGTATTGCTGGGAATCTTGGCATCCCATAGTTTTCTTTATGGTTAGTGTTAGTTTTAAATTCTAGGTATTTTCCCCTTTTCTGCTTTAAAAAAAATCAAAATATATGCAAGTTCTAGGAGATGATAGTCGAGAGTTGTATTTGTTGATAAGAACATAGAATTAGTCACAGATGAGTGTAGACTTGTTTTTGTTAGGTTCATCTCATTAATAGCTATTTTGAAAACATAGTCTGAAAGAGACTTCATAGCAAACACATTAAAGGCTATTAGAAAAAGGCTGAGAAATGAAAAAAATTAGTGGTGTTCCCCAAGGAAAAGTTACTTTGCATGCATTTATAATATTTGGTGAATTTATTGGGCATGCTACACTGCAACTTTATTGTAAATAATACTTGTCCCAAATGGCAAGTTATATTCTCACTGCTAGTGTTGCTCTCTGTAGGCATTTACGTAACTTTCACTATTGTGATGATTTTGATAAAAATATCTTGCAGTTTAAAAGAACATCCCAATACTTTTCTCCTTGTATAGAAAAGGCTGCAAGATATTCTTATTATCTTACAATCATTGGAAGAGACTTGACCCATCTTGACCTCTTTCTTTCATGTTAGTTTCTCCATCTGAGTCATGCTACCAAAATGAAAGAAAAAAAATCATTGTGTTAAGTCTGGGTATTTTTAAGATCTACTCAACCTGATGTATTGCAAGGTTTGGTGGTTTTTTTTATTTTTTTTTTTTTTTTTGTGATGGGGATATCAATTTCACTCATCAAAATCATAGGAAAACCTATTATAGAAACAAAAGTCAGTAGGTTACTCAGTGAAGTTGACTTGTTCCTTATTCTGTTTTTCACAATTTTCTTTTGTGCTGGAATTTTATATGCCTGTATTCAGACACCTTTGCAATAAGAATGTTGTATGTAACGAACTTGTGCTGTATGAACAGGGTAGCCAAGTGGCTTAGAGAGTAAGTCAAAACACTGGAGTGAAACCAGGCTTTTGGATATGATCTTCCATTATAGTATAGTAGGTTATACAGTTATCTCTTCAAGTGTGGGAGAGTCCTGTGATAGTTTGAACAGCAGAATGGAATATAATTTATGAAAAGGCCAATGAAGAAAATAAACTGTAGTTTTGGAGATGTTGATTGTGGGACAAAGATGACTTTTCTTTCCTGGAAGCGTACCTTCAGTTACTATATTAGCAGAGTGTGAAATTCAGCTTACATCTACATAAAGTGAATCAATTTCAGGAAGATGTGCTATTAAACATTATAAAACCCATAGCATTTCACAACGACTTCTGGAGTTTTAGGGTGTTGGGGATTCTTTTTCCCTCTTTAACTGAAATCTGAGCTTCTTCATCCCTCAATCTTTTCATGAAGAACTTTTTCACAACAAGATTAGTAACTGGTAACAACTACCAGAGGTGTCTGACTGCAGGCACTCTTCCTAGATGGATGAATTTATCACGAGGCAAGGTGGAATGGTGTATGTGGCCCTGCCTGTATTGCTAGTGGTGAACCCTTTGTTCACTTCGCACATGCAAGATAAGCATGACATAAACAGCTATCTAGGCAATACTTACTATTTGGGGAACAAAGTGGATCTCCCCAAGTAGTTCTATTTAATCTAGTCTAATTTAATAATTTAACATTAATTAATAATTTAATCATCTAATGTTACAACAAGTAGGAAGGCATCATTGTTCGTTCTTTTTCATTTAGAACAGCATCACAACGTCACTACATGCAAAAAAATTTTCTACATTCTTTCAAATCTGCTGCCATTTGAGGTTTTTTTTCTCAACTGCTTAGGAAGCTGCCAACTAAAGTACTACTTAACATGAGTACGTTAGAGAAAAGTAAATTGGCACTTTCTGTAGAATGCCGCAGTTTGCATTCCCTTGTTCTTCTCTGTTTCTGACAGCAATCTGTATTAAATTCTTCAGAGTTTCAATATTTTTTTCCCCCAAGAGATCTCATCTTGTATTTCTTGGCACTTCAACCAGAAACTTGTCCATTAAGATATTTTTTTAATACTGATTTAACTTTCGCTAACACAATTACTCTTGTAATCAGACTCATAATTATAGTCTCTCATCTGTTTTTAAATTATTGCTTTTAATTCTTTAGCTTGAGCAACTGAGAACTTAGTTCAATCCCCGTGTATAACTTCCAACCACAGCACTGCAGAAATATTTGCTTTCCTTCATGACATAATATCTTCTTTGGCTTCTTGACCATTTTCTTTCAGCTTACTTCCCTAACTTCAGTCCCTGTAATGTTTCTTTTTGGGTCATCATCAAGTTATTGAGAGAAAACAACACTGATTTGTGGAAAGCTTGTACCTTGTGGCAACTTTGTAAATAAAAATCCTTAAGACAACAATTAATGCAATCAAATAAAAAAGTGGCAGTGTTTAGTGAATTAGAGGTTTTGTTACTCTGAAGGTGCTGTGTCTCTTAATGAACTAGCCTAGGGGATTTGAAAATACAGCCTCATAATCTGTAAAAAATTGTGTCTTGTGCCTGAAGTTAACAGGAAAGTAACTGTAAGCTTTTGCAAAAACAAATCGTTCAGTGGGTAGACTGCATGAAAATTTTGCTGATTGTTTGCTTCCTCACTGTACGAATTTGGCGTTGACAGGTTCAGAATAAAGGGGAACTTTGCATAACCTGTATTTAACTTGTGAAATGCCTTTGGGTATGATATTGGATCTGTCAGAATTTTACGCAGATTCTGAAAAGGTGATCAGAGAAATGCAAAGGTGAAAAATCTATTGACCTTTGTCATATGCAAAGGCATACAACATGGCTCCTTGAGCTGTGTTGCTGAGGCTGAAAGACTATTCTGAGAATTAGCACTGATTGCTTAAGAATATTCTTATCTTGAGGTGGCTGCTGTTGTCAGTGGCAAGATACTGGACTAGATGATCATTTGGTCTAATTCATCTGATGTGAACCATTCTCACATTCATGTTAATTTTTGGCTGAGAGTTGTACAGCTTAATTTTATGCTGCTTGTTTTAGAGGGGGGCTTGAGGAGAGAGGAGAAATGTAAGTATTTTTATGAGATTTTAAAGAGAAAGTTATGAAAAAAATCATTGTGAAAAATTCAGTATCTCCTTTTCTTCAGCTCAGTGCTGAAAACCAAAACTTGTGGTCATATGAAATAGTTTCTCTTTGTTTGCTGAAAAGGATTTGAGATTAATTCTTGTATCTCTAGTGTAACAGGTGGAAAAAACCCACTTGATTAAAAAAAATTAAGTCAGTAGAGGGGGAAATCGGTTCATCTCTAGTAAGTGCTTTTAGTTACTGCATTAAGAATATATCACCATACAGTAAAATGCTTCAGCATAAAATTTGTGCACATCCTTCTATTGCAAAAAGATAAAATTTAAGGTTGCTCTCTCCATCTGTTCCAACACAATACATTAACAGTGTGTCAACACAGCAATAAAGGCTTTTACTCTGTATAATTGTAAAATAATGCCAACAGGTAAATGTGAAAAGGATGTTTTGGGAGCAATTTCTCGATTTTGCTTTTTGTAAAATAAACACAACTTTAAAAAATGGTTTTAGGTTTAGGATGACAGTAAAAGAAGTACAGAATGCCAGAACACCAAAGCAACTGTACCAGATCAGAGCAGTAATCCACCTAGCACTATTTCTTTTCTTTGATGGTGATTAGAACCACATGCTTTAAAGGAAAATGCTTATAATGGGCAACTAAAGGATCTGCACATAGCAGGCTTTTTTCCTCTGCCCTCCCTCCCCCAGTTGCCATAAATTACTGGTTGGCCTTTACTCTGATGTGCAAGTCTGACAAAACCTAGAAGGAACAGGAAATGACCTAAGTGTGGTTTTAGCCAGTTTTTTTCATTACCTACATATGAAGAAAAAAAACCCCTACTTTCCCTTGATAGACAAAACACCTTTTAGAACATTTTTGAAACATTTGAAGATCTTAAAAAATATTAAAAGGAGGATTGGAGCAAACAGAACAAGCAATAAGAAAACTGAAAACTTTCTACAGCAGACAAAGTAGAAGCTGACCTGCTGATACTCCTGGTTACAAAAGCAGAAGTAGCATGTCTTTTTAAAAACAAAGAAATGAAACAAACACATAAAACAGAAACAAAACCCCAACCAAACAAAAAATATTTTTCCGCTTGCAGGGAGTAATATTAACTTTAAGAATAATCCTGCTGAAGGCTTATTTGAAACTTTAGCATAACAGTGGAGCATTTTTGCTCTGTTTTTGTATCTGCGCTGAGGAAAAAGTTACTGAAAACAGTAACTAAAATATGAAGACTCTAAAGTGTCTTGTTAAAGTTTACTTAGGTGCAGTTCTTGTCGAAGATTTATATTTGCAAGGAAGATCCGAATGCTGTTGAGTCTGGTGAAAACATTATGCTGGGCAGACACCTGTATGGTCCAGTTGTGTTCATACGTGTCCAGCCAAATATGTTGCAAGTACTATTTAATGTATAGAATAGTAGTTACTAAAGCAATTAATTAGAAGCAAGTCTCTTTCCAGTGAAGGAATATTTTAGACTTCTTAAAGTGAAGATAATGCCTTTTATGAAAGAGTACCATAGAGTCAACAACAGAGTCTGGGATAGGGGATATGACTGTTTCCTTCAGTACATGTATCCAACCTCAGAACCATGAAAGCACACTCAGTTTCTGTTCAAAGGTTGTGGCTATCTGCAGACTTCACAACCTATTAGCTGTTTTACAACCTTGGATAAATAAATTGTATAGAGTTAGGAAGTGATAAGTATTAGGATTCCAAAAATATCCTAGTTTTCTCCTGTCTTAATTATTTTTATGGGAAGGTTTAGGGGGTGGAGAAATACCGTCATGACTCTAAATGCCTTAAGTATTATATTGAATGCTTTTCCAAGTGCTGTATTTTGTCTTGATTATTGTAATCTACTCAAGTGGCTGTTATTTTGTCTTGCAAGATTTCACAACAGAAGGTTGTCTTGTGTTATCTAACTAATGCCACCTCTACTTTGACAGAGTCATTCTTTGGTTGCATCACCTCTGGTGTAATTCTGAATACAACTTAACTACTTAATAACATCCTGTTTTTCAAAATCTACCTTTTCTACACAGAGAGGGAAAAATCCTAATAAATAAATAAATAAATAAACCAAGACTTCTAGGTTGTATACTGCTGTGTTTGTATCACTAAATTACATGGGTTTAAAGAGCTAATTGATTGTAAGTTGTTACAAAAAACTAATTTAGAAATAAAAGCAATGAATCCAGCATCAGTCTTGTTTGAAAGGCAGTCATGAAAAGAAATGGATATGTAACGTAACCTTTTTCATATTTTACAATAAATTAGTTTCTCATCTGGTTGTAGAACTTTGCTTTTGAATGAGGTGATTTTTTACAGAGTTGATTTCTGAATCAAGTTGCTATGGTGTTGGTTTCATTGTTTAGTTAATTCTATGCTTGGTTGCTATGGAAATACTTATTTACGGAGCTAATGCCTAATGGTGTAAAACAGATGCTACTAGCAACTAGGAATCTTTTACATTTGATCAATGAAAGACTCGGGCAGAAGTAGAAACTCATTTTTGTACTCATTTTTTCTCCACTAAAATTTTGGAGCATGGAATGTGAATGGGTGGTGTCAAATAGGACAAGTTTTCTTTTCTTAACAACTACTAAAGCACACGCTGAATCTCCTGAGTAGTACCGTCATTGAAACTAAAACTTCCTACTTACCTAGTTTAGGCAATCAAACAGCAATGTTACAAATCTTGACATTGTGTATGCCCTTAGATGGTATGTGCATTTCAGCTTAGGGTATGGAGCATACGTATTAGTTACATCCTAGTTTTAAAATTGATTTTTTAGATTTCTAAGCTCTGAAATAGTTTTTTGTATGTGTGTGTGCTGTGTATTTTAAATCTCTGCACAAGTATGAATATTGTCCTTAGTATAACTTTGCACAAACACAAGTAATTCTCAAGTAGCTAAGATGATATGATTTTGTATTTTATAAGTTAAGTTACTCTGAAAATATCATTACACAGTTAATCTAGCCAAATACAGTTTGAGTTGAGCATTAAAGTTTTTTTAAAAAAATTGTTTAAAAATGCTTAGTTTACTTTTATAGTAATTGTAGCGGTTTATAACTTGAGAAAAGTAAAACGCATAGGCTTTTATTGCGCTTAAACCTTTAGAAGTTTAAAATACTCCTCAAACATGACTTTAGCCAAATGGAGCTGTGGCACTCATGCAAAGAAGATCCAGAAGAACTCCACCCTCCATGGCATCAACTCACTTCTGAAAGACACGTGAGTTACAGGCTCTGGAAACACTGGTTGTGCCATGGTAGGAAAGATAACTTTTTATATAGAAAAATCATGAAAAACAAACCAAAAAACCCTGAAGCTTTGCCAGTTCTCACTGACTGTCTTTTCCCATTTCTCATCTGTTATTAGAATATAAGCTTCTTGGAGGAGCACTTTTTTCCTTTTTCTTTGTAAAAATTAATATTGCTTGCTCCTGTTGCTTTTTGAACTATAAGCTGTATTAGGGAAGGCCTTTATTACTGTTACTTTATGTACCTTTTTACCAAATGTTTCTGATGTTGCTAGCAACATGTGCTTTGCAAAAGGGCCATCCTTAGGTTTTAGTAATTCTTGGGTTGATATTCCACAGTCGGGGCCATCGCTTCTCCTCCCCCCCGCCAAGTGAATAAATGGATTACAAATAGAGTCAGATAAGTTGATTCTAAAATTCTTTTGTTCAAATTGTATGGCAATTCCTCTGGAGTATATGGAACTACTGTGGTAATATCTGATGCCTACTGTCAATTTTCCTGCGTATTTCTAGTAAGTGATATGTATTTAAAATCTCCTTAGATTTGACTAAACATCCATAGAACTGAATACAGGATTCATTCTTCAGAACAGGAACTCTGTGGAGAATTTGTTGAGCTTTAACAACTTATTTAGCCTTTTAAACAATCTATTTCTAGTGATGTAAATTCCTTCTGTTGATACTCTTAGCCTGTTTTGAGTGACATGTTTCAGTTTGACCTAAACCCATCACTGGCTGATGGCAGCCAAATCGGAAAAGGTCACTGGTACTTAAAGGGTTTTTGTAAGCTGGCTTGTGGTCTTTTAACTGTGTTGAAATTTACTTCATAGGCTAAATATGTTCAATTATTATAGTTAAACGTAATACAGTCCCTGACAGTTAAAGAACAAGGCATAGTACTGTGTTATGCGTGGGTTTTATTTCTTTTTTATTTCTGTCCTTCAAAACCCTGATCAGCTTGACAGGTGATTATATAAAACCAAGGAAGTGTGATCATTACTCTCTGGATGGACTGGGAGACTCTGGGGTTAGAGTCAGGAGAACTTCTCCAAGCTGGCTGGTAAATTGGTATACATAGTTGTGGGGGGAGGGCTATATGCGTCTCTCCTTTCAGAAGTTCATCTGCAATATCAGACCCCATTGCAGTTTTCAGAGGAGCTCCCAGACGTGTGATTGCTGTGATGTTGGCACTGTCAATGGATGCTTAAAACCCAAAGTGCGTGAGTTGCTAAGCAGAGGTTTAAGTTGTAGTTTGGAACTTTTATGACTCAAGTCCCTCCTAGATCAGGTGTTTCTTGTTGGAGGAGGTGAGGAAGAATGTTATGTGCAATGGATTACAAAATCTTAGTATTACAGAGTGCACATCTTTCTGCAACAAGTCTTATGGTTGCAAAATCAAAAATTGCTGAGGTTCTGCCTGAGACCTATTTTAAGATCTGGTGGTCTGCTCACATTAAGTCAAAATAAACTGTATACTTTTTACTCCTGTTGTAAGATTAATGCAACTCTGGGAATACTTTGTAACTTTTGCTGATGAGCCACAGTAATTAATTAAAGCTTTGACTGCCAAACTCTCCATAAAAATAATGCCAAAAATGCTGCTTTTTTAGTATTCCAGATTTAACTTGCAAGGCATGGAGTTAGGCTAATGAAACTCAGCGGTAGGTAGTGAGAAACAACGTACAGTTTCCTTACAGTTAGTTTCTGAATAGAATGGTAAGGAGTAAATTCTTCTTTAAGCAGAGAAGTTTTTGTAAAGAAGCAGAATTTATCAGCTGTTAACCTTTAAAACTGTCACCCCCCTTGTCTGTCAAACATTTTCAATTCTGCAGAAGGTCTATTAAGGAATATGCTGCTGGTTTCTGTTCCTTTCTCCCAAAAGTGTTTTTGTGGGGGAGGCTTTCTGGATTTGAGTGCCATCTTGTGGTGTGTAAGCCTCTAAGAAAAGGTAATAACCCCCCTTTCATTATCAACCTGTGAGTATTTGATTAGTATAGAGAGGTACCAATTTGTATTTACCATGGAAAAATATTCATTGCATAGTGATCTGCATTTTTTGCATTGTGCTTAGTAGAAGAGATTGCTACTTTTTGCCTAAAATTTTCATCAGCTCATTTTAATTACTTCAATGTGTAGCACATGAAACGAGCCCTGAAAATTTTACAGCTAATATAGACTGTGGTAGCCTGCTAGCTGTGTTAATATACTACACTTGTCGTCTTTTAGGAGATAGGACTTCTAATTAATGGTGATGTATAGAGAATTAAAAAATAATCTGTTGGGAACGTACAGGTAAACTTAAGTTCTGTTTATTTCAGAACTGTTTTAGTTTCTTTGCTGTAAAATTGGTATCAGTGGAGAAGCTTAAATCTTCTGGTTTAAATGACAACAGAAAAATTTCAGTCATGAATCCAAGCTGTGAGACTTTTAATTTAAATAAAATTTTGTATAAAATGGTGCCCTGCCATTTAAGATATCAAACCATTATTTGCATTGGAAGTAGATTTTTGCATAAGCTGTGGACATTATTTTACCTTGTGTATACTGTGTGACTATGGGACATAAGATATAGCAGTAACACTTTCTATTGAATATTTTTTTGCCTCTGCAACTTTGAGCCTATTTCTTTACTATAGCAGGGCTAAAGCCAAAAGGAAGGTTTTGAACTTTTTTAGTCATATAGATTGACCCCCAAAATTATAACAGTATAGCTTATGTGAGCACGCGTGTGTGTACATATATGTATGCAAAAGCTCCCAGTGGCTTAAGGTATGAATAAAGGAGGTTGCATCAGTAAAAGTAGTTGCAGTTAAAGGTTTGGTACAGAAACGTTCTGAAGTTAGCAAGAGCATAGGTATTTTATTAAGATCTCATTTACGACAAATAAATAAAATTAGCTAACATACACATATTTAAAAGAAAAATAAAATATTAGAAGAGCAGGGGGAAGGGAAATCTCTTTTGTGTCCCCTAACAGAGGTTGCAAGATTGCAAGCAAGCTGACGCAATTTCGTGGACCATTAGTATCAAAGGTTGCTAATACAACTAACAAAACTCATGTGGACATCTGATCTTTGTTGCTGGTTGAGTCAAAAGTCAATGAAGCAGATTAATGCAGTCTCTGCATCTGAGATTATGAGGATAGAATGAAACCAAAAGATTTACCTATGTTTTATACAGTAAATAAATGTCAATCTGGAAAGAGAAACCTGAGAATGGAAAAAAACCCCAACCAAACATAAACCCCAAAACAAAACAAAAAACCAACACCACCACCCCCCCCCAAAAAAAAAAAAAAAAACAAAAAACCCACAAAACCCCCCCCCCAAAACAGAACCTGCCCAGATGGAGAACTGATTCTAGTTTGTTATGGAAGAAAAACCCCTTCATCTTTACAATGATCATGCTAAAACCAAACGCATCACACAAAATGTGTATGGCCAGATACTATTGGTCATTATCTTAATGCTTGTCACTGACAGGCTAACAGTCATCTCTCATGCTTAGGGTATTTTAAAAAAAAAAAAAAAGATGAATGAGGAGATGGTAGCTAGACTTAAAAAAACCCAGAAAACTAAAATTCTTAAATTCTTAATTCTTTATTTAAATCTGCTTACTTTACACAATATGGCTTTCTGATATAGCATAACTTACTCCTAGTTTAAGCACATGCTTAATGATAGATCTCTTCACTTTTCATAGCAAGTGGATGTCATAACTATTAACTTTAAACATGGTTTAATGTTATCTCTAGGAAGATAACAGAAGAGAAAAAGAGCCTTTAAGTGCTGCCCTTGCCTGGGTACTGCTGACACGTCAGCCTGTGTTTCTTTATTGACACTTTCTGCACCTTGTGCTGGACAAGTGCCAGCCTGGAACATTGTGTTTTCTTCATGAGAGCACTGTTAGTCTTAGAGGAACAAAACCAAACATAGTTATCACCTATAAAAATAAGCAGAAAAACTTACAGGACTGCAGAATATGAACTACCAAGTGGGGTATTGGCACTTTATTTGTCCTCTGTAGCTACGGAAAAGAAGAAAAAAAGGGTTATCTTTATATTTGTTTAATTTGTGAATGCATGTTGTGCAAATGAATTCATTTATCAGAGAATAATTAGAACCTGTCAAGAAGTCACAAAGCCTGTACACTTTTGAAACAAAACAGACATCTGAATGTCATTCCTTGTATGTTGTTTTTATTTTTTGTCAGTATAGAAGAAAAATTAAGTGAGTGCTGTTGACGTACTTGAAGCTGATAGTATCTTGAGATTGTGTTGCTGACGTTCTTTTGTGGGTTTGGTGGATTTTGTGAAGTTATTCAGAACATGTAGATTTGTAACCATATTCAAGCAAAACCTAACAAAACCTCCTGCAAGACAATGCTTTTAAAATTATCTGGTTTTAACCTGAGATATTGAGAAGCTTTTTTTGCCTTATTAAAAAATAAATTATGTTAATGTAGTGCTTTCTGCACTGTATTTACAAAATTGCTACTGTTTGAATGGTTCTGGAAAGAAAAAAATTATAAAATGTTGGAGGTTTTAGGACAGATTTGCTTCTGTAAGTTGAGGTGAATAGAACCAGAAAAATACTGTCACCACCTAATTTAGTGTACATGTTAAATGATTTATAAACAATCCAGAAATATTGAAATAAGGCCATATAATTATTCTGTCATCAAGAGATCTCTGCACACAATTTCTTCAAACTCTTCTTTAGGATTTTTACTGGGTTAGCATTAACTGAGAAAATGGCCTAAGTTATATATAAAAACATGAAGGAAGAAGCATTTTATATTACATGCCATAATCAAGATTTATTCCATTGTTGTTTTTCAGCATCAGCATATCACCTATGACTCTTCTTTTTTCTTTTTTTTTTTTCTTTTTTTGTCTTTACAGATGATACTTTGGGATTGGGATTTGAAGCAGTGGTACAAGCCTTATTACCAGGTCAGTGTATTATGAATCTAATTATTCTTTTGTGAAATGTGATTGAGTACAGAGTTCACTGTAAACTGTCCAATTTCAATTTTTCTGTTGCTGTTTTATTTACCTAGCTTGCCCTAGTACATTCTAGCTCTGTGTAGCAGAGGCTTGATATTTAGTGGTTCTGACCAAGTTGACAGGGATCTACTTTCTGTGGTGGATGAGAACAGTCTCAAACTTAACTAAGATGACAGGGGCTTTTGGAAATATCCGTTAGCATAAGGTTAGAGAGTGGTTCCCCAGCAACGTCACCAACCTCAGGTCTACCAGGTTCTCACCTTTTTTTTCTTGATTGCTTTTTTCTCCCCCTCTCTCTTGCAGCAGCAGTGGCATCTAATCAGCTATTGCTGTTCCTATTCAGAGAATTATGCTAAATAAAAACTAATCACTTTTTTGACAGAATTGTTAGGATTTGTTTCAGTAGAATGAGGGTTGATAAAAGTAATGAGGCTGTGGAAATTGCACCTCTACAAGGGGCTTATAACAGTTTGGCCACCAAAATTTCTGTTGATATTATTGGAAGAGACAGAATACTAATTTTAATTCTGAGACAAAGTAATGAAAAAGTGAAATAAAAAATTGGCACCAGACCTTTATTTTGAATAGAGAAAAATAAACTGAAAGCTAATGTTGAATTCTGAAATTATTATTGCGTGGAAAAAACACTTGCAAAAATTGGTGTCTGAATATGTCTATATGTATATATTTTCTTTAAAAGAAAAATACATTGCATTGATTTATTATTTATTTTTAAAATTTGCAATGGATAAGATGCTTATTTAAAACTTAGAATACTGTGAAATGTTTTGACATGTTAACAGTTTGCAACATTTCCATCTATTCTAGAATGCTGGCAGTGGAAATGGAGTTGATCTTTCAGTACTAAATGAGGCTCGGAGCATGCTAACAGACCTCCTGACTGATCCATCCCTTCCACCACAAGTGATTTCTTGCCTTCGAAGCATTAATAGTTTGATTGGTGCTTTCTCAGGCACATGCAGGCCAAAGGCTAGTCCGTTCACACCATTTCCTGGTTTCTTCCCCTGTCCTGAAATAGAGGATCCTGCTGAAAAAGGAGATCGAAAGCTGCTCAAGGTCAAATGACTTTAATTTTCATTCATATGTGTGTTGCAATTAAAAAAAAAATTATCAGGGAAAATTCATCTGGAAAGAATGTTCCTGTATGGATAGTAGCTTCTTTACTGAGTACCTGTGAACTACGTTTAAGGTCAAAAAGAGAGCGGCTGTGAAAACACATGGAATGAAATGTAGATAGGTACCAAAATGCAAATTCAGGTGGTTGATGGATAGACAGGTAAAAGCACTGGTCTGCACTCTGAACACATGGTTCCTCAAAATAACCACAGAATTAAAAAAACTAAAAGCAAATATTAAATGAAGATGTTATATTCTCATGATATGGCATAAACAGGGCTGTTCTCGATTCTCCCACGTTCTTGATCTAACAATTACTGTCAGTGTGGCTTTTTCGCTGATGTTTTTTTTCCAAAGAAATTTACTCTTGTGAACATCAAACTAGCCATCAGACAGAAGCAAATCAGCTATGTAAAAGGAAAAATAGAGATCTTCTTTCTGTGCAGCACATCACGTTATGGACCAGTGTGTAAATCTACTGTCACTTCTTCATTATCTAGGGTAATTAAGTGAAAGACGACTGTAGTTACTATATGACGTGTTAAGGAACGTGGTGGAAAAATGCAAATATGGACACTCAGCTGTAGTGCATCAGAGCTAATAATTCTAGGGTAGCCCTGTATTGACAGCTTGAGCCTGTTTATTGTGGAGGCTGGTCTGGGACATCCCTGCCCTGAGTTGCTTCCATTTCCAGGCAGTGAGCAGCTTGGCCCAAATTGATCAACTTGTTGGCTTAGTATTTTGGAGCAGATAAACTGTCTCAAGCCAGATTCAGCCTGTGAAATGTCTTTTGGGAACCATTGTCAAGACAAATGCTTTTGGGGAAAACCTCAGTGTCTATAGATTACTCTGTGGAAGATCCTGCAGGATCATTGCAGTATGAAATTTCTTGGAATATCACATGGATATCTGCACAAATCAGTTGGGTAGGGATCATAATCATTCAGCATATGTTTTTCTTTGTGGATTTTTTTGAAAACTGCTAAGGACTGGTATACCAATGTGAAAAATATAATTTATGTGAATGTGAAAATGTTTTTTAAAATTTCTATATAGAAATCATCTTTGACTTTGCTAACATAGAGTGATATGGAGTTCCTTAGTTCCTCAGCTACCCATGTTTTGTTTGTTCTCTGCTTCTTGATTTAGTAGGGGAAAGTTCTGGAGATTTGTCATATCCCCAGTGTTCCCTTGTTCTTAGAGTAGCCAGGAAGAAGAAAAAGCAAGTGCAGGTGCTGGGGTGGTCTTTCCATATTGTGCTCACATGCATTTTTTTCGGGAGTGGACCTTTCTCCTCCAATGTTGGGGATTTTCAGCTGAGCTCTCCATGTTGTAGAGAGCATACAGGTTAGATTGATGTGGTCCACTGACAGAGAAGTCCATTCTAGCCTGAGAGCACTACCACTGTATGATAGCACACAGAATATGCTCCTCTGGTTCTCTTTCTGTTAGGGCTGGTTAAGGACTGCTGCATATTTCTATGGGCAATATGGTGGTCTTATTCTGCCTGTCCAATTCTACCTTTCTGGCTGTGACTACAGCTTTGCAGCAAAACTAACAGAGTCAAGGTACATCCCATATCAAGGACGCAAAACAGTCTGATTTTTCAGGGTAAGAGATTGTGCTCTCTTGTGTCAATGCTGTTTCATTTTTTTTTAAATATATAATAGCTTTGTGAGTTAAGTATGATATTCGACCACATGATGAAGCTTAAAATTGCAAAGTCATTATTTCTACCAGACTTTTGAAGTGATAGTATCCAAGGGTCACCTGTCCTCACACATGACCCTGCAGACCTTACTCAATACTGCAAATATTGTCTCAGACTTTTTGTTTTAAACATTTTTTTCCTGGCATCCTTTTTACTTTGCAAGGTCTGATTACACACATCTGTATTATGCAGAGGAATCTTCCCACCCTCCACCACCCCCCTCCATTGAATGGCCAAATCTAGGGATGAGTTAACAGGTAGACTGTGGACTGAATGCAGTCAGATAGAGGGGGGGTTTTTTATATTATTTGTTTGAAATACAATGTATAGGTTATCTGTGCAATGTATGCAGATATGCCACAGCTGGCTTTGCAGTTTCAGTTCAGTGATCCTATCCTTTCTATTAGTTTGGTTCTACTAGTTGCTATTTAAACATGGATATACCTTTCTGGGGGTATGTCAGTCAGGCAGAGCTAATAAGTCCTGAGTTATTTCCATACAGGACCGTTTGAGTGCTGTTGCCCTGCTTTGCAGAGGGCTTTGTGTTCAAGTACAGCTGTGATTCCCAGTGTGTCTAAACTAACACAGCTTCCAGGCTGGGAGTAGTGAGGTGCCTTGGGAAGCTTCCCAAGTGGCTGTGGGGCTGGTATGGAAGCAGAGAGGGAGCCTTGATGGACCAGAACTGACCCTGTGTATTGTGCATCACCCTTTCCACAAGTTCCACAATACTTGCACTGTCAATATTAGGCATCTGAGTTATTGAAATCTCAGGCTATCCTGAGAGCTGGAGAGCTGACTGTGTAGTTGTATGATTGGGATGCATAGAAAAAGAATCCATAATCCTACAGCAACTGACTATGACTAGAAGATCTCCATAAAAGCTCTGAAGAGTAATTGTTGGACCACATGGATTTCAGAGTACAAGTATTTTTACATATTTTAATTTGGGGAAAGAAAAAAGGAGATATGAAAAATAATTATTGCTAGTAAGCAAAATAATTTGCTTGCATCTTTTTTATTTTCTTGACCAATAAGAGTGAATGTAAGATACTATACTTGCTGTTTCACTGTAAAAAATTAACAATAGTCTTCACTAACAGTAAATAAAATTTTAATGTCTGTTTATAATTATATAGATTTTAACCATGGTTAAATTACTCAACAGGGATTAAATAGCAGGAATAGCCTTCCAACACCACAGCTGAGACGAACATCAGGAGTTTCTGGCATTCCACCTATAGAATCAGCATCTTCTAGATGGGAACGGAGTAACAGCAAGAGATCTCATCAGGAATATAACACATCAAGGTAAGCACTTAACCACATGTTAAGAGCAATAAGAAATGTAGCCTTTCTAAAATGTTCATGCCTGTAATGTTGGAACTTGGCAGTGGAAGTATTTAATGTAAAATCTTGTGAATTAAGTCTCCAAATTCTGCCAGCATAAACTGGAAAATGTTTCAAGTTAATTATATACTCTACTTTGTAACTCTGTTTGATCTCAAGTAGAAATCAGGTCATTCTGAGGTTGAATGGCATGCTCTGTCATAACAAGTAAGCCTGCATATCAGTTTTAGTAGGAAATGAAAAAAAAAGTCCAACATACACAATTGCAAAACAAACTAGTTTAACCTCTAAACCTTTACTGACTTCCTCCTTCTCCTTTTTACTTAAAATATGTATCACTTGCTAACTTCCACATACCCCAAAATTTGTCTTCTAATTAAAAGGTGATATGACTTTCTTGCGTTTGGTAGCCACTGTTGTGTATATTAAAACATTTATTATTCCTATGGTCATCAAGCAAGCAGTAATGTAGATTAAGAAAGTAATCTCTTCTCTACTTGTTAGTCAATATGGTGCAAATAAAGCTTCTTTCCAGAATTAAGATTACATTTTGAATTAGGATTAAAATAAATGTACTTTTTTTTCTTTTTGTTGAATGTTTTATGAGTGAAACTTCACACATTTAGTTTTATTTAAATGTTAAATGTGTATGGCTTTGCTCAATATCTTGTAAGAAAATTACAACAGATGTTTGAAATTGTGTTGCAGCTTAAATCCATAAAAATGTGTGTGGTTTTGCTTCTTTTCATACTTGGTATCCCTTAAGACTTTAATGGTTTTATATAGGTCATAAGTAGAGTATAATAGATGCATTTTTTAAAAGAAAATATGAGTTATGCTGATAACTGATAATTACTAGTAGTGGATGAAAGTTTATATACACACATACAAGAATTTATTTATCAATATTATATTTAATTTTAAAGTAAACCATTTAAATAATTTGGCCCTTGTCAGTGGCTTTTCCCCCTTGAATAAAATATGTTTTTCAAGTTTTTACATAGTAAAACTTAATTGTGGTTTGTGTATAAAATATAATTGAAGATGCTAGTAGTAGCAACAGTAGTAGTAGTTTAAGGATTGTATTTTCATGCTGATTTGGTTATCAGTGTTTGAAAGAATCTCCTCAGTTATATCCACTGGAAATAACCAGAGACCAGAGAAATTGCTTTAAACCGT
Organism: Gavia stellata; assembly: GCF_030936135.1. Lineage (NCBI taxonomy): Eukaryota > Metazoa > Chordata > Aves > Gaviiformes > Gaviidae > Gavia > Gavia stellata. The sequence continues at coordinate 14,465,180 of NC_082610.1, forward strand.
GGGACTTCGGTTTGAGGCTCTGCACTTCTGGTGCAGATGCAGTGTATGTTTACAGAGGGTTTCCTTACAGGTTCTACTGACCAAAGAACCTACTCAAGCTCACCCGATTAAAAGTTGCAATACGGAAAACACCCTCACTCGTACTGCATCACTTTTAAATTACCTCTTGACCCTGATGACTAGCACTTCTAGTGAGTCATGTTCCCCTGCTCTGCTCCCATCCGCCCCCAGACAGCCCTAGAATATGTGTTCGCTTTTTTGTGGTTTGTGTCCTACCCTTCAGAGTGTTTGCCGACACTTGCACTGTCCCTGTCTCCTTGCATCTTTCAGTGATTATTCTTACCAGGTTCCCTTTAACTTCTAACACATAATCATCTCAAAATCCCCCATAGGTGCTTACCTTACAGATAAGGTTAGATGAAATAGCTGAACTGGCATAGCTGTTCCTGCTGCCAAAAGAGGCAGTCCTGCATTCCTAGAGCACTTTGTGCCATTGGCTCTGGCTCTTGAGTCAGCCCCTTGAATTGTTAGAAAAATAACAGCAGTAAAAAGACCACTTTTCCTGCCTTGGGGAGCTGATTCAGCCCAATGAAGGACCCAATGAATGTTAGAAGAGAAGCAAGGAGGAGCAGGCTAATAGTAAAAAGGGAGAGTGAAACAGCAAACTGTTCACTTAGGAGGAAAGCTTATAAAAAATTGAAGTGTTTTTTGTTTGTTGTTTTTTTTTTTTTACATACAATGACTTTCAACTGAATTCTAGCTGGGTTGAGAAAGATAAGATATTACAGAGTGGTGCTATAAATTAATATTGCTACAAAATTTTACTTAATGTTCCAGAATTTTTTTGTATCCATCCAGACAGTGTTCAAAAGCAACTCTTGAGAGCTGCTGTTTTATTTGCATGCAAATTCTTGATTTGGTTTCACATTCAAACACTAGTTCAAGATGAACTGACCTTGCTTAATACATAGTCTTCCTACACTAAATACTGTTACAGTATTTTTATGTGCTTTAAAAGAACACATGGAAGCTATGATAGCTAAACACTGTACAAATAGTAAGAAGTTCAATCTATCCCAATCGTCAGCCCAAACATTTTTTAGAGTTGACTAACATGTCAGCATCAGACTTCAGAAGAATAAATTTGTGTTTATTCTTTAACTCATTTTTTTTATATTTATATATTTAAACAAATGATGGGAGATCAAGTATTATTTCTGTATTCAACTTTTGTTTGAAATCTGATTAAACAAGATTAAATCTGTTTTGGTAAATACTGTTTTCCCATACTGAAATGAAATAATTAGTTTTACATAAACTATTTTCATTTGAAAGTACGTGCATACAGTTATTTTTAATCGCATATCACTTTTTTGTTTACTAAAGGAAATATATAACTGAATTTTGGAGTGCAATTTCATGCCTAGAACAGCAGATGGCGTAATACAACAACTGAATTTAACGATTTAGCTACTGAAATACAATATGCCTTTATGTCACAACCAACTTTAGTTTTAAGATGATAATAAATAAAATTATTAATTAAGTATGCAAAATTGATTTGAAAAGCAAGCCATGGCTGCATAAGTGTGCCATGGTATTTCCAAAATAGCCAATCTTTTAAAGGTTCTCAGATCTGTTAGAAAATACCCTGCTTTGTTAAAACATTCAAGAAAAGTAAATACCATGTTAGAAAGTAAAACCTATGGCACATGCTCTGAATACACTTATTGTGTCATTTTAGAACTGCGTAAAGTTTTCTGTTGCTTTCACCCATCACCCAGCAGGTTTTTTTCCATATAATTGACATACATATATTGTCTAGCTCATCTTGAATTTGACTTCTTTGTAGTACTCTCTTTTTCTTGAATGGTAGTGGACCTGTAACAGAGCAGTCTGGCCATTTTATAAGCATTTTATTTAATAAAAATGGAAGACAAGGTAGGAAAGAAAAAAAAATTCTTACTGTTTTATTTTCAGCCAAGGATCTCATTCAAATGGGTCTTTTGGTGCAAACTTGCTGACAATACCAAAACAAAGATCATCTTCTATGACATTGACTCATCATATAGGTCCCAGACGAGCAGGTAAGATGCAATTTTATAGCTTAGGGGCAGGATGTCAAGGTAGTAGCTAGTACATCATGTATTACAATTGGTTTTTTTGATGTAAATGTAGTACTAAAATAACATCAGCATGTTGCATATATTTAAAAAATATTTTATTTTCAATCTGCTTCTAAGAATACTCAAAATTACATTCAACATCAACTTTGTAGAAATCTCAACTATTCACCTATGTAGCTGCAAATTGCTATGATGTCCAGTATGGTTGAAAATCACAACATTCACATATATTAATAAGGGACTTTTTTTTAGTAATTATGCTTTTTGTAATGGAACAGTGTCACTTAGACACTCCTAAATACCTGATAGCCATCTGAGATGAATATTTAAACAAATTTTGGAGCAGGTTTTATTCTAACACTGTCAGTGTAATAAGCTAGTAAATACTCTAACAGCAGTGCTGAAATAATGTGTGTATCAGTATTTCAGAGATTATAACTGGTCTGTTTGCCCATATTAAGTGAAAACTTGAACACTACTTCTTTTGACATTTTTGTCTATCCATTTTAGCATGATCTTAGATTAACAACCTGTCTAACAATTTTGTGTTATAAAATTTTAAATATGCAGGTTGGATTGAGAAAGATGAATGCACTTTTTAATTTTTTTTTTTTTTTTTAAAAAAACCCCAAACTCACCAGTTTTCTCTGTATTACTTACTAATGGTTTGGTGTTTCCTTTTCACTCTTCTAAACACCAAGAAACATGCAAAGTTAGGCCAGATCCACATGTAAATACATTGTTGCACATTCTCAATGGTTCCATCTTCATAAAAAGCTGGGCTGCCTTCTGCACTTTTCTACTTTGAATCTTGTGGAAAATACAGAGCATAATGATATGCGTTAAAACCTGCTGATGTGTACGTGTAAAAAGGATGAAATTAAGAAACCATCATTATATTATTAATCTGTTTTAGTTCTGAAAGGGAGTTTACAAATTGCTTCTCATCTTTCCAGATCTTTCTTTGCAGCAGTGAAGTGACATTTGCTTTCTAAAACTTCTGTCTCTGCACCTAGCAATGTGGACTTAGAAAAATCTTATCTTTTACTGTAACAAAATGTAAATACTACTCTTAGGGGGTGTGAGTCAAGTCAGTGTAGCCTATGACACTGTTGGAACTGTATAATCTATGCATTCCTTATCTAAGGGCAATACTGTATATTCTCTTAGTGATTTGTTATCAGGCACTGTACAGTCATAAAACTTATGATGGAGTTTTTGCTTCATAGTTTGCAGCAGAATAAGTGATTCAGCTTTGGAAAATCCACAGAATACCTTGTTATTTTGCTCACAGGCACTTTATTCTTTTTGATAAAACTATGTTTACAATGGCTATAACTTACCTTGGGCACTTGTAGATACCCTGTCTTTTGTATGTTTTCACAAGGGAAAGAAATGATGTTTTGGCTTAATGCAAAATTTTGTTGCAAATTCACGTTAGGCACAGAGTAGCCAAAGTCCAGATTTACCAGCTTGCTTTCCTAGATTTCACAGGCAGAAGCCTGAAGTACACCCTAGCTTACTGTTCAAACAGGAATAGGGAATTTCATGGACCTAAGGAAGACGGAGTTGTTTGTTGGTTGGTTGGTTGTTTTTTATCTCTAACTACCCATGAGCAAACTTCAATATTTTTTTTTTCCAGTGGCTTATTAGGCAGATTTAGATAGGTTATCATGCCAATAAAAAGAAGGTACATCACTGTCAAAAGAGGCCAGTATCTGCTCAATTTAAACCCTTGCTTCAAAAATATGATTACAACATTTTGGTTTTTTACTTTGTTTTTAAAAATGTCTCAAGCATATTTTTTTCTTTATTGCAAAACAATGAGGTAAAAGAATTTTTTCTGGGTCAGTTATCAATACTGAATTGGTTTTGATGATTTTTTTTTTCCGGAAAATTTTAAAAAGCAATCCTGAATCAGAAAAGAATGTGGAAAGTTTCAGCCACTGATTTATTTTTGGCAAAGCTAAAAACAAAACAAAACCTTTGAAAGCCAAATTTGTAACACGTTACATAGTTTGCCCATTCAGATGTATAGCCTGGACTGCTGCATAGTTGTAGATCTCAAAACTTGTAATAGATCTAGCTACTTTATATGTGTCTAACAGTGTGCCTGTACACTAGGTTTTGAAAATTTGCATATTCTTTATAATTTATAAAGGTGGTTGTCATTCAATTTCAGTCTTTCTAAGCTGTAATGTTTTTATTGTAATCTGAACCCCATGTAATATTTGTTTTGGAAGGTGGTTCTCCTGGCCTGAGTCCTGTGGGTTCACCTAGTCATGGATCCGTCTCCAGTGGGGCTTTCAGCAGCTGGTCACCTGTAGAATTTCCTGATACTGCTGATTTTCTTACAAAACCAAGCATTAACATACATAAACCTCCAGGATACACATTTAATTCTCCAGATTTTCAGCAGCAAGTTAAAACACCTGTAGGTTATATGTGTATCAGGTACTGCAAACTCTGTTATGTTTTTAGTAACTTCATATGCATTAAAAAGAATACAATTAAAATGAAAAAATATAACGAGACCTATACATCTACTAGTGTTGAAAAAAAGGCACATGATGTCATAATAATCAATAACTATATTATCCATAGGAGACTAAAGAATGCTGTATGTATGCCATTGATTTGAAATGGCTCATCCTTGAAAGCAGCAGTTATTGTACAGTTACAATATTTTACAGATTTTTAGAAAAGGAGGACTTCGTACCTGGGAATTTAATTCGGTATTTCTGAATACTTTCTAAATAATTAACTCTATTTTATTAATTCATGGAAGTGAGTCCAGGAAAGGGGATGGTTGATTATTTTCTAAGTACAGACCAAATTTGTATGTGCCAAATTTAGGAGAAAGTACTAAGGTCACTTGGTGGAAGAACCTTCAAAAGCATGCCTTTTTAAGAAAAGTAATTTGCAGATATTTTTCAGTACAACACAGCAGTAGCAAAAGAAGAAAATTACTGAATGTTGTAAATATTTTTCATGTATTCTGTAAGCTGTGGACGTCAGATACCCAAGCCTGTGTCAACACCAGAACCAGAATTTGCAGAATATAAAGACAGAAAATCAGGTGGGATTTCAAAATAGACAAATATTTGATATCAACTAGCTTTTTTTTTTTAAAAGCCGATTAAATTAAAATTTTTATATTTCTACATGACATTTTTCCTATACTTTAAGTAACTCATATGCATATATTTTATTTTAGTTTGTGACTTAAGATAATCAAGATAATGGAAAATATTGCCTGCTTCAGAGTAAGGATTTTATAATAGGCTTCCACTCATAGCTTTATAGTTCTGTACTCCATATATCAAAGAAGTTATCTTCCATCTCAGCTAAACTAATCACTGAACCAATTTTTGCAAGTAAAACGTTATGCTTCTAGCTTTTCTCAATCTTCAAATAGGTTTTGTCTAATAAATGTTGTCCTTTACAACTTTTTTATTGTTAAATTCTTAAATAAAAATGGTTTAGAAACAAGCTATTACTTCTGTTTCTGTGAAGAATCTGTATGATCAGTTCAAGAATTATTAGACAGGAGTAATTTACAAATAAATTGTTGATAACGATTTATGCATGTATTTTCTTTAAGGTGAAATTGGAAGTGCTATTGTTTCAAAAGAATCTTTCCACCATACAGAGAAGAAAAAAGATGAAAGGAAGGAAACGATCGATCAAACACAAAATAACCTACTTGTAAGCATGTAATTGCAAAAAAATTTGCAATAACTTTTATCAATACAGTATTTCTTTATAATTTCTAACATGCTGTAAAGAGGTTTTCGCATTGCTAAGAATTGTAATTCTGAAGGGAAATGGTGCGTTGTTGAAATTCAAATTTTCATTTAATAATTGTGTGTTTACAGCTTGCATAAATTTCACTAGCAAATGACAAGGAAGATGGTGATTGTATTAATTTTGTTGATCAAAATTAATTTGTGTAGATTTAATGTTGATAGTATGCTCAAACACTGATTGACTAGTATTTTCTCTAGGAATTTTATGAAAGATGTAGCAGTTTCAGTTAGACTTACAAATGAATGTTCATGCAGTGCAGTGTATTGGAAGTGCAGGGAGAGAAACAGTTTAAGCTTTACAATATTCTGGGTTTATACGTCAATTTTTTTAAAGCTTGTTCAATGAATGAATTGTTAAAGCTCAGTAAATGTTTTGTTAGCCTATGCATATTTTTGCTTTTTTTAACTCATCCTGTTTAAAAAGAAATAAGAATGAAAATGTAGCACCATCTCAGAAAGCCCTGAAATTTGCTGTCCCAAAATATGAAAAGTCAAGCCCTTAACTGTGCTATTTGTACCATTAATTTATGATTTTCTCATAGCTGTAATTACAGCACCATTCAGTAAGTTCAACAATGATTTATCATTTTCATGGCTTTTTTTGCCAGTACAACTGAAAAATTAGTTTTCATTGTTATTTTAGAGATGATAAAGTATCTTACTCTCATACAGGCGGAGCAGAGTCCTACATTAGAAACAATGTTATTAGACCATGATTCACTAATGGAGAAGATGAACAACTGGAATTTCCAAATCTTTGACCTTGTACAAGAAATGGGAGACCAGTCTGGAAGGATCCTTAGCCAGGTTTGTTGTCTTTTATTATATGAGGGAGGGTATGTAAAGCTGTCATGCTTATGTATTTTATTTAAACCGTGAAGAAGTTTTGCTGTCAACATAGATGTGAATGCTAACTTGACAAGTAGAAATACCATTTCGCATGTACTCCATCTCATTGTAAACCGTAAAAAGTGATTTATCTATAGGCAACTTGCTCCAAATTTTCTGAAATTTATTCTCAGTGTAAAAATATGTTAGATTCACACAGTCTTTTGCCTCTTGATCCTACAAACAATGGGATTCTTTTTTTGCATGCTGCTTTCTGCATGTAGTATCCTTTTTATCTCTTCCTGACTTACTACTAAGCTCTTTCATGCAGTTTCATGTTGTGCTGAAGCCAATCTACCGGCAGGTGCAAAAGTATGATCCTGTTTGCTCTTGCCCACCCTCTTCCATTCATCAATGTCATCTGGAAGCTTCTGTCTCTTTCTTTATACTGGGTTTACCAATCATGGAGCTGTAGTATGAGCTGGATTTGCTTCTGATCTGACCACAAAATATTTTTATTGCCAGTATCTTAGTTTCCTACCCTGGAGTAGAATGCATGTTACTCTTGTTCAAGGGTAGTGTTAGGAACAATCAGCTGGAGGGAAGGAAACGGGTTAGAAGCACTCAGGTACGGTTGGAACCATAGGCCTGCACCTATACTGAAGACGGGAGAACAATGGGGATAATTCATTTTTGTCATTAGAGACTGTCTTTTCTTTCATAATTCTGGGTATTGCTTTAAATCTTCAATTAGTCTTGTTTGATCAAATGTTTTCAGGCCTTTTGTCACCTCAGTTAATGACAACTGTTAATGTACAGACTAGAATGCCACTATCCACTTTTGATTGGTGTTTTTACTGTAGTATACTAGTACTCTGTGATCCACATTAGCTTGCACTTCATTTGTGTGCAATCTAGGGGATAGTTCAAACCTGTAAGTACTTAAGTGTGCAGATTTCTACTTAACTCTACCAGAATTTCTGTATCAGTTCTTCCTGATACTGTATGTATGTGTACTACTTGTCCTTCTCCTCCTCTCGTCCCAGTCCTTTTGCCTGTTGTGCTGTAAGCATCTGATACGTATCTATCTTAAGAGTCAAATAAAAACTGTATTTTACCATCATCAGTTGTAAGGTTCTCAGATTGGGTATGTGTAAAGGGGAATGGTTGGGACAGGTGGAAGGAGGGATGTCCCCTCATTTTGCTCTCATGTTCCCTTGAGCACCTCCCACACTTCAGAATTTATTCTTTCTCTTAAGTGTCTGGGAAAGAAGTGATAAAAATGAGTAGCAGTGACTTGTTTTGAAAAGCTTTCTTAATATTTGCAGTCTTGGGGGGTATTAGGTCTTTGTAGTCACTAAGTTCTATTTGTAAACCATAATGTATTTGCACAGTGTATAGACGTGTGGTGTTCTGAGTACATTTTTGAAATGTTTCTTTCATTTACTAGCTAGCTGTGTTAAAAATACCCAAGATAAGTCATAAGAAATAAAAGAAATAGGATTTCTTTGCCCAAGTCTCAAAAATAAATATAATGCTGTTTTTTTTTATATTAATAGCTCTGCTACTATAGTTAAGTAATTTGAATTTTTGAATAAGTAAGAATATAGATTTCTTCTTTTTAGGTCTCTAATGGAATAAAGCATGAGTTCTTTAACATCATGGAAATTTTGGGAGAATATTATTAAAAATAATCAGTTGTGCATAGAATTTATCAGTAAAGAAATAAAAGCTTTTCTTATTCTGTATTTGAGAGGATGATAAAAATCCACGTTTTTCTGCCAAAAAAATCATTAAACATGTCTCTATGACAATAACTTTCAGATAATCTTTAATGGAATTTCAGTAAGTTCCATCTCTATCAGCAACAGGAATATTTTTAGAGTTGAAAAAGCAGAGTATGCTTAGGCATATTTTTCAGACTACAATTAATTTTAATATGTATTTAGGTAACTTATACCTTGTTTCAAGACACTGGTTTGTTTGAAATTTTCAAAATCCCAGCCCAAGAATTCATGAATTACTTCCGTGCACTAGAAAATGGCTACCGAGATATTCCCTGTAAGTACTATCCAATTACATATGGTTTTCTTTTATATTAGTGTATCATCTCCTTTAGTGTGTGTATTAGTCTAATGTTTAATACAGAGGTAGACAATGTCTGAGCTTAGTATATTTTTAATTAGTACATTTGTCAGAATTTAAAACTGATTTAATGAATTGCAGCAAAAAATTGGTGGACTCCAAAATTGAATTTGTTAATATGTAGGTTGAATATAATCTCAAAGAATTTGAATGAGTAGGTGAATCAAACGTACTAAAGTCAGTGGGAGAATTTTTGTTGATTCAACAGAAATTTGGTTTAGGCCCGTAATAGAATAATAAGAAAATATAGAATTTTGATAGTAATTATTCATCTTGCTGTTTAGGGCAGCCAAATCTATTGGAAAACAAAACAAAACAAAAACCACCCCCCCCCATCCCATTTCACAGATGTTTGCACAAACCCAGATGCTTGTAGGTATCAGATTGGAAGCAATGCTAGTGGCTCACCATCACTGATTTAAAAGGCTACTTAATCCCTTCCTGACTCTCAGGCAAGATGAAGTATGCTTAGATGATGTTTGATGTTTATCTAACTTGTTTCTTAAAAACGTTCAGTGATATAGCCTCTACTAACAATTTACATTCAATTTTTCCTTTGTATTTAATCAGAATCTCCCTTATAATAAATTTGGTACATTATATTTCTTATTTTTTCTGTTTGTTCCTTTTGATTATATTTCAGATAATATTTTTGATTATATTTTGACAATTTTCAGATCACAATCGTATACATGCCACAGATGTTCTTCATGCAGTTTGGTATCTGACAACACGGCCCATTCCTGGATTTCAGCAAATTCATAATGAGCATATAGTAGAAAGTGATATGGGTATGTATTCACATAGGTTATTGTTTTCTTTTGCTCTAAGAATGTTTAAGTGAAACTACAATAGGTAAACCAAATTACTCTGGAAGAAAATATCTTATTATTCTTATCACTCAAATATTTTTTTGTATTTTAATATACAGCAGTAGAAGTATCACAATGTTAGTACACACCATTCAGAAATATCATGCAGTAGGTTTTTAGAAAAATTATTAGATGAGTAGGGGTTAGTTTGTTAGCCGAGAATATAGATTCACTTAATAAATTTTCTGTGCTGAATGAAACCTCTGTATACTGCTACAGTCAGCATATTTTTAGCATTTGAAATACACTAGACTAATATTTCTTAACTTTATTGGGAAATTAAATAGACCAAAGAAAAAAATACTAAAGTCAAAGTATTTAACTTAATTGAAGTTCTCCTTAATGGTTTTAGTGTAAAAATGAGTATTTCAGAATTCTGTATTAGGTATCACACGCAGACATTCAGGCATTGAAGTGACTACCCTAACAATAACTGCATAAAAGCATCCCTCAAAGAGAAATACGGACTTGAAATTCAAATTTTGTATGACATTAGTTCTAATGAAGCTTGCTTTTGTGTTGTATGTGACTTCATGGAATTAACTATTTTAGCTTTGTATTTTTTACTAAAATATATACTGTAAGTAAAGTACAATTATTCTGAAGATACACTTTTATACTAAAATGTATGCATTTAAGAAAAATAAAATGAGGAAATCAAGCACTCTCCAAGAACTCTGTTTTATATGTGCAGTAAAAAAAGACAAGATGCAAGTCATGCGACTTTTAAAGGGCTGTGATTCTAAGAAATAATTTGTGAACTGTACAGAACATCATACAGTATATGTTATTTCTTCCTTACTAATTAGCCCCTCTGCTGTCACCTTTCTTTTTTTTCAAGTTTGTCCATATCCACTGATTGCACCCTATTGCATTTTCTTTCTCTAAGTGTTAAAAGGGTTGTGACTGGAAACTTGATTGGAGGAAAGAAAAATAATAAAAATCCTTTTGCTTCCCTTTACAAAAAAGTAAAATTAAAATAAGAAATTATACTCTTATTGCTTTGGAACTCTTCCAGTATAAAAGTTACTAGGATTTTTAATCCTCGCTTATTCTATTAAGGCAAAAGAGCCCCTTTTTATTATGCAGTGACAAAATATGTACTGTTGCTTTTTTTTTTTTTTTAAAAGTAGTCACTTTATCCAGGTGAAAGAGGAGGATAAAACTGTGAATCTCCTTGTCACGCAAGTATTTCTAACTTAATGGGTTTAGTTGCTTTTACAGTAGTTTCCACTGTCCCCCGAGCTTTTCCTATAGGTCTGCAAGTTCAAGAAATGGGCAAATTATAGAAATACTAAGGGATATGCTAACTGATCCTTTCTTGGCCTTATTGAGGTTGGAGAGAAACTGTAGAATGCTCTTTTTTTAGTGCTGCCATTTTAAGAAGGGAGTGAAATTCCAGGTCTGCGTAACAGCAGGAGTTCTTTCGCAGCATGACAGTAAGGAGTTGGCAAAGAAATGACAGAGTAACATTAACAGTAATATGTAACCATTGGTATCCATGTGGATTTTCCAAGATCTGTAGTTTGGACTCTGAGAGGTATATTTTTGTTAGTTTTTCTCCTTCTTTTCATTCTTCCCCATGGAACAAATACCTACAAGTGCATTTTAATAATGAAAAGCTTAGATTGTTATGGTTGCTTTCTAATCTAAATGACATCTCTACTACAATCAAAAGACACAGACTAGATGGCCACTATGCCTTGTTCCACTAGATTGCCTTCTCTGCTTGCTGAAACATTCCTCTAAACCAGCCTTCTGCAGCACGAGTGAACTGTAGCTGCAGAGAGTGACTTCCTCTGTTTTATGTCTTCTAAGGCACTGTACAGTTTCAAGGACCAAAGCAAATCTTTTCTTCCTTCCTCTCTTCTTCTGATGAGGGCAGTAAGTGTGGATACGTGCCCCACACATATTGCCAAAACTGTGAAGTCTACATTTCTTTTTCAAAAATTGTATGGCAAGAGTGAGCGCTGACTGTGGTGAATTAAAAATATTTCTTTCTCCTGGCTATGACTGTTCAAAGCTCTTCTGAAAGTCTCCTTTATTTGTGTGAATGATAATTATCCCTCAGCATTGTAATGGCAAATCTTGTCTGAAAAAAATGGATCCTGAGGTATATCTGTATGTAGTATTAGGTAAAGAATTGGTTTTAGAACAGGAACATTCCACTTTCCAGTTTGGGGACACTTCTTACAGGCTCCACAATGTCCTGTAGGATTTTGCCCACCTTGTGTAATGTCATGAAACAGCTGAAGCTTTTCATGTATTTGTAAGACTGCATCTACCCTTTTTGGACAACACATGTGGCCATGACAAATTTACAACTTACTGGCATTTCAACTTTTCTTCAAAATTGCTGGTTTATCTATGAACAATAGTATGACCTTTTTTTTTTTTTTTAAAGTATAAGTCTTTCTTTGCCAATTATTCAGCTTCACAATTACAAGGATGACTATATTAAGATGATGTTTGCAATGGTATCTGGCTGAGTCATTTAAAATCTATTAAAAATATGAATGAAATAATGCTCTAAAAAAGATTTTATTTTTGTATTTTCAATTTTCTTAGATGAAGCCAGTGGTATTGCCCCTGTTCAAGTCAGCTATATTTCTTCAAAAAGTTGTTCTATTGCTGATGACAGTTATGGTTGTCTGGCATCAAACATTCCTGCTTTGGAATTGATGGCTTTATATGTAGCAGCTGCTATGCACGATTATGATCATCCTGGTCGTACAAATGCTTTTCTAGTGGCTACAAATGCACCTCAGGTAAGAAATTCTTTAATCAGAAAGTTATTTGTCTGTATCTGAAATCAGAATAATGAAAATTTTTCTCTTCTATATGCCTACTGTAGCCTGTTTAGGAACATTTGCCCAACTTAAGAAACAGGGAAATTAATTTGTACTTGACTTGTGTAATACTTTTTTCTTTTTCTGATAAATTCCAATGTGTTTTGTACGTATTGGTTGTGTATGTGTAAAAATAAATTTCAATTTACAAAATTGAAAATAATAATGTAAATCAGTGCAGGTTACAGTAAAAGATTATTCCGTAGAGAGGTGGCCCTAGGACTGCTCTAAGCAGCTAGTTCATGGCTATCTTACATTTTGGGAGTCCTCTGAAATCATAGTGGTATCTGCAATTACGTTAAAACACAGGTTCCTCTAATAGTCCAATTAACTGCATTGCCTAATCTCTGTATTTCAAATTAGTCCTTTATGGTAAATAGCCATTACTTTAAGGGAAATTGAGTAACATAAGAAGAAATCAGCATGGCATCCTTGCTTTTAGCTCCCATATTCAACTTTGTTGTTAGAACAGAGACTAGAAAGAAAGGAGATGCTATGCTCTTCAGGGTCTAAAAGGCTAAGACAAAAGAGGTAAAGGAGCGTAAAGCTAAGATAGCAGATAGGAGAAAAAAAAAAAGGTGGGGCAGGGAAGAATTGGAACGAAAAGCACTGAAGAAAAGATGCCTAAACTGCATGGCGAAATATTTTTATCTAAAGAGTGGAATATTATCTGAGGAAGAATACTTGTGATGGCTATTTTGACCTCTCTTAATAAGTTAGAGATAAGAAGCTAAAATAATAATGACAACATCAACAACAACAAAAATAATAATAGTAAATCAGAAACCAATACAACTTGTCAGGAGATGGAGACTTTAAAAGTGAACATTCTAGTCAGTTTTCAACAATTCCTCATTGCAAAAAAAGTTTAGGATATAAGCAGTTATGTATTTCTGCTGAAAACAGTATACAAGGAAGAATAAAAACAAACACAGACATTCATCTCCAATTTTCAAAAATATACACATTCATTTTGTTAATGATCTGTTCCTTTCCTCAAAACATAAAGATTATTTTTACAGTTTTCCAAAGAATTTTTTTCAGGTCCTATTTTATCTGTATTCAATTAATTATTTTTTAGGATGTTTTGTATAAACATGGGAGTTGTGAGTAAAATTTACTACTGTTTTACTATTTTAGTTAACTCACTTGCAGTTAAAATGTATTCATCAGTGTTAAACATAGCACACTGAAAACTAGCGATACTCCACACCATTTCACATTAACCACAGTTCTTGGAGTCCTTTTTTGTGTTTTTTTTAAACAATACTGGAATTAAGAGGAATTAAAAGCATATGCTTAGATCTGGGATTTGGTTTGGGTTTTTTTGTTTGTGTGTTGTGGGTTTTTTTTATTATGTCAGAGTGTGTGCTTTACACATATGGCCAAGAGTGCAAAGTCTACATTTTAAGTGGTTTGTGTATGTGTGCCTGCAGTGTGAATGTAGATGTCACTAAGACATCATTAAGGAATTTTAAGGAAAGAAAAAACTTTGCTAATTGTTTGTGGTTTTTTTTTCTCATCTGCCATTTTTGTTTCACTTTAACCCTTAAAACTAGAAGGCAAAACGTAATTTCCAATAGTTGTTTTTTTTTTTTTAAATTAAGACTTGTTTCTGACTAGTCCCTAAGCTTCAGAATGTTTAATTATAATTTTAAGTCTTTACTCTGTCATTTATGATTCTCTCTTATTTTATTTTTTACTTTTTATTGGTAGGCTGTTCTCTACAATGACAGATCAGTCTTAGAAAATCACCATGCTGCTTCTGCCTGGAATCTTTTCTTATCACGACCAGAATACAACTTTTTATCAAATCTTGATCATGTAGAATTCAAGCGTTTTCGTTTCTTAGTGATTGAAGCAATCCTTGCCACTGATCTCAAGAAGCATTTTGATTTTCTTGCAGAATTTAATGCCAAGGTTTGTTACTTTTTAGTGTCTGCACTGAGCTGCTCATGATATACTGATGTTAGTGTTGCTATTCAGTAGTTGTTTGTATTAATAACTTGCATTTAATGTTTTATATTATTTAAATTTAAGTTACTAAAAAATGCAAATAGAGTATTTCCTTTGTACAAACCAATTGTACATTGTTTTGTAGATTGCCTAATAAGCCTAGTAGATGTGAGACGTCAATCATATCTCACATTTCCATCTTCTGAGAGATAGTAAATGACTTTTTTTTTCTTTTAACTATATAAGACCAAAAAAAAACCATAGAAAAATTAATGCAAGTGTTTGTTCTGTAAAGCCTGGGGGGAAAAAAAAATAAATTGATGAATGGTTTTAACTTAATTTTTAAAAATGTTTGTGCTCAACCCAGGTCAATGATATCAACAGTCATGGTATAGAATGGAGCAATGAAAATGATCGCCTACTGGCCTGTCAAATATGCATCAAACTGGCAGATATTAATGGCCCAGCAAAGGTTAGAGAGCTGCATCTGAAATGGACAGAAGGCATTGTTAATGAGTTTTATGAACAGGTGGGTATGGAAAGTGTAATTTACTTTTTTTTAATGACAGGCAGATGATCAATTCTTTGCGTTACTAAATGTATAACAAAATTAAACATTATTCCTTGTGTTAAATCTTCAGGTAAGGTATTTCCATCTTCTCTCTCTCTGAATACTAAAAATTTATTTTTATAGGTAGCATACTAACATAATCTTCTACTTCCTATCAATTGTGTTAGAAGCTTAAAAACAATCTCCCTGCCAATGTTCACCTTTTTTCAGATATTAGTTTATTTTCTTTTGGTTTTGGTTTGGTTTGGTTTTTTTTTTAGGATGATGCTCATAAACCAAAATAACTTCTTCCATTTTGAGGAGTTAAGTTCACTGGTATGTTTCCAGATCAAAGAATATGTATAGAATCCACAAGACTGGAAATGTATGTTCAGCTAACTCTTAGTGCAAGGACAGAAGATACTTCAAAACTTTCAAAATTAAATATTAAAAATACACATTAGTACCTAACAGTATTAAAATGTAAATAAGATTTTTACAGCAGAACTTTGATAAATAATCCAATCAAGATTAACTGGAAAAAAGTCTGCAAATTTGTTGCCTATTTTTACATTTACAACTTCTGTAAGGCCCCCAAAATGTATTCTACATTTCTACTCTGTTGTTTTTCTGTCGTCAACTTTCTGAGGAGTTAACTATTTACGAGACAACAACCAAGAATTGAAAAATATTTTTTCAAACTAGGAAGGTAAAAGTAAACAACAAAATCACTTGGGAGATTTAAGCAATAGCAATAATAATCTGAAGTGCTTACACATACTGTAAGACCTTAGTATTCTAAGTTGCTCCTTTAGGAAGAACTTTTTCGTAAAACTATCAAGTCCACAGAAATGCTGAGATAAGTGATTAAAACTCAGAATTGTGTATGAGCAACTGTTGAATTTTTTCTTCTCCAATTTATAAAATGGGGAAAAATCCCCAAACGAAACCACTTTATTCTGGATGTTGTACTTCATTTCATTCTTCTATGACTTTTGAGGGAAGCCATTTAGTCTAGCTGATTAGTTTCCCATTTTCTCTGTTCATCAGCTCAGCAATTGAAGTCAAATCTCTGCTTACCCTGAAGCTATCCCTTAAAGGCAGAGGAATAGCAGTTCCAGCAGAAGTCTCCATCTATGCCTAAGGGTATCTCACAGCAAAACTGAATGGAGGATTATGGGCTATGCAAGTCTGAGCCATAATGTGTCTTTATTTTAAATTGGCCTAATTACATTTTCATTCACTTAGTCTATACTATTATTGCCTCTAGTAAAAAGATAAAATCCATGTGATGTTTACTTGGTTCCTTAAAAGTAATCTTTAAAATAAAAAAAGTCAGTTTTGTGAGAAGTTCTGCTAATTTATTTTTTTTCATTTCTTTTTCAGGGTGATGAAGAAGCAAGTCTTGGATTACCTATAAGCCCCTTCATGGATCGTACTTCTCCACAGCTTGCAAAACTGCAAGAATCTTTCATCACTCACATAGTTGGCCCTCTTTGTAATTCCTATAATGCAGCTGGGTTGCTTCCAGGGCAATGGGTTGATGAAGAGGAGGAGGATGCAGAAAGTACTGATGATGATGATGGAGCACAGTTAGAGAGTGATGATGAAGAAATGGAAGATGATCTTATTTTAAGTAAGTTTCTGTATTTAAGTTGGTGCATATGATTGTTATTTAATAGATTCAGATGTAGCAATGATGGTTGAAATTGTATTGTACAAATATTGTAGATTTTGTGATTATGCTGCTTCATAAATTTTACTCTTCTAATAAAATTTTTGTTAATACCAGGAGACTTGCAATTTGAAACAGAAACTCATTGTTATTCTTTGCCATGTCACTATTTAAATATTCTGAATAAGCATCTATGTTTTTTGCTCAAATTTACATCTCTCTTATAACGTGCCATTGGTTTTGTATGTATAAAATACAATTACTTTGAATCTCAAACAATCAAATATGCTTATAATTTTACAGAAGCTCAAAGAAAAAAAGGTAGACGAATATTTTGCCAGCTAATACACCATCTCAGTGAAAATCACAAAATATGGAAGAAAGTGATTGAAGAGGAAGAAAAAAATAAAGCTGAAGGAGCTAAACTGCTGACTGAGATCTCATCTTTACCTCAAGCAGATGAAATTCAGGTTATTGAGGAAGCTGATGAAGAAGATGAGCGACAACTAGGAGAAGACCAGACAGGCTAAGAAAACTTGAGTGGTGTCCAGTATGATGATAGCCTATTTTTTTTTCCCACTGTGCTGACTTTAGCCTGACACAGTTCACATAAAATTGAAAGGCCTTAATACTGTGAGAGGATTCTTTCTACTCTAGTGGAATCCCACTCCTATGCACTTTCGCCACACGGAATATGAAACTTTTTTCAAAGGTTGAGTATTGTATACCCTGATGCAAAGTTCTTTATGCCTTAGTTGGTATAAAATATCCTGATATAATGCTGCCTTGCTGAATATGGAACTCTTATTTTCTTTGAGGTACCTGCCATTTTTAAAAACATTCAGTGACTTCAATTACCAAAGTGTCAAGAACTTTTTGCTAACCAGGAAATGTGGGATGGATCCTAATATTGTCTTGAGTTGTTTATTTCATGTTGTTTTTGAACATGAATAAGAAAAAGTCTGTGCCTATATGAAAACTATGTTACTGTTGCAGTGCAAGCCTGTTGTGGGGTGTCTACTTAGTGCAGTAGTGTGCTTAATGTAGTCATCTCAGAGCAACTGTTCAAGGACTGTGACATAAATGCTGAATTCTGATGTTTCTGGTTTAAAAAAGAAAAAAATCCAGGTGCATCTATTTCTGATGCTTTTTATTATTGTGCATAATCTGATGTTTTATTTTTGCAGAAAATATTTAGGTTTGCAGTGGGTGTTCATGACAATTCATTGAATACAAGGCCATTATCATCTGTTGCCTTGCTGTTTTGTGGTAGAACATTAAAAACCTGTTCAGCTACTTCAATTATTAAGGAATTTTATTCTTTTAGTCATAATGCTATATTTCCTGCCCTTACTCAGGTTCCTGTTTAAAAACAAGTCAACCACATCATAGATTTTTATCTTGCACCGATTTCTGGTATTAAATTTTAAGGAAATAAGATCTTACTTCATTTATTCTTTGTATGTAAAACTTTAGGAAAATTAAAGACCTTTTTTTTTTTTTTTTCACAAAAACCCAAAACAAAAACATAAACTACTGTTTCAAAATGGCTAGTGTATTTTAATGTGCCCCACATCTTTTCTCCCATCACAGACTAGCTTATATTGCCTTCAAGTTTGATGTTCATCCTGAACTATACATATGGAAAGCAGAACTTGAAAACTTCATGTAACGCCTAATAGTAAGATAAACATCACTGTACTATATTACATTTTAGATTGTTGAGTTTTTAAATAAGAAACTTAGACATTCCACACAGATGTATTTTTAGGAACACTACCATTTTAGGTCTAATTTAAAAAACAAAAAAAAAAAGCATAAATTAGGCTACAAGTATGTATGCAAGCCACAAATAAAGCTAGTTTTAAAAGTGCACCTTTTAGTACTAAACATTTATATGCTGTGCAGTTGAATTGAATAAAAACAAATGCACACGTGTGCAAGTTACTAAATATATCTTAGCATATTCGTGTTTACATTTACATCAGTTGACTTGAAAAAAGGTAACATTCTTAAGATAACCTTGTGTAAATTGTATTGCACTATTTTACACAAACAAATTTTTATTCTGCTCTTTGATCGGCCAGTTTAAATAACTGAAAGGAATTCCTCTTTTATTTTCCACTAATAAGCTTTTTGTTGATCCATTTAGAAGACCACTGAGACGTGCTTTTGCTATTTTATATATTCAGTGCCAAATCCCCCTTGCTGCCATTATTACTATCACTGCATTTTTTTGTAACATGAGCAGTGTTAAAAACAGATATTTCTGTCATTAATAAAATGATGCACTATTGAAGCTGGCACTTACTGATCATTCACTTGTATTTCACATTTGTTGTTCATATATTTTCTTAACAGATAATTTGAAGACTACAGAAATTATGCTTGTTTCAGTATGCTGTATTCTCAGCATTTTGTGTTTAGCCTATGTGTTTGTATGTTAAAAAAAATCACGTTAATACTGTTTAGTTTCATTTTGCTTCGACTGAAAAAAGATGCAAATGAGCTTGTCCAAAGTTACTGTTATATTATTTTACATTACAGTTTTCCATTTAGTTTCCTTTAAAAAAATTATATTAAAAACTAATGAAAGAATAAGAAGGTAAAAATAACATTTTATCTTTTACTAAAGCATTGGCAGCATTTATATATGATGACAACTTTGCCCGCAACTTTCTTATCTCAGGTTTCCCTTAAACTCTTTCGAAATACTGACACAATTTTTAAATTCAGAAACAAGTAGCAAACCTCAGTGTTTATAATGCTAATATTTATTTCCAATTAGGTATTTTCAAGTTAACAATAGCTTGCTTCAAAGATATGTTTAATTATGAACGTGTTCAAAATCCACCTAAAATGTCTGTTATTTATGAATATATAATATGTGACTAATTGTTACTCTGAGAGCAACGGGAAAAGAATGTACAAATGTCATCAAAGGTCAGTTCAGGGCATGTTTGCAGAAGTGGATGGAGCTGTAACTGAAGGTGTCTTCATCTTTCAAAAATGGTAATGGAGGGTCATTTGAATGTTGATTGAGCTGTTGTCAACAATAATATATCTCCATATAAGGCATATCACTCTTACTCTGGTAACAACCCACTGAGAAATTACAACCAATTTAAATCTGTGATCAGGCTTCAATTCAAAGCTACCAAGGGATGCTAAGGAACACAGAAAAGCACACAAAAGAACACACTTAAAATACTTCCAAAAGCAACACTCACCACTTCTTTTTTGTCAAGAAGTAGGCCAAATTAGCCTACACTGAAGTTTTTGCTGCTACTAGTAGATATACCTTTTATGGATAATATTCTCAGGTTTAAGTAAAATCTTCAGCCCCATTCTTATCAAGAGTCTCCCATCTCCTCACTGCTTTCTTTTACAATGTATGTTGGATCACTTGTTCCTGTGTAGTCTACTTCTGTATGTACCGTATGCCAAGTTTTCTGTAAGGACCCAATTCCCTCCATGCCTCTGGAGACCTCTGGATGTTATGGTGGTGCTAAACTAGCCAAAATTAACTACTTGGATCCTCCTCCCGTGAGTTCTTCCTCCGTGACAAAGTTAGATGGTGAGCCTAAGAGTCAAAATGAAAGGACTGGTGTAACATTACTTAAGGTAAGTCCAAATTAACAAAGTTCGTGCAAGACCTGATTTGCTCTGTGCATAGAACCGTTTCTTCTCTGTACTACTTGCGTTCAATTAACCACAACCAGTGGCAGGTGAATCAGCAAAAGGAGTTAGCAGAATTCAAGAGCTCGCTTTTAGCTTTGGTGCTTCCTCCTGGGCAGGCATAGTTGAGGCTGGGCTTCTGGTTCCTCTAAAAGTATACACAGAATTTGAGGTAATCCAGTGTGTAGCACTAACATTCACAGGACAGTTCTTTCCCTTTTGTCCAAAAAACATTCAAGAAGGTGTGAGAGGTGCAGAATTGGAAGTGTCTCATAGGCTGGTGAGTGCGAGATCAGGAATCCCAGTCTGAGAGACATGTTTTGGAGTAAAAGGACGGAATTAGCTTAGGTGATGAGAATTAGAAAGGAGGCATAAGGATGGCATACACACACACACAAAAGATACATTCTTATTCAGAAGAGAGACACTGTTTATTGTTTCAAGCCAGTTCATTGTCTTCAGAAGAATACAGAAACAGGATATCTTTGGTAAGTCAGAATGTTTGGATTGTTAGAAATGGAATGAAAATAGAAATGAAAATTAAATTGTACTACTAATAATGGTACAATTATAATAACTTAAGTTGTGATGCAAGTTTAAGAAAATTAATTTTTCTGTGGCCAATAAAGATTAGATGAGAAAAAAAAATATATGAAGTTGATTAAATGAGGTACAAAAAGTATGATCAAGGCAGTGTTTTATTTTGCTTTTTTTCCTCCAGCTTTCTTCAGAATTGTGTTTCTGGACAACATACTTCTTCATGTTTGTGTTAAGGCAAATGAGGTAATGAATTGCTTTCATTTTTGTAATGAAGAATTTTCGATATCTTCTGAAGTAAGCCTTTAACTTTCTGTAAGAATCATACTGCAGATTCTCAGTGATGAAACTGGCAAAAGAATACAACTGTTAACTGGTCCCTATCTGATCTTAATTTAATAGGGCCATAAGCAATTAGTATTTTGTCCTCTGCTAAATAAGAAAGAATAACATGTATTTCAGAGAAAAAAGGAAAGAAAGCTTATCAACTAAGCAGCTATAGGATAAACATTCCAGTGCACTTTGAGTTTCTAGTTGGCAGTGACCCTCCTGGCATAGTGTATATCCCCCACGTCCTTACGGATCCAGCTAATAGATACATAACTCCTAACTGAGCAATCTGTCTCGATGGTTTTGTTGTCCATTTGTTACTCTCTCTAACACATTTCTAGCTTAGACTTGAAATAATACTGCTGGTTAGTCTCATTTCTGTAATTTGCAATACTGTAAAAAAAAAAAAAGAAGTAGAGTAACTAGCAATTGCTTGTTTTGTTAATAATAGTATTAAGCTATAGAAAGTGGTTCCAGTAAAGAAGAAACTGTTTTCCGTTGGTACTGAGATTGAAACATCTGTCCAGAAATTGGCTGACTTTAAATGCTATTGTTGTGATACAGTCAGGATACTGAATAATGGATGCTTAATGTGATTGACACTTATTTGGTCTTATGTGACACTACAGACACCCTTTAAAAAGGGCACAACACAATCAGAAATATTTGACCAGAAGGTTTCTTTTGGAATCTGTACACCGTGAGTCTTCTTTTGGTTTCTGTACTTCGAGATCACAGGTGATAGCAACTGGTGTCTATGATAGGTTCTACTGCGCAGGCTGTATTACCCGGCAGAATGTTACCATCTGTGAAATCTAAGTGAAGAGAGTAAAAATCGTATACAGAGGAGAAACCTTCTGCCTTCTGATTTATCTATGAGGTTTCAGAAAAATAGAAATGTGTAACATTAAACCAATAAAGCCTTTAAATAATGGTGAGAGAGCATAGTGTTTCAAATGATTCCTACCATTCACCTTGTGATTTGTCCATGTTCTAAATATCTTGCCAAAAAACAGGTGATGAGTCACTTCTGACTCATCTCTCCAGATCAGCAGAACCCTTTGCACCTTGAATGAGATCAAAGTCTTTTTTTTTTAATATGCAAGTAAAATGAAAAATACTAATGCTTAGCTTAAAATATAAGTATTATACCAAAAATCCAAAGGGTAAACTTGACATTACTTATTGCACGTGGGGAGCAGACTGCAGGCTTTGTCACCTTTGTCAGTTAGATGTGAAAACTTGCTCCTATATGTGGTCATTCAAATGGACTTAGTATGCCTCTCTTTCTTTTATCATGATGTTCATCCATTTATTAATCTCTGTGGTATTGCCAATTTATCTGAGTCTTATATTAACTAAGCTTTCCCTCAGTCAAAGAAGTGAATGAAGAAGCCCTCCTATTTATCTTTGAGAATGGGTTTGTAATCATTTTGCTCTATTCATCATAAATAAGGCATTACCAAAATACTGTTTCTAATTCCAGATGTCACATCCCAGGAAAAATATCTGTCCATTAGACAGATTGCAGAATTGCAGTACAGACCAGTAAGTCTGACAGACATATGGAAGATGTGGCCTAAAGAGGAGAAAGATAAAATGAATTCAAGAGATTTTTCTGAGTCTAGAGAAAATGAGACTTAAGTATGGTATTCTAAGGTTTTAAATAATAAGGCTGCTTCAAAGAGCAAAGTCATCAGAATAATGCTTTCACTGTTCATAGTGTTTAGGACAAGAAGTAACAGCTTTAGATTCCAAGAAGGAAGATTCAGGCTCAACATGGCTAATTGTATAAGAATTGAGAGAGCTGTGACTCACTGAAATAGATTGCCCTAGAGTATTAAGGAAGTCTTTGAAAAAAAAAAAAAAGTTGGAAAAACAGCTTTCAGAAAAATGTATTACTGGGTCAGATGAGTGAACTGCATAACTTACTGAGATCCTTTGTGGACCTATTTTTTTAAATACTAGGACCAGAGATGAGATCTGATATGGATCACTTTAATTGCCAATAAGTAAATGCGCACAATGATAGAAAATAGTCATATAATAACACTCAAGCAACAGGAATTGGGTGTATCAACCGAATCTCTATTTCAATGAATAGTAAATGCTTTTCATTTACTGAGTATTTAACTGGTAATGCATCTCCCACCAGAAACAGTCTTTTTACTTGTTGAGAGAGAAAGCTAGAATTCTTCTGAAAAAACAGACAAAATTTGAAGCTCAGCCAGAGTTCAGATTCTGTCTAGTTGTCAGCTTATGAATAAATGGAAATGCAGGAGCCAAAATGTTTAAAAAAATTACTGCCTAAAGTTATTTTGCTAAAGCTTATTATATTTTAGATATTTGTCAAGCTATATGGTCCTCTCTAGACCTTAAGAAAGTGCATACTTAAGACATTGGGAGGTGTTAGATGCTTTTGAAGATGATGTAATTAATATACTTACAAAGAGGATTAGTTTAAGCAAGTAGGGATTTTCAGATAAATTTTAGCTCTTAGCACCGATTTTCATCAAGAATGAATTATTCTTACAGTCTCTTCAAATATATAATCATGACACTCATTATGACATGAAGAACTTGAATATTCTATAGACTCTATGTACAATTTGTAATGAAGTAAATGCAATATTAAGGTATGTTGCATTTCCCTCTATACTGTGACAGTTTAGACTGTATATTCTTTGACAGAGAAACAGTATGTCTTTATACAACATAAAGTACAATGGAACAAGATGTGAAGATGCTTTGAAGGGGCTTTAAAAAGCAACTTTTATGCTTCCAGAAAAGAGCAATTAAATTAACTTCCTAACCTATATAGGCACAAGAAGGGTCATAAGCACCTATGTTTTTCCTGGAAAAATTAGGTTTATAAAATTCTGCTGTGGTGCATGTTCACCAGCATTATTATTTTAAGGGAGCTTATTGTGCAAGTTGAAGAGAACCAAAAGGGCATTTGGACTCTTGAAACAAGGATGCGTGTGGAGAAAGGAAACTTAATTACCTGAGAATAACTGGAATTAAGATGTGTTATCCATAGTGATTCTATTACCTAACTTTCATTAGCCAAGGACCTGAACAACAATTGAGCCATCCTTTATTCCCTCATTTTAGTGAGTGTATAAGAGTGTCCATGGAGCGTACAGCGTGGACCCTGTTGTCTAGATGCTAATGGTGGGACTAATGTGGGTAAGCATCCTAACAAATTAACTGTAACATAAAAAGCTCATATTTTTTTATATGTAATATTTTTTCATGCTTCTGATAAGTCATAGTTTATACAAATTAAAACTATTTCTTTTAAGATTTCTAGTATTAGCGTAGAAAAGGAAGTCAGCACTTGAAACCAGCAAGGGAATAAATAGAAAGTATATTGTTTTCTGGTATCTTACTATAGGCTGGTATATATCACATGTAAAATTTTAGGCAAGCAGCCATCTGCTGCGGTAATAGTAAACTATTGGATTAGATTGCACATTCCTGATATGCTCCATTATTTTAATGGATTTAATCTATTTGGAATATTACTTATTCAGAAGAATGTAACAAACGTAATGTCTCCTGAAGTCTGGCACTCTTCCTAAGAAATGACCACTCTGAGTATGGGTTCTGCCCAATTCTAATCACATTGACATCTAGATAGTTGACAGCCTTCAAAAATATCTAAAGGGATAATCTAGAAATGGAAGAATCTGCTGATCCTCAAATTGTATTGTATGAAAGGACAGAATACGGCATAATATTTCCAGAACTGAAGTTTAATTTGATCTTGATTAGAAAAAGGGTTTGAATTATGAGGCCCAATGCCAAAAAACCACCTCAGACATCTAGCCGCTATGAAAAAGCATGTCTGTACCTTCACAGACCAATTTATACTGAGACTTTACCTTTCAAACTGTTACTGAATAGTCCACTGTACTTGGCTGTGTTATCTTGTGTTTTCATCATTCCACCTATCTCACCCAAAGATAAATTCTGACCTGGCATCTTCACACTTATGATTTTTTTCCCCCCTGTTTATCCTTAATCCTTATATTTTCCTATTCAATGCATTGTTGCAAAGTTTACATAATCTTATTTTCACACCTTTTTCAAAGTGATTTGATTATCTTTTATGGTGTTTTCTCAGAACTTGTTACTTTTCAGCTGAATATGCTATCTTAACAACATAATCTGCCTCATCTACTTGCTAGCGCTCATACAAACCACTAGGCTCAATTCAGGCTAAAAAAATGCAGATTAATAGTTTATTTTCACTATTGAGACAGCCTGAATCAGAATTAGATTCAGAATCTAATGGTGTAGCAGAACAACATACTAAATCAAGAAAAGAGCTGCTTGCTATGTGAGCTGAGGCTGCTTTAACACTTGAACAGCTAGCAGAGGTTTGGAGTTCAGAGAGAATAGTAAATTTTGTAAGCTGATGATTGAGACAGGAGGGACTACTGTAAACTCGTGTAGTTTACATCTTATGCTGAAGACAGTGCAAATTAGAACCAGAGCACAGAAGAAAGGTCTGGTAACTGATTTTAAAATTTCTGTAACAATCCAGAAATAACTATTCTCGCTGCTAGTTATATACCTGATTCTTCATCTAAAGCTGGTCAAAGTATTCACCTTGTTCCTAGTTTAAAGATACTTCACCTTGACTTCTATTTATATTCTTGTCTACTTACTGAAAAGATCTTTTATCAACCTGTTGTTCTCTGTTTAGATAGCTGTAGACTGTAATGAAGTCACTTAATCATGTGTTTGGCAAACCAAGCAAATGAATTGTCTTGACTGTGTCACTAGCCAGTGTGTTCTACAGTACATTTCTGTGGTGTAAATTCTGGAGACATGCTTGAGCCTCCAACTGATCCAAAAACTTTCTAACAGTGCCAGTGTGTCACCAAGTCTGAAATAATAAATCGTTCTGAAATGGAAGCATATTAGCTTGGACATGGTGCTGCCCTTATATGATCACATACTATTTGGTCAGCTCATAAATCAGTAGAAGTACCTTGCAACAATCCAGAATATATAGTATAAACATGTTCTTAGTCATTTTTACAGTTTTATAGGAACACTACCAGTATTTTTTAAATGCTCCTTCAGTTATAGACAACAGAACAGGACACAGTATTCAAGGAATGCTTGTGCCAGCACCAAATACATATATAGCTTCTGTATCTGTCAATGGTTGGACTCAATGACCTTAAAGGTCTTTTCCAACCTAAATGATTCTATAATTCTATGATTCTATCCTCACTCAATATTCTGTCAACACAAGTCAACACTATGAATCCCAATCTCTTTCAGAATTACAGCTTTTCAATATAGATTTCCCTCATCCTATGCCTGTTTTCTGTGTCATTGGCTCATAGACATGACTTTATATTTGGACGCGTCCAAAAAGGCCAGAGTCCAGAAGGAAAGACCTTCCTTCTATTGACATTGGATCTGGCCCACAGGAGGTCAAAAACATATTTTGTGAAATTAATAGATTGTAGTGTGAGTGTATGAAATAAATGTAAATCAACTGAATTCTTTTCAGAATTACAATTTTATAACTTCTGCAACATTGCTAGAAAATAGAGTGATCTTGTATTGGAAACTTAGCTGCACAATGATGATGCTTAAGAAGAGATCACCAGAACAAATGCAGAAAGATCCATGGCTTCACCTCAAGCTCTGTTTGAGTCTAGTTATGGGCAAGGAACATTGGAGAGAGATGCTGAATACCACTGAACAGGGACTATTTTAAATTCCTGCAGCATAAAGTCAGGGCACAACAAATCATCCTGTGCAGTCCCTGTGGTGACAGCTATCCTCAACAAAATACCTGAAAATTTACCAGCTGTTGTCCAGCCACCTGCAGGCTAAAGGTGGCATTGCCATGGATCTGCAGGGCTGTTTAAGCAAGGTCCCTCAGCTAATGCCAGATCCTGGTCCCACATAACCTAAATTATTCTGCGTCTACAGAGAGCATATTCACTTTGCTCTCTTTAAAGATTTCTAGGGCTCCTGGGCACCGCATTTCCCTTTACTCATAATACAATGGCATATCCTCGTAGTAGAAGGAACTACTGGTTTTGCACAATGAAAAGCCAATTTTCCTTGCAGGTTCAGTTCACGTTTCCTGCAGTGATACTCAAACCGTGGACAAGGGACATCATGTCTTCCAGGCATATTTTAGCTCTTAAGTCACTACAGATCTTGAACATGAGTGAGTTTTGCTCCATTCCAACCCTGATTCTGTACGGAATTAAAAATGACCACGGTTCTATGATACACTTAGTTTAAGGATGAAAGAAGCAGGCTCTTTGCAAATTCCACTCTGAAACAGCACTTTGGCTGCTACAGATACAGTGATTTCTGGTACTTAGAAAAATCCTGCCAATTCAATCCAGAAATGCCATCAAAAGAACTGTAATTATTTTTCCAGATAAACCACTCATGCTTCATAATGATTTGTAAATAATCGCAAAAATTAGAACACATCGTCTTTTTACTTTCAATCTACTCTTTTCTTCCCTATTTGTAATTTTTCTCTTTATTTAACTTTCTCTCATTTTCCAGATGATATGACCAATTCTCTGGACAGCTATTAGTTCCCAGTTAAAACATTACACAATTGACAGTGTGTACATAACATTAAAATACATGCTATATCATAAACACCAGGTATAATCGTCTCCTTTTTCCCTGTTTCTATTTTATCATTCCCTTATTAAGAGAAGTTGAGATCTAAGACATGAGAGATTGTTCATTGAAAAAATACGTAGCTACATCCTGGCATATAGTCCAAGTTAGCTGAACTATTTCTAGTATGTACTGGCAAACAAAAAAGAATTAATTATTATGATTCTCTAGGTCTTTCTCTCACAACATATTCTGGATACATATAAAGAATATATCACAGTAAATTCAAACTATTTACTTTCAGAGAAGCAGTAACATTTCTTGAACTTTTATGAAATCTCACTTTGTATAGTTTATTTCTGAAGGCATAAATTAATGAAACTTCCTGCATTTACTAGGTTCACGCTAAGCGTATGCCCACCAGTATCACAGAAACCGGTGGAAGTTCAGGAAATTAAGTGCTAAAGAGTAAGATTTTCTTCAGCATTCTTTCAGTGTCATATATGACATGCTTGTAGTGTTCCCTTTTTCAGTTTCTGGGGATGCTGGCATGGCCAAGGTTAACCTAAAAACTTAAGTTTAAGGATAGAGTTTTAGAAAGGAGGGTTTAAGATACTATGGTGGTACTGACTGCAGCTCTTGCAACAGTGTTAAGAAGGGAATCTCCTGCTGGATAGCAAGATGTGTTGCCCTGGGCCTGGACTTAAGGCTAGGAGTAGATACAGGAGTAGATTCTGTCTGAGAAATAGGGCAGAAAGCACTCATTCTCATGGTACAGAAATGGCACGACAGAGCAAAGGCACAGAACTACTTCTACAGTTTCTGATTTAAAGCAAGTATACAAAACCAGAGCCAAGATGGAGAAAATACATGTAGGAGAAACATGCAGCAGCTCATAACATTCCTACTAGTATTATACTGTAGTTGGCTGTGGAGACCTTTGAATGGGATATAGTAAACTAATACATTGGTGAGTTGACTATATTCTCCTCCAATTAGCAGAATTTCTGTGATTATACTCAGAAAAGATGACTAGTTATTGCTCAAGGAGAAATTAATTAAGTAAAGAATATAAAATCAAGTCTTAATCCTAAAATTCCTGTTTCTTAGGAAAGACTGCTGAATGTAGCCTGCATTTACAAATACTGAACAAGACCGAAAAATAGCATAAAGAACATTGCAATAATCTCACAGGAAAAGAAAAAAGCCAAAGTGGATTTTTCCTGGACAAACTAGAAAAAAAGAACGATTCAAAACTGTACATGGATTGAGAGCAGCAAAGGCAAGCCAAATATGCATTTTTAGCTATATTTACAGCAAAAAGTCCTTCACTGCTTTTAGGAACAGCAGTGGAGTTACAGAGAAGGTACATGGAAGTTTCTTCTTGTGATTGTGATACACCTGTATGTGGAAAAAGTGCTTCCAGTTCAAGCTATCATCGTGAATTCAAAGAGCTAACTCTGCAAAAGACAAAAATGAGAAAACTCTAAATACAGGAGGGAATAAAACTTGAGCGCAATAAATGGCGAAAACAAAAGCGCAATAAATGCCATTAGTATACAGAAACAGAGAGGTTACAACTTAAATTTCAAGAAATCTTTCCATCAGTTTCTGGACACATTGCTTTAATCCAAAACATTAGGACATTTAAAGCCAGATAGGAAAAACTTCTGCAAATGGGAACAATCTTACCTCAACACATTACTTAATGCCTTTTTTCATCCTTAAATTCTACAACCAGAAAAAAGATACACTAGTTAATATACTAACCTTTAATCCCAAACCAATGTTAAATAGCAGCCAGCTATGCCAGATATTTCAGCTGTAGAAAACTCTCACCAGGAAATTCTGAACATCTAGCTGGCTACTGATGTTCATTACTAATCAATCTTGATACCATAGAGAAATTCCGGAGGACTGGAAAAAACCTTTATGATGTCATTATTTCAAATTATTAAATTGGATCATTAGGATAATTCTAAGTCAGAGGGAAAATAATGAAAAAGTTGATGCAGAGTGAAACTTGTAAATATAACTAATATTGATATAGTTTTATAGAAAAGACAGTTTGTCAAATGTATTTGATTGCTAAAACGAGACCATAACTTGGCAGATATTGGTAAAAGTTTGGACTGATATTCTGAGGCTTTTTATAAGGCGTTTTGATTTAGAAACCAGAATGACATATAATCAATATGGTTCTCATTAAATGGATTAAAGACTAGCCAGGAATTAATCTCAAAATACCTCAGCAAAAGGGAATTATCACTGGCCAGCTGCATTTTGAGCGTAGCCCCTGCAAAGAACTGGTTCTTGATTATTTTTTTTTTTTAATCCTCCCCCCACTTCAGTTAGGATTATTTGAATCATGTTTTAACCGAAGGATGTCCTAGAGTTCTTGCAACCTAGAAAGCGAGCCTAGATACTAACAAAACTCTGTCTGTTTTACCTAAGAGCACAGGGAGGGATATAGGAAGAATTACCATGAGTCCAGAACTGTAGCACTGAACTTTTCTGTTTGGTACTGCTTCATACTGAAAGCACCTAAATTCGGTGGGTTCCACAATTTTTACTTAATCATTTCACAAGCACCCAACATCTACGTATGCAGGTATCCAGAAAAGCCTCAATTTTGACTCCTAAGCCCCACTGTTTGCCAGTATCTTAGGAGTGGTTTATTTTTAGCTTTCATGGTGTGCCCAATGCACAGCAGTCAGGCTTACCTCCTTCCTCTCCTTTTCGAATCTTAAAACTTCTCTACAGAAAGGCAGTTATTCAGCAAGAGGAACAGCCTGCCCACTCTCTTCAGTGCACCAGTAACATATGTTTGAGATGCTTTCTGTGGGATATGTAAGTAATTTAACCTGGACCTGCTGCATCTTAAGTCAATAGGCTATTACAGAAGTGGACTGGTATTAGCTCTGTCTGATCCTTCTCGTTTGCTATTTCAAAAGAAAGGAAGTATTTCTGCTTAGTATAAACTGGAAACATCAGGTCAGCAGAAAAACACCAATTCTGGCCTTTGAGCTTTCCTGCAGCTCCAAGTTGAAGCATAAGCTCTATAAAGAGCAAGGTCTAACATGCAGCCCTGTCCTTAAAAAGCCTCTTGCTCAGTGTGTGTTTTGTTCTGAACCCTATTCTGAGGCCCTACTTCTCCCCAGGTGGTGGGGACTGAACCTACCATATTTAAAGTATCAGGTTTTCCTGTAGAGCCTGCATGCATAAATCTTTATTTACCAATAACCATAAGCCAACAGCTGTCAAGAATAAAAAATGAAGCCAGCAGAAGTCAAGAGCAGCTGTTATGCCTAAAACTTGTGCTTAAAATCCATTGAAAATCTGTTTCTCCCCACCATTTTCCACTCCCCCTCCCAAAAAGGTCTCTTCTCTGGTCAGACTCATGAGTAGTTTATTTTCTTGACTCGTTGCATGTGACTCTGGTAACACAAACAGTGTTTTTTCCAGACTACTTAGGCAGAGATCAATTATTACATAATGCTTTGCGCTGGGAGGCAATGGCGGACTTGTGTCTGGAAATGCAATAAACCGGCAAAAAAGACTGCTGTAATTGTCAGGAGTATGGCAAAAATTGAACACTTCATATATGTTACTAAATAAGAAGCAAGATCTTAAAAGTGAATTCACACAGTTATCTGATTCACTAGAAAATTATGACCAACTGTGAAGATAGGGCGAGGAGAAAGAAGGATTAAAATGCTTTAATAGATAATTTATTTGTCAAGGCTGGAAAAGATAGTTTATTCTGAGTTACAGAAACTTAAATAGGTATCTTTTAAAACCTTTTTAGCTATGTAAATGTAATGGAGAATTATAAAGAACCGCTTAGCTGGAATAATGTAAATGAGATTTCCATGGATGAATCTGAGTATAAACATTTTTAGCCATATTCTCCATGCTTACAAAAATATCCTCTCAAAGTAAAATGGCTTGCTAAGTAATTAAATATTTAAAAGCTGAATCAGGAGTTAGTCAAAACAGACTTCTGGAGTGAAAACATCAACTTCAAACACAGGATGTGTTTCACATCCTGTGGGGTTTTTTTTGTGAAAACCAAGTTATTAACTTGTGCACAAATAGTCAGAATTTATCTGCACGTCTTTTAAATTTTTGTTCTTCTGACACATTTCTAAATGAACACATTTAGAAATAGAAGGCAAAGTGGATCCTCAGCTGCGCTTGGACCATTGTGCTCCCCCTGACAATCTAGGCCCTTCTCTTCACCGTCTTTCTGCACAGATGAGGTATGGCTGTGGTTGTAATGTCATGCCTAATCTTGGTTTGAGATCTGGAATCACGCCATGAGGAAAACACAGGTGAAATCGTTGTAGTAATGAAGTGAAAAACAAAAACATTTCCATTCGAGCTAGTTGTTCTCCAAGACAATGTCTTCTTCCTGGATTGAAAAGAAGGTTTTGAAAAGACTTCAAATGTGTTCAATTACATTTTCACTCTTATTATGAATAGGAATGGTCATTTCCGTGTTCTAAGAGGAGCTGTATGAGCTTGGTAGTATTCTGTAAGAGAGGACAGGTGATAATTTACAGCAAGAAACAGATTT
The DNA here is from genome assembly GCF_030936135.1 of Gavia stellata. NCBI lineage: Eukaryota > Metazoa > Chordata > Aves > Gaviiformes > Gaviidae > Gavia > Gavia stellata. The sequence goes on from NC_082610.1 coordinate 14,497,738, forward strand.
TAGAGAATTTGTTCCTCTCACTAGACAAATGCCATTGTAACTAATTCTGTCAAATTTATTTAGATAAGCTATTAGCTACTTTATCTTGTCTTGAAATGCCAATCTAGACAGAAGATGTCTTAAAAAAATGATACTGTGAATTTCAGCTTTTGTCCCCTACTATCTTCTTAATTTCATCTACTGCCAGTCATTATTACCTGGAAATTATTATAACTCGGTAAGTAGAAAGACATGAAACAGGTTTGGATAATGCATTTAAATATTAGTTCCCATTCCGTGTATGACTAGTTACAGGGAGTAAATGCGGAAGACACAGATGAATGGATAACATCTGGAACTGGTAAGGTCAACCAGGCAAAGCGAAATGTAACAGAATACACAACAAGGGTGGACTTCATCAAATCTTAACTTTGGCCATTTAGATGTTGTGCATCTATTCCAAGGGAATTGTTTTGTCTCCTTGTATTTTTTGGAGAAAGAGTATCCCAGATAAGTAAACTAAGCCAGCCACTACACAAGGCTATGCCTTTCTGTGGGCTGCAGAGGTAGCTCTGGCAGTTAGCTTATACGGAACGTCAATTTTTTTATGTTGATAATCATATGTAAGGTTAACTATCCACTCTTACAGGCATCAAAAGACAAATCCATAATAATTTAGGACTGCCAGAATATTTCCTCAGGACAGAATGCAGTGCTATATGCTGACCCCCAAGCTACTTCTGAATAAAGTCTGCAGTTTCTGGTGCTGATCTAAGTGCTGAAATTTGAAAGCTGGTTGTATAAATCACCTGTATGTAATGACTTTAGCAGCAAATGACTGTGAATGGTGAAACGAGTAACACTTACGTACTGCAATGATATAAAATGTATAGGCTCCTCAGATAAGAAGATATCGTGCTGTCTTTTTTGTTAGTTCATATATAATAATGAGCTCATCTATATAGAAGAGATTATGCTAAAATGTGTTACGTCCAGAGTGCACCATATTGAATATCTTTAAAATAGCTGTTTCATCAGAACTGTGGATATTTTATATCATTCTGTCCATTGCTGATTTACTGCCATTACTTATATGTTATACATCTCTAGATTTATGAAAAGGAACAGTGGAAGGAATCACTCTTACCTAGTGAAAAAGGAATAAATGCATCTTTCTTGACAAACTGCCCGCTGCTGTCCAAAAATCTCTCGGGAAAAAACACTTCTGGATTGCTCCAGTATTTTTCATCAAAATGAACGGAGTAGAGGTTTGTAATGACCGTAGTGCCTTCAGGAATAGAGTAACCACGCACAACAGTATCTTTGGAAGTTGCGTGAAAAATACCTAGTGGAGCTATATTACAGAATCTTAGAACTTCATGTAGAACAGCCTCAGTGTATGGCATTTTGCATTTCTCTTCTAAGGCAGGCATTTTGTTTGGGCCAATGACTAAATCGATTTCTTTTTGAACTTGCCCTGTTAGGAACAGGAATAAAAGTTGATGTTTATTGTGCAATATCCTTTATTTTTTAATTTAAGCTACAAAATATATCGTTTTAAAAGGATACTGAAACATAAAATATCTTATATAAAATATAATAGCTTATAAGCTTTTAAATTTAGACTCTATATTCCTTATCCTGATAGTAGGAACCAGCGTATATACTAGTAATCTTCACTTCGAAAGCAATTATACTCAGTAAAATCATGTTTTAACATACTTTTCTTTGCTTGTATACATTTTTATTTTTGGAGCTCTTCAAAACTAAAGAAACAAGCAAAAGACTGCAAAGATAAAGTACATTAAATACTTGAGTGAACACAGATAACACTGAAATTAGCCACTTGAACTTTCCCTTGTCTAATTCTGCTATGATTCTTTAGAATTGTCACTGTGTAATATCATTCACTCTTAAACTGAAAATATCTGATACAAACCAGTGAGATTTCAGAGGGACAGGAGTCTGAATTTAACTGAAAAGGAACAAATTCAATCACTGGGGTTTTTAAGCTATTTTTAAAATTAAGCTCACAGGTTATTTAAATAATTTCAAAGGCATTCAAACTGCCTCTTCTTTTTTTTGATACACTTTGTTGAAACTGCCGAACAGCTCCTAACTAAAACAAAGTTGGACTTTCATTATTGGTTCCACGCGAATTATAAAAATCTGGGCAATGGCAGAAAATTTCCACCAGAATGACCAGGTTTTTCAACCTGAAATCACAACATTTCACATCAAAATAAAGAGGTGAAAAGCAGCTTAGTGAAAATACATTCTGTGATGTAGTGGTGCATCCATCTACGTTATAGCACTTTGACAGAGAAAGTCTAAACAAATGAAAGGTAACAGCGATTTTTATTTTTATCCAGATGAACTGATTTTGAAACCAAGTTCAGAAACTCATTATATCGTAAGATCTGAGATCAGAAGATTATTTTAGGTGAGTGGATCGCTACAAAACTGGCCAATGCATAGGAGACACAAAACTACAATGTTTTCTTGATCTTTATTGAAAAACAGTATTTTGGTCAGATCTTAATAGAGAAGGAATAAGACTGTTCTTGTTTTAAGATATGAATATTGTTTGTGAGCCAGGACAGACTGGTAAGAAACTTTGATTTAAGAGGACCATTTCTGCATTTGGGCTTTTTATAGAACGTAAAGCATAAATATATCCTATTGACTAATTATGGCACTTAATATATTTTTAACTAAAATATGGACAATGTATATATGCATACTAAAACTTAAGTACCTATAAAATCAGAGTCTATTTTTTTCATTTTATTAAATGTTTTTCTTTTTTGGTAGATTTTCTTATTATACTGTGTAAAGCATATAGATGAATCAGTGGAACTCAGAAACATAAAACCAGCATTTAATTTTTTTAAACCCATTTGTTTTAAATCGTCTGAAATGTGCTGACTGGTTAAAAATAACAATTGCAGTTTTAAGCTTCCACAAAAAAATTATTAGCTGTACTTAGTGAGCTGAAGCTACATATTTCTCTTAAGTATGTTCCTCAAAGTTTTTAAAATTAACAACTCAAATCCGGTTAGATCTTGCTTTTAATCCTAGGCTGGAAGAAATTTTTCCCATTTTTTAACTTTTAATGATTTTCCTCATGTTTAACTAATCAATCAACTAACTAAAACAGTTGAGTAAATGAAAATAAGAAAATATGTAAGAGGTTATGGGTCTCAGGAGGTATGTGAGCGAACTTTGATTCTACTTGCTCAGCCAGATATTTTAACCAGCTCAGTGAATATGGGACTTAAAATAATGATAACAGCAGCAACAAAAGAGCTTTGGCATCAACTTCTTTATTTAATCTGAGTGATTTTCACTGTTTATAGCATGTCAGGCCTTGACATGCATTATGATCACATTTTAATTTTCATTTTTTTCAAGTAAAGCTGTATTTACTTTAAATGTAAATATAAAATTTTATCTCTAATTTTAAAATAATAATTGCTTTTGTCCACCAATTTAAATTAAAAATTATTCTAGCTGAGAAAATCAGAAGGTATAGAGTCATGCACCTTCTACCATAAGAAGAAAATATATTCTTTCATACATAAAGGTATCTGGTTCCTATGCAGAACTTCAGATCTCAAGAGCCTTATAGCTACAGTTAGTGTTGTTATGCCCATTCTGAAATGATGATGATGGTGAAATTGATGTTAGAGCAATATTCTTTGGTCAAAGTATCAGTAGTAACTTTCTAAGTTATCTAGGCTGCTCTTTCTCCAAATACTGAAAGTCCCTAGTTGAACTAAATACTGCTAAGGTTTTGATAGGGCAATCAAAGTGGAGGCAGTGAAACAAGAACCGTGACTGTTCAATTCTAAAATCCAAACTTCTACACAAAACGTCTGTGCTGATGTTCCAACATCTACTGCTGTCTTCAGGATGACTGTAACACATATTTTTATTTTTAAATGCTACATTTGTTCTTTCAAAAGTATAAATATACATGTCTATAATACGTAAATCTATTGTGAATTGAGGCACTTAAAGGATTAAAAGAAATTGTACCTAAACTCTTAACCACAACCTAATTTACATTTTTGCTGATGTTTTAACATTTTAATTTAGTTTATTAATTTTGTATTTAACTGCATTTGCTTATTATTTATTAACTACATAGATTAGTACATCTGCCAACCAATATAATGCATCACAACACTAAACTTAGAGATACTTTATTAAAAATATTAAAGCTTCAGAAAAATCTATTCACAAAACAATATGCTAAAATTTTATCATCATACTTGACTTTTGATACCCTCTTCATCTGCATACAAAACAAGCTTTTCACATCCATCCATAGTATATTTGGTAAATGACACAATAGAATAATATATACAAACCTTCCTTTCTGGTTACGATTATGGATCACTGCACCACTTCGAAAAAGCATTTCAAATTTGCAATAGGAAAGTGTATCAGTTCCTCAAAATGTCAAAGTTCTTACCTTGAATGTTTGGATAAAGAGCCATAAATAACACTGCCCATCTTAAAACATTTGTTGTGGTTTCTGTCCCAGCTATGATGAGTTCTCCAACAGAGAAAATTAAGTTTTCTCTTGAATATGTAGATTCTGGATCATTTTCATGGCAATCCATCTCATCTAAATATGCATCTACAAAATGCCGAGGTGACTGGGGCTTCCTATTTTCAGAGACACGTTCAATAAGCTCATGAAGAAAGTCATAGACTTCAGCTGCATTTTTAAACAGCTGCTGGTGTTTCCCAAATGGCAAGATACCAATCCAAGGAAAAGCATTATATAAAAATACAGAAGCACTAGCAGCTAATTCAATATTTTCACTAAAAATCTCAATCATGTGCTGAAATTCAGTATCTTCGTATGTAAAACGTTCTCCAAAAATAATCAAATTAGTAATGTTTGAAACAGCATTTGTTATCAAGTGCTTAAGATCAAATGGTCTGCCTTTGTATGTATCAATGGCATCAAGAAAAAACATAGATTCTTCTGAAATTTTGTGTTCAAAGGACCTTTGACCATATCCAAAAATTCGAAAGGTATTTACAGCTAATTTGCGATGTTCTGTCCATCCTCTGCCATATTTACTGTTCAGTAAGCCTGAAAAAATATTTTGACACAGTATTTTATGCAACGCTTTATTTTTCCCCCATAAGATAATAAATTATTTAACAAGACAAAAAATGAGACAAAAAATTACACACATCTTGTCCAAGAGTGACAATCCTTTCCAAATAATAACTTTAAAGAAGCGTCAAGTATTTTATGATAGGAGATAAAGACGTAGAGAAAACAGCTAAAGCAAATGTTTCATGTGATCACAAACCCATGTATTGGACAAAAATTGGATTTTTATATAAAAGACATTAGCACTTACCTCCCATGTTTGTCAGCTTCTTAAACAAGGGAAGAGACGGTCTATCTGAAAAAATTTCGCTTTGATGAACAAGGCATTCTTTTACAGCATCATAGCCATTCAGTACAATAGCAGATATACCTCCAAGATCAAGACTGAAGATCTTCGGGGCAAAAAAAAAATTATAAAAACTGTAAAATGCTATTACAGCCAAATCTTAAGAACAAATAGTGAAAACAAGTAAAAACAAGCAACAAAAAAGTGAAACAACACTAAACATCAATACAAAATACAGACTTGAATAAACTTCAGTAGGGCATACAGGTAACCAGAGGTGATACAACTGTGGCATTACACAGTAGTCTGTTGTGAGCTAGTTCACTCTGTCAAAAGATAAAGTAAATTAGCCCACGCTACAGTCCGTGCTTTGCTGTGCACCTGAAGTGACCAGCTCTCCAAAGTAAGGAGTGGGGATGCTTTCATATAGTTATTTAAAAAGCGGGAATTTGGTATGACAATGCATATTTTTCAGAAAAAATGTACTGTCCCCTAACATTAGTAGATGTAAGTATACACTTACAAGTACATAATATAACGTAACATTATTAGATGTAAGGTATAGTTTTTATATAGGAACTAGAAATAAAATACATATATTGTCTACTTTCCTAATTTGCTGAGATGATTTCCACAGGAGGGAGGAAAGCTTTACTACTCTATCTGCTCCTCCTCCCTGCCTGAGTAAAGGTAAATTCCAATAGCTTAATTCGGTTAAGGGCACTATGACTGAAGCTATAAGTTCGTATCGCAGAGACTTCCAACATGTCACTTAGTAATGGCAGACACAGAAGTGGTGTCAGTTGTGAGAACAACCAAGCTGCACCCAGTCCTTTCTACCTCTGAAACTGGACACCAGCTTACTTTGCACAGGCTCCCAAAGAACCATCAGCTGATAGAAGTGGGAGCCATGATGACAGCCAACAAATGACAGCATAGCCCAGCTAGTCCCATCTCCTGTTTCCAGAAGTGGTTAGCACTAGATGCTTTGGAGAAAGATGCAATACATCCTGCAGAAGGCACATACAGGATAAACAAAATGAAAATCTTAACCTAAGTTTTAAAAATTAAAACCGAGGCTAAACTCAAGATTGAAATCCTATATCCCTTTCCATACTTTTCTTAGCATTATAAATCTGTGTTTCTACCTATACAAATCCCTAGTTTTTCCTTCATCTCAGAGCTGTTGACCTCCACAATAGGAAATAATGTCAGCCTAATTATACATTCTGTGACAACGGGGTTTTCACTGAAAGGGTGTCAAGCACTGGAACAGGCTGCCCAGGGAAGCGGTTGAGTCACCATCCCTGGAGGTATTTAAAAGATGTGGTGCTTAGAGACACGGTTTAGTGGTGGACTTGGAAGTGCTAGGTTAACGGTTGGACTCGACGATCTTAAGGGTCTTTTCCAACCTAAATGATTCTGTGATTCTATGACTACTTTGTTTTAGCAAACTTGATATTGTCACTGTTATAATGGCTCTTCTTTTCTATGTGACAAGAAGACACTCCCAATATATTTCTACAAACCATTTGTGAGTTTTGTATACTTTGATCACAGCTTATTTATCTTTCTTCCTACGTCATACATAATTTTAAAAAAAATCCTTTTGTTGTATTTTTCCAGAGCCCCCCAAATCTTGACATGCCGCCTTCAAGTTCCCTCAAATTCTGCGGGATCCTTTCTGACAGCAGGTGACTAGAACTACATACAGCATTCCAGGCAAGTAGAAAGCTTAGTTTATTTGATGACACATTTTCCTTCCTATTTCCATTCTATTTGTCCTAGTATTTTGCTTGAAACACATTTACTTTTTTCTATTGCCAAAATGAAGGAAACAAAAGATAATCATATCCTTTTGTTTCTGCCATTTAGCATGCTTTTAATTCATGCACTCTGCTTCGCTGCTTATTCATGACAAAGCTGTGACTTACTCTGTTTCTGCTGTAGGTTTCATAAACAATCTGGACAAAAGCTTTTGACAGGCTTAAGTTCTAGCAACAGTTTTATTTGCTTGTTAGGGGTGTTACATGTAAACACTTCCAGCAGTTGGAAGGGTGTGATTTTCTAGACAAACCATTGTTTGTTGGACACAAAGCTCAGTCCTTCACAGACCGCCAGTAATAATCTTGCTAAGCAGAACACCGCAGGTGTTATACATAGTCTGGAGATGTACAGGCACGCCGCAGGGCTGCCAGGGTGTGCACGCTGACCCGCCAGCTGCTACCAAAACATACGTGTGTGAGCGTGTTTACGTATGTGTACACAGACACACTTACAAATGCTGACACCTGCCTGCCTTTCCCTGCTCGATCTAGTTTGGCTTTAACTTTTATGAAGGTTGTAAGAATAGACTGGTTGTTTGAAACCGGTTGATGAAAAGAAACACCTGATATATAAGAAGGTATGAGAAAAAAAATACCTGTTCTTATGTAGTTATACTAATTGACTGTAAGTATTCCACCTATCCCAGTGAAGGTACTTTGAAGCACCGTGTTTTCAGTTAAAACGTTGCATTATCCAAGTGCCTGCTATTTGGTTGTTGTAATTTTGTTACTTTTAAGCCCTTTTGGCACGTCCCAGACTCGGGGCTGAGAAACAAGGGCCTTACTTCCGTTTGCAGCAGGACGGGGTTTGAGGGTGCACCGAAAGGCCCGGATAAAAGCAAGGAGAGGCGGAACTCCCCTCCTCCGCCGCGGGCCCGTCCCCGCGCCCCCGGGAAGGGCTGACCGCAGCACCGCCCTTGCCAGCGCCTTGTGCTCCGGGCCCCGCTACCGGCCGGGTACCGGGCCCCTTCCCCTGCTCCCGTTAGCCGGCGGGAGAGCTCCGCCCGGGATGCCGCTGCCTCCTCCCCGGGGCGGCCGCCTCCGCCCTGCTGCTCCTTCCCCGGCGGGCCGCGGGCACCGGCAGCCGCTCCGGGCCGGAGCCGGGACCGCTTCCCCGGCCGGACGCGCCGTGCCGCGCCGCCGGTGCGGCTCCGAGCGCCGCGGTACCGCTGGCACGGCGAGAGCCCGCCCCGCTCCTTCTTCCCTGGGGTCTCCCGCCGGCAGCGCTGCCCTCCCCGCCCCAGCCCGCCCCGCTTCCGCTCCGGGGGGGGCCCCGGGGAGGCGGCAGACGCCGCCGGAGCTGGTGCCGGCGCGGCGGTACCTGCCCGTGGATCTGGCTCTGCCGCCGCATGTAGACGTGCGGCTGCTCCGCGCCCAGGGCGTGGATGTTGCCGATGAGGGGCAGCCCCGCGGGGCCGGGCGGGAAGCCGGGCGGCCGCCGCTGCTTGAGCAGCTGCCGCACCACCGCCGCCAGCAGCAGCAGCAGCAGCAGCAGGAGGAGGCAGGCGCCGCTGCTCGCCGCCGCCGCGCCCGGGCCCCCCGCCGCCGGCCACATCGCGCCGCGCCGCCGCCGCGCCGCTTCCTCCTGCCGCCGCCCTCGGCTCGCCGCCCTCATTGGGCGGTGGCAGCACCGGCCCGCGCTCATTGGCCCGCGGGGCCCCGCCCCTTTGCCTCAGGCGCGGGACGGGAGGGGAGGGCGCGAGCCGGCAGTAGGGCCGGGCCGGGCTCGGCCGGCGGCGGCCCCGCCGCAATGGCCGCGGGCGGGCCCGGGGGTCGCGGCGCCTGCCGCCGGAGTGCCCGCCTGTGGCTCGTCCCGGGCTCACGGTCCGTCCCGCCCGGGCGCAGGGCTGGGAAGCGTTGGAACCGGGCTGTTCTCCTGTGGCCTGCGGGAGTGCAGAAAACGGGTCTCGGCCCCTACGTGGTTCTCGCTTTTTTACTGGAATAATACCAAAAGTTGCACGCTTCAGGTTTGCCAAGTGCTGAAAAATCACTGCTGACTGCGTGCCTGAAAATACTTTCCTACGTTGACCATGACAAGTGAGAAAAGCAACTGAACTCGTTGCTAAGTCTCTGTGGAAGCAAAACGGCAGGGTTTGTTTCGAGGCGTCCTTCCCAGAGCCTCTTCGGGTCTGGGGAGCCTTGAGCTGGCAAATCCCGCTGGGTTTCCCTCTCTGCCCTTTCCAACCACAGCACAGGGAATCTGCGTATCTGACAGATTTCCGCTAGTAGCTGGGTGGGTGGCAGCTTCACGTGTGGCTGTAATTCCCTGTACTGCACGGCCTGTCCCGGCCATCCCAGCCAGCCGACAGCAATGCCAGGGCGCGGCAGCGGGAAAGGGCCTGGCATCCCTGCGCTTGCGGGCAGCTGAGCACAGAAGCTGAGAATGTCCCCAATTCATGTGACCAAGCACCAAGGAAATCACGTACATAACGTGTAAGGGCTATCGTTACTCATCGGGATGATGCCTCGGGAAAGAGGGCTTGAGCTGCCAAAGAGACCAAGATCATCTACTGCAGTGCTAAGAAAGCAATGCTGCCATGCAATGTGACATCCTGCTAAAACACTTCATAAAAACCTCAGATTTGTTTCCACTCGTGCTGGTTTTGCTACTCCGTTACTGCTGTTTTACAAGCAATTTTAGGCATAACAGAAGCATTCCTGCCCTGCTAAAATTTCTATGCAATGTGTTTCCAACTTGAGATTTTTTGCTGAATTCAACGGAGTATCTCTCTACATAGATTTATAAGAACGTTGATAAGTTCTAAATTGTTAAAAAATTTATGCTGATGAACTTCGTTAATAACCTGACTGATCAAAATGTGCTACGTACTTGATAATCTTAACTATTGAATGCTTAATTCTCAGTGCGTTCCTGTGATGGGACATTGTGCTTCAAATGTGGCGATACTGACCCAAGAGTACGTGGCACAAAAGCTGAGGAGGGCCCCAGATGTTGCTCAGAAGGCAGGTGGTCAAGAACTCAAACACAGCAAAGGCCATTGCTTTGAGAGCACAGAGAGGAGGTAAGAGCTGTGGGTACAACAGAGGAGCAAGGAGGTGAGCTGGGAAGTGACGAAGTGTAGCTTTTTGGCTGGCAATCTGCTTGCAAGGCATCTGGAGGCTTCAGGGCAATCAAACTGGCTATCTGGGTGCTTGCTGAATAGAGCACGAGGCTATGAAGTGTAAAAGAGAACAGGGTTCAAAGAGGGTACTCGCTCACATTTGCCCAGGATGGGCAGCTTAAGAAGGAAAGATAAATGTCGTATGTATATTACGGAACAATACACCGGTAACATTTAATGAAGGCAAGTGTAACGATGCTGACCCAGTTTTCTCAGCCAGAGTTGGTGCCCGTGTGTTGTCAGGCTCTGAAGGCTGGTTGGCTGGACCAGGGTCCGTGCTGGTTTCCATAGGTCAACACAGTGACAGGCTCTGATTTTCAGGTGAATCTTCATGCAACAAGTAGTTAGTTAGACTGAATTACTTGAGTCATACCTACAAAAAATGTCAGTATTTCAGTGTCAGTGCCTTAAGATTTCTCACCAGAGAGGGCAAGAGATTCAGGACCTCAGCTTGGCTCCAGCCAGAAGCAGAATGAGGAGAAATTGCCAAGGATTAAAACAAGACATGCAATGTGCTTAAGCAGTTTTGCTGAAGCTTGCAAACTCAAAGAAATAGATTTAAACCTAATTACTTACATACATTTAAACAAAGAGGGGGTCTCCAAACACTTTAGCTCAGCATAGTCATGTGAATAGAGCTACGCAGCCTGGCTGGTCAGAAAACACTTCATGCTATTATGTGGTATACGGTATAGTGTATATGCATACGATTATTATTGCAGTCTCAGTTAGAAGGATGTAAACCATTTATGTACATAAGCTTCTGTCTTTGGAAAAAAGAGGTAGGTACTTTTCTCCCCTCATCCTCCCCTCCGTAAGGTGATACTTGAATAGTTCTCAAAGTGTCTGAGGAAACATAGGAAGAGGTACTATTGCTCTGATCGATTGATTTTTACTGCTTATCTTCAGTGTTCTGTTATTTAAGCGTGTCATACTTCACACGCACCCGAAGTTTTAGATGATCATGATTTCCACTCCATCTGTGTAAGAAAAGAAAGGAAAGGTAATTGACAGATTTGGCAGCAAGCATTTTGAGGGGGAAAAGTAGGAAAAAATAACAGCACAGGAAAGACCCAAGAAGAGAAAAAAGATATAGAAGAAAGTCCAAGTGTTTGGCTAAAAAGGAAGGAATAGACTTGTATGGGGAAAAAAGCAGACAAGACTTGGCAATAATCTTCAAGCAGGGGAGAGAACAGCAAAAACTGACCTTACCATAGTGTTTGAACCTTGGTGACAGAGAAGAGATGGTGGTGTTATCCACTGTCACAGAGGAAGAGAAACTGAAGAGCATGACTGCAGAACAGTAAAATCCATTTTGGTCAAGCCAAATGCAAAAAGGTGATCAATCAGCCAAGATTAAAGATCCGAGAACCTCTAACGGATGCATGATTAAATGGAGAAAAAAAGGACCAGCATGGATTAATAAGACTGAAAGTTGTCAAAAGTAAGTGATAAATAAACTCTTGTGGACAGATGAAATCACTTAAGAACGCAGGTTTAGGGATGCAAAACTCCAATGGCTATCCAAGGGCAGGATTCCTTGCCAGCTTTTGACTGATCGTTTTGGGGTTTTTTTCTTGCATTCCTTCAGAAGTGCGGGGGCAGCTTGTGCTGAATTGCTTCTTTGGGAAGGTTTTACTCATCTTAATCACGGATGATCAAATGAGCAAACTCATAAGATGAGTAAAGGTTTTTTGATTTCAATTATAAAAAATGATGGCTGAGTAAAGAAACCCATTAAAGCATGTATCTTTATTGAATTCTAAAACATTCTAGTCATCAAGATTTACAATTACTTTGCATTGTAAATTGTGTAAGGAGAAATTGGAGACAATCAAGTAACAGGAAATGATTCTGTCCTGTCTTCTCAAGAAAAGCAGAAAGCAATTCTTTAATGGGGAGTGATTACACATACATATACATAGCTTTGACTTTTGAAGAAACATACCAACAGATGTGGCTGTTCTTTTAGTAACAATATTAAGATCCTGATGATAACTCTGTTACACACTTGGGAGAAAAACCAAGTAGTTTCCAAGTTCCATTAAATATCTCACAAACTCGTATTCAGCTACAGTTTGAAACAGGCTTCGGCTTTCTTACTTTTTAGCATTGACATCGTTGCTGCACTTCTAAAAAATAAGGTAAACCTTTATCAGGCTAAAGTGCTTTCCATTCCTATAATAATGTCTCTTGTCCAGTGAAGTCATGCCATTATTTATAAAATGTCATAGAGGAAAACAACTTCTTTATAGCCAGAAATATAAAGATTTTGCTCCCTTTCTTTGAGGGCGGGGCAGGGAAAAGAAAGAGATCTGTATAGATGTATGTAAAATAGGGATGCTTCTCATTGAAGAAATTAATTTCATAATAAGCCCACTGACAAGTTTAGAGTCATGTGCAGATGTTATCTGTTACACTCACATAGCTCTTCTTAAAACACCTATATCATCATAGTGAATGATCAGTTTCTATGTTGCAATTATCTCTTTAGTTAAGTCTATAATGATATTGGTGCTTTATAGATTTGCTAAGACAGAAAAACACATCTAATGTTTTCCCTTGTGAATTTGGTGATCGGTCGCTGAAAAAAACCCTTTTCCTTAATCACAGCCCTACTGTGCCTGAACATTTTACATTTGTCAGGCAGACTCAGAAAGCTATGACGCTGGCTTAAGGACTGTAACTTCAAAAATATTTTTGGCATATTTTATTTGTTGACTCTTTCAGAGTATATTTAGGTCAATTTTATGCATAAATTAGGAATTTATCTTTTTACTTGATAGTCTCATATGACTGTTGGTTCCCAGAAACTCTGCTGTAAGTAGATTAGCAAATATTATGTTGTAATAGCCTTTGCCTTCATGTACTATTTACCAGCACTGAAAGGAGAGGGATCTTTACTGATGCCCAATTTAGCTGAAGGTACAGGCTAAATCGTTGCCCTTGCACAAGTTCCTTTTGTCAAGAGACAAAACAATTAAACAGCCAGCTGAGAAACAATTGCACCTGGTCGGGCTCACCCAGAGAGCAGTACTGGGAACAGCAGGGATGTATAGCTGTAGTACCTAACAATGCCAGGACAACTGAACGGCGCTGGAAGGGACTGCGAAAAATACTAAGTTACACTGTGGCTTAATCAGACCTCAGAACTATCAAGACAAAGAATGAAATGATGACATGAGCTCTTCCACCCTTCTTATATCCTGCAAAGAACAAGCATGGGATTAACTTGAGGACTTCGGATATAGTTTCTCACCGTATTTTTGCTGACATGCTCTGATGACATGTAAGACAGCCACATAGCACTTGGACAAAGCAATCAAATCAAAGTTTTATAACTATGCTATTGCTTAAAAAGGCTAATTTTCTGGTCTGAGGTTGTTTTCCAGATAAGGAGTTTGTTCAACTCTTATCTTACCTTATGAATGCATAGAACTGAAGTGGCAATAGGCGCTGATTTTGAAGTATTTTCAGAGTGAGATTTTCCTCCACAGTTCATCCCCTTTGTGCTACCCTGGTCACACCGCAAGTCTGACCCTGGCTGTATTTGGTGAGCTGCGAGTTCTTCTTGAGGCACTCCCCTTGTCAGCCTACTGGAGGTGCAGCCTGGGACAGAACTGGGTCTGGCTGGAGCGCGGCCGAGTTTTGCCAATCGTCAGCGGGTGGGAGCGTGTTGCCAGGTAGCTTGAGGTAGGGCTGGAGCCTCCCTGAACCTGCTCAGAGGCTGAGCTGCGGTAATGCAGGTCAGAAGATGACAGAGCCATAGCCAGCTTCCTTGTGGTCTGCCCCTTCTGCCTTGCCAAGCAAACCTCGGTGCAGGACACTGTGGTCCCATTTGTTTTAAAAGATAATTCCGCGCTGGATTTTGAATATATACAGGGAAACTGCTGCAAAACCTACTGAGCAAAAAAGCTCAGTAGGAATGTTTCAATGAGATTAAAACAATGCAACCCCAATCTTCTGTTTAAAATCTCTTCCATATGTCAGTCTGGAAGTTTATCTAGGGCATTTTGGAAGAAAATTTGCTTCCAGACTGATTCATAGATTTATCAGTAATTAGTTCAACAACAGTTCCACTTTCTCAAAAGTAGTTACTGAAGCAGCCTAAATCCAGATTTAATGTCCATTAAAAAGGAAATGCTTCAGTGTTGGGATCTGTATCAGTGTTCTCGTTCTCAGGAAAGTACTGCACTTTTGAAAAAAAGAGATTCTCATTTTTGGGCCAAATTCAAACCGAACTACAATATGGATAGGTAAAATATTATTTGTGCGGATGAGCTTGATGTGAGCTTATTCTAAATCTGAATATGGCCTTTTGGAGGCTATGGAAGCAGAATTAAGCAAAGGATTAGATTAGTTAGGGATGTAAGTTCTGCAAAAGCAAATGCTAACAAAAGTTTGGATGATAGGTAAGGTGTTACGTTTCAGAATTTAAGCCAGTCTCTAGCTATTAAAATTACAGAATCACAGAAATTGGAGGTGAAAGATATGCAGAGAGCATATTTAGCTGATTATGTTCCTCCCCCAGGGCATATCAACTATACATGTCATTTCTGACAGACGTTAGGCTACCGTGCCATAAAACCCTCCAGTGAAAGATACGCCGTAACTGCAATGCAACCTATTCTTATACGTCATTAATCTCAATTGTAGAAAGCTTTTTCTAACGTGTGGTTATCTCCTTCGTTGCCTTTTAAGCCCATATTTTTGTTGTTTTGAATACAGTACCAGAGTGTGGATTATTACTGCTTCATGGCAAGTATTTATTTATATTTTTGTTACCACATTTCTCCAGTTTCCTTCTGTTAACTGTTTCCCCAATTTTCGAGTTTGTTCTCTTAAATCATGTTATAGGATCTCTGATAACTTGTACTGGTATTTTTCTGGACTTTCTCCAACTTGCCCAAGTCTTTTTGAGGTATGGCATGCTGCCCCGAACAGGGTACGCTAGCAGATCTAGATCTTATCAGCAACAAGTAGAGTGTAAGGATTACCTCTCGGGCCTTAAACACGATGCTCCTTTGAATATACAGCTTGCTTTTGCAACAGCACGATGTTGTTAACTCCGGCTTAGTTTATATCATTTTCTGCAGAACAGATTACAGCGAAATGTTAGAAAGATGCTTTCACAGGAGCTCAATAGTGCTTACTTTCCCCCATGTGGCTTGTAGAGTCTTCTCAGGTGGCAGTGCTTTCTGGCTGTTCCTGGAGACCGGATCCTGAATTAGATAGAGTAGGCATCCACCAGGAACACAGATAAGTAACTCCCCAACTTCTCTTCCTAAAAAAAGACCATGTGATTTTTACGGCTGGTTTTATCACGAATTGTCCCTACCTGCAAAAGGCTTAATTAGGTGCTATGATGAACAAGCTTAGAGAGAGCAGAGACCTGAATTGTGCTTACCTCCTCGTGAAGAACTTTCCGTGTCTGTGGATCGTGGCATCGTCACTGCACACCATTTCCTTTTTGTAGAGTCCTCTCTTGTCAGATATGAACCATTCTTGGGAATGGCAATTTTTGTCACAGTCTTGTCTATCGTGAAGAATTACATTTTATTATTTGACACACAAATTTTTCTTTCTTACTTTTAACCCTTGTTTCTCAAGATGCCCTGTAACAATTGAACAAAAATCTCAACATAATATATAAATGTGATATTTTTGTTTAATAGTGTGTCAGCTGGTAACATTTAAGAACCTCACTGCAGTGTCTATGGCTTGTTGACATAATGGCAGTATTTTCAATAGAAAAAATGGTTGCACTTTAAATAGTATCAGTTAAATAATATCAAACAGTAGAATATTATAAGAAGTTGTATCTAGTGTAGAGAAAGAAAGTCACTTTAAAATAGGACAGATTTTTCTTATTCTCTACAAATTTAAATACATTTCTCTGAAGAGGGAATTCCTTTTATTTAGAGCTGCAGGTTGCATTAGAACACCTAATTTCTTTAAAAAAAAAATCCAGTCATTCTGTAGCTCTTCATTTCATCTGCTTTGAACCTATACCCATTGATTATTTTACCTGATATATTATCAGGCACTGAAAAAAGCAGAACAAGTTCCTTGGAACAGATTGTTTCAGTAAATGTCTTGCTTTCCCAGTGCAGTGCTCAGAAGTACCCCTCTGTGCTAGTTTTTCCACGGAATCTTAACCTCTAGTTTTAGATTTATCTAGCAACAGGAGACCATTATCCTGTGAAAATCCTGTATCTTTTTTACAGCTTCAAAAATAGACAAACTGGTCTTTGGGGTTCTTGGGTAAACTGTCTTTCTTCTCCGTCTTCGGTGTAAGAGAAGAGAGGTTTGCAAAAAGAAAATATATCTGGTGAGACCAGATGACGTATCGCTGAGGGGAAAAAATAGGACAAGTGTTCCAGCTGGGAGTCCCTCCATTAGCTCTGGCAAGGAGCAGCCAAAGTGCTTGCCAACATCCAAGTAGTATTTCATCTATACGTGCACAAAAGTAGATCTATTGGCATTCGTACCCGTTGCTTTAAATTTACGTTTCCTCCCGTGAAAGCTTAAAGTAGAAATGTTGGCATCTGAAATCCTGTGATCACCGCATCCTACCGGCTCCAGCCCGAGGCTGAGTCGCGCTGGCGAGAGCAGGACCTGAGCTGACTGGAATCACCCGCAAGATGAAATAAAACTTTTTCCTCCCTGAAGAACTGAAATATGCTATTCCAACAGAGCCGTCTGGACTTTTGAAGGTTAAAACAGAAATATTCTATGTGGACAAGGAGTAAATAAATCCCCAAAGCAAATGTGAACGATTAACTGTTAACGTAGGAACAGGAAAGGAACAGTGAGGGGTGTGAGAGAGAGAAATGTCTGCCTGCAAGCCTGGTCAGTCAAGTTTCTCCACTTTATTTCTGTTGGTGTAGCTGTACAAGTCACGTTAAAACAGCAAAAGTGGTGCTGAGTCGTTTCTTTAGGTGCTACCTAACGTTTGTAAATGCAACCTCAGAAAAACTAGCTTAAAAACCGCACTAGGAGTCGTGGAAACGGAAGAGATTTACAATCAAATACTGAAACTCCTTCTCCCGGGGCATCCCCGTGCTGAGCACACATGCGACGGAGCTGCTATTTAAAACGAAATTTTAAATTTCTCTGTGCGGGGGGGGAAGCCCCCCGGGGAGGGCAGAGGCGAGCGGTGCCCGTGAAGCGAGCTGAGGGAGCGGGCAGGAGGGCAGCCCCGCGGCCGGGCGCAGCCGCGCCGGTGCGGGCACCCCTTGCCCCCGCTCCCCCCGCGCCGGCGGCGGGGCGAGCCCCGACCTCTGCGCGCACTTTACTCAGAGCCTCCAAACCGGGCGTGCGGGCACGGAGCAAGCTCGGGGCCGCCGCAGCCCCGCGCACTTAACGGCACCCCCCCGCGCCGTGCGGCTCTGCGCTCGTTTCCCTCCCGTCGCTGCGGGCCGCAGGGGAGCTCGGCAGCTCGCGACCTCCCCCACCGCCGAGGGCTGTAACTCATGAAAAGCTACGAAGACGTCTTAGAAAAAAACCAACACACCACTGCTCGTCATCTGAAAAAACCCCAACCCCGGAAAACTAAACGCCCTCCTCCAAAAGGAGCGCGCAGCAGCTGCGCAGCCCCCGGCGCGGGAGGGGGGAAAGGGGGGGCCGAGCGGGCGCCGGCGCCCCGAGAGGCGGGCGGCGAGGGAGAGCGGCGGCAGCCCTCGCCCGACGGTCAGCGGGCGGCTGTCGGTGCGTTCGTGCTCCTTTCCAAACTCCAGAGCGGCGGCCGCCCCCACGGAACCGCGCCCGCCCCGCGGGTCTCCCCAGCCTCAGCCACCGCCCGGCGAAAGACGCCATTCCTGCCGTCGGGAGCGGCCCGCCACATCGGCCCCGGCAAGAACAAACGAAGAAACGCCGGGAGGTCCCCGGGAAAGCTCCCCCGTCCATTTTAAGCAGCGAAACGAGCGACCTAGCTGCGCTCGGCACCTGTCCCGCGGTGCGGCCGCGCAATGTGCGCGGGGCTCCGCTCGCCGCGGTGTCACCGCCGGGGCGCGGCGGCGGCCGCAGCAGCGCGGCACAGGCGGTACTCACCGCTGCCGCGGGCGCTGCCCGCAGCCGCCGGGAACGATGAAGGGCCGCGGCGATGCAGGGGAGCGAGGGCACGGGCGGAGCCGCACCGGGCCGGGGGTCCGGGGGGCGGCCAGCGCCGCCCCCTCCTCCGGCCGCGGTCCCTCCGCGCCCCTCCGCCCGGCCCACCGCTCGCTGCCGGCGGCTGCCGGGGCTCGGAATGGTGCGCGGGCATTCCCTCTGCCGCGGCGGCACGCACCGCCGGTGCCGCCGCCCTCGGCAAACGCCCTGCGCCTTACGGCGGCCAGGAAAGGCGCTCCCAGCCCCCGGCTCTCGGGGGGCGGTGGAAGGGCTTTCCGCGTCCAGGCGCTGCACAGCACTCCGCCTGCCCCGCTTCTCCGCCCTCCCCGCGCCCGCTCCGGCGAGCAGCAGTTTTCTCCCACCCCCCCGCGTCGCGTCTCCCCGGGGCCGCCCCCGCCGGCCCCCCCCCCGCCGGCCGGTACTCGCCGCGCCTGGGCAAACACGCCGCCCGGGCAAACATCCTGCGCGGGCAGGTGCAGCGCCGCCGCGCCGTGACAAAGGGCCCTCCGCGGGTGATGCATGGGGCGGCGGGCAGCTGCCCGGTAATCCTCGCCGGCGGGGCTCAGCGTCACGCCGGGCGGAGGCGACCCCCCTTTCCCCGGTGCCTCTTCCGTGCACGGAGAGGCGCGGCACCTGCCCCTGGAGTGTGTGGTGGTGCTGGTGGTTTCCCGTAGGTCCGCGGAGTTAACGCCGCCGACCAGTCCCGCGGGAGGCGGTGCGGACGGCCGGCAGGGCGCAGCGCGGAGAGCGGCTGGCCGCCGCCGCGGGGCTGCGCGCGGGTGCCGAGCGCCCCTCGCTCCGGGGAGGAGCGGCGGGGTGCCGGCCGCAGCCGCCCCCTCCCCTGCCGGGGAAGCGAGGGGGGCCGGGGGCGCACCCCGGCGCAGGGCGCGGCGGCCGGGGAGGCGGCGGCGGCCGCCGCGGGCACTTCCGTACGCGGTGCCCCCGCCCCGCTGCACGCCCGCTCCGTCCCCGGCCCCCGCCCGCCCAAGTGCAGCTACTGTCGGGGCGCCGGGAGGGCGGCTGGCTGCAACCGCGCTCCCCGCTGGAGCCGCGGCGGCTGCCGGGCGGGCGGCCCTGGGAGGGGGAAATCCCGGGCAGGGAGCGGCCCCGCTCTGCAATGCGGTCCCTCTGCTGCAGAGGTCGCCACGCGTGAGCGATCCCGCGGGGGAGCGGGGCCGGGCCGCGCCGCGCGGCGTGAATGGCCACCCCCCGCCGCAGTGCCGCCGGCGGCGCCTCGCCCCCCGCCGGATTTTTTTGTGAATGGGACGCTCACGGAGTGGGGCATGACGTCACCGCCGAGCCGGGCTTTGGCGCCCAATGGCGGGCCGAGCCTCGTCGGGCGGCCGAGGCGGTGATTGGCTGGCGGGCCCGCGCGGGCGCCCACGCAGGCTGCCGCGGCGGCAGGTATAAAGGGGAGCCGGCGGGCGGTGCGTGGTACCGCGGCTCGGCGGCGCCACCGGCATCCTCCTCCGCACCGCTCCGCTCCGCTCCGCCCCGCTCCGCCCCGCTCCGCCCCGCCGGTAAGCACCGCGCCGGCTCCCTGCCTCTCTCCCGGGGTGCGGAGCTTTGCAGGGGGGCGTAATACTTCCATTCGTGCGCTTGTCCACGCGTGGGCACACGCGTGTGCACGGAAGCGAGCCGGGGGAGGTGGGAGAAAGTTAGTCCGCGGTCTCTCTCTTCCGTCCTCCCGCTGACACGACGCGGGGTGTCCCGCCGGGCAGGAGGGCGGCTCTCCGTGCAGAGCCCTGCCCGCTGCTGGGGCTGGGTGCTCTGCCCGGGCTGGGGGCCCGTGGGGAAGCGGGGCGTCCTTTGGAAGGTGCCTCCTCGTCCCGGTGAGCCGCATCGAGAACTGGGAGCTAGCAAACGTGAAGCTGCTCTGGTAGTTAACGGTGTGCTCTCTCCCGTCTGAGATACTGATGCTCTGAGAAGGGAGACGTGTATCTCAAAGCAGATATCTTCAATTATACATTTTTTTTTACAAATTTTGTTCTAATGACTAATTCTTAACTTATCCTTTCTCTGGTTTCAGAGTAGAGATATTTATTGAAATTAAACTACTTAATTCTTATAGTGTAATCTGAACTGGGATATTAGACTGCTAACTGCCAAGAAGCAAGCACTTTCAGGTAAAGTGCTTACGGTGGCACTTCATTCTTAAAAATATTAAACACTAAACATTTCTTTAT
Source organism: Gavia stellata (assembly GCF_030936135.1). Classification (NCBI taxonomy): domain Eukaryota; kingdom Metazoa; phylum Chordata; class Aves; order Gaviiformes; family Gaviidae; genus Gavia; species Gavia stellata. The sequence goes on from NC_082610.1 coordinate 14,518,386, forward strand.
TTCTTTCTTGTGACTCTTATCCCGTAACTGTTCTTGCTCGGGTCGGACGCACTGACTGTGACATTGTGTGCAGTAGTTAGTCAGAGGAACGTGTTTTCCGCCAGTTTGAGGGAAAGCCCGCATCAAGTTGAATGCAGATAGTTGTACAGAACTGCAGCTCTGAAAAGCCACATTTTTATCCCCTGTAATAGTGCTAAGTTGTCTTAAAATTCTGAGAAAACCAAAGCACAATAGCAATACTCAAAAGAAACAGAAAGTTAGTAGTAATAGTAATACTAACAGCTTTTTTATTATTATTTGTGCTACTTGTGGCTAGGAAATGATGACCTCTTTAGTAGATCTTATAGGACTGAGAGGGTTGGAAAACAGCCATTGCTTCATGTACCTCTTTGTTGTAGAGAGGAAATCATCATGGTTATGCTGAAGATTTCATCTTTCCTTGCTGTTTATGCCTTGGTTGTGTGCCAGATGGATAGCTTCCAGGCAGCCCCAGTCAGGTAAGAAGCTGGTCCTGCTGCTGAGCGCTGTATCTGAATGGTGCAAAAATACTTGAGATTCTTCAGTGATCCAGGAGGGAAATAGACTTCAGTGAATGAGAAAGCTGGCTTCTTTTGATGCTATTTTTGACCCTGTGGCTTTTAAAATTATGTTTATAAAACACCTAATGCTGTGCATGAGTATGGCTTACATAGTCGCACCGGTGAAAGACACTGTCACTGACATGCGGTAATGCATGACAAACCCCTCGCCGGTCTGTGGCTCTCTGCAGTAGTCTAGGTTTTATTCACGCTGTCTTGCTTGCCTTTGCTTAGACCTGGCTTGGAGTCCTTAACGGATCGAGTGACGCTCAGTGATTACGAAGCTCGGAGGTTATTAAATGCCCTGGTGAAAGAGTTCATACAGATGACAGCAGAAGAGCTGGAACAGGCCTCTGAGGGGAACAGGTAAGGAAGGACTGCAGTCCTGGGGCAGGAGAAGGGCAGTGGGGGGTGTTACGTGTTTGATACTTAGCAAAAGCTGTCTGAGCAGACCCTCTGCAGGTCAAGATTTTTTTTTCTTTTCTTGGTGTTATGGCTAACTGTGATCACCTAACTGGCAAAGGATGATACTGCAGAGACATCCTAATGTTGGTATTGGGAGAATGGCTTCCACCTAGTTAACCTGCTTCTATCTGTCTTTTATGACTGAAAGTGAAGGGCGATTTGAGCTTGAATGAGGGGGTTGTGTTAAAATATGGCAGCAAAAGGTACGTCTTCCTAGGGGGAGTGTTAGGGGCCATTCAGTCACTCTTGGATTCTCTGTCGTGAAAATGCATGCTGTCGTAAGGCATGGAAAGTCCCTGGCAGAGGGGACGTGTTCCTCCCAATGCATGCAGCACCACTCTCCCCTGTAGACCAAAGGCATGCAAGAGCATTTGCATTATCCTAACAGGATTTGTATTGCAAAGCATGGGTGATGTATGAAAGACTGAACAGCATGCTGAATACATGGGAGGTAAAACTTCCTGACCCCTAACTACGAGCATCCAAAAGGCTAATGAACTTGCTTTTTCAACAAAGTTGAATTCATTGAAAAGCAGTGTTTTCCTTCTGACTGCACTTGTATGAGCCTTCCTTGCATGGAATGTGATGTGGAGGGGTTATTTTTTTATTTTTTTTAAGTTTCCTAACTGTAGATATTTATCTAGGAAAGAAATGCATGAACATGCATGTTTGAGATTACTCTTCCTTTGGGCATGTTTTTTTTCCTCCCTGCAGCCTGGATAGACCTATTTCCAAACGCTGTGCCAGTCTGAGTACTTGTGTGCTGGGCAAACTGTCTCAAGAATTGCACAAATTGCAAACTTACCCTCGCACTGACGTCGGGGCTGGAACTCCTGGCAAGAAACGGAATGTGCTGAGTGACCTGGAACACGAACGCTATGCAAACTATGGGGAACCCCTAGGAAACAACTAGACATGCTTATTTCTCCACTTCTCCCTTTTTTTAACCTGATGCATGTGGATCTAACTTTGATTGCTAACTTCGCTATGTTATTTTGATTCTGTTTTCGACAGAGAATGTTTGAGATGGACCTAATGTTAGGAAGACAGAGAACATAACATGCATACCAAGCTGGGGGAAAAAAAATAAATAAAAATGAACAGCACTGCCTAGAGATTTAAAATGATTTTCTTAGACACTGATTAAAACAAATTCTAAACAAGGCTCTTCATTTCTGGCTGCTAAATGTACAAGTAGACTTTTCTTTTGTGCCTGCCCATGCACTTGTTCAATAAACCTATTTTTCTATAAGGATTAGATCTGCTTGGTTTAATAAGTTGTTTTACAACGTTAGATTTCTAGATATGACTACAAATATTTTACAAGTTGTCTTAATATTCAAGAGGGGCAATGCCAGTAATTCTAGAAAAGTTGAAAGAGAACTTAGAAATTGAAACTGTACACATACATTCATATGTACTGATGTAATCCAGCATGCATGCAATCTTTGCTAGTAAGGATCCTGAGGAGCAAAGGAATCAGGAAAGGCTCATACAGATTTGTTCAAACAAACTAGAAATGTAATCCTGTTTAAAAGTGGGTACTGAATACTTCCAGGTAAGAATTTCATGTTCTTTTCCTTTTTCCTTCTTACTTTACAATAGGTCTTTACAGTAGTATATTCAAAACTCAAGTATCTTTAAAATATTTGTATTAATTCAAGACAGTATAACGTAGGTGAATTGTAAATTAAAGGCAAAACCAGATTTCTTTACAGTTCTTCTGTTGCAGCACTGCATCTGTCTTGTAATCAGAGGCCTGTTCCAAAAAATTGCCATTGATGTTACAAACAGTATTTGTTGTTAACGTTAATGAACTGTCTTGTAATGCTTATCTGAGAAAAATCCCTCCTACTGCAAGAAAGAGTCATTGCTTTATTAAATTGCTTCAAGCCAGGACTGTGTGAATGCATATGCGTTGAAGTCCTCTGTCTAGCAAATCTATTAGCTGTAGGCTGAACTCTGAGTATAGAACTACTTCTGTTGAAGTTAGTGAACTACTCCCATGGTGAGGTGCTGTACTAGACAGGGGTCTAACTGTAGGAAAGAGGGGTTCCTACATTCCCATTAAATACATGGAAGCAGTATGTTTCAGCTCTGAGAGCAACTGGTTGGCTGCTGTGCCGGTACAGCCCTACCAGACTCACTGGCAAAGCTCCTGTAGTCATCAGTGATGCTAGGATTTCATGTGTTTTCTGGGTATTATGGAGCATAGGTATTGAAGTGAGAAGTTAAAGATCAGCATCTGCTACTGTCCTGCAGCAGCACTACAAACAAAACACAGATCTAGCTTTTGGAGGAAGTGGGGGTTGGTTAAAGGCTCTAGACCTGGACCCCCTCAGCACCTCTCTGTTGGTCCTAATGAGTTGCTGGAGGCAGGCAATGGCTCAGGTGTTGCTGAAAATCTGGCTTGGCTTGGTCTTCAGTCCAGTTGCCCAAGAAAGGAAGGGCTCGGCCACCTTTTGTAAACTGAGCCTGACGCTTAGAAAAACATAAAGATGCATCTTTTAGAGCTTGTAAGCTGTGAGCACAGAGGCTGCAAATGTTTGCTGCACAGCAAGCCTGCTTTTTCTCCTACAGAAAATCTTTCCTAGGCATAGCATCCCTTACTGACATTTCACTGTATGCAGGGTAGATGCTTTGGGAACTAACTCTTTTTTTTTTTTAATTTCCTTTTGAAAAGCAGCGTAACAGCACAGAAGAGGGCATGCAACACAGCAACCTGTGTGACGCATCGCCTGGCAGACTTCCTGAGCAGGTCAGGAGGAGTGGGCAAGAACAACTTTGTACCGACCAACGTGGGATCCAAGGCCTTTGGCAGGCGAAGAAGAAGCGTTCAAATATAAAAAGCTGAATGATAATGTGAATATGGTAAATACATTGCAATAAACAGAATCTGCAATGCAGGCCACCTGTGGCATTATCAGAATTTTAGTCTTGCTGGATGAATAATAGACCTACAGTGATAATCTCTGAGAAAGCAGGGCAAGTAACAGTATAAAAAAAAAGTTATAAATATAACAGTAGCATGTTTAGACTGTGAAGAAGAGCTTTTGTAGATGTTCTGCTTGGATAACTAGCTTCATAGTACATTAACTAAACACAACAGTTTGGTTGGAATTATTTGCTTATTTTACCAGCAACATTTCATTATCAATGTATCAGTAACTCTTGTTTTCTTTCTTTCAGATTGCCATGAAACTGAAAATTCAACTTTAATTTATGATGAAAGCAACTCTTCTCCATAAATAAAGAAAGCCAAAAAGAAGATTAATTTTGCATCCTAATATTGGAAATGTTTTATTTAATACAAATGAAAACACTTCTGTTATGTATAGTACAAGAGAATCTAGTTATTCAAGTTAAATTATTGTATATTCTTTTTATATGCAATTCTATTTCAAATAAAATGTGACAGCATCTATTATTTATTTATCTTCCAGCTTATGTGACCCATGCTACTTATCCTGGCACTACTGCCAAAACTCGGGGATTATACTAAACTGCTGCCTGGCAAGGCGTATGTGTATTATACGGTGTGCTGTGCCTTGATGTAAAACACTTAACTAACCTGATTGTACAGTATGTTTAAAAAAACAAACAAAAACCACTTCAATGTTGTATCATTTGTGAATTTACGCAAAATTAAAAAAAGTATTTTAGATACACTTGGATTGAGAAACTGATTTTTTTTTCATTTGAACACACATTTGGCACTAACCCAAAATCATTGCAGATCAGATGGTCCATTGATCTGCTACAGCCTTAGTAACTATAAATGCTAGGACTTGAGTCAAAAGTTCAGAACAGAAAGGAGAGCTGCTTCTTATATATATTCATAAGCAGTAGCTCAAAAAGCCACCACTTAGTGAGACTTCTGCTAGAAAAATAAAACAAAGGCACGCTTACATTTAATAAAACCGTAGAGACAAACTTCATGTGTGGTTTAAGACTAAATGTTTTTATACAGGATGTAGTTTGGATGAAATGTAGATTTTTGTCTAAGGTCAAGAAAAAGTGAATTAGAAAGGAAGAGAAAAAGGAGCTATGGAAATGTACATTTCTTTTAAGCAATCCTGAGACAGAGTCTATTTAGGGATCAGGGATAAATAATTAGAGTGAGTGGAGAAGAGGGTAGCTGGAAGTGATCCATGACTTCTAAGTGGTGCTGCCAACTTCCTCCTCAAAGCTGCTGCTGTTTCAGTTTAGTAGCTGAGTCAGATATTTGTTTAGATTTGTTTTGTGCTCCACAGCCGGACTCTAAAATCTGCTTCATCAGTTCAGATGAAGATCACCTCGCCGTGCAAAGGAGAGGTTAAGGCTCTCACGATATCTCTGTCTGTCTCTGCTGCAGGTGCAATAGCAGAAAGAGAAGCATGGTCAACCAGATGTAGACATAGCCAGTAAGGTCCTCCAGTGACGACGCTTCTATACCATGCTCATTTATGGCTATGGTTTTACTCCTTGGGGAACATTTCAGCCCTGGTAAGTCACTGTACAAAGCAGACCTTGTAGAAGATATGAACTAGTTTAGAGGGAAAAGTTCAAGTGCCTCAATGGGCAAAGGAAGGAGGTTCAGACTTGGCTTGCAAATCTGTTGCCCAGAGATAGTCTAGTGCTTTTTTCCCTTTTCCTCCGAAGTATCTGAGATTGGCCGCAACTGGGTCTATCCGCATGGTGAGCCACTGCCCCGTGTTTGTACAAGGATCTGGTTGGGTTAGACCCAACTGCCAATTTTGGAGCCCAGAAGCGTTCTTCACCAGGTTTCAGGTGTTTTTCCCCATTTTCCTTTGCACAAAGTGGGGGTTATATGCCAAGATCGGCTGGCTACCTCAGCAACAGCTTTCACTGTCGTTGCAGAGCCTCTGGGCACAGGTGGCAGGTTGCCTCGTCTCTTCCCTACTACAGCACCCAACAGCTTAATCTTCTCCAAGATAAAATGCCTAAGCACAGTTATTGGGATGAATACATGTAATTTAATGATCATATTCAATAAGAAGCCAGACAATGTTCATGGGCTCTTCCTGGATTTAAAGTCTGAATGCTCAGGCAGTTTATTTTTTCCATTTACAGCCATTCTCTGCTGAGACACATCTGAGGCTGCTTCATGTAATCGCATGACAGCCGTAGTGTCCATCTCTTCTAAAAACTATCAGTCCTTCTTTTCAATGTAACAAAGTCATGCATTTTTTCTGTCAGCTAAAGGGATTTCCTCAGACTAATATTTTACACCAAATCACAAACCTAACATGTAAAACAGATTCTGGTAACCTTAGTGCTGGTTTTTACTTTGTCCTGGTTGGAGAAAGGTTGGATGAAACTTTTGTTTTGTTTGTTGGGTTTTTTTCCTTAGGAAGAAATAGTTACTTTCATATCCTAAGGTCTATTCGTGTTGTATCTTCTCTCTCTTTTCTCATTAAGATCTCTATCTGAGCAGCAATGCAATACACTCACCAAATAAATAAGCCTGTAAAGGATAGAGGGCCATAGCACTGTGAAAGCAAGGGCGAATAGGAAAAAAGGTGAAGACCGTTACCTCCTTTTCCATGATGTGAAGAGACAGAAACCCTTCACCACAAAACTCAGTTGCTTAGAGCTTTAGGAGAAGCAGGTTATTATTGAAACAAGACAAAACTAGAGGTGTAAGCACCAATATTTTAATTTTTTAAATTTTAAGGCAGTGAACATGGTAGAAGGAATTGCAGAGCCCCTGGAAGCTTGTCAATTGCATTGACTGACTTTGTGAACAAGTGGAAGAAATTGCTTCCATTTTTTAAAAGTGCTGCTCTCAATAATATTACCCAAACTTGTCAGCTCTTAAATAAACCTCAAACTTCTAACCCAGGATAAAATCTATTTTGGAATTAGCATTTAATAAGGGAAAGTATGGTTTCTCACGTACTTACCTTTCCATTTTAATTACATTGCCATTCTAAGCATGCTGAAAGCTGGCAGAAAGTATAATGTTGATGCAGTATGTGTGAGCAGCATCAAACCCAAATTACTTAGTGTTCAGTCAGCCGAGACAATACAGATCAGTCATGCACAAGTGTTCGTATTCTTGTTTACAAGGCAGTAGCATCATGCCTATAGTTTGGTTCTGATGTTTTTAGATGCTTGTCAGTGTGTGTTTTCTTTAACAAATAGGTTGGTTTTTTTAAGCTGTGTGCAAACGAAGGCTTTGGGAGTGTACTTTGCAAGTAAAGGCAAAGGGGGAAGAAATTTCTGAGAAAGAAATGTCTGAGGATAATTTATTGTAAACTGTCTTTGTGTCATTATAGAGTTTTTGGGCTTTAATTTTGCAGATTATTTTTAGTGGTTTGGTTTTCCAGCACAAATATGGACACAAGCACCGTGTGGGCCCAGGAAAGGTTATGAATTTTGCCCAGTCCTCTGCTCTGAGCTGATGGGAAGTAAAAAAGCACCATCTTGTGGCCAGTGAATAAGCACAGCGAGGGCATACAGGGATCCCTCTCAGGTCAGGTATTTACCCACCTGCTCCTGCTTTTGTCTTGCTAGCGAGTGCAGCTTCCAGCTGGACGTGGGGTGGGTGAGCAGAGTGGCCACTTGGGCTGGTGCAATGAGGCAAACTCACGTGCTCGCCTGCTGGAGCGAGCTGCGGGGATGGGGACGTGCAGGAGGCTGTTGTGTGCTCCCCGGGCTGTCACGGGCCCCCAGGGCCACCGTGCAGGGCTGTAGGGCTGTGGCACCCCACGGGGTATCAGGTAGGTGCGAACCAGCTGCTGCGGGGACCAGGTGATGGATAACAGAGGAGCTAATACCAGCATACGTCCCCACGGACCTTTGCAGCTGCCAAAACAGAGATGCAGGAGCTGTCCAGCCACGCGCTTTTTGCCAAGGGACAGGTGGCCTCCTGCTCCTAGATCCGACTGAGTTTTTGGTTCAGGATCATGCACCAGGACATTGCTACATGTATTGGTAGAGCATCATTTCGAAATAACCCAAGAGGACTTTCACTGTGGGTCTCTCCAGAGATTTCGATCCCTTTTTTCTCCTCCTGTTAGTGGAATTTAATTCATCTTCCTGAAAGCTTCCATCATCTGCAGTGTGAGAAAGGAGCAGAGCTAATGCTATTGCTTCTGACACTGAACACTGCCAAAAGCAACTTATAGCAGGCAGTAGTACATTTTGGTGTTGGTTATCTTCAATCCAGCATTGTCATGTCTAATTAGCAGATTGAACACCTCTACAAGGTGAAGAGTTTAAAACATGCTGGAGAATTTGGGTCTGTGCATTTTTCTAGACTGACCTATCTCAGAACAGGAGAATACCTGTTAGAGATGAACCCGGCATTTCAAGCCTGATTTCACCCATGTTGAGCGCTGGCAACTTCTTTCCAAGCTGGTCATGCTCAGTGCTTCTGACAATCAGGTGAACGTTGCCGTGGCTGCTGGAATGGGTCCACATTGCACATACATTTGCTACCTCCTTACTGTTCTAAAAGGTACCACATCCTTCCCCTGATCTGCACAGAACTGTTCTCTACTTTGGATGCTCCTTATGCCTTTTAAAGTTGTTCTCTTCTGCACAAGATGTCCAAGGAATATAGTACCTTTATTTTTCAGAAAGTAAATATTTCCCATTTCTAAATTATGCAAGACATTGCAATACCTTCTCTAGGAGATTTCTGATCCATCCTTGGAGTAATAAGAATCATGGCAACATTTCTCTTTTCTTTCTATTCTTGGCTTTATTGCAATTCTTGTTTGCACCAATTACTCTTTTGGCTGGGGCTGAGGTGTGATCCCAGCTAACTTACTAGTGTCACCTCCACAAAAGCAAATATTGCCTTTAATAATCTGAAGGTGTACCTCTGGCAGGCTTTTTTCCCCCCCGAATGTGTGAGAAAATGCTCATAAATCCCACTTGGTGCTTCATTACACTTGTATTGGTCATCCAGAAAAGATGATTACACTCTTGCTAGTTTGGCTTTTCTATTTTCTTCTGTTGTTGTGTCACGTTTCTTCTTCTTTTCAATGGCTTTTCCTAAGAGCATCTTGTCACATTAGCACATGAGGCAATTTGACATTGTATTCATCTATTCAGTGTCCATGAACTACAGCATATATCATATATGCAAGAAATCCGTTTGATTTTCCAATTGCTCTTTGAGAGTCTGCAAGCCAGTCTTCTCTGAGGAGACCACATGGCAAGGAGTGCGATCATCTGCAGGTGACAGTCATGTATGGTAGAGACATAGGTACAACAGTCTTGAGTAACCCCTGCCAAAGTTGTCTTGAGTAACTGCTCCCAAGATTGCCAGCAAACAGAAGCGCTTGAGACGCCAGCAGCTATGCTATAGAAAGGAAATTGCCTTGGGATGAAGCAAAGGAGAGGAAGCAATGAGGGCTTTAAACACGAACCAATTTGTGTAATTACGAAGTGCGGATGCAGAAGGCAGCGGTGTTTGTGAGCCGCCTGCCAGACAGCCCGGGCGTTTCCCTGAGAGGCCACAGTTCACATTAGAGCACAGGAAGTGGAGAGGGCAGTCAGATGAGTGATTTCAGTGCGTTACTGTGTTTTTCTTAACGTGGTGTTTTGTCTCTTTCAGCACTAGTCAAGTGTTGCTGGTGTTCTCCTACCTCCAAGCCCGCTCTGTCAGTTGGGTCAGAAAGGCTGGCTGGCCCCGGTGCTGGGGGCGGGCAGGTAGGTTTAGGGCAGGTTGCCCTAGGGCTGGCGGGTGCCACGGAGGCCGGCTGTGCCCCAGCCCCTCCACAGCGAAGGAAGGGGGATTGGTAACTCCTGCTCCTCTGGACTGGAGCCCCAGCCTTGCCCTGCGGCCGAGGTGTTTCCTCTTGGCCCCGAGAGAGAGGCGCATAAAGGCTGCTTCCCACTGCAGGGCCTGCCTGTCTCCTGAGGTGCAAACGCTGTCACAGCAGGAGGACGTGCTGCTCGGCTGCCCCTCACCAGCTGCCGTCCCCCCTGCAGCGGCTGTGGCCCAGAGTGCTGGGCGTGCTGGAGGCTGCCTCCTCCTCCTCTCCCAGGGCCGATGGAGACAGCCCATGGACCCTGATTGTCCCCAGCCTCATAGGTCCTACTGACCTGTATTTGTTGCACAGTCAGCTGTCTTCCTGTATAACTTTGCTGAAGGTCATAAACAATGGTCCTAAGGAACACTTCTCTTGCTGTCTAGAAAACCAGGTATTTTGCTTACTTCCTGTTTGCTCCCTCTCGGGCCATTTCTGCTTCATGAAAGAACTTCATCCTATGGCTATTTGGAGTCTTTATAGCTTCTTTGTAGCTTTGAAAACACTTTGAAAGTCCAAATCGATTATGTCAGCCACATTAATTTGCCCATTATTCTGCTGACATGCTTGAAAGGCTGTTACAGGTCTTCACCGTCTCTTGCTGTGGCGGGAGCCAATTATTCTAATTAGCATATGTTCCTAAAATGGTTACATATATAGTTTATAATTCCATTTTTAGTTCATGATATGACCATGTTTTTATATTGAACATAATTGTTATTATTACTAGTGGGTAGGAATGGCCTGTTACTGCAAATGAATCCCAAGCAAGTGCATCGGGGGAAGGATGACAAAACCAGTGCAGTGACTTCCATGTGGGCAGGCAGATTTTATCTATGGAAGAAGCTCAATAGCTTAGAGATACTTTTAGCGTGTCAGTTCTAGAGAGGCTGAAGAAGACAGTGCTGCCAGTGACATTTTTGACTGTGTGTATATTTTGCAAGCAAGGTTTCTATTCTTAGTGCAGTCCTTTCCTCCTAGGCTGGAAAAATTCTTCTTTATCATTCTATAGTTAAAGATACTGTCTAAGGGTTAAATTAGTTATGAAAATGAACATTGACTTATGTTCTTAATGTAATAGAAGCAGAGAATTAAATGGAAAAAGGAAGTAGATCTAACCTTCAAGTGCTGGAATTGCAGAGTTTAAACAAAAACTGCCTTAGTTTTCATCTAAAAGACTTACAGATAAGCAGGTCAGAGACCAAGCCTTTTGAATCACTTTACATATATTGACAGTGAAGTCAAAGAATTTTTCATAAACTTTATGCATTGGCTACTTCTAGCTCAAGCTTATTCCTGGTAAGATTACACACTTCAATGTGCAAAAGTTTTGTCTGCATTATGTGAAGCTGCCTTTTGCTTCTCTTTCCTAACTAAAGTTCTCAGAAGAGGCAAAATGTCCATGTTGTACCTTTTTCCAGCTAGACAGTGGCAGAGCTATGTGTTGTCTTGCTTCTCAGGTGTTGAAGCACTGGTTTAATAATTGTGTATTTTAAAACCATGTGCATTTAGTATTTAACTAACTGAAAAGTCTTTCTGACTGAAGTTCTTGGTAGGATTAGTGTCCCTATTCAGTTATTCCAGTGACTTTCTGAAAGATGATGGAACACCACCTGATAACAGCAGCATGTACAGCTGCAGCACTGGTAACTAGAAGCCTTAGCACTGTGTCCCGTCTCTTGGTAGCACAGGTTGCCAAAGTGTCCCACTCACAGAAAGAACAGCCCAGGTAGCCTCAGGGTCTCTGAGACCTTTCTCTCATGGTCATCACTAGTATTTCCCCTCACCAAAAGTTTTGTTGCTTATTTGGGTATTCCTTGCAACATTTGCAGAAGCTATGCTTTATAGGATGCCACCGGTGCCACTCGAATATGTGAGGTAAAGTCCCTACTCTTTCAAATGTCAGTAATTTGGCAGGTGAAATACACTTCTACTTCAGGAGCTCTTGATGATACGTCAAGATAAAAGTTAACTTGGATTGTCTCTCACAGCCAGCCAGCTTTAAGCTGATCATGCTCCATCAGCCCTCCTAAACTGAGCAAGAAAACCCCTTTCTCCTGCAGGCTGCGGGATCTCTAGCTATGGACACCAGGCTTATCTTTTTTTATGGGCATATTTTTCCCCCTAAGTTTTACTCTCTAATCAGAAATTCAACCTGATGGGACTTCACAAAGTACAGCCTTCAGGATACTGATTAGAAAATACTGCAATTTGTACATGAGGTGCTTTTTGCTGTATACCGTTTAAGGACCTTATTTAACTTTGTAATTAAGTCAGACTAAGAAGTAATATCCCATATGTCTCACAACTCACTTTTTTTCTCAAGATTGGTATATCAAATTCCTGGAATTCAGGTAGCATTTCTCAGGTGAGCTGAAGCTCCTTTACAGCACTCATGGAGGATCCTAAATTGATATAAATACAATGTGTAGCTGTAAAGCTCATTTATATTGCCACAGAAGTATGAAGTGCTTTTAATGTAAACTAGAGTCTAGACTAACATTTTCATGTCTTTCTTTCAGTCTCAGGTAAAATTTGTATCTGGGAAGAAGAGAAGGGAAGGCATTTCACTTTCTGTTTTAGTAAGTTTTTAGTGACTGCATAGAAATTAAAACTATATAAACGTGCTTAGGTTGAGAGTGATTGGTAAATACATCTTCTAGAAGCTAGAGGGCATAGGAGACACAGGAAGTCTCTGGTATAACTCAGTTATCAAGAGGAGTGAGTGAGTCAGTAACTTTCTGTTCTTTTTGCATAAAATGGCACTTGCTACTTAAGTTCAAACTGATTTTATTCTCTTTCTGAAGAGAAGTGACTGAAAAGCAAGAATATCTTTCTGGATTTTATCAGTTTTGCAGATGGTCTAAAGGAAAATCAGTTATTTGTAGAGCTATTGATCTAAATGAAGATGTTAATATATTCTTCTGATTTTTACTCCAGAATAGTTTAATAATAAGTTTGTGTTCTGCAGGAGCTCCTATCATTAACCATTAAATAGAGGACTACTAATAACTGTTTTAATAGAAAAGGTCAAAGGTAAGTTCATGGGCATAGAAGCATTGCTATTGAGTGGAATAACCATAGACTTCAGATTATCACTTGTCTAGCTGGTCTGGTCAAAATATTTGGTAACTTCTCTTTGCCCCTACACAGTATTTCTGTGATAGTGAAATCCTGCTGTGTTTTATGTTACAATCCATGTGTCTACCTAGTATAACACCTGCGTGAGAGGGATACTGGCAGACTTTTTGCAGTATATACCAAGTGTTATTTTGTTTGCCTTTTGAGAACAAAGTTCACAGGGCTTACCCTAAATGCGTAAGAGGAACAGAGCATCCTGAGCTGCTCTTTGGGAGACCTCCCCAAATTCCAGTGTGTTTTGTTTTCAATTCAGAGTAATCCAATGAGAGAACCAAACTTTGCTACAGTCTGTAAAGGAGACAAGATGTATGTATAGATTAGTTTATGCTGAGTTTTCCAGGTCAGTTGACTTTCTCAAACAGAAAAACAAAGGTACTGTGAATTTGTAGGACTCCAGCATCAAAGAAAAGATTCCCTCCAGCTGTTGTGAACTGCTACATTTTCCACAGCTTTTATGCCTAAAGCCAGATGGATGCTGAACCATGGGATGGTATTCCGGTAAACAAAACAGGACTGGTGGAGTAATGAAACTCCCCTGAATTATTCATTGTGTCCTGAATGATGCAGAGAGAGCTATTATAGTGAACACCCCTGAAGACGAGAGCAGTGCAAGGCACAGCCCTGCCTGTGCAGTACACCTGACCTGTTTCCCAGGTAGGCATCTGCAAAATGAATGTCTTCTATAAAGGAACTGGAACAACCGTGTTTGGTAGCTGTCCATTGCTCATCTAGAAATAGTCAATCTAATTCCAAAAAAACCAGTTAAGTGCATGCTCTAGTGCCACGCACATAAGATTAAAAGCACGTTCAAGTGTTTTGCTGAAAAGCAATGGACTTCTATACATCTTTAAAGAGAAGCACACCTTCAGGCTTGCTGGCTCAAATCTGATGATGCCTCCTAATAAATGTCACAGATAAATACAGGAACACAGAATACATCAACACAGAGCTGGTTCCAAAAACCAGTGTGTTCCAATAAACCTAATTTTTGCCCATGAAGCATTTTTCCAGCTGGTCTTTGGAAGCTGAGGAACTGTACAGCCTCATCAAAAAGGTAGGTATCTCGAGGTGTGGTACTCCTACTGCTGTCATGGTGTAATGATGATCAGTGATGTGTTAATGTACTGAGTGCGGAAGTTAAAGGAGGGTGGCCAGCACAGGCAGAGAAGCTGGGGTGGAGAAGGTTATGATGGTGTGTCTATAAAACTGAACTCGCCTTTCAAATAAAAAAATATTTGGAGGCTTATTTTTGGATGGTGCTGGGAGGGAGTTTCTGCTGAAGCCTGCTGATAGTGGTGGTGGGTGAATCAGTGTTTCAATCTACAGCTCTGGAGGAAAGATTACATTGGGGTGCGGGGAAGGAAGAAACTCTTTTACAGAATGAATTTGAAATCAAATCCTCCCATCTTCCCAAAAGAAAGTTTGTTCTTCCAAACCCCATTACAAACTTTAGTGGAAGCACGAAAACATTCAAAATTACTGCATAATACTCTGATTGCTAGGGAAAGTCATGCTGTCATTTCAGACGTGCTGGGCTTCAATGTGGTAGTGATAAGTGCTATAAGAGAATCTAAGAGTGAAGTGGTGGCTGATACCACAGCGTTTGAGAAACATGCAGTGCCATGAGGGTTCAGGAGTGATAAAATACTGTTCACTGAGTGCCATCTGTACTGTGTACTCAACGAGGCAGAACCGTGTAGACAGAATATAAGCGTATAAGTCAGGGCAGCATTTTGAATTGTGCAATAATGAGTCAGGGAAAAGCTGGAGTACTCAAGCTTCCCCACATGTGACTTCGTATCTTAAATAATGTCTTTTTAACACTGTGTTAATATAAAATCCAAGGATATAGTAATACGCAGATTAATTTGATTCAGCTTATATCCATCCTATTTTAGATGTCTGGCTTCCTTCTGATGGTGGTTACTGCTATTACTTGAAATTCCCTGAGAACAAGGTACAGATGTTGTTTCACCATCAAATGCCTCAGAATATTTGTTTTTTTAATCCTCCACTGTTTTTAAAAAATATCGTTTACAATTTCTTACAATGTTTTTATTGTTCTTTAAAGGGAAAGTAAAACTTATTAGGATGCTTTGTAATCCTAGAGTAAAATTTAGCAAAATAATCCGATACTTTGTCATAAGAAGCCAAAAGTTATTTGCTTTGCTACTGAGTATCTAAGCAGATGGCTATTGGAGTATGTGACTCTGCCTAAAGGCATTTTTCTTCCCGGCAGTAATTTGCAGGAGACTGATTTCCTGGTTGTAATTTGCAGGAGACTGGTATATGGTTAGTCCTAAAAATGCAGGTTTTGATTTGCAACTTCTTTGCATTTTCTAAAGCAGATGCGCATGCCACCTTTGCTAGCTCTGTTTGGTGAGAGTGTGTTGCTAGGTAGAGGCATGGAAAAGTTCTAGTGTTGTTTCCTTGGAATTATATATATTTATCTTGCCACTACCACGGGCCACCTCCTTCCTGCCTGGTGACTGGAGCTATCTACAGTACTGGGGTCTGGCACTTTATTCTCTGAGCTTGACTTCTAAGAGATCATAATTTATACGCAGCTTCACTGGGAAACCATGTATTCTAAAAAGTTTTGTACTCATGACTTCTCCTGCACAACAGGCTTGCGATTTTTGACTTGATTTTTTTTGATATATTTGTCTCTAGGGCTGAAATAGGATGATGTTTAGTTACTGCTTCTCTGAACTTTTGACACTCGCTGGCTGTTTTCTGTATGTTATTCCCTATCCAGTCCAGATGTTTCTGCACATGAACCACCCAGCCATTCAATTTATTTTTTTTGGATGGCAAAGCCTTGATTTTGTCTTGTGGTGGAGGACATTAGAACGTGGAGACTACCCGTTTTTTGTGGAAGGACTCCAGCAGCTCTGGCATTCTTGCATGATTGGATGTGGTTACCGAGACCCACGACGTCCAACTGCTGCATTAAAACTGACCTTGGTAGAGGTTGAGTGATTTCTGTAGCATTTCTCCAGGCTGCCTTGGGTGCACTGTTACGTGTTCCTGAGAGAGTGTAACTCAAGCTCCTGGAAATCCCTCACGAATGGCCCTTGAGATTACTGGCACTCCTCTCAGCCTCTGCTTGACTGATGCTGCCTGCAGCCTGCGCTCCCTTGATTTTTAAGCCCAAATTCGGATCTGTTCCTCCCTTGAGACATATGTTGAGAGGCTTATACTCTGCTTAAGTCTGACTGGTAGTATTGCCAAAACAGATGATGTTAAAAACTGGTTGATCACTCGTCAGGCCAGATTTCCACACAAGCTCTGCATCCAGCAGGTCTCCCTAGGATGAGGGAGCCAGGCTGAGCACTGCAGCCGTAAATAGGACAAAATGGGGACATTTTTCAGAAAAGCTGACTTCAGACTGTCCTGGCAAAACCCTTGTTAATCTCCTTGTTTTGGGCCACAGTGCTTCTGTAGGTGGGAAGAGGGTGCAGAAACCTGGCCTTCTCCTCAGTGCTGTTGGGGCAGGTCAGGCTGTCTGAGAGCTGGGGTTCCCCTAACTGCGGTTGCTTTCTCCATTGCTTGTGCAACACGTTTTACATTAAGTTGCTGGAATAAATACGTGAAGGAAGCAGAAAAGGAGAAAGGGAACTCATGTTTTCTAGTCAGAAGATTAAAAGCAAACTAAAGTGGCAATCGTGCAAGGGCTTCGGTGTGCGCCTTACTGTAGGCACTGCCAACAGTCCCATTGTTGGGGGGGCAGGACAGAGCAAGGCTAAGCAGGGGTTGAGGATGCACGTAAAAAGGAATATATCAAAAGTAAAATAGGAAGAGATAAACTGGAAAGGGCTAAAATCCAAACCTTAAATTCAAAAGGGAAGATTATTCTGCTTCTTCCCCCTTCCAAGTTTTTGGGAGGCCAGTTCTGGCTATAAGCGGTATGGAGCAAGTAATGTGCCCTAATCTTAACAGAATTTGGGATGCTGTTTAGTTTGCATTGGATGCAGTGTGAATGAGAGAAAAAAGGAAATCCAGGCTCAGCAGAAGGGATAGTTTTTGTTGTGGGAATGCAGTTGCAGGGTGCAACCACATCCGGTAGCCAAGAAAAAAACCCCATGATGGTGGTACCATTAGGAGTGCTAAGGAGCGCTGGTGTCGATGCCAGTGCGTCCTGACCAGTCTGAGTGCTTACAATGAGAACAATTAATACCAGATTCCTGAGAAGGTGGTGGAATTTGCCAAGCGTCCAAAAAACAACCAGACCATTTTCAGGTCCTGATTATTTCCTAATGAACTGCTTGACCCCACGGGCCTATAGCAGCCCTGAAAGTCTGCCTTTGCAAAGCCTCTTAGAATAGTTCCATTCAAATACAGACATAATTACACCTCTCCTCACAATATTACATTTCAAATATCCTCCCAGTAATCAGAATCACTGCAGTGTGTGACGAGTGAAGAGCTCCTTTATCCTTACAGCAGAAAGCATCTGAACTCTTACGAGCTAAAGAAGGTTTATAATGGGAAAGGCTAATAGAAAAGGCTTTGAGGCATCATCACAGTCACAAAAAAGGCATGAGCAAATCTGAGTCTGAGAGCGAGTGACAATGCTGTCCCTTTACTAGAAAAAGCTGCGATGGAGAGGGGGTGAGAGAGAACAAGAATCCCCTGCCTCCCCCGCAGAAAATCACAGCTATAGAAAAGTTGTATATTTCATTTTGTTCCCGTGGTTTTAATCTTCTAACTTGCTTTAATTATTCCTATTCAATGCTGATTTATGTTTGGCAACTTTACATTAAAAAATGTTCCCACTAACAGAATTGCAAAAGTGAAGCAGATAGAACAATGCTCATGCTTGCAGGAAGGATGGGGGGAATACGTCGTGTTCAGATGGAATGCGAACCAGTCATTTGGCCAAACTTTCCACGAGAATATCTCTGATACTGGCTGTGCCTACTGTTTTTTCCTTATCTGCAGTAAGCTCTCGGTTTTCTGTCTCCCCTTGATGAAGAGCAGAAATGTTGACCTCATAAGGGATTTCTTCCAGTTTTTTTCCCAGGGTTTTTCTGTACTAATACATAGTTTATTTAACAACTGCATGTTTTTTACATGAGCGCTACGTAACACAATAGTAAGCCCATAAGGAGTTTCAATCAGCTCTACTGTGTTATGCTGTGACATTCAGAGCTCTGCTTTCCAGAATGGAGTGAGTTTTGTCAGTGACAGTCAGTATCCTCACACTGGGATGGTCACTTTGCAGGTAGTAGTAGGACATGTCTGACAGCTATGTAACTGGGAAAGTCTGTAAAATCCCAGCATCTCACAGATACTAAGTTCCTACAAGTTTTGTCAAAGTCAGCATCCAGTGGAGTGAGACCCAAGGTGGTTTCCTACTAAGGGAAAGGCGAGGAATTAACTGCTCCCTTTTACAGAAACTGCCAGTCTCTGGGATCTGCAGATGGGCTCGAGGAGTCTGGCAGAAGGAAGCAGGGGAGCCATGATGGGTGTAATATGGGACATGGTAAAGAACTGAGATTAGGAAGTATAATAAACAACATGAAAATTATAGGAAAACAACCTTTGCTAGTTCTGCTGCTCGTACAGAGATACAGATTTGCAGTTTCTCTTCCATGGGTATGGGTGTGCATTCACAGCACAGAGGTGGGTCATCTGGGGAGGTGACCATTTTTTCAAACAGAAAGCAACTGGTAGTGGTGATTTGATTATGGGACAGAAAGTGAGAGCACAGAAAAAACAAGTAGCTGAGCTAGAAGAGGAGCCTGAAGTTATAGCCAACTGCCTCCGAATGCTTTGCATTGCATTAATCTTTGTGCAGCCCAGCCTAGCTGAAGGGAAGGTGAGTGATGTGCTTGTTGTCACCTATACGCAAAGAAAGATACACAGGCAGCTAGTAAATAGTATTTAAAATGGAAGAAGAATTTGTAATGAGTGAACTATACACTATGCAAGTGTTACTGCAAGAAGCTTTACTGAAGCAGCCTGCAAAGTTTGAAGACTGTAACCATACATAGAAACAAACTGAGCTGTTTTGACTGAAAGCCTGTAATTTCCTAGATTAACAGTTTGCAGAGATATGGTTTAGTACTAAGTGAGGGTTGCTAACTGAAAAAAAGAAGAAAAATGTTGTTCAATAGATATCGATTTGTCTAATTATATGCAGGACATTTAAAGCGGAGACTAGTCTGCTTTTAAAAAAATTGTAGCGGGTGTGTCTGTCTGAGTGCATTTGCTGTTGGAAGCATTGGATTCCCACATGTGGTATCATTTAGTTGTTTTTAAAACATATAAGAAGAAATGCATTTCTTGATATTAAATCATCTTACCTTTGATAAAGTACAGGTGATCCCAGGTTATGTCTATGGTGCTATCAAAGTAGCATTTGACATAATTAGGGAAATTTTATATGACCCATGGGTGGGTTTTGGAGACCAGGCAGTTGTAGAACAAGACAGTTAAACAATAGGTGCCATAAAGCATCTCCATATTAAAAGTCAGTGTCATACTGGTGTAATAGTGGCTGATAGCCAGTCAGCAAGGAATGTGATGTTAATTAAACATTAATAGTGGTGCATGTGCAAAGCCTTGACTATTTTCCTAAGTTTTGGCTATCAGAAAGATTGGGAATTTTATTCAGTATTAGATCCTGGCAGTGAAGTTTAACAATGATCTGCATCAGTGCTGGTTGTCTGTTTTGGGTTGTCCACTGCAGAGAGAAGGCATGGAAATGCTGGCAGGCTATTCACTGTTGTGAGGAAGATAAGGTTTGAGAGCCTTGGTTTCTAGATTATGTCACCCTGGGTCTTTTATTACTTGGGAGCTGCGCTGAGCGCATAAATGCACAGGTCTTTTGGTAAATGACTAACTCCCTAAATCATAGTATTTTGTTCATCCTAAAGGCACCGTTCATCCTTTTAGAACTGGCACCGCATTTGGGCAGGCACAAGAAAAATCAAACCCTCTCTTGCTGGCCCAGGTTGGAAGGCACAGTCCTTTCCCCAGCTGCTCAAGAGGTGCAGATGGAGCTACGGTGGGTGCAAGGACTGGGCCTCTCTGCCCAGCACGTTCACAGAAGGACTGGTGAGAAAGGCCACCTGGGAAGGGGCAAGCTGTAAAAACGGCCACAGTTTTACTATGGGAGAGGGTGCTAGGCGATTGAACTAAAGGTTGGACTCAAATGGCTCCTCGGGAGAAGAGAAACGGGAATAGCCCATCAGTAGGCACCAGGCAGGGCAGGTATAGGCAGGCTTGTAGGATCTGGGAGTGGGTGAAGCTGTCATTATTCAGAAACTCTGAGCGGAAAATGATCCTAAAAATGATTCTGCTTTCCTGGGTACCCTTGCAGCACTACCTGAGGTAAAACGCTTCTCTACCTGTCACAAGGGCAATGGGTGAAGGATTACCAGGGATCCTTGTAACAAAGGGTTAAATGGAGAAATTAAATGCCTATGTCAGCAAGAAAAGGGCTGACAAGTTTAACAAACCTGCTTTATCCTTATCCTGCCTCCCCAAGTGCAATCTAAGCAGAGCTGCACCTTGGCAGTTAGGGCTTCCTTTTGCCCGCGGCCCCCACCCCTGCGCCCCAGCTTGTGCTCCTCTCCTTCACATTTTCTTGCCCCACTCTCAGCAAACATGAGAATTAAAGGATGGGATGACAGCATGCCATGTTCCTGGTTAGGGAAACCTGCGCAGTAACGTGCCTGAGATGTTTCAAAGGAAAGCAAGTTTCTTGTCCTGCTGAAGCTTTAATAGCCTGTTGTCTTTTCTGGTAATGTGTGTGCACCCACCTACAATGTGCACCCATCTACACGGATTTTCTTTCCCTTTTTCATCCCTAAAATTAAAATGAATCTCTTAATTCAGTTGAAGCTACATCTTGCAAGAGCTGTGATTTGAGGAAGAAGATAATAAGTAGCAAGATGTTAAAGAAAGAGCTTATTTCTTGCTTGCTTTGCGGTAACGCTCACCAGTGTAAAAAGACTGGATCCTGTTATACTAGAGACTAATTCAAAACGTAGTAAGAGATATTTCCTACCCCAAGGAAATTCACACTGTAAGGAAACTTGAAATATCAGAGCAAAAAAGCAACGTGTAAGTATGGAGAACCGGAGAACAGGGGGACAGCGAGTGCTTGTTTTCTTCTCTGTTAAAAAAAGGCACTGCTTGTTCCTCAGAACTCTCCATCTTACTGTTACAGTTGACTAATGTCTTCTAGTGCATCTGGATGAAGGCTTTGACCTGAAGGATGATGACAGCCAGGACCAGCTTACTTTATGGGCTAATTCAGGAGAGAACTTTCTACACGTAAGGAGTAGCTTGGAAGGTAGCCCAGCAAGCAGCGGTGGCTGGAGAAGCCCTAAGACCGACTGGTAGGGTAGAGCGTTCACTTGGTGAGCAGGACCAGGAGACAGGGACTTAGAGCTATGAAGAGGACTAAAAAGAGATACCAGTGCATAGTGGAAAAGGGCAGCAATGGAGGACATCAAAGGGGGATTGATGGGAGCTGAATAACAAGCAAGCATGAAAGGGGCAATGGGTGAGGAAGTCGAGCAGAGCGAAGAAGGCAGCAGGGACAAAAGTTCAGCCTCCTCGATAATGACAGAGTTTTGGGAAATTGAACTGAAAGCTTCCCTTGTGAGGAAAGTCTCGTATCTGGAGAGCTCGAGGGATCAGTAAAGATGTACACTGAGTTTCAGTGTCAACTTCCAGACTGAATGTACACAGGAAACAACCATACTTATTGATATAATAAGAGTAAAAATTAAATGCAACAGAATTGAAACATATAATTTGCGAGGTATTTTCACACTTTATGAAGTCAGAGGTTTAGGTTTATTTTATAAGTCAGCAATAGGCAAAATGTGGAGTACTTCTAAGGAAACACCTGTGTTGAATAAAAACAGTAACATACCAGACATAACATGTGTGGTAAAACAAATGTTTAGCTTTCCATGTAAAATTATTAATTTTTTTTAACTAAAATTATTTCATTAAAAAAGATAAGCCTACATTTGTTGAAAATGTGTTGTTGTCCCACTACTCCTGACAACAATGCTGATTAAAAAAGTTTTTTACAACTTTCTTTCAGTAAATCACATCTGGATTTTTAACCTCATTGAAAGTTTTTATTGTATTGTAATGGAATTGTTATTTATCTCCAAATTTACCCAGTTCCTCCTTTGTGAACCGTCTTACGTTTAACAGGATCTTTAATTATATTCCTCTACTAGCTGACCACTACAAAAATTGAAGTCCTCACCACAAATCTGTAAAAATGTTTCCACTTGCACTGGGAGACAAAAATAGAATAATTCCATGTCTTTTTGGACGGGTGCCTAGCTGAAACTATGTAGGGTTTGACTGACAAGAGGATGTAGTCTTTGCTGAGAGCACTTTCTTTAAGGTCCTTTTTAGCCTTCAGGAAGATTTAAGTAGATGAATGAAGAAAGGATTTATGCTAGTTTCCCTTCATTTTTGTTAACTTTGCTTGCTTTTTTGTAACTTTTGTCTTCTGCAACAAAATCTTTTCAGCTCATCGGGCTTACTGAATACATAATCACAAGCTGGTAAGTAGTAACTTCAGGAGTTTTGATTTGAAATGGCACTCTATTCTTTTGTGTACAGCTGCGGTAGAAGAATAAAACCCCTTTGTGCGGCTAAGCAAAAGTTGAATTATTTAAATGTTCAGTATTCGCCAGGGTTATAACTGTAAAGTGTAGTCTTTCAGTGGTGAATAAATACAGTTAACACATAGCTCAGCCTGCGAATACAGCGGAGAGACTTTACTTGAGTAAGTTCAGAATTATTTTGCATTCAAGGGAGCTCTCCCCACTGTGCTGCACGGCACGTTATCCGTTTCCTGGGGAGCGTGGATGGGAGCTTACAAAGCACAGCAGGTAATTGGCTGCTTCAGTTGAAAAAGCAGAAAAAGCATATTTGTCGGTATATACAGAAGGAAAACGAGAACAAATGGTAATTATTATCGGGTGATAGTATTTGTCCATAGTCTTCTGAGCTGTCTGTAAGATGAAATCCATACTGACTCTCTGTAAGAGCAGTGAGTGTCTTAAATGTGATGTTTAGGCAGTTGAGCAACTTTTTCTGTCAATGCATTTTGGACTGGAACTTTCATATGCTTTGGACATAAAAAAGGAGGTGAATGTGTATGTGATAACACAGTTTTTCAGAAAGCTTTCTTCTGCTGTTCAGGACTTGTGTTTCTGTATCTTGGTGTATATTTTTGTATTGTTACTCTATTTTGAACCATATTTTCATCTTATGTGAATGGTCCTATCTCTGAAGTCAGCAGAAAGTGAACATAGCTCAGCCTTTAGGCACTTATTTCTGAATTTCTAAAACTTGCTTACACTGATGCAAATATTTCCTCTTGGAAAGGGAAAGCTATTACTGGGTTAGATACTTTTTCTCAGTTGCACATGTGGCAGTTTCTACAGACAGACTGAAAAAAGCTGTAATGGTATATCTATGCTTTTTGTTTAAAGTGGTTTATATCCAGATGGGGCGTGGAAGTGTGTTGGCAGTGTAAGACAATTGTACCAGGTTTCTCCTAAAACAGGGCCAATTTCATGAAACCTTTTTATTTGCTGCTTTTTCTTTCCCTCCTCTCTTTAACTAAATGAAGCATGAAGTCAAGGCTGAT
Source organism: Gavia stellata (assembly GCF_030936135.1). Classification (NCBI taxonomy): domain Eukaryota; kingdom Metazoa; phylum Chordata; class Aves; order Gaviiformes; family Gaviidae; genus Gavia; species Gavia stellata. The sequence goes on from NC_082610.1 coordinate 14,541,983, forward strand.
AGATGCTAGAATAAATTGAAATCTATATTAATTTTCATAGTGTAAATACATTGGGTAAAAATAACCACATCTGGAGTTTCATATTTTAAACAATTGTGCATACAGGTAAATATGTATGATGAGTCCCACTGGAATTGGTTGACACAGGAGTATGATACTCACTTCAAAAATCTTTGCAATGTCATGTTGCAGGACTCCAGTCCTTGGACAGTTTGGTTTTAACTTGTTTGCTGAAAATCTCACCAAGAAACCTGTACACTGTGTTGGAGGTTGAAATTGTGCTGCACCTGTAGGAGGAAACAAAAATGAAATATTTTATGGATTTTGTAGGTCTACATGACTGTATGTAGGGAGGATACTTGAAAGACTGAGAAATAGATTATACATTTTTAACACTTTAGTATCCTCTCTATTTTTTTCCTTGTCTTTGGTAAAGAGGAAATCAAAATGTTTCTTTGCTTCTTTTATACACTCTTGTACTCTTTGAGATGGCTTTAAATCTTCATTAGTGTCGTACAAGGTAAAATGTGTAATAAAGCATTAAGGGAAATGGGGTTAAGACATGCAATGTCTAATAAAGGATATTAGTATTTATTGGCAGTCATCCTTTGGCCTATGTAAATTTTTTTTCCAAAGGGCATTGACATTGCTCTTGCTCTCTTTACAACCGTCACTCTGTGTGCAGATGTGTTTTTTCCCCATTCACCTTTTTTTTTATTTTTTCAATGCCAAATACTTAATGTGTCATTTCTGGCAGAAAGTTCTGGTGATGAAAGAGGAAATAAAATGGCCTTGAAGCAAGTTGCTGGAGAGGCACATACAGGATGGCACAGCCATGGAAAGCTCTTTTTTTTTGTTTTTGCAGGAGTTGCGTACCAGTCTTCATATCGACTTAATGAACACAGGAGGAAGCACATATTTTTCTTGGGCCTGGAAACCAAATGTGGTCTTGGAGTGCAAGGTTTACTACCAGTGTAATCAGCTAGAGTACTGTGAGCGACCGTGTGCCAACTTTCTTTCGCCTCCTGTGTACCTGGCCCAATTAACTCCATTCTTCATTCTTCAGTCATCTCCCCAGGTGGCTATCTGGTCTTAATGGGCCATAAAATGGGTGGCACTGGTCCCTATGGAAATGCCTTGTGGTGTAGGGGGTCTTGTAGCCCTTCATAGGGGTCCCTGAGAGTGTCAGAGGTGGCAGTGCTGTCTAAAAGGAAATTCAGAGGATGAATACCCATGCTCTCTTCCTGATTGCTGGGAGAGTCTCTCTGAATAACGTAGGATAGCAGATGAAAGCTAGATTGGTTTGGGAGAGCTGCACAGAGAACCTAATGGAGTGAACTTCTGTTAGGCACAAAGGGAAGAACTTCAGCTAGGATTAGATACTGTCGTCCTTATCTCTTAAGCAAGAATATTTCTTCTTTGCTTCTCCCTCCCTGCCGAGTAGTGATTAACCATAACTTTTCTAATCGGACTTCTAAATGTATTGTGCTTAGTTGCAAGTCAAGTGGCTCAGCTGTTTCTCTGCTATACCCCCTGTGTTTTCTGGACTCTAACCCTCCGTCTGGAGATGTTGTTGGGGTGGGACATAGCAGCAGGCAGACCGTCTGGTGAAAGACACTCATTCTGCAGACATCAGAGTCCAAAGAAAAAGCCCTGGGAAGGCCTGAACTTCTGCAGGCGAAGCTCTGCAGGGAGGGAAAGCACCTCATGCTGGGAACCCAGCAGAAGGAAGGAGATCCACAGGTTTTGGGTAGTCTCATGCCTGAAAATGCATTAAAAACATTTTAGCAGGCTTGTGACCTTTAAAAGAGACTAGATCTAGTTATTAGTTCATTTCTACCTCAGCATGTTTATTTGAGTAGGTGCTCTAGATGAAATGTGAATAGTATGCAAGTGGCTTGCTTCAGTATTTCATAGAAATTTTGTAGAGCCAAGGAATGTATTTGATTACATATACCTATTCCTCGGAGTCTTCCATGGAGATGTGCTCAAGCTCAGGATATTATCCAGAGCATCAGGATTGAAATTGTTGATTGAAACTGGAGTAGGTCAGATGAGATCTGAGACTCTGCAAAACTTTATGGCTAAGCCAAACTTCTCAGATCTCGTCTTTCTTATGGGCATATTTCTGAGTGCATCTTTGACATCAAGGCACTCCTGAGTTGATCTTGTTAACATAAGAAAGAGGTGTTGCCAAACAAAAGCCTGGCGAACCTACTCAAACCTACTATGAGTGGTTTGAAGGAGGACTAAGAATGGGAAAGTTGGATTTCTGACTCTAATTTTGCTGGGAAAGTCGTGACACATGGGGATAGTCCACCTGCTATTCATCTAGCAAATTTAGAACATTTCATGAAAGTAAACCTGCCCAGCTCTCCTGTCATACGGGAAAAACATGCGGCACAGTCGGAAACGGTTGGGAACCATTCCTGTGTGACCTCCCGTGGGGACGCAGGGCCACCGGTGCCATGTCTGGTGGCCTAAATGGGCATAATTTCCCCCCTGATTGCAGAAGAACCAGCTAATAACCCATTTCACTTCTTTCTCTTTGTGTTTAGGAGGAAAGGGTCAAGTACTGCTCTGTATGCTGTGCCTAGCTCTGAAAAGTGACCACAGTATTCAATAGACCAAATTACTTGCCTGGTGCATTTCAGGAATTGAAATTTTTTTCTCAAACATGCTTATTTTTGGACCTTCATCCCTGGTTAGATCAAGTGACAACAATCTGGTTTCTGTGGTCCTGATTGCTCTCTCACATGGAGCTGCACATGATCATTCGTGATACCAGAATGCCAAATCATCAAAATCGCAGTAAATCAGAGTTACCAAGAAAATTTTTTGGTCAGACCTAACAGACACCAGTGAAAAGCTACTTCTAGAGAAATGATGCTGGTTTTATATGCTCTCATCCCCACGCTGTGTACACTGGCAGAGCCCTAATGTAGTCAGTGGAGCCACGTTAATTTGTCTCTGGCCAGGATAGTCCTTCATAGTTTTAAGTAAGTGGTATCTACATGAAGGAAGAATAAAATCTGTGACCATGTATCATACAAGGGTGCCTGGAGAGCGCTGAGATTAAAACCAGAGATGCTGGTACCCATCAGATTTAATTTAGTGAGCTCTCCCTGCAAACCCAAATGCACCTCACTGACTTCAAGAACTGTTAGGGAAACCCAAAAATGCCCAGGTGGTGATTGGTCACTGATAGCCAGAAAGTGCTTGCTCTGATGCTTTTTGGGTTCTTGGTCAGGAAGGAGTTAAGACCAGTGCTGGAAGGGAGATGAAATATTCGGAGTAAGAGATTTCCAGAGGGGGCTGTCCTGGCTGAGGTTGGGCTTAGCGCTTTCAGCTGTTCTTCTGCTCTCTTAAAATGTGAGAGGTGTAACAAACGTGCTGGTCGCAGGGGCTCCTGAGGCACGGCTTACAGCAAAGTCATTTGGTATTTGCCCAGTTGAAGCATCCACAAATTTTGGAAGTCAAACCTGGCTTACCCTGGAGTAGGGGCACAGCGCGAGGTGGCCGAGAGCCATCCTGCGTCACCCGTGCCAGCCTGTCGAGCCACCCAGGTCAGCTGTAGGTGCACCAGCACCCATGTGCTCAATTTGACTACGTGCGTTAGCTGGGACACAGATATGCTGCCCTTGTCAGTGCAGTGGAGTCAGGGTTAGTAAAAATTTCTTGCTTTATTTTCACTGCTGTTATTTCAGCAGAGCAAACATGAAAAGGAACAAAAATCAGACCATCTGGGCAGCATGGGCTCCATCTCCCCTTAGGGGTTTGCCACAAGACGGTGTACCTGGCCTGAGGCAGGACTTTCTATGCTGCCAGGGCTCAAATTCCCATTTTTTCCAGAGCCATGCACCGGACCTACACCCTCTGTCACCAGGTCTGCATCTTCCCTCAGGAGGATGCAAACTTCCTTCTCCAGCTTTCACTGCAGGGCAGTGGCTGCCGAGGTCCCGGTGCCACAGGGAGGCCGTGGCCTGGGCTGGACCTGGGGAGGCAAAAGCAGGAGAGCTAAACGAACCTAGGGGAAAACCGATCATCTTTTGGCTAAACTCTTAATTAATCTGGGGTGTTGAAGGTCTGCCGAGGGCAGCCAGAGAACTCGTTCAGCTCCCTCCAGCCAGCTGTGCGTGCCTGGCAGGGGAGTTCAAACTCACTGAGAACACGGCGGTGTTTGTCTTCTTATTCACTTTAAAAAGTGGATCATCCCATGTTAATTATCCTTCTCACATATGTCAAAAGTGATGTATGATTCATAAGTAAGAATATTACGTGTGTTGCCTTTGATACCGTTAGGCAGCAACATGGCACAAACTGCGTTCACGGAGTCCTTACTGCGGGCGAGAGCTGCGTTGGCGTCGTGCCTGCAGCGCATGGAGCTGGTGACCAGGTCTAAAGAACTTACATTCAAAAAGTGTCTTGGAAACATTTCTCGAAGATACAGCATTTTGCAAGTGCTGTATTTCCAACCAGTGAGGGCTGCTTTAGGAATAGTTTTTTTGTTAGCTGATTTCTGTCCTTAAGAGGAAGCTGCTTCCTTCCTCTCTTCATTTAATTCCTTTGCTATTTTGACCTTCACCTGTGTGACTCGCTCACTGAAATCCTCTCGGGAGGATCAGTGTCAGCTCTAATAAGCTGGCTGTCACTTTATACCAAACAGAAAGTAAATGTTTCATTTGTTAAATGGGCCAGTAGCATACATTGCCTTTTTCTACCATCCTCGGTTTTCTTCTAGAGGGAAGCGTTTTACTTTTATGTGACTGAAAGTGCATAAAGTGGATTTGAAGCTGCAGATTTAAGTGTCTTGAATGAAGACTGTTATGTAAGACTTTTCTTTATTTATCACACTGAAATACGATGAGCATTACAGCACAGGGTCTGGTCACAATGAATTTTCTTGTATTTCCAGTAAGAAGATAAGGGATACACTGTGTAAGGAATGCACTGGGAATTTCTTTTCTTTAGCAAACTGCACAGGAAAAGTAAGATTATTGCACTGAGCTCTTGGCTGCTGATGCAGGGAGCAACACTGCTTCTTGTTGGGACTTCTGCCATTGATTTGATTGCGAGCAGGACAGCTTTTCTCTGTCGTAGCTTCTGTTGTGTTTATTTATTGCTCCCCTTTCACTGCCGTTTGTGCTGACAAGCACAGCCTGTGCTTCTCTACCAGCTTGCACAGGTGAGTTAGATTTACACTAATAAGCTTGGGAAGTATTTGAGAGGGGTGTTGAGGTGAATACTTATTTTTTTTGTGTCACACAGAAGCTGGTGTCTGGGGTTTGAATTCAGCAGCTTATGGAGCGCTGTTTTTAAATGGTGTTTGACAAACATGAAATCAGTGTACATCACTGACCAACCACTGCAGTGGAGAGCAGTTTGAGACAGGAAAAGAAGGTGGCAGCTTCAGCACATGAGAGGAAGGCCATGGCTTTTTTTCTATGAACCTGGAGGTTGTGTAAGTATGGTTGCTTCTGTAGGTTTTTTTTGGCTTTTTTAAGCCAAAACCAAGCCTGTATATGGAGCCAGATGATGATGGTGCACCATCATCCTCTGGCTCTGTGTGAAACCAGCCCCCTGGTGATGGTCTTGAGGGCACTGGCTGCTCAGCTTTCAGGGCAGCTGAGGGTCTTTTTGCTCAATATTGTTTGGAGGTATTGCCACAGTGGTGCAGCAATCCCCCGTGGGCAGTCCCCCGTGAGCTCTTCAAACTTCTGAGTCGCTGTTGTATTGCAGGAGCCTTTGCCAACAGAGGCTAAGGAACAGCAAGCTGCTTAGTGCATGTTACAGGAGGCTGCTCTAGCTTTACCCTGGAGATCAGCTTTTCACCTTACCGGCTGCAAAAGTGGGGAGGGAAGTTTGTCTCTTGTTTCTCTGGGCATTTAGTTTCTCCTTGTCTCGTGATCTGCATAGGCTGGAGTCTCAGGGCCAAAATCCCTCTTTGTTAGCACCCTAATTTATGCTCTAAACTAAGTGTTTGCAGTAACTGAAATAGGTATCTATGAGAATGATTTCAACATATTTAAATCTAGTTAAGTCTCCAATATACTGTCCATCAGTCTGACTGAGCTTTGAAACTGCATGTGTATGACAGATATATGTCTGTTTTCTATGCAAGTATCTCTCAATGAGTCAGAAAGGTCTTGTAAACTTCAAATCCCTAATGGCAAAGAAATAGTTCTGGTTTTGTTGGTTCAGTTTTCTAGATCTTGTGTTGAAGTTTCTCTTGGATGTATCTGATGGATGTGTTTCTAAGGCTGTGGCTTGCATAGATTGGTAAATCTGATATTTAGTAGAGGGGTTTTTTTGTCCACCCCCCCCCCCCCCCCCCCAAAAAAAAAAAACCCAACAAACCTACAAAAAGATGCTACCTAATCATTAGAAAAAAACCCACCACCAAAACTTTTAGCCATGGGAAACTGCACCCTAAGCAAAGTACTCTGTGGCCATTAAACTGAACAGCTTTGAATAACTGACTTTCTCAACCATGGCTCAAGTTCATGGCTTTTCAAGTGAATGGAGCTGGAGCCCACAGAATAATTGTCTGTTCAAGCCACTGCCCAGCTGGGAAGCACAGCTGGGGTAATGAGCCAAAACTTTTTATAAAAAAAGAAAAATGGATAGCTTCATTTTCAGGAGATTTAGGATTGAATTTATTTAAATAAAAGTGTGTATTTAAGTGTATGACTGTATAAACTTATATACAGAAACAACAACAGATAATCAGCCTGTAAAATGTGTAAGCAATAGTTATCTTTCAGCATATATTACTTCCAAATAAGCCTAGAGAAACAAAGAAGATTCTTTTATGGTTAGATCCCATCATGGGAAAGAAGTCAAGTAATTGGTAGACTTGGTGTAATTTCTTGCTGTTATATTTGGCAAATAGGCAACACACAGTTCAAAAGGTAGTTCAAACTTTATCTTTGGTAAACTTTGGTCCATGTCACTCCCTGTGGATGTGAAAACAGCTGCTAGTTAGGAAAATGCAATGTTACTTTGTGTTGGTACAAGGCACCTGTGTGAGGCTTTGCAGACAGTTTATTCCATATGCTCCAAGAGCACTGACACTGGGCAACTGAACACTTGTTAATGTTTAAACAAATTGTGATTCATGAACTCAAACTTTTCTCTAAACTTTATATTACTTGGAGCCTTCTGTGATTGTCTCTGTCCTAGAGCAAGAAGCTGTAGCATGATATACCATGTTCTACATACAGTGAGTCCATTGCAGAATTTTGTCTTAGATATAGGGATTTTACTACTTACAGTCTCCATAGATGAATTAGTAAAAATATAGGTCTCCTTCTTAGCAGTTAATGATCTAGATCTGTGTTTAGGACTTTATCATCTTGGACATTAGAAAAATACCCTGGAGGAGCAGTTGTAAAACATCAGCATCCTCAAATTATCTCATTTAAAATATTTGCAACTTTCTTGGCTGGAACACCACCTTACTCTCATCATTCAAATTAGGCTTTCTACGACGAGCTGTGAGAAAGCTTTCCTGGCTAAAAATTGCCTTTTTCTGTTCCATGTGTTAAGGATTAACTGGTTTAGTAACTTTAAGGCTGTGTTTCCCTCCCCTAGCTGCGTTCCTCAGAAAAGCGATGTTGGTAGGCCCCATAGCAGTCACTAAACATGACGGTCCTGAGTGCCCTGCTGCAGAGGCACCACCTCTGCAAAGAAGTAGGACTGCTGGGGAATTAGTTACCACAAGAAAACAAACAAACAAACAAAACCAAACCCCAACTGGCTGGACAGTCAACATCAGGTGATTTGGCAAAGAAATGTAAATCACTGCTTTTTTAATCCAAAGTATAATTTTGAAATTAATAATGTCTTTGAAATGGTAATAGATCTTAAATATGCTGCCTGGTAAAGTGTCCTCTAAGCTTTCATTGCTATTTTGTTGTCGTCTACAAATGGAGAAGCAATTTAACTGGCTCTGAAAATGTAGAATTTGGAGAGAAAATTTTGCACCTCCTGAATCTGTTTAACTTAAAACAGAATTAAACTGTCAGCGTGTGGTTGTGATTGCGTACTACATGTGCAAAACTACATTTGCACTTAAAAGCTGCAATTGAGGGTTTTATAGCTAGGGATGCGAATTTGTGTTGATTCCCTCTTAAAGGTTGGTTTTCCATGCTTTAGAAGGTGGGGCAACCTTTTTTTTTTTTGATCTGCTCAGCTAGACATAGGTGTGCATGTTTGCTGTTTTTTTTGGGGGAAGGGAGTTTAAAAAAAATAAAGGAGTTTGGCTCATAATTGCCATATGAGTGGAAAATATGTTCGCAAGTGTGTGTTGGGGTTAATACAGCCAATACCTGTGAGAGGTCGTTTCAGTCAAACAGCAGATGCTGTAAATTCCTTAGAAAGTACTTTGGAGTTAGTGTTCTTCTCCTGAGTGTATAAATCTGTCCTCTCTCTGACTTCATCTCTCTAAGCGTCCCCCCCCCCCGCCATTTTCCCTTTCTGTCTCTAAAATGCCCCTAAGCCCCTCTGTCTGACAACTCAAAAACGTGTACAACTTCCCATCAAGACGTTCAGAATAGCTGTGTACAGTGAAGATTATCTCATGTTGGCTCTACTCAGCTCTAGCAAAAGTTAGGATTTATGCAATTATTTTCATAATATCCTGCAGGACCCAACGCATGTTGCAGAAAGGTCAACAATGAAATAGGCTTGGGTACTACAACCAGGTCCAAAATGATGGAACGGTAAATTGTAGTTCTGGTAAGTGTCTTGTTGGTGTTGAGGGGCGACAATGTGACAAACATAGAGTCTTTGTTTTAGTCTGAGCGTCATGGTGATCGTTTTGTATGGATGTGAAAGCAGTGAGAGGATATGCTGTAAATTGCCAGGACTACTATGAAGCCCTTTGCCAACCTTTTAGTGTTGCTTGTTCATAATAAAGTACAAAAATGGCAAAACAGTTTGGTCGTAGTTGTGAATGTGCCACTGCTACATTTTGGTTTTAAACAAAAATAGGACAAATATGCAAAACAGGGAGGACAGAGATGTCACTTCTCTCTCCATTTGACCACTTAAATTTCTAATGCTTCTGGATCCTCCATACCCCCTTCATGATGATGGCTGGAAATCGAACGACCATTTTAATTTCGATGCTGAACTGAGCATGATAACAATCCAGATGAGGTTCAGTGAAGTTTGACAGAAACACACTGGTTGTCACATTGGAGATTATCATCACAGCACAGTTCCTTGTCCAAACCAAAGCCAAAGGTGGAAGGATGCTCTCTGGGTGCTAAGGATTGTATACTTTGTTAGTGTGCTAATAGACAAAAGAGAAGAGTTTACTTTCTTTACAAAGTAGCTAAATTCAGTTGCCTTTAGGAAATTATTTTAAGACAAACAAAAGAAAACCAAAAGCCCTGTTCTAGAGGTGGAAGAAACAGTAGGACTTCAGACTCCTATAAATCCTTTTCTAAAAATGATCCTACTCATAAACTGCGTAAGGTAAACATAATTTTGTCTGGTTTTAATTGTAGCCCACCTTGTAGGGCTCTATCATTCCATCTCTCATAAAAAAACCCCAAAAAACAAAACCCATGCACAGAAAAATGATCTTGTGGCAGCACGTGATCCAGATAATAAAGTTTGATTTAAGAATATTCTTTTTCTTCTCTTAGTTTCTTGGGGGTTTCCATGGATAAACATGCCATCTCAAGGTGCTTATAAAACGTGCATTTTCCTAGAGTGAAGTTACTTCACAAACACCTGGTGGCAGATTTTGGAGCTATTTCCATGGAGAGGCTGGCAATTGTGCCTAAAGGACAGGCAGGAGAACAGTTTAGGATTAATCAGGTTCCCTGTACCTTGAGCTCTCCTTCATGGTTTCTGCCTTTATGATCCTGGTTGGCAGCTCTTGCACCTAAGGGTACATCGTATGAGATAATTTCAACCTTTCTCTCCAATCCTGCATTTTTTGGACACAGATAGGAAGATGGAATGATTCATGTCAATCTTGCTATTTATTTCTATTTTCAGCAGAATTTTATTTGCCATTGTCAAAACCTAAGCAAGGAAGCTACATCACAAAATAATAGTAAATAAAACTCCTTATAAACAAAACAAAAACTTTGTTTTGCACTATAAAACTCTGTACCTTTTGCCAAAGGCAGACTACCATTTAAAGGTCTTGAAAATAGAAATAGATATGATTAATTTAATGTTTCTATAGAAAATAAGCAATTCTTATTGCATGAATAAATTGTTCCTTTGGAATATTGTTTTGCATCATTATTGCTTCAAGTACCATTTATGTAATCCCCTAATGAAAGGTCTCTGTAACAGCTAACACACCAGGTATGGAAAAGGCTCTAAACTCCCAATTCCTTTCGAAAGCAAATACAGTGTGTCAGAAAGGAGAGGAGAAGGGGGAAAGAGAGTAAGGAGCTAGAACTCATTTCTTTGAATAATGAGAACAGTGAACTAGCCAGGGGAGAAAAGTTCTTCTAAAAGGATAATATGTAAAGAGCTTTTCACACTGCCTCAAGTTTTCTTTGTTAAAAATATATTCAAGATGTCTAGAGCTCTTTTCAATTTAAAATACTTTCTGTTTTTTCTCTCCTCCCCACCGCCCCACTCCCCACCCCAGCCTGGGCACCTCCAAAATGAATTGAAGCAATGGGCACAGGGGTAATTGGTTTGAAGAAAATGAGATGAGGATGCGAAAGAGGGAATAATATTGTTAGAGGGAATAACACCACTCAAAGGAGGGAACTGACTCATCAGGGTGCTGTAAAAGTATTCTTTCAGCTTTCAGGTTGTATTAACTCAATTGCTTTATTTAGTTACTATGTATACTAAATAATAAGTAACTATATCTCCAGATTTTGGAGAAATAATGAAGTGCAACTTCATGCGCCAAATCAATCCATTCACTATTTGTTATGGGCTTGATTCCATAAACAAAGTGCCCATCAGTGGAGGTGAGATCATATCTTAAATGCCAGACAAACTCTGTAACGGCTCCAGGTGTCTGTAAAGCAATGCCTGCCTCCCTTTGGCCCGGCTGCTACTTTTGGAAAGAAAATTCAGAGTTGGTGCCTGTTTCTCTTCCCCCCCGCCCCCTTCTCAGAAAGTGCCGGCTTTCTCTCCAGAGAAAGCACGTAGGGCACAGACCGGTCTTCGTGTAGGGGGAGACCAGTGGTTTGTCTCAATCTCTGATTCATTGAGCCTGAGCTGCTTCATGATTTCCAGTAAAAAAAAAAAGTACATTTGTGCAAAGGCTTTTTATTTTGATTGCTGTGGAGTTTAATTGCTTCAAACTGGGGCCAGCCTTTGTCCTGTCTTGCAGTTAAGTAACTCTGGCATTTATGATAGCTTGCAATTACCATGCAAACTATCATTTTTCCATTTCAAAAGTTGCCATTTCTCCGTGCTCGCTGCATTATCTAAGATACCGCAATTATGCGCATCTTCAGAAAGAGGAAATGGCTGTGGCACATCACGTACTGTGGTGTGGTGAGTGTAGGGAAATGTATTTTGGGGCTTTCTGTGATAACTGTTCTTATGGAGTCGAATTTCCGTAAGTGTCTGAGGAGACAATCTTATTCGTTGCACGTACTGTAATGCCTTTTCCTAGGAAGACTTTAGATCAGCTATTCAATTTTAAGTGATTTAGACATATGTGTCAGAAGGTAAATACGAGGTAAATTGTAGCAAAAATAAGTTTGTGAATACCCAAAGTCTCATTTAGTCATAGGCACACATGAGAACAGGATCCAGGAGTCAAGAAGGACCAATATCTTTTTCTAAGTAGGCAATGGTCTCAAACACTGAAATTAAAACAGATGTGCAAGGAGACCACTTCCTACAGGAACTGCTAAAACAGCAGATTGGCGGTGCCAGACCTGGGAAAACTGTGCTGTGTTGGTTTTTGTTTGTTCTGATTTGCTCTTTGGCTTCCTGGAATTTGTAGAGTTCAAACTCAAATATGTGGTACCTAAAAGCAAAGCAAGAATAAATCCCTATCTTACCTTTTTGTCAGGGGTTTGGTATTTATTTTTTCAGGCAATATGCAATCTGCATATGACACACTGCAAGTGGGAAGATAGGGGTTTCGTCATTGTCTGATCTCTGATACGCTGGGTTCCCGATAGCTTTAGGGTTGTGGAAACTGGGGGATATTTACAGATGGATTTGGACGTGTAAGATCTGATGCAAAAATAGATGCAGTTTTAACATAACCTTATGCAAGAGGCATATAAACTCCTCTGCCTTTTGCCAGTGAGTTAACTAGGGATGTTGAAAAGTTATGTCAATCTCTCTTTTGCCAAAAGCTGTGTGGGTTAACTACAGTACAGACTTTAAAGCTTGACAGCTTTCTACTCTTGTAGACCTAATCTGTCCAGCTCATTTTTTTTATAAGAGACGAACTTTGCATAGGAATGTTGATTTAATAGGTTATTATACAAGTGTAGTACAAGATCACTGTTTGTTGGTTTATTTTTTAATGTTAACAGAGATGTAACAATAACCATGTTCTAACACTCTGATAGCTCTATGTACTGGGATGGCCAAAGACTGCAACTTTTCTTTTTGTTCTTTCATGGCTTTGGGACAGCTGGTAAACACTCACTTCATTCCGCATAAAGGGTGGAATCAGCTGTGTTTGTTGTTGAACAATATAGTGTTGATTTTGGGAAGAAGAGAATAAAGCAGCAGGGAAATAAAATCCTGAAGCCTGGCCATGACCATTGTTTGGCAGCCCATCTAGTATAGGAAGACTTGTCTCCTCCTCAAAGTACTTTGGAGTTCAGGACATGCCTGTCTTGGGTTCAATCTGCTTTCCCAAGTCTGTAACGTTTTCATGATCTATTTACATTTGTCCTGGTCTATTCTGTGGCTTGGCTCATGCTTCTGTCTTGCCTGGTGGAGGGGAAGCTGCAACCCCTTCCCACAGCAGCACTGCTACCAAGGACCTTCTCTCTCAAAGACCACACACAGTGTTTTACGTGGCTTCTGCTGTAATAAATCAAATAAGGCAGCCACCCATGTAGGATTCATAAGAGCTGACTTTTTACTTTGTCTCGGGGCGGTTTTAATAGTGCGTTAGTACTCTGTGTGTCTGTCTAATGAGAGAAACACAGGATGCAATTTGAAACTTATATTTTATAATGGCTTTAGTGTTGCTTTGAAAGGTGGGAGAGATTCAAATGAATTGGTCTGCAAATTAATTCATACAGTTAATGATATATTTGTTTATATGAAAAGCAGTTAAACTTGAAGTGGTTTCTTAATACATTTATAAAAATTCAGTGGATGGCCAGTTAATGGGTAAATTATTAATAAAATGATGAAAAGATTGTGTAGTAGAAATCTGTTAACCATGAGTGAAAGAAGATTCAGTTCTGTAGATATGTCTGTAATCTCTTTAATATCTTGGATACTTAAAAGCTCTTTTGGAGCCATCTAAAAGGTTTTAGGCTTGATAGACCAGACACTTTTGTGCTAAGTTTATCAGTTTTACAGCTTGTCTGAGAAGGGGAGTGTGGTACCAGGGAGGCCAGAAACCTCCAAGGTGTTACTAATAAAATCAGTTACTGCCTCTCTGTACAAGTACACAGTGTGCATAGAATGAAAAAAGCCCCCCCTCTGCCTCCTACTCTCTGTTTATGAAGTCTGCTAAGCAAGAGGAGGAATTACTTTTATTTAGCCAAAGAAGTAGCTTCTCCCATTCTTGTAACCCTTTGAAAGAAAAAGAAGCTAGACGTGGCTCTGATCGTGGCTCTGATTCAATGATAACTGCATGCAGTCCTTCCTCAGACTGGGAGCATTATTTTGTAATATTGCCCTCAAATACTGCGCAAATGTATCAAACCCGCTGCATGAATACATTAAAACACAAGCAAACAGTGTGAGAACTTTTGAGATGTTTATGTTTGTCCACAATAAAATATTCTTCTGATTTAACAAAAGTGATGCATCTGAGAAGAACTTCAGTGAAATTGTTCGAATGCTAAGCAGTTGACCAAACTTCAATGCAAGTCAGCTCTGTTGACAGGGATCCATCATAATTTAGTGCTGATCAATATTGGAATACTGTAGTCCTTGTTTATGGCATGAAAAAAAAGGTATTGCTAAAAGAAAGCTTAAGATACTGCTATAAAAACTGTTAGGCCTCACTGTATGTAGCTGTAGTTTATTATAGTGTTATTGCAGAAGAGTGAGGTACAGATTTAAAGTGCCACTAGAAATTGTAGGCAACAGTATAATTAGATCAAATGCAATGTATGGGTTTTTTTAACGTTGCGGTATCAAAATAATATTCTCTGGTCCAACAAACCTTTGGTGATGAAAAGAATTGCTTGTGCTGACAAGAAGTCAGTAGGTTCACTTGATAAATAGGGTTCACAACAGTGGAACATTGTATTTATTCTGGAGAGCCCTTATCGCTCCTTTGGGACGTGAGCATGGGATGAATTTCTCTTTGAGCATTGCAGTGCTGGTTGCTACAGTGGAAACACTGTCTGTTGTTTGAAGGATCTGTGCTTTCTAGTGATACATAAAGGAACACGTTTCTTACTGGGTAGATAAATGAGATTAATATATGTCAGTCTGGGATTTTGTGGCCAAATACATGTACTCATGCTGTTCTGTGCACTTGCAGTAAGTTTGAAGCTCCCAGGATGCAGTGGACTACTGCATTTTAAGTACTGTGACTGTATCTGTGCAGTAAGTATGCTTCACTTCCAAAGTGCCAGAGCTACTGTTTGTAAGACAGAGCTACACTTGGATTTCCAGCATTACTGATACATGGAATGTAACGAACAATATTGGGATGTTTCATGTATTAATAGGCTTATTGTCTGTTCGGGGATCCCAGGTTAGTGGAAGGATTCCTCAAAAGTTCTGTGCACAATGAATTCCTGCTTTATACATGGGGAACTTAGTCCTGCGTGGGTTTTGGATTTTTGTTACAAGGTAAAGGTACTAGAACCTGGGAATTTTTGGTGGTGTCTCTCAGTAAGCCAATGTCACAGAAAAGGACAGTATATGGAGAGACTTGTTGGAGTATTGGTAAAGAATGAGACAAATTTGCATACAACCAAAAGCAGCCTCAATTTGCCATCCCTTGTTTTTCTTTTTTTCTAAACGATAAACTAATTTTTATCTGAGTTTGTGATTTGTGATATCATTGTCCCTTATTCAACTTCTTATTCACAAGATCCTCTCCACTCACATGCTGTTTTTTCTGCATAAATCTGTATTGTCATTTGCAAGACATTTTTTGCCTACAACAATGTATTTTGGTACTATTTGTTCATTGCAACACACATCTGAAGTCTTGGTTGCCATGCATTGTGTTTCTAGTACGAAAGCTGTGGAAGTCTGTACAGCATATTGCCATGCCTCATTTTATCATTTGAAATAGCTTGCCAACTACAATCTGTGTATATTTAATTTGTCTAAAAAACCAGTGTTGGACAAATTTTCACATCTTAGAGTTATTCAGTTTACCCTAATGGTCTTTACCTGAGACTTATGTTCACACAATGGAGGATAAAATAGGCTGAAAATTTTTCTTGGAGCTATTAGTTTTTTTGAACTTGATGAGTTCCCATCCAGTCCAGAAAATGCAGGTTTCTGAGTGTGTCTGTATACCTGTCAAATCTGGTGACCATGAGCTAGATTTGTTGAGGCTACTGGAAGATGAAGGAATAGTATAAAGCAATAAATGATGAGAAGAATGTGGTTATTTCTAATCTAGAGTGATTGGAGGGCTGGACAACCAGCTTGTGTCCAAGTGACATCATGTCAAAAGCATAACTGTGCTGAGGCAACTGGGTGGAAGCAGGCTTCTGCATCTGCTCAGCAACAGCATCTTGCTAGATAATACACTGCAGTGATCTCCTTCTTGGAGCTTGAGAGGATACCAAAACTTTCAGATGTTGTAGTGTTGTTCTTGACTTTTTTACATAAACATCCCCTTCCTCCTACACCACAAAAAACAACCCAAAACCAAACC
Organism: Gavia stellata; assembly: GCF_030936135.1. Taxonomy (NCBI): domain Eukaryota; kingdom Metazoa; phylum Chordata; class Aves; order Gaviiformes; family Gaviidae; genus Gavia; species Gavia stellata. The sequence goes on from NC_082610.1 coordinate 14,557,983, forward strand.
CTAATGTATTTAAGGACATACTTCATAACTAAGCATTACTAAAGAGCCTAATGCCTACACTCAGTATGAAGGTGGACCATATGACAGCACTGAGAAACCTGTATTGAAAACCATTCCACTGTGCTAAATATGAAGGGGCAACCCAAGGAAGTTTCATTTTGGTATAGCCTATTGACTAAATAGGCAGGACAGAAAGGCAAGTAAAAAGAAAGAATAGCCATCTGCTGTTTAATTTTTTTTTTGTAGAACGTAACATAAGTCTTTAATCCAAAAAAGTGGAAACTTGCTTTATTTGACAAAGAACATGCTCAAATATTAATGAAATAAATTGGCCTTAAGCATATGCTCTATATCTTCCTGGCTAGACATGCATTTTGCTAAATCACGGTGTAAGTGACTCACTGGGCTGCGTGAGAACCAGGGACAGGGTTGGACTGGTACTCTAACCAGAAAACCATGTCTGCCTAGAGAAGTGTGTCACTTCCAAATGAACTACCGGGGCAGCTGCTTCCAAATAGACCTTAAGGTAGGTGTGCTGTGCAGTTGTTCCCTAGGAGGCATTAAAGAAGTGTTTTGAGTCTAAGCAATTGCATGGGGGGTATGTTCTTTTCAGTGTTGTTCTTACTGAAAGTTTCTGTACCTGGTTTTTCTTAAATTTCTTCAAGAGCCATGTCAAAGACTTAGAAATCACCTTCATTCTATGCATTTTAATGGAGAAATGGCAGCTGTGCTGAGGCAAGCCTCAGGTGGCCCATGCTCCAAACCACAGGGTGTTTGAAGAGGTTAAAGGCAAGCACCGGAGGACAATGCAACTAATTTCAGTGAAGATTCACAAACAGCTTAGCTGAGAAGTGCTGAGGTTGCTGGCCCTAATGTAGCAAGGCACTTAAGCAGGTGTCAGGTTTTAAACATGTGAGGTTTTTCATTTTGGTTCCTATGAATATCCTTAAGTACTTTGCTGGATTGGGATCCTGGCAGGATTGAAATCCTGGATATCTCTGCACATTAAGCAGTGTAAGTTAAAGCAAGAATATATTTGGATTTGCAGCTTTTCCTTTATGTAACATAGGTATGCTATTTCCCTTTCGGTTGTTCTTGCTTCTTTTTGTGCTTGAAAGAGTTTACTGTTTTTTACAATATTTTAAGACTCTACAGTCTCTTGCTATTAGATATGCAAACATGTTTAAAGAGCTTGGAAAAAAACCCAAAACAACCCAACAAAACCCACAAAACTAAAACCAACAGAAAATAGTCCTCTTGCAGATCTTTAAGGCTGTCCATAGAGAGAATTGCAATCTTGTCAAATAAGTCATCATAGAGAAGGAATTATTTGTATTCTGGCCTGCAAAAAAGAGGTGAGTTTGAAAGCTATATTTGCACTTAGCATGAAGCCAAAGATAAAGCACATCTAGCAACAGCTGAGCTTATGCTTTTCCATTGAAACAAAATGTGTTCAGGTAAGAACTCACAGCTAACAGCAAACCATCATAAATGATGTATTAGTTATACTAGAAAATGAGTGCTGTTGAGCTTGATTCTGCTTATGTTTCATGATTGCATTACACGCCTCTGTGTGTCTCTTTGGTGATGATACCTTTCTCTTTTGTAAGGTTTCTTCATGCAGTTTTTATATATTATTAAAGAAGGAATTTGGACGCTGGATGGTAAATACTGTATGCAATGAATTTTTCAAGAGGTGTTAGACATTAGCATAAACTATCTGAATTAAATGCTAATAACCATCAAATGACTTCTCAGCATAGAAAAATGTGTGTTCCTTCTGGCTGATGAGAAGAAAGCTGAACCAAGCCTGGGAGAGCTGTCACCATTTGGGCAGCAGGATCTGGACTGTACTTGCCCATTTAGCGCTGTAGAAGAACAACAAGCAACCTGCAAGCTACTAAAACAGGTTTTTACACGTTGATTGAGGGTCTCCTTTGGCCTGAAGGGAGGGAGAATGCAGCGCTTTTTCAGCGTAGAGCGAAACTATTCAGGCAGAGGGGTCTTGTTCCAGCTTTAGGTACTCTGCCTTCCCAGCTAATGAGTCTGTCTGAGATAGATGGACTTCTGCAGTTCCCAGTGCAGAAGACTGGGCCAGGGAAGAAACCAAAGAGGACATGATTTCAGAAAGAATTTTACATAATTAAAAAAAAAAGTCTTTTTAACAATTAAATGCTGATTGTTTGGAAATGAGCACCGTTACTGCTGTTCCTCCAGCCATATGGATGTAAACTTGTAATTCTAAAAGCATATCCAATACGTCAGCCCCAAAATGTGATACTGATTGCATTAATCACATCACAGACCTGACTATTAGTTTGAGGTTGCATACATTGTTTTTGAAAGGACTGAATTGGGCCCTTCATTTCTCTTCTAAATTCCCTTTTGGTAATGAAACATGATCTCAGCTTTCATTCCTTGCTCCAGTGGAAGTAAAAGGAATTGAGTCTACTTTCAGTATCATGTCAACTGCTGGCCAAGGCTTTGGTTTAATAATAGCTGATATTCCAGTGTTATCCAAACTAGTAGGTAGGCTCGTGTTCACAAGAACTGTAAAATAAGTAGAGCCATGCACCATTCATCCCCTTTCTGGTGAGGCAATTAATTCAATGATGGTAAATGTCTCTTGGAGCAATTCTTTGACTTTAGCTCTGCTAGTTTGTCTTTGCACAGGTTATTGAAGAGGGGAGCATGTGGAAATGTAGCAATCTCTTGGGCAATATATAGGTTTTTGCTTTTCTTTTAGGAGAACTATGTCTGCGCTCGATGCAGTGTGGAGATATGCTGTGCCCATGCAAAGCTAAAGCATTTACTACTCTCCTGCTCTCCAATCTGCAAGCCTGCAGCAGGCAGAAATGCACTCAACAGTCTTATAGATAGCTTAAAAAAGTGCCTTATAGGATAAATGTCTGATGTTTATTAAGGTGGATTAAAAGACAGAAAAGTATTAAGCTGTGCTGCTATACTGTGAAAAACGAATTGAACTTTACATCTATATTACATCAGTATGCTGGCTTCTTTGTTGTTCTCGATTCATAGTTTTGAAAGCTACTTTTAAGCTTTAATGTGAGCATTTTTGTGTCACAGAATCCAAAGGAACAGTTTATGCTTTTAAAGGGAAGGATTACTTATTATTAACTTTTTGGGTCATCTATTACTTTTAAAGTTCATGGACTTAAATGTGCTTGTAAATGTTACAAGATGAGGTGAACACCAGAACCAAAAGATCAGTCTTTGACTGGAAATGAACATTGCCTTCATTATAGTGGTAAGGTTATCTGTTTTTCATTTTCTTTAAGTCAGACTATCTTAATTATGGAAGTAATTAATACAGTGTTTTACTAATCATGAGATGTTAATTGATTAGTTGGACGTTTTGTGTGATCAAAGTTCTTTGTAGCACACAGCTCACAGTAAATAGTTCCTAAAAACTGTGGATAAAGTTGCAAAACTTTTGGAAGAGCAGCTAAATATTTTTCTGCTTTATGTGCCATATCTTCAAATTATCTTGATTTAAAAATTATTCTTCATATACCCTAGTTAATAGTGACAACACAAATTACAGAGATGCTGTGTTTCCCCAGGGATGGTTCGTTGCATTGCATGTGCTGAATTGTAGTTCACTGCCTACCTCAGGACAGAGTATAAAAATTTCAAAGGAAGTACAGTAACTGGAAGTACATATTAATAAACCTGGGCCATAGCATAGTATTCTTAGTTACTAGCTCTTTATGGCAAGGGGAGTGAGCCGTATTTTCAGCTGGTGTAACCTGGCACTGCTCCATGATTGCCATCTCTTGTTGGCATCCATGCTGTACTCCAGTAAAACAGAAGCTGTTGATTCACTGTAGGTTATGTTCCTGATGAATCTATATTGCAACACTATATTTTGCTTCAGAAAAGTAATTTTCCAATTCATATGTCAGACATGTGCTTTGTGTTATCCTGGAAGCCGTATATTTGACCCAGAAAATGAGTGTTCACCAAATTTAGAAAAGTTTTCTGATTGTTTTTGCTGTTTTCTCTACTTGAGAATCTGATCCTTTGAATCTGATCTGATTCCTTGAGAAATTTTGTTTTTCAAGATCTGCTTCATGAGATCTACTTTCATCTGGAGAAAAGAAAAATATTTGCAAACTTGTTCACTGGAGTCAAATGGCCTGTTGATCATTAGCTGTCTTCAGAAGACAGCTGGAGCTCCAATGACAGATTAAACAGGTAGAAAATATATGCAAGAACATTGTTGTTATCAAAAAGAAGCCATTAGAAAATATTGTAGGGAGCAATCTTTGAGGGCTGGCTGGGTTATATACTTTCCCAGGCATTGCAGTTGGGAAAGCAAACCTATTCAAAAAGGCAAGCACAGGAAGAATTTAAACTAGGTCAACTTGTTCTCAAAGATCAGCATCTGAGTAAACTGCAAATGTCAACTTCACGTAAAGGAACTATACTGTCAAGCATACACTGCATATAGGATTTAAACATGTATTTTCAGCCCAAATGCAAGGGAGTTTGAAGGCACTGACTGTACCAATAGTGGACTGACCTTTGGGTATTTCTTTTTTTTTTTTAACTTTTGTTTGTTACAGGCCAGGTGAGATGTTTCAGGATGGGTGGCTGGTTGTTTTTTGATGGCAGTATTTATTATGTGTCAAAAAATCATTCTGATACCGTGTGATGGAGCAAACAGCTGCAATTGTTGACGTCAATCCATGCCACAGCAGTGGCAGACTGAAATGTGTGCTCTTGAGTTTCTTAGACTTGTGTCTTTATCAGTATCAGTTTAATGCATTGACCTGTAAACGGTTAGGGTAGGCAGAAGCCTGCTCCTGGGAGATGGTAGCCACTAATACAACAGCAAGCTGAGGACTGGGGTTATATTTTCTTTAAAAGCCATGGTATTTAGTGCCAGTCTTTGTCTTGGAGCCTGAAGAGTTTACATATATTGGATTCTGCAATTGCTGTTTCAAAACTTAGTACTGAAATGACAAATTTACACCTTGCCTGTTGGAAATATCTTTAGTTTAGCTTTTTTCTAAGCTGTTTAGAACAGAAAAAAATGAAGGTAGAAGAATACCCAGCCTGTGCAGGAGACCTTGTTTGCCTTTGCTGCTTCTGTTAGCTAGGCACCATGATGTACTACATCAAGGTGTAGATGTGCTAAAGCCTGCACTTACATAAATGCTTGGAGTTTTCTACTGATGGTTGTGTCATATCCAAGACAGTGCAGGTGAGCAAAATCGCTGTTATCTCCAGGGTGCTGTGCTCTCTGGGAAAGCACAGCTAGATGCACCTAGGCAAATATTAGTAGCAAAGATGGTGCTTTCACATTTACATGAAATCCCACCAGAAAAGATTGGAACTGTTGCGATAGCTGTACTGAGAAAAGAAAGGCAGAAAGTGAGGTTGAAACATAATTTCCTAGTAATTTTTGCATATTTGATCTATTGTGTCTTAAGAAATATGCTTACTTTTGATTTTTCTAGGTCTGATTTCTATCCCTTGCAGTTTCTCCTTCCTCCTCTCCCACACTCTTCAAGTATTCTGCCAAATCCAGAATAACATGAAAATAAGAAAATATACTAACTGTGTCTATACTGAGGAAGTGGTTTCCTTAGAAATGGTAACCATATGAAAGCTATAAATGCTAATACAAAAACTATAGTTGAATATACGGATGTGGGCCCTGGAAAAAGGAAAATGGAATCTGTTTGCTAGCTAAAGGGAAAAATCTTGTTGCTGCCTAGGCTTTTTGCCAAAGCACAGCTGAAATAAGATTACTTTAGGTGTGTGTTGTGTGGCAGCCTTTCCCCTCTTGCTTTTTATAGAAGGTGCTCATAGGAACATGGCTATGAACAAAAAGTCTGGTTTGAGTTCATATTTTCATGGACTCATAACTGAAAAGGTGGGTGTGTGCACTGACAATTGTAGTCCCTCATGTGTGGGACAGGGCTCCCAGTGCTGCCTTCAGCTGCGACTTGGTACTGCTCAGCTCCCTGACACGGCTCTGTGGTGTCTGGGCAGACACAAGCCGGATGCTGCTCTTGCCGGTCCCATTGCAGCGCTGGTGAGGGGATCTGACAGCTGGAAGAGGTCAGAGGAACAATTACTGGCAGCGGAGTGGGAGACAGAAACCAGGAAACTGAGGAGTGTTGTTACACGCAGCGCTCCAGCCTCCCTGCTTTCTCAAAGTGCCCGTGCTAACCAGCAGAGACCGTCCTGCTAGCCCTGAGTTACAGCAGCAATTGAATACAAACGTGGTATTGGTTCGCATCCGGAGAAAATGTAGGTCATCCATGAACATGAGGTAGATAAAGTTGGAGCTGGATTTCTCTAGAAATGTTAGAATACAGCCATGCTGTGCAGCACTGTTAGACTCCAAGGTATAGCCAGTGAGGTGCAGAGCTTTACACTTGTCTTTCAAGTAGAGATTTGCCATTGAAATTCTGTTATCCTTCTACCTTATAAGGTATAAACTTTGGTACTTTTATATCCACTTTATTTTTTTTTTTCTCCTGGGACCCGCACTTTGATGCGAGTTACAAAATCAGTCAATCAATAGGCTTCCTTTAAAGGAAAAAGCAGGAATGAATATTCAGCAGTCATAAAAATGCTCTGGAGACTGCCATCTAATAGGGATGAAATAAAAAGCAGAAGCTGATTAGAATTCCAGAAAATGGGATATTCATCTATTTATAGGAATTTGAGTCTTCATATGAGAGATTTTGTAATTTAGTTCTGAAGATGTCCTCAATTTTAAGCACTTCTGGAGAAATCATTAAACAAAGGAAAAATAAGAGAAATTTAAAAAGAGAATTATGTTGATTTGCAAAAGAAAAATATAGCCAATGTGGATTGTCTGGTTGAAGGATGCATGAGTAAAATATAACACAGTATATTGTGCCTGGAATGTGCTCTCATAATTGCTGGAGCATTGCCCCATGCCAGGGTCTTCAACACGGACCAATGTGCTGAACCAGAAGCGTAGGATGCAATGAAACTTTTTCATGGTGCATCGTCTTTGCTTATTTTTCAGACCAAGTCATAGTCCTGTTCAAGGCAAGCGCCTCCCTAGAGCAGATTTTTTTCTTATCTATTTTCTTGCATCCTTTGTGTGTTTGAATGCTCTTGCTTCTCTCCTCTGATTTCAAGCCTTAAGTATATGACTCAAGAGAGCATTCATAGGACTTGTGAGAAAAAGGTGACCTCTGGCTGCTAAGAAAGAAAATGTAAAAAAAAAAAATTAAAAAAAAAAAAATTGCCAGACTTCTACTTTTACAGATGTATAAAACAGCTGCTGACCTGGAAAGCCTCAGGGAATCATTCTACCTCATGCTCAGTTCTATTAAAAGTACTGTGTGTATACTTTTTTAATCTATACATGTGTGAATTATGAAATTAAGGAGAGAGGCCATTATAGGGTGGCATACTCAATATCTCATACGGAAATGTTGCCTGTTCTTTTGTTTTCTAGCTATGATAATACTTAGATAAATAATGTCAAGGGTTTTGAGGGGAAAAAAATCCTCAAAACAAAACCAAGCAAAGCTTGATGTTATCAGAGCAGGGTTGGTGGGCTAACTAATCATTGTGCCGTTTTCTAGCTGATGTGTGCGCCTGACCCATGATGTCTGTTAATTGTAATATGAATGAAAATGCAGTGCACCTGCATAAGGTGGAAGGAAATTGTGCTGTATTTTGATATAATTTTACTGTGGTCTACCCCTCAGCGAGGGATGTTTGTGTGCTTTGCAAATACTACTTGTAAATCAAGTCCATTTGGAGCAGTTAATATCCTTGTTTTGGAGAAACTTGTGCACGATAGGGACAGGGCTTTTGCTTGGGACAGCAGGGGTTGGCAGTAGATGAGGACGAGGACATGGGAGCTGCGAGTCCCTGGGCCTCAGCATTGCTGTCTGTACCATCTGAAAGGAGACTATGTCAAATGACTCATCCTAGGCCAAGTCATTCCTTCCAATAGTTGCTCTTGTATTTTCTTGGCAACAGTATTAGCCGCATTCTTAGGCCAACCTGGCCGTGCTCTCACTGCTGGTGTGTGTGGCCCACTGAGCTGTGCTCCCACTGGCTGCGTAAGCAGCTAATGCCACCCATCATGGTGGCATCATGGCCCTGGGGAAGGACTTCTCTGTGAAGAGCTTAGGGGAAAACTGAAGTGCAACATTGACTCCTCCTGCCTCTTCCACTTCAGTGTCTTCTAACTTTTGCCACTCAAGCAGCCTATTCTGAACAACTGGTCAGAAATATGTATACTATTTTGTACACTCAATATTTCATTTTTAATACTGGTCAGTGTAGCTATGATGTGTAGCAGCTTTATTGGCAACGTACCTTCAATGTCTCAGTTGCTCTAAACTTTCCTGTTTGGCTGTCTGGGTGGGGGATTTCAGAACTAGAACAATATACATGTTAATTATTTGGTGTAGAGAAGTCTGTCTTGGTGAATTAAGTTATTAAAAATGTGGATCCAAATTCATGTTATTCCTGGTTTTTTTTCATCTGTGACTTTTTTATAGTTTGGGCTTCCTGGGTGATTTCAAGTGCCATGCTGAGTGTTTTCACTATTCTTAACTTCTTATTAATGAAGAATTAGCTTGCAATCTGGTTTAACTCAGTGCCTTTCAGGCAGGTAATCTTTCAGCAGAAAATAACTGTGGAACGTTTCAGAGGATCATCGCGTGTTTAAAGAATGTAAGTCCAAGCTGCTTCCTTATGCACCAGAGGGAATGTCAGCAGATAGAAGTATGTTTAGTCTGAGAGCAGGAGGGTGAACAAGGAAGACGTTGTATGAAGAGGTGTAGGTCAAGCAGAGATAGCTACTAGAGACTGAAAGGCCAGAGTATTGCTTGTGAAGGTCTAGAATTGTTATTGCTATTACTTGTATTATTATAGCCTCTAAAAGGTATTTCAAAGGGAGGGGATTTTTGAGTTTCTGCAAATAATAATGGAGTAGTCTTTGCCTAGTAAAAACTGACATAGCATCCATAGCTTAGAGCCACTGAGAACCTGGACTAAAATGTGCTTAATATATTTGGTTCTGGTAGAGCTAGAAATTAAAATAAGATAAATCCTTCACAAGAGGGGGAAGGTAGCTAGCAAAATAAGCAATAAGTATCAAATTGCATAAAATAGGCTCTGGAGACGTTGAAATGCAGACCTTAGGAATTCAGGAGCCATGTGTGTAGGAGGCCTTCTGAACAATCTGGCCAGCAATTTTGGGTATATAGGCACCAAATGACAGTTAAATTCAAATGATCTAGTTGCAGTAAGCTTGTCTTTTGAGTAAATTCATCATTACAAACAGTCAGTCTGGAATCCTTGCTCATGGAAGTGAGTAATTACATACTAAGAGTAGGAAGGGTTTCACTGTGCCAGCAGCTTTAGAAGATATGAAACAGTAAGAAAGAGTAGTCTATTCTGTAGCTTTTCAAATGTATCCTTTGAATACAGACACTGGCTACACTTGTGTTTTCTGTAGTGTGTTGCTTGCAGTCCCCCAGCAAACTTCACTTGCTGCTGGTGTGGGCAAGTGCAACTCCCATTCAATGTAGAGGGAGGTGTGCTTGCTGAACTTGGCTCTCTGCCTGCAGAAAATTAAATGCATTGGCAGGCTAGCCAGAGGAAAGCGTTCTTCTGCTTGGGGTGCTCAGCACTTGTTCTGAGGCAGTCTGGGCTTGTGGAAGAGAGAAATCTCCAAAACCAGGGCTAGCCAGGAGGGTTCAGACAACTTGCTCTTCCTTCTTCCCCTCTGTTATTAACTGCTAGGAGGCCTGAGAACTGTGCAAAGCATGGTCACTGGCAGGCTCAGGATGCATAGTAGCCTTATCTGCACCTTGGACTTTGTGTTCATACCCATAATAAGGAGAACTTCTCCTTTATTTTTGCTCTTATGCGGCAGGAGTTTGACAGGGGCGATCAGTCATGGCTTCAGCCTTTTTCCAGGTGTGGTAGCCACAGTATCAGCTATGCAGCGGGGATTGGAAAATGTGTGTGTGCTCCTGCATGAAAGAACACCCTTCAGCACCTGGAAAATAATAGAAGAATATATGAAAAGGTCTTCGAATCTAAGACTGTTTTTGAGTTATTGCAGTGTGATCATTCTCCCTTCTTCTAGGCTGTGTTTTAGCCCCAGCCTGCACTTCTCGAGCTTGTCCTTTATCTGATTATTTTTCTGAATGGGATTCAGAATTGCTCATGCCTAATTTTTTTTTTAAATGGAAATTTGGTCTCCTGCTAGCATGTGTTTATATAAAAAAAAAAAAAACCAAAAAGTCACTTTGTGCATTACTTGAAATTGTGCTTAAAATAAAGCAGTTCTATAAGATGCTGCTTACCAGCATTCCTTGCATTGTATGATGACTTACTTCTGAAGTGGGCAGAATTATATTATCTGGAGTTGCAACACTTCAGTCTCAGAATGTTTACAATAAAAATCTGATGCTGACAAGTATTGTGGAGTATATTTATTCTCTTGCTGTGGATTAAACAATTGATTCTGAAAGATTAAAATGCCCCACCTGCCTTCTTGCACACTTTTGTTGTGCCGTGTCAAACAATATAAAATGAATACTGCACTTCCCTCTATCTAATTGAATAATTTACTGTAAATAGCTGTCATTTACTTTAGAGCAGTAGGGGATCATTAGCCAAATGGATGTGAGTAAGTCATGCCTTTAATGCGTTAGAGGGGCCTAAAATGGAATCATCTAAATGAGACCATCAATACAGCATGCTGAATTAAGTCAGAGGCACTTAAAGCTTTAAGTCCTCTTTCTTGTAAATTACATGCTCCCTCGGCAGAAAGGTAATCAAGAACTTGCATAAAATATGGCATCTTTGTTTCAGAGCTTTATTTTTAATGAATAAAATAGTACAATTTAGATGACATGATTGGTAGGTATAACTGTGTTTTGGATTTCCCTCACTTTAATTACCTCCCTTCCTTACTGATTGAAGCCTTCTTGCTTGCAAGCAGATGATTCTGCTGACTAATATTGGCTCTGTTCCATAAATAAGTAAGATGAGCAGGTAGTAAAATATCTTTTCTTGACTTTTATGGGTATATGACTTGATAATCATTTGCAGAATTTGGTATTTTGTATATGTAATTTTAGAAAGGTCCCAGTCAATCTTAACTCCTAAATGTACAATACGTTTTTGGCTTATTTCACCACTGCAGTCAGTGGCAGGGTTGCCGGGTGCTTTAACAAGTCTGTTCTTCTCATTGACTCCTCCTGCCCCCATCTAGTTCTTTTGTTCAGTTCCCTGTTATCCTGGAACAGGTTGGTCTTCAGTTAAAATCAGAAGCCAAACTTTCAATGACGTCTTAGGAAGGGGATGCAATATGGGTAGCAACTGTCTTGAGGTGTAAGACTTGATTTAAAAATTGGTTTAATTGTAACTTTGGTAGTTTGTATTACCCATAAGAATGTTCTTTTCTGAAGTTTACTGAGGTCCCTTCAACCTCAGCCATCCTGTGATTATGTGATACCAGCTTCTGAGTCGCAGTGACTTTGTGGGAACAAGTGACACATGTTTTACGAAAAAGCATTCCCCTTCTGAGTTTTGGCTTTGCTCTGTTTTAGTCTTCTAATCTTGTAGGGGTTCTAGGACGTTAAGGTTCCTGACCTATTTGTCTATGTTTATTCTCTATTGAATTTTGCTCTTAGTCATCACCTGTCAGTGGTCAACTATTTCACTTTTTAAAAAAACCCTTTTTTATGCACTAGGCATTCTACTCCCACATGTATGAACTCTTCAGTTCTTGGAATTAGATTTGGGCAGATATTTTAAAATCAACTTGAGGTTCAAGGGCTGTAAATAAACAAAAAAGCCTCCCCCCCAAATTGTAAATGTAATCTGTCACTGCACTGGAGAGGAGAAGAATTTGATACACCATTACTCCAGAATATGGAGAGGTTAAATAACTTGCTGTGTAGCTAGGAGGAAGTTGGTGACAAACCTTGTGGAAAGCAGGACAATTTCCTTATTTTCATTCCCTAGCTGTAACCACTGCCCTATGTTTCCTGTAACTGATTTTTTTTTCCCCTTCTTACTGAAATGATTTTTTTAAAGGTAAATTCATCTTGTGCTTTGAAACTTTTCAGAGTCTGCTTATGATCTGCTTTCACTTTTATTGGATGAGTCATGAGTCAAAAGCTCTGTCCTGTAGTTCCACCATGAGTAATGCTTAGCATTTTCTTGGGTTCTTTTTTAGAAGACTATTACATTAAAAGAAGAATCTGGGTTTTTTATATTTTAATGGACAATTAGGTGGCTGGGTCTCAGAACTGATTTACATTTACCACTGCAGTAATTTAAATTTTTTCCTCCAATTTAAGGATGTCACTTTTTTCCTTGCATGTACATGTTGCTGGTCATAGCTCACAGATATCACAAAATGATAGGGGTTGGAAGGAACCTCTGGAGATCATCTAGTCCAACCACCCCACCAGAGCAGATTTACCTAGAGCAGGTTGCACAGGAATGTGTCCCGGTGAGTTTTGAATATCTCTAGAGAAGGATACTCCACAACCTCTCTGGGCAGCTTGTTCCAGTGCTCTGCCACCCTCAAAGCAAAGAAGTTCCTCCTCAGGTTTGTGCCCATTACCTCTTATCCTGTCACTGGACACCACTGAAAAAAGACTGGCCCCATCCTCCTGGCACCCACCCCTTAAGTATTTATAAGCATTGATAAGATCCCCCCCTCAGTCTTCTCTTCTCCAGACTAAAAAGACCCAAGTGCCTCAGTCTTTCCTCATAAGAAAGATGTTTTAGTCTCCTAATAATCTTTGTAGCCCTTTGCTGTACCCTCTCCAGCAGCTCCCTGTCCTTCTTGGAGTGGGGAGCCCAGAACGGGACACAGTACTCCAGATGCAGCCTCACCAGGGCAGAGCAGAGGGGGAGGATAACCTCCCTAGACTTGTTAGCCACACTCTTCTGGATGCACCCCAGGATGCCATTGTCCTTCTTAGCCACAAGGGCACATTGCTGGCTCATGGTCACTCCATTGTTCACCAGGACTCCCAGGTCCCTTTCCACAGAGCTGCTTTCCAGAAGGTCAGCCCCTAACCTGTACTGATGCATGGGGTTATTCCTCCTCAGGTGCAGTACCCTACACTAGCTCTCCATCTTTAAATAAATAAAAACATTTCAGTGTTTGGGACTGCTGTACAAGTATTGATTCTGCTTTTGCAGACAGTTTTTCGCTGAGCTCTATGTTAACAGTAGCTACCAAAGCTGGCCTGTGTACACAAGCTTCAAGTTACCTATGTGACATTCAAGTTGTGGTAATGAATATAGAATCATTTATGTTGAAAAAGACCTTTAAGATCATAGAGTCCAACCATAAGCCTAACACTGCCAAGTCCACCACTAGACCATATCCCTAAGTGCCACATCTACACATCTTCTAAATACCTCCAGGGATGGTGACTCAACCACCCCCCTGGGCAGCCTGTTCCACTGCTTGACAACCCTTTTGGTGAAGAAATTTTTCATAATATCCAATCTAAACCTTCCCTGGTGCAACTTGAGGCCTTTTCCATGTAGATGGTATGTGGCTTCAGGAATCCTATCCTTTCATCTGGGCAGTGAGTGAGAGAGGTCATGGGCTGTTCCCCTGAAACCTCTGTGCCGACTCTTGTCCAGATAATGTGTATCTAGAGAAAAACTTGTACGTGCAGTCTCTACTGCTGGTGGGGCAGGCTGTCTCCCTGACTGCTCAGATGGCAGATACTTCCTCCTCTTGGGTGCAAAGGCATTGGCATGTCAGTAGATGGGCATTGACAATAGCTAGCAAGTTATTTGATGTGCCTGGCCCTCAAGTATTTACTGGTATAACATAAGTGTAATTGGCACAGGCAGTTCTTTGGATCCAGATGATGTAATTGTTGGATTGTTGATACTATCTCTAAGCTCAGGCACCCTGAAAATAATGAAAGCCATATTTGCAGGTGGAATATATGCTCTGTCCCCATGAGGGGTTAGGAACATGTCTGTTTTCTTGCTGAGGCCATTTATTGGCTTTGCTTGCATTGGCAATATTGGGAGATGATGGGTGTGTAGAGATAGGCAGAGTTTTCTGAGGCTGATCATGAAAAATGGAGCTGTATGAAACTCTTAAACGTGAAACGCTCTCTGTAGAGGTGGTAGATGGAAAAATGCTGGTATTTTATTAATGAAATGAGCTCTCTGGGAGATTTGGAGTTTACTTGGCTACTCTTGTCCTGTTCTTGCAAATAGGAGATGGTCTGCTCCACAGCCCACGTACCACAGGTAACAACAGAAACAAACCCGAAGACTGAAGTTTTCAGGGCAATGGATCAGCTCTGTGAAATTTTGGTGCATTTGCACCTGAAGTGGTCAACATCAGATTTCTGGGAATGGAAGTTCATGGAGAACTTTCACACCTAAAGATTTCCTTGGTCTTACCAGTCTCATGTGTCCAGAGGGTTAGTAGTGCAGAGGCTTGCATTGGAAAGGAGTGAACAGACTGCTTTCCAAATGTGAATCTAATGTGTATCTATCTGTTTCACTTCCAGTGAAGTATTAATGAGCAAGTTCTGTGGCATAGTCATAAATAACTGCAAGGCTTAAGCCAAAATTGTGGATAAAAAACCCAAGGTCACAGTTATGTTTTTATATGGGGAGGAAAAAGAAAGTCTGGAATCTGAGCACTCTTAAGCCTAATGATTAGGAATGCATTGAATTTGGCTGCTAATAGCAAAAGCTTGGCTCTGGGACATTTACTTCCCACAAATTCTGGTGTATGTGTCTCTACTTGTGCCATCACAAACTATTAAAAACTCATCATAATAATGAGAAAGATTTATCAAAACATTAGCCCTCTTCTGCAATGAGACTTGTACTATTTAAAAGATAATTTTTCTCTTCTTTCAATATCACTTTTTAGAAAATCATGAGAACAAATAATACAGCCACCCTGGAACAGACTGCGAGGTAGTTTATCATGTACTCAAAAATTGTGTGCCAGTTCCTTTGCATAATAGGTTACTGAACATCAGCTGAAGAGCACAGTCAGTTACTGTAGTTCAGCTGATAGATGCGAACTTGCTGGACTCCATAACTCCCTATGCATCTGGGAGTTACCAATGAGAAAGAAGATATAGGCCATAACTTGTACACCTTCCAAATTTGGGGCTTTACTAAGTAAAAGTACTGTGACATGCAGGTAGTCACTTAAATCAAACTACACAGGCCCCTACTGAGCTACAATATTTGTAGGAATGGTGATGTGTAACATGGAGTTATGGTGTATATTACTCTATATTGCTATAAGCTGATGGAGGATGTTGTGCTGACTATACAGCACAGCCAGATTTTAAACAAAAGAAAAAAACAGAGTCCAGCACAAAGCCCTCTTTGCTCTACACTAATGGTTTTGTCCTTGTACTGAGTGCAAGTGGCAAACCCTGAAGCTCTTTCTTTCCCATTTTCTCTGAATCATTAGTGATGCAAACTTTTCACTGATAGGCACATTTCTGGAAAAGGGCATCCAGTTTTGTTCTGTCAGGATCAGTAATGTTACAAGCTCTCAGGTGTGGTGTGGTTCTTTGTATGTACATCCATCAACATTCAAACTTTACTTACTAACATAAAACTCTCCTCTCTTTGTTTCTCTATTGTTTTGTTGCCTGTACTCTCCTCTTTGACCCTTCCATACTAAAACTTCAGCCTATGAATTGGGGAGGGTCAGGGGGGGAAACATTAAAAAAAAAAAAAAAAACAAACACCAAACCCCCAAACCACAAAACCCCATGAAAACTGTGCCATTACATCAGATAATACCATTTGAACTTTTCTTGCTTGGCCTTCTGAAGCTCTGCAGCCAGAGGCTCCGGAGTGCTCTTGACACAAGGACTGAGTCCATCACTGTAACTTGAAGTAGGCTTTGCACTTTCTGCTCCAAGCTATTCCTAAGACACAACGTGATCTCTGGCATAAATCTAATTTAATGTGTACAGGCTGCAAAGTCCCCTCGAGCCTTCGGATTTGCTAGGGATTTCCAGATGTGCTGTGGTCATGTTACACCTGTCCTGAGATACCAAATACGGAATCATCCTACAAAGCAGTTCTGCTTCTGGTCCTGCTGGGGATTCCCTGTCTGTGTTGTTATTACAGCTCTTTGGCTCCTTCACGGTGTTTTGTGTGAAAGACAGAGGGGGGAGAAAATGTCTGACGATTGGATACTCTTTGGCAGTGGTTCAAAAATACAAATGCAGTATTTTCTTCTTAAAAAGAGAAGCAGCCCACTGCTGCTTTATTACTTGACTTTTATGTAGAATTATAACAACTAGGCAATGTAGTTCTGCTGACAGGCTGTCTGGAGGTGTTAATTGGAGTTATTAAAGGAAAAAAGCAAGAAATAGAAACAACAAGAAATAGAAACAACACTCAAATGTTGCTGTAGCTCAAATGTTCATATTTTTTTGTGTATAGGTAATTTCACAAACATACTCTGACTTCCTTCCCACAAGCTGAGAAAAAGTAAGTTTGTGCTTGTCTACTGGATTTGTTGTCTCTACCTAGAAAAGATATGCTTAAAGGTAGAGACTTCAATTAGCATGAAGATAGCCTAGTGGAGGAGGATCACTGTTCAGAGAGCTGGGATCCTTGAAAGTAAGTAGCTCAACCACATGTGCTTTACATGTTTCTTGGTGTGCGTTGACTCATCTCGCATGCTTGTCGCTAAATTGGATCTCCTGTTCTTGTATTCTGTTGAGATACCTTATTGGCAGGCAATAACTTTGACATCTCTTATTGATCTTCTTCCATTTTAACTCTTCTATAGCTCTCTATAGCTATTTGATGTCCTTTTCTTTCTTTTCCCCAATATGTAGAGGAAAGGGAAAAAAAATTATGATAACCTTTAGTGAGTGAAGTAACAATTTTACCAGTAATTCAAATGGAGAAGTTGCTCAATGACTAGAGAGTGCTATTCTTAGCCTTTTGTGTTTGTATTAACTTTTAGGTAAATGTGTGTTTATCTGTATTGCTATAAAGCTGATTTTAAGGTTTTTGGAGTTATGACAAAAAAGATTAACTGGATATTAACTCTGTAAAATGAAAAACTTGATGGCTGCTGGCAAATATTGTGAAAATACCACCACTGTTTACCATGTAATGCCTTGTGATACTTCCAATAAAGACTTGGCCAGTGTGGGCTGTAACCTAAATTAATAATACTGTTTTGCTCATCTCTGTTAAAATGTCAGATTTTTTTTTGTTATTTAGAGGAATATCACTGTAAGTAAAGATGTCTTTCAGGCTGCCTGTCTGACTAACTGGAATGGATATTAAGTAAGATTAAATCCTTTCATTACAGAAAATGGACTGTATACAGAGATGTGTAAAGATATTATTGTCATCTTTTCTTGCAGCAAATGAGTAACTTGTGTAGGTCCTTATTCTTTTCCCTTCATTGAGGTTGTTAAATATAAGGTTATCGTCTTCTCTATGTATTTATTTACAGTATTAAACATTGTAATATTTGGTTTCAATTTGTACTTGTCTCATGTTTAACTTTGTGTAAGTCACTTAATTTCTGTTTCTCTATTTTCTGCTGCATAGGGAGATGATTTTCTTTTATTTCTTTTCATTTCAAGCTCCTTTTGGAATTTTTTTGTTGTTTTTAGGGAGAATATTGAATTTTAGCTGTAATTTTATTACCCCTAGAAGCTTCATGTTAACAAATAACAGTAAAACTGCGATATTCTGTAGGCATTTCTTCTGAGCAGCGTAGTCTTTGCTCATACAGGCTTGTACAAAGTAAGGTGCAAAAATCTCCTCCTTCTATTTTTCTTTGTGCCTTACACAATGGCTCGTGGAAATAATGGCCCTTTTATTTCTGCTCTCTCCACAAGGACAGTGGGAAGACACAAGGTCCCACCTCCTGTTGAGGAGACAAGATGAAATCCTTTAGACTGGCTGTCGTTTGCTTGTGGCTATGGTGTCGAGGGTAAATCAGACCAAAGCAGGGGAATTTCACTTGAATTAATTTGTCAGCAATCCACACAAACCTCTGACCTCTAATATAGATGTTGGGGAAAGTGTGGGGGAGCCTTCAGCCTGGCCTCAACTGCCCTTTATTTTTAGGGAGACCTGGGAGGCTGAGGTGGTGCCAGCAGCAGGCTCCTCGCCGTCCCCCTCAGGGTGGCTGCAGACCTCTCCTCACCTCAGCCCTGAGGCCGCTGCCCTGGCGGTGCGGTCTGGGCTGGCGCCGGGTTCTGCTGCTGGGCTTTGGCTTACCTCAGGGCCGGCTGGAACCGGTTCCAACCGGTGGGGGGCAGCTGGGGGCTCCCCTCAGAGGCGGTGTGTGGGCCCTCAGAGCCACACCTGTGAGGGACTGAATTTGCAGCTGGTGTGTTCCTGATTGCTGCTTTATATCTAGTCTTGGAGGTCGGGGTGGGGGGAGAGAAGAAAAAAAAAAAATGGAGAGGCGGAGTTGTTCTTTGGTCTGATGGCACCTGGGCATCTCCAAAGAGAAAGAAAGCCTTCCTGCCACTCGGGGCCATCGAGGCAGCCACCGCCATGGCTGAGGGCGATCCACAGTGAAGAGAGGTGGTCTGCAAACCATACGGTTAAAGCCTGTTTATTTGTTTCTCTTCAAAAATACCTTCAAAACCAAGATGCTATGGCCAGGAACAGGGATGCCCCTATTGCGAGTGTTTGAATTGAGGGTTGTGTTGGTGTAGGTGATGTCAAATTGGCTGTTGTTTATTTTCAGAAGGGAGGGGGAAAGCACTATGGAGTTTGTCAGGAAGCAAAATACAGAGGAGTTGTATGTCTCAGCATTTTATGGTAGCAAGATGCATTAATACTGCTCTGAGAACCAATAAATATTTTTATGTGGTGATTATTCTGCATCACATAAAAGGTAAAATACAGCTCTGGAGTGCACCGACTTGCCACCTATTATTCAGTTCCTGAACCTCAAAAGCAAATTCTTTTCCAGCGGAACTGCCTCTAAAATGCTAATCACTAGGAATGTGACCACTAATCAGTTTGCTCCTGTAATACTGCCATCTATATAAATCGGTGTGCCTCTTCCAGAAGGGGAGATTTTAAAGACTTTCACTGATAAGATTAAAAAAAAGATGCCTACTAAGTGATTAGCCCAGTGGCTTTTTGCCCAAAATAATTTTAAGGGGGAGGGGGAAGGAAATCTTAAAATCTATTAGGCCCCTCTATCTTCTTATTTAAAATGTTTTCATAATGTAGTCCATGATGATGCAAACTCCATCTTTCTAGAGATTTTATATTTAAATGGGAAAATTTGCTGAAGATACATTGTAAGAAAACTCATGCCTGGGCAAAAGGACTGACTGTAGTGCATGTGATGACAGATCTCTTCCATTCCTAATCTCTGCAGTTATATGTATGCTTTGTCATGGACAAAGCTGGATTGCCTGCGTAACATGGGTCTATGCTTCCCTTTCCAATGCAGTCAGATATTCTACTTAGTGTGTTTCCGTATGATCCACTTGCTAAAATAAAGAAATGGAATGAACAAACCAACATCCCTTGCTTTAAAAGCAGACTTTTGCGTTGTGATGATAACAAAGGAAAAAACTGTATATGTTCAAGGAAGATATCCTGAAGGCTCTAAACCCAGAAAGTTGAATGGAAGAATCAAAGTCTCTATGCAGATGAATGAGACCGTGTCTTAAGGGACTGGCTTCAGGTTTCTACACCCCCGCCCGCCTTGATATTTGCAGTTGGCAATGTTGCAATTCTTGTGCTATCTTAAGATCTACAAAATAATGTTCCTTGTCCGTAATTTTCAGGATGATTTGTTTGAACTGAGAGATCTTTATCTGCCTCTCCTTTTCCCATCCCCCATATTTCTGAGGTGCAGCTGTGTACAGTAAGGCTAAGATGAGAAAAGTCCAGAACAGAAAAGAAGTAGCACAGTCATTAGTTTGCATGAATAGCTACATTAGATAGATAGATACACACACACTCCATAACCCTTTTTTATATGTGCATATATATTATAATCCGTATTTTATTAAAAGTTAGTATAAATAATATAAAACAATTATAAAATAATAAAATAAAAAATGTTTTAGAAAAATAATATAATTGAAAATAATTATATAATATAGTCAAATGTTATATATATATACACACACTATATTATACATATAAAAATATATACTTTGTATATATTCAAGGCCAGGTTGGATGAGGCATTGAGCAACCCGATCCTAGTGGAAGGTGTCCCTGCCCATGGCAGGGGGGGTTGGACCTAGATGATCTTTAAGGTCCCTTCCAAGCCAAACCATTCTATGATCTATGAAAAGGGATATTGCCAAAGATAGAGATTGGTTTGAAATGAGATCCTCTCTCTCCAGAAAATAGAGAGAAAAGATGGGAAGAAATATGCATTAAAAATAAAACCCTGTGTGAGTGAAAATGGATTTATGCTTCAGCTTGTACTTGAAATGTAAGGCATAAACTACTCAGTGGTGCTTCCTATTTGATTATTGACTCTGCAGGAGCAGCTACCATGAAAGAATGCTGCAGGTAGTGCCTGCTCCCACCTCTCCCTCATCTATTTGTAATTTTGCATTCTAGGGTTGTGGTACATACATCTGTTTATATGATCCTATGCTAATACAACCAATTTTAATGCATCATTTGAAGGACTCTTCATTATTTCTTGCTCCTGGTTTTATGGCTTCTTAGATTTGTGACACCCAGCTTAATTCTGAGTTGGCTCTTACTACTGTAATTAATTCATGTCTATATAAGCTTGTTATAATGCAAAATGACAACAGGATCCTGAGTACTCAAATGGTTAGTGTGAAAAACTTCTGATGGACCGGACATGTTGCTGAAGGACAGAGTGTATGTATTTACTTTCTGACCTATCATATAAATGCCGTCAGAATTTTGCTCTTAATTTGATTTGTGGCATTCCATTAACAGCTATTCTGTGTACCAGGAGAATAATAACTAATGATTCCCAGACTCCCAGAATTGTAAAATAAGGACAGGCACTGTTTGGCAGAACAGAGACTGTACTTTACTACAGACAGGAACTGTTCATATTAATCAAATGATATCTAGTCTGAAATGACTTTTAGCTAATGGCTTCTTATTCTCAGGTTAACCATATTACTTATAGGTAACACGCTCTTCTAATTCTGATTATTAATAATCAAAGGCTAGATGCTTGGATTTCTGTCTTTCAGGAAGAGAAATGATGCTCTTGATTGACCTTATTTTAAGATGTTCTTAGTGTTGAAATTATGATGTTAGGGGTTACAAATGGGGTGGCAAAGGTTCATGGATTTGCCTTTTGATTTAAGCCTTTACAAGGGTGGATATGTGTGCAGTGAATGAGCTCAAAAATGTGAATTTAATTGTGTGAGTTTCAGGGCTTAATTATTCAGGACATAATTTTGTGATGGAGAACTTCCTTAGGGCCATCAGTAGTACAAGTAAATGATTCACACTTACTTCACCTTGAATATGTGCTGTTACTGTAATACTTTTGGACACGGATGTGTTTCTAGCAGAATATGTGACTGCTAAAATCCTCCTAATTTCTAACATGGCAAATATAAGCTAACATGTTGAATGATGGAGAAGAAATTTAAATTGGGAGATTTTACAAGATGCAATTTGTTTTCCTAGCAGAAATAACATATTTTGTAGGATGCTAAAAAGCCGTGCTGCACTGTAGAAGCTGCTTTTCAATGCTAAAGAGACTTGAGCAAGAGGAGGCTTCCGGCAGGGAGTTCCTGTAAGGCAGGAGGAGGAATCTGCTGTTGTGGAACCCATGGTTGGCTGCACCACTGTGCGAACGAGGCATTGCACAGGTTTCACAGGTGCTGCTGAGCCTGGTGTAAATTAGGATAGGGTCCTCCTTCCTTAACTTATGGGTGGGATAGTTTGACAGTTTTTTAAGCTGTTTTTAGTTCTCTGCGTCAGTTGCCAGCATCAGGGCCTGGTGCTTGTATATAGGCAAGTTACATCTTCCTAGTGGTGTGCTTTTTGTTTTTTTGTTTGTTTTAGTTTTTTGGCCACGAATGTCACATCCTCTGCTGACACTGCTTTTTCTGTGAGCAATGCTTGCATGCTGTTTCAGGTGTGATGATGCTTTGTTTTCTTCTTGTCTAGTTCTCTGAAAGAAGCTTTTGGCTGACTGTCTTTGAGAATGAATGTCGTTTGTGGTCTGCTTATCTACATCTACCTAGTAAGCATGAAGAAATAATATCATAATATCTAACTCAGTGTTGACATGAAAAAGGGAAAGATGAAGGACACAAGAAGAGTCTGCTGCCTTGAATACATCTGATTCCATATTCATGCACTGCTACCTACCCAAAGAATTAAACTGATTATAAGTTGTTATTTATAGTTGCGATACAAGTCTATGTGCAGACATTTATTTATGTAAAATTCTATGTAAGGTGTTAAAAACTTGGCCTTATAATAGTCCAAGAATGACAATTCTGTTATTTCAGCATAAGAGTCACTTAGGCTTGTACCAAAATGACCAGCATTGTGAACTACAAGTAATGTTGTTTGTTGGTACAAGTTTACCTAGACAGCGTCTCTGACCAGCTGTGGGCATGATCAGCGGCCACTGAAGCCAGTGGAAAAAACGTTAGCCTCTCTAGCACAACTCTGCTAATGTTGCCTATTAGTATGTATATACTTAGTAAATATAAGTGAGTGTGTGTATACATGCACAACATATATACAAAACATATATACATATGTTTTCATGAAACTTTAAGTCAGATAGGCATGTTTTAAATGGTCATTAGGAGAAAGGTCTCTGACTTCAGGCACTGTTTCAATCTGTAGCTCTGCTTGCTGCCACACTGTCTCCACCATCTGTGAAGAAGCAGCTAGCGGGAAGGATTAAGAGGCGTGTGGGCATGTGCTTACAGTTTATGCATCCTTGAGTGCATGTGCTCATGTGCATGCCACCTGTTTTAGTTGCGTATACCCATTGTGTGAAAGCTATTGAACTTCTTGCTGCCTCTGCACAGAGGCTCAGACAGCAGTTGCAGCAGAGGCTGTGCACATTGCCCTATCCATGTTTCAGTCCCTCAAAGAAAAAGCCTTGAAGAGGTTTTCATGACAGGTTGCTGACCTGTGGTTCTGTTAATAATAATGTGTATCTGTTCTTCCATGTCTGTTGGTCCTGTGTTTGCCGGAGTAAAGAAGCTTTTGACCCCGAGTAGGATGTTATTTGTAGAAGATGAAACATTTGATACTCTGAATGCTTCTTGCTTTGGCTTGAGGTGATGCTTAGGGAGTCATCTACACGGTCAGCTATAGTAGGAGACCTTCCTTTTAGGAATGCTGACCAGAGCTCAACACTGTCTTGTGGCCTTTAATAAAAAGCATTATTGACTAAACAGAAGAAGGATTCATCAGTCCTGTCATGGTCTTTACTAGGAAGTACAGTTGTCTTGGTCTTAACCAGAAAGGTGAATGAGAACACTGAAAACTGAACATCTGCCACTGAGCACCATAATTGCCCAGTGTGTGGAGGAGCCACTCTGAGCAGGTCCAGAAGCCTGTACCATATCAGTCACTGGGTCTACAGCCTCTTTTGTAGTCATGGGTTTAGGTGGGCTAGTGTGGTACTTTGCTGTCCTGGGGGTACAGTTGGTCCTCTGGCAGACTGCCAGGTGCCTGGGGAGAGCATTTCCTCATGTTGTCAACATTAACTTGGGCTTAAAGATTTGAGCTAATATCTTATAATAGTCTTGAGACAGACTGTTTGGTTAAGATATTGGTGTGGCATTTTGTTATTGTTCCTAGAGCATAAGTGACCTCTAAGTAGGAGTTGATCATGTTTTTAAAGGCTCTCAGCTGTAATATAAATGTGTGTTTTGTGGGAAGACGGCGTATAAAAGGCTGCATTTTTGTCAAGTTTCTAATTTATAGGGAACAATGACATGCAATAATCTAATTTATGTCTGTGTACATTATGTCACCAATCACAAGTAATGGAGTACAAACAGATGCTTTGATTTGTATGTGTAGAAACTGTTAGTGGGTTAAGCTAATGGTGAAATAGCTTTAGCTTGCCAGAGGGAAGCTGTTGATTTTGTGTTGGTAGCATAAGAATGTAAATCCTGTGCCTGATGCTGAGCAGAAGGAGATAGCTTGTGTCCATGAAGTCTGTACTACTTCAGACTGAGAGACTATTTTGTCAGTCCTTTACATGATAGGATTTAGGAGGAGAAAATTAATCTTGGATATTAAGACTTTATGCAGACATTTTTGTCTTTGATTTAGGGTATCTTCTCAAATGAAGATAGTGATAATTGTGGTAAATGGCTATTTCCAGTAAATCTGATTATATGATTATTTGTATTTGGTAATCTTAAATTTCTTTGACAAAGAGACAGAAAAATTCCACTAGTAAAAAGAAATTAAGATCACTGATTTATTCCAGTTGCTTGTGAAGTCTGTGCATCATGCACTAAACGCTTTAAAAAAACAACAGTAAGCTTGTTTCTCAAATCTTGGTGTGTCATGGGAGCAGAAGGATACATATGAATATTTTCATATTTGGGCATATGAATTTTCAGGCACAGTCTATCAAATATCTGATACTTGCAGTCTTTTTAAATCAGAGAACTCAGTAACACTTAAGCTGCCATTTAAATTTTTTTTATTTTTTAAAAACAGATTCTTCTCCCATATTTCAATATACTCCTGGACATGGACTAAGAAGATTAGATTGTTTTTTCCAGGAGAATTCTGGGAGTGGGGAGGAACACAGGACGACACCATTACCAAAGCAATCTGGCACTAATAATGGACAGAGTATGTGAACGCATTACTCTGGCTGTAATACTTTTATGTACCAAGGACATTGTTTGTGGGATCTTGGAAAAAAACCCCAAAGACATGCATTAGTAATGAGATCAGTTTGCTAGGGAAGACACTGAAGACCACTCTGTGTCAATTAAGAGCAATTTGGAGTGGCAAATATCTTAAATGCTGGCTGACTCAGCTTGCAGAATGTAGCCAATAACCAAATGGCAGAATTTAATAAACGGCTACATCAAAAACAGGCTGCCTCAGTTGGTGACACAAACAGCATTCATTTCCTGTGTAAAGTATTTTTTCCAAGAGTGAGATCCATTGATCCCAGGTTTTTCTTCACATCTAAGAAAGCATCATTTCCCCACTGTTCCTGTCTTCTCCTCCAAATTCTTTCATCTCTACCTTGTTCTTCTTGAGTCATGGTTTAATCTTTTCCTTCAAGTATTTTGCATTAGTTCTTCCTGTAGCTATGTGGGTGTGTGGGAATGACTTCCCCTTTTCTGGTAGAATAAATCCTCTCTGGCTTTTGTTGAGAATATGCATTGATATGTAGTGGGTAATGCCCTAATGTAAGATGAGGCTAATTAAAAGAAGAGGGAGGGAGACAGCACCCCTCCTTTTTGTGGAAATAAGGAGTCTCTCTTTCTCCTTCTCTCTTGCCTTTTTCTAGTACAACAGTGTTTGGATGTGTCTCTTAGCCACCAGGTATAAAGGAAAAATGTGGAGGAAAAAGATGTGTACAGCATTTCAAACTGATAGAAAAATTAAATCATTTAACATGGAGGGATCCAATACTTCAGTAACTTGGACATCGAGGGCCTTTCTGTAAATGTAGTACTAAATGATCCTGAAGTCATATGAGTATACACTTGTTTTCTCATACAATCTTTCTCACAATAACTCAAAGAATTACAATCATACTAAATCAATTTCCTCTAGAGTTCAAGTTAATTCAAAATAAACAAGGCTAAATAATAACTCAATGTTAACTCAGAAATGTTTAACCCAGATGGCTCTGACCTCTGCAGTGGTCCAGGAAGTTCAGGAATATGCAAACCCTATGTTGCTTATGCCATGAAAGATACTTAGTGGCCTTGGTTATCTGCTAGCGTTGTGTGGTAGCCTGAGGAAAAGAAGCCTTTTGAATTGTTTTTAATGAGTTACCTCCACAGATCAGTAGGAGAATGCCATGCCACCCTGGACTGAAGAGGCCTGAGTTTCCCTAGGCTTACTAAACAACTGTTTGTTTTCTTTCTAGATTCCAGCCTATGGAGAAGTGCACAGAAAAATAGAATAAATATGGCTTTTAAGAGCGAGGACCACTTAAATTCTCTTCCATTACCTGTTCAGCGGTAAGTGGTGCACTCTGTCATCCAGACTTGAGTGATCAAATGCCTCTAAGGCTGCAGCTGCACTTTCCTTTGAGGATCCAAAGATGCTTAAAAACTCATTTTTAAACTCAGTTTTAGGTAATGTTTGTACAAAATGTTGAGAATGAATGTGGAAATCTGGGATGCACTTCTGAAGGCATTTGCAAATTTGTATACCTACAATCTAGTAAATGGTGACAGTGAATATGCAGTCATCATTTTAAATGGATGAGCATGTTTGCAGTAGGGGTGTGTCTGTATTCACTGGATCGGTTCTTTGTCATGATAGAAATCACTGGAATTCTCTGCACTCTGTGCAGACTGCTGAAAACTAGAAATACAAATTTCTTTAACCTGGTTGACTTTTTTCAGGTGTAGCTACAGTAATGATATGAAGGTTATAGTATAATCGCTCCAGTCTGTGGTGCCCTGGTGGGACTGCAGACATTGGTGACTCTACTAATCAACAGGTTTTTAAAATCTGGCTGTTGGTTGGCACCTAGTAGCTGCATCTGCATAGTATAATTTCACTTCTAGCATAATGGAGGTTTCATGAAAAGAAAAAAATGAATACTGAATACAATAACCTTCTGCATTCTCATTGAACTATAGCCTTGATATGTGGCAAAACTGAATTTTTTTTTGGGGGGGGGAGGGCAGGGAGGCAGGGGATGCTGAACGCAGGAATAAAATCAGAAATAAAAAGAATTAAAATTTCAGTCTTTCTCCTAGGCTTCTTTCTCCAGGTCAGATTGTAAGTCTTTGTCATAAGTGACTGACTGCTGACGTGCAATCTCAAAATGTGATGCTTTTCTTCATCAGGAGTTTGATATTTCTCTACCTTTCCCTATGCGAGTCTTCCAGCAGATACTTTGATAATGCCATTAAGCTCACAGTCACAGTAAGAAGAAATGTTATGTGAAGGAACATAGTTCAGGGATCCCAGGTGCCAAGGTAACTGGTACTGTTCATTAGATTCTAGCCAAAACTTGCTTTGGAAATCAGTGAGTCCTAGAAGCCCTGAATAGCCAAGCATGGAGTGGACTAATATAAACAGTAATGAGGTGTCCTGTCTCACTTACTAGTTTAATTTTCTTCCATGGGATGGAGCCATGGAATATCACTTCAGATGTGCACAGTAGTGAAGACAGATTAATGACTTTGTTATGGAAATGCTGAGGTTAACCCAATGGTCAGATGAGGTGCCAGATATTCAGGTTAATTGCTTGGTGATAACTAATGGGTTCCAGAAGCTGAATCCTGGATCAAAAAGCCAAAGAAGTTGTTAAAGCCAGCTGCTATGCCAAGAACTTAGGTTGCAAAGCGGGCCAGTGAAACCTCTTATTGTAGTAGAAAACTAGCTGCACACAGAACCAAACCAGTAGGTCTTATGGATGGCAAGGGTTGATCCAGGTTGATAGGGGCAAGTTTTGTTTGCAAATACATAAACGGGGAAATTAGCTGCAGACTATGTTAGCAACTGGAAATGTGGAATAGGAATAATGCATGCAGGACTCAATGGCAACAGCAGCACAGAACTGAAAAGCACTGAATTTTGTAGGCTAGAGATTTCTGGAAAAGGAAACTGCCTGCAGGTCAGTTCTACTGTGTTCAGGGAATCAGAACTCTGCCATGCTATGTGAACAAAACCATGCCACCTTACATGGACTCTGCACTACGATGTATCTTAGCACAAGAAGTAATCTGGAGAAGTCAACATTGAAACATTGAAAGCACTATATTCTGGCAAACTGTTTGGCTCAGCAGGGCAATTCTATATAGTGAAATTTAAAAATAAATAAATAGTCTCCCCACACTCAAGTAAACATGAAGCTCTTATTTTCCATGTTTATCTTAAGAGAATCCTTTTTCCTCTTCGTGAGGGTTGTTTCGGAGAAAGCCCATATAACAAGATGGGCAGACTGAATTTGTCAGTGGTCAGACAGGCGGAGGCACAGGGAAGGCTGGAACCGAAAATGACAATGTGTTTTTACCCTAAGAATTTTGCAGAAAGAACACAGTACGGACTAGATCAATGAAGTCCAGGAATTGTACAAAATCTTTTTCTCTGGGTTGGAGAAAGGAGTGATATGGATCCTATAGGGAATTTAAAAGGATTAAGTCAGGTTTCAAAATAACTAACAAGATTCAAGGATTATTTATCCTTTATTGTTCCTGTAACCAAGCCTAGGTTGTGTGCCTGTCTCAGGATTCCAGTTCATGCTCCTGCTTTTCATGACAGGAACTTGAATTAACTTAAAGGCATGCACTGTTGTGTCCTGTCACAGGGAAAAGGTAACACAAATCCAGCTGAGGTAAGTCCTGTGTAGCACCGCAACCATGCCTTGCTTCATGTTTAGGTCAGAATCTTTCAGAAGCGAAAGCAGACACATCCCCAAGCAATAATATCTGTCTCCATAGGAAAAGTGTACCATACACATACAAACAGATTCCAAGTGTTTCCACAGCAGCAATTAAAGTCAACAGTTATCTTGGCTGTATAAGGAATTCAGAACCGGGGCCTTAAACCAAGTCTCTGTGCTGCATGAATTGTTGTTTACACTATTCTCTCTCCTCAGATTTTGTAGGAAATCACAGCTTGTAGTGGAAAGTCTCTAGAGTATTGAGTCCCTATGCTAGCGGTTTTCTAACACACTGTCAGACCTACTGTCTATAATTGACATCTAGACTGCTATGGATACAGTATTTAAAACTATACAGTATCCTGAGGAAAAAAACAAATTTTTGTTACAGAAACTTTATTTTCTGTTTCAAAGAGTTAGGAACTTACAATTAGTGATAGTTTTGTCTCTTAGGAAAGAAAACAGTTGGCAATAGATCACTTTTAAAGGAATTGATCTAGTTACTCTCCAAAAACTGTCAGTAGTCCTACATAAAGTGCTTTACAAGGACCATAAGAAGTAATCTGTTGCCATCAGTGATGGCCAGTTCACTATAGCATGTGAAGTGTTTATATGTTCCTTAGAGATGCATATATTCCCGTTCTGCAGTAGAGTTATTTTAGTATAGCTTTTGAAAAATGTCATGACCCTTTCCTCACATCTTTCTATTGGTATTGGTTTTCCATATTTCTGGTGAGTTTTTCCAGAGGGGAAAGCCAATGTAAAATAAAATGCCTTTCTCTTTTGTCCCTCCCCCTGCCTTCTGTGTCACGGAAGTTCATTGGCCTTTTTGTTTTCTTTAAGTTATAATTGTAATTTACCCAGGTTTTTTTCATGGTAGTCATGGTTTCTTGTACTTTCCATATTGAACAGAAAACTAAACTTAGCATTTGTAGTGCTGAATCTGAAGTCATTCAGCTAAAGAAAGAGTACTCATAACAAAAAGCGAAACAGGACACTGCTTTTGCTTCTCAGAGTATATGTTGCAATTGTGAGAAATACAGTATGATTAGACATATTTTTAAAAAAGGGATAAAGGAAGGTCTTCTACAGAAATTAGATAAAAACCCACTACCACCGCCAAAAAAACCCCAAACAAAACCAAAATCAATCAAACAAATAAAAACAAAAAAAAACAAACTGAAAAAAACCTTCATCTTGCTGAAAGATGTTGAAATGTGGGCTATAGATCTAGGAGGTACTCTTGGAAATGAAGTAGGGGTGGAGGAAGAGAGAATTTGTCTTCCTGATCTTCAGAAATGCAATACTGCTGGACTGTTTAACACATTGTTGAAACATCCTTACAGCTTTGAAAGTGAAAGATGATGCTGGAGGTTATAATTTCAACTAGCATACAAACAAAGGGCAATGCTGATTATTTAAAAGGTGGTTTTTGTTTATAAAAGTTGAATACTTTGAGTATGAGGACCAGGAAGACAAACCTAATACATGTCTATATTTAGGTTCTTTTTCCTGGTTTTAATACTATTATTATATTGTTTTCTGGTGGAAGTTTACATCATCACTGGGATAAGGATGAGAACTTTCGTCAGTGCTTCAGATGAAGGAGATGAGGCAGAGAAAGTAGACAAGCCTTTCAATTCTAGGTACTTGTGGTTAAGTCCTTTGTAGCATTTCATCTCTCAAAATTACTTCCTTCGTTTGACACCCCAAAGCTGGAAAAGTTTGCCATAAGCGACTTCTGTGGCAGAGCCAAAAATAGAATTTAGGTTTCCTGTCTCCCAGTTCTTAACCAAAAGACAGTCCTTCCTCCTTTTGTTACTTTCTTCCTTTTTTTGTTGAACTAAAGATCTGAGTCCTATGAAAGAACAATATGAATGAGGTCATGCCATGTATATTTATAGCCAGGTATTGCTCTTTAAAATGTACTATGTATCTGCAGGTGTTCTGGTAACTTCTCTAGAGGATCTGCTTAGGTGTCCTGTTATCTAAAGTAAGATTAACATGCCCTTTGTTATTAAGAATATCAGTGTTAGAGTATCTATCAGCTCTTAAGAAATCTGAATTTCTTCCAGTATGCCTTTTAGGGGTTTTTAGCCTACTTTTTGTTTGTCTGAAGTTTTTTATTTATTACAGTGCTATTTTTGTATTTCTGCATGGTAGGTAATGTGATAGCTGGAGATCTGTTCACTATGCATGCACTTCCCCTCTGGTGAAAGGAATTGTATAAGCTGTAGTGACTACATATGATCTGTATGCTATGTAAGATGTGATGGAAATTACTGAAGGAAGGAGATTCATAAAAGAACTTAAGAAAAAATACTGTTACAGGCACAACTTTACAGTGGAAGCAAGAACATGGTTAGTGTAAGAAAAGTATGCCTTTTAAGTCCAGGTAGAATTGTAATCATCTTACCTCAAACTCAAGTTTACTGAAAGAATTGGAGTAGTTAAAAAAACCCCAACCAACCAAAACAAACAAAAAACCTGAAACAAAACCCTGGAGTTGGTATTTGCCAGTTTCATACACAAAAATCAGTGTGTTAAGTTCAGTGAAACCTTTTCCTAAGTAATAGTTCGTGCTGAGGAATGTGCTTCTCTGACGTGCAGCAAGAGCAGGGCTTTAGAAGGGTCTGCGTGAGAAGCCTGCACATAGCTGAGAGAGCAACGGACCTGTTGCAAGGCTCACACCATGATGGCCCTTGAATTAAGGTATAGAGAGCTAAAGTGGAGGAGACACTGAATTTCATAGTATAAAAATTTGAGATCAACTTTGGCTTAGTTATGAGAAAAAATATCATTCTGTGTTTCCTTGTCTGACTATGTATAAAGGCAGATGAAATTGATATTTGGAAATTTATAATGTGTTTGTCCTGTTAGAACCAGAGGAATTGGGGATGATTTGAGGGAGCGGCTAAAGAGTGAGGACTTGCAGTGAAAGAAGAGAAGAATTTGTTGCTTAGGTTCAAAATCCAAGGATAATACTTAAGGATTTAAGGAATCCACAGTGAGAGAGAACCCAAAATTTTATCTTCTCAGCAGATGATATGAACTGGAATACCATCTCATTACAGACTGCAGAGGATTCTGGATGAATTGCCATCCAGAGGGACCTTGACAGGCTAGACAGTTGGGCCCGTGTGAATCTCATGAACTTCAATAAGGCCAAGTGTAAGGTCCTTCAGATGGGTCGGAGCAATCTCAAACATGGATACAGGCTGGGCGATGAGTGGATTGAGAGCAGCCCTGTGGAGAAGGCCTTGGGGGTACTGGTGGATGAAAACCTGGATATATGAGCTGGCAATGTGCACTCGCAGCCCATAAAAAACAACAGTATCCTGGGCTGAGAGTTGAGGGAGGTGATTCTCCCCCTCTACTCTGCTCTGGTGAGACCCCACCTGGAGTACTGCATCCAGCTCTGGAGTCCTCACAGGAGACACATGGACCTGTTGGAGCGGGTCTAGAGGAGGGCCACAAAAATGATCAGAGGGCTGGAACACCTCTCCTATGAGGACAGGCTGAGAGAGTTGGGGTTGTTCAGCCTGGACAAGAGAAGGCTCTGGGAAGACCTTACTGCGGCCTTCCAGTACTTGAAGGGGGCCAAAAGGAAAGATGGGGAGGAACTCTTTATCAGGGAGTCTAGTGAAAGGACAAGGGATTTTTAAGCTGAAAGAGGGTAGATTTAGTTTAGATATTAGAAAGAAATTCTTCACCATGAGGGTGGTGAGGCACTGGAACAGGTTGCCCAGAGAAGTTGTGGATGCCTCCTCCCTGGAAGTATTAATATAATCTAATATAATAATATAATGTCTTTAAATGTTATATATTTTGTATAATATAGTGTACATGTATATCTTTATATATTTTTATATTTATATATTCAAGGCCAGGTTGGATGAGGCTTTGAGCAACTTGATCTAGTGGAAGGTGTCCCTGCCCATGGCAGGGGGGTTGGACTAGAAGATCTTTAAGGTCCTGTCCAACCCAAATCATTCTATGATTCTATGTATCGTTCAAAATAACTTGCAGGTTTTCAGTAAGCAAACAGAAAACAAGTACTTCTAAGGCTGCCTCCAGAGCTCTAGGACCAATGACTTCCATCCATGAAGTGCTGGGCACCATGTTGTCTTTCACAACTCTGCTAAGTACTTTGCTGCTTGCCCAGTGAGGAAAGAGGTATTGATTGAAATGATGCTAAAACCTTTACGAAA
The DNA here is from genome assembly GCF_030936135.1 of Gavia stellata. NCBI lineage: Eukaryota > Metazoa > Chordata > Aves > Gaviiformes > Gaviidae > Gavia > Gavia stellata. Next base: position 14,590,776 of record NC_082610.1, read on the forward strand.
CTGGAAGAAAAAAATAATTGTTTATATTTGGGACTAATTGATATTTTGACAGATAATATTTGCCAAAAGTTGAAAGTTGAGACTTGAAATAGAAGCAAGAGAAATTCAGAATTTTTATATTGCAGAAACTGCATTGATTCTACTTGTTTCTCTGCCAAACCAGGATTAAAAACATGCAGAACTTTACAGAACGTATGGCATATGAGATGAAAAATATGGAAGTCTACAATGGATTATTTTTTTATAATAGAAATTGCCTTTCTCATCCAAAAAAAAAGCCCCAACACTTGACAAAATATTCCTAGTAAGGAAGGTGTTTAAAAAATCTTTGTAAAGTAAGACACATTTCTTACCTGTTCAGGAACTGAATTATTTCAAGGACTATTCACATCAGATTTTGCTTCTAGAGCTTCCTGTGGCCTCTGTACAGCTGAGAAGAGGTGTTTTGAGAACATTGAGTTTGAGGTATAAGACATGTGAAGAGCCTTTCAACATGTTTAATATTGTGTTCAGATGTTCTTTAGTAAGAAATAGAACCTCAAATAGGGCTGTCAGGAAAAGAATGGATCCACCTATTGGGTTTCTATCCCTAGTGTGTCTAAAATTTCACAGATACTGGGTGATTTAGTTCTCAGAGTTGAAGGCAGGAAAATTGTGTTATCCAGTCATAAAAAAGCAAGTCTTGGCCCAAGTTGCACAGGTATGTTCCTTTTTATTTAGCTAGCCAATGATCTCTTGCCCATTGTATTCTGTAGGTGATGGGAATCTGTAGGTTTTGATGCCATCTGTTCATCTGGCCTTAAGTTCAAGTTAAGTTCTGGTTTTGACTGAATTTTGGGCAGCAAGTCATTTGGTTGCATGTCAGTTCATTGAAAAATTTCCTGTTTGGTTAGCTACCTATTTTCTTAGATACGAATCCCTCAAGTGAATGATTCCTCGGGATCTGACTTCTGTAAATTAACCTGAATAAAAGTCATTTGCTTTTATCTCATTCTGGTCTATTCTTTCTTTAACCACTTCAATTCTTGTTACCTTTCTACTTCATATCTGCATGGCTTCTGTACTTTTGTTACCACTTCCGTCATTAGTGTCTGTCCTCACAAGATTTGCCTCACTGTTTCATTTTTTTTAATAGCATCTTGACTCTTCAAGAATCAGCAATCCATTTGTAAGTATGCACAACTCTAAGACTGTGCTCAAGTTCATAATTAATCATAAAATCATGTTTAAGTACAAGTGCTCTAAATGCTTTGTCTAATCAGTGATTGTATATGTCCTTACACTTTTTAGACATCTTCTATAAGTGCTGAATTCTTATTTCATGGTTTCCTACAGTGCCTGCTGCTGATAATCAAGGGCATGTTCTGTATTTCTGGCTTTTCCCACCTATGCCTGCAAACTGAACTTCCTGTCTGACAAGCACTCCATGCAAAGTAGAAAACAACATTTGTATTTCCTGTTTGTATTTTACAGCATACTTACGGTGCATAGATCTTGCCCTGCTAATTTGAATCCTACATTCCCTGTAATCAGTTTTATTTGGATGATGTCAGGAGCTTGTATGTTGCGGCTCTTTAAAGCATTCAGATAAAGACTGTAAGAAACTCCAGAGAAAAAAATGCATGTTATTTGTAATACAAGAGCTAAAGCTGAGGATTTTCAAAGTTCAGTGTGCTTACATGGCTCTATGAATCGCTGCTCTACGAATTTTTAAAAACCATTCAAGAATAGAATGCTTGCTGGGGAATTGAATTTTTTTTAAAAAAACCTCTTTTTTCAGTAAGCTGTAAGCATAGAGTACTACAGAAGAAAGGAAGGTGCTCTGGCAGTAATGCAATAAAGTTACATTGTGGTGACAAGGAATAAACTCAGTTATTGCATAGCTCAAGGCACTAATGATGCCTCATTTAATGGCCTTGTATTCTTTTCATTTCGCTCAGTTACCCTATAACAATTCAGCAAAGAATTTTGTAGCGTCAGAAGGGAGCTTACCTTATTATGAAGTATTTCTGATTTTAGCGATCTGTATTCCACCTGTAACCAAACTGAAAGCTGGGTTGTTTCTGGGGGTTTTCATGGTGGTAGTTAAAACAGATTTGTGTATCCATATGGTCCTTCTGGGAAGGATTTTCAGATAAGCTAGTTGACTGGATCCAAAGGATGATGTTAGTAAAGTAGCAACTATTGATTTGTCATTGTTTGGTGGCATTCATAAGGAATATGAGCTCAACAGATTTTTTTTTTTTGAATCCCTAGTCAAAATATCTCTGTTCCTATATTCAGGATGTTAAAATGTATGTCAGCAGTTTAGCTCACAGGCAGTAAAAATAATTGCATTTCACTGTAGTTTATGCATTTTTGGGGTGTGCACGTCTGCCAGAATGCAAGATTTTTCCTAACCTATTCATTGTGATATTTTTTTCACTATATCTTTATATTCAGTTGTATAACATGCTGTAGAAACGTATTATATTACTTCCTAGAGCTATGCTGTAAAATATTTTGTGTTGAACTGTAGAAGTCACAAAAGAATTTTGGCTTTTAACCTGAAGGAAATTTGAGTTAGTCCATTATAATAATTGTGAAGTTACGGTGACTTTAAAATGCAAACAAATTGATGAATTTAAAAAAATCTATTCAACTGGCTTCACTAGACCTTTTTTCATTAAAGTTGATATTTCATATTTGCGGCTTGCTCTTAGTTGGGAACTTTTTTAAATTATCAAACACCATTTTTCATCCTTAAAGACAGTTAAGAATTTATCCTGAATCCCTCTTGTCAGGGTCAGTACCGTGTTTCATAGTATGTGGCACGCACTGTAAAGAGGTCAAGCTAGTGCTGGTATAGCCTTTATCATAAAGTAGTTTGGCTGATTATTTTCAGAATGCACATTTTTGAAATGTGGGAGTCTATAGAAAAGGCTCTTCTCGTGTATTAGAGAAATAGCAGTTCCCATCTGCCCAATTAATATTTTTGTGTTTGGGACTTCCTTTTCAGGAGGGACCCTCAAACTAATGTCTTTGAAATAATGGTGACAGAACTTGCCTGAATGTTAGGTTACCTTATCTGCCAGACATAGGTGATGCTTTCTGACTGTATCTTCACAAGTATTGCATGAAGTTTTTATTGTGACATCAAATCAGTAATCCCGTCAACTTTACACTCTGTAGCTAGTTCTTCTAGCTGTGGTTTTATGGCTTTCACTCCATGGTTTGTGCTTCTCTGCAAATTTTCCCTGGTACTAGCAAGACCTTTTCAAAGAATTCATATGTTGTTTGTGGTCAGTTAGGTTTACTTGCATTCAAATCTTCATCATACTTGTTTTTCTGTAGCATATTTCAGAAGAGATACTGATCAGGTTTACACATAGTTTACCACTCCTGCTGGATGTCTGTGCTCTGTTTTAAGAAGACAGTCTTGTTAGTTATTTCATGTTTAAGGTTTTATCTTGCACGTGGGAGTCGTCTTGTTTGTGAATCTAACATTGTGAATGATGTATTAATCGACACAAATGCTTTGATTTCTTTCAGTCTACCAAATATTTCTACTGCAGTTTGACATTTGTCTGCTTTTTGAAGTCTTCTAGTAATGTAGATGGATTCTTGGAAGTTTGGGATACATAACTGTACCATGAGAAGCTCATGGAAATTTTTAATTGTAAAGTAATGGTATTTAAATTGTCATCTTATTTCTTTAACTCAAGATTTTATTTTGGCATTGTCTACCTATTATAATAATGATTTACACTTTATACCTGTTGTAGCATTAACAGTCTTCCCTTTAGTTCACTGGTGGTGTCCCATATGCACCCCCCCCCCCCCCCCCCCAAAAAAAAAAAAAGGGGGACAAAAACCTGAAACTGTTTACTTTTTGGTAGAATCTTAAGTATCTAGACATCTTGCTTATTTACCACATCTAGCTTATTTGCCAAAAAAGCTTAGGAAAAACCTCCTAAAACCTACTATAAAAGTTAATTAGCTCTTTCAATTGAGGAGTTCTTGTGCAATAATGTTATGTTGTCATGTAATAATGTTGCAGCCATGGGTAGCTGGTAGGAGGCACATTCTTGGCTTCTATATTGTCTATGTGAGCTTCCTGACATCAAAGAATACTAAGCCTGAACTGCAAGCATACTCTTCCTGAACGCAGTGTATTAGCTGTGGAGAAGGGATATGCAGAGGGAACCTCTCCCAGCAATTGTATGGCTAAGAAGGAAAAAGGAATACAGAGTAAGAAACAGCAGAGCATGACAGGATCAGACCACTGTGGTAACTTGATATGTCTTGTGACACGCAAGATAAGGAGTTGTCAAACTTGCACTTAAGAATGGAGTAACTTGGAGTGCTGTGTCTCACAGAACTCAAGCCTGTATCTTGCAATCGTGTCTCATATAGTCATGGAGCAATGCTGTGTGTCTGGCAGTGATGCTGTGCTCAAGGGGTTGAGGCTGCTCTCAAACACTGTCTCCTGGGTGTGAGAAGCAGTGAGTCAGAAATGGTAAAGCTGGCATTGGCAGGTCATCCTGAAACTAATTGCATCCTTGTTCCTATTCTGCTCCACAAGAGCATAGGAGTGCCTTAAACCCTGCCTGTGAACTGTACAGAGAACACTTTTGCTGCACTGGCTGCAGTTTTTGGTGTGCATCTTAGAAAATTTTATTTTGGATTTGTTAGCAAGTTTGGTCATGCATGGAAGAGCTTGCAAGTTGTAAGTATTCTTCAGGAAGGCAAAGTTAAGTGGCATTAGTTGTAAGCTGTACTGTTTACAAGGAAAACGGAGAGACTGCAGTGTCTAATCTTTGACTTGATTACTTTCCAGGTCTGTCTGAACTTTGACAAATTACAGTAAAGACTGAGTCTTTGTTTTTCCATTTACAATATATGGTTAGTAATTACCTGTTTTGCAAACCTATTGTGAGACTTTGACTTTCTATGCAGTTTTATGCATATCAAGCAATCTGAATTTAGTATTCTGCTGGCAAGAATAAAGATCCATACTTCTGTCTCTCATTTTAGCAGCTAGGCCATATTATTGTTGTTATCATGTAAGTAATTTAGCTGGAATTATTCTTGTTAGCTCTGGAAGGCAATTAAGGATGAAACCCTGCGTGTTGACTTCAGTATGTCCAAAATATCTTTCTTGTATAAAATGCAAGCTTTGTTGAAGTGTTCCAGGGACATTCACCTTCACTGTGCTAACCAAGAGGGAAAAGAACCAAGTGGTCCTCCTTAATGGGAATACACCTCTTCATGCAACTCGAAAACAGAGATCAAACAAATGAAGGGATCCTAATGCTCAAGAAAGCAGATTCACTAAATTTGTTACTATCTTATTGTGAGAAAAGGCAGTGTTGCCATCTGCCTTCAAAAGGGCAGTAAGGTTTGTTAAAGCTTTAATTTTGATTTGAGCATTATACATCATTCCTTCTGATTCTTCCCTGGTTATACTACTGATTAATCTTCTTGCCTTAGGCAAACCACTTTACCTTCCTGTGTCTGTCTTTCCTCCACCTCAGCTGGGGAAACACAATGGAAGTCCTTATTAGCCTATTTCCACAAGCTGCTATTTTAATGATACTTATATAGCATTCTGTGTTATGACCTCATATGCCTTGTTATGCCTGATCTATGTGCATCATCCTATTCCACTGTTGCAGGTTGGTAACATTGAATACTACCTAGCAGCCACTTTCAGTAAATGCAAAGAATATGTTTCTGTTCACAAAAACTAACATGTTCCTTCCATATATTATATTTTACTATCACTTTCACAGTGGTGTTGCTTGGAAAGAGAGTTCACTAAACTCTCTTTACAACCATGGCTATAACAGAGGATGATGATTAATTATCCATATTTTGTTATTTCTGAGGTGTTTTCATTAAGGATATTTTAATGATCTTACTATGACTTGTCTTCTCAGCTATTTATTAGAAATACTAGTACCATATTGTGTTAAACATGGTATTTGTCACTTCAGTTCATGTTTCCTGGGAATTTCTTCCTTAATTGCCTGGTCTCTCTTAATCTGATTCACTGCTGCCTGGGGATGGTGGGAGGATCTTGTAATCAGTTGTTCAGTAACCTGTAACGAGCAAATTTAAGAAAGCTAGCAGAACAATGCTACAACTTTGTAAATGGTTTTTTGCTTTTTTCCCTTTTCTGACAAACAGTATAGTGATCTTAAGAAATGTGCTGGTCTGACCCCATTTCTAGTCTCATTAAATTTGCTAGTGTCTGTTAGTGGTTGGATTTCTGAGCTCATATTAACCCTGAGGGATTTGGAGTGATGGAGTGAAATGCATACAGGAGTTTAATATTAAGCTGAAATGTGACTGTTAGCAGTGCTAGTTGATTTTTTTGCTACTTACAGTATGTTAGAGAACGTGATGAAGTGTGTGTGTGTATGTGTTTATATATGTATGTTATTTTATTTAGGGCAATATGCCTAAAGGACTATAGTTATGCAATCTTTCACTTGTTTCTAAAGAAAAATACTTTTTATTATATTGCATGTATAGACTATGCTTCAGGTATTTGAATTTTGTATCTTGCCTTTTGTGGATACTTTATTGTTGAAGTTATTCCAGGGGTACAATGGAAATATAGAAAACATCTACATCAAGAACATAATATTCTTTCCAACTAAAGTTAATGGAAATACTTCTCCACGATCTTAAATAGCTGCAGGACTGAGTTAAAAATAAAGGTTAGACAGGACACAAACAGGGGAAAGCTGAAGAAATAAAGGAAAAAGGGGAGAACCAGGAAATGGTATCAAAGTAGACTGAGGTTATTCAATGGATGGCAAGATAGTTGAAAGCAACCTTTTGGGAAGTGTTCCAGTGCAAAAATGTCTTGTTCAGCATCAGCTGTGCACACATACATGTTTGATTTTGGAATTCACCTACTTTGCATTTTGAAACTAACTTTGTAGATTCAATTTGAAACACATGATGCAGGAAGTTACTTCCCTACAGCAATGAAAAATTATTTTTGATACTACCTATGCAAGAACAGTAAATTAATTTGGCTTATCTGTAGTTTAAAGAAATTGAAAAGTAAAGGATGTTACATGATCACGAATGTATGGTTTCTAACTAGCCAGGAAGCAAACATTCGCATTGTGATATTCCATCAAATATTTCATTTTTAAAAATATTCTGCTGACTTCAGAGCACAAAGTGTACTGCTAACTGGGACAACTAAATGGTAACTTTTAACCATGTCTGTTGTCTCCCCACACCCAGGCCTGCCAATAGAGTTCACTACACTGGCAATGAACAGAGTGGTCTATGACTTCTCTGACAGTACTGTCAGCTTATGGCCAGAGAGCCTCAGATATTCTCATCACAGAAGATTTCTACCTTCTTTGCACTTGTAGCATAGCTGAGAGGCTTTGAAAAAGTAGCTGGAATGTTACCCTTTTTTTGGTGTAAATTTTTTTTTTAATCACATGAATATCATTAGAATTAGATTTTTTAAAAGATTAGAATTAGAATTGTATCATCCTCTTTGAGGGGAAACAGTTGATACGTGAAGAGAATGATCTTTATTCAGTATGTGAAATTACTGTTTCAATGACTGTTCACTAATTCACCTTTGATTTCTGAGATTTAAATGAATCATAGAATCAAGGAATATTTTGGTTTGGAAAGGCTCTCATGAAATATAGTTCCATCTCCTGCTTGCAGGAGGCTGTCTCTTTCTGTTTCTTCCCTTTTTATGTTGATAGCTTTCATATATTTTTTTTTTTACATTCTTTTGACAGAAACTTCTCTCAATAATGGTTCAGGCATAAAGCTAATTTTTCCATCTCATTTAAAAGCAAACAAACTTTTCTTAAGTCTGTCAGAACTTCCTGTGGCACAGTCCTGATGTGGAGGGGTAAGGGCTGTGTTTATGTTGTGAGAGTGAATCAGGAAGTGAACACTCCTGGTTTTGCTGGGTAGAGAGTCTAACCCTGTATTGCTCTTGGCTAAAGTACCAGGAACAACCTGGAAAGAAATCAGTGTGCTACTACCAGAGGAAAATAAGATGTTTTTTTCCCCAAGCATTTTCTTCTGCTCTGAAGGGCTGAAATTACACTGAACGTTCTCTGTGGCTCAACTGCTGGATGAGAGGTTGACATCAGTATTTTTGAAAAAGTATCTTTTTCTTGGTAAAGTGTGAAGACAGTGCAACTCAGTAAACTGCTACACAGCTGCCCTGCTGTAAAAGAGAGGGGTATTTCAAAGTGTGCATTGGACTCAGCATTGTTCTACTGTAGTTCCAGTTGCTGCAAATGCAAGGCCCTCAGTAAATGCTCAGATCGAGCATTTTTTACTGTTTAAATTGACACCTTGATATCAGTTTACACACCTCTTCAACTGATCCCACAACCAAAAAAATTGAATTTGGAATTTTATTTTAAATGCCTGCTGTGACATTAGAAGCAGGGACCTTGCTTGTCATTTGCTCCTGCTCCTTAGTTTGGGTTGCATGAACCAATCCTCCACAGCCCACCCACTGAATGTCTTCCACAGAGAGGACCTTTAAGCCGGCAGAACACCAGCCTTGTAGGACTGTTAAGTGCAGTGTAGCATCCAAGAGTAGATGTGCCGGAAGACCATGTGTGGAGGAAGTTTGCAGGCACACAGAATCACCAGTGCTTTGTGTGTGCGACAAAGAGTATGGAGGCAGAGGTGAAAGCTAGAGCAGGTTGACAGTTGCTTTGTCTGCAGTAGGATCAGAGGTATACTGCAGTTGCATCCACTCTCAGCCTTTGCTAGTGTCAAGTAGGATGAATCAGGCCCCATGTCTTCAGGAGGTGAGAAACTGGAGTAACAAAGCTTTATTACTCTCTTTATAGTCGTAGACAAGTGTTCAAGCCATTTCTCCTGTTATCTTTGTGAACTTTCCAGCATCTAAAAATGATACTGAATTAAATTTCAGTACGATACGAATTAAATTTCAGTATGCGTATGTATGCGCTTGTGGGAGAAACAGGGAAGGTCTTTGGACAGTTCTGATGTTCTTTTTCAATTAAAATTTAGGGCAACATTTAGCTACCTGCTTTTTAATTTGACATAACATAGGGATAGGTATGATACACATTCAGTACACACTCTATTCATAGTGCAATAGCACAGAAAATTTGATTTCAGTTTATTCTTGTAGCAAATCTGTGCAGGATCTTGTGTCACTAGAAAGAGGCTTAAAACTGCATTTGGAAGAAATAAAAAGGGCTCCATATGTTTCAAAAACTTATTGCCATTCTCTGTCTGTCCTCTCTACTTCTATCTTTTGTAGGCATTTTTTGAGTGACCCATTCTCTTCGAGGGTTATAGTTATATGTAAAAAATAAATTATCTCTCCTGCTGTTCCACCAGTGTGTCTCAAGGAATGCTTTTGCATCACTGCTCTTTCTATTTTGTATACATGATGCTTCTGAAAATGACACTTGAGCTGAGATTTTTCTCAGAATTGCTTACAAGTACAAGTTACAAAGAAAACCAAAACTATGTGGGGAGGTCATCTCTCTGTATTAGCTTTGTATATACTTGGCGTCACGTCATGTCAGTGTCTTTCTCCCCCTACTCAGTATTTCATCTGGACCCTCCCTCAATGTGTGTTTGTACACGGGCACGTGCTCATGTTGTTGTAAAAGTATGTTTATGCGGAGGCCCATATGAAGAACAGGTGAAGCCACCCTTAACACTTTTCATATGCCTCTATGCTGATTACCTGTTTTATACTCCAAAGAAATGCCTTTGACAAATATCATCACCTAGGCAATAAATAAATCGGGAAACATTAAACTGATAAGCCGGAACATGCATAATATTTCACAAACATAATGCAGGAATCGTATGTGCTTTCTGCAGGTATGTTAACCTTGGCTTTATTTGAACCTATATATAGCCTCCAATCACTCTTACGCTGGAGTACAGCAATGCTGCTTCCCAAATTAGGTCCTTAACTAAGCTCACTTCTAGTTATAGATTACTTAGGTTTTATATATCAAAGAGCTTTAATGGTGAAAACAGCCTATTATCAGAGGTCTGTATACATCCCTGCAGCTCGTTAGGACAATTTTTTCTACTTCCAGCAGACAAATGTGGTACAGGTTAGCTAATTTACTACAGTTACATAAGAGAAGACATGTTAGGATTTCAGGCATTCTTTTATGTCAGAAATAGTTGAACTTTTTGCTAATAGGCAGCAAAGTGCTGCTGATATTTGCCTTAACACTATTCTCCGAACTTTATTTTCTGTGTGCCTGTGAAGTTGTGGTGATAGAATGCTGGCACTATTAGGCACCTGTGCAAGGGGTAGGCAAGTGGTACACACCTCTCTTCTGCAGTGTTCTCAAGAAATACAAAGGTAGAAAGTTGAATGAATCTTGTATGCAGACGTAAGATGATTATTTCACAACAGTTTAGGTCTGCAAATAAAATGAAGAGAAATAAGGTGTTGTACGACTGTTTATCAAAACTTCGCATTTGTTTTTCTCAAAGCTGAAGTTGTGCACCAAATTAACAGGAATTCTGAGTACAGTTGGCTGAGAAACGGTTCTTTTGTTTGAATATTTGAGATTTAAAAGGTATTTGTTTTACCCCTGTGTAAAGATAGTGTTCCTTGTCTATTCCACTCAAGTATTTGAACCAGCAGAAGATGATCTTCCCTTCTCCCAGATAGGTTCTATTTCCTAAAAATATCCCTTGAAGTGGGGACGTGAGCCCAAGTTCAGTATAAATGCCCTAATATCTTTCTGGATAAACCTGTGTATATATACATGGCATATATACACTTAGATAAGCAAATGGTTCCAGCAGAATTTGTTGCATGAGACTAACATTAGAACAGCAAATAGCTAGAGGTTGGAATATGAAGTTAAAATGTGTTAAAGGAAGCACTTCATGGTCAGGAGGTATTTGGCCTGTTATTAACCCACAGGTGCTGGGGTTTTCGCTAGTGTGGCTTGCATATATGTGCATTCTTCATAGTGACTGCAAGTTAAGTCTGGTACATAAAAACTGATCTGACAAAAAAAAAAAGGGCAGTGGGGAAGAAAGAAACAAAAAAATTGCTCAGAAAATGGCCAGCCACTACTAGGTCTGATGTGTTAAACAGCATTTTGATATTTGGTCTGTAGTCTCATGGATCTAGCAATTACTTTTTTTTTGTATGAAGCATCATGGCATTTGATTTAAACTGTGTATGTTTCTACAAGTGAGTATATTCATACAATATGGACAAAAGTAAGATAATGACTTAATTGGCACATGCTCTGCCATAGTTTCACTTCTGTTATCACCAGCCATCTTTCCAGGCAGCTATGAAGTATAGGAAAGTCTAGTTCCAGTAAAGTTATGCTTGATGGAAAATCCAACCATGTATTTAATAGATCAAGGGTGCAGTGAGACAGAGGTGATATTCCCTGAATACAGGAAGAGGATAACTTCCCACCCCTCACCAGTCTCAGTAGGACCAATGACACTTCTACCAGTATTGCTCTTCAAAGCCTCACTATCACACTTTGACCTGAATAGTTCAGTCTGGAGTATCTCAAATCTTCAAGGAGTATCTCAAGTCTTCAAAACTTCTGAGTTCAGGTCAGATGTCGGGAGGGGTGAGGTGGTGGGAAAAGGTGGGGAAGGAAGAGAAAACCAAAGACATAAGCACACAACTTTTGTTGTCAGTACATATCTGGCAAAATACAGACATAAGATATTTAATGTTGTTTTCACTGATTCAATTATAGGAGTAAGTTTGCACCATGTAGCATTGATTTCTTTTTTTTATACTACTTAGAGAATTGAATGTAATTTAAAGGTGGGAAATCGTGGTGAGGTATTATTGTTTTGCTTGCACCATCTATCACACTGTTTCTAATGCCTGTTTTTTGACCAGCCTTAAATAGGTTCATTGGCATTTCTTTTCTGCTGTCTCCTGGAAGAAGGTTTTCTTCAGCTTTCTTGCATAGCAGTAGTGAGAAGCAGGAAAGCAGGCTCACTTTCTTGTTTGGTTTGTTGTGTGTGGGGGCGCATTTTAATGCCTGTTTTATTGGTAACAAAGAACAGAGGTACCTGCCAGTGCCTTTTGAAGAGCACATTTATTTAAATTATTAGTTTCTGGAATATATTAAAGAGAAATGCTGCATCTTTCCTAAAATAAGAATTGCGTAATCGGTTCTTGTCTCTCGATTTCAGGAGGAAGGTTCCGTTCCTTTGCTTTTTATGGGTAATCTCCAGTCTAATAACGAATCCAATTAAACAAAACTTTTGCGGGAGAGGGACGCTGGAGAGAGAAACTCCATCTCCCTTCAAGTTAGAGATGTCCCAAAATGCACAGTTTTGATTCTATTTCAAATGTTTTCAGATTTGGGATCTGGATTTGAGGGCATTGTTTGAGTCCCTCCAGAAACAGGTGTCAGGTGAGAGGTGGAATCCGAATTGCACAGCCTTTTACTTGCAGTCAGTGTGCCAAGTTAGCGCTGAAATTCCTGTGTGATTTTTTTTATATCAATGACAGTTATAGAAAAGTACATTCTGCTTGAGAATTGATAGACTTTGAGAAACTATTGAGCATGTACTTTTTGAAAATTTTATGAAGTGATGAAAATCCTTTTACTAAAGCTATATTGACTTATTTTTGTACTCTGGAAAACACTAGAACATAGAAATCACAGAAAACTAGATCTACTTGTATTTGCTTCTCTATACAATGAAGTCAGTTATTTATTTTCTGGTTATATGATAACAGCAGGAAAGGATTGTTAATCAGACACTTGACAAATACGCAGCAAGCTTTTTTCCTTTCTCTGAAGATGTTACTTTCATAATAGAGACTGACAAAGGGAAAGTAAAAGAGAATATTAAATTAATAAGCGATTTGTTTTTTGTGTATCAGACATGTATTTCCCATTTGTGAGGAAGTTCTGTTATCCCACAGCAATTTATATGAAGCAAATTTCTTTAGCTAAGGCTTGTGACTGCAACAGACTTAATATTATGGAATATTTCGTTGCTTCCATTTCTGATACATTTTCACATGCACTTTGTTGGCTCTACTGTGAGGTATCATAAAGCATTATAGCAGGACAAAAACCTAGTTCCACTTATCCTTTAATTGTTTTTTTAATGCAAAATATCGTACTCGCATAAAATATCCATTTATTTATATTTGGTGCCAGAGGCTAATTCACTGAACCTGGGATGTATTATTGCAAAACAATGGTGTTCACTACGCTTTTTTGCTCCTGTTAGCTGTTTCCCAGGTTCCTTTCATAGCCAGTAAGAGTTTATTGATGCTAAATAAATAATTAAGAATGGATAATTGACTTATTTTTATGCAATGATACCAGAATGATGCTTTTTTTCTGGAAAACATAATTGTTCTGTTTTTAATGCACTGCAGAATGTGGAGCCTGCATACCCTTATGAATCATAGATAACTCATTTGTGCCAGAGATTCACTGACAGTGACCCAAACCCTGCTCTCACTAAATGAAGAGGAATAAATAGATATGCTGTTTCGTCCTACTCACTAAGGGGGAAAAAGAAAAGATCTCTTTTCTGTCTTCTTTTCTTGTCATCATTTGTAATATTCTCTCAGTCCCCGTAAAAGCCACCCAGTTCTGTCCTCCATGGTACGTAATTCTTTTCACCCGCTCTCTTCTGAAGATGGAGACTGACACCTGTGCAATGGGGCTCTTGTCAGCAAGATTTGCTCTCTCCCTTGCTCCTCTTTTACATCTGAGATTACCAGAGTTGCTGTGAACAGCAGTAAGGTGAAAAGTCCTTGCTAATGAATTATTTCCAGGAATGAGCAATCTGCGGGACTCCTAACCCACTCGTCTTCACTTTCACCAGGAAACTAGGCTGTGGTTGTTTCCTCACCTCATTCAGTATTTTGAAGAACCCTCCTGAACTCTTGTCTTTTTCAGGTCTTGGAATCCAATTGCTTTGGATTTTACATTTTAATGAGACTGTTCTAGCTCAGGCATTCTTAACACTTCAGCTGCTGTCCCTCATTCAAAAGCAACTTTTTGGTAGCAAAAATAACCGCTCATTTCCTTTCTCCTTTTGCTATTTAGCCTTCAGAGCTCCGCTCAGGATTGCTTTGAAAAACTTAGGTTTTTGCCTTTCTCCACTACATGTGTTATGGCAGCATCTGGAAGCTTCAATCAAGATCAGAACGCTATGTACAATGCTCAGTGCAAAAGCAAGAAAGTGTCACTTCATGTGCTGAGCAAAGGAGAGAGACAGAGTCTAGCAGGAGAGAAGGATAGCAGGAGGTGACAAAACTTGTCAGAATATTAGTAGGAAAGCAAAGAGTGGAGCCCAACTTTTTGAATTTCTACTCAAGTAGTCTGTCCACTAGATCACTCCACTGCTCTGAGTAAACTTATTGTGGCTGGAGGGCCACACAAGCTTTAAGTAATTCAGAAAATACAAGTCTGGCTGTGTACAGCAAATGGAGTGCAAATATCTCCTGCTTCTGCTTGTCTTAGGGGTGGGTTTCTGGCAACTTGCCCAGTGGATATGTAAGCAGAAAGAATAAAACAGTAGTATCAGCAGAAAGAGGGAAAAAGAAGAGAAATCAGAATTTTGAAGTACATTCAAAAGGCAGGAGTGAAACAGGGTCTTTTCCAATTAGATCAGAGCCTTAGATATAATCTGTTATAATCTGTTGTTTGTGAGGGATGTAGTGTGTAGAGAAGGGAAATGTCATACACATATGCGTGCATGTACACACACAGACACATACACAGAGTAATTGGTGTTATTCTACCCTAATTTGGAGTATAAGGAAGGGTCCAGGTGGGGAGACTAAGACAGCAGGTCTGTGTTTATTAAATAGACTTTTAAGAGGTGATTTGACTATCTAGGACTTTAGTCTAGTATATACTGTCAGTTATACTTTTTCCAATGAGACTTTTGTTCAGGAAAGCAATTCAGGAAAGAATACCACCTGAATTCAATAAATGCACAGATTAGAAAAGAAGGTAAGAAATGCTTACTTGATGTAATTAGTAAAGAGTAGATATTAAACTCAGTCATAGTACCCTGACTGAACAAAGACCATTAACCATCCAGTTTTGACTCTGACACGTTCATGGAAAGAGAAAGAAACATATCTGAGGGAGAAGCAAAACACAACTCAATCTAGAAAAGGCAGGAATATGATTCTAGGCTGCTGAACTTGCTAGCAAAATTTTGTAGTGACTCCAAGTGGAAAGTAGCAAAACATAGTGCTTAGATCTAAGGAATGAGAGAGGGTGGAGTAAGAAACAACTGGAAAGGAAAACGAAGAGAGCAGAAATTACGGAAAAATTCTAGTAAAGAGTAGCTGAAGGTTTGGGCTTAAATGGGAAATGGAATGCCAAAACATGAACCTGCCCAAGATGCATTGCATTGAATAACCTGCTATTGTTCTCTGATAAGGTAACTTTGTTTTCCCTATTTTCCCTTTTAACAAAGGAAAGTCAGTGGATATTATATACATGGTAATTTACTAGTAAATACAGAAAACAGTAGCTGTTAGACAAAGGGCAAAATGGGAAAGGGTAATGGCAAGGGTTATTTCTGAAAGCAGAAAATTAGAAGTAGACTTCAAGTATTGAAGAAAAAGGATGAGTAACTGAAATCTCAAAGTTATGCGTTTAGGGGCTGAGAACAAGAAAGTCTGCAACAATTTGTAGCTCATTCAATGGAAAACAGTTAGGAGAAGGACCTATGTATACTAGTTGATAATGAGATGACTGTGACTGCATTTGCCAGTAAGATGTGGTGAGGAAGGCAGCAAGATCAGTCCTAGACTGTATGAAGTGAGATATTTCTGGTGGGGATAAGGTTGTACTAATGCCACTGTACAAGTTACTGTGAGACTTCATTGGCTATCAAGCATGATATCAAGTCTTTCAGTAAAATATGAATTTTGCAGCAGCTACGGCTCTACCAGGCAGTTTAGGACAAGGGGAGTGGAAAGTGACATAGTTTCACAAAAGGAACCTAAAGAATTTTGCTTAAGTCTTGCCAAACAGAAGCTGAGAGCATGTGTTTGCTTTCTAGAAATGCATTGGAAGCTATAGTCTTATTTAAAAGGAAAGATGAAATTAAATGAGAATGAATTGGCTCTTAAGAAATTTGGATCAGAAATAAGAAATGTCTAACCATCTGTTGTGGTCTAACCACAGCCAGTAACTAAGTCCCACACAGCCGCTTGCTCACTCCCCTCACAGTGGGATATGGGGGAGAGAATCAGAAGAGTAGAAGTGAAAACTCATGGGTTGAGATAAAGACAGTTTAATGGGTAAAGCAAAAGCTGTGCATACAAGCAAAGCAAACCAAGGAATTCATTCACTGCTTCCCATCGGCAAGCAGGTGTTCAGCCATCTCCAGGAAAGCAGGGCTCCATCACACGTGACGGTTACTTGGGAAGACAAATGTCATCACTCTGAACATCCCCCCCTTCCTTCTTCTTCCCCCAGCTTTATATACTGAGTATGACATCATATGGTATGGAATATCCCTTTGGTCAGCTGTCATGGCTGTGTTCCCTCCCAACTTCTTGTGCACCCCTAGCCTACTCGCTGGTGGGGTGGTGTGAGAAGAAAAGGCCCTGACTCTGTGTAAGCACTGCTCAGCAATAACGGAAACATCCCTGTGTTATCAACACTGTTGTCAGCACAGATCCAAAACAGAGCCCTATGCTAGCTACCATGAAGAAAATTAACTATCCTGGCCAAAACCAGCACACCATTGGAGCAGTGCAATTCTAGAATAGCCACTTCATAGAACAGTTTTGAGCCCACAAGAAATTATTTTTAGAGTTGATTTTTAAGCCATTTATGAACAAATTACTGATCTGGTTGCTTCTGGTATTGGAAGAGTGGATTTGATGATGTAAGATTTCATTTTCAGTCCTCTGCCTTCTACAGAATTATATAAGCATGTGCTTAAATTACCGAATTTGTTTGATTAGAAACTGCTTTCTTATTTGAATGACTACTTAAGATATTTTTACCAACTTATTCCCATATTTGTGACACTGTGTTGCTAGTTTTCATCTTTTTAACTCGTCTGTTGAAGGGTTAATGTTCTAATGTGAATTTTAGAAAAGCCAACACCAGGCTATCCTTTTCTTGCCCCTTTTTTGACGGTTTTAGCTAGAGCTGCTGTGCAATAGATGTGACTGAGGGTCCCCAAATTTCTGTAGTCTCCTGAGTGATACTGATCTCATAACTCCTGGTAAAATGGTTGTTGCTTCCTTCATTAAGTAATCCAGGCTTTACTTAATCAGTAGGGTTAGGACCTGAAATGTGTAAATAGTAAAAGGTGAAAGGCTAATGGTGCTGCTCATAATGCATGTCATAACTCCTTTGAAAAAGGCACAGAGAGCTGTACTGTTTGTTATTAAACTACAAATTAAGGCAGATTTGGAGGAAGAAAAAAAAATGTTCAATGAGGCACTGGCACTATTTTCATGGACTCTCACGTTAGTGTCCAAATTAGTCCTTGCTCGTGATTGTGTCTGAACATTTCCATGGTCTATGGCCCCAAATTATTTCCAGTGTTGTTTTTCTCCTTCTCTCTTTCATTTCTATTTCTCCCTCCCTGTTAGGTGTTTTCAAGGACTTCTCTCTTACAGCATATTGTCCTTATAAGGCTATGAGGAATATTGTCCTCTGCAATTACAAGTGTAGCCTGAGCATCAGGAAGCAGTGAACTGGGATGAACTCTGGTTAATATCTTGAGCACATTCTCTCCTGCTGATGGCCTTGTTGACTTTTCTGTCACACAATGCAGGAAACGTATCTAGCTATTTATGGGAGTGAGAACTTTGTATGTACTCAGTAATTAGCAATTTAAATGTATGCTGATGACAACATCCCTTCAAGATTACCAACATACTTCAGTCACCAAGTCGGACTTAAAGTCCTGAAAGAAGCTGTAAAAAAAAAAAAAAGTTGAGTAGTTCTGCCTTGTGATGTTCCATCAGGTTATGCTGTTCCGCTTACATTGGGCTAAAAACAGTCCAAAGTCATGGATTCTGTCCTTGTGCACAAAGTTAAGACCCCTCAGCTCTGGTATCTCATTTTTCAGAAAAACTGTAACTGTTCAATGTTTTTGTAAGACCCAGGCTGTCATTTGCAAAGAGAACAAGAGTGGTGGGATCTTCCCTCTTCACCACTGCTTTTCTCTGTGCATTGGAGAATAGTTTCTTATTTCAGGACTTAACCTCAGGTGGAGGGAATGGCTACTTCATCCAGCTCATCAAAGAGCAATTTGCCAGAGGAATGAAGAGAATCTGTTTACTCACCGCAGAACAAATGATCAAGTAACATGCTGAGCAAAAGAGCCAATATCCTTCACAAAGCTTGGTCAGCGGACTGATTTTTTTTTTTTTTTTTACTTCATGTAAACTCTTCTGTGTATCTCATATTCTGTAAATATCATTAAAAATGAACAGGTGTTGATCCAAGAGAATTAATTGAATGGTCTTATCCTAATTTTTTTTTGTGCAGAGCACAAAACTGCCATATGTTTTAGCAGGTTTGGCTAAGTGAGAAATCTTAGCCCAGAGAACATCCAGGCCAGTGTAGCTGATGAAGTGCATACTACTGCTGAAATGAACTTGCAGAGGAAAGCAGAGTTTACATGATGATCAATGTTTTGTTCCGAATGGGTTATCTCTGACCTTCAATGAGTAACAGACTCTCTTACACATAGACAGACTAAAAAAGGCCAATATTAAAAAAAAAAAAAGAAAAAAGAAAAAAGTGCTCCATCACGGAGTTCCACTTGCAGAATTTGATAAGTTCACCTTCATTTCTAGTTTTACCAGTGGTCAAATGGAGATTAAAAAAATATAAACATGTCGGTAACTCATACCAACACATTTGGGTGAAGGGATCTAGGAGCAGTGGATTTATGTTGTCAGTCCCCCAGCCCTACTTCAACATGAATGGACTCTCAAGCAGCAGGGCCAGTGGGAGAGCATTTTTTTTCCCCAGCTACCATATTATCTGAATTGTAGAGTGGCTAAATTTGCCTGCTTCTAGGTCTGGTAGATTCCTCAAGTTGGATCAAAGTCCATCAAATCTAATCTGAGTCCATAACAGTTTACTAAGTCTGAATATGCCAGTATCACAGGGTTCACCAAGCTAATTGGTTTTGGATATTTTAGTCAGTTTACTACTTCATAACAACACAACAGATGCAATAGTATTCATTGCAAGTATGGCTTAATAATACTATACAAACATAAATTCAGTGGTCATATTTTAGTTGGTGATCATTGTGACAATATTAGCATTCACAGAATTAGCATACTGTTTGTTCAGCTTTGCCTGTAAGCAGGCCAATTAGCAGTCTTATACTGTCATTAACTTGCTGATAGCAGGGTTTATTTAGCATTTTCCTCCTTTCTGTCAGGAAATTATATTCTCTTTTATTGCTGTCTTTACTTTCTGTGAACTGAGTAGCTTGTGCTTGTCGAGACAGCTACTGTTTTGGCAATGTAATGTACCAGGGACAAAGTAAAAAATCCACAAAACCAGTTTGAACTAGTCCTTTTGCCTTCTGACTGTCCCTTCAGTTGACAGAGGCTGGAAAGGACCTGGCCCTACTTTAAACTCCAACCATGTAAAGACAATTGATATATAAGTTTATCCTAGATTTTACATAGCTAATCAGCAAGCTGAATTGGTCTGTGAATTTATATTGTATCTTCCTTATGTTCTGTAGTGTGCCAGTAATTCTGGGATGGTATAGTGTTTCCAGACATTTTTAGAGGGACAACGTACAGTGAGAATTTCTCAGAAAAACATAAAGATCTGATAAGAACATTGGTGCAGCACTTAACACTAAATTATTTATGTGGCCTTTTAAATAGGTGTAATGAAGCTATAGTTAATTTACACATCATACCGTATATATTACAAGTGTTTACAGTGTTTTACTTTCCTTATAGACATTTCTATAATGGTGAATGCATAAGATTTAACAAAATGCAGTAGCCTGACCACAAATATTTAGTTCTAAGTTTCACAGGCTGGTCTTCGTTTCATCTCCCTGCAGAAATCAAATGGATGCTTAACAAGGCACAAGCTGTTTGTGGTTTTAACATATTTTCTCTATAGTAGCACTGATTTTGAGTAGGCTGGTGGTTTGAGTAACTCCATCACCCCAGACTGCAGATGCCAAACTGAATTTGGTGGTACTGAAGTTTCAGTAAATGTCAAGGACGGACCACTATTGGTTTCACGTCAGGTGAAGAGATTCATAGATATCAGTTACTAGAAAAGTACCAATATTGAGGTGTCCCTAGTTGACAAAACAGTTAACTTATTACCACTATTGTAATACACTTGTCTTTTACTTGTGATCTTTGAGTTATTCTGGTTTTGTTACTAATATTTTTTATTCTGCCCATTGGCATGCTGCTTCCTCAAACTAGTGGTAATGCCTCTATTACTTCTGCTGCGTTTCTTTGTGGTTTAAACTGACTCCTAAATTAAATAGAGATGTTAAAATGTACAAGGGTGATCGAAGCTGGCTAACAGAGTTCTGCCTTCCACAATACACTTCAGGATATCTGGCTGACTACAGTGTACCTTTCCTTAAGTGGTTTTGTTTTGAGAAATGTTTCAGGGCTGCAGTTTGCATTATCTGTTGCTGACTTCATTTGGGGAAATGGTTAGACTTTAGTAACTGTAACGACTGAGTAAACATTGAGGCAAATTAAAATACTGTTTTAATATAGCCTGTTAACTTTTTTGAAAACTAGGAACTAACTTGCCTTTATCAGTGTTTTCTGAAGGTTTAAATAATTCACACTAAACTCATGTTTTGTCCTAGTGAAGTTGGATTGCTGATCTTCTACTGGAAAAGAAGAATGTAAAATCCAGGGGAAAAAAAGAATATAGTGCAAATCATCTGGCTAATCTTTTAGCTTGCCATATCAACTACAAATACCAAATATTCATAGAACTCTATTACCTTAGGAATGATCTACAAAGCAAATGTGTTCACTTAAAAATCAGCTACTTTAAAGCTATTCTGTATCTTCTAAGCTAGCTCTCTAGTTAGCTCTATAAAATTTTTCTAAAATCAGTGCAAATACAATATAATGGATCTACAAGGCTCTTTTATGCAATTAATATTGTGTAAAGCAACTTGAGGATAAATAAGAGCCATCTCTGTGGCCCTTCACTAAATCCTTCCACTGAGAGCTGAGTTCTGCTGTCCATTGTACTGATGTAGAAACTGGCCCTGGGTATATTGGGTGCCTATGAATAATTTTGAAAAGATGAATTAGAAAAAAATTAGAGATGATTTATGTTCAAAGAGGGGGCTAAATACATTCCAGAAGTTGTTTGTTGCCAATTAATTACCTACTGCTAATTAGAATAATAAATTTAAGCGCAGTTGTAGGACTTGGCATTGACTTTCACCGTAGGCTTATCTGGAAGCTGTACTAAATGCTATCATTAGGATTGATAATAAATCTGCCATAATAGGTGAAAATGGATAAAAAGGCTAAGAAGCCTCGAAAACATAATTTGACTGAGCAGAAGTCTTTACACTTTATAAATATGACCGCTGGAATTATTCACATGAATTGATCAGCTCGGACTTCAACACAATGTTATAAAACATAAAACTTTTGCACTTAGTGAAACTTGGTGCTAAAATGGAGGTATAACTCTTTTTCATTATAACATTTGCAATTTAAAAAAGAAGTGTATGTGCTGCCAGTAAAATTGTAGTAAAGAGCTCCAAGCTGGAAGTTTTAAACAAATTGTCTAGTTGTTAATTCTTCACTTCTGTCTTCATGTAGCACCAACATGAGATAGAGCAGTCCTTTAGAGGTCAATCCATCTTGTCTATCCTAAAGATCTTGTGATTCATTAGTTACAAACTTCTTACTAGATGATAGAAAATAGCAAAAAAGAAGAGAAATGCTGGTAACAGAACTCTGAATATGATATGCCTCTTTTTAGAAATTTAAAATGGGATTTTTTTTAATGTGAGTCTTTCTCCAGGATGTGAAATTTCCCTGCAATGTGTTATATAGTGCAGAAACATCTGTACAAAACAAGGTCTGAGCAAGGTCTTTTGAAGCAATATACTTTTAACATGCTGTAGCTCTAAGTTGGTCTCAGCTAGTGACACTAAATGATTTTGTCAAAATAACACAATTTTTAAGAGACTCTGTTTTTTGGCAAGCACACTAGAATTCAGAGCATTCAAATTGTTAGTTACTCAAGTTCAGTTGAGTGCTCTTGAAGACGTCATCAAATATTTTACAACCTCAATTAAAATAAAATGACTTTGAAGAAATGCTGGGGACTTTCTTTTGAATTTTTATTTTGCACTGAATTATTTTTACTGCTATTTTTACATGAAATGCTGCTTTTATAGTGTAGAGTCTAGATAAATTGCTTTTTTGTCAATATGCCATGACATACTAAATTCAGAAATTCTAACTGGTCGGGAACAACTATCTATATACATCAGGATCTCTGCCTGTTGCTCAGTTGAACAGAACTGGGGGAAATCACACCAGTAAGGTCCTTTAT
The DNA here is from genome assembly GCF_030936135.1 of Gavia stellata. NCBI lineage: Eukaryota > Metazoa > Chordata > Aves > Gaviiformes > Gaviidae > Gavia > Gavia stellata. Next base: position 14,613,347 of record NC_082610.1, read on the forward strand.
GCTTGAACCAATCTTGCTTAATGTTTTTAATGACCTGAAAAATAGTTAAGGTAGCAGGACAACAACAATTCCTGCTGATGCAAAACTGTTCAGGTTAATTTAAAATAATGTGAAAACACAAAAAGTCTCACAATACTGAGTCACTGAAATGTAAAATGCCAGAAGAAATTATATGTTAATCAACATAAAGTAGTGCATGTGAGGAGGGAAAGGGAACTGAAGAACAATCTCTTTCATCATACATATATAGAATAGCGAACTCTAAATCATGTATTATCATTCATGGAAAAGATTCTAAAATCAAAATATTTTGATTTTGTGGAAGGTAAAAACAAAACAGCTTTCTGGAAAACACTTAGGTAAAAGACAAATTTAATTTTGGGAATTCTTGGAAATGAGGGACAGTGCAGAAAATGTAATCCAAATTTATAAATCCATAATTTACCTGAATCTTGGATATTGCGTTCTGTTCTTGCCATCACATCTTAGGACACAGGAAAACTGGAAAAGGCTTTTTGAAAAGCTGGGGAGAGTAAGTGGGTGATCAGAGGAGTGGAATCGCTTCTGGATGGTGACAGACTAGACAGACTGAGTTTCTCTATCTTGGAAATCAGGTAACTGAGAGAAGATATTGCATGAAGAAGGTGAATGTGGAACTATCATTTCAGTATCTCTTAGCATACAAGAACTGAAGAGCTTCTGTTACTATCTAGAGGCAGCAAGTTTAAAAAAAAAAATAAGAAACACTTTTTCATACAAAAAATAATCAAACAATGTGAGACACTGCTGCTAGATGTTGTAAAGGCCAAAAGTTTAACTGAGTTCAAAAAGGGATTTATGGCTACTTTTGTTTCATGAATTGTAAAAACATCCTGCTCGGACACAACTTCTGGCTTAGGAAGTTCCTAAACCGCTAATTGCCAGAAGATTGGAAGGAGGGGTTGCTCAGCTCTTGCCGTGCCTCTTATAATCTTTCCTTATGCATCTCCTAATGGCCATGCTGGGAGCAGGATAATGGGCTAGACAGCTTTTTTTTTTTTTGTCTGACCCATTATGGCTGTTTTTATTTTGTAGGCGTAGATTATATTTTTTTTTTTCAGTAATGGGGAGACAAAATGGAAATTTTCAACTTGTTTTTGGAGTTCAGTAAATGCTGTCTGGAATATGATTCTTAATAGCTAATTAGGAATGATCACAATTTTTGCTTTCCTTCTTTTAATATATAAAAAATTAGTCTACAAATTCGTCTGCTGAATGCTTAGGAAGGTTTTCTCTAAATACAGGGAGATGTGGATGAAGGTGAATCATTTACGTATTTCACTTAGGTAATCATGATATATGTGTATTTTAAAGAATAATGTGTCAGAAAAGCTAACATAGTGAGCAGGGACAGTTTTCTGTCGTTCTTCTGTCTGGAAGGAAGTGAATGGTATTATTTTTGCCATTGTTTTGAGTTAAAGAATACTGTTTCAATGACAGAACATCCTAAATTCTACAGTTGTACTTCTGACAATTAGCAGGAACAGAGGCAAACAAAGAGAGTTTCTTTAACATCTGGTTTTTTTTGTACAACGTTAACATCTGATTTCTTTGTACATCCTTCTTCCTCCTCAGAGTGAATATTGGCTTTTGGAATTAAAGGAAATATGAATTTTGGTTTTTCTGACTAACCTTCTATTCTAGGTTTTTTCCGTATGAATTTATAATGTAGGAATTTATTTGTACTTAGTAAACAGAGATTTAATCAATTATCATGGTGCACTTTAGAAATGAAAAAAACATTACTCTGTGTCAAATGAGTTTATCCTGTACTGCATGCAAACTATGCACATCATTATAAATCATGGTCTCAAACTTCTAAAGTTGTTATTTTTGTTTATTAGGAAACCTTGCTTCAGATCCAAAAAGGCAATAAGAGACTACACATAGCAAGAAGAAAGCAAGCCACAATCGATCATGAAATTCAATTACACAATATTCAAAGCTGAGTGAAATAAAGATCTTAAATAGCAGTAGCCTGTAAAGTTTAAAATTAAAAGTAGTTTCATTGTATGTGTGAAAAAGGGGATTGGATCAATGAAACTGATCTCTTGTGTCTTGTTTGCTGTTGATTTGTATGAAATTATATTTGAGGTGAGCCTCCTTTTCATATGTATGTTAATAAATTTTGCTCATTTGTGGAATATTACTTCAGTGGTTTGGAAGGAGATTTCTTGAGTTCAGCTGGTGCTCAGTGTATAAATGGAAGCACAAGAATTAAAAAGGCCTTCCGCCTGGTCATCCTTAGCTTGACTAACGTAATTGAGATTTTGTTCTAACAGTAAGGCTCTATGTAACAGCACAGAGCATTACTGCTGTGATGCTGAGTTACAATAAATCAGTGTCTGGATTAGAAGAATGGGGGCTATAAAACAAACTTTCTTTTTGTCCTTTATGGTATAGCATCTTATAAAACTGCAGCGTGTAACCAGAAGGTTGATAATAATCCACTACACTGTCAGACTAGCTGTAGGATACCAATAGAAGTTTGGAAAAAAATAATTAAGCCCAGTCTCTCTTGCTTTCACTTAATTTAATTTCTTCTTTACCTTTCATCTTCACTTCTTTGGAATCATTTAGTATCAATCCATCTTTCACTAGAGGAAGAGATACTAAAATTTTGAAATATTTCATGTTAAGAAGGCTTGACAAAAATTAAGACAGAGTCTTCAGCTGATGAAAACTGTCAGAAAAATTATTTTCTTCATTGTAGATCAGAAATCTGAAATTCTTGCTGAATAAAGTATCCCTTTTGGAAGTGTGTTGTGTATGTGAATATTACATTCATTGGTCATGCTTGTGTTTATATCTGCAGAGAGTGTTCTAGACATATAAAAATCAAAATCTCCTATGCCATGGAGACTTGCAGTGATTCTTTGAATTGTTAGCCTCGTGCTTTGCTTTATTACCAGTGAATGATGTTGCGTTAAGAGGGGATATAATGGGCCTAGTGGGGGACAGATACTGATAAAGTCAGTCTTTACCATTGCAACCATGGTTAATTTCAGCAACCATCATTGAGAATCTTCTTATCTTTATGTAAAAACTTAAGAAAATTTAAGTAATTTGAAAATACATTATGGCTTTCCTTTTAACAATAACTCTAGTCTTCTTCCCCTAGCTCTATGTTACTGTCTCTTAGATTTATATATATATATATATTTATATATATACTTATTATGTATCTACTATTGATAGTAAAAATGTTTTATATATTTATGTTAAGTGTCTAATAGGCAAGGTGTCTAGCTAAAGCTGACAGTACCGTCCCGTAAACAACAAGCAAACACACCCCTAACTTTGCTCCTTCATCATATTAAGCTCTGAATGTACAAGAAACATTTCTCCCCAAAAGTATAGCCTAAATTTCTCCTGTTTACTTATCTCTAATCTATGGTGATTTTTCACAAATAATTTTATAGCAGGATATGTGGTGTAAAGGTAATTAGAAACCCCAAACCTGCATTTGGAATAGAAAGCCAAGCATGTCGCTGTGTTACTACAAGCAAATTGTTTGTTCAGTTAGTTGCCTTTTGTCAATCAGTTGCAGCCTGGCAGGTGGATGCAACTATATCGCGTTGCTGGTGGTTATTCTAAGGTTGTTTTGCTTTACCTTGTTCTTCTTTCTCTTTCTCTGCATTCTAGCATGCACTTAATTCAGGTGGACTCTGTTCAGCGATGGATGGAAGATTTGAAGTTGATGACAGACTGTGAATGTATGTGTATTCTCCAGTCCAAGCCAATCAGCATTGAGAAGGATGAACAAAATGAAATTATCCTTTCCTCACAATATAGCACATGTGATAACTTACAGCTGCTATTAAAAAGAGCTTGGATCATAAGCACAGAGTTGACCAGGATTGCTCAAAAGCTGGAGAAGAATAGATGGCAGAGAGTCCACAGCATGACAGTAAGAGTCAACTGCCATGTACGTTCAATGATAAATGAATACAATATGTTCACCAGGAATTCTTCAGAAGAAATGCACCAGGTAGGATGCCCCTCACATGATGTCATGTTTGTCTTGTTTAACTTTTTTTATTATAATAATTAAAATTTACTTTAAATAATCTGTAAGAAATCCTTACATACTGATACTGGTCCCCTGTTTAAAACTTTCTAATCCCTTTTCAGCTATGGAAACATTCTTGACTCATTTTGGATCCTATTTTATCGTAGGCCTGATTCTGAATGTTAATAATGTTGACAAATTACATTGAAAAAGTTTTGGCTTTGAGGACTAGTGGACTAGAGTAATTAGATGCCCCATTTGTGAGTTCCTTTGCATTTACAATGTAGAAAATACTACTTTTTTGTTAACTTCAGTTTTATTGCTACTTGTTTTATTCAGAAAAGTAGAAAAAGGGTGTCCAAATGAAATGTTATGTTTCTGGAGAGTTTTCACCTAATTATCAGAAACAAGCATTATTTACTTTTAAAAAGCAATTGTGTGTATGGATATTGCTTTAAAACTACTTTCTCTTTTTCTCTCTGCAGTTTGAAAAACTTTTAATAGACAAGTGTTCAGAATTTACAGCGTTCACAGAAAGGTAATTTAAATTTTCTAGTTTAAATATTCATTTTGCTGTTTTACTGTGTTGTAGAATTTCTAATGAGAAGTACAAATCTACTAACACCCTCATGTTTGAACTAGGCCCCTGCAGCTCTGAAAGACTTTCTAAATGTTAGCCTCTGGTGGGTGAAGGGAGTTGCTTTTATCTAAACTGCATCCTAATGAAAGATGGGATCTGCTGTTGCATAAAGAGCCTGGCGTAGACACAAAGCTGCATGCAAGTGGATTTTTCAGGGCTTTTAGATATCAAGGGAGAAAGTCTGGCTCTAATGATATCAGTGACAAAGTTCCCTTCAAGTTCTGTGGAGCCAAGATTTCAGCTGGTATGAAAACTTACGTTGCAAGACTGTCGTACTACAAGTTCCTGTATGCACATATCCACGTATTACTAAATTAAACCCAAATAAATACATATTCCTTTAAACTGCGGTTGTAGGTTTACTCAGCTCCGTGCACTCCAGAATGCTGAGACTGGAAAATAAGAATATTTTTGTAATTCTTCTCATGATGTTTCCCCTGCCTGACATAAGTTATCCTGTTTCCTCCAGCACAGTTCAATCAGATTTTTTTGATTTACTTTAAACACTGTGCAAGTCATTCTGCTCAGGGGATCATCAGGGAAAAAGACACCATCTAATTATCAGGAAAGAACATTTCTTGAGCACTATTGCTTTTTGCCAAACCCACACAGCTCAGACTTTACTTTTGTATTCTACTATGAGACACACTGGTTTAATGAGACCTCTGATCTCATAGTGCCTGCCCCAAATCAGCCTTCTCCCTCCTTGTCTGTTTGACAAGAAGTTGATATAGGTGGGTGAAAGACAGGTAAAGCTGAAAAGGGGACCTACTGTTTAGGTGGAGACACTGATCAACTAAAGTATATCTTCCATTATAGTGGCCTGCCTGGGTAGAATATGTTTTGACAATTCAAATGAATGCATTTCTGTGAGGAAGTATTAGTTATTTCATTTGAATTGTATGAAGTTTTCCATCTTTATCTCATTTCTTCAGTTACAGCCAAATATCACTGGTTACAGAACAGTTATACTAACTCTGTAAAGCTGCTGTATGTAATCTTTCTGCATAGAAGGCCAAATTTTACTTTTGAGTATGCTGTTTAAATTTAAATGAACTTTACTCATTTGGGCACACGTTCATTTTGGGTCCTTATCCTGCTATCATTAAACTATGGCAAAGAAGGTAAAGAAATTAAAATATCGAAAACACTTCTTTGGTCTTGAAAGATGGATGGATATACACAGCTGCAGTTGAAATGCAGGCATCCTGGAGTGACTCTAACAATAAGAACAAGTGGAAAATAACACTTACACTTGTATAAACAGCATCTGCAGCAAAAATTGGCCTGCAGTCTGTGAAGTAAATTGTGATCCCAAATCATTGCTGTCCACTGTTGTCTTTTGATGGTATACTTACTGCGTGTAGACAAAGCTTTGATCAAAGTCTGGTGTGATGCTAATGGCACAAAGACCGTGTCCCAACGTGAACAGTTGAATTCCCATTATATCCCCATTATTAACACAGAGCTCACCTGTGACAACCAGCTTGATAAAACAATAGTTGTCTGTTGCATCTTTTTTCCTTCACCCCTTTCCTTTTTTTTTTTCCTTTCCAGGTGCATACAAACTGAAGATGAACAGATACTGAAGTCCATGAAATCTTGTATCAATGAAACACTCACTACAGTTGCTCAGTATTTTGGCCAGTTAATAGAGCTGGTTTTAACACATGAGGCACAGGTTAGTTTATAGTTTAAAAAAAAAAAAAAAGAGTCTTTGAAAATTGTTGAATCTTGAGGGAAAGCATCCATTAAGAGGAGGGTTATAATTACAGCTCTCAATTTTCAGCAAATTATGATCAGTAATTCAAATACCTTGCAAAGAGATTTAGGTGTTTGTATTCTCAAATTCTCCAATAACCTCAAATCCCAAACACAATGATCTTGTGGCTCAATATGTTATTTACTTTTCTTGATAGGCCCCCTTCATTACAAGGCATCTAATTTCTGGACAATATCTTGTTAATAAGAACTTTGGACACATTTTCTCTTCCTTTCATGCAGACACTGCTTTTCTTTAGAAACCTTGAAAAAAGTTTCTCCTGCTCTCGATGATTCTTATTAAAAGTTAAACTTTTTCGAAGATGTACATATAGCAAGTATATTATTACAGCACACATTTTAACCAGTGCATGTCTTACACTCTAGGAAGTAGTGATAAAGTACAGTGTTGTGTACAGGTTATATATGTGTGTGTGTAACCCTCCAGAAACAGTGCTGTAACACTGCAGGCATGATGTGTGGTTTCCAGTGGTGATTGAATGTAGATAAATACACTGAGTAATTAGGCTGAGACTAGAAATGCATTCAATTTTTTCCATTAGACCATTCTTGAAATAGTAGCAACTTGCAAGTCTAACCAATCTATCTTGTCTTACACTGGTTTCTTTCTTGAGATCTCGTTAGTAATCCCTTTGCACCCTCTAATCTTCCTCAAATATAAACCCCCAAATGTAATTATCATCAATTAATTTGTCCATATTTTAGAGGTGATGTTATGCTGAAATTCTATGTTTCATAAAAATTCATAAAAAGAAAAAGAGGAAATGAGAGGCTTAGTGAAGAGGAAATAGTTAAATGGTATTTACAATGGTGCTAAAATAAAATTAATGCATGGTATTGGTTAAATTCTAACGTACCTTGATGCATTAAGATTGGAAAAAAGAAAAAAAAAGTTGTGGCTCTTTCAGAAACATCCCTTATAATTTTAAAAGATTATTGTTAGGAAGCGAGAATCTCCAGAATACGTTTGGAGACGTACAGTCATACTAAGAAGCTACTTGCTAATGCACTTTCATTAGGATTGATGAGAACTAAATGAAATGCCACATATGAGTTGAAGTGTGTAAATAAATTTGCGTATTGCAAATTCAGTGAGTAGGTTGTGGTTGGTTTGATGCTTATTCTGTTTAATCTGAAGAGCAGTTCTTCATTGTTAATAATTCTGTCTTTGGGCACTCTGACACCTACTGACACACCTGAAATCCTAGTCCCTTTTTCTTTTAAGGGAGCAGAATTAATTATTCTGCACCATCTCATGTGTATTTGTGTGGCTGAGGACTTAGGTTAGAGGTCATTAATAAAAACATTTTTAAGAACAGTTTTCTGAGCCATTCAGTCAGGCTGCGTGCCCACTTCTGCCATACAACTGCATTGTCTGCTCTGGAGCAGACCAAGTGTCTGTGTGAGAGGCCAGAACTCTCAGCTTAAATTGTGTACTCAGGAGCTTTCTTTTCTAATCAGTGTATCAGGATTTTATTCAGGATAGGTTCATAACTGATAAGTTATGTCTTTTATGGAACATTGTTCTAAGGGGAGGTGCTAAAAGTGGGAGAACAAGCCTCTTAAATGGAAGATAATTGAATCTTGTATCAATAACAGTGTAAAATGTGGGCTATTTCCTCGCACTTCTTTCAAAGTTGGATTAAATATAAAAATGCTTACCACCTTCCTCCTAACAAATACGATTAAATTCTTCCTCTAATGATTGTATGTACTTTCAGAAAGAGTAAAATTAAATAAACTTCACGTTCTTCTGGTAGCTGTGTTTCTCTGTGAAGCTATAATGGCACACATGCAAAAGCAAGATAACTATTTACAAAGATAAAAATATTTAACCTATTTCATACACTGGAGAAAAAAACTGTATTTCTCTATGAGAATTCCCTGTATTGGTCAATGACATTTTCTGTGTATATAGAGAAGAGTGATGAACCCAGAGCCTTAGAAAGTAGTGTTAGAAAGGGTATAGAAATATTCCTTATCTATAAGGTGGAAACCTTCTATCACCTTGTGATACAGTTTCAGCAGTACTATTAGTTGCCTTCTGAAAATTTTAGTTCAATTCCAAGCCAAAGCCAATAATAATTTACTAAATATCTGAAAAGTTCTTTATTGAATGTCCTCACACATATACCTGCTCCTCTTATTCTACTCATATTTATTTTTAAATATCACTATTCTTGGTCACATCTATTCAAATGTAATGATAAATGTGTTAAAGTGTTATCAGTTTGACTCCTGCCCATGTTGTTTTTCCTTTCTCTGGGTGAGAAGTAAGATGATATGGATTAAATTAACTAGACTTTCTACTCACAGAATCACAGAATCACTACGGTTGGAAAAGACCTGTAAGATCATCAAGTCCAACCCGCGGGCACCGCTTCCCTTCCCCCATCTTACTCCATCTTATCTTTAAATATAACACTAATGTTTTTCATTGGAAATAAATTATGTTTATTATCTTATGTCACACAGAACCTGCTGAGACAAATAGAATTGTCGGATAATGTGTACATCACTGACTCAGTGATTAGTAGTTTATTCAGCCTTACCCAGGAAGGTGCTCATCTGTGCCGTATCATAGCTAAGGTAAGGGGATTTATGGATTAATCCAAAGTAAACTAGTAATACAAGTGAGTTATTTTATTTAACACAGTAATGGTTGCAAATTTTGAAATATACAGTACTAGATGAAATTCTGTATTTTGGGAGACAAATAATCTAAGTTAAAGAACAACAAAATTTACTCTGAGAAACTATTTTTTTTTTCTTTTGCCGCTTTTTGCAACCCTTACGTACTTACAATTATCCTATTAGATTAAAAACAAAAAGAAAGAAAGGCTTCGAACCCCAAAATCTTTAATTCAATAAAGCTCAATGCCTGTGCAAGTAGCTGCGGTAGGATGGTAAGTTCCAACAGGCTTCTGGGCATTGATTCAACTACAGATGTATTACCCCTCCCCTCAGCATCTTGGGCATTTTTTTAGTGTCTGTCCTGACAGTACTTTTTACGTACCAGCCACGGAAGTGGAGAGAAACTTTACAATTGCCCATGCATGTGGCTGACAAGTACGCGGAGAAACAGCAAGACTCTTCAGATGTGTGTACCGAGGAGGTTAGAGATATTATTAAAGATGTAATTTTAAAAGTACTTTGCATCCATTATTTTCATTTTACAGAGGAACGTCATTACAGTTACTTCTGGCAGTGTGTGTTCTCATTCACTGAGTAGTTGATGCTAACTTTTCACAGAATCACAATCGCAGAATCACTAAGGTTGGAAAAGACCTGTAAGATCATCAAGTCCAACCATCAACCAACACCACCATGCCCATTAAACCATGTCCCACAATGCCTCGTCCACACTTTCCTTGAACACCTCCAGGGATGGTGACTCCACCACTTCCCTGGGCAGCTTATTCCAGTGTCTCACCACTCTCTCAGTAAAGAAATTTTTCCTGATATCCAGCCTAAACCTCCCCTGGTGCAACTTGAGGCCATTTCCTCTTGTACTGTCACTCGTCACTTGGGAGAAGAGACCAACACCCACCTCACTGCAACCCCCTTTCAGGTAGTTGTAGAGAGCAATAAGGTCTCCCCTCAGCCTCCTCTTCTCCAGACTAAACAACCCCAGTTCCCTCAGCCACTCCTCATAAGACTTGTGCTCCAGACCCCTCACCAGCTTTGTTGCCTTTCTCTGGACACGCTCCAGCACCTCAATGTCCTTCTGGTAGTAAGGGGCCCAAAACTGAACACAGCATTCGAGGTGCGGCCTCACTGGTGCCGAGTACAGGGGCACTATCACCTCCCTTGTCCTGCTGGCCACACTGTTTCTGATACAGGCCAGGATGCCGTTGGCCTTCTTGGCCACCTGGGCACACTGCTGGCTCATATTCAGCCGGCTGTTGACCAACACCCCCGGGTCCTTTTCTGTGGGGGAGCTTTCCAGCCACTCGTCCCCAAGCCTGTAGCATTGCATGGGGTTGTTGTGACCCAAGTGCAGGACCTGGCACTTGGCCTTGTTGAACCTCATACAGTTGGCCTGGGCCCATCGATCCAGCCTGTCCAGATCCCTCTGCAGAGCCTTCCTACCCTCAAGCAGATCCACACTCCCACCCAACTTGGTGTCATCTGCAAACTTGCTGAGGGTGCACTCGATCCCCTCGTCCAGATCATCGATAAAGATATTAAACAAGACCGGCCCCAAAACTGAGCCCTGGAGGACTCCGCTTGTGACCGGCGGCCAACTGGATTTCACTCCATTCACCACGACTCTCTGGGCTTGGCCGTCGAGCCAGTTTTTTACCCAGCGAAGAGTGCACCTGTCTGAGCCATGATTCACCAGCTTCTTCAGGAAAATACTACGGGAGACAGTGAACATTCTGCCAAGTTCAATGATACTGGCAATCCCTGCAGAGTTCTCACTTTTGAGGACACTTGGATCTTGAAAAAGTGAGAAAGGCAGGACATTGTGTGAGGTTGAGGATAGGATAATCGCATCCACAGTGTATAAAGAAGGAAGAAAACCACCTTTCCCAAGCTTCTGCTTATACAGCAGTGTGCCAATCCCTTGTCGTGCTCAGAGATGAGGGTAAGCAGCGGCATTTAATTCATTTTACTTCTGATCTGCCTTTAGGTGGATGTTTGCACCATAACAGGTACTGCTCAGTTCTGAAGGTTGAGAATGAGGTAGACTCAGAAACATGTAGTGGATCCTGGCAACAGCCTGAGAGGTTTAATTTTTTCTAAATTGATATTTGAGCTCCACTCAGTGGTATCCAAAACCAATGTTAAAACATTAAGTATTGAGGAAGTGCAGAACTAACAAATTGAGGAAAATTGGTCTTGTGCTTTTTATCATTGTTTGAATTCCATAACAGTTTTATTTAGCAGAAGTCAAGTCAGACCTTCCATAATCCCTAAATTAATTTATTGTTAAAACCTGGATGTGTCCCAGGTTTATAAGTGAGGAAATGCATCCCCTTATGTAAAGAACCCTAAGTGACGCTTGGTTGCCAAATTACAGTGGTGATTGCATTGCCTGTCCCGTGTGTCTGTTTCCTCTGTGCACTGTGAAATACATTTGTCCAGACTCACCACCATCTTTCACCCTCTGTATTGCCTCAGTTATCTGCATCAGTGAGTAAGGTGGCAGAGGAATTGTAACAGACCAGAATTCTGAATTCAGTCACTTAAGTAGTTAGCTATGACAGTGAAAGTGCAGGACAATTTAAAAAAAAAAAAAAATCTGGAACTGCACCCACTCCTTAAGAGAGTGAGAATGGATTCAATTTCTGTAAAGATCTCAAAATCTCCCACAGATACAGAACTTCTCTTGAGAGTTGTATTATCTTTGTAAAAACTAGTTAGAGAAGTGGAATATTTGTTTACAGTGAAAGCAAAACTCAAGAAATTTGTTCATGTAAACTTGAAGTCTTACTCTCCATGACAATGTGTGATCTTGTAGAACACTGTTGTTAGGTTTTTTCCTCTCCCAGGCTGTGAATTACGACACTAAAGCACACCAAAATCTTGGACGTGCAAAAAAAGAACCATGATAATATTGTAAAGCTACAATATTGTAGGAACTGGTTTCTCAATTTACATTTTGGTAAGGGTTACAGTCTTCTCTCTCTCTCCCTCTACTTCCCTGCCAATATTTTTACCAAAATTTAAAAAGGCTTTGAAATGCTAATCCCCCATGCTGAAGTGTCACCTACAATTTTATTCCACCTGGAGGCATTTTTTGCCTTTTTTTTTCTTTTAATATGTAACTTTGTAATCTGCTGTGAAAGAGTCATGTTGCTGAATCACCCTGGCAGCCAGTGAGTTGTTCTCACTAGCTGTCAGAAGTATAGAAACAAAGATCTCTAACACAAATGAGTAGTAGCAAGGGCAAGAAGAAATGAAGGAAGAAAACCTAAATAATAATAAAAATCCCTGAATTCTGAGCTAACAGGATAAGCAATGTTGAGCTGTGAGCTTCAAGTCGTAATATGTAGGGTTCATCTACAAGCAACTATACTGGTGGCAGCATAATGGAAACTCCACTTGTTTAGATAATTTTAAAAGCAAAAAGAAAAAATGAGGAAAGGAAGAGCCAAATAGAGTATTTATTGCAACTACCAGGGAAAATTTTCAGTCAGGTTTCTGTCTGCAGATCAGTTTCCTACCTTTGGACCCAAATGTTGCTATAATACTCCTCTGTCAAGTCTTATGACACATACTTAAGCATCAAACAATGTGACTGACTTGCTGAATCATTGTCTGGGGTTGCATTGCAGGAAGTATTCACAAAAGTCTTTTTTTATTATGGTATGGATGTATGGTTTATTATTTTTTTTTTTTACACCATGGATCTGTGGATTTGGTGGATGAGGAATTGGCTGGATGGTCATATCCAGAGAATAGTGGACAAGGGCTCAGTGTCCAGATGGAGATCCTCCATCATGAGGAAAGGCTTGATGAGAATTCACTGCGCTTTGAGTCGTTTCAGGCTGAAACTGCAAAATATTACACCTTAGGGTTGGATGCCTTCTGTCTCCCCTCTTTATTCATTCAACTCACTATGCACAGTGGGGCTTTTTATACTCATGACCTCCTTCATATACTTTTTGTGATTGTATTTCAGGTGATTTTGTTATCTACTGCTAGCCCTTCTGAACAGCATCTCAGGGATGTCTCCAGGAAATTGAATTCCTATTAATCCAGTATAGGAGAGAAGTAGGTCATCAAGCAGTAAAGCAAGTTCTCCTCTTTTTCAGATATTGCTGCACAGAGTATGTGATGCCTGTCCCAAATGAAACTTGAATTACAGCAAGAGCAGTATTTCATGTGTTATTTTGGCCTTTCCAGTTTTTGGCCAAAAGTCTGCAAAGGATAAATAAAAGCATGCTTAAACATATCGGGAGCTTTTGGAAAGGTGCAAGTTAACCTCCAAAGCAAGCAAAGCTCAGTGCTGTTATGCTTGTTTGTCTGAATGGTACCATTTACCCATTTGACCAATTTATGTGTAACCCTGTCAGATAGAGTAGTTTTGTCATCATTGCAAAAGATAACAGGGGACAAATCTTGAAAAAGGTGAATAAATTCTGGAGTATGGTGAGATGACAGTGAGGGGAGTGTTTTTGATAAGCCATAGAATCAAGCTCAGTATTTCCTATCTATTCCATATTTCACTTAGAGCTCTCTAGGTTCATTGCTTGTCATCAATAATTTACAGCTTGGTAATGGCACACAGGGCAGAAAATAAACAGTTTAGATCTCCTCCTGACAAATGCAGTGATAAATCACTTCCTGTCCGTCAGAGGCAAAAGCAGGGCACCCATTTGTCATAACAGAAAGCTTGAAGCAAATGTGCCAACATCACTTGAGCTTTACTAAGTGTTGTCCACAAACTTCTGCTTATTACGACTAAAGCAGAGAATCAGATCATCTCTGATTCCACTGAACTGTGGGGACTTTCAAACTGGTAATAAAATAAAATAAAAAAACTCAGTTACTTTAGGTTTGGGGACAACACTGTAATAGCTTTTTTCTATATTTTTTCATAGATAATTTAATTACTGCTTGGGTGAAATATCAATACCCTTTTGTGGAAGGAAAAATAACACTGAAACTTTTTTTGTTAGTGTACTGTATATTTTTATTTATTTTAAAGGCTCAGAAAAGTCTGCAGTAGACTATATACAGCAGTACTAGATATAAAATAACTCATACCAGATACATGTGCACTTCTTACAATTCCAGAAATAAATTTTACTCTTAGCAAACCTCAGTAACCCTACTGTTTTCACCGATCTCACAGAAATTACATATACACACGCAAAGACATAATATAAAACTTCTATCTTGAAAATATATTGAGGTGTTAATTTTTTCTAATTCTAATTTTCTTAAAAATTGGTATATATTTTTGTTAAACTGAATGGATAGCTTTGCTTGCTCTATTATTCTCTACTCTATTCCAGCAGAACTAGTACAAAAATGTAGAATTCTGAAAATGAGTGAAGTCTGAATTGTAGTCCGGAGGCTTTATGTCAGTACAACCTGTTGAGCTTTCAAATAACACCAATGGTTGAGGAGAAAAAGATTATTTCTGTGAATATGAAAAATATTTTTATATAGAGGTTACTGAAACAGGCTTAAAAAGAAGGGTGTGTATTACACTTGGTCCACGATTCCAATTATTTTTAATTTAGTAGTGTAATCTGAATACTTTAATCTGAGAGCTTTCACTGTCATTAATATTTTAAATGCTTTTGTCTTCATTATATGGCTGCTTTTACATAATAGTCTTACATCTGTAGTCTATCTGATGGCATAACACTTTGAAATGTAGGACAATCTAAAAAAACTCCACTACATGAAGTGCATTTATTGTCTGTATTTATTTATATCTTTCCATTTATTATGTGAACTTTGCTAACACTTCTATGTTTATAAGCTGTGTTGGAAATTATTAAGGATAGCTACTATAAGGGATGCATATGTACTCAAATCTTTGTCATTATTGCCGTATTTAAAGAAAAAAGTGTAGGAATGCAAATTTTATATATTAGAGGATGAAGACATGGATTGTATCTGTATAGAATTTGACACGTATTTCCACATTATTTTCAGTAGCTCTTCAACCATATGACCAGCTCTTTCATATTTTAGCATTAAGTAAATATTGTATGGAGCTCAGAAATGTAAAGGAATGAGAAACATATGCTAACAAAAATCTGTTTTAAACTTATAGCATATGGTTGAACTGTCACTTAAATGTCACTCCAATTGCTGTCTATGGATAAATCTTTGTAATTTTCGCATGAACGTCAAGTTTAATTTAAATTGTGCTTGTAATCGGTAAAAGTCAATTGCTTAAGCATACCTCCCACTGAGGCTCTATTACGTTTTCATCAGTGTATAAGCATTAATCAACTTGACTTCTCTGTGTGAGCTTAACATTCTCTTTGTTGGTGTTGTGATGATAACTAATTTGGATAAATTACTAGAAGAATCTGCCCCCCATCCCAATCTTGGTTAAATACTAGGGAAACATTCATTGCTGCTTCTCTGATTTTTGTTTTTCCGCTGCAGGAAGGAGGTGTTGTTACTCTTTTTAAGATCTGTCGCCAGGATTGTTTCAGGTGCCTTTATCCCCAGACTCTGAGAACGTTGGCTTCCATTTGCTGCATAGAAGAAGGGATGCACCAGCTGGAAAAGGTAGGCACGTCAGCATTTTTTACTGACTCCATCATAAAACAGAGAAGGTCCTGTCTTTAATTTCTTCTAGGAATTGATAAGTTGGTGGTGTTTGATACTGTGCCGCATACTATGCTCACTTTTTCTGTGCTGAACACATCTTCAGTCTTTACAAAATCAGTCCCAGCAATAACATTATCCTATTTAGTTCCTTGCACAAATAAGCTTTCTAAGTGGGGATAATTTTCATAAAACAGATAAATACGTTAGTGACTACGTCAAAAAGCTAGGGAAATTATAATTTCTGGACTCCCTGAAGTGTTTGTTTAGCAACTCCAATGTTTCAAATAACACTTAAAAGACAGAAAGCTTTATACCTCTTTAAATCCTTTCCTGATGCTCAGCTACGGGACCTGCTTTTCGTACTACAGTAACTTGTGAGAGTTGTAATTGCACAGAAAGAACTGGGATGCATATAGCAGCTAGCCAATAGAAAAATGTGTCTGCTAATCAGCAACAAGTCTCATAAAAGCCAATTTTAACTGGGATGGCAAACATCAAAACATTATCCAGATAAAATTATACCAACTGCTTAGGCTCCATTCCTTTCTTACTCTCACTATGTACTGCTGTGTTTTGGAAAATGAATACTTCTGGTCACTAAATCATGATCTCATCCTTTGTATTTCATAAAACAGTCATCTTCCACAGCTGAATAATGGCCTCTTCAAGTTAATGATAAATGATTTCACTGCCACTTTACGTTGACGTATCTTGTAATTTACTGCCCAGAATTCAAGCAAACCGTGACAGAACACCTGCAGCAAAAAGCAAGTCTCTGAGCTTACAGTAAATGAAGATGACTTAAATTTTTTTTGACATAATGCTGGTTCAGACTGACACCAGAATCAGTCTAAAAGGATCTTTCATTATGTCCACTATAACAGTGGTATTAATAGAGTTAGAAATGGAAAAGATTGATTCAACTCACCTGGTCCAATTCCTGGCAGTATCAACATGCATTTAACGTGGCCCATATGAAAGCTGACAAAACAGGGGTCCTAGTAAAAGTGATAACTCTCAAGATTATATGTCTTTGATCTACTTTAATGTTGGTCACAAGTAAAATTGCTCAGGGTAAACTTTGTCACAATCAGGACTGGAGTAGGGTTTAAAGGATTTTTAACTGAAATCCCTACCACTTCTTTCAGTAGTACATTTTCACCTGGGCCTTCAATTCTTATATCATACCTTGGCAAAAACAAAGTCTGCAGCATGAGGAGCTGGACATTAATCCTACTCACCTGACTGAACACACAGGTTTATGACAGGCATATTTGGTTATCACTTTGTCAACTTCTTTGCCTAAAATTGTGTTGCTGAGGATCCATATGTTATGTGGGTCCAGTACACACCTGGGTTTCTGGTGGGGGAGAATGGGATATTTCATATATCAAAGGAAACAAAGAAATTTTCTCTGCAAGGAGGTTAATGTCCCTCCAAGTGCTAATTGGAGAGTAAACAACACAGGCCAGTACAATACTACGTGATCTGTAAATAATCTGTCAGCTGGTGACAGCCCAGGTTTGCCAGTTTATAGAGCTGAGGAAAGATAGTAAACAAGAAAGTTTTACTACTCTTTGTACTCTCTTTCCACCCTTCTTGTACATCTATTTATAAGCGACAAGGTATTCTGACCACATGCAATTGATGAAAAGTGCATGGATCAGATGACCGGTATTTTGATGTGAACAATACTCCAGTGTTTTGTATGGTCTTCTTTAAATAAGAATGATTTTTTTTTCTTTCAAAATTTGAAGTACTCTTGCAAAGAACAAAAAAGAGGCTTAACAATATTAGCATTCCTATTACTACGGAAATTACCACAGGACTTTTTATCTGGCAGAAAAGGCAGCTTCTATTATCCAACTAAGTACCTGGGTGGTAGTGAAACATTTAATTTGCTCTAATGTGAATATCATTATGCCACCTAGTGCATTAAAACATCAGTGCAATTTGAACTTGATTTTTAATGACAGAAACTTCATTCAAACAAATAAAGCTTGGCCTCTAAATAATTCAGATTAGCTAAGTCAAGATAAAAAAAAAAATTAAAAAAACAGAAAACCCGAACAAACCCCACCCCCCTCTATTTTTCAATTAGATTTCACAACCATTAAAGTGTTTAAAAGGCCACATAAAAGAAAGCAGCAAGAGCTATCTTTTCTAATGGAACTTTCGTGTGGGAGGTTGAACTAAAAGGGGGTGGTATACTTTCTGCAGTAACTGCAGTGCTTAATTACTAAAGACATTAGGAATATAATTTATTTATCCAATGCTCTTTGATCTTGCCAATTCAGTAGCAACATAAGAAGGTAACAAGAATATCTGTGTTAAGGTAGGTGGTTATTTAGAAAACGAACAAGGAAGTTAGTTTGCAGGAGGCAATCTAAGTACAGAGTGTGTTCACATTTTTCTTGGGGTTTAAGATACCTGATTATTAGGCTTTCTTTATAATTAGTGCAAGTTTAATATGAGTGATGTTATACTAGGTTTAAACCATTTGTCTTGAGTGAGTTTTTGGATTGCAATGTGGAAATACTGTCCTCATTTACTAATGAAGGAAAGTAACAATTGAGTGCTCATTTCTGAAGATGTAGAAAATTGCTTTTTTTTAAGCAAAAATATTTTTCTCAGTTTTTTAAAAAATAATTCTTGTTCTTCCCAGTGTTTAAATATATATCTGCACTATTTTCTTACCAGCATGCTTGAAAAAGACATTGTTTCTTTTTTATCATCTTGATAAACAAACTGATCTTTACTATAATTACGATGACCAAGTAGTTGTTGCAATGACTAGCTTTTACTCTTTTAAGTGAATCTAGTTGGCTGTATGTACAATAGTGCAAAATCAGCTGGTTAAAATGCTAGTTTCAGAATAGTTATTATTTCACTTGCAAGTACTTTACTGACTTTTGAAAAGGTACTGTTACTTTGTTGTACATTGAACTACAGAGCTCCAGGAACTCAACAGTAACAAATTAGTCAATCAGTTAAAGTAGAAAGAAAGTGAATAAATAGTCTCATTTTGTGACTGAGGACTGTGTGTATATAAATGTTCTATGTAACCTGTGCTCCACAAGTGGTAATTTTGGTGCTTCAGGCTGCTTATGATGTCCAGTTGTTTGGTACACTCTAACTTCATAATCTACTGCAACACCAGCAGCTTTGAGATCATTCTTTCGTCTCAGCTGCCCGACCAGTCACACTTCAGAGAGGAGAGGAAAGACGCTGGAAAAGCAATCAGGATTTTCCTCCTTTGCATTATTCCTGTAGCTGCCTGTCCCTGTATCCAAGAGAGCTTTGTCATTTGTGTCTTGTGGCACTTGAGCATGCAAAGTTTTTAGGAGAAAGCTCACTGCATCAGAAAGGATGGTTATTCTTGGTCTAGGCATTCCAGAGTTTATGCAGAGACAATATCTAACACAGGTAATAGATGATATAGAAAAAAGCTAAAATTGCTAAAACCAGAAGAACTGAAAGGAGTTTGGAGAGGTGAGCATGACTGGAGACTGAAGAACAGTGCTGCTCTTTCTGTATCCAGATCCAGCCCTGAGGTTTACGACAGAAATACAGTGATGTAGTGGGAGATTGGTTCTCAACATAGACATTTGTTGAGGGTTCTAGAAGGAAGAATATCTGGACCTTCACAAGCATGCTTTGAAAACTTAATTCACCTCAAGGGTTCCCATATAGGAAAGACTGTTGAAGGCACAGAGTTGGCATAGACTAACTTGTGCATTTCATGAAACTTAAGGAAAAAAAAAAATTGTGATCTTGATTGTTTGATAATGTACATTGTGCAAATTATGTTAGAAATAATTGTACTTCAAATACCATTTTCATTGTCAAGACACACATAAAATCTAACAGATATTGTCTTCAACATGAAGCAACCTTGCCTGGAAAAAGGGTTTGTATTTGAATACAATCATACATCTTTAGCTCTTTGTTTGCCTAAAGCAGTTCTTCAGCCCTTTCCCTTCCTGAGGCTGTATTAGGTTCTTGTTTTGCAGAGCTCTCTGAACAAAGTGTCTCCTATACATATGCTGACGTACAGCCTCATTAAATTCTAAAGACTGTGGCAGTTTCTCTGCCTCGGTCTGTCCATACAATGATTGTTGTTGAGTGGTGCTAGAAGGCACGGCTTTCCAATTTTTGCCCTATGCTGAAGCTCAGTTGTGTAATTTTCACTGAGGCAAACTTCCTGCTGCAATAAAAGAACTGCAGAGTTAGTTCAGAAATAAATAGCAAACAGATAGTGCAATGTACTGCAAATTTTACTGTGCATGTGAAACATTATCACATTAAAAAGCTGCAACTCAGCTGGGACCTAGATCAAGGCTCAACAGCCACAAAAACATAATGATTTTTACAAACAGTCATTCAAGCAGCTGCCTAAATATTAACACTGTGCAGTGTATGTTTACTCACACTACTTAAAGTACTCCAGAAAGCAAAACACCTGGAATCAACTCATTAAGAGAAGATATTCCAGAGAGGCTGGTGACAACAGTTGTTACTTTCATTAATAAAACCTTCTTTTTAACAAATGACACAGCTTTTATCACTGTGCTTTAAGCAATATTGCCTAGGTAGAGATTATAAATTGCTCTGAGTCCTTCATTTAAAGTATGTTATATCAAATTACTTACCTCCAGAAAAAGAATCTGAAGAAGGGAGAAGCACGTACAAAGTGCACAATTTGTGTGGTTGGGAAACTGAAAGAATTTCACAAAGACTTCTGAAACATGAGTGACCTAAAATCTATTGTTCACTGTGAACCCAGTCTGATTTTTAAAAACAACCATGGTCTTATAAACAATAATAATTTCTGCCTGACGGGGATGTAGTTTGTCAATGACATATATGAAAAACAAGCTTTTGGTGGGAATTAAGTTAAAAGTTTATTACAGAACCTGCATCTACAATTTATCCATAGCTTTTGGGTGAATATGAGCTGATTACTTCATTCAGTTCTGACCACTTTTAACTTTCAATTTCAAACATTAACCTCAGTCAAAACCAGAGAGTAACTCAGTTTCAGATGAAGTATATGTGTTGCCTTAAACCTCAGCTGCTAAAACCACTAAGGCTCATGTAGGTGTAGGATGAGACAGGAGTGAGAATTACGGAGAGGACTTTGATTATGAGAGCTTGGATGACCTGGTATGAGGGTACAGTCACCTCTTCTAAAAGCTGAACACAAAAGTTAGCTGGTAGCCCACGGATTTCATTGTCACAGCATGTGAATGCTCCACAATCATGAATGTTTTTATTTTCATAGTACTTGGTACATGATGGAAATAACTTCGTACTGTACCAGAGATTGCAAATTCACCTGATCTGAATGAACTATATAACTGTCTTCATATTTGAATATTCCAAATGCAAAATACCAGGGGAAGCAAAACATTAGTAATGGTGTCCTGGAAAAGGTATGTGAGATTGCCAGCGATTAGGAAGGAGACCCATAGGTTGCTACATTTAAAAGCATGTCTGTAGGTAGTTTGCTTCTTCTAAGAAGTGCAAGAATAGTGTGCAGCTTTCTGAGAAGCAGAGAAATGTTCATTTTTATTATGGCAAGTAGCAGCTTATTCACAGGACTTCCAGCAATGGGAAAAATCTCAGGAAGTGCAGAGGTCTGCCTCAGCCTGTTAGCCTCTCTCACTCCTCAGAGAAGAGATTTGTGTTAAAATTTCTCTTTTTCTGGTTATTATATGACAAATTCTTAAGGCCTATTTCAGTGGTATTGCACCCAGTTAGTTTCAGGATAAGGGATTAGATAGGTCTATAAGATGATAAAAATTACATAGCTATTTTATTCTAAAACTAATTGAATTCAAGAGCTTAAAAGATTAAGCATTTATTTTTTAAGAAAAATGTTTTCAAAAAAACTCATAGTTTTCAAAATTTAGTTTTAATTCATGGAAAGTAAAATTTCATGTTATTCTGTTTCCTGAGTGAGATAGGGCAAGGCTGGGTATTAACAGTAAAATAAAGGACTTTTAGAAGTCATTAGGAGGGGATAAGTAGTTGAGGGGCCCTCCTCTTGTCTGTCCCACAAAAACAGGTAACATGCAAAGTTAAAATCCTTTCAGAGTTTTTCATGGGTAATGTTGACAAACGTTCTCAATACTGTTCTATGCAGGGGAATATCATTCTTGTTTGTTCCTCAAAATAGTTTTTGTGAAGATTCATGGATGGAAAGAGACTGGAAACTTTCTGCATGCTTAAAACCACAGAACACTGGCTTGTGTGCTAAGAGCATGTGAGATGATTTAGATGGAAAGAGTTCAAGTGATGTGTTCCTTTTACAACCCTTCGGCTGAAGAGTCAACTCTTCTGGTTTGCATAATGCACTTTTCTCCATCCGAGAACATTGTTTTGGCTCATCTTCCATGCCGTTTGTAGCCAGGGTTTGAAATCATGCTTATGAAGTTACGAACAGTAAGCAGGAAAGGATAAAGAGTTTTCTGTTCTGAATTTTGACAGAGGAAGATAACCTTTTAAAGATAATTCAGGCAACTTTTGACATGCAGTGAAGAGCACACTGAACCTTGGTGTCATTGATTGCTGGAGCTGGGAACTGTGTCTCACTGTTGTCACTGGGTAATTTTGTAGGTCACAGGAGAATGAAGAGCTACAATGAGACAGAAATATAAGTCAACTTTAAGGAATAGTGTGGGGAACATAATTTTCAAAAGCTGCTTTTCACATAGCCGTTTTTGATAACCAGGCAAATCTATTTCAGTAGCTGAGTTTGTGGTACAATTAGATAATGTAAATTTCTAGGCTTGCAGCTCTTTAATTTACTGGACACTTCTTCTCAGTATGGCTGTTTAATTAATTGGCAGTGAAAAATGTGCTGGGTTTGGCAAATTACATTTCTGTCAAAGCCCCTGCAAGATTCATTAAATCATATCCGAGAGTGCAGGAACTGCCCTTTCTTCCTCAACTGCTGGCTTTGTATCTATTAGGTGGTGTTTCAAGTTTTACCTCCTGATTACACAGCTATGTATACATAATTAGTAAATGCAGCTTCTTTCAGCACAATCCCAAGCAAGTGTAGCAAGACTTCTTAGGTCGTTGCAGAATCTGACCATCTTCAGATGCGACAGGCTGCAGTTCTAGGGCAAAATGCTTTGGAAGTCATGGAAGGGACATGTTTCTGAATACTGAAAACCAGCATGAAAACATGTTTAAAAAAACACCATTCCCCCAACACCCCCCCGCCAACAACAACAACAAAAAAACCCACAAAACCCCAAAACCAACTGGCAGCTAACCTCTGCAGTATCATTTGGTCTGTTGAAAACCTTCTGCCAGTTACACAGCAGATTAAAATTTGTTTGCTTTATGGTAGTACCCACTTTATCATGCAAAGAAAAAAGCAAGGGGTTTTTTTGATGGACTTACTGTTCAAGACACATGGAATTGAATAAAGACAGACATGTTAGTGCAGGATTATGGAGCATTGCTAGATCTCTGTAGGAAAAAAAGTATAGACAAAATGCTTTGGCTGAAGTCACTGCCATTATTCCAATTCTGTTAAAATGACTAATTAAATTATAGTGGTTGTGTTGTTGTAGCCCTGACGGTCTAAGGAGATATGTATCAGTTGCTCTAATAAAAGATATTACCTCTCCTTACAAACCTTGCTTCACTTTAATCATATTATAGATTTTAGAAGAGGGAGAAAGGAGCCAGCAAGCGTAGCACTAAAGATAAACATTTTGATAATACTGGTAAAGTAGGACAATGTGAGACTTAGCCAAGGAGTTGGTGAATAGCTGCCATTTGGAGGACACAGATTCTGTTGTTTATCAGTGGATTCTCATTTAGGTATCAGGCCTGTCCCAGACTCTGCAAACATATACATATGCACTTAGCCTTAAGCAAGTGAGTAATTTCATTTAAAAACAAGAGAACCACTACCTGTTAAAAATGTCAACAGAGATGCACATCTGTTTGTCTGTTCATGCTTGAGGTTTCAGACTGCAATAAATTTCACAGAGTAAATACTCATTTGTTGATCACTGAACACATAATGCTGCGGAACAAAGCAAAACTTTCAGAATTAGATCAAATAAGTACAAGACCTTTTTGACAAACCTTGTCTGACTTTTCAATAAGAGGCACAGCAGGCAGTCTTTGAATTGATACATAAATCAAAAGCACAAACTGTCTTCTAACCCAAAAATGAACACTTTAAGACTTTTGCTTTTATTGTGAGTCCTTCCATGTCACCCACATATTTAGGCTTTGCTTCCCTTTGTCCTGTGCTTAAAGTGGCATATTGCTTAAGTATGGATCTGTGATAACATGCCCATGTGCAAAAAATTCGTTACAGTCAAAGCAGCCCTGTTTTATTCAGGTTTTGTCATGTTTCAGTAAGGCCTGATTGGAAGAAGGCATTGCAGTGGCATTCAGGTATTATCAGTGATATGCTGAGAGTAGATCTTGCCACTGCTCTATTGTATTTTTTTCATGGCTCCAGAGCAGTGTTCATGCAGAGTGAGAGCTGATAGAATTACGTGTACTTTGGCATTTGGTTCCTCTACACGATGCAGTCACTGTAGGAGAAACAACCTCTCTTCTCATCTACCCCTAAGCTCTGTCTTTTGATACATCTCTGGTTTTTTAGCTGAGGTGCAGAAGAGAGTCTTCAGATGTTTTCTTCTTGTTTTAAAAAGATAAGTTTCATTGAAACAGATTTTGAAAGCTGAACAGGAAAGTCCTCAGCCTATGCCAGATTACTGAGGTGTACACTTCAGTATGCAAGATCAAATTGGAGCAGTGCCTGTAGATTGCCATCCCCTCCAAATTAATTTTGAAAATTTGACCTGATGCCAGGTTACCACTCTGCACTTGTTTGGCTCCCATATAATTTACACATGGTTTTTGCAGTCAGTTATGTTGGTATTTTATGCTATCTATTGATTTTATATTTCACTAAGTATTTTATTTAAAGCACTCCAAATAGCTCTAGATTTATGTTTCAAAAGTCAGGATGTTAAGAGACTTTTATAAATGAAAAATAATTTGGAAATCACCAGATGATGATTTTTCTGTAATGATTTGAAATATTGCTTAAAGCGATGACAGTGATCTGGGTACGAATGACGTCTGAAGGAACAGAAGCCAACACATCAAATGACAGGTGGGTTTTCCCTACCTAATAATAATAATAATAATCTATCAAGCGAATTTAATTTTAAGATGAAAGAAGAAGCTTACTCAGCTCCTAAACTGAAGGCAGAGATTAATGAGAATCAATTGAAACATTTAAAAAGAGTGCAGGGAGAGAGCTATTTTGGACCTCAAATATTCCTCCTGTCCCTGATAGAGGCAGAAAAGAAACCAGAAAGACACAGCCTTACAGAAAGACCTATCAGATGAGTAGCTTTCATAATTCTTCTTCTCACTCAGCAGGAAACTGTTGCATCGCATATCTGCATTTGTATCCATATGTAAACACACATACTGAATGTGCTTACATTGTACACATTAAATAGCTTAGCTGTAGTCACAACAAAGTGTAAGGAGAGAGGGAAGTGAAAATGCTTATTACATGAGACAGACACATTAGATAGGTCCTCCCTCACAAAATCTCTGCTGAAACTAGATACACTAGTCTAACTGACCCATCCTGCTGCGGACTTCATGACTCAGTATTGTTGATGATTTTTGTGACTCATTAGAAAAGTCCAAAGAGTTTATTGCTCAGAGCCTCCATTTCTTGTTTGGCTGACCTTTGAGCTTGCCTAAAACCCCAACGATTTCAGAGACCTCTGCAGGAAAAAAAGCATACCTACATACATTTGGTTACACAACAGGGATTTAAATGCCTTTGGATCCTGAGAATTCAGTACTGGCATTATTTTCCCTTCTAAGGCTTCTGCCACATTTATTTTCCTGCCTGAATTAACTATGACTCTTGGAGTTTTCTAGAGCTCTGTGTGGTTCCTTTTACATCTGTTCCTGCTTGCATAACATTGACTTTCAAAATTTTTACACACATTTAATTTTGAAGGACTGAACTCTGACAGGTGCACATTACTAAAAAGCAAAAGGAGAATATCCTTTCTTCATTCATCTAACTGCAACTATGGATTTCCTCACTAGCATAAAACTACACTCACAGAAGTACTGAATGACCAAACCCCTCAAAAATAAAAAATAATTCCTCCTGGTTCCAGGTGATTTATATTTCCTTTCTTTGGGGCATGCCAGTTGGAAACAGATAGCTCTGTATGTTCCATCTGCTGGAGTTTTTAACTCATCTACAAATGAGCTGAGCTTAATCATACCTGAGTATAACATGATGGAGGCTGCTAGACAAAGCGACTGGCTTACTTTGATCTGGTAATGAATGTTGGTCATCTCTTGGGGTGAGAATCAGGACTTGATAGTGCTGCAAAAATTGTTTTTGCTCACAAGAGCATCTGTATTCTGAGTTAGCTTCTCAGCTTGACCACTTCCTTGGGCTTGTTTTTCAGTAGTAGTTCAAACTAGCAAATACATAAACCTCAGCTTATGCTCAACTTAGACCTTGGCTCTTTTCCAAAACCACTTTTGTAATTCTTGTACTCCCATGAGTGTTACTACCCTTCCTTGGGTTCAACATGGGGTTAACAAGCCTCTTGCACTACAGCACTTGTCAGTGTTCACACTTGCTTAGGCAGTGAGGCTGTAAGAGTCCTGCTGTGATGCAGGATTCAGTGCAGGTGTAAGCTAGGAATCTTTTCTAGCTACAGGTATTAAGGAACCTTCGCCAATCGGGTCCCAGCAGAGCTCCCAAAATGCAGAAGCTCTGGATATTGTTACTGAGAGGGAAATTCACAAATTAGTATTTTGCAAAATCTTATTTTATACATGTATAGTTGCTTGTGGTTTTTTGTTTGTTTTCACCCAATATTTGCCAAAATTATGTTCAAAATACATGGTTCAAAATCTCTTTTCTCTTTCCTCCTCTCCAATATCTATCATTGCAACAAAGTGAGAAAACACTTCACAAAAAGGGGAAAGAGTACATACAGGAAATTCTTTTATGTGATAACACCTTCGACCAGTTCTAGCACTGGCCACTATTACTTAAACTGTCTACCAGTAGATCTGCTTGGTTTAAATGAGTGCTTAGCAGTCCTCACCCAAATAGCATTATACAAACACAAAACTATCTCAGGGTTTTCCTGTCAGTATTCGTATATTCTAACTCTGTCACGTGGGCCAAATGCTAACTCTTGCTGGAGTTGAGATTTTTCCCCAGAGCGAGTTGTAAAAAAGAAACAGAGGAAATCAAACCCAGTGTAAGCTAATTGACCAATTAGCTGAAACTCACTATCCTTTCCTTGTGACATGCATTTTAAGTCAGGGCTGGAAGTATTGAATTACTCAGGTAAAGTATCCTGCATGTGCTCCTAACAAAAACAAAGGAAGTTAATTGTATAAGTTTTTTCTTACCTCACATTTGTAATGAGCTAAGAGCTGCCGTGTGGCTTAGCTGAAGCTCACCCATGATATGTATGAGTCTCCCTGTATTTTTTAAAAAAGTGAAGGTTAAATAATAGTTAATAGCAGGTGATGTAGAGGCATGTTTGTGCCTCAGTATAATGTTTTTTTTGCTTAGGCTTGTTTGCAGGAAACCACTTAGATCTGGCACTCTGCCTGATTTATACTAAAACTTTCACATTTCATAAAGCACCCTTGAAAACATTTAAAGAGTTGGAAAAACAATTTCATCTGTTTAAGATAATAATCCTGTTTTTGAAAAACTAAACATCTAACAGCATTGCTCCTATATTTACTGTATCTTACTTCTTTCGCCTATTATTAAGTTCCTAGGCAATAGCTCTTTCACTGACTGTTCCTTCCCCTGCCAGTACTGTCTAGAGCTTTTCCTTTTCAGAGCGCTTTCAGTTTGTTCATTTGCCATCCCTGGGAATGGATGAGACAGCTTTTGTATGGAACAGGGCATACCTATACGCAAAATCAGTCTCAGTTTTCAGAGGTACTTTGCTGCATGTCATAGAATGGCATGCTTCCCCCTCCAGCTTGTGTTCTGGTAGGTAGGTAAAGTCCACAGGTTAATCAGGGCTGACATAAAACTGAGCTGGAAACTTGTGCTAGGTGTTTAGTGTTATTCTTTAATTTGGAAGTAATCTGGAGTCCTGAAGATTGTCTCTTAGGCCTTGTTGTGCATAGCTGGTTTTGTTTAACTCTGCTAGCTTTCAGACTTCAAGTAAAAGTTTGATCTGACAGGGATCTTCAGCTGAGATGTGATCTTGCAGAATACCTATGGGACCAGTAGGTGGAATTAAGAAGGCAGAAGTCTTCCCAGTTTTTATAAGAGCTCATCTTTGTCACATTGCTTTCACAAAAAATGTGTGGGAAAAATTCCCCAATAACATGGCTTCACCAAGGGCAAGTCTTGCCTGACCAAACTAGTGGCCTTCTACAGTGGAGTGGCTGCATCAGTGGACAAGGGAAGAGCTATGGATGTGATCTGTCTGGACTTCTGTAACGCCTTTGGCACAGCCTCCACAACACGCCCTCTCTCTAAATTGGAGAGGTATGGATTTGATGGGTGGACTGTTTGGTGGATGAGGAATTGGCTGGATGGTCGCATCCAGAGACTAGTGGGCAAGGGCTCAGTGTCCAGACGGAGATCAGTGATGAGTGGTGTCCCTCAGGGGTCTGTGTTGGGACCAGTACTGCTTAATATCTTCATCAACAACACAGACAGTGAGATCGAGTGCACCCTCAGCAAATTTGCAGAGGACTCCAAGCTGAGTGGTGTGGTTGGCACGCCTGAGGGATGGGATGTCATCCAGAGGGACCTCTACAAGCTTGAGAAATGGGCCCATGTGACCCTCATGAGGTAAAACAAGGCCAAGTGCAAGGTCCTGCACCTGGATCAGTGCAAGCACCAGTACAAAGACAGGCTGGCAGAAGAAGGGATTGAGAGCAGCCCTGTGGAGAAGGCCTTGGGGGTACTGGTGGATGAAAAGCTGGACATTCACCAGCAAAGTGCGCTTGCAGCCCAGAAAGCCAATCGCATCCTGGGCTGCATCAAAAGAAGTGTGGCCAGCAGGTCGAGGGAGGTGATTCTCCCCCTCTACTCTGCCCTGGTAAGACCCCACCTGGAGTACTGCGTCCAGCTCTGCAGTCCAGCACAGGAAAGACACAGACCTGTTGGAGCGGGTCCAGAGGAGGGCCACAAAAATGATCAGAGGGCTGGAACACCTCTCCTATGAGGACAGGCTGAGAGAGTTGGGGTTCAGCCTGGATCGTGAGGCTCCGGGGAGACCTTATTGCAGCCTTTCAATACTTAAAGGGGGCTTCTAAGAAAGATGGGGACAGACTTTCTAGTAGGGCCTGTTGTGATAAGACAAGAGGTAATGGTTTTAAACTGAAAGAGGGTAGCTTCAGACTAGTTTAACAATGAGGGTGGTGAAACACTGGCACAGGTTGCCCAGAGAGGTGGGAGACGCCCCACCCCAGACACATTCAAGGTCAGGTTGGACGGGGCTCTGAGCACCCTACTCCAGTTGAAGATGTCCCTGCTCACTGTAGAGGGGTTGGACTAGATGACCTTTAAAGATCCCTTCCAACCCAAACCATTCTATGATTCTAAATTTTTCTGTAATCTTGCTGAAGAAGGAAGCAACTTCCTGTAGCAGCCGAACTCTCCAAAGGCAAGAGAGCTACTTCCAGAAGGCAGAGCTCGTGATATAGCCTACTTGTTAACTTCAGGGCCTGTGAACAGTGATATCTTTGCAGAGCAGAAACTGTCTTATTAGTTTTACTAGTCCCTACACTGCTGTCCTTAGTTACAATTGAGTGGTTGACATACCAGCTAGAAGCACTGCCTCTGGCCCTCAGGACTTTATGCCCTTTTCTCCCACCTATTTATGTATCCATTTTTTGTAAGGAAATATGCATCTTCTATGTATATCTTGAATTTTCAAAGGAGCCCCTTTCTGAGAGGAGTGGGTGACAGCCTTGATCTGACTGAAGGCAATGAGAAGCTGGATGCTCACTAGGCTGAAGCTGAAGTCCTATGCTACTGGAGACTTTGTCACATGAAGACAACTAGAGTCACGCAAGATCTGCATGTGATGACATCATCACGTGCATGTGATGAAATCATTACCGGGTCAGTCTATTGTCTGCAAATCTTCATCTATACTGAGTAATGCTGCAGTCTGCCATGTCTAGCTGAGATGATAAAATTAATTTGAAAAGAAAAAAAAAAATCCCTAACAAATAAGTAAAATGTGACAGCAATGCTGAGGTTGAAGTCCTCTGGTAGCCTGACCATTGCTCTGAAGACCACTGAAGGCAGAACAAGACCCCTTTGGAAAGTATTTCTGGTGGCTGTGAACAGGCAGTTTCCCTAGCCTTTGGTGAGGTAGGAAAGAATATACATGTTCTAGATTCCTGGAAGTAGGACTGGGCCTTTCTCCTACTGAGAAATTTTCAGTTCAGCTATTAATGGAAAGGCAAGGAATTTCTAGTTTTGTGATAGCACAAATTGATTTATAAAGCTGATCTTCTTCCCATCTGTGACGTTTCCTTTACGTCCACACACGTATGTCTAATAGCCACATAACAATTTGAACAGCAGGTAGATAGTTGTTTTATCTTGTTGCTGCTTTTAATATGATTCAATAAGTAGGCATAACGGGAGCAACTACGTCGGTGGTAGTCATTCCTTCAGAGTTTGCCATGTCTGACAAACAGCAGCCTGCATGCTGAGAAGACAGCCCTAGCAGGGCTGTTGTAGTAAAGTGAAATGCTGCCTCTGTCTCGATCTTCTTTTGCAAGTACTTCTATTTCCTGCCCTGGGTGAATTTCTTGAACTTCGCAGTTTACCTTACCAAATGAATTTCTGTTTCTCCTTAGCCACAAACAGCCACTTGTGAGTTTCTCAGCAATGCAGGAATGGCCAGACTTCAGGGCATTGGGCTTGTCTGTTGCCTCCAGACTTGCACCACAGATCTGTTTTGCTGCATGGCACCAGTGATTTAGCTGGCTGTGAAAAAACTGTGGGTCAGATGAAGATTCAGTCTACTTGCTGTTTGCTTCTGTTGATTTCCCTGGTTTGTCATATAGTCTTTTTCTTTCTCTCTTCCTGCTGTATCTTCTTTGTCCTAGAGGAACCTGTACTGCCAGGCAACTGCTTACACATTCTCCTTTTTTGCCCATCTGTGTGATAATACAACCGATATTGTCAGAGTCACATAAGCCTCTGTTTACAGGAAAATCTGTGTCAGAATATAGCAGAATTTCAAGAAACTATTTTGGATTTCTGCTAGAAAAATGCTAAGATCCTTTCAAAGATCAATGGCTATAGGAATTTCAATACTTATCAATGCCACCAACAGTCTACCAGACAAGACTGTTGAGAGGAAAGACCAGAAGTTATAAAGGTAAGCTTCATAAACATTGAGACACTGCTTCCCCTTTCTTCAGCAGCTTGAAACAATTGTGGTTATGCCAGTTATTGTCAAATGAATAGCATGACAAATGATTCCGGTATGGAAGGATAGCATGAAATCTCTTTATAACAGTCTTTTACCTGTAAGAATTTTTCATGTTTAGTGTAAGCTCTTGAAATCTTCCATTAGGTAAGACTGAAAGTAATTCTTGATATTATGTATTTATTTGTTAGAGGCCTGGGAAAAGGAAATAAAGCAAAATCTGAGAGCAGGGGTACTGTGAAATAGACAGACTAAAGGTGACTACATTGTCTGGCCAGATTTTTCAAAAGTGATTCACAACATTAAGCTTGAGTATTTTTGGATTCCAGGTTAACTCATCAGAATAAAATTTGGTATCTAGCAAGTTGTGGATGTCCACTGACCATCAAATGGAAATTACATCCATTCCATAAATCTAATATTTAATTGCCATTAAATTCAAAGGTAGACTCATAACATATTTTCAGCATTACTGCCATCCTTCTGATGTGCATACAGTTTAAGAACACTCACTTATTGAGTGTTGTTAAGGTCACCTATGGATTTGTGGTAAGGTTGTACCCTTGTGGTAGTTAAGCTGTCATCAAAGCACTTTAGATGGAGATGTGGTTATTGTCCCTTCAGAGATTAAAAAAGATAGGTCAAAATAGGGTGCTAAGTTGATTATCAGTCAGCATTGAGGAACAGATCCGCTCGTGGGGCTAAAAGGCTTATTCAAGTACAAAATGAGGGAAGAATCTGAGCACTTCTGCGTTTGAGCCTTTTAGCTGTAGTGATGTAGGAGGAATTAAATCCTCCTTGTATTTCTGTCTCTAAAAGGATGATCATATGGCATTTTAAGGACATAAAAACTGAGCAATGACTCTCTGAATATGGTTTGAAAACTTCACAGGAGTGAAGTGCAAATTGAAAGTCGTTTTTGCCAATTTGTTGACTCATGCAGCGTACTCCACACATTGCGTTATGCAATAGTGGCACCCAGTGGAGGCTGGAATTACAGCAAAGTTTCTGTTGCTGCTGGGTAAGGCTTGCCCAAATCTACCCCAAATTTAGGACTGCAGGCGCTGATTCAGGAAGATAGGTCTATGAGGACCAAAGCTATGCACAACATAAGAGTTCTTAATTTAGGAGAACATTTACCTGTCAACCGGGCTTTTAATTTGAAAAGTTTAGGCTATCTAAGTATTTATCTATCTATTCACAACAAACTCTGGATAGTATGAGGGCCTTTTCCCTACAGGATAGACCCTCTGCTTTAGCTGTGTTAGTTCAAAAACCCTAAGCAATGTCTAATGCAAGAGCATCCTGGGGAGTGGAGGAAAAATGCCCTCTACTCCTACTGCCGTATCGGCTTCAAAAGCTTGGAGAGAAAGTGAAGAGCAGCATGTGTACATGGGGACAAGGGGGAATGGAAGGAAAGTATGTCTTCTCATTCAGTCACAGTCTGGGTTTAGACGCTATAGTCTGAATAGGCTGTAAAGTGTGTGAGAAAGGAGCGAGAACAGGAGGAATGCTAGATGTGTGTCATGTAGATGGGAAGGAAGTCTCTAGGGAACATATTTTAATGTTTTAAGTTCAGGCAATGCTAACAGTAGCACTATCAAAAATAAATGGACATTAATAATAATCTGTAAGCAGATCAAACCCCCTGTAACGTGGAGTCCTTGATATGCTACAATGTGCGTGGAATATCATATTTCTCTAAAGAATATATTATTTACTATGAGGCTGGTCAACACGGTGCTCCATAGGGAATGAGGCTATATGTGTCATCTTCTGTATATTGTTTTCTCAGGAGTCATGTATTGTAAATAGTTGTGGTGAACAGGGATTTGGGAATAACTGACTTGTACTGCCAAAGAGGATTGAATAATTAGAATAATGTCCCTGTGTACCTAGTGCTATTGAGCTCGGATTTCAGTTCCAGGTTGCATGCCTTCTCAGCATCTGATATTATCAGAAAAATGTGATTAATGAGGATGATAATCTGAGTTCCTAGAAAATTTTCGTCTTTAAACTGGTTTAGCACCTTGTGCCCCTTTTTTTTTGCATTTATTTTAACATTTAATTGTAAGCGCTGAATGCTTTGGTATTTTGGCCATGCTGGAATTACTTTAGATCTACAAGGAAAGGCTGGATGCAAGAAAGCGTGTTCAAATAACTATTGTTTTGCAGTCAAGAAAGAGTTTAAGAATGGGAGAATGACAAGTTGGACCAGTTTATTTACACACTTTGGAATTGTTTCTGTAGGTGCAAAAGTCATTAGGCAGAAGAGGCTGCTTATTAAGTGCATGCTCTGTCACTGTTGCAGTACTATATTTTGCAAGTGATCCCATTAAGTCATCAGGACTTTCTGTTGATTAGGTTACTAATCAGTGTAAGATACACTCTCATAATTTCTGGAGAAATGACTGCTTATTTTAATGATAATAGGTAGCATCATTACAATGGCATTTATCCAAGCATTGTGTGGCGGTAGGTAAGTCGATTTTTATCTTCACTTTATGGCACAGGGTGTGGGACCAAAATTAAATCACTCAAGAGTAAGAAGCTGCCTCAAATGTGTGACGTGAACTTCATGGCTGATCCAAACATGATTTTGTACTACTGTCTTCGTTGAGGAAGGCATTATAATGAAAGGGAAGGCAAATCAGAGCTGTTAGAATAGGTTTGCAATTTATTTTTGAGCTAGATACTTGATTTGTTCTAAACAAAATTATTGAAAGCCATAAGACACCTTTTTGCTACTCACTAAAGATTGCTCTCATCTTATCCTGTATCCTGGAAGAAGAACTGGCTTACAAGTCATAGGATCTCACCTAGGAAATACTCATGGACGAAGCCATATGTCTCCTGACTTCCTGCTCCTGTTAGAGGAATTTAGTTGTGTGTGTTTAAAGGTTGTAACAAATTGCTTTTCCCTTTACTCAGAAAAGGATTTTTGAGCAATTGTACCCCAGGGAACTGGCAGTGTTTGAATTCCCCAGCCTATGGTCCTTCTGTGCTGCTGTGTCAGATTACACTGAGAAGCACACCCCACACCTTTACTGTACTGGCATTGCCAACTAAATTGTATTGCAAGCGATACTGATGTTACTCCCAGTAAAAATTGTGTGCTGTTCCCCGTCAGTTCATCTTCCATTCAAGCTACTTTAAACATGAAATAACACACTTGCATCTAATTTTTGGCACAGTTTTACGACTTGTCTGCTAGAAGGATTTCTGTCTTGTACAAACTAGTCAAAATGAAGGACTTGCCACAAAATGTATGTAGAAGGTAAGGCACCTACGGCCTAGGGCATTGGAGAAGGTGTTAGGACAGAGAAGTCCAATTAATCAGATGAAGACTTTAATCCCAAAAAAGGACAGGTAATTGAGACATACTCATGTAATTACAATTTATTTTTCTCACAGAAAAAAAAAAGACACAAATTATGGCAATTGCTGAAAGTGGTAATGGAAAAGGAAGTAATTTTAAGTAGAGATGGCACTGGCTTTTTTCTTTCCTTTTCCCTCTTAGTTTTTAAAGAAAGCTATGAGTGCTGACTTCTAATCCTAAAAAGAAGCCAGTAAGGGTAAGCCTATACCAATAAATGGTATTTCAGAGTTGCAAGAAAGAGAAAATAACATAGAGAGAGAGATAGGAAAGGATATAACAATCAAAGACCTTTTCAGTAACATGGATTAAGATTTACAACTGAATTAAGAGAGATCAGTTGTTCAAGCTCATTAAAAGATGACTGATTAGACTTTTTTCCTTTTTTTTTTTTTTTTTAAGCAGAATGTTTTGTGACCATCTGTTCTGAACAGAAGCATGATTGCACTTTCCCTTAAAACCCTTCAGGCTTTCGAGTAGGTACTGTCTTGCATTTACCTTGGCCATTCATCTTGGTTTGTGATGACTTCTGTATTTTACCTCTGGTTAATGGTGCTCTTCAGTAAGACAACCAAGAATCTAAGCCATAAGCATCAATAAAAGCCCAGCCAGTATCTCTGTTGCAGCTGGGTAGCTAGTCCATAATGGCTGGCAATGGAGATGACAAAAAGACACCGTGCAGGCTTTGTGCATAAGGAGTGGGAAGCCTTAGCTTTCTGCTGTGGCAAGGACCATCTAGAAGGTAGTTTGGATCTACTTAGCTATAAAGGTACCTTTGCTCAGTGATGCAGCTAATGAATCTCCAGAGTTCACGGTGGATGGATTTTTGGAGCTGAGACGATCTGAGTGGAAATCAATAGTTAATTAGAAGCAAATATATTGTGTCTAAATTCCCTGGATGCATGATAAAAGATGCTTCACCAGAGCAGTTTAAAAAGTGTTTTAGAAAAAGACTTAAGAAAACCCCTCTACATTGCTCTGCTGAAGTCTGAGTGCTGTTATAAACATACATGTTCTGTTTGGGGTCTGAATGTTAAATGTAAAAGTTGTACTCTCTAAAATTGTCAACCAGTCATTGTAACTTCCAAGAATAACATAACAGTGCCTGGAAAGAAAAGCAAGGTAGAAACTCATTTAAAATGTGTATATATTCAAGGGCAGTATTATGTACATATGAATGGTAACCTAGCTGTTTTGGGACTGTGAAGACACATCTAGTAAACATACTAATATTTAATAGATCTCACAGTTAACAAAATTTCACATTGTTGTGACAAACTTTTGTCCATAGCCTTTCAGGAAGAACCACTAGAAGTCATTGAGTGAAAGCATTTAATTAGAGTATTCCAACAGTGTTGCTGCTATCTTTGCTATTGGCAATATGGAAATTATTTTTATGTGGAACAATATGGAAATAAATGCTATCGGTATTTAATCTGGGTATTAGGAAAAATCATAGTCACAGACCAAAACCCTAGGATTCTAACTATTGTATGTACACACACACACACACAAAGTCTCTTAAAGAACTGACAATTCTATAAATATTTTGAAAACAAAAGCCACTTGTTCAATGTAACAACTGTTGTTTAGGTTATTAAACAGAACTTTAGAGCAGACACTGTGAACAGAACATGTAGGTGTCTAGGAAGCCTGGGAGTATTCATAACTGTAAAGACCTATAGTGAAATTTGGGACAATATGGGATGTGGAACTGTTCTTAGCTCAACTAGGTCTTGATCCTGTGGAAAGACTTTTATTGATGGCTCCTAACTTCACTGGGGAACAGTAAGACTTCTGTTTGTCGTATGATTAATGTGCCTGAATTGCAAGGCACATTTCACACATTTCATGTGAAACTAAGCCTGTACCATGCTCTTTGTTCATGGAAAGTGAGAGAGACAGTGGTTCTTAGCACACCAGAGACTCAGTCCAAGACAAAGTTTTGAATGATCTTTACTAGAACATCTCTTCTACTAAGTTATACGTAGAGAGCAAAAGAAAATGTGTAAGAGAGATTGCCTGAACTTTTTGTTTGGAGGCTACTAATCTAGTGATAAGCAAGAATAAAATGTGTGGATTATTTTTAAAAATTATTTGCATTGATTATTCTTTTTCCCCCCAGGATACTTGTTGGCTTTGAATTTGGCATAATTCATTTACATTGAGTCTTGTTTTGTATAGCTTACCTTCTTCATCAGACATCAGTCAAAGTAAATTTCAAAAATACACTGAATTCATCTCTGGTAAAAAATAGTGGGAGTGATATAACACAGACTTTGAGCTGGCTTTTCCCTAGAAGTTGCTATTATTGCTTACAGCGCCAGCTCAGTCTTGTTGCAACACTTCCCCAAGGGTGAGAAAAACATGACCAGGGCTCTACCTGCAGTCCAGTGAAGGTGGACACAGCTGTACTGTGAGAGGTGACTGAATCTAAAACAGATTTCCAAGCAAATGACATTTATTCTCTTTGTTAGTGCTGTTGGAAAGGGAGAGTGCACTGCAAGCAAGTCTCAGGAGAGAATCCAGTAAGCCACTATTTCATTCCAGTGTCTAGCAAGGCACTGTCCTTCAAAACAGCATTTTCTTTCTCCCAGACTCTTTGATCTTTAACAGAATTTGAACTCTTTCTAGAAGTTTGGTATACTTTGATCTAAAGTTACGATCTCTGGCCACAAGGGTTTGGTAGTTCTGATTTCAGAGTGACATGTTTATACCCCTGTTTTCTAGTTGTCACACTTTTCTATTATCACTTCTAGATGTCTCATGACATTATCTGTGCTTCCCTCTGAAACTGAAGAGAATAGGTCCTAAGCCTGGAAAGCTCTCCTGGAGCCGGGGGAAGCCCTGTGCTGTTTTGTGGAGAGCTGCAGGGGCTCTTGTGTTATTTACGGACTGGCAGGTGGCAGAATGAAGCCTGATCATGTGAAATCTCTAGCCCAGACTTGGACTTTACAGATCTGGAGGATTAGGTTGGTTTGGAATATGGAATGAGAGTTTTTACTCCTTATGTGAAGTGAACCTTGAGTGATATTGGGGAATTCTAATATTTAGTACTTGCTAGTTGTTAGGTTCCTTCTGTCATTACATCTCTTGTGAGTATTATTCTAAGAGTGAACAAACTGGGTCATGGATTAGGGACAGTATTAGAAAAACAGGCAGTGGCGGGATGACAGAATCAGAACAGTATTTGGGACTTTCCTCAACAACGTGCTTATTTTCCCAGACCTATGCAGCTACTTAGCTAAAATATGGCAAGTTGAGGTTTTATCTTTGCCATAACATAATGCTTACACATTTTTCCATCTAAAATAACCAGAGAAGATGCTGGGCTATTGAAGCTGGAATCTGCTCACTTGGTAAATGCAATTTCAGTGAGTTCTGACATGGTTTTCTGATGTGAGATCAGTTTATGAAAATAAGCCTGACTTGCAAATATGATATTTGAATGCAGATTGGAACTGTCCCTGTATCAAAATGCTATGTTGTAGTTATCTTTGCTTGTTGAAAAAATGATCTCTATTGAAAGTGTAACCAAATCTGTGGTTTTGTTCCTCCTTCAATGCAGCGTTCAAACGCTAGCTTAACTTTAAATATATATGTTTGTCATCCTCGATAAGGATGCTTATTTATGTTGAGACCTGGTAAGGCAGCAAACAATATTGAGTAGAATAAAAATCAAAATTCAGCTTGTAAAAATATTCCATTTTGTCAGCCTCTTAGCATTGTCCTTATTTCTTCTCATATAGAATGAATATAGCAACTATATTTGACCAAAGAGCAATACTGGGACGTGTTAATGGAGAGAAAAACCTCTGAGATCATTTTACCTGATAGCTCATACTAGACCTCTGACTGCTCATAAAGATTCCATGCAAACAGTTGATCTTAAACTTGTATTTCTGATGCTTAAAGCAATTCTGAAATTATTTTATTGCCACTGCAGTCATAGAAATAAATCAGTTTGTAGGAGACCCAAGGAGATTTTCCTAACTGTCAGGAGAGGAATCTTAGGACCAAATAACGTGAATCTGCTCCAGCCAATAAAGTTCCATCAGTTTTCACCAGATGAAAACTGCTACTTTTTTACTTTTTTGAAATTCTTGTTTGAATAAGGGTAGCAATTTCCTCTGTTGTTATTACAACACAAATGGACTCTTATTGAGTTGCTCACTAAAAGTTTTATAGCTAAAGTGCTGTGAGTGTTTTCATTATAAATGGCTATCATAAAGCTCTATAACTTGCTTGTAAAAATTCTCTGCCAATAAAAATCTGGCATATACAAGGTTGGTTTTGGAGCTAATTTATTAGTATTATATTGCATATATTATGTTATATATTAATTATTATAAATATTTATTAATTTATTTATTAAAATAATTGAACAGCCATTGTGCAGTAATGAATGTAGCAAAAAATTACATTAACGCTTGGTGCCTCATAGTGCTTTTCTTAAAAGCAACAAAAAGTTTTAGAAAGAACGACATGGGTGAAGCACTGAGTCAGTTTTGGCAATTACTTGAATTTAGACATAAAAACATTTTTCTGAACAAGTTGCTGTATATATTTAATACATTCTACTAGATAAATGTGTTACTGTTATGGTGTGTTTAATTAGTGTACATGTGATTCATACTGTAGAGGCCTTGCATTCCAGAGACTCTGGATATTTTTTAGGCTAAACCACTGACAGCGTTGAAATGAGAAATATTTGCAGGAAAATTGTTTGCATAAGGATCTGTTTCTGAATGCATTCGCAGAATCTCATATTTAAAGTAACAGTAAAAAAAGCAACATCCTGTGCTATCTCTGTTGCTCATTCACTCTCTCTACCTTTCTAATGTAACTCTCTGCTTTCTGCTGTGGCGTTTCATGGTCATACTTTGAACATAGGGTAGGATTATGTTTATTTCTAACTTCATGGTGTGATGACCTGTTCAAGAATTTTAATCTGATGAGAGGAGAAGTTGTATGTGAAATTACAGTAATAATAATAATAAGCCCTTTTATTAACTCGTTAGCATAATCATGTTAAGGTTTGAAAGTATTGACTTAAACACATTCAGAATTCTAGCAGGAGGATTATCTGATACTTTTCCTGAGAAAAGAAAGACCCTATGAAGAGTTAGATTAGCTGATAATGACTGATTCTCTGGCTGTGACCTGCATGCTGCTCTTTTTGGATAGAGGCACTTTCTCATTATTGTAATAGATGAAGAGAGTCCTCTAAAAATGTGGCGTGCATGGGATATTTTTTTTTTTGTGTGAAGAGGTACACTAACAGATGC
Source organism: Gavia stellata (assembly GCF_030936135.1). Lineage (NCBI taxonomy): Eukaryota > Metazoa > Chordata > Aves > Gaviiformes > Gaviidae > Gavia > Gavia stellata. Next base: position 14,653,221 of record NC_082610.1, read on the forward strand.
TTCTTGAAAATAAAACCCATGGTGTCACACCAAAAACTAAATGATACAAAGTAATCAAACACATTGAAAGAGTGTTCTTGTTTTTAAATGCCAGACACCAGGTGTTTGAGAATTTGCCCTCATGCAATGAAGTGTCTGTGACATTATTTATTTAAAAGTAGATGATTGGAGCATGTTTTTTTCAGTGAGCACATCTCATTTTCTGGAGTGCCCTGCTATGCATAACCCTGGAGCCCCAGTTTGTTTATAGGAATAGTTGAGGTAGTTTTTTTTTTTTCCTTAGACTATGATCCCCCAGGGTAAATAAAAATGAGGGCCATGAGAAAACTACTAATGTATGGTCTTTTCCTAATTCAGACTTCAGGTCCCAGTATCTTGTTCAGCATTCTTATGTAACACATGACAGTTCCTCTCATCTTGTTGCCGAGTCCTTTCTGTGTCTGTGTGGCTTCATTTTAATGAAATTCAGACCCCAAAGTATAGTATATAAAGCCTTATCTATTATTTAAAAGAAACAAGCATATACTTTCTGGAATTTTAAATGCAGATATCAAGAAAATCCTACAAATAGGAACAGATTCCTGCAACATAAAAACAAGCCAGTATATTCAGCCCTCCAAAATGTAGGGCAAAAGAATATGAGAAACCTTTGGCTTCTGTCATGCGTCACATAGCTTAAAGAATTTAATCTCTAACTTTAACACAAATAGTCCTCCCCTATTCTTATATGCTTGAGATATTAGAGATAACACAGTCATGATTGTGATTGTCTTTTAGCTGTGACGGAATAGGAGAAAGAGAATGTAATAAATGCTGAGTAGAAAGGCCATTGCAAATGTCTTTTTATTTCCAAGCCACCGTACTCATTTGTGCTCAGTAGTTTTCCTTCTGTTTTATCAATGCATCCCAATTCTATAAACACCAACAGTGGTTGACCAGAAGGATCTGTACTGCAGATGACTTCCACATAACTGCAAGTTAATTCCTTTGCAGCCTTTTCTCCTTCTGCCCTTTGTAGCCATTCAGCAGGTATCCTGTACAATTGGAGGCGTGCGAGGAGTAGATCAGGAAAGTTGAATGTATCCTTGGGTGGTTCATCTATGTTGGTAGAGGGTAGTTTGAAGCAATGTAAGCTGTGATTTATGAGAGTGTGAATCTGTAAGCTGCTAGGCTAACAGCAGTGCAGTTCCTGGTTTCTTTTATCAACAACAGAAATAATACTTTAAAAGACTGTCTTACCCTTCATATCAGTCCTCGAAATCGAGGGAGTTCAAAGCCAGTTATTCCCTTATCCTTGAAGCAAAGACAAGAAAGAAGTCTGGATGTCGATCTTACCGATTTTGTCCATCCTTTCTGTAAAATCACTTATTCTCTATTACCTCTTTGTCAAACAGTTGTACTTTTTATCTGCAACAAGCTTAGAGCATCTCTGAGTGCCAAAGAACATGCACTGTGAGGTGACTGCTTGACTGCTTTCCCTAGATTTTGTAAGGAGAAACGGTTTACATGCTATTTATCCTTTCACTCCTAGTCAGCCCAGAATAAGGAACTTGTTATTGGGTCTTGCTCTGCAGTTTGTTTCTTCCTGAAGCATGGCTGCAAGGTTGCTACTTAGGCATTGTCACGTTTAATGCATCCTTCAAGCTGATACAGCCAACTGCCTTCTTTTTTTTTTTTTTAAGAGAAGTTTGATTTTTTTTTTTCACACCATATAACAATATTCCTCATATAGATCAGATCATCTTCACATGGTTCCTTGATGGCTAAACACAAGGAAGAAAAAATACCTCTTCATTAGCTTGACGACATTCTGAAGGAGGGAAGTTTAAAAGGAAAGCTTTAGTTGAAGTTGCCATGAACCAAAGCATCCACTCACAGTTAATTTAGATACAAAGCTAAGGTTATTGCCAGCAGTTTTAAAGGTACTGAGGTGGGAACCATTCAACCTTTATTCAGCCCCACACTATTCTGTAAAGTATACAATATGGCTTATAAATTAGGTCCCATAGCCACTGTTGTACAGCAGTAGTTATAAAAATCATCACAGTTTTGTTCACTGGTCATTGCTGCTGCCATGGAATTGCTGCAGTAGCTTTGATTACTTGGAATAGTATTTGTGGACATTTTAATGGCATCACTCTATTAATATATCATCTCACTTTAAAAATAGCTGACCAATTCTTAATCTGGTATAAATCAGCACAGTTCTCAGTTAGTGGAGCTAAGGCAGCTTTTATCTGCAGAGCATTTGGCAGGTCAACTGTTCAAGTATGAAAGATCATTGTGTGCAAGGTAGAATACTTTTGTCCTTTTCCCTTCCATTCTTTCAATGTAGAAATTAAGCAAGAATTGTAGGCCTTCTACAGGTGCAGAATAAGTTACAGAAGTTGACATAGGATATACCTCACCCTTGATGATCAGGAATTCATTTAATGAGTAACAAGCCATCAAAATAACACTGTATGGATTCTGCTAGATGACATTTTCAATGGAGTTGCAGAATAGAGAATTCACTTTGTGGTTCATGCGATGGTCTGGGGAGTGAAGTAGATTGTATTCAAAGAATGCTGAGCAGGGCTTTCAAACATTTTCTGAATATGATAATTTTTCCTTCCTTCCTTTCTGTCTCCCTCTTCCTCATCCCATAAATTTTAATGTGTTTGGGTTTTTATCCAGCTATGCAGTTTCTATTTAGTCTGCTAATGTTCATGTCTTCACCTATATAGTTAACCTGTCCTAGCTTCAGTTTGGAGGTGCTAATACACAGCATGTGTGAAAGGATAAAACAAACACAACTCTGATCTGTCAGTTCTTGACTGTTTGATGCAGCCTCTGCTTTTGAAATTCTTCTCCACCCTCCTGGGAAGGTTGAGACAACATTTAAGAGGCAATCCCCTTTGTGATTTTGTTTCCACACTTGCTATCTTATATCTGGATCTCAACATCTCCCTTCCATTCTTCCTTTAAAACTGCTTTGGAACCTGCTGGCGCTGCTTACCAGAAGTATCCAATTGTAGGCTGATAGTGTTATCCATGGATTTGACAGTGGGAAATCAGCCCATAGCCTGTAAGGCTTTCCAATCTCAGTAAGATGGCTTGTGAGATCAATTTAGAGGATGCAAAAAAAAAAACTTCTAGAAAGTTTACCAATGCATAAGAGATCATCTGAGTGTTAAGAGTGGGCAAACAGGAATGTTAGAGAAAGTCACAGTATGAGAAAAGTCTTTCAGCAGCATTTTATACAAATGAAGACAGACATTATTAGAAAGAAGGCAATGGGTCTTGGTTCCCGGAGTGACATGGAAAGCCTGCCCTGAACCTCCTTGTGGAAAGCAGAGAGTTAAGACTGTTGTTGTGCATAATATTTCAAATCATGAAGTTATTAATGCAATTCATCCCAAGTTCTGTATTGGTATCTTTAACAGATGCCTAGTTTCATTTAATATTTTTAGGAGGAACAGGTATACTGAAGAAAGAAGAGGGCTACCCCAGAACTCATTCGTTCCTGTTGCAGAGAAAAGAAATTATTTCCTTTTAGAAGACTTGATCTATGCAGTAAAGTGGTCACGTATTTATTTTGTCACTTGGATTAAGTTTCTATAACAGGGCTATGCTCATAAGGATGTAAGTTCCTGGCATTTTTCCAGTTATCAATATTGAAGTATTAGTGATCAAGCATTTACTGAATGCCATTCCTCAAATGCAGGGTCTACACAGCATCTTGTTGCATTCATGGAATTCATTTGTTTGCATTATCTGGCTAACTGGTTCTTTTGTATTGCCAAGGTGATGAACAGATTTGACATTTAGCTGATTACTTCACCAAAATTAAACAGAAAACAGGGCAGCCATCCAAAGTTCCTTTCAGTGTGAAAGCTAATTATAAAAATGCTTTGAGCAGCAATTTCTTTTTGGACGTTAAAGTGCTTTTATTAGATTGTTCCCCTGTCATTTTAAAATTTATTGCTAGACACTTATAAATGGGGTTGCCTGCTGGAGTAGAATTATTTTATTTTATTTTCTATATTTAAGATGGGAGACAAAAGTGTATAGAGCAAATTTTAGGCTGAATTTGTTAGCATTTTACACGATTCTGAATAGAAAGGAGAAAAACTAACTAGTGCTGGCTTTCATGGATCCAAAATATGTATTTTATCTTAATCCTGAATAAAAACATATATTCACTTCTATTTACGATTCAGCAACTCTGAATTTCCAAACGCAATTACTTAGCAAATAAAAAAATCAAATATGTAATTTAAAAGTTGAGTACAGCCCTTGTATTGTTAGAAGCTTGTATTTTATAGTGTAGATATAAACAATCAGTGGTGATGGAAAAATCTAACCATGTGCTTGTACCTGTCTTTCATAAGCCATTACTTGTTCCAAAATAGCATAAAACTACTCTAAATTCATTTTGTCGAGGTCGTTGAATAAGAGTTGGCCAAGTGAATTCTAACCAGTAAATTTAGAGCTGAATAGTGCTGTATCCTGTTACCAGATCTTAGAAGAAGTTTCTCATTACGTATTTTTTGAATGCCTTGGAATATATTAAACTTTTTATACTGACTGTTGTTATTAGCATCCTTCGGACCCCAGACAAGGTGTGATCTGGGGAGGTTTCAAGGTGACAAAGTTGGGGGTTTTTACATATGATACCGTCTAGCACACTTTGGCTACTAAATCATCTTGTGAGGACATATATTAATTTTTGACACTGAGATCTATTAATATACCTTGAAGGCAAGTGAATTATGTGAATCTGCTGTTTCAAGCTGTAGAATTCTGCCATAACTAGGAGGAAATATTTTGCTATAGGTAGATTAATGTTGAAAGCTTGTCAAGAAAAAGTTTAATGTTGAAAATTTATTCTTCCTCTTCTTGCCAGTACTTGAGCTTCTATACTAAATCCCATCTGTAATCTGAGGAAAAATAGAGATATAATTTCTTTTGTATTTATCTATGATATTAGAGTTCCAATGATATAGTCTATTGCCTATTAAAAAGCGCATCCTAATGAATGATCTTCCAGAGGGTAATTTTTGTTGCCATCAGTCTGAGAGTTTTTCTTCTAAAATACAGTAACTGTCAGTGCTTATCAAATAATTTAATTCATGCCCATTACAGGATAAGTAATTAAGATAACTCAACATTCTGTATTAATAAATAACAAAAATGTGAATAAGAGATTTGCTAAATACCCTTTGTGGAGATAATGGATAGGACTTAACGTGCATGTTCTGAGGAAGCTTTGAATAGACAGAGAATGCAATCTGAACAACAGACCTAAGAAGGACTTGGTGAGTATACCACACAAATGTGGGTTTGTTTTTGTTTGACTGTTAAAGTATATTTCAATGCTAAGCCTTCATAACTCCTCTTTGTGTCTAAAGTGTCCAAGCAACATACAAGGCAATTGACCCCACATTCTTCAGAACTTCAAATAAATAAATAAATAAAAACCCTCTTTAAAACAGTTGCTCAGTGAAATTTCTAAAAGCTCTGTTAATTTGTAAACTGTCCCTATAGTTACATTAGTTTCATTTATATAAAGATTTTAATTAGTGAATGTATGTGAATTTGACATAAAGATGTCCATAATTAATTACATAAGCCTTCATGCTCTGTCCCCTCTAAGCACATCTACCTACCTGCTTGATAATGTGATGCATTATTCAGGGGTATGTTAAACAGGGGGAGAAACATATTCCTGTTAATTTGAAAGTTCACAGATTATGTCCTTGTCTACAGAGAACCTTCCTTTGCTGGGTTTGGTTGTTACCAGATTATACCTTTCTGCAGTTTAAGATACCCCATTGGCTATGTTTTGTTGCAGTCTTTCATTGTGTCAATGGGTCTCCTGCAATCCAGAGCAAGGTGTGCGTATATGACGTATCTGCCTAAACTATGTAAGGAATTAGCTTAGAACACTTCAGACGCTCTAAAAGCATAAACCTATGTACATTTTACTCATTTTTATGTTTCTCTTCCAAGTAAGCAAGGGATATATGGACCTAGCTTTAATGTGAGAGTTGTGCCAGGTCATCAGGTGCAGTTTGGCCAGGGTCTCTCCTTAATAGTAATTTTTGATCGTGCATTAACTTTATGACAAATTCAGAAAAAGGTGGCAAAAAAATATGTCTGTGAAGAATTTAGTGCACACTCAGGCTCGAGTCTTGCAATGGGACACACTCAAGATAAGAGCTTAAATGAGGTTGTGGAATAGTAGCAGTTAGCATTTGCTTATCAGAGCTTATTTTTGGATTAATGTTTAACTTGAGACATCTGTCAGAAAAAACTTGTTTGTTTGACCAAAATCAATTCAGCAGAAACCTTAAGGGAGAAGGAAATGCAAGACTTTTCATTGGTCAACCAACTTTTATGCTGAACTAATTTGTATTTGCTAAATAGAAACTTCTTATGTCACAAATGCCACCAAGTTTTAAGTAATTTTTGAAAATAAACAGAGTAATTTAGCCACAGCCAGGAAAAGAGAACTGTAAACCCATCTTTGGTTGAAAAAGTATTTCCTGGAGTATTTCCACCCTATATCTCTTGTTTTTCCATAGGTTGATGGGATACTGTGCCTGGCTGACATTCTTACTGATAACACCCATTCTGAAGCTACTCATGCAGAAGCAGCAGCAGTAATTGCACAGATTACATCTCCACATCTCACGTTCACTCAGCATCTCAGCAGCTTTCTGGAAAATATGGAAGAAATTGTAACAGCACTTGTCAGTAAGTTCTTTATGGGACTTCTGAGCCTTTCCAGTTAAAATGACAGGTTGGGGTAGGACTCTCATTAGAAATATTCCCTAAATAATTTTTGCCATTCTTTCCTTAACAGATAAAAAAACTCAGTCATTTTTAATTCTGAATCAGGTCATTCTGCAGTTACATAATATTTTTTACTCCAGTCCATATTTGAATAGAATTTATGCATATTTGTCAAAATAATATCTGTGTGAAATTCTACCATCAGAGCCACAGAAGAGACTCAGCGAAGTATCCTCTTGTCCCATGTTTTTCTGTAAAAAGCAGTTTCTGATATTTGCTAACCTTTATACCTGTTGTATTTTGTAAACTTGCTAGAACTCAAGCTCACCACTGCATCTACATTTGTATGAGTTCAGAGGAAAAGTACAGTATAGTATAATCTATGGGCATTGTTACAAGAAAATAAAAGATCTGTCTGTCTTGTCTAGACCTCTGATCCATGGTAAAATGAGGCAAAGGTAACAGCCAGCTTTTCCTTGACCTGGGTCAGTGAGGACACTTCAGAAAAATAAGATGATATTTCTCATGACTTTTTAAAGAGAGGAATCTCATTTCTGGCACTCCATCCCTCTCAAATACCAGAAGCTTTCAGTCAAGCATTCTCTTCCTCTCTCTGATGAGGAAATTCAGAGTTTCCCAGAGCTTCATGTCAGAAAGTACAGTTTGGGTCATCTAGTTTGATATTTCATGTATAATATATCAATACATCTGGATACTTCTCTACTGAGCCCAATGGTTACAGTTAAACTGCAGAACTTCAATATTCATGCGTGTTTTTGGTTTGGGTTTTTTGTTTGGTTTTTTTTTTTTTTAAATAGAACAAGAAAAGAGCATAGTAGTGCCAGTGTTTGAGGATCCTGCAGTGGCTGGGAATTATCTGAGATGTATTTAGGCAGTCTTCAATATGTCTAAACAGAACTAGTGCTGCAGGAATCAAGGAAACAATTTATTCCTGATGACCAGGCTGTCCAGCAACAAATATTGAAGGTTCTGCCCTGAACCTGCCCTGAATCCAGTGGGTGGAATTAACCTGTGATGAGCTGGTTCTGCTGTAGATAGACTGCTAGAGGCATCTGACCTGACTTATATAAGATGATTTTCCAGGTTATTACAGTGTATCACAGTCAAGGGAAAATCTGAACAGCCTATCCAGAAGATACTAGCAGGTGGAGCAATTCCCCAATTGTCACTGTTTAAGTTCCACAGGAATTTTAGTAGTATATACTTCGTCCAAGAAATGTGAGCATTAAAAATAGAACATGTATAACTTTGGAAGAGCCCTTTCAGTAATCACACACCAGTTTCCTTGTAATATTTATAACTCAGAAATTGAATTACTGTAATATGTTTAATTTTTAAACCATGCTGAAATCCAACTGCCAGGTGATTCAGATTTAGTTAAAATACACGTGTGCAAGCAATTAAAAGGTAACTGTGTCTTCAGCACTTCTTATCGAAGCTGGAAAATATGCAGGATGATCTTTGACTATAGAGAAATAGGTTTAGAGATAGGCAACTTTTATACATATCTTGTTCTGAAGAATAGGATATATAGCAGGATTATTCTCTTATGGATCAGCTACTGTTAGCCTTCTGCCTTCTGTATTTCATTTTATTTAGTTATATCAAGCTTTATGTTGAACAATATGCAGTGGAATATTTCCTGTAGAATGGTATACTAGGTAGACCATCTCATTAATTAGATACTTTGTGTCTAGGTTCATGTTTAGCATCTTCCCCTGCTTTTGTGGTTCAAATGAAGGTGCCAAATGTTAATATCACTTATAAAGCACCCTAACAATGTGACATATTATATAATTGACAAAATTAAGATGATTTTCTTTGTTTTGTTTTGTTTTTTATCTTGATGATTATGAACTTGGTCTTAGATACTACGATTACTAATGCAAGTTGCATATGCTTAAATATTGCTTTGAAACACCTAACCATGTTTTTTGCAATGAAGGAATGACTTTTATTCAACTTATTTTCTGCATTCCTAGAACTGTGCCAAGAAGCCTCGTCTGGTGAAGTTTTTCTGCTGGCTTCAGCAGCTCTTGCCAATATTACCTTCTTTGATACCATGGCTTGTGAAATACTGCTCCAGTTAAATGCAATGAGGATTCTTCTAGCAGCGTGTTCAGACAAACACATAGTGGATACTCCATATTCCCGAGATCAGGTGAGTGGTTTCTCAGCAAGATGCTGTCTGAGCACATCTGTGTAAAAGTCAGGAGGTTTCAGCTCTATGTCTGCTTTGACATAGTCAAATCTAAGTTGCTTTTATGTCTTCCGTTCTTGGTTCTTTTCAATATATGGCTCTTTCTTTATTTGCTTCTGTTCCTTTTTATTATGAGCATTATGAAATATGACAGCTTTTAATGTGATATTGAAAAAAAAAAAAAACAACCCACGATGTTCCATATTTCTAAGATACTAGAATTCTCTTTTGTCATGAATATGGCCAAACAGTGACATAGAGGCCCAGAGAGGCTGTGGAACCTCCATCTTTGGAGGTATTCAATACTTGACTGGACAGAGCTTTGAGGCAAATAAGATATATATGGAGACTGCAGCCTAAATATACAATTGTCAGTTCAAATATGAATTAGTCCAAAAGCTGAATAAGGATCTGATCCTCAGCCCATTGACGTCGCTGGGCTTTGGATCAAGTCCCAACTGCGTGGTAGGTGGTTTGCAAGTTTTATTGGCAAATACTGCTGATGTACTTTTGCATTTCCCTTTCTTTTTCACCAGTGTTTTTAGTAAAGCAGCACAGAAAATTAAAGGTTTGTGCTAATGCATAGATGAAGTCAGAGGGAATTCTTTTGTTCCTCTCAGGTACTGCCATGCAATGGGGTGCTGCAGAGGCACTGCTTATTTGGCATCTCAGTGATGAATTTCACCTCAGCAGAGTAACAAGTATGAGGCTTGAGGGTTTCAGTAGTTATTACTGAGGGATGGAGGTTGTTAGTCAGCTCTGTTAACCTACTTCTGTTTATGAGACACTATGAATATAACTAAAAGTCTGTAATTCAGGCCACACAAGCCTATCCCCTTCCCAACTCTTAAGTAGCCAAAAGATGATTTATGGTAGACTTGGGAGCTGCACTGCCACAGAAAACTGTCTACCCTTCAACAGGAGCCAGGCCATGGAAATCAAGGCACAAGGTACTGATCATTGGTGTTCTAGAGGGGTTACTAGGGCTGCTTATCTTATATTAAGAGCACTCAGTAGTTTTGCAGCTCAAGAGTGTTTATGAAAAGATGGAGTTAAGCCATAATTATAATATTGCTTTATGGGCAAAGTCAAGGACATCAGCTGTGGTGTTTGACATGGCTATATACTATTATTCCATATGTACAATTCTTCATGTTCTTTTTTTATTCTTCCTGGATGCTCTTATAGTTTTCATTTCCTTATTTATTTATGCCCTCATCTTAATTCTGCTGTGAGCTGTGAGTTTGCAGTTTGCTCTGTGGGTAGCATAGCAAGCCCCTTCTTTGTATGAGGAATGCAGACATTTAAAGAAATATGTATGAGTTTATTAGGTAACAGACTAGTTCCAGGCCTTTTGCAGCTTGCAGGACATCTCATTAGCTAGAGGAACAGAGAACTGAATGGCTTCCTTCTAAGAATGGAAGAGGTTTTGTCCCCGATAACCCCTTACATTCCTTCTTGGAATGAAAAACTAAATCAGAAAGGTGTGAGGTTTTCTGTGGTGTGCTGCAGTAAGTTTCTGAGCTAATTCCTTGTTATTTCAGCAGCAATGGGGATGATGAAATCCTGCCTTGTGTTGTTCTGTTACTGAGCACCTGATGCTCAGGTGGAATCTGAGTGCTGCTCATCTTGTCTTTAAGACCTGTCAGTGTTGCTAGTCAAGCAGTTTTGATAATGCAACAGCATTAAGAGAAGTCTTCCTTTGAATTCCTGAACAAGCGTGTGTGTTTGAGTAGATTTCTCACCTTTCAAAAGGGTACTTGTTATATTTGGGGGGTGGGAGGATGTCTGACTATTATGAGAGTTTTATGGAATATTTTGCTTTTTAAGTTGCTCTGTGCCTAGTTGTTGCAATGAGGAAAACACACTCAGCTAGAGAGAAAACCAATACTACAATACTATATTTTATAAGGATATTCTAAATTGCCATTTTGGCTTTTGATATATATACTTTAATTCCTTTTAGGTACATAATATAGTTACTAACTTTTCTGATTATATATATTATTATGTCCCAGCCAGTAGACATTTGCTTAAGGACACACAGATTAAAGTTGGGTAGGTTTGGAAATTTTTTGATTCAAGGTTTATTTTGGAATATGCAACCACTGTGGAATACATTTTTATGGACTTATGTCCATTCTGAATGATCAAGTCATCCTGGCCAGGAAAATAGATGAATTAGAATTAAGCTATACTAAATGTTAGAACAACTAAACAAAATTAAGAATAAGATTCATAGCAAATACAACAAAGTATGGTCTAATTATCACAAAATGTTATAAAAGGGCCCCTCAAACTTAAATGCCCTGTTTTTCATACAGAGCTTAAATTTAAGTAACAGTTATTCTATAGAAAACTTCTCAGTATTTCCAAATACATTACTACTTTAGCATTACTGCTGATTTCAGAAAATAGTAATTTGCTAAAATAGACTGAAACATGCTTACTGTAAGGCAAAGATGGGAGAAAGATGGCTGAAATGCAAGAAAGGAACAGTGAGTTTTGTTTTCATTTGTGCCATTTTACCTCATCTTAGTCATAGTATGACCTTCTATACAACCTTTCTAAGGACAGCTAGCACTGATTAGTTATCACCCTCCATGATGATATAAATAAATAACACTCTGCCCAGGAGCTGGATGTTAGATACATTATGTGTTGCCTGCAGAAAGTATTTTTCTGTTCACACACCTCTAAAAGTGTTCTGTCTTTTGACTTCTGAAAAGCTTTTGTGTGCAAATGACAACAAACTTTTCCTGCCTTCCCTACCTGAAAACCAACCTGCTTCCTCTTTCATTTCCCAGGCAGTGTTAGATTAGGTCAGGTAAGAAATCTAGAACTGAGTGCTGGACTTAATAATGAACAAGATAATCATCGTCCATTTTATAGAAGCACGTATTGCTTCTGTAACCAGCACTATTACATTGAGATTGCTTAGTTTTATAACAAAATACTTTGTGTAAGTGTCATCAGATAAAGTGATAATTTCTAGATGTCTTAGCCTCTAATTTTGGGTCAAAATGGATATGCATGTGCCATGTTCTTTTTCTTGCTGCAGATGCTTATTTTCTGGATAGCAGGTTTTTTACTTCAAAGGAGCATCAAAATATCCTTTCAGAAGGGTTCATGCCTAAATTCAGCAGTGTAATGTATACAGTCAGACGTCTTAATGGAGTTTAAGCACTGTCAAAGGAAGGGTTTAGCCAAAACCCTTATCATTCAGAGCCGCCTTTACTTTAACCATCATCGTAGACTTTACATCAAAAAATATTAAATATGTATGTTTGTGCACAGTATGTTTATGTATAATAAAATTTTTCTCTCTACATTCCCACTTGTCTCTTCAGTGTTGCTCGTATTCTCACCTTACCTGTGAAGTTGTGGAGGTACAGTCTAACAGCTTCTGATCTTCTGTTATTCAGGCAGACAAAGAATTAATATGCAGTGAACCCATCAATTTTAAAGTGGTTATTTCTAGGTCTAAAATCAGTGAATTATGTTTCAAAAAAGTTTGAGGTGGAGAAAGGCTTTTAAGTTGGAAGGAGAAAATAGAATTTTGCTAGAAAATAGAAAATTGCTGCTTTTTTTCTGCTAAATTCTTTCATGTTTTCTTGGTGCCTGGGAGATGCTGCAGGCTCTGAAGCTAAGACCTTCTGTCTCATTTAAGGTTTGAAATCCTTAATACTATTCTTCGTCTGGGTTCCAGATCCTTTTCTCTGCTCTCCCATTTTTTTCAGGGCATTTGCCTTTTCCTTTTGTTGCCTTTTTTGCCCTTTTTTCACTTGCATGGGAGATTTTAGGGCCAAAAGGGGAGCAGAGACAGATGTTACTTTAACATAAAGAAGTTTTGATTTTTAAATGTTGCCCAACACCCAGTGAAAGACTTTGAGAGCAGTGTTTTTAACGAGAAGAATATTAACAGTCTTTTAGACTTCTTTTGAAAATCCCTGCCTGGATGAAAGGAACTTGCAGTACTACTTCTCAGTCCAAGTTTCCTGAATACTGGGGGATTTATTACTCCTTGCTGATTGCTTTTTGTTTCTGCTTGTTGTCATGAAGACTGTGGGATTCCTGACTCCATTTTTTTAAATTGCTGTCCAAATTTTCCCACATGTATGGAAGCTAGTATGGGCTAATAAGAACAGGGAGCTTGAAGTAGAGTTTGAGCAGTGCAGCCTATGTTAGGTGCCTGTCTTCCTTACATCTGACAAGAAGACAAAATCATTCCCGGTCAGGGGGAAGGCAGTTGATGAAGAGTCCTCATTTATGCTTTTTAAAGCTCTCTTCTTGGAGCAAAATAAGTATGGAAGGGGGAGCTCCCTCTCCCGGTTGGATCAGAAGAGGAATACCCCTTCCACTGCTGAGCCGTCTTGGCTGGTCTTTCCCAGAGAAGAAATGCATGTGGTACCCTGGGACTCAATCACCTATGGCGTGTTACACAAGCAGGCAGTGACATGGTAAGGAGCAAAGCTTGGTGGTCTGCCTCTGTCAGGTCTGACTTCAGTAGACCTAAGCTTCCTGTCTAGTTCTTGAAAATTATTTTCAAGATCAGCTGCAAGTAATATTTAAGAGTCCCAAATGGTTCAACTGCATGCCTACACATCCTTTCTGCAGTTCAACACGCGTTTGTAGATTCACATACTATGGGTAAAAATGCAGCATAAAGCCTTTACATAAGGACAACTAGTTCATAAAAGGGTATCTGCAGTTTTCTTGCACAGATCTCTGTTAAATAACCAGCTCTGACATTAGTATAATGATGACTAGATGTGTAGTTAGAACTGCGTTCCCTCTCAGTGTTCTGGCTGTGAACTGTGGTTGGTAAATTCTACACTAAAATTGTGTGATCCTTCCGAGTATTGACTAGATCACACTGAGAAAACATGTTTTAAACTACTATAGCTAGAAGAAGATGTGATAAATTACATAATTAAGTTATTTTAAAAACCTTAAGAAACGAAACAAGAAACAAGACTGCCAGTAACAGATGCAAAAATGAAAATTAGGCCAAAAGTCACATCACCATATCTGAATTTTAACCATGCCATTATAACATTGATATCCTAATTATTTTTCTGTGTAAGACTGTAATCGCTCCCCTGATGTCCTTTCTTTCTTTTTAACTGGTTATCTCTATCTTTGCACAATATAAACATATAAGTAACAGTATTGACTAGCATTATGTGGCCAATGTTATGGATTGTTACATTTCAGGGGTCCAACACTGACTCTCTCTCTTAAACACTAAATCTTTTTGAGACAAAATGCCTGTTTAGTTACAGTTCTGCCTTTCACATTTAGATTTGATGCAGGGTAAGACAAGGTGCTCCAACTTGCAAAGCAAGAGGTTCAGTTTGAAGAGTAAAATTTCAGCTCAGTTGAAGAACTCTGCTATTGTTTGCCAGCTTAGTGTGGTGAGGTTTTTAGTCCTGGGATCAATTCCTAATATTGCCGCTGCTCTGATTTTTGTTGGGCAGACATTGCACTTTCTCAGTGTAAAGTCCCTCTAGAGAAAACATGCTACATTAGCACAATTCTTTGCAGTTTTTATTTTCTGCCCTTGCCTGCCAGGGTCACAGTACAATCAGGCTGGTGCTGGGCTGTTTACTGCAGAAACTATAAACAAGAGACTTTGCTGCAGGCTGTACCAATCATAAAGCTGTAAGTCAGAGATGGTTATGTACGCATTTTGCTGCATTTGTCGTCTTTTTGTCTTCAGTCCTTCAGGAAAAGAGATAGTGGATTTTGAACAGCTTCTGAATTTTGCCACTGATCTTTTTTACCAAAACAGAATCACTGCCTAGGTGAAGGTTGTGATTTCAGTCTTGGTTCTGAGCAGGTGAGCTCATAAACAGTGTTCCTTACAGACTATAGTTTCTTGTTTCTTTTTCCTCCTGAAGTAGAAAACTATTACCTTCTAAGATAGGCACCAGAAATTACTTTCTGACCACTCTGCTTGAGTTAGTAGCAGTTGAACTAGTTCTCTGCACTTTCTGCCTCCTCTAAAATTGGAGTAGTTAAGTTTCCTCCCACAAACTCAAACACTGATTCCAATTAGACTAGCTAGACAAGCAAAGTTGTTTCCTACAACTGTGCGTTGGCTTAGGCCAAATTGTGCTCTGCTCTAGGGACACCAGATATCTTAGGTGTCTTTGGTTGATTGAGTCAGTTTCAAAATCTAAGAAGCTTTCTAATACCATGAGGGAAGTCAAGTTTTTTTTTTTCCCCTGGACTTTCATCTGACAGACAGAAAACTGTGGCCTCAGACGTGAGGAAGGAGACACGCTCTAGCTCCATCACTCTTTGAGAGTCATATGACCTGGTTTATGGGACATGCCCACTCACCATGTGACCCATGCAGGGTGCATTTCCTATGTTCCTCTTTAAAACAAAAAATGTGAGAATCTGGTTATTCTGCCTATTCCTTAGCTAGATTACTCACCAATATGAAGTAAAGTAAATAAAAATGTAGTAGAGACATCCTTCATTCCAAAGGGTAAGATTCCTTTAGTTTTAGTCTCTGTTGCTCTGCCTCAGCATTCCAAGATTATAGTTTCCTGACACAGCCTTAGAGTAGACAGACTTTGCAAGCAGATCCTGTCTTTAACTGCTATTACTATTTTATGGGAGTGTTTGCCTCTTCCAATCAGGTGACAGAAAGACCTATTGATCTACTTATCTAGGTATATTTATTTCTCTTTTTTTCCAGAAGAAAACTGAATTCCCAACCACAAAAATGGCTATTGGAAGCAATGGGAATTAAGTTTTCTATTTTAAGCAATATAATGTCCCAGAGAAAGTTTCTAGAGCATTCTTAGCAAATTTTTTTCCTCCCAATAAATAGTATCCTAAAAGGTTTTTCTACCTAGACTTGATGTAATGCCTGTTCTTAATCTCTGCTGTAGGTACTCTTTTACTGTCTCCCTGTGGATTGATCTTGAATTGTGAAGTTCAGATGTTTTTAATTTACATTCAGAAACAAAGACTCCATCTTGCTTCTGATTAGTTGTCAGGTGCCTCTTTGTTTCTGAAGATGGGTATCTGGAACTTTGCAGACACACTCTGATTTATCCTTATATCATTTATTGGAATGAACTGCAAAATACTCTTATAATATGTAGAAAAATTAATTTTACTTAGCAATGAATCAGCCTTAAAGGAGTAATTCACTAAGACAACTAGCAATTCTATATTGATCTAATTTGCCACTCAATTAAATTACTTGCTAATTCCCATTTTGAGCTTGTGTCTTTCTATTTATGTTGGGACTGTCAATAAAAGCTTACTGAACAGTGTGCCTTTCTTATCAATAAAGGTATATTAGCATCACATCTACCACCTCTGTAGACAGCTCCCCTTCCCCCAAGGGAGGTAAGTGACCCTCAAATGTGGAAGATATTGCCCCTTTAACAGGCTAAAACGTGTGCTTTCATCTTCCAAATTCTACTGCATCTTTCTTCCTGAGTAGCTGGTTTCACAATAATGAGTAACACTTTTAGATCATCTTAAATCTCCCATTAAGGGAAAGTTATCAAAGAAGCCTTCTGTTTCTTACGTGCTTTTAGGTTTAAATCTCTTTGTTACATAAAGCATTTGAGACTTACACTCTTAGTGTATGTATCTTAGTTTATAACAAAGCATTTTCATCTAGTTTTCACTTTTGCAACAAATGTTCAGTACCTTTGAGCACTGGTTAATGATCATTAGTCACCATCAGTTGTTTAGAAGGAAAAGTGTTATTATAGTGTTAGTGATTACATTTTTTTTACAAGAGAATTTCCAAGCTGTTGTTATTCAAGAGGTTTTGAACAAAACTATTTTAAAGGTTCTTAATTAACCATGGTTTCTCAAATTTAAATCACTCTTGACAACTGAAATTCCTATGGTTCAGTGCAAAGCAGACTACAGAACTGAAAAGGAAGGTTCATCATTCATATATTCAGTATGTGTGAAAGGCTGGGTGAGTGGAAGGAAACTATGTGGAACTGAAAACACTTTCCAAATTATAAAAATAGATTTTGGTTTACTAGAATAATGAACAAGATCAACACTGCCAATGTTATAATAAAGAATGAAATTGTCACTACAGAAGAGGTATCTGTGTTTACTATCTGTTTACTTATTTTGCCTATAGAAATAGAGATTTTTAGTTAGGTTTTAGACTAATTTCTAGGGCAACTGCGAGACTAGCATCATGATGCTGTACTGACATTTGAGAAGTATGAAATATCTCTTATTTTTAGGCTTATTTATTAAATAGGGGAATTTTCAATGGACCTAAAGGTGAGCCTCCTCCCTCTCAAATATCCCTGAATACTTAGTTCACCAACAAATCATGTAAAGGTGAATTTTCAAAGCTTCTTGATTTTGGGTATGGTTTTTTAAGCTCTGAAAGTTAACTCCTTAGTCTCTTAGTCCTGTGAAAAATCTTACTAGTCCCAGTGGAACAATTTGCATGTTAGTATTTTGATAAGTTGGTGCCTCTTCAAAAGGTGCTAAAACATGAGCTGGTCTGAGAATTCTCTTCCTGGCATTTCGTGTTTTACTGTGTCTCACTACTACATGGTTTAGGTGCGTAGCGCATAGCACATATTAACAGGTAGGTGGTGAACGCAGGGATAAAATCCAGAGGCCTGTTCCTCTGGTTGTTTTTAGGAGTGTAAATCATGTGACACTGCCTTGAATAATTCAGCTTTCATCTGGTGGCAAACCAGATTATTAGTTCGTTATTTGTTGATCAAGTCTATTTTTCTGTGGTGTTCATTAGTACAGTGGTTTTAGGGCTGCCAGTTCCCACAGAGAAAGCTGCAGCTACCAGGTTTATCAGAGTCCTGCCGTACTGAAGCACCTTCAATTTTTGATGGATCTGGATAACAGAGACCAGAGTGTGGACTAGCCTGGGTTAGTCTATTAGAGAGCTCTGCTAGAATACAGATATTGGAGATGCATGGATCAAGATCTCGTTCCAGAACAGATCTGCCTAGCAGACATACAGGCGCTGAGGCAGGGAATTATGCTGGATGGGATCAGTTCTTGCAGCACATGGTTTCTAATCCTGCATTAGGTTTGGCAATAGAATGTTTAGATCAGATGTTTCATTAAAAAATTCCACATATGATGAAGTAACTTTTTTTTTTTTCCCTCTGGAAAATCTTCGACAGTCTTTGTTTAATAGCACATCTGCAGATTCCACATATCAAGATATCACTAGGGTATTGGAATTTGAGGGTGGCTTCAGCACAGGCTTTCTGCATGGTATGATAGTACTGGCAGATGATCCTGTCTTCAGTAGATCTTCTTTTTTATACTTTGAGTTGGCTACAAGTTCATTGCATGGCTTAGGAATCCAGAAAAATTGCAAGAATCATAAATTGTCTCAGGTGCCAGTCCTTTATAATCTTGGAGTGTAATCTTTTACAAGAAATGTCTTGAACAATTAATGAAATTGATACCAAATATTGCAGCAGGACTTCACAGGTATTTTTGAGAGACTGCCTAAGGCTTTATGAAATTTGGAGCCAGATAATGGGAAAAGAGAGGCTAAGATAAAGACTGCAGTGTAAGCCTATGTATCGTTAGACAAAAAAAAAAATCTACACTGGGAGAGGTGCCACTGGAAAAGTTCTGTTTATGGTTTTTGGTCAACTCTAAATCCAAAAGAAATGAGACTTCATTAATACCAGTGTTCACTGCAGTGTTGCTTTTCAAAGTAAATTGAGTTTACATTTAAGTTTGTGTTTTCCTCTAGAGAGTTTGTCTTTAGTATTAAACTTCCTTGAACTTTGGTCTGTATTACAGAGGAAATTTTTGTGTAAGCTGCATGTATACTGAATTTTAAAATAGGCAAGTATAGGAGAAATAGAGCATTAAAAGTCAATTCTTCATTCAGCTTGCCTATTAAGTGTTCACATTATGCTATTTCATGTTACATTGTTTACATCACAGGAAAATATGACTTTTCTGGGGAAAGAAAAGATTATCCATATGGAGTGAGCTAATCTATAGTTTAACTGCCTTTCAAGTCCTACTAAGATTTTAAAAGATAATATAGGTAGAACTTGATGGCTGTTGATGATAAGGGTCTTTCATAAACCCCTCTGGAGAAGGTTATGTATAAACCCATTAGGCTAGTTCATAAATACATTGCAAAATATAGGGGGCTACATAATCAGCACAAAGGAAATGTAGATATAACCTCAGATAATTTTTGGTGTCAAAAGATATGCACAATATATTTTTATGTAGGAAAATACTTATTAGACAAAATAATTTGAAGCAGTGGAGTAATTGGCACATGTTCAAATTGTGGTTAATTGAATTCTTCATCTGTGGCTTAGAGAGCCACATGGGGTACAGATTCTGCATAGAGGAAGCAATTTTCATTAACAGGATATAATTTAGAATGAGAAAACATATACACTCTGCCTGAAACACAGTTAATAATTAATATGGAATAAATACATAGACATATACTGAGTTACCATATTTCTACCTGTCACTCTTTAGAGTTTCAGCAACTCATTTGCATCCTAAGTAAGTATATTTATTCAGAGAGATGACACTGTAACACTACCTTCAAAAGTGGAAGACCTTTATGTCACAGCATCAAAAATGAGTCATCCTTGTTATTAAAATGGCAAAGTGAGATCAGAATGGTGATTTGATCTCATGCCTACTTACATCTAAGAAGTTTGCTTGTTTGTGAACTGGCGCTGTACCGTTAAAGAGCTGATAACCAGTTCTCAAACTGATCGTTATTTTTGAGACTGATCAAACTGATCTATTTTTCTCAAATAGAATAGAGAAAATTAAAACCTCTTAAGAAAGTATATTATTTCTATTTTGTATTCTAATGATCTATTACATTTATTATTTGGTCTCTCACACATGCTGTTAATGTTCAGATGTGTTTGCTTGCAGGAAGCAAGTTATTTGAAGGATAAACTAAAAAATAATATCTTGCAGGATGTAAGAGAGAAAGTATATGATATCAGTGAAGGGGGAATGGGTGATTGAAAGCCAACAGCTTCACATGATCCAGTCCCTGTCAACAGCTTGCTGCATCGCTTTAAGCAAGCTGAGTTACACCTAATCTTGAAAACAGTTAAGAGATTCTGTAAATCAGGATCTCAAAATGTGCTTCTGTTGGTACAAAACCTAATCTTGGCCTTAGCTCAGGAAAGGTATAAATGGATTTTTAAATCCAGCTCATTTTGGTACAGTGCTTTGACATGGACACAACTTATGGATTCAATAAAACTGAAAAGTATTCGTTAAATACTCCCTTGAATCAAAGCTCAAAACTCCAAATTCTGTTGCGAGGGTTTCTCAACATTTCAGCTGAACCCTGAAGCAGAAAGGTAGCAATAGCTTAGCACTACTGAATGTACACTATGTGCTGGTTCTTAGCCTTCACTGTGAGCTCTGCCTGAGCTAGAATGTGACTACAGGATTGGTTCCTGAGGGCGGGCAGCTCTTGGCTGAATTCTTTGTAGGACTGCAGGGTTTTTTCAGGTCAGGTTTTATATATTTTTATCTTCCTCCTTCTATCAATTTGACTACTGAACAAATCTGCTGCATAGCTCTTTATATGTCAGACTTTTATGCATGAGTATAGCAGTGTGAGAAAAAGAGGTTTTACTTTTCTTGTTGTCTAGATTTCGGTTAGCTGCCATATGTAAGATAAAGACCCCTGAGAAATCACAAAGGTGGGAATAGACAAGAATGCTTTTTAATTTTATTTGGTTTGCCATATTTCTGCCATACTAATTTTATAAACCACACTGCTATTTAATATTACTGAATTGTAGGGTTATACTTCATATTTCCTTCTCTTTTTAATAACAGGTGGTAACAATATTGGCAAACATGTCTGTCTTGGACCAGTGTGCTTCAGAAATCATTCAAGGAAATGGTATGTATTTTAGCTGAATTATATTCTGTATTTGTCTGTGGAGAATGTGGGTAGATGGGGGAAAGGAGTGGTTACAAGGTAAAGGAGAAAGACTTCACTAATGATACTTCATTTTGCATCCTGTGTCTTGCTGGATATTGCACGTTGCTGCAGGGTGCAAAATGAGTCCTTGGGATGGTTCTATGTAACTGAAATAAATTACCACTGCTTTAGAAAACTTTGCATGTATGACCATATTGCTGATGTTTTCTCTCTGTGTGACTTACTCACAGATACAAAGCATGGTAGTACAAAGTATTTCAACAACCTTTACTCTGGTAATTACATTGTATAAGGTGGCAATTCTTACATATTGGAAGACATCATCTGATACTGAGCTACACATACCTGCATTTTGTGTCACTTTTTTTCACAGGTATTCAGAAGTATTATAAATTTTGAAGCATTATGTTTTTATTACTATACAGCAGTTGCCATTTTTTCCCACACTCCTTTAAATATCATATTATGAGAAATTCATTATGTTGAAAAAACCCTAGGTGTTACAGGCCCTCCAGAAGTCTGAGAAGTTAGGTTAATGATTCTGTGGATAAGGATACAGGAAGACATAACTGCCTTATTAATACACCTACCAGCAAATTCATGGCCAAGCAATATAGTAAGACAGGTTTGGGGTTTTTTTTTTTGTGTGTTTTTTGTTTGTTTGTTTGTTTTTTTGTTTTGTTTTTTTTTGTGGGAGATACTAAATTACGGTGAAGCTTCACATATATGGCTTTTTCTGTCCTAGGAATATCCCCTCCAGACTTTTTTAATGAAGGTTTGGATAGGAATGTTTTGAGTTTAGATCCATTTGAATCTCAGGCATGGCTGATTGGAGGTGGGAGAAGGGGTTTCAGAAAGCATCTACATAGAAGCAGGTCCTGAAATAGAATTGGCCAATTCCTTTGTGATATTGGATTTAGATGTTTCTTGCATTTCAGTGGAAAATTTGAGCTCTGTGCACACAAATGTGACTGGCAAGGATCAGACACAACTAATTTGCTTGATGTGATCCATGTGTGCACAGAGCTAGTGTGCATTTGTTGTCCTTGCTAAGGACACCCCTGCTAAGATCGATAGTTTGAGACCAAATGACAATGTGGAGGTTGAATGGATCTGGATACTGAAGCAATTTAATCACAGATATATGCAATTTTATAAATTACCTGACTTCCCTGTCCCATGCAGAAGACAGTGCAGTGAGGGGGAGGAGCAAGGCAGGTTAACATGGTGGTTTCTTATATGACCTCCTTGATGCATGGGACGGATGGGGCAGTCCCAGGGAGAAGTTGGTCAGGTCCATGTGGTGGTTCCTGCCATGCTCCTGGTCCAAGCTTCCTGTGTTCCTGGAGATTGGAGAGGTGGTCCTAGACCTCTTGGTGCAGGCACATGGGGCTTCCCTACCCAGAGTCTTTTCTATAAACTCTTGGTGAGACCCTGACATTTTGCAGGACCCTAGGTGTCTGTAATCATAGGATTGGGTAGAGAATACCCTGTCGGTGATTTGTGTGTTTGACTTGTGCTGTTGTTTTCTGATTTGCTGTTGTTGGCACTCACAATCCAGATATGCCCTGGAAGATTTTGCATTCCTTTATGATTAACAGATTGGTTATGTAGTTTGGCTATCTATTTCCTTGAGCACACCAAAACCTGTTTTGTTGTTTGGGACAGGTGTTTGTTCATATTTCATCTACTTATACTACGGCAGAAATCTGACTGAAGTTCAAGAAATTATACTAACAGCTATGCCAACTAGGCCTAACTCATGCTAGATACTAGAGTAGGTGGAGATGTACATGTGGATTGTCAAGCACAATGTGGTAACGTGAAATTTGTGTATACACTCCATAACGGAAGTTCACACAGAAGCATTTGCCCCCAAACTTTTGAGAAGGGTTGACACTCATCTTGTGTATAAAGGCTTTTTGTTTCTGTCTAATGTTGTAATAATCAGGTGCTGGTCAGAAGCCAGATTCACAAACTGAGAAGGGTCTTTGAATCTTGGAGAGCTTAGATATGTTTTCTTCTCAACTTTGACTTTTTTGTATGTTGATTGGTTATTATCTAGCTGCATGATTCTGATGCTAATTCTCTTAATTATTTATGCAAATGTTCTAACAGTTAAAATCCTCTGATGCTACCTGAAGTAATCTGAATGCCTAATAGCATATGGAGTCTAATAGCACATAATTGTCCTTACATTTAAAATAATCTAGAAAATAGAAATCAGTACAGTCTTATCTGGTTTTGTGCTGCTACAATAAGAATATCAACTCCTATAGGCAACAATAAGTTAATGAAATCATTTCGACATGGATGACATTGTCTCTTCTGAAGTGAAGAGTTAGTCACACAGTAAACTTCAAGAGGCAGAATTTCATAATTTCCCTCATTAAAGGATTCCCCATTCTACAATACCCTTAAACAGTTTGAGATGGGAACTTTTAAAGGCTTGCTTAAAAATACATAAACTGTAAAAAAAAAGTTTTACTTTCCCTTAATGCAAAGCAAAACTTCACGTAGAGACCTGAAATATGTCACTACAGGTTTTTAGTTACTGATTATCTTCAGGTTAGTTTAGAAGCAAATAAAGAATTGCATTTAGTTCACTGAAATAAATTTGTGAAATCTGAAATACCAACTTGTAGAGGAGTCAAGAGGTTGTAGGAGGGAAGAGTTAGTGCATTTTCTAGTTCCAGAAGTTCTGTAGCTTCTTAGTGAAGACATACTTATGCACAGATCAGATGTGCCTGAACGCTGTTGGCCAAACGGCAGTCCACATTTATGTATTCTTCATGCCCTATTTGGGCAGTGATTGGTGTGTATTTACCTAGCTTGCTTTTTCCCTTTACTTTTTTGGACCGAGTTTTTTGTTGGAGAGAGGATAACAATGGCTCTTACATCCTTCTAGGTGTCCAACTTTTAATGGAAATGCTCTTTGAAAGATCATCGTCAGGAAATTCAGCAGAAGTTGCTGCTTGTGAGCGAGTCCAACAGAAATCTGCAGTTACGCTGGCACGACTCAGCCGAGATCCTGAAGTGGCAGATGCAGCCATAAAACTCAGCTGTAAGGATGTACCACTGGCTTAATGGCAGACTGAAAAAAGAGGGAGCAACTGCCAGTCATGGAGAAGCTCTTTTTAATTTTTAGCCTCACTAGGTACATTTTATGGAATAGGTTCCCTATACAGTCTGTCCTGAGAGTGACTGAGGAGGTTGTGCAAAATGAACCTCTGGCTCATTTCCCAGAGGAACTTGAGGTGCAGTGTCCACTCAACACATAGCTGTGGCAGACTGTGTCAATGGACAGTGCTGCCTCCTCCATTCCTTTATTTAAACCCTTGTGCAGGATCTGCCAGTGGACAGAAAACTTGGACCCCTGTAGGTTCAGATGTGATCAGTCTAATGGGAAGCAACATGTTCTTTTGGCTGGAATTTTTTAAGGGCATGTGGGAGGATTGATAGGGAAGAAATAGAGGTCACAATTTCCACTCTGAAACAGCAATAGTGGGTAGAAACAATGCATTTGTTTGTTTATGCTTTACAACTATTAATTATGACTGCTCTGAACTGCATAGCTCCATGGACAGTCCCTTAAGTATTTGCATATCATCTTTGCATTAGAGATCATATCTACTAAGGAAGATAAATATGAAACAGCTAAAAAAAGACCTCATCTCAAAAAAGGAGTTTGTTTTTCTAAATTATTTCTCCTGATACTCTTTTGTGCACTCAGGTATTCCTCGCCTAATTAAACTTTGCAGATCACCAGCTGAAAGAAATAACAGTGATTCTGTTTTAGTGGCATGTCTGGTAGGTACATTTTAATCTTTCTTTCATGCTTATCCTGAAAAATGCAGAAAAAACAGCCCTTTAGATTTCAAAATGCATAAGTATTGCAGGAATGTTTTAAATTCATGCTGGGGTCTCCTGCTTTTCCCCTTAAGCATAATCCTGTACAGTGTCAATTATTCATCCTCTGATTGATGATTTAAGCACATAAGGAAAAATGGCTTCATCTTCACATTATTGAGCACTAAAAAATTTCACTGGAATACTTCAGAATTTAAGGTTTCAGTAATTCTTAAATTCCATCCTCTGATGCTGTTTGCTGAAATGAGCCTTGAATCACAGGGGTAGCAGCCCTTTATCTGCACACACAGATATGTATGGAAGTATTTATGTAAATTGGCCAAAGAGAGGAAAGGAGATTTCCTGCTTTCACTACAATACATTTTTTTCTATTTGAGTCTCCAAGACAATATAGTGTCCAGCTAAGGAGTGGCCAACGGAAGGTTAACACTTTCTCTGCTTAGGAGAAAGACCCCAGCTGCTGGCCCTGCACTGCATGGACTGTGAGCCCCAGACAACTGTTGGAGTTGAGTAATTTCACCTAGCATTTTGTGAGAGGAAAGTGCTCTGGGGACATGGGTGATCTAGGGTTAGGAGATAGGTTTTGATGAATGAAGACTGAAGAATATTGTTTGACAGTGCTTCTTGGTATTAATGTTATTTTAAATGTAAAAGTAAAACTTGGTTATTGCAGCTTTGATTAACAGCTAGCTTTGTACCAGCACGTGAGAAGTTTTGTTCATTTAAACAGGACTCATTCAGGATAAAGAGAGTATGAATGTGAGCATAAGAAATGCTGTAGTTATTCTTCATACATGTTGAGAAGGCTTGTTAATCTTGTATGGCTAGAGCAGAGGCCACAGAGTGATGGCAGCAAACCAGACTGTGATTTTTCTGTCTCATTGAAGTTGTTGCTGCACAGTCCTTGAATTCATGCCTATCACTTGAGATGTCACCTGCCTGTCCATCTCAGCAATTCTGCTTCTGATATTTTAGTAAACGATCGATGACACTTTCTGATAAAAATGTGGCAAAAATATTGTCCTTGAGACATAAGCTGCTTCAGGCTCTGATAGGTATTGTCACTAAAGTCTGAGGGCTTGTACTGTTGGCATTTTTAGCTTGGTTGTTTACTTTTTGTATGCTTTGAAGCAGGCAATTAACTCTTGTGTTAGTGCTGCATTGACAAACGGCACAGACATAAGCTGATCACAACTATCAGACCTTACTAATAAAAGACAATTTTTGTTATTGAGCAAAGCCAACCTGCTTTCCAGTTGCATCTGTTTTATCATGTTGCTAGAAGGTATGTAATTGTTGTGTATTTTTCTCCAGTGAGAAAAAACAGTGACTTCTTAAAAGGGAAGACTTTATGAAGATAACAGTAACATCAATGCAATTTGTATTGTGCAGCCTCATAATTGGAACAACTGGCAGTTTTATTTGTTCCAAATGGTTTGAAATGTACAGCTTCTTTCTACTACACTAGTATCCGAAAGATTTCTGTTATGGGCATTGCATAAAACGTCAGTAGCAGATGTTTTCTGAATCAGATGGTTTATAGTTCTCATAAATAAGACAAAAGCTGAGAGGGCAGTTGAGATACAAAGAGGCAGTGTGAGACATGCAGTAGATCAGAGATAGGTTTACAGTCAAAGTGCTCTGACTCTCACCTCTGTGTTCTTTAGCACCCCACTGTCCCTGCTGCTCAGGTCTAAGAGTAATGTGCCCCAAAAGAATTGTCATTTAATAGCTGCAGTTGAGGGGAAATTCATCTGACAGATGAAGACAATAATGAGAGATTAGCCAGGTAGAAGAGTCCACAGACCTGTGCAGTTCAGTTTTGAGCCTTGGCTGTTATTTAGAGACAGTTATAATGGATTCCTGCAATGAAGACTTTGTCAAACCTTAACAGTATTACAATTGTGTTGTTTTGTTTTTCTAGGCAGCCTTACGGAGACTTGCAGTTATGAGTCCTGATGGACTTGAAGATTTAGATTTTCAGCAGCTAGTAAAGCCCAGACTTGTGGATTCCTTTCTGCTATGCACAAATATGGAAGAGAGCTTTGTATAAATGTGAGCCAAAAACCTTTGAAAAATAATCAAGATGATAAGTATACAATAAGATATTACATGTACAATTTTATTTAGTTTTAGTCCTATTGTTATTTATGACATATTTATTTTAAAACCATAAACATGTGGTTTGTAGGAGCAAAGAAACAGAATGAACAAACTTGTTTCAGTGATTTGCAAAGGTATTTTTTTATTTTATTTTCCCACCAAGACATGTCAACAGACCTTATCATTGCAATCTAACAAAATGTTGTTGTCTTGTTTAATACAGTTGAATCAAGGTAAGAAAGCCAAGAATTTGGTGCTCTGATGTTAAATGCTTCTAATAATGTTTTATCACTGATATTTTTATACAGTTAGAACATTTTGCAGGTTTTTCAAGAAATACTTTAGTCTCATGCATTTGCTGCATTAGAAGAAAAATAATCCTTAAAGCTGCAATACTTTGAAATGAAAGGGATGTTACAGTCTGAGTCCAGTTCTTAACTGTTGTTATTTTTTAATAGAATTATGAAAATACGTAACTGTGATTAGCTGAGAAAATTTTTTGGAAAGCTTTCAAACACTGGCTTGGAATGATGTTAGAGGACATTCTTACTCTGTATAAAGATATACTCCATTAGAGGAGACACACTTGCAAACAACTCTTTTATTTACATTTACTGAAATTTCCTAAAGAAACTGATAGAATTCTAGAAAAATCTTTATGAAATCAAACACAGGTCATCAATGTGAAGGTATCCACATAAGATTTAAAATCATTACACACTGATAATTTTCCCTCCTTTCCAAGCCTTACAAGAACTGGAAGCAAGCATGAACAGACATGTTTTTAATATTCAAGCTACTACTTTTGTGAAAATTTGTGCATGCATACACTAAGTAATCAGAACAGATAAATTACTTGTAACTTGAATTTCCATTTTTCTGTTTTTCTAACTAGTTCTGTATTTCTAAAACTGTGAAATGGGACTTTCAGGAGCTCTTGGAGCTGACAAAAGGAGATTTTACCAATGGACAACAACATAAAGAATAGAGATGATTTTAAAATAGATTTTTTTTTCATGAACATTCCTCTTAAAATTTGCCTTTTTCTTTCCATCAAGAAACCATATAAATTTTAAATTACTCAACCACCAATATCTTGAGAGTGTTTTTTCCCCCAAATTCTCACAAAGCACTCTGTAGATTATGAAAGTATATGTATTTTTTTCTTGATGTCTTGCAACTATTGCTCTGGATCATTTTATGATCGGCAAATTTAGGGTACTAGGACATCTGCCAAAAAAGTAAGTACATTTCTTCTTTACAGTACTTACTTTGTAGATATGTTAAGCAGCTTAATTCATTAATGTTTATGTAGTATTATGTGGTGTTTGGATGAAAGGCACCAGGAAATTGCTAAGCTGTGATTGCCTTCTGCATTTTCTGTGTCTGAGAAATCTGTCCTGCTTCAAGCAGTCATAAATGGTGGCTACTTTTTTCTCCCCTTGAGTATATGGGTTAAGAAGTCTCTGCCTTAACATTTCTTCCTTGTGATCTCTTCATTTTAACTATGAGCTCTATCTTGACTGAAGTTTTAAAACATTAGAAAACATACAATGACCTCTGTCATAAGCAACTACTCAAAGATAAGTGTTGAATCAGATGTTTCACAGATGTAATTTTCTAGTAAGAGCAGAGATTAATTCTGCTTTGTTTGCTTACTTTGAGACAGCTCCTTAAATTTCCAAGATTGTTAAGATGATGGTACTGTACAGCTTTAAAAATGTTATTCAAGTGATGGACTTTAACACTTTCCTCACTAAGCAGAAATACATGTATGAACCATGGATGCTTTAAATGGTAAAATCAACGTTCTTGGTATAAACAATGAACTCACAAATCTCATAAAAAATTAACTCAATAAGGTCCCGTTGCTATCATGCTGATACCATGATAATTCCTAATAGAATTAACACATCAAATTATATTGTGAATGTGCTGTACCGAACCTTGCTATGTCAGCTGCAACTAACACCAGAGATATTAGTTTGTAAATGGGGTAGGGTTTATCCCATAAAGTTAAAATCTCATTTAAAGTTAAAATCTCATTTAAAAAAAAAGTCCTCACATGTAAAGTGTACTGAAGTAGCTATTAAGAAAATGCCATTATGACCCATAACGTTTTAAAGCCATTTCTAACAGGTCAATCAAATATAGCAGGCTAGTAGCAATGAATGAGTCTAATTTGCTCTCAGATACAATAATGTGAATCCACATCAATTGATTTTACTACAGATACTCTCAATCTGTAAATATGTGGCCATAATTCTAGGCCCATGCTGACCATTTACATGTGTTCATATTATGAATGTGGCTGTTTACATTACAGAAACAAAATACATTTAGGTGGATCTCATATTTGTAGTAGAAAAATACATCTTGAAAGAGCCAGTTCAGACCTGCTATCACCTAAGTGTCATTGAAACCATTTTTTCTAGGTCTGAATTTTTCACCTGAAGTTGTGCACTTTATTTTTGTATATGCTAAAGTTTATGAGAAAATAAACATACCTCTTCCTTTCCTTTTAATTAACTTGGAAATAAAAAGTCATTAAAAATAATGGAATATTATTTTCTCATTACTTCTGAATGAATTCTGGATTAAAAATGTTTGCTTTGAAAGTGACTTTTCAGTTTTTAAAACAAAACAAAAAAAAAAAAGGAACAGTTTAAGCCAGAATAAACATGTTTAATTTCAATGTAGTATGAAACAAAATATTTAATGTCAAAAGATTTTCACTAAAATGTGTATTTTGGTGGGTCAATCTTTGGACTCCCTGTATATATACATATACAGTTAGTAGAGTGAGATAGAGAGTATGTGTAATACATTTACGTATCAATGCATATCTGTGGACTCATTGACCTATAGAGCCTGCATGTAGGTTAGATATTAGCTTAATAATTCTGGAAATTGAATGTTATGCTTGTCAGAAATGTCATAGTTTCATTTAAATTTTTCTGAACATTTTAGATTTTGTATGAGATTAGAAATGTTAGACAAACGTGCAGTGAACTGCAGGATTCTTTGTAACTTTGATTTATATTCCAGTGACTCTGGACAACGTGTTCAAATTTCAGTTTTAGTTTGAACTGTTTACAGATATTTGGGGTCCAGATGTTTCATTCATAGAATAAATTTTTTTTCTCAGTTTATTGTGTGCTTGGTACATGAATCATTTATGTGCAATGTTACTTGTCTGACCTGTTCTGTTTAAAATTATATCTGTATGTACAAGGAATAAGATAATGTCTTGGTAAATTGGATGTCTTACCTATTTTTCAGGGTTTCCTGTTAGTATCCAAAAGATGGGACTTGGTTTGTAGGGTGTCATGTTGCCTTAGTACAAGACTGATTCTGCTGTCTCATATGGATTGTTCCAAATATGTGTGTTGACCATCTCCTTTTAAATAACAGCAACGAACAGTCGAAATAACATTGGCTTTTGTATTTTGAAAAATCTGCTTTGATTTTTCAGTTTACATTGTATTAAATTTAATGTATTTAAAGTAACGCTCTAGACTGTAAATTATTCACTAGTGTTGCCATTTCTAAAGGGAGGAAGGGAGGATGGCATTGAGCATTGAAAGATAGGTCTGGAGTGAATTTGTTAATTTTGAGTTGGAAGTGCGTAGCTGGTGGGGAGGTGGGTGAATAGTTTCAGCCCTTGACAGGCTAAAGAACCAGGAACAAGGAAAACACAGGGTCATCTAGATATACGTATATGCTTTGCAGAAATCCTTATTGCTACTTTCTAGTTTGCTCTCGGGTCTGAGTGTCTCTTTCTCTAGCTGTGACAAACTTCTGCCTCTTGGGACTGTTATTTGCTAGTTACCTGAATAGAAGAGAGTCAAACTCCAAGGTCTGGTCCTGCTAATTATTATATTGATAAGGGTTTTGCTGAGAAACTAAGTAACAAAAATAGCTTGTTAAATAAATGTACTGTAGATCACTTAGAACAAAAATAAATGTTTATTGTTCCCACAAGAGGGGGAAGAACCAGCATATTCTCCAGAAAAATTGAGAGAAAACAAATGTATAATAGCCTACTTCCAGGTATTGGTACTTTTACAAGCAGACTTGCTAAACTAAGAGTTTATGAATTGATCAGTCTTCTGCCAAATAATCACTAAATCAAAGTAATAAAGGAAAGCCACTAAAACTACAGATAAAACACTGGGAAATCAAAGATTTTTTCTGTTTCTTTTTCAGCAGCCAATCAGTGACTTTTTGTTTTAATAATTCAAGTGTGCCTAGAACCCAATGGAACCTATGGGAAACCAGTGGAAAAAAAAAGTGTAGTAGGTAATACTGCTAATTTGCTTTACAAAGAAATTAAAAGGGCTTATTAGTTAAAAGGCTTAAATGGCATAAAGAAGGAGGTGTGTCTAACACGGTACCTTTTCTATCACTGTTGTGATCACCTGTGTCACAAATGTCTAACTGAAAGATACACTGCTTGTACTCTTTTCTTCAAGCTTTCTGGATATTACCATTGTCTTTTGACTAGCTTTTGTCCATGTCCTCCACAACCTTTAGAATGTGACCTAATAATGCACACATGTCTTCAAATTAACTTACTGATTTCGGTGTATATAAAAATTTAGTCTGAATTTTTTTTATATACCACATAATGTAAAAATCTTCTTTTTGAGTAGTTTTGGAATTATATACATAACAAGATATGTCTATTATGGATGCTCATCAGGTAAGGCAAAGTTTAGGATAAATTGAGAAGATACATCTAAAAATATCCAGAAACAGCCATGTGTGTTTTCATTTGCATCTAAAGAATAATTATGGAATGGGCCTGGATCTTCTAGGAAAGTCTTCTTTGAAGCTATGGTAAGTCAGTGTGCCTGCACTGCAGTAAAGAAGAGCCAGAGGTAATCCCCAGGTTTCAAGATTCTTGCTAGTATTAGAACTGTAGAGATCTAACACATAAAATAAATTAAACATAAATAAAATCTCACAATATGAAGCTAAGGATAAAAGACTTGGAAAATTTTGTGATAAACACCAACATTTAAGGAGTACGCTTTGTAAATTAAGCAACATGCTTGTTTACCCATGCTTGCTTCCACTTCCACAGCAGATAAAATGTCCTTTGTCATGGCTCTTTGCTTTTCTACTGCTTCATTATTAAAAAGGCCACACTTTTTTTCAGAGCAGCAATTATTACAAATTAGTGATTTCAAAAGTTTAGCCCATCTTTAGGGATGGATAAACAGGGAAGTGACTAAATACCGTGAAGCACAGCCGATCATTTACATGAGTGTCTCATCCTTAAAAGGACACAAACTTTGTGGAATGAAATAGATTAGTTATTGGTTTAGAATATCTGGAGTAGAAGAAATCTATCATGTGCTTTACTCTCAGGGGGAATTCTCATCTGTTTTGAAGTTCAATTCTGTAAGTATAGTCCAGATCAGTAATTTAGGTACTTTCTGTAGACCACAGAAAGAAGCGGGCAATTCTTTCTCTTTGAGGATGACTGCCCAAGACAGAGAGTATACATAATGCCATGGAGCTGCCTTTTTTTTTCCAGTGGCTATGGAAAAAAGTGCTGATGATTTGTTTGGAGGAGATGTCTAAACACCTCGACATCTAACTATTAGTTCAGGTCATGTGAGATGAATTCCAGACTCAGTCTGGACACAAAAGGAAGGCACTTTTTCAGCTGGGGTTTCACGTTCTGTTTATGTATCAAATACACTTCCCATCAAACCAGAAATTTTTGAAACATCAGACTCTCCCTTTGAAATTACTAACTGAGACATTATTTTCTTGTTTGGTATGCACTAGATGATGACTCCTGTTTGCGAGTGTTGTAAAACAAGGAATAGCTGGGCCAACTCATCAAGCTCAGAATATTATACAAGATTATAGATTTCTTATTAGAGAAAAATCTCTTGCATTTGAAGAGAGGGAAGAAAGAAAACAGGTCACAGGACACTAACTCAGAATGGTCTCCGAAGGGAGCTATCCTGGACAATATGTCAAATACCATCAAGCTAATAAATAGCATTGGACATGTCAGGAAAGATACTACTCACCAGAAAACAAAGAAGCAAACTGCCCCTCAAACCCAGCACTCCTTCTTTCCCAAAAAGTAATAAGCTGAGCTCTAAGGAGAAAAAATTCCTCTTACACTTCTGACCTTGTTTTAGAATGGTCTTGTACTGTTATTGTCTTCTCTTTACCTGTCAAGTTGTCTTCTTTGGCTTCACTTGTATTAAAGATCTCATGATAATTACTGTTACATTAATAGTTTTCCTTGAATTCAAAATGTTTAGCTCTAAATGTGATATTAGATAAACAAGAGATGAAAAAATGAAAAATGGATGCTGAATGGATACAAAGCCAAAACTTGAAAAACTTGAAGAGATTTCTCTTTAGAAATGCATTCCTGCATAAAAACTTATGAAAACAAGGGTTTGATTAAACAGCTTCTTAATGAAGTAGATAATGGAAAAATTGCATGAAGATGTTCCTCTTTGAAGTCACAAAAAACTGTGTTATAGACAAATCTGGTATTTCCAGCTCTTAAAGACTCAAGAGAACTTCAGAAATGGTGTGTTTTGGAGTTTTTCACTTAGCTGTTTGAGATGATGAGGTGAGGCTTTTATAAATTAATACCGCAAGATAAATATAGGTGCACCTTAAAACCAATATCCATTAATGTCCCATTTCATAGACACCATCACTTTACAGCAGACCAAAGGTACAGAAGCTCTTGGATATACTTTTGCTGGACTGCAATAAATTTCTTTACACATTTTTTTCCCCCATGACTAGGGGAAAGAATAGCAGCAACAGCATTTCAGTAGCTGTAGAGGACTTCGTCAACATTTGTATTCTGAATTTTTGCACTTGGCCAGACAGCTACCGGGCTTAGACCACAGGATAAAAGTAAGAAAGGACCCTTCATTACAGGGCAGAGTCTGGGACCTAGCAACATCATGGGTAACACACTGATTAATGAGGACTATTTCCAGCTGGTTCAGGCCATGGCTGGCATGTTATCAGCGTAAATGGAAGTGGCTTACTAGCAAGGCTATTGCCAAATCCTAGCATGGAAGTCTCTGCTGCTGTGCTTAAGCACTGAACTAGCAAACCTTAGCAACCCTTTCTTGAATCAAGAATATGCTTTCCACCAACGCTGCAGATGACGATATATGTGTAGTGGTTCACAACTATGTTCTTTTCTAATTTTCTCTATGCCTTTCCACCTGATGTCAAGTGATTAATGCTTGCCTTTAGAGTGAATCACAGCTGAAGGATTTGCATGGCCCAATATAAGGGAAAGCAACTGAAAGATCAAATTCAACATCTGTGGACCCGAAGACAGTGACGTGTTTTACAATGTGTTTGCTGGTGCTGTCTCATTGCTCTGTTACATCTGCATCAAGGCACTCTCTTGGCTAAAAGGTTGTCTGTTTTCTCATTTGCACAGTTATCACCATCTGACAAATGCTTCTTCAATAAAATATTCAAATCTTATTTTTCCCTTTTGAAAGTATTTTACTTATAATAGTTATCAAAATGCTGGGCAGCACAATCAGATGGAATTTCTGGATTCTGCTGCAAAGATCAGATGAATGTGCATGAATTGTTTCTACCCTAATTTTTTTGTCTCTCTTTCCTATGTAGACTAAAAACTAGAGGGGTGGAGTGTTTCTTTCCATCTTTTTGTACGATACTAAATTCTCTAAGATCCCTCATTTCATTTGAGGCCACTTAAAGATAATATAATAAAAATAAATATTAATACAAAGACCAGCTCCTTTGGCAGTACCAACCTGTTCTTTGTGTTTGTGACCCTGCGATACTCCTTGTGTGGAAATGTCTTTGTAGCTTGTTTTGCACTTAATAATCTGACATGACTTTAACTGAGATGGTTGCCTTTTGTGTCCAAGCACATTTTCAACTGCAGCATTCATTCAAAAAGAACAGCTGAATTCAAACATTTTTTGCATTCATACACCTGTTGTTTGCAAGCTCATCTGAATGCCCCTTTCGTGTGGCAATACTTTTGTTGCTTCTCATACTCAATTAAGTTCTGCCTTCTTAATTTATCCATTGATCACCGTCATAATTTGTTCACTTTTCTCATTATACGTATGAATAAGAAAATGTCCCAGATCCGAAATATGTCTCTGATGACACAGTTTTGATTTGTATTCATGGTAAAGATATGCTTAAGGACTTATTTGTTGCTAATCATGTAAAAGATCTTTCTTTGTATGCTGAAATCCACCTATCAATTTCACATCCAGCTTCCACGTAAGTCATCCTACAGCCTTCAGAGGAAAGCTCACGTGACAGTACTGCAGTTGTAGCCATGTAAATTAGAAATTTAGGATTTTCTCTGTAATGTTCATTACATGTCTAATGTCTTTCTAAATGGATTAGTTCTCTTTTACTTCATCACACTGCTACCCAGATAAATGCATCTGGTTTTAGTTTAGCAGAGTCAAAAATAACATTGAACTCTTTTTTTTTTTCCTTTGTTAGTTTAGAACTTTAGCTCACCTGTTTGTTCTTGCAGTTGTCAATGATTAATTGTGAATGATCTGTGAAGCATTAAATGGACTGAATACTAATGATACATTAACTATGCATTATCCTATTAACCATGAAACCAGCACACATGTAGTGGAATCATGGTGAGCAGAAGAAAGATACTAATGCACCATGAATTTATTATTAGTGGAAAGGAGAAGAGGAGAGTTACTTTGCCAGGCAGGCAAAATATTCCTTGTGAAAGAAAATAAGTCTCTTTACTAGGATCTTGAGGGGAGGCGGAGAAGCAAGAGAAAATTTACATAACTGAAATATTGGGTGTGGAATTGCCTAAATCAATAAAAACTCTAATTTTATTTGGAGACTGGCACCTATTAGTTAACTTTCCCTCCAACCTAGTTTCACAAAAAATAAAGGGGGTGGGGAAATGTTGTAGCTGTTTTAATTCTGATTTAAAGGTTGTAAGTTGGCGGGGCAGCGGCAATAATTGAAAAGGCTGCTGAAAATTAAATCATTAAAACACGGTTTTGGTACAGAGGCGTTATTGATATCAGGATCTCAGACTTTAAGTATTTTGAATTAGTTTTCAGACACTTTTGAGGTATAACATCTTTCACTAAAGAAGTATGGATATATTTTTCTTTTAAAAATTCTTTCTTAAATAGGTTATATTTTTAATTAAAAATGTTTCTATTAAAATAAACACAAATGGACCCTGCTATTTTTAGAAGTTAACTAGAAAAGAAAAACTATTTAGTTTAGAGAAGAGCCACAGTACAAATCAGTTAAAAATTCTTTAACCATTACTTTGTTTTCTAGGGTCTTGCTGCATATGGATAAATACACCAGGTCATTCTCTGGTGAGTGTCAATAGAAAAACTGTATATTTTATTAAGATTCTGAGGCTACTTTTTCTAATATAAAACTATTTCCAGGTCTTAGCTGTAATCAGTAGAATAAAATATGGCTGCTGGTAAGTAAAAATTCTAGAAGTATGAAGTATTTCTTTTAATAAATTTCAGTTTAGTAGTTCTTCTAAGGCCTAGTGACTGCACTAGTGGAATAAACTCAGTTACAAACTGTCCTAAGGTCCTGAAACAATTTTTCACTCTCCAGTGACTCTCAGCAGTTCTAGAGACTCTGTTTACCTTTGCATAAGATTTTACCAAACAGGTTCTCATATTTTGTTTTGTTTCATGACATTTTACAGAGGTTGTATGTCTCTTTTTACCTTGAGTCCAGACACTCTAGTGTCAATACACGAAAATCTAGTTTCACCCAGGGGCTACATTTTCAGTCACAGGCAAGTGAACAATCATCACATGGTTTTATTTGCAGCAGTTTTGTAGTCCTACCCTGCAAACTGAAGGTTTGTTTCAATGTGGGATGCCAAGAGCCAGGAAATGTATGAAGTACAAGCAAGAGCAAAGGTCTTGCTGAAAGTGCTTTCTCCTGTTGAAAATTGAACTAAGTCTTCTTCATTCGGAGAATGCTCCATGGTCCCTATTGAGTTCAGGTGTTTATTACCTTCATTCAGCATCCTGTGGACTTGTTTACTTTTTCAAAAAACCTCTTGAGCAGTAACTTCTCCGTGTTTACATCAGGACAGCTGAGAGCTGCAGCCCTGTGGATAATTCTGATTTTGTCTGCATGCCTTTTTTTTTCCACTTTATTTGTAACTCTTGCCCGCTGAAGAATCATCTTCCTTACTATTTGTTTGCTCGTGACAGGCTTTTCTGAAATCTAGAAAACTGCAATCAAACTCACCACATAACTAATGTATTTCTTCTGTGTACAGACAGCATTACTGTAGTGATACTGAAGCGTTTTCTGGAATACTTAATGCTAAAAGCTAGTCAATTTTGTTAGGGGACAGTTGCTCAGATTATTCTCCTCCAGTCACATACTTTTAGTCAAGTCTATAAACTGCTTTTAACAGTTCAAGTAAAAAGTCTTTTTTCAATTTTAACTTATTTTTAAACAAGGAAGCAATTTTAAAAGCTTAACATGAAAGTTTGATTTTTAAAAAATAGAAAGCAATCAGAAGAATCTTGTAAAAGGAGTCAATCCTCATGTAGCAGCCCAGGGTTTTACCATAAGCTGCATTTTTCTTTTTTCTTGAGAAGGAGTACAATGTTGCTATTGTTCAGTTTCATGTTAGTTCTGGCTGCTATTCTACAAATCCCATTGACAACACAGTAATCTAGAGGCCCCTTTACAGCTGGGTGGGAAAGGAATTGAAACAATAAAGTTTTAAATACTTTTAAAAAGTGCTTGATAGTTTTTTAACTTGTTCAAGTGACCCAGTCACATGAATAAGGACATTTTAAAAAATCTTAGTGATGCATTTGAATCTTATCTCACTTCCTAAAATACTTAAGAGCCAATTTTCCTTACATGTGTAATGTCTCTAGTCAGTTTAATCTGGGTGAAATCTGAATAAAATTAAGTCATCTACAGACCTGCAAATGAACCTTTCTGAAGTCTTTAAAACACTGTTGAACTTGTCAGAAATATATGATCATTATGCACTGCTGTGTATCCCACTTCTCTTCCAAGTCTTAAGGGATGAAGGTAGCCAGAAAGCCAGCTTCTCTTGAGGCCACCTGGTCACAAGTAAAAAAATCATGCAAAACATTTTCTTGCCCTGGGAATTATTGAGGATTAATTTTGTCTTCCAATATTCTTTTAAAAATGTAAAATCTGTCTCTAAAGAAAAAGAATATTAAATTCTTCAGAAAATGAAGTTTAGACTACAGAATTTTTCTGTTGCAGAAAAATTTTCTTAGGTTCATTTTACATGTTATCATGTTCTGTGGATTTGAGTTTCTTTTAAAAGAGCAGAGTAAGTAATTTTTTTTTTATTCCATGATGCAGATAAATATAAAGTGACGAAAAGTTATTAATTTTATAGAGAACAATGGAAGATGCTACCGCTGTCAGATGCAAGGAGTCAAGGTCAGTATAAGCAAATTAATAACCATTGATGTTGTGCCTCCTTAATCAAAGATCCAGATTTTAGCTGGCCTTGAGTTTAATCTGATATTTATTTAAAAATATATGCTCCCATGGAGACTTAGTGTGCAAATGGGAAGGGAAAGTACCAGAAATCTCTGGGTGTAGCTGGCCAGAAGGAGTATGAGCCCTCTTCCATAATGTGGGAACTCTAGGCCTTGTGGGCCTCTTGTTCCCCATGGGAGTGGAGAAAAATGTAGCCATGAAAACCAGGTGAACTGAAGCATGGAGCCTCATTTTTCATGAGAGGGGTGGATAACAGCAAGTGAACGTTGAAAAGAATTGAACCCAAGTGTTTAGGAAGGAGACACCACTGGGTCTTGTTTAAACTTGGGAAACTAAAGCAATTGAATGTCACAGGGACTGGATATGAACACTATAGCTGGAAAACCAACTGTAGTCACAATCAGGGCTATAGTTACAATAAAAATATTGTTGAAAACTTTATATTTATGATATTTATGAAGTATCAAATGACATGGGAAAAATTAATACAACACTAGATACTGTTTTGTATTAGCAACAATATCACTTAGCAATTGACAGCTAATCTGCATGTGGTTTGGTTTACAATAGTGGCATGAGTTCTATAAGCTCATTAATTCATTGACACAGATTAGAAAAAATGGGTGTATTCTTTTTCTGTCAAAACACATAGATGTAACCCAAAGCAAAATGAGTCTCTCTGCTTTCTCAACTCATGATGTAGTGCAAACTGAGTTTTCAAAAGCTTCTTTTAGATGTACTTAAGGACTTGCTGGGGGAGAAGTGGTGACATCTACTGGAATTTTAAAACACTTCATCACGTTTCCAAGGCTGCTAGCAAGACGTATTTGGTTTAGGTATAAAGTTGGATGAATAATGCAGAAACAATTTCTACTTATATTTGTGCAAATTTGGAATCAAATCTTCAGCCATCTTGGGGTTGCTTTTGGTGTCATTTCCTGCACACACTCATAGAGTTATTAAACTTTAATCGTATAACTGTTGGCAGAAAATAAATGTTAAGCTCACACAGGAATACTATGAAAAGTGAATTTCTAATGTGCTTTCTGTTAGCCTGTGTACTACAAAGCTGATTCCATGAGTTATGTTCATTAGACTGGAGGATGGAAACAATATTAAGTGATTTATGGGACCAACTGCAATCGAACAGTGAGTTTGTGCTTGGAGTAGCAACCCCTTACTTTAAAAGAAATTAAAAAAAAAAATTCAATGAGAAAGGAATATGTGAAGGAAATTGCAACCCACTCCCCACATTTCATGGAAAGAAGGAAGGAAACTCATCCATCATTAAATGCATTCATTAAAAATTATTCACTTAGATCCATTTAAACCATGTTCTAACTTTAATCTCTTGATTTCTTGGGGCTAGATTGTGATGTGTACTGCATACCCAATAAGAGTGTGAAGGCTCTTCTTGCATCCGCATGTAGATTACTTGGACCTTGGGACTGGGCCTGCAGGAGCAGCAAGGTTATACATCTGCTTCCTCTCTCCTCTCAGAGGGAGCGTTCAGAGGGGAGGGAAAGGGGGATGAGATTGCAGAAGATGAAGTGATACCTCTTGGCACAAAAACCCCTCTGACTGGCTTGCTGGGATTGGCTGGGGGTCAGGGTTGCCCAAAATTTTACTGCTATGAACCAGTGACAAATAATTCCCTCTGGGATAAGGAAGATGTAGGCAATAAATTGGCCTTTGAGATGTACCGTTATGTACACCTCAAGGGTACACAGATAACATGTTTTCCAGTGTTATCTGTGTGCTATTGCAATTTACCTATCCCGTCCCCTTCAGTCTATGCTTAATCTTTAATCCTTAAAATCTGAAGATCTTATGACTTTACAAAGTTTATGACTTGATTGTATGATATGATTATGTCATATAATTAAAAATTGTACGAAGTGAGGAGTAGGAGTTTTCTGGCTCACCTTAAACTAAAAGCCAAATTACCAATGTCCAAAGTAGTTCCACAGGCTCTCAGCAACTCTCTCTTTTACCTGGCACTTTGCATTTTCAGTCTTTGCATACAATGGACTAAATAAACTCTGTGATTTCTAGTGGGTAATGTTAAACGATTGTTCAGTGTCTGAATCAAAATTATCAGTGGAGTCAAACTCATCTTCCTAGTAGAAAAGCTAATCACTGGTAGACCCTGCAGCACTTAGATTTTTCTGCAATATTTAGAGTAACAGACCCAAGAAATACCCAGGGGAAAATAGAGAATGATGCTCCTTGAAGTCCCACCACTGTTTTTCATTCTTACTAAGAACTGTTTCAAATATTACATGTAGCTGGTTCACATTATTGTGCCTTGAGTTTTTTTACCCATTATATCCTTTTTGTTAAAAATCGTCTAATCTGTGAGAAACTTTCTATAAGACTTTCCACCAAGCTGTCCTTAAGGATTTTCTACTGTTAAGGAGATTTATTATTATGGTATGACAAAAGGAAACCATCTGCTGTCATTGTATGAGGTTCAACAAGGCCAAGTGCCGGGTCCTGCACTTGAGTCACAACAACCCCATGCAATGCTACAGGCTTGGGGACGAGTGGCTGGAAAGCTCCCCCACAGAAAAGGACCCGGGGGTGTTGGTCAACAGCCAGCTGAATATGAGCCAGCAGTGTGCCCAGGTGGCCAAGAAGGCCAACGGCATCCTGGCCTGTATCAGAAACAGTGTGGCCAGCAGGACAAGGGAGGTGATAGTGCCCCTGTACTCGGCGCCGGTGAGGCCGCACCTCGAATGCTGTGTTCAGTTTTGGGCCCCTCACTCCAAGAAGGACATTGAGGAGCTGGAGCGTGTCCAGAGAAGGGCGATGGAGCTGGCGAGGGGTCTGGAGCACAAGTCTGATGAGGAGCGGCTGAGGGAGCTGGGGTTGTTTAGTCTGGAGAAGAGGAGGCTGAGGGGAGACCTCATCGCTTTCTACAATTACCTGAAAGGAGGTTCCAGAGAGGTGGGTGTTGGTCTCTTCTCCCAAGTAACAAGTGATAGGACAAGAGGAAATGGCTCAAGTTGCACCAGGGGAGGTTTAGGCTGGATATTAGGAAAAACTTCTTACTGAAAGGGTTGTCAGACATTGGAACAGGCTGCACAGGGGGGTGGTTGAGTCACCATCCGTGGAGGTGCTTAGGGACATGGTTTAGTGGTGGACTTGGCAGTGTTAGGTTAACAGTTGGACTTGATGATCTTAAAGGTCTTTTCCAATCCAAACAATTCTATGATTCATCAAAATGTAAGTCTACCACCAGTCTTGCCTCTAATTCTGAAAGCTGCAGATATGTGGAGATTTTATGTTGATTTTTGCACCTGTGAGCATAGGACCTGTTGTAATACCCTATTCCTGCAGCCTTCAGCTGAGCCCTGTGAATCAAAGTAGATCCCCAGTCACAACAGCTTTTCTAGTAAAGGGAGTTGTTTCACTTCAGCAGTGTGCTCTAGTTATGAGACTGCCTGGCTAAAGAGATTATAAGTGTGATAGTCTAACTTACCTACTACAAAATTGGAACTGTTTGGCTGTCAGTTAGCATTATGGTGAGAAACTCTGACATGACAGTTTTCTGACTTTATTAGTAAGTTTTAATCCTCCAAACAAATTTTGTTAGTACACGTTGACTTTCCTGCATTGTGTCTCTGATTTGCTAGACTGCAAGTTTCTATCAATCCATCAATCTTATTTAGCTGGCCTGCTGCTCACAAGTTTCTCTAGATTTATCATGACACAAATAATACATTTTTAATTGAATGGAGATTCCCTGAGTCTGTATGCATATCCACATCCATTTCTAACCATTTTCATGCCTAAAACCTACTCTTACTGGAGACCTTTGAATATCCAAGATCTGTGGACAAAGTCTTTGTATGTTTTCAGTTAGCACTTTTCATAATCACGCTTTGCTGAATCAGGTCAGGGTGCTCAGTCTGGTCGAGAAACATACCTATATGTAAGAAATGCAAAAAGTTGCCTGTACAAGGGAGCTGTACCATCTGGCACAAGTTCATAGTATTTTAGTACTACATCAATTTATACATACTGAAGATCTGGCTGAAGACATTATCACTACAATACCCTATGTTAAGCTAGTAAGACAGTAAATGATTGAGGGTGCAAGTACTAAAATCTTCCCCAGAAAATAGCACATGATATCCAATTAATAGTTATGATAAATCTGTCTGAAATGTATTCCATATCATTTGTGGCAAGATTTGCTTTCAGTCAGAGATTACAGAGAACATTTAAATTAGCAATGAGAATTACCCTGAATAACAAGCTCATTATTTACTATACTTCCATTTTGTTGAGCTTATTAGTAGCACTGCCTGGTTAGATTTTGTGGATCCTTTTCTATCTTTTCTGCACGAAAGCCCAACTATGGAATGTTTCTGAAAGCAACAATTGTGATTTTATAATGAACCACAAGAGGGGGGAGAATGAACATAAATGAAAGGACTTGATTTTAATGAACAACTGTTACATTTAGGACAATGCCGTATCAATGCTGAATTTAAGAATCTTAGCCAGGTGTTGTCTGTGGAATGAAGAGTTTGAACTAATGGCAAGATGCTGTTCCTAAGATTCATCTTTTCAGGTCTGCTGATTTATTACTGAGCTTCACTTAAAGCTGTGGAGAAACCACACTTCCAAAGTTGCAAAATACCGTGCTGGGTATACTCATCCCTTTCTTTATTGCCTTGATCAAACAAAAACTAATGCTAATGAAATTACAAAAAGAGAGATCTCTGTGATTTGAATAATCAGTTTTAAAGCCACCTACCCTGCCTTTTATTTTTTCCTCCCAATTATGTAAGAGTTCTCTAACTCAAATAATCAAGGAATTTCCCCCTGGTGCATAGATGAGTTTTTTGGTGTCAATATGAAAACTAAACCATCTCACTGTTGTGATCATGGACTGACACAGGACTGGTGAAATTCCAAGAGTGTCTTCAAGCTACTTTTTAAAGGAGGCTCATAGTCCCCTGCTCCTCACGTGCAGAAGCAGCGATAGTGATGATAAAGCTGGGGACTCCTAGAGACGGTACTCTGGGACTGCTGAGAGCACATGCCCCTACAGCTGTGTCAAATCTTGGGAGAGCATGCACAGACAGCTTTGGCAAGCAATCAGCTTCCTAACCCCAGGACTCTGTGGGCTTGATAGCAGTTCCTATACCAGCTGGAGGGCAAGGAAGGAAAACAGATTCCAAGAAGCCACCCACTCCACCCTCCCCTTTCTCTTATTTCAAAGTGGATACAAGGGGCAGGCAATCTTCCCAGTTTTTAGTCCTCTGTACCTCATGTTCCATGTCCCTCCTGGCCTAGGTTGTCAGTCTCTTGGGAGAGGGATAGGAAAGAAAATGAGTCTCACTTCCCCCCAGACTAAGAAAGAAGCAAAGCAACAATTATAACAGTAATATGAGGATGGTATTGCAGCAGGTGGTTGCAGCATGGCAAAAAATAGTAGCATAGGCAGAAAACCTTCTCAGCTTTTCTGTGCAAGTAATTCAAGTAGCCTAGTAGACTATAACTCTAAGAGAACACCATGTAACGTTATTAGGCAAAATTATAATGTCCTTAATTTCATGTTCAGAAGCTGAATGGTGCTGAAGGA
The DNA here is from genome assembly GCF_030936135.1 of Gavia stellata. Lineage (NCBI taxonomy): Eukaryota > Metazoa > Chordata > Aves > Gaviiformes > Gaviidae > Gavia > Gavia stellata. Next base: position 14,697,297 of record NC_082610.1, read on the forward strand.
GGCTTGCAGAAAGAAATTAAGATAGTTATACCAGAAGAAGACAGAATGTTGATTACCAGGAGCGAGGTATCCAGATTTGACTAATGGCAGAGTTATTGTATGCATAAGCCCTAATGGTGTTTAAGTGGTTGCTAGAATGAACGCAATTAATGTAATTTATTTGTCAGCATCCAAACACTGTAATACTTGGAATAGGAGGGGAGGTCCCTTGCCTAGCATATAGCCCTACGAATATTTTTCAGTGTCTCTTTTCACAAGTACACAAAACCAGTGACCCTGATTTTTTTTTTTTTAATTCGCCTCAGTTTTTAACGGGCGTCATCTACATAGCTCCACTGATTTAAACTGAATTTTTCTTGTTTTGTGTCATGGATTTTGGAGGGATACTTTGGGATGATCTAGTCTGGCTTGCCACCTGAAGCCATAAGTGACTTTGCATCTATCCTATAGCTTCTGAGTGAGTGTATGTTTTTTAGAGAGAGATCTTCCTAGTTTGACTGAACTACTGTAGGGTTAACAGTAAATTGATTGCTTTCTTAAATTGCTCCAGTGATTAATGATGATCTATGCTTAAGAAAGGAAAGGAAAACCAGTGTATTTCTAATGGGAGTTTCTTTCAGCTGGAAGCTGAAGTTAATCTTCAGTTATGGGATCTTGTCATGCTACATCAAAGAAGCTTGCGCTAATGGATAACTTTCCTTCCCCTACCCTAAGTATGACCGGGATGTAATCAAAACATTTGAATTACACAGATAAAGCTTCTGATATTTCTCATTGTATGGCTGTTGCTTTTGAGCTCACATTTTTATAACTTTCTGACCATTTCAATATCTTTACTTTGTGGTTTTTGGTGTGATGGTTTTTTTTTTTTTTTAGATCTAAAGACCTCACTAATGTCACGTATGTGGACAAAACCACATTAGTGCTCTTGCTTGATATTTCCCTACTTACACAGGGAGTCAGGGGCATCAATCCTGTGGAGAGCTATTCCTTTATAAGATATAGTTCTTCCAAATGTGTATAGTAACTGTACTGCTACCATCTACCCTCTACTTGCACTAATGTGCAAACAATCCTAGCTTTGGCATTGTTCCTAGTCAAATCGGAGAGAAAGCGGATTTGTTATTCTTGACATATGAAAATTGATGAATATGTTAGGGTTAACAGCAAAACTTTATCAACATGCATTTTCTTTTTAAGTAAGCTATTAAAAAATATTAACAGCCTCTTTAAGTTACTGCTCCCCTTTGCGCTGAGGACTGACATTGCAGGACTGTGATGAGACATGGTTGCTTTTCAGTCTGGATCCAGATCAATTACCTTATTGTGAAGCCACCAACAAGAAAGCTGTGACTGGGCTTTATATCAAAGTTCAACACAAATAGCAGCTGTCACACCCATCAGATTAATTATTGTTCATTAATCATTTCTTGTTCAAGATAGAGAACCCTTCCAAATCAAGGAACAGAAAACTTGGAAATGCTGTTTACAGCACTAGACATGTATTTTGATGAGGGTTTATGGATTTCTCAAATGTTTATTATTTACACACTAAATAATATTTTACTGGAAATCTCTCCCTCCATACCCAACAACACAGTTAATTTTTAAAAATCTCAGAAGAGATAAATCAATGCAGTTCCATTGTAAATAGTGGAGCCATATAAATTTATATGACTGCTTCCTCTTTATTCCCCCTGACTTACATGACTAGCTTGAAGGCAGTTTCATGTTTAGGGTAGCTTAAAATAGCATAGAAATATTTCTCTTAAGACTTACTACTACAAATGGAAGGCTTTCCTTCTCTTCTTTGTCGGAGTTTGGCTAGCAAAATGTACACAGTAAGGAGCATAGTTAATAAGGAATCTCCTTGTAGTGGAACAAAAATAGTTAAAAGTAGCAGTCTTGTGAAACAATGAAAGATTAAAATTTAGCTCTGATTCAGAAAGCAGTAAATTACTAATGTTTTTTTAACAATCAGCTATGTTGAAAAAATGTATCTTACTGCCTATGTTCTTCTGAGTTCCTTGCTGCATCTCAGAATCTTTGAATTGCTTCTTGTTGCTATCCTGATCTTAGGAAAACCTGTAAGTAAGAAGCTTGACTTAGCATAGCAGTTGAATTCTACTATGCATTATTTCCCATGCATACAATCTATACAATGATAACCTAGGGTGCTTGAGTTTTTACCTCCAATAATCACAACTATAAAACCACAAATGGACTTTTCATTTTTCCCTTGCAAGAGCTATAAAACCTAAGGTAAACCCTCCTGCCAGATCGCTTTTATGGGAACTTCACTTTCCTGTTCACTAGTTTTACTCCAATTAATTGAAAGCAACACTCCTGCCCTTCGCTGTGGTTTCCAAGGTATTCAAGGGGGGCACACGCTCCATCCAAAGTCCTGAGTAAGACTGAAATTGAGGTCCTTGGTGGGTTCATACCCCAGGGCTCCTGCACCTGGGGATTTGAGCTGCAGTGTCCATAAAGTCCCCTTCTCCAAAAGACAGAAGCCTTACAATGCTGAAATGAGCAGGCCACATAAAATTTAATACAGCAATGAAGATGAACTTACTCAGTCCTGACTTGTTTGTTTGTTTGTTTCAAATACGATTGATCATTTTGATGCCTCTGTAAGGAAAAGGTGAGCTGAATATTTAAATCCATGGGGTTTTTTTTGTTTTAGATTTTCTTTTTTTAAAAAGCATATTCCTGTCTCTAAAAGGTCTTTAAGCATTCTGCATTCTCCTTGCTTTCCAATTAAGTTTCCTGGGCTTTCTAATGTGGTCCTCTGAGTGCTGGAAAGTAACAGAAACAAGAATGCATTTAATACCTGGCCTGGTGTCTTGGCAGCAAAGCTTAGCACTCCAGCGTGGGGAGTAGCAGGTTCAAGACCAACCCCAGGAGTCTTACTACTTGGACTGGCAGAGGGCTAGCGTAATGCACAGACAGTGAGCTCATTCTGCAGGTGGAGTGTTCAGCTGCATTGATCTTATGGCAAACCCAGCCTGCTAAGGTTTTGGAGAAACATTGGCTCTGATCTAAAAGGAAATTGTGCTGCCTTTCCCTGTCTTTCCACTAGTTTAGCTTGCAAGCTCTAATAACATTAAAACATACTTTAAGCAAGAAGGCTGACACAGCTACACAGACACAAAGTAATTTCCTAGAAATAGTAAATACAATAAGCAAAACTCTCTAATCTCTCATTAGGTAATTGTATTTTCATGGGGTCAGCCAGCCTCCCTGGCCAGGTTGAGGTCAATTCTAAAATACGTGTATTATATACATTAGGCATCTGTTAATGAAGCATATGTTTCATCAGCAATCTGGGTGCCAAAATCAACTCATTTGGGTACATGGTTTGCATCTACAGTGGTGTCTTATGGATTTGTTCTATAGCTGAAACAGCAAGTTTGTGTAGATGCCATGAATGGCATATAATAAGGAAAAAAAGCAACACCACAAGCATCTTAGCGGAGCATAAATCCTCTGAATTTTTGCTATATGAAATTCAGAATTCAGAGGGTTGTAAGATAACAGTAAATAAAGGGTAAGGAAGAGCTCCTGTTACCAGAGCCAAGAATACCTGGTCAGTGCTAATAATTATTTCCTTTGACAAAAGTTGAAACAAAAGTAGATAAATATGAAGCAAAACCTCCATTTTAGAGCACCATTTCTTGCCTAAAAGGGACTAAGTGGGGCTTCAATTTAAAAATTCACCAGTATTTTGCTCAGATCCATCACAGGGGCCCTGGCAGAACTGCAGCAAGATGCCACCCCATCAGCAATCAAGCAACAAGCCCTCGTGCTTCTTACTTCTTCTGTCAGCCTAGGGTGTTAAACGTAGGATTTTTTCCCAACAATGGTGAGTCTAGAAATGAGAACAGGTTCAGTAATCCTAATGTCAAACCTTACGATGATGGTATGACAACGCTCTTCCTTTGCAAGCACATAAGCAAAAATGCTTGTCTGCTTTGGAAGTGAAGTAAGGCTACGAGTTTCCTCTCAACATGTGGGCTGGAATATTGCTTTGTTTTATTTAACTGCCACAGGGGCTAAGGACAGCAAGGATTTTGGCCATTTTTTATTGCTCATTAAAGTGGCAGAAGTGTTTCAGAGTAGTAGCCAATGTAAAAAAGAATATGAAATAAAATTAATTCTTCAGAGTTCAGAAATGGCCCCCTTTCATTCATTAAGTTTCCATAGCTGAGCACAGGACTGATGTGTGCTTTGGCAGTGAAAAATAACATAGCATTTCAGAAAAAGCAAACTTTACCAGTAGCACATGTTGGAGCAACAGTATAGGCTCCAAGTTGTGTTAAGCCAACTCTAATTTTGACAGCAGAAATATATCAGTCTCTTTGAACAAATAATCTGAGGAATATATGTAGATCCATGTGAGCTGTTCTCTTAGTTTCAATTCAGTAATTTTCATGCAAAGTAAAGGCGAGATTTTAGTAGGCAATAGCATGAGCAAATTACTGGGAAAAAGAATACACCATGCCAAGATCTGTCCCACAAGACATTGAATCCCAATGAGAACTGATGACCAGCAAGTGTGTGAGGGGAAAAGACGATCTCCTAATTCTTCATTCCTCTTCCAGTTGAGGAGAGGATGGGTAAGTAAAAGCAAGTTAGTCCTTCTTACTCCTATGTATCCAAACTTCAGGGGGCAAGGAACTGAATAAATAGGAATATGGAGAAGGGGAGGATCTGTCTCTGTGTTTGTATGTGAATGACAGGGTTAGATACAGACTCCTATTGAATCCAAGCCACAGTCTGACACTAGATACCTGTATATGTATTTTAAACCTCAGGTTTATGCTGCTGAATAAATAAACCTTAAAATTGAAAATAGATGAATTAAAGCGCAGCATACGCTACCTGTTAGCAAAAGTAAATTTTATGTTCCCTCTTCCTCACAAAAAATATTTTTCTTCTTGCAAATAAAGTCTTTCTGTTTTCCTAATGTATGAGTAGAAAATCTGACTTCAAGGGACAGATCTCAATGATCCTGTTAATTGAAATAATGAGATACATCTTGAGGTTGATTTTTGAAGTGTTATGTAGGCATCTAGTTACAAAATCTACATGGAGTTCTGTTCCTCACTTGAAAAAGACATCCTTGCTCTTTCGGAAGATATTTATCAACTTAATAAAGAACTTGATAAGCTTATTTCTTGGTGAAATCTACCTCTCTCATGGACAAGGATCACTAAATATCCATTTTCTTCAGAGCTTCTTCAATTGTGCCACTTGCTGCCATTAATCATGCCATTCTGTTTGCACAGTTTGGTGGCTTAAATGATTAGAAGGTACTATGATGAATGGTACCATGCAGTAAGTAAAGTGTACCCATAGATACTGAAGAGAACTTGGAATACTTTGGGTGGCTTATATCTGTATATGGTACAGTGCTAAGTATCCAGCGGCTAGATACTCCATTGTGCCTTTGTACATTATGAGCTATTGCTAATTCTGTAACCACTGAGTTTTTGCTTAGTTCAAGTCCAATTAGCCTGAGCTTAGCCTGACTGAGCATCTCTCTTGCACAGCTAAGGGGAATTTTTACTGCAGGACAAAATACTAAGAGATAGTAAGCAGTAACAAGAGAACAAAGTTTTGGTAAAGAATAACCAATGTATGAATAGGTTACATGGTTTGAGTATAAAACAGGACATTTTTGAGACAGGATGATATGTATCAGAAAAGGCATGACCCTTGAAAGCAGTTAGCATTCATATAAACTGATAGTTCTTATTAGTGGAAATGAAAAACGCATCGTCTTTTCTATGTGCATCCATACCTGGCTATACAACATAGCGAGACCCACAGAAGCCCTTCCATCTACTTCAGTGGGCTTTGGGACAGACCAATAATTGCCCCATTGGAATGATGTTACAAGGTACCTTCAGAGATGCTGATTGTTTCCATTCTGCTGCAGGTAATAGCATTACAGTCTAATGATTAAGAGGCTTTTTATGCATACTGGTTGAAAAGAAGCAGATCCTGGTTGCCTCTGCAAAAGAAAGCAGTGAGTGAGACACCTTAGGTTTTTAATACTGTTAGCTTCCAGGTTAAACAGGGCTGATTCTCTTTTTGAAAATCTCTGTACTGTTGAAATTAGTGCAAACACTATCATTAATTTCTTGGGGGGAAAAAAAATTAATGACATATTTCCCCCTTTATCCGTCTAGCTCTGGGGAATGTAAGGCTCCTGAATACACTGGCTTTTGTAAGAGATGTAAAACAGAGTCTGTGATCATTTGTGGTCATTAAGGATCACTTTTTTTTTTCTTTTTTCATGAATAGAGGTGTTAGTGAAGGTGTTCTGGCCTAATTCCAGCTCCGGTAATTGGATTTTTTTTTTTTTTAACCTACACTCATTCCTTCAGTAGTTTCATTTGGCTATGCATGTTGGGCTTAATTCAGTGTTGCCCCATTGGCCCCCCTTGTGTCAGCTAGACTGATGCAAACAGACACTGTAAGCTCTCCTTTCCCTCCCAAAGAGCCTTTTGTCCCAAAAGTATAATGCTTGACACAGCTTCACCAGCTGTGTTTTCAGTGGTATATCTCCACCGCCTCTCCAGCAATGGATGGTAGGGAGGCATTTCTAGATGGTAGTATTCAGTACAGACCCAAAAAGTGAACAGATCAGCTATTAGAGAGAGACTGGACATTGGAGGCCGGGTCATTCTTCTAACACAATGATTTTTAGCCCTGTAGTGGCACACAGGAACACTGTCAAGTCAGCTTGTGGCAGGAGGTGTAACCTGCTATGTGCTGCCCAGTTGGATTTGTAGTGATGGATGGTATCAGCAAGAGCTAAAGATAATTCTGACTCTCTGTGTAATCTGGTAAAATGCCTCCAAAATTTGTCAGAGAGGGGATGAGTATGCTGAAGACAAGTGCAGTATTAGATGGGAGAAAGGAACACATGAGGCTGGGGCAAGAAGCTAAATCAAAATAATGCATCCTTTGTTCTGGCAGATAAGAGGACATAATGGAAAACAAGGTTGCTGTCTTTCTGCTGCTGTGCCTAACTGAAGTCACAAAAGATGATGAAAGGTCAGATACAGTGCAAATTTTTCATCTAGAGTTTGAATAGCTTCCAATGTGCTATATGCTACCAGTTTTAGCCATTCTACCCTATGTCATATAGGGCTCTTCAGCCAGGCATGAGACACCCTAGGATGCTTAAACAGCCCTGGGGGTGGCCAAGGTTTGACAAACTACTAGAAATATGTTTTTTTGGTCTCTCCACAGAGATGAGCAGAACTAATATGGGGCCCAGCAACCAAGTTCAGAGATTTCCTCTCAGACCTTCCTTGCCCTGTGTAACTCCATGGATGCCACAGTTTTAAATCCACAGGTAAACCCTTACCTCTACACTAGAAAAAGTCATTTCACTCATGGAAGAGTGATTAGGGATCAATCACCTTGTGCTTAACTAGACTGGAAATTCCCCCAGTGCTCCTTGGGGGTTACTTTTAAATAAGGGTGACAGAGGGTCCCAAATTAGAGCATGGTCCAAAACCCAGGGTTAAAAGCCTGCAATGCCAGGTGCACTCTCACACCACAGGTGACAGAGTGCCTCTCTCCCTGGGCTGTGACCATCAGCAGAACTGGAGATCACAGATATGCAGTATAAAAGGGACAGGTATCCAGGATAGACAAAAGCACTGTACTTAGGAAAACATGCATGTGTAGTGCTAATGCATATTACTCTTTTCAGGACTCTAAGTGTGTTTGCTCCTAGAAAACTTCACCATAGGCTATCAAGGGTTAAAAAAGCATTTCAAAATCAGCTTCTATTGGACTATTTTGTTTGGCCAATATCTGACATGGGTTGTACTGAGCACGTTTTGCCACCTGGCCAATTTTTTTTCCTGCCAAGCTATTCACTCAGGCTTGTGGTGTGAAAAATAGATGTTTAATAGTCAATGAAGTACTATAGCGGGTAATAGTTTATAAATTTCCATGACTTATTATGCTCAGCCTAAGTAACTGTTTATTAAGTGTATTTAAAGCCCCCCATCTCATTAACTTACAGTACTGGTGATTCCCTCCTCCCACCACTGCTGTTTTTAATGGAAAATATTCAGCCATGTCTTTTGCCTAGGGCATGTGAAACAACTCAGTGGAAAAGAGACTGCCTGGATAAGAACAGGACATCATCCTTGGCTAGGGACAATGTGTTTATCATTTTCGGAAGTAAAGTGAATCTGAAATATGAGATATATATGTTGTGCACCAAAAACACCATAAATGTCCTTTGTATAAAATACAGCTGCCAATATCCTACCCTTTTCTGCTTTGGGTTTACAAATGACATGGTCAGTTTTATCAGTAAAGCATGTCTCATGTAAAAAAATATTAAACCAGCAACTTAATTATGAAATACTGCCTTTATTTTCTTAATGAAATTCCATAGTACTTCAGGGAAATATTACATACTAAGGTTAAATAAATTCTCTGTTAACAAAAAACAGGCTCACTCTTAACTTTAGGGATCTACTGTTAGCTGTGCAAAGGGAAGGTGAGTTTCTATAGCTGGAAAGGCTGCTAGTTATAGAAGAATGTATTTTGTTCCCCTATATTAACCTCTAGAATGAAAAAGGTCATTGGTTGCTCTTGATAAGTTCTGTGAAATCTATCAAAAGAATCCCACTGACATCAATGACATAAGTGTCCTTTTGTTGTATATAATATTTTAGCAATGCTATGTAAGTAAAACTCCAGATTAATCCCTGAGGTAATTCCCTTGAAGCTACTAGGAACATAATACAGTTAAGTTTAGTCCTCTAACACTTGGCTTACTGCTTCATGGTCTTTACATTCATTTCCTGAAGGCCTCTTGGAAGTTGAAGATAGGCATAAGATAATGACAATATGAAACCAGGAAAATTGGTACATATTATGATAATGTGAAGAGATGGCTCTAATGAAGGTAAAGGAAGTTGCGCGTAAAATCCCCTCTGGTAAACAACATCTGAGGCTACAGTTTTTCCAAACTGGGATGTTAAACTGACACAAGTTACAGAGCAGCCCCTGCTGTACAATCTCAGATGCCTCGTATGGAAACGACCACAAACATCACCTCAACCTGCAACTGGGACGAGCAGAGCAAGAGCAGGGCCACCTGTGCTGCAGAGAGTGAAAGGCTCTTTTGGCCTGCTCCCAGGTACTTCTGCACAACAGATATAAAAATATGTACCCCCAGTGTTGAAGGAGTTAATGTGACATTGCAAAATGAGCTTTGCTATTTGCTGTTTTGTTTGGCCAATAGCTGACACAAGCACATTTTGCCACCTGGCTAATTTTGTGCTGCCAAGTTATTCATTCAGGCCAGTGGTGTGAAAAAGGAGACATTTAATAGTCAACAGAGCACTATATAGGGTAATAGTTTATGATTTTCCATGACTACTCAGATGTTGTTCAAATTATTCTTGATTGAGCAAATTACTCTTTTTTCAAATCATCCCATTCATTTATTTACTAATGATTCTATCCCTTCCCTCCCGTACACCATTTTTTTAAATGGGAACGATCAGCCATTTCCATGTTTGAGGGGATTTAGCCAAACAAAAACTAAGAGCATATTATAGCTTAGATTACAACTTTGAAAGACTTTTCGTCAAGGCGTTAGAGGCAGCGCAAAATTTCTTTCTGAGCTTTCCAGGGAGCCCTGCACAGAGATGAGGTGGGCTGTATAAAAATACTGACCTCCTGGTTTTTCAGATGCAAATTTTAACCCTCCCTCCCCCAGACATTTTCTTTTTTTCACCAGGTTGTGGGTTGGTTGGTTTTGGGGCTGAAGCACATCCTGCCGGACATGTCAGGTTATGTGTGGAGGCCTTCCGTGCCAGGGCCGAAGGGGAGGCACCCCCCTCTGCCAGGGGGGTGAGGGGGAGCCCGGGGGCTGCCCCGCGGCCCCGGCAGGGAGGGCAGGTCAGGGCCCCCGGCGCTAACCAGGGCCACCCGGGAGCCCCCCCCCACGCCAAGTGGGTCCGTGGGGGTGAGGCAGGTGGGAGGTGGAGCCGGAAAGGTGCCTCGGCGAGGCAGGGCCCGAGGGCGGCTGCCAAGGGCCTTCCAGGGGCTCTTTTCCCGGCAGGGTGACCGGCTGAGCGCGGGCAGCCAAAGGCCTGGGGCAGGGTGGTGAGGGGAGCGGGGCCGCAGGGCCCTCTGCCCCTTCCCGGCTCTGCCCTGGCCGGCCAGGGGAAGCAAAGTGTCCCTGTGTGCCAGGGTCCTGGGCTGCGGCCAGCTGAGCTGGCGCTCTCTCCGCTCCTGCCTCCCACCCCTGTGTCTCTGGTTTTATTTTTGGTTTAGTTACCTATTTGAAAACCCCTTAACCCTTCGCTGACAGGGAGTTCCTGGCAAGGCCACCCAAGATTAATGTTGAAATAGCAAACTCTTCCTCAGGATAGCTTACCTGTTAATAGATGAATTCTTTATCCTGCAAGGTACTGGTACAGGTGCTTACACGCATGACAGAGACAGCATTCTTTGGCAGATCTCTTTCGTACTTGTTTGTTTTTATATATACTTCCTAACGTGGAGGAAGCACACAGGAAAGCAGTCTGTTGCCTTTCAAAGCAAATGCACTAGCACTGTATGTAAATTGGATTTCCAGACTTTTTCTTACCTTTGGTAAAGCAAAGGGAGGAGGGCAGATCAAGCCATCTTGTTTTACAGATGCTAGTTTATTAAGCTGTAATGCCAGAAGTTGTCGAAGCAAAATTATGCTCACTTTTGTGAGTTTATCTGATGTCATATAGTTTAGAAAAACACTGGTGTTAATATTCATTGTATGGCTTAATTAGTCTGAAGCAGCGGAGCAACACGAGTATAGCGAGATGCTTGTTATGTAGGTCTTCGTGTTGTTTCAAAGTCTTTATTATTATGACAGCAAAGTCTTGTTCATTAAAGTTTCACAATCCATTTTCATTAGGATGAAACTGATTCTGTAAATGAACAGTTGCTCTGAAAAATCAAACCCTTGCAGCTATCACAGGGGAGGTACAAAGTCTGTATTAATTATCAGGAATATGGTGTCGATCGAAGATGTTAATTGCCCTGATGGTTAGTTATTTGGGGAATTGCCATGCATTTCATGCAGGGATAATAAAAATGAATTTTTAAACAAAGAGATCTTAAAATAATATATAATCTGTAGAGAATACCAACATCAAAGGCTTATCTCAAAGCTTTGAATTTTATCTTTGTGGTCCAAAATGTTAAAGATGAACTGAGCAATATTTCAGCTGGTTCAAGTTTGTGAGAGGAAAACAAAACAAGAGTTAATTAACTGTTATTACAAACCTTTTCAACTTTAATTTGACTTTCAAATATTAGCATTTATCTATGAACTATGCTTCTGGGTTTGACAAATTAGCTTTCACGGAACAAGTTTAATTAGGCTTCATTGTGCTTTTATGTCACTTTGCACAGTTCCAGACAATGAATGGATTAACTTACTAAAAGTCATATGTTTAAAAGAATTTGTTGAATGCTAAAAAGGTTGACAAAGTTGCAAAGCTTTACCAGCCTAATGCAAAAAAGATGCATCCTGTTTAGCATGACAACATGCATTTTTCGCAGAGAACAGCTGGCGCTGACATACACAACCCTGCCTGGCTGCTGTCAATACCCACAGGCCATGTCACCCCCATACCACTCTGAGAAAGTGTGGGGTGGGTGTTTACTACCAAAGCCTACTACCTGTGAAAGACAGGAAAGAGAGTGAGCTACAGGTGTGCACCACATGACTAGGCGTGCTGGTTCTCTAGCTGGAATAAAATTATCTCAGTGTGAACTTGTGTTTCTGTTTTATTTTTAGATATTTTTTCTTTTACCACTGGTATTAGGGATGGTCCGTATTTATACCTGAGAGATCAAAAAAAGGAAGAAAAGTAACTATGAGACTGTGAAGGAATATAGCAAGCTGATTTGACTCAACATAGTCCCAGGTGAGAGTGGTGAGTGTTGTAGAGAAGTATAAATAGATCCTGAAGTTTGAGAAACATGTTGTTGCTCTCCCTCACAAAGGGATATGTCACTGTAGGACTCACTAAATACAGATCTGGCAATACAGTAGGTTCTATCTGTGTATAGAAGAGCTTGTTTTGTGGCTGGGTATTAGACCTTTTCTGGCTCTCTCTGACTTCTCTTCCTTCTCTCTAGCCACACATGTGCTTCTCTGCCCTGCCATGGATATTGTAGTATTAAACCTCTTTTGCCTAGACAAGCTAGCTGGTGCTCAGCAGAGTCAGGAGACCTTGAAGGGACCTAAGAGGTGATTTAATGGAAATTGTGCTTGATAACAGAAAATCATGGCAGTTTATGCCATGCAGAGAAAGAGGAACTGAATTTTTCTAGGGAGCAGAGCAATGTATCTGACCAAAGAACACATTGGTGACAGCTACATGTAGGGAGGTGGAAGGAAAAGCTTTTAGAAACTGAAAAAGCTGAAGCAGCAGCAGCAGGATTGTGCATGCTTACCCATTCCAAATCCCATAGCCACTTCCTGGTGGCCAGTATAATTTAGGTTAACATCAGGACTGTGCTAGCTCATGGTTGGCTGACTGCCCGCAGAGTTGTTCCAGGAGCTGGTACTGCACCAGGATTGTCCAGTCAGGCCATTTATACTCCAAACATATCCTGTATTCCTTGGGCAAGAAAAGGCAATGCCGTATCTGTTGATTTAGTGGCTCAGTGCCAGTTAAGGATTTTCTCCATGCAGGAGCATTGCCTGGGGGCCTGCTGGTTTCCTGGCTAAATGCTGTGTCCTGTTACCTTTTGGATAAGAGTGCTGTTGAACACTGTGGGTTAGCTGAGGAAGCACACTATGTTTGATAGACAAAAAGAAAGGTCATGTGTGAGAAAGCAACAAAAAAGGAGGTTAGGAGGATAAGGAAGACAAAGTAGGGAAGGAGTGTGATGGACAGGGCCAAAAGCAGCAAGGAAGCTGTTATTAAACAGCACTGAGAAATATACTAAACTAGAGATGTTACAGAGGGGAGAAAAAGAAGTGACGCAAAAAATACACTTCAGTGCAGTGATAGCAAGCTCAAACGAAACTAAGGAAACAAGCGACAAGCATAAGGCTGCCACTTAAACCCCACTAGGCAGTCAACTTCAAATATCTCTTAAAGATACCTTTGCTGTTGTGACCATTTTGTAAAGGGTCCTTTAAATCCAGGAGAGAGAGGAAGCTTTAGCCCTATCAGCACACTATAAAGTTGCACCTTTTCCTTCCTTCTAGCTGGCAAGTGCCAGTTACTCTGTTTTTCTGTATGCCCATTATTGGAATTTTCCAGTAACTTTGTACAATTTATACAAATATATACAACAGAAATCTAGATGAAACAAGTGAGGAAGAAATTGGAGGGAATATACGATATGCTTTTATACTCTAAACTCCCATTCCCCTTATCAGGATTTATGAGTGCTCAGGAAGGATGGGCCCACATTAAACACCTTTAACATTATCTTATATTTTCCTAAAATTCTACTCAAAAATATATAAAATCTGAAAGGTTATGTGTATAAGAACTGGCTGGAAAATGGAAAAACAGTTTACGGAATACTTTAAAATATTTGACATCATCTCCTTTTTTATAAAGTTGAAAAATGACTAATGTTTGCCAAACACATTGTAGAAATCAAGGTGTTTTCTTGCCTCTCATTTTTCCCTTTTGGTACTGAATCAGTTAAAATTCATAATGTCTACACATGCTCGCTTCCAACTTTCCTCCTGTTTGCACTCTCTCTTCTCTGCTTTATCTACACTGGGAAAGTTATAATAAAAAAAAAATTTAAAAAGGATCCCCTTCTTTCCTAAGCCCAAGAAATAAAAAATATTTCAGTTCCAGAATACAAATTCATGTGAAACTAAACACCTTATTTTGCTAAAGAGCATTTCTCAACCGCTTTGAGATGTAAGACTCTTATGTAGTATCTTGGTCTGAAAACACCTTTCAGTACTGTGTTCATTACGTATCCTGATAGATTCCAATGAGAGATTTCTGAATAAGAGTAGTGTAAAATATTAAGTAACAACTTCAGGATTTGGTGTGCTTACATTAAAGTCCCCAGTGTTGGAAAGGCTTATAGATTTGCTTTAAATGTGTACACTATAAGTAGGCCCTTTGAAGTCAGTGGGACAAATCCTCAGCTGATACCGATTGCTATTCCTCCGCTGATTTCAGTGAAGTGATAACATTTATGGTAGCTGAAGACCTATCCTATAGGGACTAAATGCTATTGTAAAGTTGCATGCTTAGAAGCTTTTTCGGCATTTACACCAAGTCTATTTACTCTCTGTTCCCAGAACTTTCAAGCAGCCTTTTATAGTATTCCATTTTGCTGCAGTGATGACAGGAGTTTCATTTCAACGATGGAAGAGAATCCTATACTTTTGTGGAGCATAAAATGTTATAAACAAAAGGCAAGAGATAAATCAGATCCACATACTTTGCTTTACTTATATACTTTCAATACATATAGTTTGCTACTTGTACTGGTATGGAATTCTTTCAGGTACACTTTTGATCTGCAAAGAGATTGTACTCCCTTGTGCCATTTTTCACTCTCCTGAATTGTACATGGATTCTGTGAAAATATGGTCACTGAGTTTTGGGTTTTTTCCAGTTGAAAGATGAAATCAAGTAGGATTTTTCATCCATGTTGTCACATGTGACAAAGGGCTTACAGGACAATTCATACTTTCAATTTTGGCCTGTGCAGCCCCTTCTCTTCTTTCAAGTGTTAGGCTGATTGTAGAGTATGCTGATCAGAAACCGCTGAGACTTCCCCATGTTTTCGCTTGTAACTTATGGTATGCTCATGAAATGAATGGCAAGTGGAGCCTGGCTGTGTGTTAGGCCACAATATACAATAGTCAGTGTTTTTCATGGCTTATCCTTTAACTTTCTCTACTATTTGTCCTCCGGATTCAGTGCCTATGGTAGCATCAAAATGAATGTTTAGATTGATTTTCATAGACTTGTAATTAGACCCAGAAATACTTCAAGAGGGAAACTAAAAAAAAAATACAAAGCTCTTTTTCCAAATGAGCTTTTTCAGAAGATGAGATGAAGCATAAAGGTTGGTGTCAGGGAGAGTTGTCAATTTTTTAAAAAAACAGGCATCTGCATTAATAAAGATACAAAAATCTGAACTTAGATTCTTCTGCACTAGAAATCCTGACAGATGAACTTTGGGGCAACGAACTTCAGCTGTGTGTGAGACAACTGGGGAAAAGATAGGCTCATAAGACTTAGCCAAATCGTTTTGACATGGCAGTCCTTCCATAAGCAGAACACAAATGTAAGGCTCAGGCTAAGTCTTTTACTGCTGAATCAGGGAATATAAGTATTTTCACACTTCTTTTCTGGAAAACAGCAAAATGATCTTGGGTAATTAGAAACAGTAGCCTTACTTGTAGACTCAGCAATATATAAACTCTGTAGCTACCTTTTTATCCAAAGCATGGTTCCCAGACCCCAGAAGACATGGCCCAAGGCCAAAATCCCTAACCCACCCTTACTCAGGGGAGGAATTATGGTCTTTTGCTGAAGGAAGAATGTATGCCTCTTGCTTCTGAGGTAGCAGCAACTGTGTGTGTACTTAATCCTTGGGGGAGGACATTCTCTTGTGTTGTTTTCCTGGAAACTTCTCCTGTCAGCTTCAAATGCGAAGTCAAGTTGTGTTCAGCTACCTTCAACCAGAAACTGATCTGTTGGATGAAAATGGGGATGATAAAAGGAGGTAAAATATAGATCCTCAGATTTTAAGGGGAGGAGGATAAATTATTCCCCCATCTTGTGTGAAAATGTAAAGAATGAAAAGATGTGTTCTTCCGAGGTATTAATCCTTAACAAATGCGTCACTGCAAAAACTTTGGGATGTATTTACTCTATGGAGACAATCTGTCACTAGCAAACTGTGCACTTTGCTTGCCAGTAACCTATTGTTACTGTAGATTTTGCAGGTAGATTGTCACCCATTTGCTGAGTCGTTTTGTGCAATCTCTAAATCATTGCAGGCCATCTATTTGAAAAGCGTTAGTGGAGGAAGCATAATGTGCTTTCATGGTAATGTAAAATGCATTAGAAATGAATTGCATGATGCTTACCTCTCAAATTACTGAAAAGACAATGACAACCATATGTGCAAATGCAAATTATATATAAAAATATCACAGATGAATCCCTGAGCTGTAACACTTGTTGTTCATTTCTATAAATATTAACATATCAGGATTTATTTTGACATACCACTAAGATAAGTGCTAAAAGTGACAATAATAATGTATAATTTATGTCCTTCATATTACCTTAACATCACTGTGCTTACATTATTGCATAAATTAATTTAATGTTTCTGACATGCAGCAGATTATTCAAGCATTTGTTCTTTTGTCTTCTACTGGTTTCTGTTGCTGTTTTCCAAATTACAGAATATTATTATACTCTAATGTTTATTTTATGGTACATACAATTCATAAAGTCACTTTAAAGTTCTGAAAGCTTTTATTTAGCACTCAGATAAACATGTGTTGTTATATGATGTGGAAGTAGCATTAAAGCTTTTGTATATTAAATAACTTTATGCTTGTGATGCAAATTGACAATAGCTGAGAAATGCAAAGCTCAGGATAAGTTGAGTCTGCAGCCTGTACTGTTAGGGTACTTAGGAAATGTATGGTTGGTACTGGGTGTGTATCAGAATCTCTCCCAAATGCATGTAAAAACTCTGCCACCTCTCTGCAACCTCCTTTCAGGCAGTTATAGAGAGCGATAAGGTCTCCCCTCAGCCTCCTCTTCTCCAGACTAAACAATCCCAGTTCCCTCAGCCGCTCCTCATCAGACTTGTGCTCCAGACCCCTCACCAGCTTCGTCGCCCTTCTCTGGACACGCTCCAGCACCTCAGTGTCCTTCTGGTAGTAAGGGGCCCAAAACTGAACACAGTATTCGAGGTGTGGCCTCACCAGTGCACGATCACTTCCCTACTCCTGCTGGCCACACTATTTCTGATACAGATGGGATGTATTCTGATGTATCTGGGATAGGAGGAAATCTTTTTCTGATTTCCCTTTTATTAATTAGTTGATACACATAATCTATTTCTCAAAGAAATCTCACTCAAGACTTTTATTCTTTCTCAGGAAATCTGGTAGCAACTTGTTGCATTTGTTTGTTTGAAGACATTAGTAATCAAGGCACTACTTTTCTATGCAGAAAGACTATTAACAAAGCAATCCCTTGTGCATATTTGCAGACTGCCTCTGATGCTGCTGAGTACGGAGCCTCTCTGGAGGTGCTGGCTATGCCCCTCGATGGTGGCTGACATAGAACAAAGTGACCTGTTGGAATTTAATTGCTACCCCTGTATTTGTATATGAAACCAAACCGAAAAGCAGACATCCTCACAGGATGCTGGGAATTATAATTTCACAGTACTCTGATCATTAGAAGTTCAACTTAAATGACAACTTAAAGATGGTTCAGTTTAAATCCCAAGAAAGAACACAACAGTCTTTTAAAAGGTACTGTATTTTGTTGTTGTTTAAATCAGATGTATAAAGGAGCATTAAAAACAATCTTTCAAAGAAAAACATTCAGTATTTTAACAGAGTTGTTGTTTTCCCCTGGCCAAATGCTTGAGATGCTGAAATCTTATCTGTTTAAGACAGTTTCCAATTTTCACTGGAGTCTGCTCTCAGCAGTGGTAGAAAATAGAATATTCCTACTCTTTTGACTTATTTTGATGTAAATTATTCCCTTATTTTATGATTGCTCCTTCTCCCTTACTAGAAGGAATAGCTCCATACTGGTTTTTTTACTGTAGGTTAAGGACAGAAGAGTTACTAAAAAATCAAAACAATGCTCTGTTGATGCTGACATGGAGCAACACCTTCAGAATTTTACTGATGAAGAGACATGGGGGAGAAAATTGTATTCTGTAGTGTCTAATTGCAAAAGTTGCACTCTGACCAGAGCAGAATAGCTTCTTAAATGTGCAAGGGGAGCAGTCCTGTCTGATATCTGATGCAGCAGCAGAAATTGCTTTCCCCAGAAAAAGGAGAGATCCCAGTTTGAAAGATAATTACAGGCAGGAGGCAATAATGCTTGCAAAAGACAGAAAAACTGATAAGAAGGTGTAGGTAGTAGTAGATCAACATTTCAAAGCACAACTTCAGCAGCATATCAGAAATGGCATGCTCCAGAAGTTCTTTAGGATGAGAAATGAGCAGCTGGGCAAAGACCAGAATCAGTTGATGAAACAGCAGCTGATAGCAATTATTAGCATCAGTATCAGCTGCAAATGAGAGCTGAGCCCAGAAGCATAAAGGCTTTGTGGAGAAAAGGTGACATACCTGAAATCACTAGGGAGGCAGTGGGGTAATTCAACTTTCCTCCTAAGTTTAGCTTAGTGTCCTGTGATACTGCTACAGCAAGCAATGAGGACAAGAAAGAAAGGCAAGAAAAGGAGGAAATATGTTGAATGTAGCCTTCTGGAAAAAGGATAGGAGAGTGAGATGGCTGGAAGTAGTCAAGAAGAGAACAAAGCAGGGAGAAAGGAAGCATCTGTAATGCTTAATCTTTTAGGGAGAAGCTTTGCTATGATGCACTTGCATATATGCCTCTGCTTCAATAAACAATTACTAGCTGTGGCAGTAAAAAACGTGTGAGGCATGCAAAGGAATGTATTAAGAAGAGCCCTGCTACTAACTTCAGGACACTGGAAGCAGTACTGGATGAGCCAGGTAACTTTTTTATCATGGTTGCAGTCTCAGAGAGACCCAGAGACACATGGATGCACACACGTTGGCAAAGTACTGTTAGGTTGACACCAAGAGCGTTCCTATGCTTGAAAGTTAGTGATGGTAGAGCTGTAAAAGTCTGTAACACCGGTGATCCCTAGTCTGGACGCAGCTGTACTGGCAAAACTAACTCCCAAGAGACAAATTAGCTATGCTGGCAAAAGCTCAATTTTGCCGGTAAAGCCGCATCTACACTAGGGCCTTCTGCCAGCACAGCTGTGTTGGTTGCAAATCCCATGTCCTCGCACCCCTGACTTTCTGCTAGCAAAAGTTAAGTATAAGATTTGCCTCAGAAAGAAAATAATAGGGAGATTCACTTGTATTTATTCAAAGCTAGTTGTTTTAATATAGAAAGTAAGGCAAAATCTCTGTAACGTTATCATTTATTCAGTCTCTATTTAGAGCTTTTCTCACTTGCATTTCTTAAATGTTGATTTTTATTTTGTGTTGAGCACTTTAATACCAAATCATCAAAAATGCAATCTGGTAACCTGAGCCACATTACAACTTCAATACAGCACTGCCTCATTCTGTGCTAAACCACAGTTCTTTGATAAAAAAACATGATAAAGAGCTATATTGTACAAAACAGTACAGCCAGCTGCAAATATTCCAGGGCTATCCAGTAGTAAATAGCATAAAGTACAGAATGTGTGGAGGCTAATGCTCTCATTCATTCTTGGATATATAGGGTTTTTTTAAAGTGAAAATCGAATAAAGCAAGCCGTGTAAAATCTGCCTACCATCAGCTGAAAGCATCAAGAAAACTGAGCGATTTTATTGCTTATCTGCCAAATGAGAACACAGTGCAAATATAGATGTACTTTCAGAGCTGTAAACTAGATTTAAGGGTGAACTAAAGCTCTAGATTCCTTCTCCTCTGTGCTCCAAAAAATTGGGGTTGGACTTAGCTTTTGTGGGTCAAATCATACTGATTTTACCACTTTGATTGAGAAAGAAAACTTAGAAGCGTTCATACTCTTAGTGTCATTGAAATATGTTATATAAAAATAAATCTTCAGAAAATGTGTATGCATAAATGAACTGAAGATGTAGGCTTTTTCTGAGAGGCCTGTGTAATGAATGAGGTTGATGTATGGGACCTGTCTGCCCAGCTTGTTTGTTAGTGAATCTGATGCAGATTCCCTTTCAAATGGGAACAAAAAAGCAATGAAGTAGCTTTGAAAGTATACAGACATGCACAACTGCAACCAGAACAGAATATTTCTGATCTCTGAGCTCTAATGTTGCTGAGCTACATGGATACTAACAGCTAAATGAAGTGTAAAAGCAAGTAATTCCAGGAGCACAGGGACTGTTGTGGACTGGTTTTCTATGGAACTACGTATAATGCTTGATAGTGAAATCTGACATTTTCCCAAGGCTTGGAAGGATCTCCTGTCTTTACCCTAGGGTTATAATCTTTGTTTTTAAAAAGAAAAAAATTATTTTGGTCTCCCCAGTGTAACCTTTTCAGGGGACCAATAAGTGCACAAGACCAGCTTGCAGCTTTTCCTTCCATTGATGGCCTGTTTTCACTCAACATAATATCTTTGATACTAGTTCTACTTGCAAATGTGGCTGATATGGGAAGCTTTGGGGAAAAACATAAACAAATGTGATTGCATCAGCATTGTTTTCTGAGGAAACCAGGCTTAAAAACCCATTTGCACATCTATAGATAAAGAAGAGAGCTTTGGGTGACCCCTTCTTGAAAGCGATTGCTCAGTATGTAGAATATCGTTTTCCAAAATGCTACCTGAGTCTACTATGACAGTTGTAGGAAAACTCTCTCTTGCCAGGCATATCCTGAAGTGGTGCCAGAGGCTTGCTGGCTTTGAGACATGTTAGGAGTTATTCATAACTCAGTGTGGGTACCTACTAGCACTGGAATGCGCAAAGTGATTTTTCGAAACCCACACAGAATCTTCAGAAGATGGTCATATTTGATGTAGGCTTTTTCATGCTATAGAGACTGTGCATAAGAAATCATAGCATGCATAAATAGTGCCAAGGCTTGAAATTCCAGCCTTTTCTGAAGGAGACAGTTCCCACTTTTTTTTTCTCCCCCCCCCGCCTTTTTCTTTTTTGGTCATGCTGTGGCCAGGAGATGAGTAGGAAGTATGATATTAATTGTATTTTTGACATGGTGAAAATTATACTTGTGTTGTTGTAGTTCTGAGTGAATATCTGTGATATTTAGTTATGGCAGTAGCATCAAAGCATTAAAAAGGATTTCTGCACAGTTAAAACTTTTCAGGAAGAAAGCTTAAACTCCGATTTGTTTAAGTGGTTTCTGTTTTGTTTTCCTAAAGCTGTTAACACAGGCTAGGCCTAAGTCTGGCTCTGCTGAAAAACAGCACTTCTTCTGAAGCTCTATGAGAGATATGGGTACTGTGGTTGTTGCAAGGAATTTTAATGATGACTTTTCATTAAAAATTAGCAGCTTTGTGAGTAGATGCAAAACTAGAATTAGATCTCTATAATTTTTTTTTATTCTTCATTGTCATATATTAAAGTTTCTTAGGCTAACAAAGGGAACAGCCTTAAAGAAAAATACCAAGTAATAGGGTGAATGGGATGACTAAAATCTATGCAGCATATTCAGAAACACTACAAGAGACTTGAAGTGATTCTAGGTGACAAATTATGCAGCAAAATACATAGATGTGATACACTATACAGTATA
Source organism: Gavia stellata (assembly GCF_030936135.1). Classification (NCBI taxonomy): domain Eukaryota; kingdom Metazoa; phylum Chordata; class Aves; order Gaviiformes; family Gaviidae; genus Gavia; species Gavia stellata. Next base: position 14,718,815 of record NC_082610.1, read on the forward strand.
GACGATCATCATGATACCTGTTTGAGATCAGGAAAGAATTTCCCATATTGGCTGATGACAGGTCAGTATTGATTACTGAAAACGGATGGCTGTTTTTAGGGTGAAGGTGTCTGATGTGCCATAGGCATGGTATAAAAATCTTGGCAGACCAAAGATGACAGAGAGTGTGCTGTCAAATATTCCTGCCACGGAGCCTTGGACTATTTGTTATATGTATTTTTTTAAATCACAGTCTGTGTGCTTTTCTTCTTCTAAAAATCTTAAAGTAGTGAAATTTATTCTGAAAAAGTTGAACTTTTGAGTCTCTTCTAAATGCATGAGTTCCTTTTGTTTTTATTCTAACTTCCTGAAGATGGTTGTAACCAGATACTTTTCATAAGTCTGAGGTCAACAGATCTCTAAATATATTTCTTTCCATGGTGATAAAATAATCTCTTCACGAAAGCCTGAGTTTGTAGGGGACCTTCTAAGTCATAGAATACTTCCAGCCTCTGATAACTTTAAATAAATTAAGAATTTGTCTGCTTTTCTCGCTACAGAGATCCATTCCATATGTTTGTTGTGCTTATTGTCAGTAGAAGGAGAGGTCAAACAGCTATTCCTTCCTGTACTGTTTTGTGTCAATGTACAGGAGATATGCCAAAGAAGTTTGGGGTCTTGCATTCCAGCAGCAAGGAACTTGCCTTCTCTGTCACAGAGAAAGGGTTGCTTGCTTGGTTTTTCTTTTACTTGTGGAAGGCCCTTTGAACCACCCTCTATGTTAGGAAGTAAATAAATAGTATTTTGGCAGTCTTTTCAGATTACACAGAAAATATGAAGTTTACAGGGGATCATTGGGATAAATAACTTCCTTTCTGCAAGTGGTTCAGTGCGTGGCTGTAGACGTGATGGAACAATTTGAGCTGGCATCGATTAAAGGTCAAACAGATGGTTATCCCCTTACTTGCCTTGGGGCAGATGTGCTTTTTCACTTTGTCTTTTTTTTTAATTTGAATTACCGAGTATACACCAATAGGTGATGTAAGAAAAGATTCAGCTGCTGTCCCCTCTTTTTTTTTTCTGACCTGAGAAAGTATGGTCCTGACCTATAGAAATTCCCCAATATCAGATCAGGCTAAATTACAGCTCTTATTGCTTCACAAACTTATTGCTTTGGAGCTAGCCTCTAGTTTCTGACTGCTGAATAACTGAATGGTGGGCAGGAGAGAGGGAAGCTTAGGGGAGGGTCATCGCTCCCCACAGTGCAGCGATCCCTGTGAGTGACCAATTCTCTGAGGCCAGAAAGAAGGGAAGTGGGGACATAGCTGTCCGCGCTTTCTGACCAGTTTTGCAGTAAAATTACTTTTCTGATGTATGAGGGAGCAGTTTGGAGTGTGGGCATTTGGGCTGTCTCTATCTTTTTGATGCTTTTTCCCTTTAACCAGGGTAGGCCTCCAGCCCGGCCTCTGACCAGGCCTTTGCTTATGTCTGCGGGACAGCAGCCTAACTGCAATAGGAGCTGACACAGTTGACAAGGCCCCTGTCTGCAGTCTCCCACCCCTTTGGCAGAGCATGGGTGCAAACAGAGCTTTCTTGCTCTAATGGCTGTGAAAAGCAAACACAAGTGGAACACACTCTGCAGATCGATTCTGAACTGCTGAGTGAATGCTTTCAAAAACAGTTTCTTTGTTTGCCAATTTGCTGCCTTTTTTTTTTTTTTTACTTTTTCTGTGCCATGGCTTCCAACCCTTCTGGCTTGAAAGGCAAAGATGTTATTTCAAAACCTTTAGGGTCCTGAAATCAATAAATGGGGAAGAATCTCTGCTTCGTTTTTGAGCAGCACGAAAGGACAAAAGCCACCTCTTCTGGATGCAGATGCACAGAGTGAATACAGATGGGTTTTGTTTTTTGTAAGCTCTGGTACAGAGTGTATCTCTTGGTGAGAAGAGGGGATATGAGAACAGGAATTGCTGAATGGCAAAACAGTCATAATCTGCATTTGGTTAATGATCTTTGGGGGCTTCAAATCAGATGCCCTGAGCCTGAAGGCTGTTCTGACTTCGGTGGGAACAGAGTTTGGGGATCAGTGGTTAGGTGTGAGTTTCTCCTTTTCCTCTTATCTTTCTCGGGCTGTCCTACATGGAAAAGTCCTTGTTTTTAATACACACACTCCAAAACTCCTGCTGAGCAGGGCGATTTGGGACCCCCCTATGTGGGCTGTAAGACCCTTGGTTAAAGAACACAACTGGAGTGCATTTCTGGCTCCCTGTCTGGGAAATCCGTGGTGAATCAAAGCAGCAGTGACATCCTTGCTTTCCCTCCTGGCAGAGAAGGACTTGCCCTGCAGGAGCAAAGGGCTTACTGTTTGCCTTCACAAAGCATAGGACTGTGAATATCCAGAGCCCTGGTGTAGAGGGGAGCAGACTGCAATCCAGAGGGATGCTTTTTGCTGTGTGTGATCCATGTGTGTGATAACAGGTGGTTATCAGGCTAGAAGCCCTTCAGGACATGGCAGGAATGAGAAGCTCCTGGAAGGAGGACTCAGTTATGTGGGAATCGCTCTAAAGAGGAAGATAGAGAAGTGCAGAAAATGAGGTGGATCCCCAGTGAGATAGTGTGTGGCAAGGAGGAAGGTGGACAATACAGAGTATACAGAGAGTTAGAACAGTAGTACATGGAAAGTGGGGAAGTTGAACAGAAGGAAGAACAAAAAAAAGAAAAAGCAACTTGGCTGTAAAATGCAAAGGGAAGGACAAATGAAGTCAGTCTCAAATGCAAAATACATGTTGTATTAAACAGATGGAGCTGCCAGATGAACTCCTTTCCCCCAAGTCACCAGGATAATCTCTGTATTCTACTGCAGCTCATCCACTAGTCTAACTGGCATGAGTTATAGCCCTTTACAAAATGGGCATGTATTGCAAGCAAAGCTGACCTGTAAAATAAGAGCTTTCCTTAATGGGGTACGAGGAAATTATTTGGCTCCACATACGAAATTGCAGTCTCCTTTAATGAAAGTTTTGGATTAGACTTTCCAGAAGAGATAGAGGGAGGCCTTGCAGCAATTGCATAATTTTAAATATTAAGGGTGTAAATTTGATAAAGCCTCAAACCATGCACGAGGCTTAATTTTTCCACTTTTTCAAGATGGATTGTACATAGGCTTATGAAGTTCAACTTTGTTTCTGATGTTTTAAAATTGAGTTTACTTTCTAGTATATCTTTGATTTCCTCCCAGTTAGTTTCCTGGGTTATAAACAGGGAACACAGCAGGGAGATGGTTACATCCCGTTACATATGCTTCTTTGAAACTTTGACCCTTTATGGATGTCCTTGTTTCCTTGCAATGATTTTTCGGTGTTTACTTTTGCTTGAGAGAGATGAATGTATAATCAGTCTCTGCTAATTTTATTAAGGGTAGTTCTCAAAATGAAGGATGGTGTGGGACTGGCAGGAATTTGTTCACAAACCTGAGCACTGGTCCAGTATTGCAACTCAGTTGTAAGAACTGCTAACATGACTCATGCTGGGGCAAATGAATGATGTGTTTAGTCCAGTGTGTTTTCTTTGACAATTGCCAGAAGCAGAGACATTTCAGAGAAAACAGTCTTGCTTCTGTGACTCCACTGTGGTAGGAAATGTCCTGCAGAACCACTCTGAAAACTGGCTTTGCTATAAACAGAACTAAGACCCAAAAATATTTTTCTGCCTTAGTGAGCAGAAGTGTTCTTACTGACACAAAAATGAAGTCTCTGTTTTTGCTTGTGTCACGTTGAGTTGTTTGATAATTCAGTTACTAGTAACAATTGTGTGTGTTATATGTACACACATTCAACAGGATGCATAAATAAATTACTTGCATAATTGTGCAAAATGGAAATGAATAATTTGCAGTCAAGTAGGTCCTTGCAAACAGTAATTTACCCAAGAAACTCTTAAGGACAGCATAGGGGACAGGAAGGAAAGAAGAGATTGAACAGCAGAGGAAGCAGACTATATAGAAGAAGTGAAGATGCAAGAACAAATGGTATAAGTTGGCCATGAGTACATTCAGGTTGAAAAACAGGAGTAAACATAACTATCAGAGCAGTGAGAGACCAGAACTGACTTCCATGAGCCCTATGGAGCAAAATTACCTTTTCCAAGATGGAAGTTTAGCGGCTTATGAAAGGCCTAATATGAAGTGTGCATCTATGAGACCAGGAGCTGATAGTCCAGGTAGCACTCTTATGTTCTGTCTTTCTGTAGGAGGCTTGTGCATATGGTTATCCTGTGTATAGCTTGGAAGTGAACTTAAAATGACCATAATGTAGTGCTTATTTTCCCATGTTAAACCATAATCTTGAGTATGGACAGTAGAAAGTCAAGGGTCAGACTGTATGTTGCACAAAAAACCTTGACATATCCCTTTATTTCCAAAAAGCATACTATTAATACGAAATGTCACAGTAATCATTATGAGGCTACAGCTCATCTTGCGTTCGGAAAGTGGAAATCTCCTTTACTAAGTATTTCTGGTTTTTTGTCATTAGCAGTTACTATTTTATATGCAGTCACATAATAAAACTAGACAGTAAATGGTAGTAGTCAAGCAGATTTAATTTGTTTTTTAACAAACTTCTTATGTGAGACCCAGTCCTCAACTCTACTGAGAACAGGCAGAGGGACACGGGCAGAATCTGTGTTAAGGTTATTACAGTTCAGTCTACAACTTTGGTGACAATCCATTTTTAGTCTTTGTGTAGATCCATACAAGAAAATTATACTGATTTTTTTAATAGCAGAAGAGAGTTTGCACACAAGCCAATCGATTCCTAAATCCATCTGTTCAGACCAGTATGTTATGCACTGTAAATCAGGAAACTCATGAAAAATGGAAAGTGGTGTTATCATATTAGAGAATTTTGCTCTCTTTGGCAATACATATATAATGCCAGTTCCCATAATCAACTAGACTTTTCCCTGTACTTTCAGAAGCCTGCAGGCTAAATGGAAGTGAATGCCGTGGGCATTATGGTGTTGATTATATGGTGTATCCATTTTCATATCCTGGATGTCTGACCATAGCCTCTGGGCATCTGTAACAGAGGAGCAGGTCTACTAACTCATGCATTTGTTACTTGTATCTACAGCTGTACTTTATAATGGTTTGGAGCAATTCTGCTGTTAAAACTGCTGTAAGAACTATTTTGAGTAAGTCACCCTGAATGGCTGATTTTGTTCTGGCTATTAGGTTTCGCAGGTACAGCTCCTCATTAGATCCCAACTATTCTTCCCTGAGACCGCCATGCTTTCCAAGTTCTATTTTCATTCTTTTCACTCCTGTTCCTCTAATAATCGGTGTCCCCGTGGGCACCTAAAAGCTTACACAAGCTTGAGTCACTCAGAACAATGTTTCAGTATTAGGTTTCTGTGATGAGAATGGAGTGTCATGCAGAAACTAATAAAATATGTTTTTATAGAAGACTGAATTGGAGGGTAAGGGACAAGGAGGAGGTATAGGGAATTTGTATTTTACCGTCAGTCTTCTGGAAAATGGTATCTTGCTTTTCATATTAAACTCAATGTTTCTATTGTTGGGAGGAAAAAACTAAAAGTAAAAATTAAAATTTTTTTTAGTTTAAATGCACTAGTTTCAGTTTCTGGAGTTTTGACTTCTTGCTCAGTGTTTCAATTTACCCACATGAATATACATTTATCAAAGTGCAGGAGAAGACATTTTCCCTCCCTCTACTTTCTGGGGAAAAATCTTGGTAGTGCTAATAGGAAGTAACCAGAGAAGTCACAGAAACTCAAAGCAAGCAAGCTGAGCAGTCTTTGTAATTTTTGTAAGGTGGTTTGTTTTCCAATCTTGAAACTCTTGAAACAAAAATATATTTAAACAACAATGTTTGGGGATGGTGGTGGTGGTAATGGTGTGGAGTTTTTTTGTTTTTAAATTGTGGGATATTTTTTGAGAGATTCAGCCTGAGTAGTAGTAATTTTAAATAAATGCATTTCTGTGTGGTGACTAGCGGCTATTTGACCTGCCTGGCTTGCTTTGTCTAGTTTGGTGTGCTGTTCTCCTGCATGGAAGCAGAATATGGTATCTACATTTGCACATAGTGATGGTCCAGTCCTCTTGGCTGGCTGTGCTGAACAGTAACTTTCTCCACCTCTGCTTTTGCAATGGTGGTGCTGCTTGGCTTAGGCAACCCCAGGCAATTTGATTCCTTTTTAAAAAGACTTTCTGTCAGCCTGAAATTTGTGCTCCTGGCAGTCCTGGTTAGTGTCATACAACTCGCCTAGCCAGTTCAAGTGGCAAACGAGACTGCTGCAAAGGATGAAGCACAAGACATACTTTCTCTAGCTTTGGAGAAAATGGTTCTGTCTGCGTGATTAACCAACCTACCTAATTTTCCTACAAGGCTATGAAGGCTTGGGAGACTCATGACAAATCATGAGTGAAAGGCTGAGAATAGGCTGATTGGGTAAGGATGAGTGATGTAAAGTTGTTGTGGTGAAAGCCCTACAAGTATCCCATGCCAATACCTGAAATTTTGCGTGTGTGTATGCTGGAGCAGTTATGCGGAACATGATATCTAGACAGAAAAGGCAGTCTTTGCATTGAAGCATTCATGGTTTCAAAAGGCAGAAAAAAATATTTCTGCTATTCCCATTTTACAGAAAGGAGCAAGAGAGAGATGAAATGTTCAGCTTGAAAATGCCCAGGAAGTATATGATAAAGTAGGAAACAGAGCTTGAAGCTTTTGTGTCCCAGTCAGCGTTCTAAAGAAGAACCAGCTTTTAAGAGGCACATGTCCTGAATACTCTGTTATTAATAGTGATTTACATAACAGCTTGTAACCCCATTTCAACATTACAGAATAGGACTCACTCTTCTTTTGTGAAAATGACCTGGATTTATAGCAGCAGTAGTAAAACACTGCTGCAGTGAAGGGCTGTGAAGAGGGGGGAGGGAGTATGAAACTAAAAATAAGAAATATGTACAGTACATAATTCTAACAATGTTATCTGAAAGACAGTAAAAATAGACTCAATTAGATATTGTCAGAGCTTTTTTCTCCATGCAGCTGCCTAGCCAAATATGACAATTTTTCAACAATATAAAAGTTCTAACACAATGCATGATACATTGTACTGAATTCATTAACACTTTGCTACCTTAAACATCATTGTAAAGAAGGAAAATAATGTAAGGGAAGCTTGTCATTTTTTGTTGTTGTTTCTTTTGTTTCTGTGACATGTTTGGAATCGCATGCCTGTGAGAGTTTTGTGATCTAAATTTAATGATCCTAAAAGGGATTTAGTAAGATATTGTTCTTTTCTCCTGCAGACATCCCTAGGCTGAGTGCTACATGAAAAGTGTGACTCAATTATACAAAAAATGTAATTTATCTTTAAAAATAAAAAGTCTTTTCATGCAGGATTTCCATAGGGACATAGCCTTAGTGTAGAGCTTTCCTAGCTCTGCTTTGAGACAGTATAATTCCTATAGAATGAGAATTTGCGTATAGTGTACAGAATATCTATGTGCACATGTGTACCCCCCCTTTTCATGAATAAAGGCATTATGATGATAGTTGATATATTTGGCTTTGATTTGGCATTGAGAGCTGCAGATCTCTGCTCTCATTTGGTGTTGTCAATTTACAGAATTGACAGCGTGGACAGTCTGTCACAGTGCAGATATTAAAACTTTAAAATTCAGATCTTCAGCTGTATTAACCTGCATTAGGCTGAAATGTTGGGTCCAGTTCTAATCCTTGTTGTGCAAACCAGCTCTTTTGGTTACACTTGTTTTTACAGAATACTATGTTTGAGATAGACATTGACAAATATATTGGGGCTTAAGTTGGAGTTAAAAGTGGGAATAACACGTTGATCATATAAAGTAAAAAACCCCACTGCTTTGGGCATGCTGTTGGGCTTAAGAATATTTTTGTGGCTACACTCTACACTGTCATGTACATATGGCTTGACCATGTCACTTGAACTACAGAGAAAGCCTCTAGGAACGGAGAAGAATCTGATGCATTTTTGAAAGGAAGTAAGGCTGAAGACTGAGAAAACATATTAGTTATTCAGCAATATCATAAACTTATAAATCTCTTATTTTCTCTTTTGTCTCAATTTAGTGTAGTGTGTACTTCTGGCAAATTATCTGGAAATTCTGCATTCCAAGCTGGACAAAACTTCACCAGGGTTCTTTTGCTATGCCCTTTTACCCTTAGCCCTGGGAATCAGGAATGATATCTATCCCATGTGCTCAAAGCATGAGCAAATAGGATTGCTGTGATTAGTTAATCAGGATATAGTAGGTGATATCAGTTAGTTTCTGAGAGGTTAGACTAGAGTCCTCTTCACTCCTAACAAGGAATTCATAGCTGGATAGATCTGATTTTCCTATTGCTGTCTTCTGTGGCACCCGTCAGAAGTGGTCATTCACTGCTGTTTGGCTTGTATTGCTACCCAGGACTCTGCAACTCCAGCCTAGGAGTGACAGAAATGTAGAATGTCAGTTTGACATGCAGTTTGCATTGCTATATATACATGTACGTGCATGTACTGGATTATCTCTGTTTCTCCTTTCTAAAGTGGACTTTGGAAAACTGCTTTGTCTTTCAGCTACTGGTCACACTTTATATGAAAGGAGTAAAGGAAGCTTATAAGGGTAAAACTACACAGAGGAATGAATTTCCCTAGGAATCTGGTCTTAATATTTAGACTGAAGAACTGATAAAATTTTGAGTCTGACAGCAGCCTATTTCAGCTCTTTAAAGATGTTCTCTGTATAAAATTGTAAAGTTTCTTGGCAGCTATGTATCAAAATCGGGAAGGAGACATTGGAACTGAAGAACTTTGAATTTGTAAATCACTGCAATGTCATTTTTACCAATTATATAAAGGTTTCACCTTTAGTTGTGGCATCTTATCGCAAATTAAACTGTGTTCTACATGGAAGGATACTGTACCAGCCAAACACTGAAGAGATTAAGCCAACTGAAGAGAGAGTAGCATACACTACCCACTATATGATATGATTAGCATGAAAGAGCAAGACAATATTTATTAGGGAACCATCAAACAGTACAAGCACTAAAAATGATGCTGGAGATTGGGAAATGCCCTGTGCCAAGGCAGTGCTCTCATGTTTCACCTTCTTACTTTCTATGTGAATAATACACCAGTCTACACTGGCAAAAATAGTGGAATAGATGAAGAGAAAAAAAAAAACAACCAAACTTTAACTGGACATCTGCCTGAAAGCCTGGAAACAGACTGGGCGAACTTGAGATGTTTCAGTCATCACCAATACCATGGGAACAAAAGATGACACAAGGAACAGTGGCTGTTCTAATGACATGTGGGGTAGAAAACAAGAAATTATGCAAAATATGTATTTTTTGAGTGTTGTAGAAAAAGCATGCCACACTGAACATTCATGCCTATAGGCATAAGAAAATTAACTCCATCCCAGCCAAACCCAGTACAGCATGTGTGTAAGGTATGGAGGGACCCCTTAAACTCAGTCACTTTCTCCATGAGCTTACTGAGTTCTTTCTCCTCACCATTTCACACTGTGTAATGATTACTTCAGTTCCAGCTGAGCTAAGAGTACGCTTCTACCTTCAACTGGAACTTTTTTAACAAAGTCTGTAATTACAATTATATTTAAACCACATGCAATTGTATGTGTATGCTAGTAAAACATTTCTATTGCACCTATCCATATATAAAGTGTAGAAGAGCACTAAAAAATCTACCCAACCAAAAAATCCCAAAGAACTTCACGGATGTTTTGTAATGTATTAATTTGGTCAGCCCATATGGAGTTCATCCAGTTGTATTTATGGTCTGACAGGCACCAGTACAGATTGAGTTGTGTCTCTGCATTGGACCCTGTAATTGGTTCATAGCACTTTGCTAGACTGATTGTCTCTGCTCTAGCGCTGCTGTGTGGCCATGCAATACAGCTGAAACCTGCTTACATCTGCTGAGGATCTTGTCCAGTATGGCAGTCAGTCTTTGGTAGTATTTTTGGTAATTCTTTGCTAATACTGCTATTCCACTAGTAGGCTTTGTGACACTGCTCTTCAGAGAGTAAAACAGCAACATAATTGAAAGTATGTGCCACTAAATTATGTAAATTATGTGTAGCCACTTCTAATTTGGGAATATGCAGTTTACTAATCCTTTATTTAGGGATACAAGGCCTGATATCTTAGAGTTCAACAGAAGTAATTACACTTTGCCAATCAGCCTTGACAGTTGATGTATTTACTTTGTGAATTTCACCTTAGGATCCCATGGGAGTAAGAGGGAATGGGACTATGTTGTGCTGAATTCTGCTAATGTTCACTAAGGCACTCTTTGCTGCTTTTCATAGCATTGCTATGGACTTCTAAATAGTTGAAGGATTTCTGTTCCAGAGAGGTTTGGGTTTGAGTGGTGAATGAGTCCCTCATCTTAGTTACAAAAGTGTCCATTTGTTAGAGCTCTTCAAGATCCTTTCAGATGAAAGACGCTAATAGATGTAAGATAATGGATACATGCAAGATTGTCGTCATTAATAAATATTGAAGAAAAAAGCTCTCTGTGAACGATGTAAAATAACACCAATGAGTATTTAATCTGCTTTTTTAATTGAATTTTCAGCTTAAAGAGGGGAACTTTTCTTCTTGTTTGAAAAATTGAAATAGAAAAATGAATATTGAAATGTATTGGCTTGGGATTTTCAACGCAGTTTAAATAACTAATTAAGAAAAAGTTGCAGGGAGGAAAAACATTAAAATATGCAATAATTTATTTTTAATAAGTGTAAAACAGATTATTTTAATTACCACATTTTTAAAAATATGGGGTAACTAAAATGCCTTAAATTGTCATTCATAGAGATTTGGAATTGAACTGTAGAGATTAAAGCCTTTTATCAGTAAATGTAGACAAAAGACTTAATGAATTATGAACACAGAAATTAGCTGAAATGACAGAACCCCCTATGCTACATATTTTTTCCTTGGTTTCCCATGCTCACTGGCTTTTTTCACTTCTTTGGTGTTGCTTTTTAGAATAAGCTGTTATCCAGGTGAGGTTTCATGGTATCTTCTATATCAGTATTTCCTTTTTATAAAGCTTTAAAACTGCTTTTAAATACTCCTCCTTGCCTTTAGAATAACAGCTACTTGCTTGACTTCTGCTGCTGCACGAGGGCTTAAAGGTAGATGCTAGTCCATATAATTTTTTTACACTTAATTTCCAGTTGCCCAGGTTTCCATTGAAATCTTTGTAAGCAACATTGCTAAAATCACCTAATACCAATGAAGCTTTGGCAAAGGCTGCACACCCTGCCTGGAGTTAATACTGTATGTTACTACATAAATTTCAGATCCAAGTGCTCCCTATTTATCCTGTAGCTTTTCCGGAGGGGTTTTGAGGAGCCATCCCGCTGTCTGTCAGTGTGTGAACTCTGAACCAGGGTGTCTCTTGGAGACCTGTGTATGGTAGTGAAGATTTCTCCCTTCTGATGGAACAATGCAATGCAGAAATAGAGCACAACTGAGCAATATTTGCTGTGTTATGTCAAGTGGGGGTAAGGTTTCCTTTTCTGTGTAAGCACATGCTTTTTGTTGACTTGCTCAAAAACGTCTAAATGACATGCACTCTGTGTTATTCACTTCATGTTTATACAAAAGCAGAGTCTGACCCTGAAGTGCTGTATTTGTCCTGGTTGTTATAAGGTTGTATGCTCATTGTGCATAAATGAGTAATTGTCCTTTAGAGGCCCGTGCTTTAGTTCAGCCTGTTAGGGCTGCTGAGCCAACAAGCACAGAAAGAGCTGTACTTTGGCATCATCCCAAAATGTTAGAGGTTGTGAGCCAAAAACCCCAGGAAAGCCTTTCGGCTTTCCCGTCAGCCCGGTGTGCTGGAGTTCAGAGCTGGTGATCTCACCTGGAACTGGGCAGCAGCAGGAGCTGGGGGGAAGAGCTGTTTCCAGGGGAAGGAGTGTACAAGTGCTCCGAGTCTTCCAGCAGCGGGGGAAGCAGTCCTGCTACCAAGCAGGAAAACAAGTTGTCTTTTGCCTCTAGTTTCATGAGAAGTATTTGTTCTCCCCTTTGCTTGTTCTCTTAGGCATCTGATTTTCCTGCTTCTTTAAGTGGGAGAAGATATGCTGAGAAACCTCTGTCTGTAAGCCAGAATAGTTGTGTCGCGTCTCCCTCTCATTTTAGCACTCCAGATCTTCTAAGTAGGGAAAAATAATTTGGGAGGTCACTGGCAGTTTTGCTATGTCGTAGGGAGACATTAAAGATGGGAGGATTTGGCCCGATGGTAGCTGAAAGCACTCAGGCTCTGCCAGGATTTAATTCCTTGTGAACTTTGACCTGGAATGAATACAACATACGTGCTACTGTTCCTCTATAATTTAGCATCCCTTTTTCCTGTGTGGGTTTTTTTCTCCCCCATTTGTTTCTGTTAAACCTGGCTGAATGGTTTACCCTTTATACCTAGTATCCCTGCAAGGGAGAGACTTGCACTGTTTTTACAGGCCTCTTAAGACTCTAGCTAAAAGGTACTGGAGATTTGCCTTCGCTTGCGTTAGTAATGTTGCTGTTTTTGGATCCAAGGGCCTCCAGTTCAAATCCCCCCAGTAGAGTTAGATTCCTCACAAAGTAAAAAGGCAGCCCTCGGATTAAAGAAACTGATTGAATGCTGCTGTGTAGACCACTAATGTGCTACAAGGGTACTCCGTTCTTTAGCAGGGATTGCGGTGTGCTGCTAGGGGACTTCTCAAGCACTGTTACTTAGAAATTACATGGTGCTACACCAGCTCTGGGACTTGTAGATTTGCATTCACTCTGCAGCTTCATTAACAATTTTAACTGGGACATATTTAGACTACTCAAGCTGCTTCTATAGGGTTGATTATTTTGTCTTGTCCTTAGAAAACAGCTTATCCTTGTGAAAATAACATATAAATTGTACTATTATATTTAGTGCTGCAAGCTTTGCTGTTGCTGTTAGTTTTCTTTTCTTTTTGAAGCCATGGAATTTCTGACAAATAGTACTTTCTGAGTTAAAATCCACCATCGTAAGAACATACTCTGTGCCTTTTCCATTCTCTCAGTGAATTCTATGAACCTCTGTCATTAGCATGGTTATTGCCTAGAGAATAAAGAAAAGGGAGGAAGGACGTTTCAGTAAGACACAAGATGCTTCAGACTTGTCATCTGATCCAGGGAAAATTATTAAATCCCTGTGTACCTCCATCCTATCTATAAAGTGCATGTAGTAATATCTGTTCACCTCTGGAGCATTGTGTGTGCCTTAATTTGTTGAAGGATTTTGAATCTCTCTTACGGAAGCTTTTATAGGCATGAAAGTGCTACTCTCACAACCACAGGTGTTTGTGGTTTTCTGGTTGTGAAATCTGCTGCAGAATCATTCACCTTATACAGAGCTGTGGTCCAGAATCTGTGATTTAGTTGTCAGAGTTGAACTGCAGGAAAAAAAATTGTGTCAATATTTCCTTTCCTAGCACTCGTGTCCAGAACAATCTCTCTAAACATAGGCTGTTTTGCCTCCATTAGGCTGGCACTGTTGAGCCTGAAACCTAAGAATTGCAGGTTTTGTCATAATTAAAACAACTTATAATTATCGCAGGAATATCTGCAACCTACGCATACATTGGTCCTCATTTCATCTTTCTGTCTTTAGGAATATCCAATGTTAAACGCTGTTGATACTTAGATCATTCTCCACAGAAATACATGGAAATAATGAAAGTATACAGGCAGGGCATGACAGCTTTAAATGGAACTAGATAACACAGGAGCAAGTAAACTTTGTGTTATTCCATTCACTTCATTTTACATTGGAAAGGTGCAGTTTATCTGAAACTAAATAAAGCTGCCACAGCGTTTTTTTTCCATGATGGCATTTGAGACTTAATTTCTCCTGTGAAAGCACTGTATGTTTCTGCGGAATTCTGCAGGTGCTATATGTTTGTACCACTTGAGATCCAGAAGGTCTTAAATTTTGAGATGTTCAGTACATTCAGTTCCATGCAAAGCCTATAGTAAGCAATCTGTCAATTAAAGATGCCACACCAGTTCATCCTCTTTCAAGTTTCTTATGTATACGTTTAAACAAAAAAGGACAAGCCTAAATACTGTTTGCTCTCTTTTATTGTTTTCTGTGAGTAGCAGGAGATGATTATCACACTTGATAAAGCTCAGCCTTCATAAGGAAGGCAATGCAGAACAAACTATGCACCAGAGCATAAGACAGCTTAGAGTAGAACAGTGATGAAAATGCGTTGCAATACCAAGTCACTTTTTAGCAGCTTCTCTGAGAAAAAGAAACTGAGTTGTTTCTGAGGATTTTTGAACAAATGTTTCGGGCTCCTTATATTGCCTGTGCATTTTTGTTGTAATTTTGTATGCTGGAAATCTAATTTGGAGTTGCACAGAGGCTCTGACTGGGTAAGATAGTCAGGGGATTAAGTTGTGACTTTGCCTCTTCATTGGGAATGGCCAGCTTTCATGATCTTACAGACTGTAATTTTTGTTATCCTGTTTGAGGAATGGAGGAGCCACTAAAAATTTTTGCTCTCCTACATTTGGTTGAGGAGTGTTATGTGTGTGCATGTATTTTTTTTTTTTAATTATTCATGGTGCGTATCATGGACCAAGTAAGGCTTGAATAACATTTGCAGTGGCTAAGAAATCACTAAAGACTTTTTTCTTCTCTGCTTTGAATCCCCCTATTTCTCTTTCCCTGGTTGCTGGAATTGATTAACTTTTACCCTTTACTCTGTAGTTACGCACTGTAGGTGAGCTTTCCTGTCACAGAAGGCTTAAAAATAATTCTCATCTGGCTATGAGTTTTGATGTCATAAGAAATATGATCATTTAATGGTGCTTTCTAAAAAACAAATACAGCATTCACTAACCAACTAATTTGCTTTGCTATGGATTTTGGACAACACTAAAATTTTTGCAAGAATCACACTTGTTGAACCAATTTAAAACATGATTAAGAGCAGCCAGCTAGTTTCTGAAGAAATACCTAGTTGTTATTTTTGAGAAAACATCCACTGCTTATTTTCTTAAATATATTAAAGTGTTGATAATTTTTCTACATGCATCTGGAAGAACTGCCGTCTGCATTTCTGAAGGTTGCCATTGGGTGGTGCCAGGCAATCAGTATATACGGTATGAGACAATGGTTTCTTTTTGTACATATCAAAAATCAAATGAGCTTTAAAATCTGATCTCAAATAATTTATGGTGCAAATAAATGAAGCAGCCAGTGCAAATAGTTGCTTTGATGCTTTTTTTATACTTAACATAAAGGAAGGGTCTGTCTGATATATGCTTTTTTGTGTGCCTGTGTGTTTATGTATATGCATACATGTATATGTGCGTGTGTGTAAAGTTTGACCTGAAATGTGTTTTTGCCCTAAGGATACTGATGCCTTGTTTTTGATCATGTTGTACTAATGTGGCTTAATTAATTGCCCTCTTAACATCTCTGCTAATGTTCAGGCTTTTGTTGCTTGCATGTGTATTTATTAAAAACTTGCTAAGTGTTAAAGCTGACTGGAGACAAATGATAGATTTCCAGCTTTAGAGAAACAATATCTATTTAATGCATGTTTAAGGAAGACTAATTTACTGCCTTAAATCCGCTCACAATTGAGTGCCCAATGAGAGCAATGAAATATTAATATTTTAAAGTCATGTTTTAAATATCTCCTGCCTACCTGGTTCAAAATCTATATTATATTAATAATACAGATGTACCAATTTATTCTTTGAGCTATCTAACTCAGTTTCTAAAGTATTTGGTTTATGATAACTGAGGGGAAAAAATTAGGACTGTGGTTAATGACAGGGAGATACAAATGTTTATTGACTATCGCATTTGAATAGACTACTGTCTGTGTAAGATAAAATTTTAATAATTGGGAATGAAAAAATATTATTGGCAATTGATTATGTGGATTAGAGCAGTCTTAAATGCTTGATTTCACATTTCTGTTTATATTCACTTTTATTAAAAGGGTTGAAGGTATGTGTTTATAAAACCATATCTTTGGGGGGAAATTAACATTTACAACTCATTTGCTCTTGAACACCTTTTGTTAATGTATGAAATGAAATGCAGCATGTGGTCGTGCAACTGATTAAGCTAAAATTAAAAATTATTTTTTTAACTTATATGGGTTTGTAGAGCTTGTGAGTTACATGGAGCAAAACAGAAATTCTTCTGATAAATTTTAGATGATTCTGTTTTCTTTGCCAGATAGTGATAACCTAAAAAAAAGGCAACAACCCCCCGCAACAATAACAACACCCCCCCCCCCCAAAACCGCACCCCACAATCCTCCTTTCTTTCTAGTTTAAAAATAAAATTAACCTCAACATAGCCTAATAAATGAATGAATAATGTCAAATTCACGAGAATAACTTTGGAGGATTGGTGTAAAGAACCAACAACAGCCTAACAACATGAATCCTTTGTGATTCAAACTTCTTCGCATATTAATTTTCCCCTCAGCGAATGGGAGTAAGACCCACTTGTATCTAAGATGATGCCCTGAGTGACATTTTGAGGCTAAAAGCCTCTAAAATATTTGTAATAATTTAGATAGTGATTACACTGTCTAGACCTTTTACTCTTTGCTAGACTTTCATTTAAATGTTGGACCTTTTTTCAGACCATAAATCAGTGGCAAATGTGCACATTTGGACTCTCCAAAGTTTTACTTTGAGAATGTTTTCTTAAAGCATTCCAAAACACTGAAATCCTGGAATGGCAAGGAAAAAAAAATCAAGTCAAAGGTAAAAGCGAAAATTATTTATGGAGCATTTTGTCTCTAATCCTAAACCTGAGAATACTAATAGCAGCAGTGATGAGCTTAGCTGATTCTTGTGGCTAATGCTTTTCATGAAGTCACATTTGATTGACATTTCATCATAAATTTCTATTCCTTGTAACAAATATTTCTTTTCCTCTATTTGTAAGTGCCTTTTTAAGATGCTTCCTTTAAAACAATGTAACAGTCATTTGCAGCTTTTATGGCATCTAAATGTATGCCGTTATGCTGGCTTGGTTCTACTGACATTTTAACATTGTTAATAATCACTGGCCATTTGTGTGTGCTGTGTAAAGGCATAATGTGCTTTTATATAAAACACTGTTATGAGGGCTCATTATCTTGTGAGGCAGCAGTTATAATGAAAATTAAACAATTGCAAACTTGCTTTGCCAAGTGTTTTTTAAATAAATTTAACCAGGCTGATTCACAGCTCCTACCTGATTCTGCAGGGTTATATATCAAAGCTGTTGGAGAGTTGCATGCATAAATTCCTTCATGCAATCATGAGAGCTATATGCGGTACG
This sequence comes from Gavia stellata, assembly GCF_030936135.1. Lineage (NCBI taxonomy): Eukaryota > Metazoa > Chordata > Aves > Gaviiformes > Gaviidae > Gavia > Gavia stellata. The sequence goes on from NC_082610.1 coordinate 14,736,203, forward strand.
CTTTTCAGTGCTCTGCTAAAACCGATCAGGAAATGCTTGTTACACAGGCAGGATCCTAGCAGAGCATGAAATAAGTGTAAACCTTTCAAACTAGTCTCCATGGTATTGATAGTTAAATGGAGTTTACAAATGACCTTTTGCTTACAGGTAGCCACAGAAGTACTAGATCTGCAGTCTATAAGCTACTCCTGCTGTTTTACTAAACACACAAAACACTGGCTATCTACAATTGCATGATTAAAAATTACCGAAGTAGTTGCACTTCTCCAGCTAAGAAAAGGTTGAGAATGTAAACACGGGCTATGTGTTTTTTTGTTTATAGACTGCAAGGTTTTACCAAACACTTTACATAATGGACATAATTTCTTACAACTTCTCCAGTGTTTCTACGTAAAATTATTCGAACAATAACTACTTTAATAATGAAGCAAATGAATGATGAGAAATCCGGGTAGGCTTCTCTGTGCTGTCTGCATTTTAGCAGAGTTACTCTAGCTGAGGATCTGGCCATTTGAAATTCACTTTTAAAATGACTCTTGCTGAGCGCCCTTTCAAAGCTGGGCTAACCAGTGCAGTTTGTGTAATTTCTGACATGCTTCCCTTCTGTTAGGATACCAGATTTGTCCTTGTAGGAGTGTATTCAACCGCTCCTCTGTCTTTTATTTTAATACAGCACTTAGACGCAGATTGTTCCAGTACTGCAGTAGTTAGGGAAACCAAATTTCCTTTTTTTTGCACATGTTTAATTTTGAAAGCTACCAAGGCATGAAACAATAATTCAGAGAGGCTCCATTTCAAATTACCTTTCTTCATTAAAAAATAAAATAAAATAACCAGGAGGTCTAGCACATTATGTCACTAAGTCACACAGTGAGAGGGACCATCAAAGAATGGTGGGAATTATCACAGCAGCTTGCTCCTTGTTAGAAGCATTTACCTCATGACCCTTTCATTTGCCTACTGCCACTTTAGTTTAAGAGTGACAACACTGTATAGCACTCTGCACTTTCCGCCCTCCCTCCGCCCCTTTCCCTTAGCACCAGATGCCTTTGTAAAACAGGCTGGTGAAGCAGTGAACAAAACCTTGTGGGATAAGTCTGACACTGGAAGTTAATGATTATCAGTCGAAACAAAACACTTGTTTACATGTTGTAGTCATTAGAGGTTCCAGTCAGTCATACCTCGGCTGGGATTCCTGCCAAATGTTTTGAGGGTTCTTTCACAAGCTGTGCAGTTTTGTAAATACAAAAGCACTCTTAATAAGCCTTTTTAGTATTAGACTGTGCAATTAAGATTACGGGTAATTAGATTCCTTTATTTGGAGTAGAATGGTCCAAGATACATACACAACTTTCTTAGCCACAGGATACCATCGGATCTCTATTTGGGTGTTCCATTACAGATCAATGACTAAGAGAAACTCTTTTGTATTGTGCACATTTTTTCTTTATTAAAAATTACACTCAAAACTTGGGGTGGTATGGATTTTTCCTCACCTTACTGTCAGCACCTCCGTCACAGCCATAAAACTTTCTTTTTTGATTAGCATGTCTCAATTTGCTGGAAACACTTTGCTTACATCTCTTTTAGTATTGCCGGCTTTTCATTTCAGCCTTATTACAACTAGGATTAAGGAGGTGATTTGACTATGAAGGAATTTAGGAAAATTTCCAGTAAGCTAAGGATGATTTTAAGTTAACTGCAGGATAACAGAGTTGTAGAAATGAATGTTTCTTTTAACACCTGTGAATTAGTCCATACCTGAATAAATAAACGATTCCTTTGGTATTTGAGGTTGGTATAAAACAGCTCAAATCCCACCATTTTCTTGTAAACACTTTAATCATGCAAAGATGCATCTAATACAAATAATCATGTGAGCTGGTGAACCTGTTTCACGTACTCTTCTGCTTTGACAGAATTCTCTGCATTGAGCATGATGGTAAATTATTTAAGGTTTGGGAGGCCATTTTTTGTAACTGTGAATTGTAAGACAACTGAATCATCCATACATATTTTATCTCTATTTTTTTCTTTGCCAAAGAAGATACCAGTTTTAGTTGCTCCAATGCAGGACTGCTCGCTTTGACATTTCCCGGTTGTCTGTAGTACTAGGCAATAATTAAATATCAGGTGCATAAGCTGCTCTTTAATTTGACATGTGTGCTCCAGGCAATAAACACATGCAGTGCAATGTGGGAGTGTAATTGCTAAGGAATAAAATCTTGTACCAAGTGAGATCATTGTATCAGGTACTGTGTGACAGCTCATTTGATCATTATGCCCAGGCTAAAGAGGTTGCCTAATTAGTTTCCATTAAAACTCACCCTTTAATCAGGAATTATTCTTGCATAAAGAATGTCACTTGGTCCAGATGAATGAACAATGGTTCCCCCTTGAGATTCAACTGTCTGTTACACTTGGGATGCCATATGTCTTTTCAAACAATTCAGCTACAACAGTGCTCTGTGAATTTGGATCTCATAGCACTATGCAGTATTTGCATTTTCTTGATACCAGCTAGCATTCTATAGAAAAGTCACGATGGTATTCTGTATATACTTCATCAAGCCAGAGAAGCTATGTTCAAGCAGCAGGAAGTGTGTTGTAAACACACAAATGACTAATGGCCGTCTCTTAACCAATGTGTCTTAGTTGTTGTATATATTTCATAAGTGACATACATAGCATATATGCTATTACCTGGAGCTAGACTTTGGTCTCTCACCTAGAAACGTCAAGGTTCATCTAAATTTAATATTTTGAATGGAAATAACTTTCTAGCTTTTTTTTCTTGTGACAATAGCTTTGTCAGCTGAAGCTGATCGCAGAAGTAGCTGTGATTTGTGGTTTTTCCTCTTCCCCTGCTCCCACAAGACACATGAGGCTCAGCAGGTTACTGGGGTCATGCACATCACAGATGTGGAGCTCAGTTGTTGGGTATGTTTCAATCTGAGCCACGACTACACCTCTGCAAGTTCCCAGTTCTCCAGCTGAGTTGGCTCATCTGCCACATAGCAACTGCAGTGGCTCCTCTGAGCTGACCAGAAACTGCTCTCCAGGGGTGGGTGCCAGGAGGATGGGGCCAGTCTTTTTTCAGTGGTGTCCAGTGACAGGACAAGAGGTAATGGGCAAAAACGTGATCATAGAAAGTTCCATCTAAACATGAGGAGGAACTTCTTTACTTTGAGGGTGGCAGAGCACTGGAACAAGCTGCCCAGAGAGGTTGTGGAGTCTCCTTCTCTGGAGATATTCAGAACTCGCCTGGACACATTCCTGTACAACCTGTTCTCGGCGAACCTGCTCTGGTGGGGTGGTTGGACTAATGATCTCCAGAGGTCCCTTCCAACCCCTATCATTCTGTGATTCTGAGAGGCTTCTCCCTCTGGCAGGAGGAAAGCAGAGGAAGAGACTTTCAAGTCAAAGCCCAGCACTTGCAGTCAGTGGCCTCAGTCAACTCCCTTAATATATCTGCTTCTGGAGGTGTGAACTGGTTTTGTAATGTTTGCAAAATGCTGTGGGCTGGACTGGCAGTTTGAAATCTAGCATGTAGGCAGAGCTGCTAGTACAGCCTGGTAGTAAGCTGTGAGCTAAGTTTCCCTTCTGTTGTGGAGGGATCATCCTACAACATGTCACTGCTGTATCTGCCACTGTGATGTCCATCCTTCTTTTACTTAAATGGTTTATGGGATGCCCAGAAAAACAGGTCTCAAAAATACTTCCCCAATCTTTTTGCAGCTCAGACTGTTGCAGACCCCTGTTGCATTTGGAGGAGTGAAAAAAATGTTTTGCAGGCTTTGCATACCTGGAAGCAATGCCTTTTACAGAAACAACTGCAATCTAAGGTTGTGTGAAAGATTGCCACAAACATTAAGCCATGGGGCATGGAACAAGTATCATGCAGGATGCCTGCTCCAAGTTTGTTCTTGGTAAGTCCGAATTCTCTAACCTTCATACTTAAACCTAAGCAGTATGAGATTTTACACTGCATGAGTATTCAAGGCAGTGGAAAGACAGGCATGCAAGGCGAAATTCAAATCTTTAATATTTCTTGTTGCTATTGCTCTAAGTGCCCCCATTCTCCACACCCGACAGACAATGTGTCATACCCAGAGTGAATGAAGCAGACAGGCTAAAGCACATGATTAACATCTAGAATCTGAGGATAAGAGAAATGGTTTGATGATCTAATGTGACTCCCTGAATAGCAGAGGCTTTTGATTTACTGGTTCTCATACCTTGAGCTATGTGTTCAGGAAAATAAGTATTCTGTGTTGTCTGAGAGCTGTTTACCTTTACCTGATGCGTTCTTTGTGGCTGTGGTCAATCTCCGATACATCACAGGAAGATGGAGAAAAAGGAGTAAATGTTTCTGTGAGCACAGGAACTGAATTCTGATTTCGTCTGGCTTCCTGTGGTTAATCCATACTATTTTGGCATTCTTGCATGTATTTTACACCCCTTTCTAATATGTCCAGCAAACACATCTTTAGCTCTCTTTCATGTTCTCAGTGCCACTCCTAGTTTCTTTCTGTGTGCCCTACTTGTATTTGCCCATGGTTCTAGAGAAATATGTTGTGGCTGATTCAGAGTTACAGACATTGATTGGTGTCAGTTGCTATTTCTTGACTATTAGTCAAAGAGGATTTGTTGCATCTTAGTGACTTCAGACCCAACAAATGCCTAGAGGGGCTCCTTGATGATGATTTATGCAAATATTTTAGTGAAGCTTCTAGATTGTATCCAGACTGCTCTGGTGGTATGCAGTGATAAAGATCAGCTGTCGCTAGAATGATGTGAATTATCTGGCTATAATATCTTTATTTTTAAGGAGGTTATTGATAGCTCAAAAGCAAGGAGATATGTCCAGTAATCATGAATGAAGTGCCTTCTCCTATTCTGCAGGCCCCTCTCTGAGAAGCCTGTGCATTGAAGAACACACACAATCTCTGTTTCAGATTGATCTCTGATTGATCTTGGAGCGATCATTTGGCCATAAAGACTAACATAACTCTTAAATGAAAAAAAAATTTGGAAATTTAATAGCGTTAATAGGGGGAAATATGAATGCTGAATTAATAATGGGTAAATTTAATAGCATTAGTAGTAGTAATATTTGGTACAATGGGCAACAAGCCCAAGAGGGGAGTTTCGTTTCATCTTGAATCAGGTTAACCTCTTTAACCAGTCAGTTTTTGTGCTAAGCATCATGTTTTATGTTCTTGAGTTTTTGGATGTAATCACTGCATTTTCCCTACCCAACTAAGCTTTTCAATTATAACAATAAATTCTACAGGTTATTTATAATTCGTGGTTTAAAAAAAACAAAACAGAGCAACTTCTTTATCACTTTAAAAAGAGGGTTTTTTAAAATCTTACTGAAAATTCCCTTATTCTCACATAGTGGTAGGGGACATGGGAACATCTGAATTCCCTCATACCATGCATTCGATGCAGTAGCTCTAGCATGTTCTCTCCCTCTTCCCCCTGCGTTTCCTCTGCAATAAAGAATTCAAAGTGTTTCAAGCTTTCCTTCTGTGGATGTATTTCTGTGACTGCAATCATGACTGTTGCCTGGTTTTGAATCCTGTCAGCTGCCCACTTCTTTCTCAGTGTTCTTTTTAAGGTAGGATAGACAGAACATACAAAATTATTCTATAGGAGGGTATCCCATTGATTTATAATATTGAGGCTATTATTTAATTTTTGAACTTTCTGAAGATAACAAGATAGTTCCATTTTAAATGCAATGCCATAAATCAATCTGAGTTCATTCTAGAGTTGACCCAGCTTTACTGAAAGGTTCATGAACTTAGCAAACTTGGCTCAAATATTGATGAAAAGCTGCCCTGAGATGCATCGTGTTTTGATTAAAATCCTGCTGTAACCCTACTATAATTATTAAGCATATCTAATAATCTTCAGTAGCAAGCTTAAACCAAAAATGACCTAAGAAAAATCCTTCTACTATAAACAAATATAGGGGCTAAAAAACAGTTTTGGGTGAGCATTCAGGGCTACTTTTACTTTCTCCAAACCTGTTTGCCAAGATCTGAATTTTATATCTTTTCCACAAAACACATTTTTCCGTTACAAATATATATGTTTATCTTTGTATTATAAAGTGGGAACTATTTTTATTACTCTTGTTATTAATCCAAGTAATCTTTTGTGTTTCTGTAAGAAATTCACTAGAGTGGAATCAAAACATTGTTCAGTATAGAATTAACCTTTCCCATATGCAAAAAGCAAACTGAACTGCATTCAATGTAAATAGAGTAAGAACCATCAGCATTACTCTATGTAATATCCTGATACTTTACAGTCCTTCTGGACCTGAGCATATCAACCATACTTCAGAAGCCTTCATAAACTTGTATAAATGTTTTCTTTGCAATGATTTTTCAAAGTTTCCAGTAACAATCATTTATTGGCCTCTTGTGAGTTGTACTGCATGGATTGAATATTATCAAGGAAAATAAACTGTTTTTGTTTTATTTCTCTGAAGTGCTTTCTAAAAGAATTCTATTCAAAATGTACATGTTGGATCATATTCTGCCCCTAGCTATGGTATCTGATAAAATGCCATTGACTTTATTACAGTCCACTTTGACTCTGGCATATTTCCATGTACTCCAGGCTGCCAGTATAACTGAGGAGGGAAAACTTGATCTGGGGTATGTTTTGCTTCAGAAAGAACTGCATTATTTATCCTTAGTGAGGAAAGTACAGTAATTCACATGTTATACACACTAAGACAGAACCAGTCCTAGAGTCCTGTTGCAAAGGTTCTCCCTTGCAGAGCTCCCCAATAACGTACTTCCCAGAATAGTCAGCTGCAAGCACTCACACATGGAGAACCGTGCTCAGCTTCAGCTTGTGGCTTCTCAAGAGTATGAAACAAAAATTGAATTTAGACACTGTGCAGGTCAGGGATCAGGGTGAGTTCTGCTATGAGAAAGAGAGGGACTGGGAATGAGAGCAAGGGCACTGCAGCATTGGACTTGCTGCTCCTGCTAGGATGGGAAGGATAAGGACAGCAAATGCTCTTGCTGCAGTGAGGAGGACCATGTGCTCTAACCCACCCCAGTGTCCCTGCTGGGGACAGTGAGCGCTGCTGTCACCAGCTTGACTTACTGGTGCTCTTGTAGGACTGAAATAGGTTCAGGCACAACAGACATCTTTGACACGCAAGCTGATTGCTGGCCTAGGAAATGACCAAGATTCTTTGTACTTAGAGCTGGCCATAATTGGCCTCCACCCCCTAGGAAGTCTTGACTGGGGAAGAAAAAATGAAATGTAGGTCTAGATAGGTTTCTTCGTAATTTCCAGGTGTAGCCTGGAAGGCCTAGGTCTAATCTACATGAGAATAAGGAACAGAAGACGGTTTGCAAAAAATGTGAAATGGCATGTCATTTTCTAAAGACTACCCCTCTGTGTGGCTGCTCTATCATGAAACAAAAGCCATTTTGCTTTGGAATAACTACTGTGAGAAAGTGACTTTATTTCAACTGAAATACATTCTGGAAATTTATCTGTGTATTGAGTTAATGTTTTCCAGCCTTTCTCTCCAACCATGAAGCTAGCAATTTTGTCTTTTTATTACTTTTGAAATTAATGCTGCTATCAAAACATGTCATTCTGGAAGAAATACCAAATATACTGAAATTCAAGATAACAGTGTTAGAATTGGGACCAATCAATTCTTGTTTTTTGAAATATACAAAATTTACAGCAGGAAGGATCTACACATCTTCCTTAAATATCAGATGAGTACAACTAGAAGTATAATGAAAAATGTCATTTTAACAAGATTATGATGTATTCATCTTTGAATTTGCTCTAAAAATATAGAAAATTTATATGTGCTATGCCTTCATTTTTCAAATGTTGTTTGCTAACTTTCTAAAAGGCCAACTTTCATGGGAGCTTGCATCTTAAGTTCAAAAAACAGTATGCATTTACAGCTGACTTCATTTTGAAAGCTTTTTCTGTTCATTCTTTCACATAGAACATTGAACACGTAATATTCAGAGCCCTCATGATAATAGGTTTGTTGGGACAGGGAAGGCATCTTTCTTTCTTGTTCCATTTGAGTTAATACATCTGGCTTAGCCACTTGAGAAATAAAGTTGGCATCTACAACGTCTTGTTTAAAAGATGTCTAGATCCCATCCTCTGTGGTCTGTCAAAAGCAATTATGAAAAGGTCTCTTTCGAGCTTTGAAGAAAAAGGATTTTTATTCATGTCTTAAACTTAGTTTAAAACCAAGTATCATTTATTACTCTTATTTTTTGTTTGGTAAAGCTACCAACTGTTAAAACAGGACAGATGTACATGTTAAGTTAGATTGAGAAGTGAAGCAGAAGCACACAGATTTCACAAAGGGGACATGGAAGATCTCTAATGCTTTTCCTTACAGGAAAAAAAGGCACTCGTGTGGGTCTTAGAAAGTGGAGTATAAGCTTTCAATGGCAAATGAGTGGAAACATATTTTTGAGTTGGCCCAAAACACTGCAATAACTAGTATCTGTAGGGAATAAAGGAAGGATCAATATGTACAAGTGCTTTGGTTATTTAAGCATTTGCTAAAATGGTAGAAATCTCTTAAGTCACAAGGAGACACTGCTGTTATTTTACCTGGAAAATAACATAAATAAATAAGAATTTATATATATTTATACATGCTTAAAGAAAAACACAAACATTTATGCACATCACAGTTTTAATGTTTACTTACGTTGGCAAATTTTAAGAATCTGTTTGACATACATACAATTTGCACATTATAGCTACAGACTGCTTGGCCAGAAAGTTGAACCAAGAATAGTATCTAGGCTGACAACAGTCACAGTATAAGAAGCAGTTGCTTGGGTAGTAAAATGGTCCTACCGCCACTCCATTGCTGGTGCACGGCCCCAGAAGGCTCGGGCTGGCTGACGTTGCTGGAGGAGTTAAGAACATGATGTGCTCTGTGGTTTTTGCTGGCAGGTGGCATTTGCATCCACTACTGGCAGCAGGTCTAGCACAAGTAAAAGGGTCTTCCCTGGGATCTTCCAGTCTTCTGGCCTCTTGTCCTTGCTCCCCCTCCTCCTTGGCAGGAGGAGCTTGGTCCCTTCTCGTCAGGATGGCAAATCTGTTTCTGCCTACCTACTTGAAACAGTTCCGAATTATATACACACTATAATGTTTTAACTGTTTATTATGTTTTATTGAGATACGGACTAACTCAGTGACCTCTAAGGTGGGTGGGAAGCTGGCTGCACTAACAGGCTGAAAGGATTACCCGTTCAGGGTCCAACTGGAGGCTGGTTACTAGTGGCATTCCTCAAGAGTCAATACTAGGGCCAATGCGCTTTAATGTCTTTGTTACTGAGTTAGACATGGGATGGAGTGTACCCGCAGTGAGTTCACATAGTTGGGGAGCAAGTCCAGCAATCCAGAGCAAGCTTGGCATGCTGGAGGAATGGGAAAACAGGAATCTCGTGAAGTTCAACAGAGCCAAATGCAAAGTCCTGCACCTGGGGTGGCAGATTGGCAAGGATGCGCTTCTATGGAAAAGCACTTGGGGCCTTGGCTGATAACAAGTCAAAGCTGAGTCAGTTGTGTGTACTCGTATCAGGAAAGGTCAGCAACCTACTGCTGTATCAGCAAGAGAGCAGCCAGCAGGCTGAGGGAGGTGATTGTTCCTCCTCTCTTTGGTGAAAGGGAGACGGCATCTTAAGTGCTGTCTCCAGTTTGAGGCTTGCCAGGAGACATTAGTAAAGAGAGGCATGTCCAGCACAGGTCTGCCAAGATCACTGAGGAGGCTGAAGAACATGATGTAAAAGGAGCACCTTGAGAGTGTTCAGTCTGAGGAAGAGAAGGTGAATCATACTGTTGTCTTCAACTGCTTAATAAGTTATAAAGAAGATGGAGTCAGACTCTTCCTTAGGTGTGCCCAGCAAAAGAAAAAGGGGCAATGGACACAGGTTACAACATATGAAATCCTGTTTTGATATTAGGGAAGTTTCACACTGAAGGTACGTAAACATTGGTACAGGAGCCCAGAGAGGCTGTGAAAACTCCATCTGTGGAGATAATCAAAACACAACTGAACAAGGCCCTAAGAAACCTGATGTAACTTTTGAAGTTGTCTCTAACCTTGTCTCTGGCCCTGCATTTAGTGGGGTGTTTGGACCAAATGACCTCCAGAGGTCTCTTTCAACTTAAATTATTGCACACTTTTATTGTATATCCATTTTCATATTACAGTACGACTGCCTGCTAATAGCAGTCTCTACAAATGGAGAATGTTACAGTAAGTTTTAAAATGCAGATCTGGTCTGAAAACTAATGCATTATTTTACATATTAATGTAAGACACACAGTATAAAAGGCCCCTGATGGATTAATTTTTGCTATAGATTATTTGTTTTGAGCAGTTTGAACTGTTTTGTCAGCTATCCTGTTGCAGGAAAATCTGTTTTCTTGCACCATTTTTTCTGTGGTGTAATTAACTGTTTACTAGGTGCTATGGTCACTACAATATCCTCATCCTAGGTGCCTGTCAGTGAATCCTAGTTCTTGCTTGGATTCTGCTCATTGCCCGAATTCTCTGGTCTTGATTAGTCTTGTCCGATGACCAGTCCCTAATGCTCTTCTGAAAAAGCATGCTGAATCATTTATTTTCCTTCCTTTCCTGTGTGAAACTGCTCAGTTTCCTTCAATTTTTGTCATATGAAATGTCTAAAAATGCTCTTCTCTCATCTATCTGCTTACCTTGTAGCTGGCTGCTTTGCACATTGCTCCAGAGTTTTGCTCTTGTAGGCAAAACCGGGTGAATGGATGTACTGAGCTTTAGCTTCCATTTGCTCCTGCCTCAACAGCTGCCCACTTCTGTTTACTAATTGACCCTTGTCTCTCACCTAATGGATATGCAAAAGTGAATGCTATGAAGACATTTGTGACACAGCATAACATCAACATAACACTGATCAATTCATTAATGGGTGGGCAAGGGGGAGAGCATCCCAAACTGTTGAATCTCCATGCATTCTGCAGTATTTTTTTGGCAGAACTTTAGGAGCAACTTTTCTTGGCTACCTCAATTAAAGCATTAAGAATTGAAGTACTTTCTCTTGGTCACTATAAATGCAGAAACTTTCCTGGCTTAGGCTTTTGGCTGATGTCACCTGAGATGGTCCAGTATCTGTTATAAACCCATTATAATGAGACATCCACCCAAGTGTCTGGGAGAACAAACAGAACCATGTGGTTCTGTTCAGGAGGGCAGCACTTTAAGAAAACTGCAAATTGAAGGGAAATATTTGCTGTTGTGAATGCCTTTGAATACAGCAGTGCTCTGAGAACATGTCCCTGAGAGAGAGAAACAGAGAGACCACTTAAGGATAAGTGTGGTGAGATAGGAGGATGCTTTTATTCAGAGGTGGTTTGGAGAGCTCAGAAGATGCATGAAAAGACATGAAGACTTCATTGCAATGATATAGTTTTTCTATAACTTTAAGGGGTTGTTTTAACTATTGCAACCATAACTATATCTATAACTTTTTTCTACTTACCTATATGTCAGGTTTACCTAGAGCCAGCCTAAGGGGATAGAGGTCCTTTCTGTGGCTGTGATGGATACTATTAGGCTGCCCTTGTTTGATCGTGGCTGTGCCATGTTCCTTTGGGAAGAGTGGTTCATGCTAGCAATGGGTGCCTCAGGGGATAGAGCTGGTGAAGGCAGGGGCTGCTGGGCTGTGTGGTGTGGCTGGTTGGCAGGCAAGCAGTGTGGGGCCACACTGTGCTCCTGTATTGGGAGGTAACGGTGAGCTGCAGGGCCCTGAGGAGACACAGGAATTTTCTGCTGCCCAAGAAAGACTGCTGTCTGAAATGAGAGTGGAACCTCGAGCTGGGCACGAAATGAAATTTTGCAGAGATTACCTAGAGACTAATCTGGAGTATTGCATTCAGTCCATCCCCAAGAGACTGCATTCAGGCCAGAGTTCGTGCCTTTATGATCTGATGCAGCCTTAGCTTGCAAAGCTGAGAAGAGTTGGAGAACAGGGATTTTAATTTTCTCTTGCAACTACCTTTAATTCTCTCACAATGTAATTTCTTGTGGTTACTGTATGTATGCTTCCAACAAGGATAGTGATTTCTATCATTCTAAGGCATGCAGCTAGTTTGTGAAGCTATAACACTGGTATGATCATTAGATCACATCTGGGGAATATTGCACAATTCTTCTGCTTCTAAGTCAAAGACTTCTTCAGCAGAAGGCCCTGTTGACTTGGAGAATGTAGTTTTGCTTAGAAAGTTTGTAAGCCCAATTCCAACAGGGTATGGCAAGACCAGCTTTGAATTTTTAGAAGAAAAAGAGATTAGATTTGCTGGCCAGAGGACATGAGAGTGAACATAAAGACAACAAAGGTTGTTTATGCTGCTTTGCACGGATCTGTATATACCTTTACATAGAGTTCTGTCTTAATTGCAGGAGTAATATGATCCAAATTACTGGTTGATATTATTTCGGGTAAACTACTATCTGGTAAATAACTTTATACCAGAGAAAGTTTTGTGCCACCTTTAGGGCTTTCTCCAGCAGTTTATATCTGTCCAAAGCCTATTATAATTGTTTATAGCTCTAGAATATTAATTAATGTCTCCTGTCAGTGAGTTGTGACTGCCTTTTCTAAAACTATCAAAGGACTGTGACATCTTACATTTTCATTGGAATTACTTCTATTATTTGAACTGTAAGTAGCAGGGTTCAAATGCTTTCTTTTTCTTCTACAGCAACTACTTTATGAATAATTTCTTCATAAATGTTATCCTGTAACAAAGAGAAGACAGTATTCTGTGTTTTCTTGTCAAAATAAAGCTTATATGAGCCTGTTATTATTTTTACTATTGCCTTGGCATCTCAGTATATCCATAGCGTTATTCTGCCTATTTTTTATAAGATAGCTTCACAGACATTTTATTAGTTACAACACACTATGTTTCCCGTGGTGAACAGAAAGATTCATCTCAGCAGCTCTGTGAGCCCGGACTCTCTCCTGGGGACTCTGCAGGTTTGTTCCTCACTGGAGGGGACCAGCCTGGTGCTTGTAAGCTATGTAGAGGTTGAGGCAATGGAAGCGCAGCTCCAGCGCCTGGTCCATGTGGTGACCAGCATCAGGGCTATGATAATGTGCTAGGGTTATGAGTAGTCCAAATTCATTCCAAAATGAAGTGAGAAATGCCAAGGCTAGCATCGCCAAACAGCTGGACTTCATTCTTTTCAGCAGAGGAGAAGAAAGTGTTCAGGGAAACTACTCTTTGAGTTATTGAGAGGCACGGTGTACTGCAGCTCTGTACAGAGAACTCAGTTTAGAAAGCTGGTCTAGATGTTTCAACACAAATAACTTTAGTGGGAAAATAATCTTAGGAAACAGGGATCATTAATTGAAGGAAACAGTTTTCCTGTATATTCTTAATTGTTCGTAGAACTTGCTGGTGGGTGAAGTTAAGCACCTTCCTAATTTTTGTACTGTTATTCTCTCAATTTCCAAATGAAGCTTCATGCTTGTATGTGCAGTGAAAGTTATGTTTTTTCCCTTAATGGGAAAGGTGTAGATAAGCATTGTCCATCTATCCATATTAGACTTGAATGTAAAGATTTTTTTTTAATGTTGCATGAGGGCTACACTTTAGGCATGTGGGACAAAAAGTATTAATATATAAAAACTTGTATTACTTAGGTGCTAGAGGTATAATAATTTGTCATGTCTGTACAAATTGTAACTCTATGACTTTATCATCACAAGCCAAACCATGTTTTAAAAGTACTGCTACACAAGTTACTTAAACTCAAGTTTATGTACTTTGGTTGTAATCACATTGGCTGGCCAGAAACTTTCATAACTTATCTCAGCTACAACCAGATTCTTGGGCAAAACCTTACTTATAGTGGTTCTATTAAGCACTTCCCATTAGCCAGTGCATGAAGAAAACGGGGCAAATCCCATACTAGATGAGAGTGGACCAAAAAAAGGGAAGAAATGTCTTGGAAATGGCCTAATTGTGGTGTAGGCCATAAGAAACGTGTTACAGGGGCTTTCAGAAAGCTGTTGTACTTGAAGGCAAACCATTATCTTTGAGACAGTGCAGGGCTGCCTGTCTTTCTTATGTCGGAACTAACAGAGGAGGAAAGCAGACGATTGTGTCCTCTCTTCCTTACATTGTATGGATGCTTAGCCTTGTCCCAGGAACAAGTGCTTCTCTTTTTTTTCCCGTGTCTCTTCATCCACAGCTCTGTGATTTCTTTGCCTTCTTCCTGTGTTTAGAGAAATGGAAACAAACAGGAGTGATAAAGGAAAGGATAGATATTTTTCACTACAGTCTACTCTGAATCCTGAGGTCTGCTGTCAGAACAGCTTGCCATTGCAGCTGTAAACTGCTGTGTTAAGTCTGAGCCGGAGCCTGGCCTGGTGAGGGTCAGCGGGCTAACACTGTGCACATTGTTCTCTCCCCATTTGGTAGCAAGGCAGTGAAGAAAAAGTGAGGGAATGAAGGATCAGAGAAGCTACCACATCTCAGTGGCCCTTCACTGTGGGAAGGCAGTATTAAAATGAGTAAGTAGAACTTATGCAGAGACCATGTTTCTCCCCAAGGCTGCAAGAGTCAAAAATCAGAGTATCTGGAAAGCAAGGTCATCAGAGGAGCTGGTTGCAGAGCTGGAAACAGGACCCAGGATCTGTGACTGACTTTATGTTTTTCTTTGCTAAGAAATTTTGTAAGGAAGCTTATTAGAAGAAAAAAACCTTCAAATCTCATCAATGACAATAGCTGGCAGCTACAGAGAAACTTACATTTTATCATTTCAGAAATCATGCAAATGGCTGTTTCGGTGAGATAAGAGGGAATTAGTTCAGGTTTTTACAAAGCATCTCCTCAAGTGAAGATCACTAATGAGTAATTTGGAATTGTTGTCAGATCACTGGCCAGATATGAGTTTGCACTCAAGCATTGATATTGCTGCCTGTTAACAGCAATCTAATTAGTAACAGTAGTTCTGGGCTTTATGTACGTCATCCCGCTATACAAAGAAGTTTTCTGGAATTATCAGGTGTATAGTCATTATTGCCAAACAGTTCACATGTCTTTGAACATAAAAGTATTTTCTGAACTTTTCCAAAAACTGACTTAAAAGAAAATTTCCTTGTGTTTCCATCTGTACCTCTGTTAAAATTGACCAAGAAATGTGTGGCACTCCTTTATATTGAGCTATGAAGCTACAGGTCAGATTCTAGCTGACAAAATATGAGAGAGGGAGCTAAAGTGCAAGGGAACGAGCGTGCTGAAATTATAATAGACATATACGCATGGAATTACAGTTTTCAATTATTCTTTAAAAAAAAAGAAAAAAACCTTACCACCTAGCCCCCAAAATATCTTTGTTCCTGCTCTTCTATAATGCAATAGCTGTTTATAAACAGTATAAAATGCTTTTCATTCAACTTCCAGGGAGAGTCAAATGCACAGTTTGCAGGCTTTTACAAATGAGCCTAGAGAATTGTTGAACAGTAGTCAAAATATTCAGCTAAGACATGTAACTTTAATCTTCAGCAAGTTAGTTTTTCTTGACTGAATAACAATGGACCTCTGGGCCAGGGTCGAGTGCTGACTTTCATGGGTGGTGTGCACATGCATCTACGCACCAAACCTGGCCCGAGAAACCCTAGGTGGTTAACTTGCCGTTCAGAAAGATAAACAGTCTATTCAATTTAGAATAGAATAATAGTAATTTAACATACTTGAGCCAAAGTAATTACCTTTCACTGTTTCCACAGCATGAAATTACAGTCTACAATAATTTTGAAATATTGATTCTTTCAGGCATCTGATGTTAGAAGTGTTTCTTGAATACATTGTGCACACTGGAAGAAAGTGAAGTTTTTACATGCCGATGTTGAGTAATTTGACTTCTTTTTAAATACAGTATCTACTGTGTAGTTTGAGACTGTCTAGCAGCTGCAGAGAAGTTGCCACTGAAATTGCTCATACATGCACCTCAGGTGCCGTCAGTTTTTGTTTATGTTTTACAAATTTCTAATATGCAAAATATGCATGTCCCCGAGATAGGCTTTCTTCCTGGTTTTTCTTTGAGTTTTCTCTTGTTTCTGTATCTTATTGAAAGAAATCAGTTTTGCATGGAGAACACCATTAATAATGAAATGCAGTCTGTGTGCTTTTTAAAAGTCTATTTCTTCCTTATAAATAAATGGTAATTTGTTTTAAAGCGTCATTGCACACAGTGTTCAGCTGGCTCTCATGCATTCGATTATTTTAAATAAATGTACCATAAATGGAACAAGTTCTTTCTAATTTGCAAATGATATGCAACATTTTTCAAAAAAAAGAGAGAAAAAAGAAAAACTGTAAAATTTGTTCTTAACTACATCTCATTAATGTGAAGCTGTTCAATGACCTGTAAAGATTAAAGAATTAGTGAATTGGTAAAATTATCAGAATGAAAAATCTGTATAATTTTGATTTCAATTTAAAAATCTGCTAAACAGTCTAGGGGCTTTAGAAAAGTATATTACTTTTTAATATCGGTTCCACAAATGTCCTAGTATCAGTGTTACAAATGGACTGAAATAAAGGCAACAAATAGTATGTTTAAATGTATAGTGTTACAACATTCTGTTAAAGCTGTTTTTTTTTCTTTTCATTAAAACAACTGAAGACATTTAATTAAGTGACCACTCTGCTAAGTGGAGCAAAAATTAATATACATAAATGAATTTATGTGTGGGCAATGATGCATAATTAAAAATACGCTTCAAATAAAGAATCAAGGAGAAAGAAAAGAGTTCAACAAGATTCTTCAAGACTATTGCCTCCTGGATTTTTAAAGTCAGACATGCATAGGATTTACTTACTGTCAGCATTTGAACTAAAATTTATGACAAAATTGTCTTCAAAATACTGGAGCTGTGGTATTATGGGATAATGATTTGCTGAAAGCTAGTCTTGACCAGACAAATCATCTTACTATCTTGTAAGTATTGCATGTTATTCAGCTTGCTGAAAATGCTACCTTTAGGCATACCTCATCTTTGCCAGACTTTTATTCAGAACTTACTGAAGTTCTCCTTGCAGAAAGATATGTCAAAACTGGAGTGCATGGAAAACGTTTACATGAAAACTAAAAGAAGATGTGGAATATAAATGTAAATTTAAGGCATATTCCTTTGACATGGGATGATTATATTGATCATGTTATCTTAGTTGTACGCTACCTACTTGGGATAGAAGTTCACCTTTTATTGCTTAGTAGTTGGAAGAAGTCACCAAATAAAAGGAGTGAACTTCCTTTCTTAAGTGAAAAATGGAGTAACTTGATTTTAGATCCTTGAATGTTTCATGGCAATCTATATAGTTATCCTTAGTGGGGCATAAGTTGTGGGGATTTTTTTATGATGCAGTCTTCGTAAGGTATGCTTTGAACAGCCATCATTCCATTCAACCTGGGGTTTCAGGCAGTTTCTCCATATTTTGCCTGTCTAGTGAACAAATGTCAGAATGACGAATGTAAAGCTTTTACGTGTTGCCAACCTCACACTCCTGTTAAGGAGTATATAAGGTATGTGGCAATGGAAAATCAGGCCTGTTTTGTCTTTTCTAACAAATACAGGAAAGAAGTGGATTTGGGTTTTGGTTTTGTAATTGTTTCTGTAATACTTGTGAGTGTTTTCTTTAAAGTTCCATGGTTTTTGTGTTGCAGATTTCTGACATTTCATTTGAACAATTACTGCTGGCTTCAGCCCTGTTTACTATTCTTGAAGAGAAACAAAGTAGGAAGAAAACTGCAGCATCCACCAACACACCTCTTGTGTCACGGTGATGCTGCAACATGGAGAGAGGCACAGAAAGCCCTCCCTGCATGGCTTGCCTCTCCTATTCCAAGAAGTCAGCAGCTGCTGCTCTGCTGATGTTCAGGTTCAGCTGAACTCCCATCCCCACAGAAAAAAAATAAACTCCTTTATCCCCCGTGGTATTTTATTGGCAAGTTTGGTTCAGTAATGAGAGGGCACTTTGGGGAGTACAAAAGCCGGAGTCCCTAAGGCCACGTATAAAGAACAGAACAGCAACAGTTCTTTACTATTTTTTACTAATAAACACATGTAACAGTAACTGCCATTACTTAATTACTGCAAAGCAGTTTTAAACAACTGGCTTAACACTGTATTAACACAACATAAAAACAACCGCACCAGGAGTATCACTCGTCATTATTGGATATGGCCCTATTGAAGCCAATGGCATGAAATTAATAGGTGCAGGGTTTGGCCCCTTAGGCCCCTGTTGGTCTAGGAATTCATTGCCTCATGCTCAGGTTTTCCATTGCCTTACAGCTCCAGCAGTCTTATTTTCATGAGCTTTCACAGTGTTTCTATTTCCAAATAAGTATGTGTAGGTTTTTTCATACCTATGGAGTAAGAGCTTAATTTCTTTAACTAGTATGTTTGTCTACCTCATATACTAGTTAACCCTGAGAGTGGGTAACTATAGAACAACCTCTGCCTTCAACATGTAAAGCTATTCCCAGATGGTAGATTAGATCTCATGGCTTGGATTTTCAGATACACTTAAGCAGAGCCCTGTAGCTGCTGCAGACTGTGCCTTTTCTGTGCAGTTCTGAGTACTTCCAGGTAGTTTTAGTTGCTCTGTACCTGTGACTTTTATCCAGCTGTTTGGTTTTTTTTTTTTTCCTACTAGCTCAGTTCTGGAAGCACACTGTGCCTTCCATGAATGTCTACCAAGATACTTGGTTCTTGGGGGAGCAATGGAGATGAACTGAGCAGCCACTATCTGTTCCATCAGTGACAATTTTTCATCCTCTGTGCTGTTAATCACAGTGCAATGGGAAGCCCACAAAGAAAAGCAAATGCTTAGAAGGTAGAGTATTCTTTTTCAATGGTAGATGCTGCTTTCAGGGTTGTATGTGATGCAGGGGTGCAGAAAAAGAAAGAAGGGTTGGTAATAACCGACAGAAGAAGATGCTTTGAGGCAATAGAAAACTTGAGTAGCAAGCTATGTTATTTGCCCATTGTGTGGCATTTCCATTCTTAAGAGTTAAAATAATAGCAAAAAAATTTTTTTTACCCTGCTGGCTGTCAAAAGCTCATGCAACTTGCCCTGGTAAAAATTGCTTTATAATCTTTTCTCCTGTAATGTTGTGAGCATTCTTCTGTTTTCTTTTCCTTTCCTTTCAGAATCTTTTGATACAATGCTGCACAAAGGGCTTTTCTAGTTACATGCAAGTTTTCTAAGTATTGTATAGGGGTCTACTACATGAGCTACTCATGAACATACTACATGAACTACTAAATCTACTACATAATTTTTTTAAAAAAATGCTTTGATACCAAAGGCAAAAAGGTAATTATGAATTAAGTCAATTCAGGGTACGAGGAGGTGGAGAAAAATGAAATGCCACAAGGATCAGTTTTAGGACTAATTCAATTTACTTTATATCTTAATGATCAAGAGGAAAAAACATATGGCAAAAGGATTTAAGATGCCAAGGATACAAAGCAAAAGGTATTCAAAATAAAGAAAGAGGGCAGTATAATTAAGAATTATTTGGATAAATTAGCTACATAAATAGAAAGTAATTTATATTTCTGGATATTGAGCTGTATAAAGCTAGGGACAAATAAATAAAAGAAATGTAGTACTGAGAAGTTATACCTTGTTTTTCTGTTTTAAGGGTAGAAAATACTGTAAATGAGAAATATTTGGGAACATGCTAAATATTTCCAGGAGGATAATACTTTGAAACAGGAAACTTGCTCCCTGGTGCTTTTTGTGCTGCTTGATTTACAGATGAAAATTGTCTCTCTCCAGGTGTGAGCACTTATGTTCTTTACTTCTCATTTACTTGTTTTGTGATAGCAGCTAGAACCTGCATAGTGCCATTCTCCTTAAGCTTGTGCAAAAGAGAGAGAGCGCAAGGATCACAAAGGCTAAATGATTTGCTTTTGAATTTCTTCATAATTTTAGAAAATAACATTTCTACTTCTAATATATTTAGAAGAAAGCTTCCAGCCTCCTGCCTGCCTTCCCTGTCCATACTTGCAAGTTTTCCCATGCTCTTTACAGAAGGAAAGAGAACAACTAAAGCCCTTTTATAGAGTGTTTCTGTCTACCTCGTTTGGACAGTAGATATTTTCTCACGTGGAATTCTGGATGCAGTTATTACTGAGGAATCTTACTTATTAACACAGTTATTACTTCTGAAATCCAACCAATGTCCCTCTTTCTTCACAAGCAAGACTGTCATTAGCAAATGGTCTGCTTTGAGTCCCTTTCACAGGCAATATCCCTACATATAGGGGTAGGACTCTCCTCTGACATAACACTTGAAGATTTTACCCACCGACTAAATGTGGGATTTTTCTCTCCCCAAAGGTTCTTTCAAAAATGGTCCAGTAACAAGTGCAGGTGAGAATGAACAGAGTTATAAAGACCAGTCATGGGAGTACCAGATAATGACACACACTTTCAGAGGATATACCAGAGATTCTGTGCTCCTCTCATATTGAACTCAGGGTTTGATGGTAATGGGGAGGAGAGAAAGCACTGACAGCTCTGAGGCCTAATGGAGGGATCACTGCAATCACTAGATTAGCCGGTGTCCAGCTGTTTAACTCTGTTTAACTCCATTTTTTTGTTGCAGTGAAGGGGTAGCACCTTTCAGTCTGGTCAGAGGGTAACCTTGACTGCATCTGCACTACTTGTGGGAGGTACACTGTGTTCCCCACTTGGCTCATGCAACAGATTTCTTTACTGTGGAAAGCAGGTTCTTAGGAGAGTGGGAAGGAGAAAGGTCAGAAAACATTTCTCGATCTGGCTACTCAGATGTGTATCTCAGTTCAAACACAGGCTATGCTTCTGCTTTGACCACATCAAGTCAGTCACTTTAGTCACCCTGGAAATGATTACTCAAGTCTTTCTTTGAAAAAGGTAGTCTGATCTTTTTTTACAATCTTATGTATGTAGATCTCAAGGGAAAACTCCTCACCTAATGTAATTCTACCGAAGCTGGCTTTCAAGATGAAGGGTGTTGGAGGAAGGTAAACTTTTCATCTGTCATAAAGATTTGCCGTTGTATTACTCTGTTGAAATGTTAACATCAGATTTCAGTAATGAAAATTTAGAGATCCAAGTTCTGTAAGTGAGTTTGTATTGAAATTTCAGTCTCAGTCTTCCAAAGCTGGCAAATAGAAACACTCTTAATTATAAAAAATATTTGTGAATTTTAAATTTAGAAGCTAATTTTGCGTATTTGCCATAACTTTCTGTTACAACAAAGCATCCAGAGCAGACTGAGGGTTGATTGCTGGCATTCTGAATGTTTTCTCTTCCCCCTCACCCCGACCCTGCTTTTGGGAATGTGACTGCTCCCAAAGGTAAAAATTGAGCAAAAAGAGACAAGGTAGCTGTTCGGCAGTAGTACTCCAAACTGTATAAAACAAAATGGAAACAGTATGCAAATGTTGGATCTTCTTCTTTCCTCTCTCTCTTCCTCGGAGAGGGGGACTTTCTCTTTCTACTCTTCAGTCTTTCACTTGCATGAAAGACAAGGGTGCTCACCTATTGCTGAATTTAAAATAGTCTGTTTAATTCGGAAGTAATTCAAAATTTTGCTAGGGGGCCAACGTAAAATATTTGGTGTAAACATATTAGGTGTGAGGGCGATGATTTATTTTAGTTCTCTGCCAGAGTAGGAGGAAGTAGTTTTGGGTAATTCAGAACCAAAAGGAAAAAACTCACTTTTACTTTTGATTCCACCCCCTGCTTTGCTTCAGCTGTATCTGTTGCTTCAACTGTATCTGTTCCCCTTATAGTCCCTTCCTTTGCAAGGGTGGAAATATGAGTGAGATCACAACCAATGCCAAACACAAATTTTTAATTTGCTAATATTTTCCTGCAACACCTCATCGTTTCTATTTCTTCATAACACCCCTACTGTGGGAAATAAGGTCACACAACACACTAGTACTTATTTCACAATACCTCCTGATGAGGAACATTTTACTATTCTCACATCTCTACCCCTTTTCTCCGCCCCTCCCTGCCCTCCTCCCTCCTAGTCAGCCCCTGCTAATAGCTGGTCTAAATTTCCCAGATTAATCCAATGTGCAAGAAACAGCGATACAAACTTGAAAATTAAATATACACAAAAGCAGACAGGCTACAGAATGGAAGATGCACGTCCTACTTGATTTGCTCTGTGACAGACAGACTTATAAACAGATACACAGCTTTGCCCATAGCCACTGTATTCCACAAACCCTTTGAAATATTTCAGTTTCATGTCTGTGATAATTAAAGAGCAATGACCTTCTCATTAGCGCCAAGAGGGCTGATGATGATTGTTCCCCATTTTTCTTAATGGATGCAAGCTACATGCATGATCTTAGAATATCAAAGCAATTCTCCAAGATATTTATTAGAGTCAAAATTATGAAAACACATAGCAAACCTTTAGTTTGAATTACAAGTGTTAATATATGCAGAACCAAATGAATAGCTCATCTTTCTTCCTCTCTTGTATCTTAAATTTTTCATTACAAATTTCCAGGGCTTCAAAGTAGTATCTCACAGTCGGTCCCCTTTTTTCTCTCTTGCATGACAAAGAGCTGTCAAAAATTGTTCCTGTGTTTGTTAGTATTTTTCTCTTTTTTCTCTCATCTAAATGTCAAACAACTTAGCTTAAATAAAGCACAGCATTCTTCATCTGGTGCTTCTCAAAAGAAAAACAACACCACAGAAGGCGTCTAAAAAGGCCCTAATTAATGTTTCTCATTGATTTTGTTTTAGTGTGATGTATTTTATGAAAAAAATATGAATCCAGAAGGCACGCTCATTAAAATCATTAGTGGCTCAATGTTAGCTGAAAACAGCTCATTCTTTGGTGCACTGTAGTGCTTAAAAGCACGTTCACACACACAGCTTCTTATTTAACATCACAAGCTAGTGTTAGATGAAAACTAGCATTAGTTTTGTCAGGTGCTACTGAACTATGATGAGGACAATGTACAAAAGCTGTATCAAGGTGAATAATAAGAATATACTGTTGCCGTAGCTTGCATATCTCTCTAGGCCCTCTTTCATGCCTAAAAACCCAAGAATGTAACTTTCTGTAATTGATTTCTGTTATCCATTTGAGAAACAGTAACAGCAAAAAGAAAAGGAAAGAATAATCTGGGGCCTATTACAGCAGTAAGACCTAGAGACGTTCTGGTTTTTAGGCAAATTCCTGGAAGCTTATTGCCAAGACTAACAGACATGTTGCTATTGCAGAACAGTGTTCACAGTTCTGTTTTGGTGCAACGACACAGTGCCTGTAGTCATGTGCCCTCTCCAGCAGTACTTTGTAGTTAAAACTAGAAGTAGTTCTGTGTGTAGCTTCCAGAGGACCAAAAAAAGAAAAATTAAAAGAAATAATTAGATGGGTAAGGAGGTATTTTCAAATAGTTTAAAAAAAATATAGCATTTTTTTCCTCTAATCTGCTGCAATCATTATTATTTATACAGGGCAAAAAGTGCTTTCCAGAGCAAATATGAGAAAGTCCTTTTTAAAGCACTGTATGACGGGAAACCATTTTCAGAGCAACACTGCTTTGTACTGAAATATGACTTTTGCAGACAGAATTATTCCCAATGTAAGAAAGCCAGTTTAATGATTTAAATCTGCTGTGTTCAAGTAAAACTGACCGTCTTCATAAATCATTCGTTGTTTACCTGAGAACATTTCAGTAAGACGGACAAATTCTGTGACTGTGAAGTTCCAGTAGAATAATGCAGTAGAATGGACTCAAAAGTGAGAACTGTTGCTATTGCCGTACTCTGACACAAGGCATTAGAAATTGGCTTGGGGTTTTTTAGATTTAGGATGTACAGAGCTGCAAGTTAAGCAGAAACACATTTTGGCATCAAACATACGCATCTTATTTTAAAAAATAATGAAACAATAAGTAATGTTATTTTTTCTACTGTCTCTTTTGGATTTTTATAAGAATCTTTATGAGCTGCAATAATACAGCTTGTAATAATATCTTTGTATTATGGCACCATACTGACAAATAGGACTAGTAGAAGTAGTGTGGAAGGGGAATAGAAATATCTGGATTAAACAGTATAGCTGTTTCAGCTTTGTAACATGTAGTGAAGTGACTGAATTTTCATTAATTTGTGCCTTGTTTTTTAATATGTCATTCATTATAAAACTTCACTGAAAACTGAATCGCTGATGGATGTGTACTAATATATGGCACACTCTGCCACAGAAGTCGCATTTTTAGTAGAAGAGGTAACATTTATTCTGGTCTGATCGCTGTTAATGGGGCTGTCAACAAAATTTTCGTGGAAAAATAATTACACTGCAAGTAAGGCCATTTAGATCTAGATATGAGTAGTAAACCTGTATTAATTTAGGATTCAGACTATGTTAATGGTTTAATATTTTTTCTTTATAGAGAACACAATAGTGAGGTCATCTGTAATAAAGATGATAATATTGAACCTTGGTAGTTTTCCTTCCTATGTCTATAGGACATTTATGGCTGAAATATGGTTGAGAGCGCCTTAAAACGTTGTTTTATGGCAACCTCTATGCAGTGCTATAAAGCACTTTCTGTTAATGATAAATAAACTATGGAAGATCTATGTCTTAGTAAAGGGCTGTGTTCTTTCCCTTGTGAACAACCTGACTTTAGCAATGTTTAACTTATCATGGTTACATGAGCTCCAATTTAACCCTGTTGCAAGGAGATGTAATTCCACTAGTGTTTGTGGATGTGTAGACAGGCACACTGCTGCCGAGTTTGGCCCAAGAAACACGGTACACATAAAAGTTGCCGTGATAGTTCTTTGACTCTTAAATGGCTTACTATCTCAGGAATTGCCTCATTAAAAATTATATAAAATTGTCCAGTTTGTCCGCAAATAATTACTTTAAATGCCTCTTACTAAAGCTGAGTGAGGCTGTCATTGGTACAGTACTGGGTTCCTTAAGAGGTCATGAGTAAAAAGCACAACTGGCTTTCATTCTTTGCTGAAATATTGATTGAATTTATTCATGCTAATGAAGTTGTAGAATGTAATAGACATGGCACAGTATTGAAAAGGATAAGGGCAGGTTTTGCGTTAAAGCTTCTGCATATTGCACTGATGTATGAGGATTTCAGGCTGAGAGCAAGCTCAGAAATATAGTTAGACTGAACCTACAGTTCATATCATATCATGAAGTATTTCCATTAAATTCAGTCTTATGTAAATGAGAATTTTTCTAAGTTTACAAAATCATCCCCTCCCCCCCCCTTTCTGATGTCCTCTTTAGGATGGAGAAATATTCTTTTGACCTTAAGGTCACAGATTGAAGAGTACTGTTCTTATTTCACTGCCCAACTACTCTCAATAAATGCTATTGGCTACTCATTTATTTCACAGCTGAGCCTATGGTTAGGTCCTCGTGCACTTAGGCTATCTTCAAAATACAAACCTATCCTTGACTTTAAAAGTTTGCAATTACAAATAACTAATGCAGCATAGAAAAGAAGAGAAAAAGAGAGAGCAAAAGAGGGGTTAAGGCCATTGCTAGAGATCACACAGGCAATCCAAGGGGACCCAGGTCTCCTTCCACTGGCCCTGTTATAACTATTAATAAGTTATCGCATTACCATGTTTTTGCTAAGATGTGAAGAGGTATTACTTTTATTACTAATATTTGCTACAGAAGTAGAATGCTGCTTGGTTGCACAAGCTGCTTCTTGCTAAAGAAAAAGCTTCAGGGACATGGATTGTGACTGATAATTGTCTCAGATATTTTGGATGAGCCAAGAATTCATTGCCTCTGGGAAGGTGAAAAATTTTAACATGAAGAAGTTCCTGGCTCGTGTGGGTGTAACCCAGTATATTTCTTTCCCTTCTGCACAGTATATCTCCATGTTATATGTGGTTACTATCAAAGAGCTGTGTACTCTGACGGCAGCTAGAATATGGTTTTTATCTCTTTCAACTTAAAGAGCTTTACTCTGATGCGCAATCATTACCCGTTCTTCAATAACTGATAGATAATGCTTTTGCAGCTGTAATTTGCTACAGCTGCATAAGAAAGCTGACGGATGGACAGAGAGGAACCAGAAAGATAAAGTTTGGCTCCAGACATAAACTTAATCCATGTTCAGGAGTTTCTCATACGTGAGCTTTATATGCAGGATCCTCTCTACTGATAGCATCTCGCACCGGTTGCGTTAATAGTTATTGGCTCCTTTTGAAAGTATTGGACTTCGGGAAAACATTTTCCTGACTGTAAAAAACCAGTTCTTAATGCAACCAGCCCATAACTAAAACAGCCGAGTGACAATGTAAAATGGAAGGGAGCACACAGCCATAACACTGTTTCTGGATTATCTCAAATCCTAATTAAAAGAAAATATCTGCCGTATTAAGAAGCTGCTATGTGCCTTACCTAGTAAGTGCTTTGAATTCCTCCTGGAATAGAGTTTACAATTTTTTTCTTAATTCTAAATGTTGTATTTTGTCAACCTTCCGACACTGAAAACAATTTCTTATAAAGCATCTGCCTCGGATGATAAGCTGCATTTGTGTGATTTATATTTATGAGTAAGTGTTATCCATTAAAAAATATATTTCTTTACAAGGCAAGGAATTTTCTGCACTTTTATGAATCCCCTCCTCCCTTTAATCACAGCAGTACATTTGATTTTTTTGTACTCTAAGAATTCTCTCAAATTCACATTTTCATTTCCTTTTCTGTTGCATTTGCAGCCCTGAATATGTGTCCTGTATTGTGCAATTCTTTAGTAAGTGTATCAACAGTGAACTGTGAGTAAAGGGAATGTATTAAGCAACATACTTCAAACTCATGGTTTTAATTAGCTAGGGACAGGATTTAGCAAGTCACAGCTTTTATTTAAAAAGTCTTGACATAGCTCAAGACAGCAACAGCAAATTTAACACTTAAGGCCATATTAACAAACACAGATGGTTTCAGATTCTCTCTTTAAAATGATACTGTTGCTTTAGACGATGCAGAGCAGTTGGAAACTTTTCGGAATGATTGGTGGTTGCAGGTTTCAAGATTAAGCTATGAGTTATGTCCACTATATTCTATCCATGCAAATGCCTTGATTCGTTTTATACATCCGTGTAAGAGACTTGACACATCAGTGATTATTTGGTGTTCAGATCTTTTACTGCAGGCCTGATTTGCCTTTATGTAGCACTTTATACTGCCTGTAACAACTGCACTATAATATTCTTTTTTGTGCACTCTGTGAAGATATCTGAAACATGAACCTTTTTCCCTTTACATTTCAGAATGTGGTTTTTTTCCTACTTTAAAGCTATGGGCCAAGAAGTACATTTTTAGCAGCATGTGTAGCTGAATAAACATACAGCTCCCATTAGTGTTAATTGGAGTTGCATATTCTACTTTGCCTCTCAAAGGGTTGAATACTTATGCCTAGCTGTTTAACATAGAGTAGGAACATGCCATTTGAAGCTACAGACTAGTGCCAGAATTTCTGGCACAGAGTAAAGCCTAAATGTTGAAGTAGTTTTAACATAGGCTTATGTCTAGCATAACCTGCAGACTTTTACTTTTCTGTGCACATGCTGCTTTACTTGCATCCATTTGCAATGTTGTTCACTGCTTAAATATATTACTAGCTTGGATTACCCGCCCATGAAGAGATATTCAGTGAGCTGGGCTTTGCTCTTAAGTCTTTTGCTTTATTGTTATCTATATCTTAGCTACGATTTTACTTAACCCCTGATAAAGTGTGGGGGGAAAAAAAGCTCTGAAAGCTGTTGGTGGTTTCCATAAGATACATAAGGAGATGTAACTGTACGCTTAAGAATAACTCCTTAATTAAATGAGAACTCTTTATTGTCCAGAGCTGTCTTCTGTATCCCAGATACCACCAGAAACCTTTAAAGCTGTGTATATTTAGGAAATATAGTTGTGGAGACTCCATGGTACTTATATAATGATGTTGTACACTCATGGAATAAAGAGGAAGAGACAATATCATAAGCAGTTTCCATTGAGTAAAAGTTGGAAGTTAAATACTTGATTAAGAGGGGGTATGGAAGTATCCCAAAGGAAAACTTTAACAGCAGTTATAAAGAATCAAGTTTTGAAAGAACGTAATTCTAGTAATAAGTAACTGCATAAGAAGCTAGGATCCAGTTTATCATAGATATTAAAATAATTACAGCAGTTGTAGAATGTCATGGCTAAGAAAACCCAATCCACGTAAGAAATTTCTTTTGTGAATCTAGGGGAATATCAAAAAAATATCTGTAGTCCCTGGATTAGTGGCTAAATAGCTTCTATTTTTGTTCAGTAAAAAATTCCAAATGACTTTGTATTTCTGTCTTCATGCATTGTCTGCAAACAGATTGTCCCTGCTGCCCCACTTGCCTTCAGCCTTCCTTTGTGGGCAGTACTAGCAAGTCTGTCTGGTTTTCCAAGGCTATAGCATAGACAGAAAAATAATAAAGCAAGGGCTGCATGGCTGTCCTTAGCAGTCAGCCTCTCTGGGCAATTGTCTGTGTAGAGCTGTCTCTTTTTATGGAACATGAACACAAGCATATGGATATTCATTTTAAAAATTCAAAAAAATATTTGATAAAGATGTTCCTCTTGCAGCTTTATTTCTTTTTAAAGTCCAAGTCTGTGCAAATATGGTTTGTAAGCTAGGCCATTGTCCGTAGAAAAAAAGGTAGCGTAACTCTTGCTTTTTTATGAGTGGGTTTTTTTTTTTTTTAGTAAATGCTATTCAGGTCAGTGGGTTTCTTCTTATCCTTTACTGCAAGCCCAAATTCATTCACAGTTTGAATGCATGTACTTATGCTATGCTTGGTGCTTGTGTAAAACGTCACCATATAACTTGTTCCACCTCCTTCCGATGCTTGCTTTTTGTGCTGTAAAGAGTTTTTCTGTTTAGTTCTTGAGTTATACTACTGCCAATATTCTTTAGTACAAACAATTCACAGAGAGGCTATGTGCTCCAGAGAGATGGTCAGCCGTTTTTAACTTCTCCTGTATCAAGACTGTTGGCAAAGCTAATACCCTTTTTTTCCCCACAACAAGCATCACAAAACTAGATTTTTTGCAAGTGTGGCAACACTTTTGAACTGACAATAGGAGCTGGGAACCAGGGATGGAATGATCTTTCAGTGTGTGACACGACGTAGAAAAACGCCTAGATTGGTAGAGGAAAAACTGAGAGAGGCATAACTGACAAAATATGACTACTGCTTCGTAGTTTAGGCAATTAATTGCAACAACAACTTGAGATACGTGCCATTTCTTCCTTTTGGTTTTCTAATCAATATTATGTTTCCTCAGCACTATAATGAAGTCAAACTCATTTAAAAAGAAAAAAAGAAAAGATTTGCTGTTCTTTCAACAGTACTGTCTTGCTGCCAACAATAGTGTTACCCCTCTGGCAGTTTCTAGCATTAAAGAATTACATTCATTGGAGAAGAAAAAATATCTGAATTATATTTATATTGCAAAGTAAACTTGTAGTATTTATACTTGTGCCCCAGCACCAGGGGTATTATAAGCATAGCTCCTCTCGTCTCAAACTCTCAGACCTCACTGGGGAGGACGCTGTTCCATCTCAGGAACTGATCTAGCAGAGCTGACCTTCCCCAGTTTTGACGGGTCTCAAAGAGCTTATGAGACAGACCAAGGATGAGAGCGTTTTTCCCAGGCAAAAATCTCATTTGTATTTTTGTTTTTTAATAAAACAGAAGTCAGAAGGCTGGTTAACACCACCACCTGGTGACACCTGCCCAGGACCCATATGGATTTGTTGTCCACCATAGTCAGAAAACACTTGCCAAAGTTAGTTTTTCACAGACAGCAGTACTCCAACACCGGGAGACTAAGGAAGGAGGAAGAATCTGTAGTCTAAAGCTACAACAGGTTTTGATTGTAGATGATGTTTTCTTGGTTAATTTAGAACTTTAGTGGTACCTAATTATCAATATCAGGGAAATTAAAACATGTTTTTAACAGTCACTCTAATTTAGTCTTTAATTGTGTGCCTATGAGGTGCTTTTCAAACTTGCATGATTACTTTTTGGTAAGGCGAAAGGGTAGATTAAGGGGTTTTTTCAGTACCTGAGCAATGCATTTTTCACTCCCTAAACTTGAAAGAATTTCAAATATTGTTTTATACTTTGAATTTTCTAGCCTTAGTAATATATGTGTATGTATAAATATGCACATACACATACATATATGGGTAAAATTCCCCAAATACTAATCTCCCTTAACTTCCTTTGAAATTACTTTTGTCTGAAAATGCATTTGTATCTGTAGTTGGTTTTATTCATGTTGAGAAGTCTCTTCACAGATTCTCTTCTCTCCATTACTCTTTTCTTATTTCATCACCAAACCAAAGAAGTTGAAAATGGAAATATCTAAAAGCAAAGAACCAATTTGCTCAAGGATCCAGAACGATCAACAAAGACAAACAGAGGAGTTTGTGGGGAATAATGTGCACCTAGGGAGACAGTGTGATTGAGTCGAGGGAGTGGCAGGGACAAGGAGGAAATGAACTATCAGCTGGAGCCTTTGAAAGAGAAGATTGTCTAAAAAATAATCAAAAGCTCCCACATGAAAAATAGGAGGAAGAGATTCTCCTGTTGGCATTGTGGTGTTCTCTCAAATCAACAGTGAGTGAATTGCTTTGGCTTAGATCTTGGACCCCAACTAATGTTTACGCTGCAGATAGCAATCCTGTTGGTCTTCTAAAAATAGTTCGTTCAGATCGCAAATAAGCACAGATTGCACCAGCCCTGAAGAACATATGCATCCAAGATGTTGAAGAAATGATGAAGTGTCTATGTAACATGAATAATTTTTTTTTTTTCATAATTTGCTCTCTGCTAAAGTTCTTACTACTGCTTGGTGAGGTTGTGGGAGCTGACACGCAATTTCAATCTGTTTTTTCCCTTCTCTTTGCCCATCTCCCTCCTGTATAAGGCACTGTTCATTCTCATTCAGAGTTCTGCAGCAGGGAAAGGAGCCCACTTATTCTGTCCTCCCTGTGGTGTTCCTTCTTTCCCATTAACTGTTTGGTTTTTGAAATGTATGGTTTGCTTTCTGGTAGTGTTTGGAAGCCACAGCTGTCTGTGCTGTGTACCTGTGTACCTACATAGAAACAAAGAAACAAGCAAAAAGCAAGCTTTGCCTTGAAGACAATGTGATTGAAGATGCGTTTCTCATCCACTGAACCGTTACGTAAAATGGACAAATGAGATTTGTTAGTTTCAGTTGCCTGTTGAAAACCAGGCATAAGAAATTACTTTGTTTTTCTTTGCCACAGTTAGGGACCTATACTATTACTATGCATCGTATGGATTGTGTAAGTGCCAGTGCTGAAGTACATTTCACTGGACTATCTCAAGTTCAATGGGCTCTTTAGTGCATGTTAGGTTGTTGTTTTTCTTTGGCTTCTTGCTGCCTTTTCTCTTGAAGAAAATATATGTACCTACTGGCGTTTGGTTTTAGGCTTTACTTGACTTTTTCCCTTTTAATATGAAACATTTGTCTTCCTGTGTTCAGTTGCTGTAATGGTAAATCATTACATAAAAATCATTGTGCTGCAAGCTAGACTGAAGGTACTACCAATGCAAAACTGATCAGTCTGAGATACTGTACAATAAAAGGCACTGTAATCAGTAGTCAGCTAATGCCAGGAGTGGTACTCTTGTTGCGTGTTACTTGTTTGCGTCACATGCAACTGTGCTTTTGCGGTAAAGGGAAGGTACTTTGAGTCTGCTGAACAGAAAACAGAAATTCAGAGGTCGTGGTTGTAAGAGACCTAATAGAGGAAAACAAAGAAGCACTACGTGTAGAAGTAGCTGTGAAGACTAGCTTGCAATGGATTATTTAAACAAGTAAGTTTTGTCACTGTGGTGTATTAGATCACTTTGTCCCTAAAGTAGTAAGTGCAGGGAGACTGCACTTTCCTCCACAGATCTTACATTCTGCCGTTTTTTCTTCATTATTCTCTGCCACTAAACTCTTCTGTAGAGAGCTGTTCAAGTCAGGTCAGGCATTTACTAGCCCTCATATTAGTATCTGAAATGCTTTTTCCTCTTCCCCAGCTTATGCTGCTGTGTCCCTGCAATCACACCTGCCTTTTTGTACAACAGTTAACCTGCCCTCTGCTGAAAGGGAACTGAATTATAAGGGCTTTCTGTACACAGCTACAAGACCCAACAGGTAGGGCAGGTGCTCCTTGAGCTAATTTAAGTATCCTCTTTCCAAGGATTTGAATAATTATTCTGCACTGGCATCAGCTGTTGGATGGGGGCACTCTGCCTGCTTTGGTTAATTAGTGAAGTCAGTTGTGAAGGAAAAGGGTAGATGGTGCTTTAGCTCTGACTTTAAAATGTGAGTGTTGCCAATATGGCAATATAAATGCCTACATGATGATTTAATTGTTTGCTTCTTTTCAAAATCCATCCCACACGTGCCCAAATCTGTTTTGAAATTGTGATGTAGAAGTGACTCTTTTAATGGTTCTGAAAGTTTCTCCCAAGTTGTGACAAAGTCAGCAGCTGAGGCATTATTCTCCACTTGGCATTTCTTTCATGTCAGCAGTAACAATTTTTAAAAGTTAGATGTACTCTGCCTTTTATTTTTCATTATGTGCTCGCTCTGCTTCTGACTGAGGCTGGCAAAACTTCTTGACAAGACTGCCATAATGTAATAGAACAAAAAAGATGAAAAATCAGAATGAGGATATTCAGTTACAAAATAATTCCTCCTGTGATTATTCCAGTCTAAAAAATCTGCTTGTTAGCAAAGTTTTCTGAGTCAGACTGTACCTTTGTTCAGTCTTTGCTGTACTACGGCTCAATGGTTGGTGATAGAACACATGATATGCTGTGTAACAATTTGGGCTCTAGGAACTAAGGACTGAATGCACAGAGTTACTCTAACACCAAGGTCCCCACTGCTAGTAAGTAGAAGTTAATCCTCTTAAAATCTGGGGGGATTTGGCCCAGCAAGACCATTACTTTGTTTCACATAAGCAATGTCACACTATTTGATAACCTTTCACTGCTGCTTCCCTGAACTTTTTACAAGTTTGTAATTTGCTCAGGACTGGGTCTGAACCAATTCCTGTGCTGCAGGACCAAGACATGGCACAGAGAGGTCTTCTGCATGAGTAAGGACTGCAGGATTTGGTCCTCTAGAAATACTTGACCCTCCAGAAAACAGAAAAAAGGTAATGATTAAGTTGGGGAAACATAGGCTAGTACTGCTGGAGAACTTGTTGGGTGCATAAGCTGTTGCTCACTTTTATACTCTGTTGTAAAAACAAAATTAAATAAAATAGCTAGAGTTATTGTAGGAAGAATTGGGGAAGCATCAAATAATAATTAGAATGGCAGGAAAGAGTTTATACTCATTATTCACAAAACCAGAATAGATAAGTAGTTATTGATTAAAAGGACGCATGCTTAACAGCAATTTATAAATCCAGGACTCAAAAGATAATGTTTGTTTTACTGCTTTTAATTATTTAACAGGCAGTGGCATTTCTGTTTTGCCAACAGCAGCACAATAGGTCCCTAATGAACTGCACTGTGTTACTAATAATTAAACCATCAGGCAGAAGTAAGGGGTGCAGCATGCTATTAGATTATAACATTCTTAAATAATCATTCTTTTGTTTTCTAAAGAAAACTCTTTCTGAGAGTCTTCTCCCCTGCCCCAAACCAACTAGACATCAGCCTACTTGAAAGAGCAAAGTCCATTCATGGCTGACACTTACAGAACCCCTGAGATACTGATTAAAAAAATCTGAAGTTATTCATAGGACTATGATGAAAGTTTGGTATCAGTACTTCAAACTCCAGCCCATGAAAACAAACAGAAATTGACTGTTTGCCAAGGGTGTTGGACAAGCTTTTTCCTTGCTCTAGTTATCTTCTTAATCTGAGATTATTTGATCATTTTATGAGAAAAAGGCTTGGAGTGTAATAAAAAGTTGGTTTATATGGTTTCTTGAAGGGCAGTATCAGAAGGCAGTGGACCTGTTGAAGGATGCTGTTCACCAGGGAGCAGAATATATTAGCCTGTGTAAAGAATAGGTTGGCTATGAATACAACAACTAGTCTAATACCTTCAAGTAAAATCGTACTTTTTTTCTAGAATAAATATTCAGTTCTACTTGCACAGCAGCTTCAAAAGGATATGGAAGAAATAAACAGGGTGTTGAAAGGGAAAACAAGAATAATTGGAGTTATGGGACAAGAATAATATGAAAAGAGATTGAAAATAGTAAGCCTTTTTATTTCAGCGTAGAATACATAAGAAGAACTATGATAAAGGGATCAGAAGTAATGACTGGTATAGAGAAGGCAGATCAGGAACACTATTCACCCTTTCTCTTAACACTAAAACAAGAAAATATACAACTGAATGAAAAGAAGGCAAACTCAAAACTGATAAAAAGAATTACTGTCACTTGGTTCCCTGGCAGAATTCCTTGCTAAAAGGTGCCACTGAATTACAGAATTTAGCAAGATTTTTTTTTTTTTTTTTAGAAATGGTCTGCTGATGTTAAGAAATACTCAAAATGTGCTGGTTATGTCACCTCGAAAGTTACCATTTTCACTCAAAGTTCATCCAGCTATTGGCAAAAACTTCATTTGAGGCCAGATTAGTCAATAACCAGGCTTCACCAGAAAGTAGATGGGTCTGGCCCGTGTCAGAGGCTGATTAAGGGAATAGATGGGACACTGCTTTTCTTGCATCCAAGGTGAGGTGTGTTTGATGCCTTCTGCCCTCTCAATCAAGTTGGGAAATTCAGATGAGCTGAACTGAACGGTCAGTTATGTACCACTCATCTGTGAAAGCTGTGATGTGGAAGTGTCTGGGGAATGGACTGTCCTTGTCCTTGTTGGTAAGTAGAAGCTGTAAATTGACAGAATGTAGCATGAAACTGTGGCAATGAAGTTACCAACTGCATTTTCTAGACGGGCTCCTATATTGTTGAGAAACTTTCACAGCTAAGCAGAATAAGGCCTCATTTGTATTTAAAATTAATCCAGTTTCGGTAAATGGTGTTGAGAAGATAGTATAGCAGGGAAAATGTGACTAGAAGGGAAGAGTCTACATAGAACAGTGAGGATAAATCTAATTTGCCTTAGAAGGACTTGTTTTTTGGCTTCACTGTGTTTTACCCCACCTGTAAGAAAGTTAACATTGCTTGTTTGTCTTTTTTGTCAAATGCTAAGGTAGGCAAATGAAGGGTAATTTTTTTTGCAGTACTGCCAGAAGTTGGTGTGGGTACTTGGGAACCTATAAAAAGCAAAGACAATATGCATGTACTTACTTATTTTACCAATGTTAGCCTTATTAAGATCATATTTTATGCATGGAACTTTCTTTCATGTGTTCTTTTTAAAGACTGACACACTGAATTGTGCATTCTTGGGAGCATATGTCCACCTTTAATCCGTGTCACCCTTAGGTGAGGTCAGGCTGTAACACCATACTGGTGCTAAATGGGTATGACTAAAGTAATCCTGGGCTGGTTCCAAAAGTATCCCATTAAACAGATGTATATTCTTAAGCATATTGTATATCTGACTGATGCTTCTCTAGTCCTTAATCTTAGAGTAAATGTATACCTGATCTACTGAAGACCAAAATCCCCTGCTGATTAGCACTAGATATGACTTTGGGTCAGTATCTTTGAGTGTATGCATCCTTTAGGGGAAAAAGAATATTAAATGTTCCAGTAATACTAAAAAATCTGCAGTGGTTATTTCTAAAAATTGAATTCTTTTCTTCAAGCTGGTATCTTCATTTGTAGGGCTATTAGCTTATCATCAAACACGGAAGCTTTTTCTGTTCCGTATTCCCATAACCCGTGCATTTTAACATGCCTAGGTCTTGACGTGAAACGGCTCACCACTTCGAGGCTTTTAGAACTGAATATCGATACATACTAATTCTTTCTCTCTGGTGTTTGGCAGCAGCCAGGTCATGTTCTGGAGAGGCTTCAGGTAGCAGTGCTTCTCATCTGTGGAGGCTATTCAATTCAAACAAACTTCTTACAGTGTTTTGCTAGTAAAAACTTGTGTTGTACTCCATATGTACTCAACAACTGGGGAGAGTTTGCCTTTCCCCCAAATACATTATCTCTGAATATTTACTTTAAGTAGCCTGAAATCATTCATAGGTACTCAGCTTTATGCTGCTTTGCTTTGGATCCATGATTTATCTTAATTCTAACATTACTGGGAAGCTTTAGCACTGGAGGTGCTATCCCAATGTTCCTGTGCTTACCCTGGCAAACAGGCTGAGAAGCTGTCTGCATAACAATCATGTTACTGTAAATATGCACAAAGACTGCACTTGCATGAAAGACAAAGCAACCAAAGGCATCATATGCTATATTTTACACTTTGAAAATCCATACTATATTAGAAGAAACGTGAAAATCAAACCAACTTTTACAGCATTGGTAGATGACAACAAAGCTGTTTTGAGATTTTCATTACAAAGAGGTTTCAGAAGTGGTTACTAGGGGCTTCATTTTGTTCCCAATAAAGCAGATGTTGCTGAGTTGCAGTTTGCCTAGTCTAGGAGATTGGGAAAACCTGCCGTAAAAAATTATTTTTAAATGGTCCTTTAGGCATGGTCCAAATCATAGAGTAGCAATTACCCTGTCCTTGAGCAGTGGCCTGCACCAGATGTTTCACAAGAACTGACAGAATTTTACAATAGGGAGATTCAGGCTAAACCATTTCTAGTTTTCTGTCCAGTTTTCTCAAGCAGTCATATTCCTTCCAAAATGTTTGCTTTTACTCATGAATGTTCTGGATATGCTTGAAAGTGGTATTGGTAACTCCACCATTTTGGTGTTTATGTTGGCAGGCAGGCCAAAAGCATGTGTGTCATGGCCATGCTACTTTAAATCTGACCGTTGTACATGCAGAAGTTTATATGTACTGTATGAGAAATACATTGAATGAAAAGTACTTTCTTTTGCAGATTTTTTACTTTGTTAGTGAAACACAGGCAAAATGAGGGGTATTACTTCATACTGCTATCATCTAAGTGCCAGACACACAATGAAGAATATTTCTGTGATTGCTACGTGCATGTGACTGCTGCCAGCTTCCTACCAGCACTCTGGGGATGGGACAACTAAGAGACTTCCCAGATCTTATGCTTTGTAAACTAACTTAGACTGAATTGTTGAGGAAGTTTTTTTTTAATGTTCATGTGACTCACTTCTCTCTATTTGTATTTATATTTCTTCTGAAAGTCTGAGGAATCTGAAGAAAAGCAGTGCATGGGAGAACTTCAACCCACTTTTGCAAATTCATGAAACTCAGCTAGTACGTGGGTTATTCAAACTGAATCTCAACATAGAATCTTTTGAAACTGGCTCATCTGTCAAGAATATGCTATTTCATTTAAACTATGAAAAGACTAAATAGATTCCATAATTTAGTAAATATTTTGGCTTCTGACAGCTCTTGTTCTTTTTCTTCTACTCTTTACATTTTTGAGATTTTTTTTTTCCTCCTTGATGCCATGTTCTGATGAGACTTACAGGTGGCAAAAGAAGTAATTTGGGAAAAGAGTTAGGAGGAGAGTTTCTTACAGTAATAAGTTCCCAATTCTTTTTTTTTTTTTTTTTTTTTACATCATATAGATAATTCTTATCATTTTAGGAAACTAATCTGAGTATTTGGCAGTGACTGGTTGGATTGGGCCTCTTGGATTTGGGCCCCTTCTGAATATGAATGCAAAGCTGGAAAAAGTAGTGTTGAATCTTTTTCTATGTGATACAAGTT
Organism: Gavia stellata; assembly: GCF_030936135.1. Classification (NCBI taxonomy): domain Eukaryota; kingdom Metazoa; phylum Chordata; class Aves; order Gaviiformes; family Gaviidae; genus Gavia; species Gavia stellata. The sequence continues at coordinate 14,774,132 of NC_082610.1, forward strand.
CAGAAAAAGTTCATTTTATTTTTACCTTGAAGAATCACGATTAGCCAGAAACTATGCTTTCAGAACCTGCAAACAGTCCATTTATTTGCCAGCATCAGAATGAGGCTCAGAGTTCCAGTGAAAACATCTTTTTGTCTGCTAATGTAATGGGTGCTTATTTTCTGCATCTTCATGTTCCTTGGAAAAGCATCAGGGTTTCATTGTAAATCCATTATGTCTCCCTTGGTCAGAAATTATAAATGACAACTAGTCCCAAGGTAAAGAAAAGAAAGTATTATTTTGTAGAGTAAAAAGGGGTTAAATCACTTTTTATCATGACTGTCCTCCTGGTTATGACATATTCAATGTATTATTTAGTTTAAGTGCATGATTAAGATAGAACCGGGGTACTTCTGGGGAGCATTTTCACAGACGTTATACTTACAGTACCTCATTCTGTGGTACAGAATAAAGAAAAATGACATGTCCCTTTGTGAACCTATCCTTTTAAAATTAGGTTATAGATTATATAGTGGTGTGAGATCCTCTATGAATTTCTGGGTCAGAGGTACTTTGTTTTCTTTCTTTTATACAGCAAAACCCTTGTCTCTTTATTAAAAATTTATTTGCTGTCAATAATTAAATGCTTATTATTTGATCTTTAATGGGGTCATGATTCCCATATTCCCATATTAATGAAATAATGCAAAAGTAAAAAATGCCTTTCAGTTGGAAAAAGTACTTATTATTCTTTCTTTGTTCTGAGTAAAATAGTTTATCTTAAATTAAAAATTAAAAAATGAATTTTCTTTAATCTTAGAATTAGATTAGTGCTAATTAGTTCTATTTTCTCTACAACATTCAAATGCTAAAGTCTTAGTCATTTCTTCAGAGTATTAATAGTGCCCTTTGGCTGTAATCAAGATTATCTTCAATTAAAAGCAATACAGTTAACTGAGTTACATTAACAGTTATTGTTCTCAAATCACAGGGTTAAGAACACAAATCCTGTGTGTTTTCAGCATGGGTACATTGCAAGGGTGTATGATGCATAGACGTGTTATTTACACATTAAATCTAAAAAGCACTAACCTATAGTGTTCACTGATGAAATCCCTTCACATGTGTTATACACTTCAAACAAAGCATTTTTTTTAAAGTGGTAATGTAGACAGAATTCAAAGATATTGCAGTAAGCTAAAACATTTTTTGGATTTGGTCAGTGTTCGAGTAGTCTCCCCCCTGCCCCTCTGCACCCCTCCCCCAGCACTTTTTACTGTAAACTCTGTAAATTATGGGGCATTTTCAATGAGTGAGTTCTGCTTGATATTCACAGCTGTTATTCTCCTTTGTGAAGAGTTAAAGAGCACTTGCCAGTCTGCAATAATTCATCTTGTTTTATTAATGCTTTTTTTTTAGTTCAGAAAATTTGTTATATGCAGTAATAGTGGATTTCAGCTGAAAATAGAAGTATTTCATTCAAATTTCTTAGTGTATCCAATGTGAATAAATGCTGGTCCCATAGAAACAGAAAAGAAGGTTTTTATCCATGCTCCTAGAACCGTTCTTTCTGGAAGCTAAGCACAGAATATGGGAAAATTTTGTTAACATTGCTGTGTTTACAAACAAAAAGCATAAACATCTTGAGCAAACAAAACTGATGAGGGGAACCGTGCTTGCTTATTAGCAGATTACCACCCCAATAGAGTGTGGTTCTGTCTCAGTAAAGATTAATAACAGTTAGTGATACAAAAAAAGCTTAAGAGTTGCAAAAATATTCTTGCAGTATTTCTGGAAGCACCTGCCAATATCACCTCCACAATGTATTCCAGCCAGAACAGAAAGCTCTGGGCACTTCTAGTGGGCTCCAATACTTGGAAGTTTCCATCAGTTTTGATTAAATTTTTATGCTTTAGACGCTTTACTAAATTAGAATCTCTGTTTTTGTTTTATTTAGATTCACCTGTTACTAATCTGCAGACCACGATGGTGATTTTTCTGTGTTGGTACCCTTCAGGAGCTAATGAGGTAAATGGCAAAACTGAACAGATACTGTCAGTAAACCATCTGTATTCTTCAAATTTAAACAGCTTTCTAAGAATTTAAAATCTGTTTTCTCAAAGCATAACTGCAAGCAAAGGTTTTCTTTGAACTAACATTTGTATTCTGTGGAGCAAATACCCTTTCTGAGTCTCAAAATCCTGGCACAGCCATCTTAGCTTGACACTGAGGCAATAAATCAAAAGGGATGGACAAAGATATGAAACCATGCCCTTCAGAAAGAGCATTGTGTCTGTACATGCAGAAATAATTGCTTTCTTGGAATGTGACAAAAGAAAATTGAATATAAAATATGGTGTTAACAGACAACAAATCTAATTTTTAGAGAATTCTTTTTCTACTTCAGTCAGGAGGATTTCCTGAGGAATCATATATCTTTGGTACAATATGTAGCTAGGTATGTAGGTAGAGTTTAATGCTTTCCTTCTTGGAGGAAAATTAAAATTTGCTAAACTTTCCCAGGATGTTACAGTGTTTGTCCCAGAATGCGACTTTCAATAAAATGAAAAAACAAAACACAGAGGGCAAAACAGAAAGTCCCAATGACTTGTTAGATTCTCCTGTGATTTAGACGAGGCCAGGTAGTCCTCTGGACAACTGCTACCATATTTTGTGAGTATAGAACGCTCATATCAAACTGTGAATACAGGAGTGAAGTACCTTAATTTTACCCAATGGCCAGTATGTTGCTTACCTCTTTCTTAGGCCCCTTTCTCTTCTGCTTGTATGGTAGGTAGAGACTTTAGCAGCCAGATTTCATGACCCTCCTCTGTACCTAGAGGAAATGCAGAAAAATGGACAGATTTTATGCAAATTCTGGGTTTTTATATAAATTAATATGGGTTTGTGTAGGGGAGTGTGTCTATGTATTTGTAGGGTGGAGTGAAATTTTTTGTCTGTGTGTGATTTTTCAAAAGAGGGAAACTGAATTTCTCACCTGAATTAAGCAATACCTTAATTTTAACATTAAGCAACATATTTAATAGAAAAAAGGTGTATTAAGCTTGAAGAAAATTTATAAGCAGAGCTTCTTTCCTTTACTGGGCATGCCCCTTAACAAAATATACAAAACTTGATTCTACCTTGTATCTGTCTGTTTTAGGAAGTTACATCTCTTAGTATCTTCCTTGCTACTAGAGGCCTCAATTTGCTCTTATAGCTTACCAGAGCCTTACCCGACCTTCCATTTGATTTTTAAATTGGCCTGCCAGTCATCTAAACTGTAGTTGCAGTTTTATTATGGATTGTAAGCCTTGAGCAGATGTTAGTCCAGGATTTCAAAGGCTGGTATCTTCTATCTGGCTTTACCTGTGGATGATATGAGGTATTTCCTAGAAGAAGAGTTCTGCCTCCAGGTCTGTTGCTGGATTTTATTCCCCTGCACAAAGTATCGGGAAGGATGTGTAAAGAGAGAACAGGACATAAAGGCAGTATGGAGCTGTGAGTGCCTGTTTCTGTATTGTTCATATTTCATAGTTAACAATTAGCTGGTCCGGGAGTATGGTAGGCTATACTCTGATCACAGTCATTGAGAATTTGTTACGGTGAAGTTAAGACTGGGATGTGTTATGTTAGGTATTTTGCTATTTACTCCAGGCTTGTTCTTTTTTCCAGCAAGACCTACGTTTATACTTATTTACATACGAAAGTGTGAAGGACAGATATACAAAATACTCCCTACCTGAGTACAGCAGTGATGTGTACTCAGGTGTACCTGGCCTACAGGTGTACACTCATGTGTCTCAGTGAACCTCAGACGATTTCCCTTTACGATATGTAAAAGGGATACGATGCCTCTTAGTCCTATCTCTTTTCATGTGTTATTGCGTTGGCTAGAAGAAAGAATTACTGTTTATTATCTCTCTTCAGTTACCAGTTGATACAACACTAGGTAAGGAAAATGGCCTTTAGTATCTCAATTGATTTCAAGAAACATTGGATCTATCTAGAAAAAATTGCCAGGATTGCTCCGAATCTTGATGGGAAACCGAAATCTGATTTAGTTTTGGTTTTTTCCTTTCTTCAACATTTTCTTTTTAATATCTCTCCACAAAACCAACTGCTCAGATATACATTTTATATGAGTACTTTATTTCCCAATTTTCTTTATTAGCCAGAAGGAAGTATTAAAATGAACATAACTGTCAGCCTGAAAGCTGTGACACTGTAAGAGTATACAGACTGACTAGCTAATCTGAGTCATTATATGGAGAAAAAAGGGAAGGAGTAAGCCAGCCAAAAAAAGCCTTTTTTCCCCAAATCACATTGTGGCGAGAATGAGGAGAAAATGTTTTGTTTCATAAATCTACAGGAGCTGAAAATATAAAATTCAAAGTTCATTCTCTACAGAGAAATGAGGAAAAGAATGAAAGAGCTCCATCAACCCCTGGAGCTCTACTTTCAATTAATAGAGCTGTACATTAACTCCTCTGATGTTATTACATTATGAAATTCGCTGTAAATTAAAGCAAAACCTGCTCTTCATTGAATTTTCAGTCTAATTTGAAATCAGAAATGAATTAGTATATGCAGAGAAGGTCAGTCACTTTGCTGCCTCACAAAGAAGCACCCTGAAAACCTGGCCCTGTCACCAGGTGTGGACTGTTGTGGCTCTGCCCAGCTGATGAGGAGGTTCACCTTGAACTCAGGCTTTGGGGAAGGCAGCTTAGAAAACTCAGTGTAGTATTGTAGCATTCCCCATTTTTACTTTAAGAGAAGGATCTCTCCTTAGTAAGTTCCTAATATTTTTTTGATGTTTCAGGGTGTAGTTCAAGTGAGAGTGAAACAATCATTTCCCAGGTATAGTTAGTGATGTGCAAGAAATTGTCTGAAAAGGTTTCAGGAATTTGACTGACGAAATGAAACATGGTCCTGACGTCAATTTACTGAGATTACTTTTTAATGAATATGACTTTAAAAGCATATGCAAAATTAAGATCAGTCACAAAAAATGCATTTGGATATGGCATTTAAAGAATGATATACATAATATATTGGAAATTAACTTTTATAATCTGCAGAAAATTATTCTTGTTGCTGGCTCTCTCAACTTGTGAGAGCTTTGGCAATGAAAATTTTAATTACAAGCAAAGGAAAATGGAATGATGTATTTTTTTTAAATATTGCCTGTGTGCCCGATAATGACCTCTTAAAATATCAGTGTATGTGATTAGGGAGTTCTTTTACAGTCAAATCCTCCTTATCTCCCATATGCAACTTCTCTCTGAAGTTAAGGAATGGGTGTGTCTTGCAAAAAAGGATTTGGCCAGAATTTTCCCCTGTGCTATTATTCATAATTATCATGCTGGTTGTGCACTCTGTTTTCTCTCTTCAGATTAATGGTATTCCTAGTGAAGAGAATGAAAAAGTTCACAATGACTTTAATGACAAAGTGATAAGTCCTTTGATAAAAAGTACATAGAGCTTCATTAAGGATATATTAATTTATACTACATTTACCTGTTTTGAGTATTTTGATAAAACACAGTCCAGTTTGAGAATTCAAAGCTGAAAGAATTGGATTTCTTTTCTGCTGTTGAAAAAAGAGGAATCTTGGCAGGGGCCTTTCAGTGTCCAAACAGTTATCAGGAACATGCTGAATTGCTTTCTGTATCTGTCAGGTGAAGGACAAGAGGAAATCAGCTTAGTCTGTAGAAAGACGATGTCTCCATTCAGAAAAAAAAAAAAAACAAAACAAAATCTGACCGTACAGATAAGTAAGCAGGTAAATAACAATTTCCCTAAAGGAAGGAATACAACTGGAGATTTTAAGAACTGTTAGCTTTCCCTAGCAAATGTTTATTGAAGTACAGATGACGATTACTCTACCTTAGGTCATGGTATTAGGCAAAGTGATCTACTGAGGTCCTTTTGATCCCTGTAATTGTTTGTCTTGATGATTGTGAGAGCTTATCAACAAAAAGGTTATGGAAAAAACTGTTCTTGTTCTGCTAATGAGTTTTGTGATTTTAAGGGAAAAATTAACTTCTTTCTCTTTTGCTTTCTTCTCCCCTGTTTATATTTCAAAACTGATGATGCCAATTTCCCAGCTTTCTTTTCATGATGATTTGTCCTTTAAATATATATCACAATACATGTTTGACTTTCTGATAACCCATGAGTGACTGTGCTCAAGAGGTCTCCTCCCTGTTGTATACACAGTTGCACTCTGCTAGCAAAATTTGTCTCTATCCCGTCTACTACCTCTACTTTAATTGCATTTAAAGAGAAGAAATGCCAAAAATGCCTCATGCTTCATGAGACAAGATGCATGAACTGCATATAATTTAATCTTCTCTTTGACTGATAAGAAGAGTATGTGCAGGTATTGTGACTTCAAGGAGGGGCTGGGTTATTGCAACCTGTTTCTCTTCAGAATAAAAATGTGAAGTTTTTACTACCCAACTATTGGCTGAAAACTGGAGCTATTGTAAGCTTGATCCTCTTTCCACAAAGAAAGGGTGGGAGAATGATGGAAATGTTCTCTAGACCAGATCTTCTTCTTCTCCTCCATCACAGCAAATAAGAGGTTTGGTTCCAAACATGTACTGATGGAGATCTGATAAGTATCACTTACAATTTATCCTAAGTTACTTCAATAGAATCTTTGATGCAACTAATGATGCTGTAAAAATAATTATATGATTTAGTTATGACTCTTTTTAGACTGTCCTCTTTTTGCAAAAAGCAAAAGAATACCCACATTAACAGAACTGTTCTTCATAGCTCGATAAAAGTGGCTTTATCTAAGCGTATTTGAGAGCTCTGTATCTGCTATAGCTATGTTGAATAAAACTGAAAATTCTACTTCTGTATGTAAAGGTAGAATACTTTCTAAAGGAAAATAAGTGAGGGGGTGGGTGAGTGAATAAACTTAACATAAAGAAACTCCTGCATTATTAATCTAATTTCCTATGAAGTTTGAACAAAAAGCATGTTGAGACATTACTCTGTGTTTCCTTGTTTGACTGTGTTCATAATGCCCTCTCCCATTTTATGTAACATATTCTTCAGCCTAAATAAGATATTCTTGAAGCCTCAGGATTTTCATGCTTTCAAAGCTCTCTGTTTCATTTCTAAATATTATAGATTTTGAAGCACAAGAGGCTTTAAGTTTGGTACCTCAAAGGCTGTTCACCCTTTTAGGTAACCCTCAAGTTGGCTTTCATATTTGCTTATTACCCAAAATTCTTCACAAGAAGCTTCAACCTGTTTTACAATTAAAGGCTTTGATCATATTTACTGTAGCTACGTAAAATAATTCTGCATGAATGTTACATAAGTTCAGTTTCTGTATTAGGCTAGGAGTTTACCTGATAGCCAGCACCTACATGAATACTTTTCTAACATAATTATTATACCTAAACATTTCCATTCTCCTCACTAACCATAGGCAAGGAGGAGAGCTGCTTCTGTCAGCTGTCCCAGAATGCTTACTGTGAACAAGCTGCCATGCTGGAACCCAAGACTCTGGGGTCAACCATTGCAGTATTTCCACTCCCAGATAATCAAGGCTCTGTCTGCTCTTAGTTTTTTTACTTTAGGTATACCATGTGTCTGGAACTGTTTGGAGATTTTCTCAACTGTACATGAGCTTTAAGCTCTGGTTCTGAGTAGCAGAACATACTTACCAACATACTTAGGAACAGCTTTGATTCTGCTGTATTAAATCACAGCAAAAAAGTATGAGAAAAGCTTTTATATATTTGTTCAGAATTACTCTGTGCAATATGCCAGTTTCCAATTCCTCTTTTTAGTATATTTTCTAAATTTTTGTTAAATTTGGTTTTAACTGCCTGCTCACAAGAGAATTACCTTGAGAAATACTGAAGTATGGTGAAGATAACTTCATGCTTTTACTTCCTTTGCATGAGAAAATTACTTAATGCATAATGTACCACATAAAGTATAGTTCTGGTATAGGTAACTTTTGAGAGAACTGTGCACTTTTAAATAAAACTTTAATTGATTCCTGCCCTAAAATTCACTAAGCATTTTTTCAATGACAGCTCCTAAGAACCTGCCTATCTTTTGTATTCTCAGAATAGTTGTTTTGTTATCTTTCGTTCACTCCATCTTTCTGAATTATAAGATACAAGTTAGTTTTTGAAACTGTGTTAACCAATGAAATACATCAGCTAAACTCTATGTAGGTAGAAATTTTGGAGCTACTTTGTCTGTTTCATTTGGAAATGTTTTGAATTTGATGAGCTTCATTAGTGTTACAAAATGTTCATTATGGTTCTTCTCCAGTTAGATATATGAAGAATGCCATATGAGATATATGGGACATGAGAGTTCTTCCAGTTTGGTGAATAAACATGAACTTTACTAGAGTTTAATCTCAGGAAAGTTTGTGACAGATTAAGTACAAAATCCGTACTTAGTATTGCAGGAATAGTATTTTTTTGTATAATAATTTTTGTCTATTTTGTACGTATTGAAGATGACCAGGATTATCTTGGAATATTTTGGTATGTTTTTTCTTTACTACTTACAATTTTTTTGTTTAAATGTAGAAAACTGTAATGTAGTGCTTTCACTGTTTTGATACAAATAGAAAAACCTTCATACTAACTATTTCAACCAAAAATTTAAAAAATAGTCATTTGTAGGAAGTGTCACATTTAATTTTTTATCTTGATAAAACTAATACATTCATAGAAATGTTTTGGGAAAACATTGGAAAATTCTTCCTGGCTTTATTGCTTTTCAGTGGGATACCGACAACTTCCAACCACTGAGAAGCAGTCTCATTCCTTGTATTTAGTGTCCTGTAGTCTGAGGATTATCCAGCTGCAAATTTCCCTTCTATTTGTAGCTTCGAAGAATGTTTCTTTCTGCATGGAAGGAAGGCAGTGAGCTGATTCCCTAGTACATCTTCCGCTGGACAGGGTCCACAATAGCAATTGTACAGAAATCATGCAGGAAGCAAATTTCCATATGTCCCTCCACCCTTCTAATTATTTCTAGTTGTTCTGATATAGGTATTGACCCGCATTCCTCAGGATTGTATTCTCTCATGAACACTACCTTCCCTCCCTGCTCCTCCTCGTGTTTAATACTTTGTTGTTCACCAAAGCATGCAACTCTTCTGCCACTAGTGAGATTTTAACATAGACCTTTGAATCTCAAAAATGCAATAGATTTTCAACACTAATGAATTAGTGATCAGGATACAGAATCTCTCCCTCTTTCTTGTTTTCATATGATTTTCTGACATCAGTCCTTTCACTGACTTCACCGGTTTGTTCTGTACGTGACTTATGCTTAAGGAGTGAACAAGTCTAGCCTTAAACTTTATCTTATCTTCTTTGCTAGGACAGATAATTCTCATTTGGTTTTTTACCAATTAGTTTTACTCAGTGCACCTTTCCACAGAGCATTCCTCCTCATCTGCTATGCTGTAACTTGTAACCAAATGCAATCCTTCAATTTGGAATTCTTCCAAGAGCAGATGACATTGGTCTTCTGCATCATACGATTCTTGATCACGTTACTGGTCATATTTCTCCTATGAAAACTCTTTTGATTAATTCTTCTCATTAGTCAACTTGGTAAACAAATTACTGCAGGAAGCTTAAAAGCTTGGGTTGAAAGCCAGAACAGAAGCAAAAGATACCTTGTTTGCAAGTCACCATTTTCCCTTAAAAATGTCTGCTCTTCTATCAGGTTGTCATTTGAGGCTGCTAGAAGTTTTTATTAATCAGGGTTAATTGCCTCTGGCACAATAATCTCAAATCTCTCCTGAGAATTACTGATAGCACACTCTTTCCTTCTGAAATAAAATTATTTTCCTATCATGAGAAATGTGACAACTTTTTAACATTTCTTTAAAAAATACAACAAATGGCATCAGGACCCATATTCCTCTGCTTCCTAGTTCTGTTTTTTCACCTCTCCTAAAGATATTGTTTTTCTGTTACTAGGTAAACCTTCTCCAGTTTGACATGCCAGTTGAAACTGTGTCATACATCAGTCCGATAAATATAAATAGTTGCCTTCTTGGGAGAGTAGTCTTCAGCTCTCCTGTATGTGAACGTTGCACTGCAAAAAGACCTTGGAGTCCTTTTAATTCATCTGTTTACACAGTTCAGACATAGATTGTCTTTCTGAATACTCACATAATCAGGAACGCTTTTTTGTTATATGTCTGTATCCTATAGTGTCTTTCTCATATTTAGTTCACTAAAATCCTCTGGGAAGTAGACTGCTGGAAATCCATAGTCCTGTGTAACTGCTTGCAAAACTTTCCAAATAATTAATGTATTTTAAATAAATTACTGCAATATGACAGGTAAGGATAAGATAATAAATATCAGTGTAACTAATTTTTGTTTCTGGAAATACCTTTCCGGAAAGGAACACTCCAGAAGGTGATATTTTTGTTGGTCAGTGATTCTTGCATCAGCTGTGATGTAATTCTGGAAATTCCAGTTCTGTGCTCATGCATGGAAGGGAAACATGAGAATATCATGGTCCCAGGGCTGGCAGCGGTAAGACTGATAAGTGTTTTGATTGACCGTGGCTTCTGCCAGAGCCCTGTGTTCACAATTCCAGAGCGTGTGGAGGGCAGGATAGAGTTGTCACTGGCATGCCCGTCATATTTGCAATTAGTAAACATGTTTCTTGTGCGTTCCAATGATTTAGGAATGGGAAAATGTATTCTGCCTTTGAACAAAAGCCACTGAAGATTTTCTGAAAAATGCCTGATTGGACGTGTGACAAATTAAAGACATTCGGAATTTTTCCGAAGAGGTTTTCAGATATTGGGCAGATGTTATTCTTTGCTGACCTAGGACTTTGCAGAATGACAGAAAATAATTTGGTGCTCTGACAAACCATTGATTACACACACTAAATAGCCCTGGTAAAGTATTTGTCTTACGGCTTGCACTTCCAGGGTTATGGTTAAACGAGCACCCCATGTCATCAAACATACAGAAGGTGCCTTTGCCACTCTGAGGGGATGATCCCGGCATTTAAATAATGATTTACTGCTGCTTTTATTAGAACAATTATTGGTTATTTCAGACTTGAAATGGGCAGATTAAGCTCTGTGAACCTCACAGCTGAAACCTCACAACACTGGCAATTTTCAGTGATTAAAGTAATTTACTTTATCTATAAAATGTAAAGATATTTCATAATAGCCATGCAGCAAGTACAGGGAGGTGTAGTTTTCCTGGAGATAATCAGACCTCTGGGGATAAAGGGTCCTGGCTGCACCTCATGCATTGCAAGACCCAGAGGGCTTTATTATCTGATGATTACCACACCCCCATTTCCATGTCTTTTTGCTTAATTAATCACAGTAACATTATTGCCCAACTTCAGACAACAAAAATAATGAGAGAGGCTTTAAAAGATTCAAAGACTAGAGGAAAAACAAGAGATCCCATAGGAAAGTACCCATAGTGAAACTGAGGTTTACAAATCACTGAGATCTATTAGAAATGATGCTTACATTTTGTAAAGTGCCTTCTTTAATATAAATATAATTATGTTTTAAATATTGTAAATGTGTATATACAGTATAAAACATATACTTGTTTTGATCAGAGGAGATGAGATTTTATTTTTAGGATGAAAAAACCTTTAAAATATCACAGCCATAACATTGAAGGTTATAGCCACTTGCTGTTTTATTTGTAAATCTTGCCATATCCACTGTGTTGTTCCTTATTTGGTCCAAGTACAGGTCCGAGTACAGTTCCATGTACATTCTTATTTCTTTTCTGCCTTTCTAAATTATCAATAGATCACCCAGTTTATGGGGACAAATCCAGAGTAAAGTCTTCAGGAATTACCTGTCAGAACTCACTTCTTCAGAAATCTGCACAAGCACGTATGATTAAACTTCTACTATATTCTAATTTCTCCTATTAATATACCCTTCTCTGCCACACTTGACAGTTGTTCTTACAGTACCTCAGTGTAATTGTCTGTAAAATAGGTGCCTGATTTTTAAAAAGCTGGGTGAAACATAATTAGTTTACATGCTGATGCCCTTCCTTACACTTAGTAACATTAGCTTAGACTGTGGGCAGAAGTCTTTTGTTATAGCTACAGTCCGATCAGAGAAGGTATTACTGCAAGCTGCATATCACTGATCTTCTCCTGATTCTGCATTTAACAAACTCGTTGCTTTTCATAGGATTCATTAAATATTTCTAATATTTTGGGTGAAATGGGGCCAACCTTTCAATAACCACAAGCTACTCATTTTGAAGTCATAAAAGATGCAAGTCAAGGAGACAAGATTTTCTTGAGCTTTGAGTTTTCTGGATTTTTTTTTTCTATTAGTCAAAATATACCATATCTGCACAGCACAGCCACTGTAGCTGTATGCATTCCAAAATGGAAGCTGATACAGGTGGAGGATTATGCTTCCAATCCTGTTTCAGAATTTCAGTCATCAATGTTGAGGCATAGATAGTCTAAATCAGAAGACAAAATGAGTTTTCAAACGGTGCTTTCACCGTCAAACATAAGTATGTTTAGGTGCATATCTGTGGGTGGTCAACTCCTAGGGATGCCCTTGAGTTTCAGTAGACCATGTGTTGACCTGCCTCATTTAGACAGGCAGCTAATGGTGTTCAACTAAGATGTGATGGTCTTGTGGTGGTCAGGAGGAAGGCTAGATTATTTCTGATAACTGTTCTTATACACCATTAATTTTAAGTGGAGGCAGAGCCTTCTGTTTTGTAACTTACCATGATAATATCAATTGCTTTCATCTCATGGCGGTGTTAAAACTGGCCTGTTATCCCATCAATGGAAGAATGCGTAAGGAGATTAGAAAATCTTTGTGTGTGCACTACAAAAAAATCCCTTTCTTTAAAAGTTTCTCATACAGTGTATTTAAAACTTCTGACCAATGTGTTTGAATTGTTCTCATTATCACCTTTGAGAGAAATAAAAGCCATACTATGTTAGGGCAGTTGTCAGTAAGTATAGCTATGGGGTCTATGATTCCTCTGTTGACAGATAGTTTCCTTATTTAAAACTGTGTTCTCAGCAGTAGAAGCAAGAGATAAATAACACAGTAGGTATTTCATACCTAATTCAAGTTGAGATCACCTTTAGTCTTCCCTATTCATTATTTGATAGGCAGTAAGGAAAATATCCATCCACAGGAAAGATTTTGTCATGTTCTTGGCTCTGAAACCTGGTCTATGACATGATAACGCTTTCCCAGGCTAAAGTATTTGTGACTGTCTCAAGCTCTGTTATCAGAAAGATGAGTTTTTGGTTTTAAGATAGTTATATTGTTGTGTTGGAGAGCAATGCGAACCAGTTAAGCCAAAATAAATGTCTAGCCATGAAAATCTGTAAGTGCTCCATGTGATTGTCTAACATCTACATACCCTCTGTTCCATTTTGTAATTTTATCCCAAATCTAGATTTTGATTGGCATCTAAAATGAAGGAGCAATGAAATCAACTCAGAATAATACTGCACACCTGTTTGAACTATTAACTTTTAATCTTGCAGATAAAAGGAAAAATTCTAAATTGCATACGAATAACGTTCTCAGAAGCTGTAATGTGTGCTGTAGAAAGCATGAAAAGGTTTGTAAGCTACTCATATTAGGCAACTAGTGGAGTCCAGTGAATAATACTGGTTCAGTCTGTTGGAATAGAACAAAAAAGAAAAAAAAACCAGAACAAAAACAACAAAAAAACCCAGTTTTGAGAAACACATGTACTGGTATTTTCAATGTCAAGTTCTTATACTATCCCTGTCTCAGTAGCTTTCAAATTACTATAGTTTCTGACTTATAATTTCTATTGACATTAAAGTTTTTATTTTTAAATTTACTATCACTCAACTCCAGAACAAAACAATTTTATTGAATTTCTTTTATTTCTGCAATGAATGTGTTAATTTTGAAATGTGATTTTTAAATTTTAACATATTTATGTAGATTTTCATTGTAGAACATAAGCCATCCCCCCAAACCCAAAACTCTCTAAGTTTACAGTTTTTCTGTAGGAGATAGTACGACATTAAAATAATTTTGCCCCAAACAGCATTTTTGCATGAAAACAATTCCAATTAAAGCTTTTTAAACACCTCTGATTTATGGGTTAGATCTACAGTTAATTTCCCAAGAGATCACTGATTTTCGAATCCTGCCATGTGCAATTTGTTGGTTCAGATGCAAACTATATGGGTACTTCTGCTTTCCTCCCTCTACAGATGTCATTATGTCCCAAAACCTTTTTCAGAAAGCTCAAAGCACAAATTCTTTTTCCTTTCAGAGTCTTTCAGTGATAAGATGTACTGAAGTCAGTATCTGAAAAAGATCTGGGGTCCTAGGGAGAACATCTACAATGTTTTCTGTTTCCAGCCAGTATAATGGTCTGATAATGATATAATGTGTTTGAAGAATTTAATATGGGGTTTTTTTTCTCAAGTGATTGCTGAGCTGATGTTGAAAATATTAGGCATTTTCTAAAACTCCATCTGTATGGTCTCAAATGCTTGCTTTCTTAGCTCCAAACTGCCCTATATGTCATTCTCATTCAAAACCACAGCTGAACGTGTCCCACAGCTAAAAGTCCTATAGTCTTTCCCAATGCCTAGTCATTGATTTTGGAATTTATTCTTGAAAGGGAAATGATTCATCCTGACAGCTGGCTACATGTGGAAGTAGATCCAGGTTGTTTTTGTAAACGTAGGTGTTCCAGCATACACAACAGATTGGGCCAGACATGAGGAATCTCGTAAGGCCACTGTGCTGCCTACCTACCTCTGTCTGTAGTTCAGAGAGCATTATGGCTTAGTTAAGGGATGATAGTAGACCAAATTAATTTAGGGAGCAGGACATGGGTTCAGAATTGGGTAGTTGGTGGAATTTAGAGGAACAATGGGAAGAAAGTATTTTTTCCCATAAATTTACAGAAGTGAAACCTTTATGAATTAAGCCCTTTCAGAAATGTTATATACATTTATACATAGAACGCAAGAGCCCTGACCCCCCCTTTTTTTTTCTCTGAATATAATTGATAGACCCACATGTCCACTTTCAATTTGATAATTTGAAAACTAGTATCAGAAAACAGAGATGGGAAATGTGTAGAAATTCATACAATCAGTGTTGCCACATCCTTTTACAAAAGAGAGAACCATGAAAGATATGCAAATTTTCTATAATTATACTTTTAGATGGTTACTTAAATACCTGTCTTTTTCACACTACAGGCACAAAGTTAGTATACCTCAGATATGCTAATAAAAACAAATGTCTATGGTTTCTGGCAAAATAAAAGCTCCAGTAGTTTGCTATGTGTACTATATACAACTCTTAGGCGATGTCATGGTGCCTACTGAGACGAGCTTGGATAAAGCTGCTACAGTATAAAGATTAAGGCTATTTTATATTCTTTGATTTTTATTTTAATGCTCCCTGCATTTAAATTACTGTATTACTAATTTTAGCTGATATATTAACACATGTGTCTCAGCTATTTATACATACAATATGAAACCTAAGTAAAATACCAAACAGGATGCATGATTCTGTGACTCAGTAACATATAATGTCTTTTCTATACAGTAGGTTTGTTCACAGGAATCAATAGGATTTGCAAAGTATTTAACTTAAGAACTGATTTTAGACATGTCTTTACAGAATCTCCTCAATTAAAGGTGATGGTTAATGAGAGCCTAAAATTCTCTCCTAATTTCACTTAAATCCAAAGTGACTGCTGTCCTGTACACATCCCTACTACTTTTAATAGAAAACTACTTTTAATGAGAAAACAGTTTCAACTCTACATGTATTAATGGTGATAGAATCTGACCCTCTGTAAATGAGAAATGAATTTTCATAAAAATTCGCAGATGGCGAGGATGTGAGGATTTCTACCTTTTTACCAGCTGATTTTGTAAAAGTGCATGGGAAAACCATCCCTCTGATTTCAGGGTATTCCATTACAATGTGTAAGGTACTTGGAACAAGTAGAGGATTACTGAATTCAGGATTGTAGATTGAGTCTGAGCCTGTGTTCCCTGCACTCTCCAGAGACCTGAAGAGTTCAGATTTGAGTTTTCAGTTTTGATCTAACTTGTAATTGACCCTCTGGCATATAAAACTTACTTCCAGCACAATATACCTATATTCTGTCTTTAGTTATATTCTTATTCTTCTGGAAGTACTTTATTGCATGTTTGCTTCCTAATCAGACGCTCATTTAGTATATTTCATCTATGTCTCTCAAATCTCCACCTTCCTCAAATTAATCACAGATCAGATTAATTGTACTTGGTAACCTGACACTCTTTATCTTAATTATCTTATCATTAAACCTAGTGATCTGAGATAAGGTTTACCACCAGGTTTTAAACCTTTCTTGTACAGTACAGAATAATTCAGTCATCAAGGCTATCGTTACACTTTTAAGCATTTTAATAATATTTTTCTCAGTCTATTCAACTCTTAGATTAATATTATATCTTTTACCTCCCAGGCCTGATGACCTTGGATAAAGAATAAAATGGATAGGGATAGTGGATGAGACTGAGCATTTTTACTGTCTTGATATGCAGCTGAGTTACTCTACTATTGGTATATCAGAACTTAGTGCTATTTGGCTATAAGTCTACTACTATTTACTTGAGTTTTCATATAGGTTTTTTTTAATAGTTTAAAGGAGGACATCAATGAGTGCCAAATAATTATTGATGGTTGGTTAGTTTGGAAGGTATCCCACAGGTTTTTTAAGAGTGACAGCTTTTCTATAACAAACAGAAGTGGGAGTCCTGTTTAGATTCTCATACATAGCACAAAGTCCCTTCCCTGTCCTCCCAATGGGATTGATGTATAACTGATTTTTTTTTCCCCTCATTCATGCTGGAAAGCAGGGAAAATATCTAAAGAGGCTTAGGTAAAATTTATACTGTAGGAATAGATTCTTATGGAGCCCAGAAGAGAGCGAGGTTACTACTAGCAGGGAGAGACTTTTTACCCCCCCGAATTAGAATCTCATTTTGTAAAAGAAAGAGAAGGGAAAGGACTTTTGAGAGGATGAATGTGTTTGGGTACTTCTGAGCAGAATATCTGATGTCTTCTTCATTATCTTCATCTTATCAGTTAGAACTACTCATACAAGTTTAAGTTCTTGTTACTCATAGAGATGAAACTGTGGTCATGCTCTGCTCTTTTCACTGCAGCTCGTTTTAGCAGCCCTGCTCATATTGTACAAGAATCAAGGAATACATTTTCTGTAGTAAGCACAAAAGAGTTCACATGATAGATGCGCTGGTTACTGTAGTGGTGAAATCAGAGCGTAAATCCTTGGAACCACAACACAGGTATTTCCTCTCCCTGGCATGTCTGGTTTTGGGTGACGCTAAAACATACCTAACTCTTGAGATTTCCGAAGAGATAGTTAGGTCTGTAAAGGTGTTTTTCAGGCAAAGTTACAATACCCTTAGGCATGTCCTAAGTGCTAACAGCACTAAAAATAAAAAGGAATCCATAAAGCTCTAGACAGTCTAAGAGTGCAATAGGGAAGGCAATTTGGCAGGTAAGGCATTCTTTGGTAAAAGCATAGAATGCTGAACTGCAATAGTTAGATAAGCCTCTGTGGGCCATCAAGAACACATAAAGACTGCCAACATCTGTTATAGATCTTTTCACAGATCCTATTACAATTCACAGTAAAGTGATCCTCTACCTGTCTTTCCTGAGGGGTCCAATTAAGGTAAGGATTTATTCAAGACTCATACCGACCTGGGGCGTGCACAGTGCAAATCTGAGAGGAACATGATGGTTCTTCCCTTTTATCTCAAGAGCACTCCCCATGCAAGAGTTTGCGCTGGCAGATAATCTGAAAAAGGATTTTCTAGTTGGGAATTCTCCCATTCACTGCTTTATAACTTGTTATACTTCATGTAATTATAGAGAGAGGGAAATTAACTTATTTCTTTCATCTCCTAATGGCTATCCAGACAAGTGTCCTCAGAACTTGAAAAGGCATTTGAACCAGGATACTTTGCATGTCAGATGAATATCCCAAATGCTGGTCTACCAGGAGGATATGCCTTTTGTTGTGTCCTAAGAATAATTTATCCAGCTTTCCTTTCTGTATGCTGATGAGCCCCCTTTTAGGCTGTGGGTTTCATGAGATGTTAAAGAATGCAAAAATAACTGTACTTGAGCTTGTATTTACCCTACAAGTAACCTTGTCTGTGTGTATATATACATCTCATAATTACCTTAAATATGTCCCTTGGTTCTTAGACATTGCTTGTTTAAGATTGTTCCATAATTTTCTTGTGGCACTGTTGAGCTTCATGAGGAATTCCAGAGTTCATAAGCAATGAGAGATAGGTAGAAACTACAATCCCAACTGTAGGTCCACTAATTATGGATTTGAATAAGACTGCCTACTTTGCACTTCTGCCTGAATCAGACTCTTGTCATTGCTGTCTGTAAATGTTTCACATCTCTTTTCAGTCATTTGTAAAGATACAGGTATGTGAAAGTTGATATACTTCCATTGGTGTCACAATGATTATTGCTAGATCGTGCTTATTTGTAAATTGGATAATCAGTGAACCTCAGAAAGCCAACAGAATATCCCTGACTGAGCTACAGAAACACAAGAACAGTTTACTGTCAGCAGCCCCTCAGGCTGTAGGATACATAAAATAGCAGTGCTATGACTGTGAATCTAAGCACAAGTGCAGGTAGGTGTATCAGAGCTGCTAGCACAATTTCCTGAGCTAAGCAAAAGTGAGGTATGGAATACTGGTCATCCAGTTGAAGGAGCTCAAAAGGCTCAGGGTTTGTCCTCAGTTAGATATCATCAAGACTTCAAAAGCATTAGGGGCTATATATTACATAGGCGGATGCTTGCTAGTAATGCAACACCATTTTATTAATAATAGAATAGTGATGGAAGAGTGAGTAACATTATATTATAAACAAATACAGAGCATACCAGGAGAGATGGATAAACAGAACAGAATCATTGTGATAAAAGGAATTTATTTCTCCCAATGAATATTCAACTAAAATGTGGAGTTTGCAGTTTTGGTTTATTTCTGTTAGTTAAATGCAGATTTATTTAACTCTTCTTATAATGCTTTAGTATTCACATTCTTATTTTTACATTGCTAGATTTAAAGAATGAAGAGAGAACTTTGCAATTTGCAATTAATGACATTTGGTTTTATTAAAAATAAGTAGAGCGCCATATCAATAAAGAATAGACATTAAGATTATGAAGAAAATCATTTGTCAAAATCCTTGCCTGTAAGTAGGTTGTGCTTGGAGGTTTTATTGGCCATATTATCTTGGTTATTTAGGGAAAGACGTATGATCAGCTCAAGGTAAATAGCTTGAAAGCATTTCCACCTGAAACTGAATCTGTTTATGTGTAGGTGTAGTGGGGGCCTGCCTTGGGCTTTCTGGGCTCATTGCAGAGCCTGAGGCAGTGTCTTACATAGTGCAATGTTACTGAACCAGCTTATTAGTTACTACTGCAAGAACATTAGGGTAAACATATACTAGTGACTTTAATAAGATAGCTACCTGTACTATGAATTTACTGAATACGAAGTTGTTCAGCAGGATTGAAAGGCTTGAGAGTTCTTATATGTTTTTTATTCCTGGTAATGAAAATTTGGGAAAAATAAGAAACTGCAAAATGCAAATACATAAAGCCTATTAGATACCAGGTGACTGAGCGTGGCAGCAGGTGATCATTGGATAGAGCTTTATACCTACATGTGGGCACCTATGAATCAAGGAAGGCCTGCTGGGGCATGGAGGGAGGTCATCACATGGCTACAGAGAGGTTGTTGGACCTTAGATTTCACGGAATCCATTTTACACTAGAGTTCTAGGTCACAATAAACTTCCTAACTCTGCTCTGTAAATATGACTTGACACCACTATGATACTGTGAATTGTTAATAAAAGTCCATGTCTGCTTTCCCAGCAGGAGGCATACCAAAGAAAAATTACCAGGAAATCGGTATTTTGGGTAGGCTTGTAGTTGTAATTCAAGCAAACAAATTAAAAAGATGTAGCTTATGTCCTACATCTGGTTATATGTGTTAACGGTACCACTCATAACCAGAGTTAATCTTTAAAGTTTATCCTTTTGCTGATACGTATATCCATGTAACAAAAATCCTCAAAGTCTATGGAAAAATATGGCCAAAGAAAAATTTATCTTCTTCTCTATATACTGTGACTGTCAATATGTCAAGGCAATAACCTGAAAGAGCCTACAGAATGACTGTGCATCATTTAGATTCTTCCTGAGAGTGATTTTTCTTCCAGTTTTAAGAGAATAAATAACACTTGCATACACTAAGTATCTGCTCTGGCATGATGAGTGATATCAGAAAGAAGATTCATAAGAATAGCTCTACAATTAAGAACAAATAATTTTTTTCGGAGTCATAGAAGGATGATCCTCTTTTAGATAAAAGCATGGACTCACAAGAAGCCTGGTGGGGATGTTGAGATTATTAAGTCACCTAAAAGACTCCTCTGAAGTCCTATAAAGTCTCATAATAAGTGTGAAAGTAGTGAACTCTTCTAGTTGATAATAGCAGTGGACATGCAGAAACATCAGGAGTGCATATTGCAGAAATATGCAAAGTTTTACAAAAGAAAAACAATTTTAAATATCCCTATGAAAGCTATCTTTAAATAAGAAAAAATATTTAAAATTCCCCATGCTATTAAAAGCAATGGAAATAGGTGCATAGGTTCAGAGGCTCATTTTTTAATCTCATTTCATTCTTCAGGACCCTTTTTAAAGCTGTCCTTTATCATGATGTCAAAAATAATAATAACATTTTAAAATACTTATATTATACAGTTGCTTGGACACATGCTTCTCATGCTCACTTATTTGCTTCCTAGAACAGCCTTCCTGTCTCTCTATTTTAAGCGTTCTGGGGAAACTTCCACTCTTATGGTGTGACCATAATAAACGAAATGCAATGGAATCCTTTTCTAAGCCTACAGTTCCTCAGTGTTATGACAAAGCATATGCTAATAGAGTGTTAGAGCTTATTGGAAGTTCTTGAAAAATACCGTCTGCTACAATTTTTGCAGCTGAAAGTTATATTCAAGCAGAGGTAAATTTTTATATGCTCAGCCTAGTGCATGGAAATACAGTCCTGGAATTAAAGTTTACCTAAACTATGCAAAACACTTTTTGCATGTAGTTACTTTTGAAGGTCTAACCTAAGATTTCAAAATGACACTGATACTAGAAAGGAAGCTGATCTACATATGCAAGTCCACTCTTAAAGTACTCTATGGTTCAAGAAAATGCCTCCTTTTCACATGGATGCTTGGGAACAGTCTTTAAGTACACAAACTAAATGAACTAAAGAGCAACACTGTATTTCGCATCTGACTACTCAGTGAATCTATGTTCCTCCTCTGTAATTAGCATTAAAACTTACAAACAGCACGGCTGCTAAAATCCACCTCCACAAAAAGTATTTATGGTTTAAAGTAATATCCCATTGTAAAATCATCACAGTTCCATCATAATCCAAATCAGTTTTTAGGTGTTAATTTTCTTATATTTAAATAAAATCTGTCAATAGATATTAAGATGCTTTTGAGGAGACCAAAACAATTAGTTTAATTTGTCAACAAGAAACAGAAATAAATTAGCTCTGCAACTAATTTACTGAAAGAGAAAGACTTATCTATTATTTCTTTTTAACAAACTTTGACCACACTCAGTCTAGCGAGCTCCATACAAAAGATATACAGGACTGGAAAAAAATAACTGATTAAATTTTAACCAGCTGCTGGGCAGATAGTTCGCCTGAGGCGCTTTTGTCAGTTTCAAAGGGTCCTTTTATTAATTTTGCATTTTGTATTTTGTTAGTGGAAAGAGCTAGCTCTGTTGGGACTGCCAAAAGCTATAGGCAGCGAATCTTACAGCAGCAAAGAGGAAGCTGTAGAGCATGCCAAGTAGATTTAGCACACTGAGCACTCTAAATTACATTTGTTTTATCAGTCCTAAAAATATATTAACTTCAGGTGTAAGTTCTTTGAATAAAGCCTTAAAGCTAGTACATCCAGTTCCTCTTCTGTTTACATAAGGCTTTTACTTTGTCTATAAAAAACAAACCACTGTAGTCTTTGCCAAATACCTACCCAAGTAATTTAAGTCTTTTCTTCTTACGATTGTTGGCACACTCCTTGTTGGTCTGTTTCCTTACTCATGTTGATCTTATGTTCTTACTGAAAAAAGTATTGGAAGTATTATCTAGATCCTCCCTACTTTCGACGACATTGAGGTACAGCTTTCATGGTCAAAAAAATTGATGTCTAAGTGGAACCAATATTTAAATAAACATGTTCTGCTTTCATTTGAATGGAGCCCAACATCCATATCAGCGTGTGGAAAACGCTGCATGTAGCATATTGCTCAGACAATTTGTGAGCAGAAGTTAGAACTTAGGGGTTAAATGGAAAACACAAACCTCTTTTGTGATGCTGGGAATTTCACAAGTTCCACTCAGGCAGCTTCAAACAGCATTAAACACAAAGGAAAAAAAGTATACCCTCAGGCTAGAATTTGCAGAAGACTTACCTGCAGTAGAATGGAACTAAAATTAAGCCCGAAGACAAAGCATTTGGGCTTACATTTAGAAAATTGAATGGCAAAGTACATATTTTTAGAATGCATATCATACTCCTTTTCTAGTTTCATTGCATTTTTTAAGACAGCTTTTTTTTCCCAAGCAAATTTCTTTATCCCAAATCAATATATGATGGTGTTACTACTGCATTATTTAATGTCTTCAACAACTATTTTTGTGTACAGTCCTGTGCTGGCTAACCTCATTGGTATCACTTATACATAAAGGAGCATGTTCTTGCTGCCACTGAAGTTAGCAGTAAATTTAATAATAGCAAAATGGACTTCATGGGAGAAAACTGAGCTCAAAGTAATTAAAAAAAAAATCAATTATATCCATGTCTTTTTCCAGCTAATGTTTAGACCTTAGTCTTAGGTTTTGTGTAGTATTTTAAGAAAATTGTGGTTTATGCTCTGGATTACCTCCTGGGTTTATCTACCATGTATAAGTGCAAAAAAATAATAATCAGGAAATGTTTAAATTGTACCAGTTCCTCAGTCTGTAGTTAAATGAAGTTCTACTCAGGAAAGTACCAAGTAAGAAAAAAATGAGATGATTTGCTGGGACAACTGAGACTGTCAACTCAACCGTGCTGTGTGAAAACATTGAAATTAATTATCTTCCAAGATTAAGTCTGAAGTACAGCTGTGGTTTGGCAAGTGCATAAATAAATGCTTAGCTTATGAGATATAATATTTCTGTGAAGTTCTAGGCTCTTGCTCAAGTATTTTATGGAGCTGGGGGCAGATAACCGAGCATTTACGTTGTGTTCGTAACATGGAGTGATGCTAGAGTCTGCAGTGCTGGCTGGAAACACCAGGGTGAGCTGGGAGTCTGGAAGGCGTATACCTACACTAATGGAGTGCCCTGCTCCTGCTCCTTAACAACCTGAGTCTCTGTTATGTAGGTAGCAGCTAACTCTCCTATAAAATTAGGCGGCAGGGTGGCTACTAGCTGTACAAACTTGCTCTGTAATCAGAATAGGTTCTTTCTTTGACATTATCATAATTCAATACTTTAACAGACAGTTTTATCAATGAGATAATCTGAAAAAACAGAAGTTGGTTCATTCTTTCATAACTGCATGTGCTCCGTATTGCTTACAACAAGTGACAGCTGCTGATGAGAAGAGCTAATTCTGTACTCCCTGTGGAGCACTGGGAATGCCAAGGAATATAGTATGTTGGCTTTTGAGTCAGCAGAGATTTATACACTTTAGCTAAGTAATGCATACATCTTGCAGGTTCAGTATCGTAATTTCTGCCACAGTGTAAACCCGATGGACCCTTTCAGCTCCACTGAAGTTGCACCATTTAAAATCATGAGGGGATCGTTCCCCATTTGTAACTGAGCAAGTAAGTCAGTAGAATTCCAGACTGTGGCAATGTTGGAGACCAAGTTGTTTTTTCATGTTTCCTGTCCTTCCTCTTTCTTGACTGTAGAGTAGTTGTTTGATATTAGAATAGAATTTGCCAGTTCAATTAAGTGAAATGATTTATTTCTATGTTGATTAATTCTTTGAGGGAAGTGTTATATTTTGGAGCAGTGTTAATGTTATGGTTGTAAAAACAATACTGCAAATTTTCAGTCATACGCTAGCTTGTTTTCTATCTATGGTATGTTCTTCACTAATGGGTGACAGATCATGGTCAAACTAAGGTCAATTAAAATTCATCACAAGTGGCCAGTTTCATAAACTTGAAGCCAGTATTACTGGAAGTGATTAGTGAATTTGGACATCTCATTCTGTATATTTTGTATGTTTGTATGAGTTTACAGGAGGCTGATGTATGATGTACCCTATGGCAACAACAGGACATATATAAAAACATTCTCATAAAACTGATGCTGCTGGTCAGCCATCCTCCCTACCTCTCTGAAAGTATCTGAAAGGATGCTGGACCAGACTGCAATTACTTTCCATTCTGCATTGCTTTGAGCTGCCCACGTTATTCCTCATTGACTATCATAGCTGGCGCTGAATCTGACACTTAGATGGAAAAGAATCTGAGCTACTCTGCATAAAACAATCTCTCACAAACAGAAAGCAGTAGTGGGAAGAAGTGGCACATGATTTTAAGAATGAAAATGGAGATAAACATGAAACTCTACCACTTGTGGCCCATGTATTTCTTGCCTTAGAAATTCTTCTAAGTTTGTCTACCCCTCAAAATATTAATTGGGTGCAGAGTTCAAGATTCTCTCAATTTGTTCTCATGAAATGATGAGATGCATTGTCTTACTGCTGCGAAGTCAGATCCTGGCATGATTCTTTCAATTTACTTCTATGTTGGGTTATTAGTGAGGATTTTTTCCTCCCTTAAGTTTCCTTTCATGTACAGTGACATGCAGGTACACAAGCATTCAAGACTCTTAACGTTTTTCTGTGATGTCCCATTTAAATTAGGTAAAATCACTCTAATGATTAAGGGAAGGGAACACAAAAGCAGCGTGAGCTTATCTGAAATGAATTCTTCTTTAGGTTTCAGTGAATACCTGCTGAAAAGTTGTTACAGTGTTTTATCTGACTACATGCAGAATAACATGGTTCATTGATATTTTATCACAGAAGAAATGTATGCCTCCTATTGTGCTTCAAGAATAAGCAGGCAGTTGGTTATGCCTACTCTTTTCACCCCACTTTTGAACACGAACTATGCTGTAGTGCTCAAAATGCTTTTACTGCACCAGTGTGATGCTGAAAAAAGCTAGTTTTACATGTCTTTGGTTACATCATCGTACAGTGCATTAGCTGACGTGAGGGAACCCAAAGTTTCAGGTGAGACAAATGCTAAGATTTAACTAATTTAGCATTATTCCCCGCAGTGTGGCCAATGCAGAGGATTATGGAATAGCTGGACAACCCATAGTGTTCATACTATATTCTCCTTTGGCAGAACACTGCGATCCTTTCACATCATTTTTCAGTTGCTCCTGATAAAGGTCCTGGACACACTGCTTTATGTCAAGTAGCCTCTTTGTTGTCACACAATGGATCCAGGCATCTAAAAGACTAATGAAGTAGAGCGTGATTTTTCAGTGCTAAAACTACATTCTGCACAGTTTGGCAGATTGTAATACCCATATATTTAGTGCTGATGATTTAATCTAAATAATGTTAAATTGAAAGCTCGAGGTTAAACTTTTAGAAAAGAAATAATTGCCTTGCACACACTAGTCAAATCATTCCCTCCCTAATCCTGAGTACCGGATTTACTTTGAACTAGGGATGGAGAACTCATTATGGAAAACTTTGAACCAGCTAGCAATTTGTGGGTTCGAAAGTATCTCTAAAGTAGCCTGATGAACGAGATCATCAGAAGATAAGAGGTACGTAAGAGACATTGATTTCTTTATGGTAGGCTGCAGAACGTAAGGAATATTCAGAGCTCTCTGCCTTAGGAAGTAGAAAGGCTCAATCCGATAATTTTGATAAACAGTTGTGGGAGGATGGTAGCTGAACATCTTCTTTGACCTCTATTTTTCAATCTCTGTGCCAAAAAGTAAATTTCAGATGTACAGTGGTCAATTTAGTAGAAAGATTTTCTTTCATGTAACAGTAAACCCATAAAAACTGTGGAGTTAATTTTAGTGGCACCTAGCAAAGCATATTTACAGGTATGCTTTACTTTTCCTTTCTTCTTCTTTATGTCTAATGCAGGATCAGGCCCTGGGTTTGATATAACTTGCAGTACTGCTGCTGTTGAGTGCATATGGATAGTTTGTTTTGAAATAAATGCAGTTAAACTTGCAATGAACAATATGAATTCCCTGATTTAAATATATTTAACATACAGCACAGAGAGTAAAATGTAATGTCAGTACTTCCATTCTGTAGATAAGCACAGGATGAGTTTCTTATAACTCCAACCCTACATTACAGTCAATCTACCTTTTCAATATTTAGAGAATTTGTATTAATTTTGATAACTGGCATCTATAGTATGGCTTTCAGGCAATTGCTTGAAATTCACTTCTGCTTCACAAAGTAATTACAATCACTCAGCCAAGTTCTACGCTTGTTTATAGTCTGTCTAGTCCTTATGAATTAAATGGACCTTTTATATATGTTGTGTAGGTATGTTTATAACAGAAGTAAAGACCTGGGGTCTTTATAGGAAGAAACCTAGTAACCATTCTTTAATAAGGATTTTGTTGTAAAATGGGTTGTTTTCCTTTGATACCGGTGGCCAGCTAGAGCTAATCAGTGTGAAATTTTACATAGGTATAGTATTTATTGTGCTTACATTTTTTTTTTTTTTAACAGGGTATTTAATAGTACCAGTTTGAAATTTTTCCCTGCTGAGACTTTCCTTTGGCAGCTCAGTTTTCTAGTGTTGGCTGATTTTGTCAATCTACATGATTTTTGTGTGGGCTGAACTGCTGCTTACTGGTGTGCTTTGCTTTTTTGGCTGTTGTTAGCTTTGTTTTCTATTATTTTTTGGCGATTACCTCTTTTGTTTGTTTGCTTGTTATGAAAGAGGGAAGAAATTGACAGGGAGCGATCATGATTAAACGTTGGAAATAAAGGTTCAGTACATAACGCTGAAGACTTCCTTTCCTGAAGTTCTGAGATAAGGTTTTTTTGTTTGTTTTTTAAGTAAGAAATTGTGGTAAAGAGAAAAATACTGGAAATTGCAATGTCAACTTAATTCGTAGATTGTAGTCACATTGCCTACTGGTGTATTATTACTGTTTCTCTAATTTCCTTAGGGGTATACTAAAGAATTTCTGTTAAAAAAACCCCACAAACTCACAAAATTATAATAAAATTCGAAGAGCAGACGTTTCCCACTCCAGACTTGTTGCCTAGTGCAATGTTACATATTCTTTTAAAAAAATTGCCTCCTTAATTGCCGCACTGGATTATCATTGGTCATACCACTGACAACAAGAGCTGTAGTGCAGACAGAAAAGTTGCCTTAAGAACTGAACTTTGGTAGTTGTAGCTTTTTTTTTTTTTCCCATAAAGGAAAATATTTTGAAAGCCTTCAAAATAAAAAATGGAGAAGTAAAGAATCTGTAGTTTGTGGGCTACATAACATCCTGTCAGTGCCAGAGGTTTGCTTTTCTTAAACGGCAAGAATAAAATCAGTGTGAAGACTATGAGATGTTAAAAAGGCAGTTTGAATCCAGACAAATGAAGTATATGCAGCGGAAGAAGTCATAGGAAAAGACGACCAAACTCAGGAAAACAAAAAGGCTAAGGCTAGGTGAAAAAAGCCAATATGTAAAAAGATGTTATTAAGGTAATAGTGGAACAGGAACCTTAGAGATAAAGTTAAATAGATATCAATTAACAAATTAGCCTGACGTTGCACTTGGGCATTTGGGGCCCGGTCAGTATGGAATTAAAAAATGATAGAATTTAATTAATAGTAGGCAAGGTGGTACAATATGTATGGTTCCTGATATAAGTATTATGGCACAATATTCTCTGAAAAGCATATTAATCCTGCTTTTTTTTGTTTGTTTCTTTAAAGTTCAGAATAAGTCTTAAATAGATTCAGACTGTTTAATACATATGAAAATTGCAAGGATGGAATCGTCATTGTTTAAAGTTGTTTCCTGTGGGGAAAAGGTGAATCACAATTTCTTGGTTTGTATCAGTAGACTGGAAAAAAAATCCTTGTGAAGTTCGCAGCTGAATTAAACGGAGTATTAAAACATAGCACAGATAAAACTAGTCTGAGTATTCTGGCTAAACTGGTTCGTTTGGGCTATGTATGTTTAACACAGCTGAACACGAGGTCTTATGTCCAGGAATTCAGGCATGTTAGTTGTACTTACGAAACAGGAGACCTTATTATAAGGTGGTAATATTACCTAAAGTAATAATATTGAACTTTAGGGCAGTGATTGCCCAAGATTAGGGGTTTTTATAGTTCATTCAGTATTTTTATAAGTAATTTTTCATTAGGATTTAAATACCTCCAGCAGCCCAATAGAAAGGGATACTGCAAATCTGATCAATACTCAGGAAACTAGAACTCTGTGGGTGGGACAAGTAGCAAATACAGACTTCAAACGTTATTCCACAACAAGGTGCTTCTGCTCACTGTCTTTTTCCCGTGGCCTCACTTGACCAACGTGGGTCACAGTTTCGAAGTTCAGTAACACTGTTGATTAGTGTCAACACCTCAAATTCAAATCTTTGCAGTTAATTTGGTTTTGTCTAAGCACAGTACATACAGCCTCCAAGTACGCATGCTGACTTTGAAAGCTACACTGTTTTAATTAAAGTTTTAATATGCCGCCTTCTGTTGCTGCTTGCAATTCCTGCAAGAGGAAAAGGCTCAAAATCTATGTTGTTATGCATTTCAGATATACATACTCATGTGCACTTGTCCTTCTGTATATGAAGATTTCCATGTAAACAAAGTGTGTGAATGTCATTTAAATGTCTTGGTTTTTATAAAATCAATATGAAAGATTAAAATTAAAGAGTTGCAAAACCAAACATCTTAGTTCACTGAATTTAGTTCGGGTTAATCTTATATTTTCCACTTATTCAAAGAGGTTCATCTTAAATTGTCCATAATCAATTCCTGATTTCACCTTTTGTCACTAAAAATGTCCTGCTTTGATGTATTAATCTTCTGTAAATACAGAGCTGTTCTGGCTGTACTTTATGTTCATTTTACAGATTTCAAATAGAATTTTCATGTAATGGTGAGCCTGGGACAAAAATCTCACGCAGGTTGGATCACATTTGGGAGAGTGATAGGTGGAATGTGTTTTACAAAGAAAGATGTACCCGTGCAGGTCACTACAAGCGAGTCAGCTGTTGAAGTGGATGATTATCAAAATGTCCTCTTCTTAGAGGAGGAAGAATGGTTAACTCAGTGCAGGGAAGGAGGGCGGAAATAAGGAATGGTGGCCAGGAACAAGAAACAAAAAGAGGTTTTTTCAAAATGAGCTATGAGTTAATGTTTGAATGAATGAATCAATTGCACCTAATCTTGGTGCTTGGATGATCGGTGAAGTCTGCCTTCTATGACTAAAGCAGTGTTGTAAATCCCAAGCATTAAAGAAAATGCCCACTGGAAAAACAGAAATCGGCCAGATGTCTAAAACTAAGACAAAAACAAGACCAAAAGAAAAAAAGTAATGGTTCTTCACAAAATTGAGCAATTGAACAACTTGGGGATTGGAGTTATGGACTTTTTATTTTTATTTTCTATTTCACAAAGAAACTCGCCCATAATGAATAGCACTGATTTAACAAAAGTTAATGAATGGAGTGGATAAAAGCTAGAGATGTCTATTTTGCATTACAAAACATTTTAATGTTTTTTTTTCTGGTTTGGAGCAAAACCAAATTAAACATTTAATGTTTCAGAACTTTTCATTATATGAGGATATCATCTAGAAAAAAAGCTGCATTTTTTTGAAAATAAAATTTTCCCCTCTGTGTGTATTTTTCAGTTGCGCCTAACTTTTATTATGCCTACAATATTTTATGGCATATAGCAAGAATCAAAATATTAAGTTAATTACTATATTTATATAGATCTTATTTAAGGACAGCTGCTTTTCATTGAATGCTATTTGAAACATCTTACTATTTAGATTTGTGTATCTTGTGTTACATTGGAAAATTTTGATGCTGATTAATATATGTGGGTGGAAAGTTTTCAAGATAACTGAAAAAAACTTTTATATGGTAGCATATGCTTAAATATTTCAGACTAAAACTTTCTAAATATTGAAAATAACTGTTTTTTTAGTATAAACAAATAAAATGTATCCCTTGGGAAAAAAATTCACAAAAATATATGGGAAAATAAGTGTAAGTCAAAATCTGTAAAAATGTTATTGGGGAAAAAAACTTTAGTTGGCATCAGTGGAATTTCCTGATTGAAATTTTCAATACATAGTTAGGACAAAAGTAATTTATATATGCATGCCTATAGTATCAATGGATGTTCTCTTTGGAATGTTCTCTACATAGAAAAATGTTTAAAATGTTCACATAAACTAAGAAACATGGTGCCTTATAGCTCAGTGGAAAAGTTATGGTCCTGGCACAACCCTCAGTAAAATACCATTTTTACATTACTCACTGAAGTGCTAAGTTCCAGTTTTAAAAGGTACTATCATTTCAACCTCTGTGTAGATAGCGAGAAGCTAATCACATGAGTTAAAAGTATTGGCAAATTAATATCTGGCTGCACAAATCATAACTATCTTGACATCATAAGTTTAATGTTTTCCATAATCAATCCAATGGCTTAGATTATTTACCTTATGACTCCCGCAGGGAAAAGAAAGCTGAAATACCTGTATCAGAATATTTCTCATAACTGATTAATGTTTGCCTTGGGAATTACATGATGTTCAGTGTATTTATTTTTTGCTACTTCTAATGCTAGGTAAAACTTTCCATAAAAGATAAATGTACTCTTGGTCCCTTAAGCAATACAGAAGGAGTAGCTAATATGCGTATGTTACAATAGTGTATAGTCATCCAGATATATGTGATGTTTTCTATTTTCCAAATGAGTTTTCAGAGTCAATTGGGTTAACAGGAGAGCTAATATTTCAATAAGAGTTTAAACAAACTGGTTTGTTAATTTTTCCCTGGGGATCAAAAGCGGGAAATAGGGAAATGGCTAATAAGAGCAACCTAGAGCTAGTGATATTGTGCTGATAGAAGGAACTGAATTAACTTAAATGTGTCACATTGATTTAAGATGTCTGTGATGTATTATAAAATGTGTTGTTGCCCTGCATATACCATTGGAAACCAAACCATGCATTTTATTAATGTAGTATCTTAAGACCTTGGTAAAAACTTAGCCAAGGCAAACTTATCTTTACTGTCTTGTGTGTATTTACTTTAAGATGAAAAGACTTGAAAATATAAAAGAATTTGTAGGAAATGGGTAAAACGGATAAATGGCTGCTCAGATTCTTTCTGATCTATAGAACTTCCTGTGTTTTCCAATGCTCCCTTGTGTATCTTTTTCTGAATGAGGGCAGTGTTTGAAAAAGGGACCCAGGGGAGCAGTGTTGCCACAGTTGTCTGGTCCCCTCTGGAGGAAAAAGAGTAAGTATGTGGGCAGGGGAAGGTCCCCGGGTGCTTCACCTCCTCTCTGGGACATGGTACACTGTAGAGCTTCTTGGCACTACAGGTTGGATGCGGCCATAGAGAACCCACACCATGTTGCTTCCAAGCCAATGGATAGACTCTAATGCACTCTGGCAACATGCTCCAGAGAGTCCAAAATATGGGTGGTTGTCACGCAGCGTGAATAAGGATAATGGGCATAGGCTTGTGACCAAATACACGGAAAAAAAAGGAGAAAGAAAAAATTCCATAGTGCCACTTTTCTTCTAGTTCGGTTATAAAGCAATAACCTGATCTTCCATTTACTTATAAACATAATAATATAATAATATACACCCATATACCATATACATACTAAATGTATGAGTAAAATGTTGCCAAACCATTATTAAACCCCCTATTTCTGTTCTATTTTGCATTATACTAAGCATAGGAAAGCAAAGTTAAGTAACCATGGTGACCCTTGCTTCTTCCCATACCTTACAATTTTTAGAGCCTTGTTTTTGAAAGTCACATTGTCCGTGACTTATTTACTATTTTTATAATTGTCCTTTTCAGTCCTTTGGCAGTGAGGGTTGTGTTCACTTAGAGAAGAATAAAAACATATCAGCAAATCTGGACTAGTTTCTTCCCAGCTACTTCAGTCATGAATTCAGTGTTACTTACCCACTAATGAAGAAGGACTAGCCAGTAACTTATCTTGAGTTATCCGATGTGCCAGGATGAATGTGAAAGTTGCAGAAATGATGGCCAGACTGGCATTGGAGGACCTACATCAGGCATGAAAAGATCTGCAGCATAAATCTTTCAAAAATAATGTCAGATACCACTGACACTAAGCAAGAAGGCAAGGAGGAGGGCCTAAGACAGTCATTGTTGGGCACTGCAAAATAGTCTCCTATTTGGATGTTCTGCAAATCATGTATAATATTTTTAAACAACAGCATCCAAGAGTCTCCTACAGCATTCCTTTCCCTCCTCTTAGAGCAAAGTCTGATAGTAGAGCTAACATGCTAAAATGGGGAAACCTACTACCACCATAGTTGTACTGTCTGGCCAACAGAGCTAGAGTTTAAATGCTTTCTTCAATGCACTGAGCTGAATGCTCCATTCCTCAAAGCTGCAAGTGAATTAAGTGGCTCATCTCCACAGTTACAAGGCTATTGTTCCCCATATGGTCATTGTCATGTTTATATTTATGCTCAAGAAATCTTTCAGAGCAGACTGTTGGTTTGTTTTAAATTCCATGGCCATTCATAAATGTTACAGCACTCACATGTAGGCACCAGGGAAAGCAAAGTAAGCATTGTTTCAGTTAATGCAAATCAAAAGTACCCGAGGGGCAAATTAATATGTTCTATGGACTTGGAAAGGTTATGTCACATGTTTTGACAAAGACAGAAAAAGCAGTAAGTCAAGATGAGTATGGCAGGCCAGAGTGAGTATAGCATCATTTATTTTAAAGAAACTTAGGTGGTTTTTATTTCTTCTCCTTAATATCATTGGTCTCTTCTCTACTTTTATTTTATATGTATTATCCTTTCAGCATGCAGTTTAAATTAGCTACTGAACACAGTACTTGCCTACTGCTGCTATAGGCTGCCACCTACCACAAGGCTGAAGATCTTTTCAAATGCTAGTTTAAAACTGAATATATTAGATTGGTCCAAATATAATATATTATCAGAAAGAGAAGACAGAATGTTTTTTACTGAGTCTTTTTATACGTGCACCTCTTCTTCTCACTCCTCATTACTTCTATGTCTCTTTTCCTTCAGCTTTTGTTGTGCCTACATAAACAGAGGAACCTGAAATATGAAAAGCAAATTCAAACAAAAACCTCTTCCACCTTGGGATTAGGCATGGTGTCTGCCACAAGACTTGCATTCTGCTGTGTTGTATTCTTTTCCTGAACCACAAGTTGGTCTTACCTATTGAGACTGCAGTCTTTTTGGCAGTCTTTTTGCTTCTCTCTGTTAGCAGAGCCTAGCTTTTGGGATTACCCTTTAGTCTGTAGTAGACCTTAGGCATTGCCATAGTAAGTAAAATTACAATCAGGAACAAATTATTCTCATTTCGGTTTTGTCACTGGTTAAGAGTTTAGGTGCAGTAATATATTGCAATAGTAGTGATGCTGGTACTTCATTTGTATCTTTCTTTGCCTCATTGTCATTTCAGTGAAATTAACTGGACAAAAAGCCAGAAACCTTCTTTGACTCCTTTATTTGGACCTGTGTGCTGAAAGCAGGACAAGATTATAATTTTAATAGTGCATTTTGTGGTGTTTTCAAAGCTCTTCTTGGACATTGGAAGGAATCTTTTCCGTACATGCCTAATAAAACACCTAGTTCACTCATATTCAGTCAATTTGTCTGATACTTTTAATACTTCGGGGAATTTCTTAATCAAAGTTTTGAAAGTAGGTTTGAAACAAATACCTTTCCTAATTTTAATAAACGTGCCTTCAAGGCCCTTAGGAGTTATTTACATTAACCTATGATATGGGCTTCTCTGTATAGCCTGAAAAAACCCCAAAAAACAGATAGTATCCCACGCAGGATCTAGCCTCTTTTACATCTCACCACCTGGCTTACAAGGTTGTATATCTTTCAGCTGAATCATTTATGACAAGAGAAGCTGTTAAAGTTTCTTTGGCAGATTGTTTAGATGTAGCTGCCAATGAAAAGACATTAATAAGTTAGCTATTGCAGCTGTGCTTGGATGTACCCAAGGCAGTTTCAATTTTACTATTATTAAAAAAATCTGGCAATTCATATTGTTCTCCCTGTTTGTGCTCTTGAGCTGGGCTCTTCAGGTTCATCTGTTTCCAGAGTTAGCTTTAGTTCCCATTTGTTTTAGGCACAGCCTTTTGTAGATGGGGAGCTGTGTGTGGTGTGGTGTTGAGTGATTGCCTTATCAGATGTCAAGCTGTAACAGTGCAGGGGTCTCAGAGTGACAGCAATACTTCGCACGCCAGACTTGCACTACCCAGATATGGCTCAACAAACAGATTTGTGCCTTGGGCTTTCTGCCGTAATTCTAACAGCTTGTTTTTCTGTCTTGCCCAGCTGAAGAAAGTGATAGTGCTTTGTGTATATGTGATGAAGAGCACAGATTAAGTGTATCCATTAGGTCATATTTCAGTGACAGAAAGTCAGGGTAATCTCTCTGCTGAAGTCAGTGTAATGTTTATACACATAAGTTAACTACTTTTGTCTGACTTACCAAAGTGCCACTTACGTTAATTTTTTTTGTACTGCTTTGAACGTCCTGCTGCAGAATGCGGAGATCCCATAAAGTGAAAAGTTGGCACGGGTCAGCATTGTTTTGTCATGAATGTTTGCGACAGCTTTTGTGTTGTCTGCCAGAATGAATAATTATTAAGAGATGTATTAATCACTTATATCTGGTGATACATTTGGATAAATGTAACAAAAGCAGAAAAATATGAGAAATATGCCAGCATGATTTATCTGCAGATGCAGAAACAGTTCAGTGAAGCTTTTAAATACATGCACCGAAAACTTTACTGGAAAGGATGTACTGCTTATTCATAATCATTTGACTAGAAAAATGCAAGACACCATTTACATGATAGTCTTGGAAAGCTGTTTCTTTGTCTTTGTCATCCTTTTCCCTAGCAGGGTTGTTTCCTACAAGTTGCATTCCTATACTCTGTCCAATTTAATTCTGCCAGCTTGATGACTGCTGGAAAATGCATTGCAGCACTGTCTTATCCAGAATGGCAGTTAGTATCATGCAAACACAGTGAGCTCTATTAGCTCAATTTCTAGTAGTCAGTATGGGACAATATTATCTGACCGACCTCATTGCCCAGTGTAATAATTTTTTTGTATCTTCCCTTATTGTCCTGCATCCCTCTTTTCTCCTAGCTGCTCTGCTGCATCTGCCTCTAGTCTCAATTGCTGAGACAAAAAGGAAGTTATGGAATGGAAAGAAAAAACCAAGATTCCTAGAATCATCCAGCTGTCATAGAAAGACACAGCTCTTTCATGTTTATGAAAACCTCACCATACTTTTCATGCTAAAAGAGTTAAATTTCAGATCTAATAAATGCACACAGCAAGCACAAAGTTTGAGCATCAGTACCTGCACTGTAGACGTTCATGATTTCCTTAAAATGTGCTGTTAATGACCTGATACTAGCTTTTTGAGTAATTCACTTTTAGAAGGATGTAGGGGTTTTTACTGCAAAAATCAGACTTTATTATTAGATGTGTTTACTTTCCAGTTTAGGCTGTAAGAAATGTTTATACTAAAATTTGAAACGCTAAAATTTTAATTATACACTGAAAAATCAGGTTAAGTGCAAGCAAATATTTACAAAGATTCACAGGTTTCTTTGTTTCTGGTCCCACTTAAGATGAAGCACTGAAACATTTGCATCTTGCTATCAAGTCAAATCACTGATGCAGTAAAATGCTTAACTGCAGAAGTTCAGGGGACAAGTCATGTCATACTGGTTGGTTAGAGTCATGTCAGGTTGAAGTAAGGTGTGTTGTTTGGCTCTGGAGATCATTGTATGTAGCTGGGTACAGGGTTTCTCTCTGGTAAGAATCATTGTGAACAGCTGCCTCTTCTTATTGTGCAGCACTACTACTGTACCTATGAACAAGTCTTCCTAGGATTTTGCTAGTCAAAAGTTTCAGGCATACCTCTAATATTTCCTAAAACTGCTTTCAAATGTTAATAAATAAAACTGGGAAGTTTTCTTTAGCTGGATGTGCTTTTTAGTTGGGTTTTTTTGTTTGTTTTTCAATGTGTTTTCTTTATGTTATCCTGAATGGCATAATTTTTCTTTTAAAGAATTCTGAGCACAATATTTGATAGTTTTATCATATTAATTTCAAGGATAATGCTGAAATAGGGCGGGACAAAACACGAATGTTCTCTTCTGCTTCAGAAATAAAAGTAATAAAGGTTTAAGGGCACTTTACTAATATTCTGATAACAAAGATTGAAGTCTTATTAATATTGACTTCATCTGTGGTTATACAGCATTTGACACAATTATCTTGACAAATTACTATTAAGTGGAACAGTCTTCTGTACAGATGTTTCTATGCCAGCCTGTCTATTAGCCTGGCTATTTATACATTCTGCTGTGCATCTTTGTGATGGATTTCAAAAGAGCTAAATTGAATATTTTTGCCTAACTACAGTAGGTTCTAGGAAATGTTATACCATGGCTACTTGTCCTCAGTGTGTGACAGATGATACAAATCACCACAGTATGCCCTCCATTAACTTGAAGCATTTGCCCTGATGTCCTCTGGAAAGACTTGGTGCATCAGAAAATTAATGTATAAAGATTGTACCTGTTGCAAAGTTTTCTCTATACTTAGAAGTCTTTATAGGTCAAAAGAAAATAGATTTAAATGCTCCCTACTCAACTATAGTACTTAAAGTACTACATAGTCAACCCCTGGTGGGTGCCTTTTACACCCTCCTGACTGCCTTTCTTAAATTGATCTCTCCTTGAAATTTTTTCATGTTATTCTAGTTGGGAGTAGCAGACTGCAATCATTGGTGGTGTTTAGTGGTTAAAACTACCTGCACAAAAATGTTCAGAAAGTAGTATTTTTAAAGGAAATGTAATTGGGTTGAACATGGTTTTCTACTGAAGTTCACAAGGTGTGATCGCTGAATGCAATTATTAGATAAGACACATAAGAGAATAGGCAAGTATCTAAAAATAAGTTCAAAGAAGTAAAGAATCAGAAGAAAGTATGAAATATTAATTGAGTTTTTTACACAAATGGAATGAAAAATATTAATCAACATAGACTATCCCAAATAAATACTCAAAAATGTTTGCAAGGAGGTAATTTGTCACAAAAATCAGACAGATGATACAAAAAATTCCTGTTTGTTTTTTTCCAAAGGCACCGTGCACATAATCATCTAATTACTTGAAGCAACTGCAGCACAGCACATTTGAACATTATTTTCCTCCATCTTTTTTTTTTTTTGCCAAAAGTATAAAATCTTCTTGATATACTCACTTTTCTGTTGCCTTGTTGTTTATATGCTTCAAACAAAGATCATAGTTCCTTTGTGTTGGGTTTTATACAGACATGAAAAACAAATGTAGTGTCTCTCCAAAGATGTTGCAATTTTATCACGTAATGAGAACAAGAGTAAAAGAAAATTTTGGAGATAAGTAGGTAATTTTTAGGAGTCTTACTAGGAACTCTGGGAGAAATACAGGAACTGTAGAAGATAAACTAGGAGTAAACAGTAGGCAGTTAATCTTATGTGCAGATACTTAAGATAGTAATTACAACACAGGAACCATCTAAAATAGATGTAATTTATTTGTGTAAGTATATTGTTACTCACCATACAGTATATTAAATAATAGGCTGAGAATTATACTTTATATATAAAAAGTCTGGTCCTAGCACAGCATTTGAATTATTGTTGACTGTCTTAAAGATGAAGCTCACAAAAAGAACAGAAGAATTTGAAGGAACACTATTACAATTGAAGAAAAAAAAAATTAAAATGTAGATTGGTTTTTGGAGTCCCAAGTTGAGATTTGCTGCTGCCAAATCATAGAAGCAGCCATGTTTTTCACTTGTAAACCGAGCAAATTTGAGCTGTAAGTGAGTAGGCGACACATACATAACCCCATGATGATATCTAAAAGAGAATAGCTTCGCTTTAATGGGAGCTAGTTGATATAGCTGGGAGAAAAGATCCTTATCAGTATTTCAAAGGTAGGACCTAGAGAGAGTATTCTGTCTCATGGTAAGAGTTAATGCTCTTTATTTTCTTACTCTGTTCATTCTGATATTCTAGAGTTTGGCTAACTTTATATATGCATTCATGTGTACATACATACATATATATTTCATAATAAATACATGTCAAATTTCATTATCCTGTCAAAAAAAGCAGAGCAGGAATACCATCTTAAGTTGACTCTGTTAAGTAACAGGATATTTAAGTTCCGAGTCCTTAATTAACCCTGTTTTCTTAGGCAGTACTTATTTGTGAATTGATGACAGTCCTGCTCAACACAGAGTCAAAACTTCTTTCCTTCCTGGGACTGACACGATGAGAGAATGCAGGTCACTGTGATACGACAACAGGTCCAGTCCCACGTATGCTTTTGTGAACTGGGCAGTTCAGTCCTAACTGGTCCTCACTGCCTGCAGTCAGGTTTCCTGCCAGTGCAGGACAGAGTAGAAAATTCCTTCCAACCTTTCGTTATCAGCTTTTAAAACACTTCTGATAACAGACCACTTCAGACCATTTCCTCCAGCACAGAATTAACATAACTTCCTGCCCAGATCCTGTATAGTCTTTACCATTCTCACTCCAGAGCTGTCATTCCTTATTGCAGTCATTTCTCTCTAGCCCAAAGAATAGGAGGCAAAATTAATTCTGCTTTACCCCTGTTGCCCACCTCAGAGGAGAAATAGAGAAGATAAATCCACCGGGGGGGAGAGACACTTTAAGCATGAGTGAGAAGTGTGTAGGCTAAAAAAGGAACTGGAAGTTTTTCCAGGTGCATGTTCCTGTGCACACTTGCAGTATGTTTATTTAAAGCACAAAGATAATTTTATAGCAGTCCTTAAAATAAGAAGTCATCCCATGTAAAGGCAGTTGTCTATGCTGAACAGTAATATACAGCACAGCCATAATTTCGCTCGTCAGTACTGTATCAAAAAGTCTCCATAATTGCTCCAATATGCACTTTGCACAATTTCAATGTGTTGAATTTTTGTCATTTATTCTTAAACTAATCCTCCTTTAAATGTTCCCTTTCTGCTGATGTGAATTGAAGAATTCTTTAGTTAACACCATTAGCTTTTCATGGTATCTAAATCTCTTCTGCCATGAGCATCAATACTACAGTGCTGCTGTCTCCAAGCAGTTCTGCATCAGTGCTTTTAGATGGAACATGACAGATACAGTAATGTTCTCCACGTAAATTGCTCTCTACATATAGGCAACAAGCAAAATAACATGGAACATTCATTGCCCTGTGACTGCAGAAATTACAACTGTATTCATTGTATGCTGGTTCAAATGCCTGAGCCAATCATAATATACAGCAGTCTTAGTGAATTTTAAAAGCCACGTTCTAAGCAACAATGCACTGTCTTGCTCCCGCAGGGTTCCTGGAAAAAAGGATTTCAGCTGTAGACAAATCTCTTCCTCTTTTTTTCTAATAGCATGGAATTGAAAACCAGCTAAATAACTTACAAACCGTTTTTTAAGCTGATGGTCTTGATTGTTACTGATGGCTGTAATACACAATAAATATACTGATTTAACTATTGTGCTTAATTTTATGCATATATCCAAATCTAAATAAGCAAATGTAATTCAATGAAATACATAAACTTATTGCAGAGTCAAGTGTTACATTCTTTGTAGAGTTGCAGTCATTCACTCCAGCCTTCTGGCTTATAAATCTGGCTGAAGTTGTTGTCATTTGCCATTTAAACTCAATCTTTTCTTTGTTGGAAGCAATGGGTAGTTTTGCTACACATGTTAATGATAATATAATTCTCACCTTCACCCTTATTTTTTTTTTAAATGATGCAATGGTGTCCGTTATTTTTCCTAATGAAAATCTGCAAAGTATACCTTATTCTATACTAAAGGATGTGTTTTAAAGAAATTTACTCTTTTTAAAAAAAAGCTGTGTTATATATTGTGCCTTAAATGTACTATAAAAAGTGGGATATTCTAGTTGTGTTTGTATGGTGTGTAGCTTTACTTCCTTATACAGATTCCTTTTTGTTACACATCAGTTTATCAGGAAAATGCAATTGAAGTTGCTGTTATGTTTAAGAAAATTAAGACAGTTATGAAACATAGAACATACAAATAACATTATTGAGCAGAACAGAGCATTTTATAAAATCTCACTGAAACTCAGTTAATGTAAGAACACTTAGCATACTGCGTGTAGTGTAAGTTACTGCCAACTAATAATCAAGCAGTTCAGTAGCAAAGTTCTTAGAATCTCAATCTGCAAACAAGCTGTGAAAGAAAAGGCCTGCTTCATTTTTCAGAGAATTTGACAGTGCAGCTTAGTGATACCCCTCTCTGAAGTGACATCTCTTGTCTTTATGAAACTGTATCCTTGTCAGATGAATTCTGACAAGAACCTTTGCCTATGATCGGTCAAGGTTCTTTGTGAGAACATTGAACTGCCTGGCACAGAGCAACGCAGGAATCATACCTGCTTGGCTCCAGGATATTTATTTTCTATGTGCAGGGAAATGGTAGGATCTGAAAAGGAAGGAAAGAATGCTTATTTGTAAATTTTTAAAAGATTGCATTAATGGAGGGCGCACTTCTAACCCTGTAAATAAGTCTTCCAATTTTCTTCCTCCTTATCTCCTTCAGATGATCAGTCTTTGGTTCCTCATTCTCTTTCAAAAGTTTTCATATGATTCCACTGCTCTCTGATTGCCAGTCTGCCTGCTACTCCCGTTTTTTCAAAACATGCCATATTTTCCTGAAGAACTGATGTTCCATTTGACAATTTTCTAGCTGGTAATTTTCAATCTGGCTTCTCCTTTCCAGTATGTCACACTACTTTGACCCAGATTATCAATGTCCTTTCATACTTTAGCATGTTATTGCCCTCACTGTCTTAGTTATCTCTTACTCTTCATCTCTGTCCATCAGCTTTCATGAATCTCTCCTTTCTTCATTCTTGTATTTTATCAACTTTACTAGTAGCTGCTGCTTCTGAAAATGTTTGTAATGTCAGTAACTTTGAAACGGTTTCCTTTGTTTATTGATGTTTTTCAACTTTCAGAACTAAGATCCCTTCTTTATTTCTATCTCTGTATGACATTGTTTGATCCAAAAATTTTGGCTGCCTCTGTAACATAGAGAGTTCCTAATCATATACCAGACATTTTTGCTGCTCAAATATTCCAGAGCTAATCATTTTTCAAATATGTTCTCCGGGATATCTGCCTGCATTTCAGATAAGCACTCTAGAAATGACTGTCACAGTTTAAAGTGTTGCTGCTGCTCTAATCCAGAAAAGGATAAAGATACTTTGAAGATTTAAATGATGGGAGATAGCAACAGAATAGTCAGCGTTGTACTCAATCAGCGATTGCAAGTGTAAGTCTTTGTGAATACGAAAATAAATAGCTCCTCTTTGACATAGTAGAGAACAGCAAATTGGTAGTGAGATGGAAGATGATGGAGATGATCTAATTTAAGCATATATACTAGCATAACACCTGTAGCCCCTTTCTGAACTGATGCAGGAGGGCAAGTTTTTTATTTGACTACACAAAAAGTGTAGCAGTCAAATCATGTGGAAGTCATATCCTAGCAGTCAAGACCAATGAGAGCAATCATTTTACCTGAGTGGAGGGATTAGAGATTATTTTCTTCACGCTGCTGTAGAAAAAGAAAGTGAAATATTTAGCCATTACTTGTACAGGTGGGCCTACAAAAAGGTGAAACTGGAGATCTGCCCTGACTGTTGGCTGGAGTGATAGGGAGGATGTCATAGTGATCCACAGAGACATAATGTAAAGAACTTATGGGAAGGATTAAGAGCCCTCTTGGATATGCTGAGCTTTTCCTAATGGCTAAAACATTGCATGAAAGTACTAACAAGCCTGAAACAGAATTGTGGTTAAAAGCTATTTGTTCTGCATGTGTGATGTCTGTATGACGTCGACTTTTCTATTTCTGTTGTTCAAAGTAAGGCACAGAGCTACTAGAGAAGGTCTGACAAGTCAAAGATGGGATGAATTTTGACTATGGAGAGGTCATCAGAGACATTGATAAGAACAGGCTAAACTAGATGAAACAGGCTAAAATGTGGGCTAGAACTGGGGGAGAGGAGCTTTTAGGTACTGTGAACTGGTCATTTGATGAAAGCGCCAGGGGAGGTTCAGGCTGGATATTAGGAAAAATTTCTTTACTGAGAGAGTGGTAAAGCACTGGAACAGACTGCCCAGGGAGGTGGTGGAGTCACCATCACTGGTGGTGTTCAAGGAATGTGTGGACGTGGCATTGCGGGACATGGTTTAGCGGGCATGGTGGTGTTGGGTTGGTGGTTGGACTTGATGATCTTACAGGTCTTTTCCAACCGTAATGATTCTGTGATGAGACATGGTAGTAGTTATGGGAATCCAAGCTTGAGGACAGGTCCCTCATTTTTATCACAAGGGACATGGTTAGAAGGGAAGGATGGGGTTTTTGTTGGGAGGCTTTATTTTCTAAATGCAACTTAAATTCCAATCTAAATCTAGCATAAAGTTTACTACTGCACAGTAACTTTTACAAATATTTCTGCTCCAGTCAAAGCTCCAGTGTGCTTATGATTTATGCATTCACATTATGTGTTAAGCCTTATTTTAGTGTGCCAAGTCAACAGGCTATGTGTCAGGCACAAACAGTAGGTGGAAGATACCTATCTAACCTGTGTATTGTAAGATGTTGCTTTTAAGGAACTTCAGAGATGTGTATTAATGCCAACAGACTCAATGAAACAAAAGTCTTCTGTAGTTCTCTTTCTGACTTCTGTTCCTTGGAGGTAAGCACAGCTACCAGAAATGGAAGGAAAAGGAAGAGCCAAAGCCCAGCTGCCTGGTGTCATCTAAGCTGTTTGTGCGAGTGCGTTTCCTCTTTGATGTTCTTGGCAATGGCAACTAACCAGCTGGGACGTGTGTCAGCTTTTTTCTAAGAAGTGGAGGGGAGGAGGAACATTCATACACATACACTCTTGTCTCTGGTCTCTTTTGGGAAGCAGCAATTAACAGCTGAGAGGTTATTAAAAATTTCTTCCTAAATTACATCTTATCTATGGCTTGCTCCTTTTTAAACAGTGTAACAAACCTTGATGAGTGGCAGGGCTCATTTTAAGACCATGAGGCTACAGGCAACAATTTCACGAGGAGATAAATCATAATCCTGAACCGCTGGCCTAGGTTATGTAGGGCTAGCTTTAAACATGGGCTAGCTGGTTCAGATAGCAAACACCATGAAACCATGGTAGCATCTACCACAAGTTTACCACCTGGATAATCATTCAGCTTCATGATTTCTGGGGCTGTTAGCTACTTTGTTGTCAGTCACCCAAATAAGCTTACAGCTAGCATACCTGCTATATTTACCCAAGAAGCAGTCACATCTGCGATGGCAGCATAAATATGACTTTTGACTGAGGTCATGATTATTTGTATTTTTTTTATTAAAAAGAAAGGCTGTAGTGTAAACCGTTAAGACTTGGACACTTCACTGAGACTTCTGTTAATGAGCTGCTTCATTTCATGCTGTTTATAAGCACATAATGTTATGGCTCTTAATTTTTTAATTCCTATCTTAGTAATATGTTTTATGACTTTATGCAGTTCTGAGAAATTCAGAATGACAAAAACTTTCCATTGAACAGTTTAGTGCAAACTTTGTATCAAAATTTGTCAAGACCATATAGGAATGTTCAGTAGCAATCACTTGACACGTCTTCTTCCATTTCCAAGAAATAAACATTACCAATCAAGTAAACAAAATGTTTTTCTTTCCTTTCATCTTTTGAATATAGAAATAGAAAATAAAATGTAGGACTGCATGAAATAGTAGATACTATAATCAATCAATTTGTACATCTCCTCTCCTTCTCTCATTTCTTAAACCCTAGCAAAATTTTACCATTGCGTTTTATTCCTCAGTTGTGGTATACCTTCTAATCTATCAAATTAATCAGGCATCCTAAAGTTTTTTGTCAAATTATCTATCATGTCAGACAAGAAGCATTGGACTAGCATACACCCATCACGCAGTGCACTAAAAATCAATGGAAAGTAACCCTGTTTACTGCAGCATTTTACACTGAGTGTAGTTAACATACTGTCGTTCAGTAAACAAAGTACTTTGTAATGTAGAATATATTAATTTGCTATAAGGTATTTCAAAATAAAATGACATATTTCAACACTTTTCTTAGTGCCAACATTACAAGTACGAAGAGACTGTTTTTTGATAGATCGAGCAGCACATAGCAAATCAGAAGTTACTTTTGGTGGTTGCTCCTTTAATGAGATGTATCACACAGCTTGGATAAATTATCTGCTGTGTGAAGCAACTTATCATGCCAGAATATACAGTATATTGTCATGGGCTTTTTTTCTTTTTTTCTTTTTTT
The DNA here is from genome assembly GCF_030936135.1 of Gavia stellata. Classification (NCBI taxonomy): domain Eukaryota; kingdom Metazoa; phylum Chordata; class Aves; order Gaviiformes; family Gaviidae; genus Gavia; species Gavia stellata. The sequence goes on from NC_082610.1 coordinate 14,819,056, forward strand.
TTTTCCTTTTTGATTCTCTGGTATTCTGATGAATTATTTGCAGCATTTCCCTTTCACCGCTGCTAGAATAATCAAGTTATGTTTCTTGAACATCAGTCTATCATTTTCATTGACTTCCTTCGTTGTCAAAGATATAGGGAGGAGGAAAAAAACCCCACTGCTTAATTTCACAGGACATTCTTCTATTTCCTTTGCTCCTTTGTTTCTTTGCTTCTTCTGCTTTGTTTGTTGCAGCTTTTAACTTAGAGAAGACTTTTAAGTTTCTCCACTTTAGTGTAAGCTAATGAAGTCTCATTATTTATTTATTTTTTAAATGAACTGTGGTTTCACTACCACGGTCCTCTGAGCTTTAGATGCTTTCTCGTCCGTAGCAATTGATCATCTTCAGGATTATATTTTTCTCTACAGAATATGCTTAAGAATTTTTGTGGGTTTTTTTCTTTTTCTTTTTTTTTTAAAAACTTTTGCCAACCAGGAAACAACTGTTAAATTCTCATGTTATTGCATTTAGCAGGACTTCATGTTACCACATTTAGCAGGACTTCAGGCATAATTACTGGAGAGTCCATGACCTATTTCAGCCTCAGTTCCTACCTTAACACAGTGGTAAAATTGTTTTTTTATAACCAGCTGCAGCTAGAAGTACACATCTCTACTTGAACAATTAAGATCATGATGCATATGCAAAAAATTATTTATTTGAAATAAGTAACATACCAAACTCACCAAGACCAACCTTTCCTTACAACACAGTATTTTTAAAGTGGTTTTTTGCTGCTATGTTCATTTCAGAGGAAATTCATTTATGTTTCAAATTACTGAACTTCCCTGACCTCCTGGAACAGTTCTTCGATCCAGCAGTAAAGACAAATGGATGTATCATTATCCAGAAAAGATTACTACACATATCTCTGGAACATTTCTGAAGCTGAGTTGCTCCCAGCTTACCCAAGCCTGGTAAGGGCATCATGAAAAAACCAAGGTCAGCTCTGTCTTCTTTGGGTGAGGTTTCTTAGAGTTCAGACTATGTTTGTATGATCCTACTAAATTTAGCAGGAGACATTTCATTAAAATCCAGTCATATATTTACTAGTCTGTGGACATTATAGATGTTTTTCCCATGTTCATCTTCTATACCCTTTGGAAAGTTTCTCTTTGTAAGAATTGCATTAGTATGTTCTAGTCTGACCAGATTAAGGTTTCACATTTTTGTATCAGTAATTCTAACATTATTTTTTTTAACTTTACTTATCTCATAAATATTTAACTCCATTGATAAGACTAATGTTTATTTTCAGGTTGATAGTATAGTCTCATGCATACATTGTCAGTCTTTCTTATGCAGTCGCCAAGATATCAACCTATTGTCAAAAACACAGACACAGACCCTAAGCATAGCTGTGGCACTGTGGGAACAGTCTTTCCAACAGTTGAGGATATTTATCAATGGGCAAGTCAGACGCATATTGCTTTCATAGCCTTGCAGGCAACAAAGTCCAATTTTACATCTTTTTTGCACGGAGGCAAAATTTAATCCCAAGGAACAGAACTTCCAAAACACAGCCCAAGAGTACAAGATTGCTCCACCAACTGTTAAGTATTAGACCACACAGTCCTGCCCCCAGAGCTGTGTTAGTTCAGTAACATAATAAAAAAGCCTATGCCATTGAATCATCAACTGTGGAATTTCCCAGAGGACTTTCTCTATGTGGGGGTCTGGTATATAAACTAAGGGAAGCTGTCACTGCTCAAACGATAGTCATGATTACATAGATTTGGACCGAAAACACCAAGCTTCCTTTCTCCTATCTTCCACCCCAGTGAATCAGTATTTCCTAACATACTCATTTATTTCTGGAAAATCATGAGTAAATTTGTGGGAGGGATAGAGTGGTTGTATGTTTTTCCCTCCTCCCTTCTTTGTAATATTCTTTATAGAGTGTGGCTTATTTTCCCGTGTTGTAAGCTCAGTATGGATCTTAGAAGCTTAAAGAAAAAGGTGTTTGTTTGCATGGTTGGAACTCTTTGTATAACTTCCTGTAATTCTTTGTTATTCCTCCAGGCAATTGAAGAGTATATTTGCAACAACAGCTCCAACAAAACATACAGGATTTATTATTTTGTGTGCGCTAGGACAGTTACGGGTAACTCAGTATATCATATTCCTTTAGTGTCACATAGAGTACACATGAATTTCTGTAGTTACGTCTCCATTAGCAAGTAGTGCAGTGCAGTAGGAGTGCATCTTCAGCACAAACTGTTGCTGCTCAGGACAGAATGTACACTTTTATATATCTTTCAGAGTGGTTTTCTTTGAATACCCATTAGCACCTGGAGCATGTTAGGTGTGCTCCTCGACCATGACTTTTGTTCCATTCAAAAGAAATTCAGATCTCTGTCTAACCTTACACCAAATACAGGGGGGATGCTGTGCGTACACCATACAACTATTGCATATTCCCTCTTACCTCTGTATGGGTCATGCAGGTTAGTTTTCCTATTTCATCATTATGTTTTTAATGCTGACGTGACCATTTAGGGTTTGAATTGGCCCATTTGTGTTAGAAATCTCGCCAATTTGGACATACCTGGCTTTGTAGCAAGACTGAGGCCAACAAACTCTTCTGCTTTTGGCCATAAGGCTGATTTCAAATGTGACTGTTGTTTAGGCATCAATTTTCTGAATCACAGTAAAAGTAACGCACTTAAAAATGCCTTTAGAAATACTTTATTATAAACAACTGCTCCTTATACTCTACATGGAACTTCTTGTGTAATTATTTTTTCACTTTGTAAACCACAGGTTAAACTAAAGATCATGATAAGCTATAGCAACCTTAGTGAGCAGAATAGAAAATTTAAGAAAGGCTCTGTGGTTAGACAAAAGATGCAGTTTGTTCAGTACACTACCTGATTCAGTACACTATCTGATTGAAATACATTTTTACAGAAAGAGACAGGAAATATAGTGGGATTGTGATGGACAGTATTCTGACCATACACTCAATATTTTGGTATTAAAGTTCAAACTAAAGATACGTTGTTCTGATCCAAAATTCTGTGAACTTCCAGTGATATCCATTTGTTCAGATCTATTTGATAATCTATATTTGTGTAGCATAAATCATTGGTATGGCTTTAGTCTTTGTAAAAAGCACTAAAATTATGTACAGAGGGAAGTCTCATTATCTGATGAAGTGTGAAGTTAGCTAAATAGTTTTTGAGCTACTAGAAAAATAATTATCCCTCCCAAAAGCTCTAATTTACAATATAATCTGTAAATATGCTTTTAATGAGCAAATGACAAATCACACTTAATGATTTTTGATACTTGAGCACCTTTTGGTGACAGAAGATACAAAAGTTTTATAAATTTGAGCCAACCAAAAATATTTTTATATGTGACTCAAAATATATTCAAAAGGCAGCTAGAATTAAAATATGTAGAATATAGCTTACAATTAAAAAGCAGAAAACCACTTTTAATATATATTCAAAATGATAAAATAATTGCTAAATTATGCAAATTTTATGATAGACCAGAAAAACAAGTAGATTTTTATTTAATTGCCACCTATTGCTGATTCAAGTATGTTAATCACAGGGAGTCCTAACAGTTCTATCAGGCTTTACTAATGTATTCAAGTAAAATGAACAAAATAATTAAATGTCTAAATATTGATTTAAAGTGCTCCAAGTATTAATGAAGTTTTGCTCTCTACTTAACATGGGTTAAACTGTGGTTTTGATACCTTCATCTTTTTGCGTTGCAGCTTGAGACTGAGCAAATAGGATCTAAACATGATGCTGGCAATTTCTTCACCCCAGCGTAGAGAAAACATATCCTCATTGGCATGGTTCTTGCAAGATTCTTATTACTTGTTTCCTGATAACGTCTGTAGGATGATGGACTATAATTTCCAAAAGCTTCTACGTATTGCATGATGGGTGTAAGTTTAGAAAAGGTTGGCACACATATGCTGTTCAGTGAGGCGGGTGAAGAGTGGAAAAGGAGGTTCATGTTTGTGTTTGTTAAGCCTTTGATACTTGGACATGGCTCTAGGAGAAGGATAAGGACTAAGACTGCTATCCCACCCTGGACAGCGAAAGACCAGACACAGGAATGATTTACATTTGTGTGACTGGGATTAGGGAAGCTCTGCTACCTTCCAACTTAGCTCTGTGAATGAAATCCTCTTTTTGACTCATGCTTTTTACTGTTGGAATTTAAGTAGTACAAAACCATGGGAGACTGTTGTTGGGCAGTGCTGTTGAGAGCAAGAACTTTTAAACTCTTTCTGTCCTTCCCAGCTCATTTGACTTCATGTTATGTACAACACCTGCTCTCTGATGTCTTATCTCCAACTCCAGTACGTGACTGCAGCTAGTATTAGTAGCACTTCCAGTGCAGCCAGTATCCTTGTCATTTTTTACTGCCTTTACTCTTGTGTTAAAATTATTCCTCTGCTATTCACGTAGCAGAGGATTTCATTACGGTGCCATTTTTGGGAGTCAAGTTAGAGAATCTGTTGTCTGGGCATTGTGGCACTTAGATGCTTAGGAACAAGTAGCCTCAGTGGCATGCCTTCTTGAGATGGCAAGAACTGGGGGAACATTGATGCTTCTTATAGGCTACTCCCATGTGGTCTCATCCCAGTGCAAATTTTCTGCCTTTAGTGCAAGAATACTCCCATGTTATAGTGGAATATCTCTTCTACCACCTGATGTCCAGGCCCCTGTTATCTCTACAAACAGTGAGAGGAACCAGGTTTTCATTGAGATACAGTAGTATGAAAGGGGTATTCCAATCTTACATTATATTGATAAGTAAATACTAAAATATCCATACCAAAGGTCATGTGTTGTGCTGTCACCTTTGACATGCAGGCACTTACATTGCAGCAGAATCTTACATGCCCACATTTCTGCTTTGGTTGAATTGAACACAAGACTTCTTCCAAGCTCAATAATTGTGTATGAAGGTTAGGAAGGCTTAGTTTTTTTGTCTACTTCACAGTGAAGAATGAATCTCATTTCATCCTTCCTTGAGGAATCAAGGATTAGTAATTGTCAATCTGGGGATGTTCCAAACTCTGTGTATAACTTACAACCTCAGCAGAAAAAGAAGAAAATACACTCAATGCCACCTCAGTCATTAGCACTTAATGATCTGTGCCTTGATGATGGCAAGATAGGCCCTGATTCAGAAAAGCATTAACTCATATTCTAGACGTTATGTGCACCCATTACTACGCAAAATGTTTGTGCATGCAATTAGCTGGTCAGATAGGGCATTCCATAACTAAATGTGGACGTATGTGTGTTTGAATGTGTAAAAATAAATTCTGCAGGTGCAGCCCCATCATTTTTGGATGTTCATCCTTTGATTTTATTGAGTTGATTGTTCAGAGGTGGGGAGCATACAGTCCTTCACCAATGGAATTGTAATGTGAGTGCTTATAAAAATGCAATCCAAAAGTCTGACTCTGGACCCCTCTAGCTGTTGGTCTCTGGACCACTAGCTATTTAGGAAATTTGGAATTCATAATAAAATATTAATTATTTGCATTCAAATTTGTATCTCTGTTTCCTTCAAACTCTGGCTGACAACAGTGAAGAAAATTTTTTTTATTCATGGAGATGGAAAAAAAGGAAGCACAAATACCTGTGGCTAAAGTCATAGCAATTCTTTTTCATCACTTGTTCCTGTGTTATAGTTTTGTTTCTTTAACATTTTAACAGTCTCTGAAAAAATAAGACTGACCGAGGCCCATTGGGGCTGCTATTTTTCTTTTTTTATTTTTCTTTTTATTGAATTCACGTCTAGAAGAGGCAACTGTAGGTTGTGGTAATGGTTTAGGAAGATGCTGTACGGAAGCAGAACAAAAGCGTGGCTTCAGCTCTAAACAGTTAAAATTGTGGTAGTAGCAGTACTAATAACTGAAACATTTCTCAGTTGAATCTGTATAGCCAATAGATGAGGGCCCACTTCCTCATTCAGGGAATTATCTTACAATTTTATCATAGTATGAATTAGAGAGACAAAACCACAATTGATTGAAAGCTAAAGGAAAGACATTAACAGTAACCTTTAAAGAAGAGGGGAAAGGAGTCCGGAGTGACAGCAAGCACAAACCAGAAACTAGTTATAGACATAATTTTGGTGAAGGAAGGGTCACTTTCTCTTTACCCCTGAGCTTCATGCTGGGCCAGGATGTTGTTTATGATCAAAACACTCATTGACATTTAATATTTGCTACATTAGTTTTCAAGTATACATAGATTCTGGGTAGAGCTGGTATTAGATAAATGTCATCATTTCAGTTTTATAAACAAACAGGCTATTATAGAGTCCTATGTTTTCCAACTTCCACTACACAATGTTCTTTTGTATGCCTCAGACAATAAGCTGACAGCTCCATGGAAATCTCTTACAACATTCAGTAGTCAAAAGTGTTATAGAGTTCACTAGAAGTAGAAGAATGCATAATGCATTGAAGCAATGTTTTAGGCATTTATATTAGACTTTTAATGGAAAAATTAAAAAGTAATGCTGCTTTGCATTGCAGTAACTGTACATCAACAGTATGTCTTTATTTCTGGCACATGAAGGGTAGTTTCCATAGCAGCAGCAGCATCTGTAGCACTGAGCGACATGGAAATTGGATTTTTTTCTCTTGTATTTCACAGATTAGAAAGGTAAAATGTATGGAAACAGGCGACAGTAGATACTACAGAAATGCGAGCTTTTCCTTTTCAGAATTCTGAAATTGTGATGGAATAAACAATTCCTGCACTTCATTCCTGCTTGTTTAAGCCTCATATATGGCTAATAAATGTGTATAACAACTACTTTTGGTTTTAACTGATAGAACTAGAAAATTGCAGAACTACCTCAGTCTACCTCCTGGTATGGTATCATTTATTAGCTGGCAATTCCTTTAATATTGGCAAAAAATTAGTAATAATTAAGGCTATATTGCACTGAGACTGTATTTTTATATTTCATTCATTTCTGTACTGATAGCACTTGAGGTATGCTACGGATAAGAAACACTGTGTGTGAAAAATGTGTGCTATTTACTCAAATTGACTCTTTTTCTATCAAATTCTTAAACTTAAAGCAGGGGGGATATTTTGCTTTTGTTATTTGCACAGAACTTAAAAATGCAACTACATATTCTGAAGTACACATTCTCTTATTCTCCTAGACTCAGAAACATAATAGAAATATCTTCAGAACAGAAAGAAAAAATAATTAAAGGGATTGCAGAGCTAACCCACTTTGTTGTAGGAAAGCTTAAATCAGAATCAGAACAAAAAAATCTTGGTCTCAGTGTTGCTTCTCTCTATTTAGCAGGAAGCAACTCAGTAATTATTTTACTTAATATGTAACAGTGAGATTTTTATTTACATTATTAAATTGTTTTTAAAGGGAGTGAAATGGTCACAGTTGCATAAAACACTTCTGCAGCTCCTTCCTGGTGAAAGAACATGAAAGAACTTTGTACAAACTATATATTGAAAATATTATTTAAAGCATGTATTATAAGGCAAACTTACTTTCTAAACATTTTACCATAAATTGAAGAAGAAGCTGTATCGTATTGAGGACTGCTATGTTAGGAAATGTATACAATTCAGAATACTTCTGTTTTTCATGTTTGGGCCAAATGCCTTGTGCAGATACTCTTCCGTGATGGTTATTATTTTAGTAGGGAATAGCAATTTAAAAATTATCTTTTTATTGGGAGTTTGGTTCCTAACTCCTTTAAGCACTCTGAAAAGTGCTTTTAGTCACACTTTTACATTTTGTTTTACATTTTGCAGTCCTTCCTACTGAGTTGCTCTAAATATTTAAGCAGCATCAAGTCTATAACCCTCTTTTAACAGCATTACCTTGCAGTGTTTAGAGATTGTAAGAAATAGCACACCTCCTGCAGAATTCATTCCTGAAGACTAGCTATCAGCAATATAAAGAATAAACACTCTTTATTTGTTCCATGTGAAGAAGTACTTTTCTTAAAACACATCTTCAGCTCTTTGTCTTGTGAACAAAATTTTGAGGAGCCTCACAACGGCTGGATAGATAGAGAGTTTGTAAGGACAGTGTGCTCTGTAGGAACCTGTTTGGATATGCCAGGTGCTGCTTTCCCAACAGATGTGCTCTAGTGTACAAGGGTCCAGAGTGTTAGAGGTTTGCTACCTGCATGTGTAAGCCTGGACTAAAGGACTTTTAGTAGTTTTGCCTTCCTTGTCTTTAAACTTGCATTGCTGCATTTCTCCTGATCACAGCACTTTATTTTCTTGAACATTCCTGATAAGTTATATACACCCTTAAAATAAAATAAAATATGCACCATATTTTGATGCACAGATATAAATTGCAAGAGTTTGTGTTTGCTTTTAAACCCAACACCTTTTCTGTACTCTTAAGCCTTCATTATCTGAGCAAGGGATTTTGTGGGGTTGCATAGTGTCAGGAAGACAACATGAGTTTCCAACGCTATGTAGCCCTGATATTTTTTCTCTATTTAGTTTATTGCAGACTGTCTACTTACCCCTTGTTTTGTATAAATAGCTTATCATCCAGAAGAGAATAAAGAAATATACTTGTTAGTCTGAGTTCCTGCTATGATTTATAACCAAACACTTTGTGGCAAAAATGTATGCCCAAGCCTAATATGAGGCTTGACTGGCTCTGCATTTGAATAGAATTATTTTTTGACACATCAGTTGCAGATAATAAAACTAATAGTTCAATACCTTGTGGAACAAACCTCAAAGCCTGTCAGTCTGTCTGAAAGATAGGAGACTTCTGTAGAGCTTGTTTAACACATATTGATACATGCATAGAATCGAGCATTCCAGTCAGTGAACAGGATATGTATCCCAGGCATGGGAGAAAAGGCTTTACACATTTGATGATTTAGATGGTATCTTCCAGTGTTTGGTAAATTTATATTTATATTATTATTTCTTTTATAGGTATTCATGGGGGAAGAGGGAAGAATGAGTTTTAATTCCATTTTAAAGACCATGGCTTGAATCTTGGATTATATTAAGAACGTTTAAGTAAAATTATATTAAGTAAGAGTTCTATTATTACTATCTTCTTTGCTCTTCCTCCTTTTTTCCAAGCTCTCTTCATCTATGAATCTGATAACTGAGTATGTCAAAAGAGATTTGCATCCATTTTTCAGCTTACAATACTTGCAGGTAAGATATTCCCAAATCACTAGAAATGGTTTACTAATGCAGAATCTGAATATAATATGGAACTTTTAGATTATGACTATCATATTTTTCTTTATGCTTCATCATCCATATACTCGGAAGAATATACGCTTAGGACATCATGTGGCAATATTATCCCTAATTACTGCATCAATAACTTACCAACACAAGTAAAGATAAGGAATGAAGTTTTATAAGTGGTTATTAGTCCCTGGCCTTTTATGACATACCTAAGATAATGCTTCAGTCTTGTTCTAAATTACACTTCTGGTGGATAGTCATGGCTCCAGAAAGCATGTATGTCATCGAAAAAGTGGTTGTGTGAAGTTTTACTTTTCTTCCATCTTCTCCATTCATTCCTGGATTTGGCATTACCCATATGCAGAACAGGGAAGAGCTTCTGGCAGAGGCACCTGTTTCAAATGGTTGTACTGCTTCAAATCAAACAAGTCTAGTAATTCTGACCTTGCTGGTCACATGTACCAGGCGCTTTAATGAAATGCTGTAAGGACAGAGGAAATGCATAGTGTTAACTCCCCACTTTTTCCCTCCCAGCTTCTGGCAAGCTGCAGCGGAGCTCGGTATTATAGCTGTATCTTTTTGTTTAATACTCTTTAGTAAATGCTTCTTTCATGAATTTGCCTAAGAGCTTTTCAAAACCATTTATACTTTCCAATTCCACAATATCCTTTGGTGATGAGTTTCACAGTTTAATTACATGTTATATAAAAAAGTGCTAAGTTGTGTTTGTTTAAAATTTGCACCTGAAAATTCCATAGGATACTTCTTACTTCTTACATGGAGTGATAATTTCCAATTCCCTTCTGCATATGATTCATACTTATATGTATCTCTACGGTATTCCCTCTTAGCTGTTTCCTTGCAAGCTAGTCCATTTAATTTCTTTTCAAATGGAAATAATTTTTGATCTCTGATCATCCTCTTATCCTTCTTACATCTTCTTTAGTTCTACTGTATCCTTCCTGAGATGGGGTGACCAGAATTGCATGAATGCCATGGATTTCTTTAATAGCAACAAGGTTTTCTCTCCTAAGCTCTTAATGCTTTCCAAATGATTCTTAATGCTCTATTTGTCTTTTTAACTGCTGCTGAGCAAAGCTGACATTTTCATAGAAGTATCATTGCAAGATCTGCAATGACTTCAAGATCTCTTTCCTGGCTGGTTATAGCTAAATTAGCATCACAGGGTAGGCATAGTTAGGCTTTTTTTTTTTTTTCCCCCCCTCTTTTTTCCCTCTGTATGTATCACTTTGAATTTATCAAATTGAATTCTATCAAGCAGTTTATCATGCAGTCACTGCATATTGAGAGATACTTGGTCAACTCTTTGCTATCATTTTTTTCTTTCTTCTTTTTCTTTTTGTTATTATATTTTGAGTGATTTTTTACTATCAGAAAATATCTAACTTCTCAGCTCTTTTCCAGATCTTTCAGGAATACATTAAGAAGCATACATCACCATAGGATTCCACTGGTAACTCTTGTACATTGTCAAAACTGACTATTGAGTTCTGTCTTACACGCTTTGAAATGTATAGATACATAGATACCTGCTTTCCACTTATTAATGCCTTCCTCTTAAGAAACGCCTTTAAGAAAGAGCCTTTGGTGAGGACCTTTGCCATAAGGTTGTTAGAAATTCAAGGTGTATATTATATATCAACTGGCTTACTCCTATCAACATGCTCATTGACTCCTTCAAAAAATGAATAGATTTGTGAGGCTTGACTTTGATCTATAAAAATGTCTTGACTATTGTCCACTATATCTTATTTACTTACTTGTCTTCCTATTCTACTCTTTACTGTATTTCCACCAACATGTCTGTTGTAGAAATCAGATTTACTGCTCTATAGCTCTATGGAATCTCCTGGAAATTCTATGGAGAATTTGCTTCACATTTATTAGCTTTCATTTCTTTGTTATCTAGGCTGATTTAGGTTAACCACCAAAATATATGAAATTCATACTTGCATTTCTTTAGAACTCTTGGATTAATTCTGTCTGTTCAGGACAATTTGCTATTGTTCATGTCATTATTTTTTCCTATTGCCTCTTCTACTGGCTTTTCAGTTTCAGACAAATCCTCTGATGCATTCCTCATAAAAAAGGCTCCTTTAGGGCAACCTCTCCAGCTCCTTCTTTTTGCATTGTGGTGCAAATAGTTACTTTAACTCTTCTGCTCTAGCCTAATGTTCCTTAACTGTTATTACACTTCTTATGTATAAGTCCTAAAGGATCTTTAGTAATATTTTGTTTGTGAGGAATTTGAAATAATTCTATTAACAATTCTAGTAACTTACATGCACTGTTTCCTATTTTCCTCTGTTTGACCATTCTATGAATTCCTGTAGATGTTAAGACTTCGATGAATTTCCTTTTTTCCCTTAAACCTCTATGACGATGTTGCCTAAATAAATAGTCTCCCTGACATCCTTAACATTTTTGTCTTTTTCACTGCTCCTTTTAATAAGGAGATTTCGTTTTAACAAACTTCACTTTTACACAGCTTTCCTCTCTGAAATGAGTAACAGCTGCAATAGAATTTTTTGTTTGGATGTTTTGCTGCTCCTTTAGATCAGAAAAACTTTCCCTTTCATAGCCTTCTAGGCAACACATAGGAGACCAAACTAATGCAGATTCAGTCTCACAATCATGTGTAAAAAATATTCATAGTGATTCCCTCTGGAATATGTCATGACTTCTGAAGTGTCTACCAACTTCTGATTCTGAATCTCCACTGTATTGCAAGTTCCTTATATCCATAACATGAATACATAACGGTAGCAATTTATCTGACAATATTTAAGGCTCATTTTCCATGTGTAAAATGAGACAACGTAAGGAGGTAGATAACATAGAAAGAAAAGGCCTACATTTATTAAAAGAACAAATTATTTAATATGACTGGAAATGTGTTACCTTAATAAAAAAGACTTAAATGACTGGCCCTGTCACTGCTCAGTTTACGTCTTGCACAGAATCATTGCTAAATAACAGTCTCTACTGGCCCTGTATACTATTGTTATTTATTTTGAGGGGAAAAACATAATCATATTCTATTCTGTTAGAATATCTGTTTTATGAAATTCTGGACTTATCTGGAATATAATTTAAACATGATTTTGTTATTCTTTTGGATAGAAAAGACCTTAATTTCTCATTCTTTTTGTACATACATATAACTCTTTCTTGAGGGGTGGAATTTTATGGCTCACGTTCTGATGGATTTTGGTATTTTTCTTACACAAGCTTCACAAGAAGTTATACTTTTTACTTGTGTATTTACTTATTCTATCTGAAGAGCTAATGTACTGGCTTCTTTCTATTGTATTTATTCTGTGGACTATTAATTTGATCTCTGCATTTCAGATAAAGGAATAGTACTAATATTAAAGATTTTATGCTGTATAATTTTCTGTCATAATTTCAGAGGAAAAAAAACCCCTAAACTCCCTAGAATGAAAAAGGAGCACAAATGTAGACAGCTGTATTAGTTACAAATGTTTTGGAAACCTCTTATAATGTACCTGTAACATTTGCAAGTTCTCTTTTTTTCCAAGGGAGTTTAGTACATTTAGAAAAAGTGAAAGAGATTTGTGAATATAATTGTAGTTGTTTATATTTCTTCCTCTTTCCTGATTTAAATAAGAAGCAGGTTTACCATATACATGTAGGTATATGATTCACTGAATTCCCTTCCTTCATGCATCCCTCTCACCTCCTTTCTTTTCCCATCTTTTATGGATGTGAGAAAAGTGGGTGTTGGATAAGACAAATTATGAATTTGGAAAATGAAAAGGTTTATTGGATGAAGAGAGGACTGATTAATATATACACGAAAGATTGTTGATGTGATCAGAGGAAACAAATGAGTCATATGAACAGTAAGGGCAGGCAAAGATAGCATCTGAATGGTGGCCTAGAGCGTGGAGTGCTGAATAAGCAAACGAGTATTTGACTGATCCAAGAGTTAGGCATTGTGTATCAGTAAACATGTAGTTCTCTGTGACTCTGCCACTTTTGCTTTTTTTTTTTGACTAATGTTGATATGGACATGCATGCACAAAAATGTGCATGCTCACACACGTATTTGCCATGAAGAAGGTGACAAAGAGTGAAGGAATGTGTTAGCAGAAGTTTGTTTCTGTGTCCCCATTCAAGAGTAGATATAGAAGTGCTGGTGCAGTGTTTGTATGGTTACAGATGCACATGTTGTGGCTGTTAGCATTCATGCAAAGACAGGCTACCAGGCACCTTTCTGAGCTGGTAAACCTTCTTGACAATTCTGAAATGTTAACAGGCATTTTAAATTCTTAGTGCAAAATTAAAGGAGATTTAAGGGAAAGCATTCTTTTAAAGCATTTTCTAAAGACAAAACCCAAAAATAGTCTGTAAGTATCACATTTTTATTTTTACCCCCACCTAATGTGACACCTCTTAATTTCCTTTTGGCAAGCCAGTTGTAATCTTTAGCTGGTAAACTAATTTGGTCATAAAATACTGACCCAGATTTTTCTGGATAATTAACAAGTCGGGCAAATCAGCAGAAGCAGGTGTAGTATATTTTCAGTACCAGTGGAGAAAAGCAGTTAGCTGGTGTTTTAATTCTCATTTCCAGTAATGAATTATATAACATTCTGGCTGGCTAATGCAATTAGCATTGTCTCCTCCTCCCCTTACTTCCTCACTTTAGAAAAAAAGAAACTCAAAACAGGGATTTATAAAAGGCCAAGAATTACCCACCCTTTTTGCACTCTTCTTACAATCATGTTATTAACCTCCTAGATTGAGCCTTTTGTAGAACAGTAATAAAAAATTCATACAAATATGTATCATGTTACAAGCTGAGACAGAAAACAATGTTTCCATTCTTCAAGCAATTAATTATTGTGATTAATGTATTCCCCCATCTCTAAGCACAATTCTGCCAGACAGAGCCAGCCCATTGACATATTGTAGAATTATAATGCATATCTAATTAAAGGTGACCTGAAAAGGCAGGGTGTTTAGCCTTCCCTGTCAGGACCAAGAAACTGTTAATCAGAAAGTGCTTGCTTTCCACACCACCCCACCCCTCCCTTTTTTTATTTTTGTGCTAATTTCAAATCTTCTCCCTGCATCAGTGAGCAGATGAGATCTTCAGCCAGCTTTCATCTTTCAGAAAAATGAATAGTGCAGAAAGAACATTATCAAATGAGCTGTTGAAGAAGTCAGTGAATATGTCATTGAGTGTGACTGCTTCCAGAATGAATTTAGATTTATCTCTGTTATCTCCCCTCTCCCGACTCACTCTCCACACTCTCTTTGCACTCAGTCCACATGTCAAGCAGGGTGGGTCATAATGAATCATGAGGGACAGTTACTTGTAGTATAGTGACAGGTCCAATTGTGATACAACTTGTTCTGGAATTAAGTTTGTTAACATTATAAATTGTCTCATTTGACCAGAGGTTTAAACACCTAGAAGCTTTTATGCATGCAATTTCTTAAAGTATTTCATTTCCATTAGGCAGCTGCTGCTTTACAGTATTCTACAAATGAAATTGTTTCATCACCTCAATAGCTGCACAAAACAACTGTGACAACAAGAAGACTGGTTTTGCCCCCATCTTGCAAACAAGTATCATTCAAATCAATAAACTCTGGCTACTGGATAACACCAAGAGAAGATATTGTTTAAACTTATAAGCACATCTCCAAATGCTTATGCTGATGCAAAATTCTGATACAAGCCAAGGAATTTTCATACTGTCCTCTTCAGTTTCTGTAGAAATAACCCACTGAGTTAGCAACATCTTAAGTAGAAAACCAATAAACATTTTCATTTTTCTTTTCAAAGCTAGTAGTTATAGTTTTTTCTATATGTGATGCAAAGTTGTTGTCATAATGAAGATTATTTTTTGCATGTGATGGAAAATGGTATGATTGAATTGGAGTATTTTACCCACGGGGAGAAAAAGAAAGACTAATATTTTTCTTTTCTTTTCATATATTGTCAGTATTACCATGTAACAGAATGTGATATCAAAAAACCTGCAAAGTCAGCACACCTTCAGAAACATTTGTTGTATGCTGTAAACCCTTTGGGTATTTGACTAGTTACTTCATATTTGTGATCATACTTGACTAGGCTAGTCCTACACAACAAATATGTCTTAGATGCTTTTCAGTTAAGCAATATTAATAAGTAGTATCACTCAAGTTTAAAACTATGTTTTACAGTTAATTTATCAAAATCACCAGAATGGTTGGTGCACCTAATTTTTTTTTTTTTTTTTTAATCATAAGCCTCTTTCATGTTCAGAAGTCAGGGAAGTTTCTGCAAAGTTGTTTTCTTGTTGATTTTTCCATGGGTTTGCTGTTTGGCAGGGGGAGATTGGCACTGTAAGATGTATATTTTTCCTCAGATGTCTGTAAGAGCATGAGTGCACGTATGCACATACACACATGTGCTATCCTCTTTTTTTTTTTTCATACACACACGGAGTTCAAATGTTCCCTGGAAAAGCCTGATCAATTGTGACATGGCCACTTATGCTTATACATACACCTTAGGCTGCAAAAGGTGTTTAAATAGTAATCCGTCATAGAAATAAACAGAAGTCCTGAAGAAGTATTTTAGTGTGAAATACTCACAACTTGGAGTTTGCTTCACTCGTAAACCTTTGAAATAACTAAGGCAGGGTAGTTGTTTGCTATGAAAATGCCTATGAAAAATCATGTACCAGTCCCATTGGGTGCCTGAATAGGAATTTTTTGGTTCAGTTGGTGTCATGCATAACCTATAAAGCTATTTGTCATTGTATTTCATGCTCTAAAATTAAGTACTAAAAATATGGTGACCCAGTAGTGATCACTATTGGTCCTGTCAGTTGTCTTCAACTGACACCAGTCAGAGCTGCAGAACTGTCAATGATGTTGTGGTAGAAATAAGGAGTGCATATCAAAACTTGCGTACTCACACGAGCCGGAGATGAGAATGTTACCACGTAACCTGCTGATCAAACCCAGTTTATCCTGCAACTCTGATAGCAAGCATATGTTGTCTGAAAACAATTCTTGAAAAACAATTCACATTTTTCTAGTTTTGAAATATTTTTTCCATTATTATGTCTGGGTCCCAATGCTTACATATTGATGTTATTGATTAAAGGATTACAGGCATATAAAAAGGTAATGAAAATCAAACGCCAAACAGCGAATTGAAGAAGGGTAGCAATCAAAACCCATCTCAAAGCCAGGGGAAGTTTTGGTCCTAAAAATCTATCATTGTGATGGGAAAACT
Source organism: Gavia stellata (assembly GCF_030936135.1). Lineage (NCBI taxonomy): Eukaryota > Metazoa > Chordata > Aves > Gaviiformes > Gaviidae > Gavia > Gavia stellata. The sequence goes on from NC_082610.1 coordinate 14,835,602, forward strand.
ACAAAGACATATAGTTGAAAATAGTGTCATTTTGCTCATTAACAACATATGTATTTACAATCCTTTATATTTTTAGCAGTTCCAAATGATATTGCTATATTTTATTACTCAGAGCTGTAGCTGCAAAAATTATTTACAACCTCTGACCAAGGAAAACATTAAGTGTTTGCTTAGGAAGTGCTATTTTGCAGAAGAGAAACTGAGGCCTGGCTCAACTAAGTAATTTTCTAAAAGACACAGAGGAAATCCATGTCAGAGCTGAGAGCTGAAATTCTTCCTCAACCTTGTCCACTGCCTTTATTAAAAAGTAATCTTTCTCTTCTATCTGACACTCCCCCATGCTTCTAAGACTGTGAATAACTAAGGAACATAACAAAATTGGTAAGCCAAATATACTGAACATTATTCATCATAGTATCTCCAACTGCCACTGTGTATTCTTCTGAAGCATTTATAGCTATGTAAGAAACTCCTGACATAGGTGAATTTCTACACAGATTATCTTCAAGCATTAGAAATTCTAATCTTGGTTATTTCTAAACTCAGAAAAGCTGATTTCCAAGTTATAGCGTACAAAGAAAAATGTATGTTTTCTTTCCTCTTGAAAACGATCAGAAGGTAGTTCTAACTTTAAGCCATCCACAAGGAACATGTTTTGTCATGTTGGTCACAGTGTTAAACATCAGTGTCTTCATTTTAGGCTATACATGTGTGTGTGCATATATACATACACGTGTATATATGTACATAAATTGTTGACTGTCTTTTAAACTTTCCCCAGCATACTTCTAACTGATGAACAAGACCCGTTCCCTACTATGCATTGCCTTTCATTTGTCTGAGCCAGGTTACTATTTGCCTTGAGGTTTTGAGGATCTCTTTATTTATTTCTGTCTTTTAATAATCTTCCCCCCTCCCTTAATAAATTCAAATATGCTTTTGGGGGGGCTAATTTTTCTGATGTACAAAGCAGTGTATAACCCTTCAGTCTTCACTGAGTTTATGTGTGAGTAAGGTTCCTATTAATTTCAGTGGGATTTTTGCTTGATTAAGGACTAAAGATTTCAGGATTCCATCCCCACAGCCTCAGAAAACATCAAGTAAAATGTTTATTGCAATTATGCTAGAAGTAAAGCCTGCAGGTAATAAACTATCACAAGCACTGATAAATCACAGAACTAGGGTAAAGCATTTGAATAGATCAGGAGATACTTAAATAAGAATTAGATGTTGTTTGCATGAGCCCTGGAGTCACCAGCAGTATTTTCCTTTCGTCAGATAGTGCTACAATTGATTGTTTTGAATGTCTTCTAGCTTTATGGTACAAATGAGAAATTTTACGCAAACAATTTTGCCTAAATTTAAGAGACACAGGACATGAAAATTTGACACTGAAGAATGGTAACATTTTTGTTGCTTGTAAAATATCTTACTTGCATAATTACTGATATGACACAAAATAGATAATAAAGACATTTCCAAGATAAGTTATACCCCTGCTAAAACATAAAAACCAAGTTTTGTTAATTATTCCAGAATTCTGTCAGAGAACACTGTTAGTTCCAAATACTACAGGTTAAATTGCAGAAGAGATTTAAAAAAAAAAAATTGTCATTTTCTTTATTGTGTGATGGGGAAATCTTCAAAATACTGACAGAAAACCAAGGAAATGCTGAAATTTTGCCTTGTGTTTTAAATCTCTGCTGCAGTATCAAGAAAATTTTTGGTTAACTGTTCCAATGTGTACATACTCCAGACACAACACCTTTCATCTGAACTCTTACGTCTCTATTAGTCCTGAGTAGAAACTTGTTACCCAAATGATGGACCTATTCAGCTCAATGAGTGATTTCATGGAACATGAAACATGTACAACTTGGCCTGTGTAATGCTGATTGAGTCTGGGTTGGAGTCTCATTTCTTCATGTAATGTGTACTACTTTCATCTGTCATCAGATATCTTAAATCAGCATGGAATTAATGCAATAAAGTACCTTAGGCAAAGACTAAGCCTTCCCAATGCTTTAAGCTTAGGGATCGTCCATTTAAATAGTGCAGGCAAGTTGATACCTCAGTTCATCTATAAGACAATGACTGATCATAGCTTGAAGTAGCCCTCAGTTCTGGTAAGGGCTGCCGAATCAGGTCCTCTGTTATTGGCAACAAAAACTGGAAAAAGAGGAGTGGGTTTTGATTTCAGTTATGTGCATAGAAATCTCAGTAATTCTGTTTAATTTAGAGAAGTCACTCCAGATTTACACCAGTGCTACTGAAAATCAAAATCTGGCCCATTGTCTTAGCAAAATACACCAAGTCAATATCAGTTCATTACAGAGAGGGAGAAAGAAAGGGAATGAGAGAGAAAACAAGGATTTCGTTAGCAATGCATTCTGTAGTATAAAAGATAAAAAGGAATATCCAATTAACACACCACTATAATTGCTTGCAGACATTCTTTTTTATTTAAAGATGAAATAGCTAAGAGTTCTCATCAAAACTAGGGTCACAGCCTACATATTAAATGAAAGAAATTGATTGGGCTTTATTACACCCTGACTACTGCAAATGTGCCTCAATCACTGATTGCTATAAATTTATTCTTATAAACTACTAATTGCCCAAGTCATAATGGTAACAATGGTATAATGAAATTATCTTGATCAAGCTGATGCACAAATTTTGCTTGACAACATGAGCAGTGTGAGAAAAAAGGAAAGAAGACATGCATACAAATACATAATGTTTCATTAAAATTAAAACCAATGTTAAAACAACTGTTCTCTGAAGTATACAAAGTTCTGTATTAGAAGGGCTTCCTTTAGAAAAATCATTTAAGAAGACAGGCATTTACATTTATAATAAAATGATCTTGCATTTTTTATTTGTCTTGAAAATTAATGACTTACTTAATCACATTTGATCAAAGGAGATAAGTTGATGTAGTCATGTGTTTCTGATTGCATTAAGCCTGATCCAGAGTGGCATGATGGATATTTAATAGTCTTGCTGTCCCTCTATATCTTGTCACCATTTCTTGATATGCATGGATACTGTAGAGTACACCACAGCACAAAACTGTACTTTTAATAGAACAGACTAAGTTTAGAAAAAAGGCAATTCTGTTGGAGCTTACATGGTGGAGTTTTTAGAAGTAGGTTATCCGCCACCAAAATATTTTTCTTTAAAAGACAGGTAACTCTCTACATAGCTTGAATAATTTTCTCCTTTTAAAAACACATTTTGCTTCTATGCTGCCTCTATTGAAAGATATTGCTATAATAGGTTTCAAGGACTAGGCAGAGAGAAAGTATGTAGAAACAAAGATAGCCATCCAGAAAATGTAGAAAATTTCTAGAAGCTGGAATGCAGAGCATTGCGTAAAATGTGAAAATTGGTGCTATTTATATTGAGCTAATAGCTGTTTCTACAAGTGTCAGCTGAGCCATTCAGAGGGAATGGTTGGTATGTATGAGAAATTATTTCTGAGTAGTTCAAATGTAGTCCCAACTGTTTCAGAATTAATCTCACCAAAAAATTTATTTAAATTCATGTCTAATTCTTTCTCACTAGAGTATTTCATCAGTATGAACATTGTCTTTTTTTCCTGAGCACGTCTTGCTTTACTCCCAAAGGTCCAAGCTTGTATACAAGGGTACAATATCTTCATTCTTTAAAATAAATTGCTCCTAAAATTGGTATAGGTGACACAGTCCTGTAGGAAGGTAAAAAACTCGGAGAAAAGGAGGCTGGAAGGGTTTCAGGAGGCCCTTCAGCTCAGGCGGCAGTCCCCGGCCGAGCTGGGCGGCGTGTTAGGTAGGCTGCCCCACACTTCACGTCTGCAGCTCCGGCACTCGCTCCTTGTCCTACGGCCAGAAAGCTTTTTGCTAACGGCTGATCTCCATCCCTTTTGCTGCAATTTATACTTAGTGACACTTACTCCGTGTGTAAGGACCATGGAAAACGCTTTATTCCTTTGGTCTTTGCAGTAGCTTTCACATTCGGGAAGTCTGCGGCTCTGCCTCTCCCCTCTTCTTTACACATCCCGCTCTTCCCGCTTCCTTCGGACTGGTTTTTAAGCCCTCATGCGATGACAGCTGTTTTAAATATATCTGTGTATATATGCAGGGGTAACGCGCAGGAGTTTAAGACAGAAAAATCACACCCTCAGCCTCCTGGGAACAAATTGTCCTGCGGGGAGCGCACCTGGCAGGGCCGGGGCGGGCGGGACCCCGGCACAGCCGCTTTTCCACCGCCCGGAGCTGGTCCTGGTCCTGGTCCCGGTCCCGGTCCCGCTGGAGGCGTGCTGCAGAAACGGCATCACCTGTGCGGCTCCCCCGGCGCGGCCTAATGGCTCCTCCGGGCAGCTGCGAGCCGCCACCTGCCGCATCCCTGCCTGGAAGCTTCGCGAATCCTCGCGGCCCCTCGCAGCGGCCCCGCGCGGGGCGGGGAGGGGAGGGGCGGTCGCGAGCCCGCAGCCCCACGGTCAGTCAGGAGGGGAGCGGCGCCCGCTCCCGGCGCTCCGCCGCTGCAGCCGCGAGCCCTGAGGTAGGCGCGGAGCCGCCGGCAGGTCGCAGACAGGTAAACGATAAGGCGTTAAACAAATTTAGTGTCTGGGAGTGAAGGAAGAAGTATCTTGCTTTTATTTATCGTTTTGTGCCTGTGTTTCCCCTACATCCCAGTTTAGGGCTCCGCTGTCTTTCAGTAAAGGTTTCCTAAATACACGACTTCCACCAGTTCTCTTCACTTCAGCTGACTTCTAACACGTGTTGGTGGTGGCTCTGTGGAAAACCATACCTCAGTTCTTGTACTAATCTAGAATTTATCAATTTAAAATGGCTTTTGCACGTGAACATCCAGCCACTGGGAGTTTCTTCAACAGAACCACCTACTTTTTTAACTGGCCATCTCCATCCTCCTTGTGTTAGCTGAATTTTCCCCAAAGCCTTCATCAGCTGGTATTACCTTTCCTTTAAGATAGAGGCATCTAACTTGTTACCCTGAAGGGCTGGATTGGAAGCAGGTTTTTGGGATTGACTGGTTTTTTCTTTCTTGCAAATTGATTTTGTTTGTTTGTTTTTCTCCATGAGTAAAGTAATTGCATGTAACACTTTGGGGCAAAAGATTATTCAAATTATTGATGCAATAAATGTATTGTTAATTCTGTGGCACAAATTCTATTCTAACCAAGCGTGTGGTAGTAACTAAAAAGATCTTACTGAATCATATTTGTGCATTTAGTGAAGTACTGGGATTCTGCTGCGGTGTTAATGCAGTTGTAGATTGGGGTTTTTTGTTTGATTGTTTTACAGAACACAAACACCTGGCTTTTGCACACAAACCCTTGGGTTACTCTCCTTGGCTGCTCAGTAGAGAGATCAAGGGTTATAGGACAGTCACTAGTCATTAGTTCTGTTACTAAATATGGTTTCATATATATTGGTGAGGCAGCCTGTAGGTAACTGCCTCTACGTCACACATTCCATGTATACGTGCTATGCCAACACGTGTATTTTAACGTTCACATTAGACCAGATTTTGTGTTTTCTGTCACAACCATTCTGCAGTTACATGAATGATGAATACTAGGTAATGTAAGTACTGTGAATATTGATAGTTAGTATATGCTATTTGCTTTCCTTTAATTGTTATTTTGCTTTAGATTGCTTTATTATTATTATTTAGTCTGAGTGGATGGAATTGCTTTAGCTTTTTCTTAAACACTGTTAGATGGGACTTCCTGAAAAAAATACATTTTCGCACCTGGAAGCCAATTTAAATATTTTTTTTTTTCCTCCATTGGCTTTTTCCTTGTCATTATGTTGCTGATTATAGTTGCTATTTTCGGGTTGACTTGCCCGATGACCAGCTAGCATTTCAAAAGGTGTGTGTATCTACAAGTAGGCATGTTTATAGATTCAGACTGTATATGAGAGAGAAACTGGCCTGTACAGGACATAGCTGGCCTAAAAATGACAAGTCTCAGAACTGATGTCATATAACAACAGTGTAACAATGGTGGGGGTGTTTCTGAAATGTTAAAATCGGGATTTTAATCTGTTATCCACTGAGAAGGATGAGAAAGTTCCTTAATATTATTAATATAGCCAGTGAATGATACCTGGAATGCTGTGCTATGCAATATTACCATTATTTCTGGAATTTGTAGAACAAGAGTGCAAAAGCTGGGCTTTCAAAATGGCCTGTTCATATAATGCTGTAACACTTGTTCTTTGTCTCGCTCATCCATTCCTTTGTCCATCCATCTCTGTATCTATCACGAAATGACAATCCTAACTTACTTTAAACTCTCCAAAGGTATATTCTTAAATTTTAATGTTGGAAAAGCTTCATGATGACTAGTACTTTGGCTTAATGTGGTATAGCTTCTGACAGCTGCCGCTGTAAGAAAAGCAAAGGATGACTGCATTACTGTCAGTTTCTGTCAGATTCTGGTTGCCAAACTCTTGCAGGGATGATGACAGTGAACCAAACAAGAGTGACAAAAGGCGTCAAAGCTGTGATTTTGAATAAGGAAGAGTGGACACTTGAATTGCATTTTGTTTGTGGTGTTCATTCTCTTCTACATGTGGACTTCTTTGGCAGGGTGCTTGCTCCCATTTTGCTTTTGGTACTCTCAAAAATAAAAAAATAACTGTTGGCAAGCACAGAGTAGGTCAGAGTACAAACAGAAGAATAGCTGTAACTGTGGAATGTACTTGAAGAAGAATGCAGTCTCAGAGGTATGACTCCCAAGTATGCTGAAACCTGTCTGGATAGCAGCTTGCAGTTGTAGGTGCAATGAAAATGTGACCTTATTTTCAAGCCAAATAGAAGTGGGGGCCATATGTTAAATTAATAAACTATCTCCTTATGAAACACCACTTAATTGTCTTTTTCAAGCTGATTTCTGTATCTTCCTTTATCCAAAGATTCTTTCCTGGATGAGTTTCTGAATAAAAGAGCTGGTATACTTCTGTGTGTTAGCTAGAAGTAGAACAATACCTGCAAGTGCCATTTAATCATAGGACCATTATCTGTCTCGTTTGATTTATTTTCAAGCTTTCCCACTCTACGATGACAAAGTAGTAGAGCAAAGGCATAGAAACAACCTGTGTTTTTACATATTATTACTTTTTTGTGGTGAAGTATAATAGTGTGACACTGCCTCAATTTGCAACTAACTGCAAATTTGTCTAAGTAAGTGCCAGTGATTGCCAAGGTTAAGCGTGAAGCTAAGACTGTTGCCTGGATCCTGGTGACAGAATTCCAAAGGATGCAGTGAACTTTTCTTGTCTGACTATATTTCCCTGCTTTCCCCAGTGTCCTCTACTCCCTGTCCTTTCCATCTGTTCTTGACCCTACAGCTGTGATGAATAGGCCAAGTGGGGGATAATGACATACATGTATTCTGTTGACTTGAGAGCTAAACCAGCTTTTGCTGCGCTTACTAGCTATGTGAGGTTTCTGCAATGGTAGGTGAGTTTCTGCAATTGACAGAAATACAGTTAAGCGACTGTTGTGATTTAACCCCAACTGTCAACTAAGCCCCACACAGCTACTTGCTCGCTCCCCTCCGCTAGGATGGGGGAAGACAGTCAGAAAGGTAAAAGTGTGAAAACTCATGGGTTGAGATAAAGACAGTTTAATGGGTAAAGCAAAAGCTGTGCACACAAGCAAAGCAAACCAAGGAATTGATTCACTGCTTCCCATCGGCAGGCAGGCGTTCAGCCATCTCCAGGAAAGCAGGGCTCCATCACGTGTAACGGTTACTTGGGAAGATAAATGCCATCGCTCCAAACGTCCCCCCTTCCTTCCTCCTCCCCCAGCTTTATGTGCTGAGCATGACATCATATGGTATGGGATATCCCTTGGGTCAGTTGGGGTCAGCTGTCCCAGCTGTGTCCCCTCCCAACTTCTTGTGCACCCCCAGCCTTCTCACTGGTGGGGTGAGAAGCAGAAAAGGCCTTGACTCTGGGTAAGCACTGCTTGGCAATAACAAAAACATCCCTGTGTTATCAACACTGTTGTCAGCACAATTTTAAAACACAGCCCCATACTAGCTACTATGAAGAAAATTAACTCTATCCTGGCCAAAACCAGTGCAGCTACAAAAAAGCTGTATGCATAGTGTTAACCATTTTATGGATAGATAAGCTAGGAGGGAGTAAGTAGGAATGAAAATACATCAGTGGGCAAGTACTGTGACTAGTAATAGGAAACAAATACTCTTTTGATAGTTATTTCCCATGTTACCCACACTAAGATAACACTACTAGTTCAGTACTCTATCAAATGCTACTGAGAGTTGGCACCTATGGCTTATTTTCTAAATTTATATGAGAACATTACTAGTCTAAATCCACTGTATGTTTTGTATTTTGTGTCATTGTTCTTCAAAGCTGAGATTCACTATTTCCTACATGTTCTCTGGTATTGTCAGCTGAAACGTGCGGTAGCAGTCACAGGAGAAAATACTGTGACACATTGCAAAACAGTGTTGCTTGTTTCAAGTTCTGTTAGGAATGAGCTGTTTTAAAAGTTATATCAACTGTGGTATTTCAAATTCTGGGAAGTGTTTTTCAAAGGGCCTTATACTGGGAGATAATAAAAGATTTGTTTAGTTTCCTTAATAAGTTTGCTTAGTTCTGAACCAGAGAGAATTTTGTAATGCTGGAAGTGGAGCCTAGGTGAACTGCAAGTCTGATCCAGCCTGATGATGTCTGTGTTCCTAGTTCTAGAGCAACATCCAATTATCTTTAGAAACAGGGATTTACTGAGAATATTTCTTGTTATTTATTCTAGGAAATAAATGCAAAGCATGACATGGGCATTATTTCAAAGATACATACTCTCACTTTCTAACTTTCTTCAAGCTTAAAATAGGTGCTTCTAGTCCTAAAACAAGAGCATGATCGAAGGTCACATAGTAATTAACTCTTGGACACAATTCATTGGCATTAGAAGGGTATTCTTCAGTTGTTTTGTGATGCAGAACAAATGCTTCATTAATCAGAAACATATCAACCTGAGATTGAAAACTAATAAAATCAAGTGCTATGACTCGACATTGCTGGGGACACCACTTAATACACACATTTCTTCATGCAATTTTCAGCATAAGTATCTGGATTTTTTTTCTTCAATGTGAGGATTTTAGAGTTTTTTAATAACCCAAGACTTGTGAGAAGATAAAAAGAGACCAAAGCTGTCTTCAAAAATAGGAAAAGAAGGGATGAAGATTTTTCTATAAAACATCTAGACTTTTCATTTCTCACACAAATTGTGGCCATTATAGTCTCTTCAATACTGTGGAAAAAAAAAATAAAGAATTATAAAAGGCCATAATGAGCTACATAAATGCTGGTTATCTTTTTTAATCTAGTGAAAATTCTCCATGTACACCAGTTCTGAATATTTTGTTATCTTTTTGTCTGAAAGGAAGGATGAAAAAAATGACACTGAAACATACATCTCTTACTCTTAGTGGGGTAGAATTTGAGGAGCAGATTGCTTGAGGAAGTCAACTCCTTGGTTACCTTTCTATTCACCCTGGGCTCTGAACAGGCATGGCTTAGGGTGTGATGAATCATCTTTTTTTTTATTCTTACTTTGCCTGATATTTTTCTGAGGCAGATAATTTCATTCATTGTATTTTGTGATTTCACTGTGTTTTGTAATTTTGGCATGCATCACAGTTTTAAAGAAAAAGAGTATAGCTAGCAAGGGGAAGAGTCTACATATTCTTCATTTGGAAAATTCGTAACACTGCTTATTTTTTTTTCTTTGTATCAAAAATTTAACATATCTGGACCTGAATTACTATTTAAATGCTTTTTGTTGTTGTTGCTGTTTATTGGTTTTTAAAGAATTGTTGATAATTAAGCGACTGTAAAAGTAGAATTTTCTTAGCTGCAGCACTACTGTTGGGAGAAAAAAAAAACAGAGACTGAACAAAAAAATCATAAGACCAGCTATCATAAATGAGTGTTGGCCTAGAGCACTACAAAATCACATTATGTTGTTCTATGTTTTGTTGGTTGCCACTTTACCATTTTGATGACTCTCTTTTGAATATGTTACCATTCAAATGTATCACCACAGCATAAACTGTCATTTGTGACCTCCCTTGAAGTTACTATCTGATTAATTTCTGCATTCCTTTGCTGTACTCCATACAGATTGTTATTGCTATCACTGTCACTTTATTTTCCATTTCTTCCTGGCTAGAACAGTGGCAGAAACAAATTAGGTATAATATTTTATAAGTAGATGCATGGTTGAGATATCTTATAAAATAACTATTTAAGCTTTCTATCTTTTTCAACAATCTGAATATTTCTTTGATATTTGTTACCTGAGTTTAAAAGATTTAAAACTTCAAAACATTGTTAGAAGCTTCTAAAGTTTACTTTTTAAAATGTATTTATCCTGGAAGAAAAAATATTGCTAAGACAGTGCCAGTACTTTTCTTTTCAAAACTTCTTTGTAATGTAGAGGCCAACTCTTGAATAATAATAAATGGTTGAAAGTAGAGCCAACCCAAACTTCAAGGGTTTGGTTTTTAAAAAATTCAGTTCTAAATATCAAAAAATGTGCTAAAATTGTATCAGCAATTATCTTCTGTTTTTTAAAAAAAAGTCACACAGGAATTATTTTTTTTTTTTAGCCTTCAAAAATTATTTAGGGCAGAGCTATGTGTCAGTCATTCTGAGCCTCAAACCCATTAGGTGTGGGTCTGGGAATTTAGTTTGATGTGTTTGGGAGCATGAGGCTATGTGTTGCAGAACCTGACTTGGTCAGAGTTAATTTTATTTAAAATTACAGCGGGGATCATTCCAACTCAACTGGCCGCTGCTTCTGCCTTTTCTTAGGAAAGTGTGAGATCACTATTAAAAAGGCTGCTCTAAGAAAATGTCGTCTCGGGGATTGGTGGGACGCTTACCTTAAAGGTCACTGTCAGACCTAAAATTTCAGTTGACCCAAAACTTGGAGGTATGTGATCTTTGCTGTTGTTAGTTCAGTCATCTCTCTGCAGAACAGAATACTGAGCTTTATGGAGAGAGAGCAGCTTCTACTCTTTTGTGAAGACTTTTAAAAAGTACTGGAGGAATTATTTCTTTGGACTTGATAGATCAGTTGTCTGAAAATTTCCTTATGTAAGAGACAGAATGGATAACTTCTGGGTGAGATTTCAGACTTGTGATTTCCTAATGAAAGGTAAAGAGAACTCTGAAACTCTAGGCCAAGTTGCTGTAAAAACTAGAATAAAGGGTATGGGTTATGAAGGGTTGTGCAGGTGCTTCTTGTAGAACCGCACTGCAAGGAAGTTACGGAAAGAAGTGGAGTAAAAAGTATTATCATAAACACTAGAAAGGCATTTTTTTCTGTACCATGTAGTGATAAGCTACACTTTTAAAAAATATGGAGGAGGAGAAAGTATAAAAAGAGAACCAGAGTATTCTGTGACTAAATGAAATGTAAGGGGAGAAAGGCTCTTTGAAACAGAAGGGCCAAAAGGCAAGATTCATTAATTTTGTTGGTGTATGCTGCAAATTGTAACAGAGCATTGATATCGTGGTTACTCATGATGATGTTTCTTTTTTGCTATCATCGTCTCTAGTCTAGCAGCCTCAGTACTAGCACTGTCTCTGATTCCTAAACTGACAAATAAATCCACTTCAATTCATCAGCACAAAGTTCTAGGATGAAAGTGGACTCATTTCACTCAATTCTTAAAGAATCTTGGGCTCAAGTTATATGTCCAGCACTTAGAAGAAGTCTGAACTCTGATCTGCTCCCACCAGCTTAAGAATCTGTAAAGGCTATTACCAGCTCAACTGTCTGGGGGGAATATCTGTTACATCCTTTGTCTTACATAGTCACTCCTTTGTGAAGAGAACTTCACAAGCAAGCAGTTTTGTTCTTTATTCTGTGAGCTGTCCCTCCATCCTCTTAATTACTGTCTCAGTGCTGAACCTAGTCATCATGTGCTTCAATAGTTTTAACAGTCCATAAATTATAGACAGTAAAATGCCTTGCATTTTCCCACCCACCCATTTGCCCCTTTCGTGTCCTCCATTGCCTTCATGTTCTGATCTTTGCTTCCTTCTGCATAGACAACTCTGTCTCAATGGGTTTTATTTCTGTTTTTCAGGCTTTGACTCTTCAGTGTGCAAATTTCACTAAGCTAAACCTCTGTAGGGCTGACTCAGCGTTCAGTGTCATATGTCAATTTCATTGATCACTCTCTGACCAGCAGTATGAGGGGAGACTTGCAGAGTCAGCAGCTAGCAACTGGCCTTTTCTAGGATTATACTGTAAGAACCTCCAAATTAAAAGTAAAGAGCTTTCTGATTTCTCTGCAGTGGGACTTTCAAAATGAATTTAAAAAAGTCTCTCAACCCTCTTGCTTCATTCAACTGTAATTCTTCTTATTAATTCTTTCTCATTTTCCAAAAGATGACTCTCCTGTGGAAAAGGAAATTGTGCTTTACATGTTTAAATAATTTTACATTTTATTCTATTTCTTGTTATAATTCTACATCCATACGAGTCAAACAAGAAAGCACTTCACATACTAGAATATGCCCCTGCTCCAATTTTCAGAGGGGCATGATCTAAGTTTAAAAATGTATTTTCAGTACTCTCTCTCTCCTCCTCCCTCCCTGTTCCTCTCCCCCACCTTCTTTTACTTCCATCATCTCTGTAATCCATATAGGAGAGTGCATGTTTGAGAGAGAGAACAAATGGTTGAGTTGGGAATAAATACGGTTCCTTCTCAACTCTGACAAAGAAACTATTTTATTTCAACTGAGGGAAAACTTCATAGCATTTTGACTGCTACAAATTCTCCCTAGACTGAATTTATTTTCTTAGAGGATCCAAATTTTCTGAAGCAAAAGTCTTTCCTAAATAGCTCTTCAATGAGTATTTCCATGGGAGCTGGGTTGAACAGTCCTTTTCCTGCCTCTCTGTCCCTTCTTTCTCTCCCCATATATATGCTCTAGACTCTTACATCTTTGTCAGGAAGCAGATCTGCAGGTTCTCCATGAAAATGTCATCATTTTAGCACAGATAGAGGAGCTAAAGGTTTGGACAATGGACAGTCATCTACCTGTATCTTATATTTTCACTTCCTGAATGCTACTGCACTAACAATTCCATGTGAAGCAAATGCAATTGTTTGTAGGCAGGACATAGACCCCGTGCATTCCCTTCTCCTCCCCATTGCCCTTTCTTCTCTTTTTTTGCTATTTAATGGGACTGATACATGAAAAGGGGTGGAGTTAAGATCTGGGATTGTGCGAGTTTTATTTGTATGCCTAATTTTGTGCAATGTAGTGATAAATTAAAAAAATGTATTCCATTGTCATCCTTGGCAATGATATTTTAAAATACTTAAATGCTCACTTAGGGAGTAATTTCTGGTGGTGTTCTCTCTGAAGACACTATAGACCTCAAGACTGCAACCTTTTGTTCAGGGACATAACTGTTTTCACTAATGAATTCAACAGTCATGAAGATTCTGTGCTTCGTGGATGATCAAATACCATATTGGTCTCTTTTTTTTTTTTCCTTTATATAATACAGAGCTCTCTTGGAGGATCATGCTGGCAAAGTTTGTTTAACTTATTGATGCTCACTTACCAGGCTCATGATCGATAGAAGTGGTGGTAGTGCTGCTGTTTTGGAAGATGACTTAATTGAAGTGGTTGTTCTAGTAACAAATGAGTAAAGGACTTGTATATGATGTAGCATCTCACTGAATTAGCTGACTGCAGTTCTTTTTTCTTAGCCAAATCTAAACTCCTTTCGTTCCAAATTGAATTATAGTTTGCAATATAAAAATCAAAAGAAAAATTAATTTTGGTTTAAAGATGACAAAAACCGCCTTTCACTCTATAATGTTGATCATCAGTATTTGCAAACAAAAGGAACACAGGCACAGGGAAATGATGTTACCATGTTATTTAGTTTTTACAAAACTCTAGCTACTGGCTTTTTTCAGTCTGGTTTTGGAAAGATGTCTTTTTTAAATAGATCGTCTGCTATGCTCTTTACCTGTGAGCATCTTCCAAGGTGCCTACACCTCTACAAGATTTAAATACTATTTAATCTACATTTTGAAGATTTGTACACCCCCTTTTGTTATTGCACTTCTACATATCACAAAAATAGATATGTAACAACAATAATGCTAATTATATGGTTTCACTCTTCCAAATGGCAAGGGAAACTAGTTATTAAAAGTTGCTATTTTTTTTTTTTAAACTGCGTATCTTTTTTTCTGTTTTGTGTCTCAGCAGACTTCGGAAGGAAGGATAGGGCAAGAGCAAAACTGAATGTTGATTGTAATCAGGATAGCTATCAGGATCCTGAACTCCAATCTGAAATCCATATACTAGATCTAGCTCCTATAAAACACTTTGTTCACCTCAGCTCAGTATTTGTTACAATGGTACCTAGCACTTTTGGGAAGTTGAGGTCACGGAGGAAATTTGAAGGGAGTTATGGTTCTCATCTGTATGAAAATTATACCATATACTACTGTAAGGTAAATGTGAGATCACTTTGTCACAAAATAAGATGGTTGTAAGTAATAGCGGCTTGCTAAAGTTCCAAATTGAGGGGCATGCTTTCTTTTTTAATAGTGAAAATAGAGTACTCTTGAAACCATGGAAAAACAAAACAGGTATTTGAAATGCGAATCTGGGAGTTCTGTAATTTTTCCCAAACTTAGCCTCTTTATGAGAGACTTAGGTACTTGTTTCCCGGGTGAATTCTACAGTATCTTATTCAGGCTGTTGAAGGTGTTCGCATATTTAGTTTGTTACTTGCCATATATTCCTGTGATAATATTTCTTTCATAAATGAATGCTCTAATCAGAAAAAATATTTGATGTAATGTCCAAATTCTTGATAAGGTTTGTTTATTCACTAATGGCTAGATCAGAATGTCTCCTTGACTATACGTCTAATCTTACTACTTTACTAAACCTCATCTCTATACCTTTCCTGAATGATAAACAGACATCCCTGCTGTGTGATTATGATTTAAAGTTGTAGGAAATTGATTTGTTGAGTTAGGGTGCAGGGGAGGAATGTTTGGGTTTTCTACTGCCATTAAAAATGAGTGAAAATACAAAATGACATTTCAAATATTGTTGTTTTTGTGAATGACTTTCTGCTAAGGAAAAGTTAGCACAGCTGTTACGTGCTAAATTAACAGGAAACTTACCTTCAACTTAACAAGGAGATTTGATCTCTTTTTCATAAACCATTGCCTTGTGTGCTATGCATATTATACACCTGTGCCTTGTGCTCTTAGGCATTGAATGTTGTCTGAGTCAGATTAGAATCTCACTCATCGAAGTCGCAGAAAGAAAAAAATAATCTGCTTTTACAATAATTTACTGAACATGCAACTTATATTATATGATTCGTTGTAAAAGGCCAGATTATGGCTAGATCTTGTGAATACCAAACAGCAGTAGAACTGAAGTGCCTACAAGGAAAAGGTCATAGTAAAAAAATAAGCTTTTGGGAGAGCCAATGTAGGAGAAAAACCCCAACAACCAAACAGAAAACATAAAGAAACCCAAAACACCTCACGGTTTTTAGCTTCTTTCTTTCTTCTCCCAGCCCCCCTTGCAAAAGCAAGTAAAAAAAAAAAAAAGGTTAAAATCATGTTAGTGTAGTTTGGCAGTGAGTAGCAGAGAAGGTAAGAATAAGAATTCCAACAGAAGTTACATGCTTCATGAATTCAGGCTTGGCTGATGAAGCTGAAGAACCTGTGGTACCCATGAGACTAAAACTCTCATTAGAGGTTGTGGCCTTTAGCTTTTTCTTTAGTTGTTTATCTACAATTCTGATGGATTCAGGACTGAGACTAGTTTCTTTGCCGTATTAGGTACTCATTGCAACTGGCTGGAAGGAAGTATTGCTGAGCTGTAGAAACTGGATGAGGCATGTGCCTTTTGTTGGTCCCTTGTCTATACTGTCCTTGCGCTTTTACTCTCCCTGCCCTTAGGAAATATGCCTCCTGTCATCTTTAGGAATTTCTGCACTCGCTTCTAGCTGTAGATTGTCAGTTGCCTTTCTTGTTTTATGAATCTAATATCCCTACATACTAAAATTCAAGGGAAATGGCAGATAATCTCTCAACCATGAAGAGAGTCCTTCCATCTGTGTGCTGTGATCTCAGAAGCAGATCCTTCCCCACAGAAACCTTCAGAGAACAACTGTGATACAACTCTTCCAAGAACACAAAGAATTACATAATATACATATTTTATTCCATAAATGTTTGCATTAAGGTTGAATGTTTAATAAACTTTTGCTAGTTGCCTTTGTTTACAGTAAGGAATTCACTGTGCTTTTTTCTTTTTTTTTTTGAAAGTAATTTAATAAGCTATCAGAACTGAGAGCATGAAATGTTCATGCTGCAAGGTTCAGCTAATTTTTAAGTAATAAGACTAGATCTTGGAACTAGTGTTCCTTTGAATAACAAATACCAATGCGAAACAGAGACAACAGCTAAGCTATAACAAGTGTTAAGATTAGGAACTTCAGGTAAGCAGAAAATCATCTGAGTTCTACACAGAGTTCAGTCCTCAGGTTTCTCCCACTGAAATGGGTGGCCAAAAGTCTACTGACTACGTATTCCACACAGTCTGCTGTGTTACTACAATGACCCCTTCTAATAATGAGTGGTAGTACATGCAAAGCTTGATGAAATGATATCCTGAGGTATATGCAGAGAGGGAAATGAAAGAAGATGGATGCTGTAACATGGGGACTGCAAGGACAGTATAGTACAACAGTGGTAAGAAATGGTCAGCGAGAATAGAGAAAATACATTTGGAAGGTATTGCACAACAGTGTTGCTCTTAGTTTTTGCAGGCTTTTCTGTGCTGAATGGCTCACATCTCATTTTCCATGACAAAGAGTAGTAGCTGTAAGGTCCTTTTGGGCTCCAGATTCAAAGGTGTAGCTCACCATTGTCTCAATCCAGTTTCACTCAAGTATAAAACTGAAAGAATGCAGTGATAGCTAGAACTGAAGTCTGCAGTACAGGGTGAATGACTAGGTGAGAATCATAAATACTAGGTTAACTGTATGGGAACTTGATTGGTTTTGGCTAAGCAATTAATGTCAAATGTTGCCATTTTATAATAATGGAGGTCTGAACAAGCTACTGAAGAAGGATCTCTGAAAAACTATTTTGAATAAGCAGGCAGAAGAATTCTACAAAATCCCATGGTTCACAAAGACGAATATTTGTCTAAATGTCTGAAAGGACTTTGGGATTTTCAAAGCCACAGGCTTTTGGCAGTTTTCTTGTTTAAATCCCATTACAGCAGAGCTCAGCCCTAATAAAGAATAAAGCAGCAATAGAAAGGAGAGTGTGTAGCATCATATTTCGCAGGTCAGTATTTTACTCATAAGAAATGAGTGAATTTAATAGTGGAAAATGGAAAGAGGAATTATGTCTAATCACACTTGGACACTCTGTGGTTCTCCACTTACTGTCTTCCTTAGCTCTCGAATTTGCAAATGCCAGTCACTTTTGGGGCATGACCAACACTTGTATGATGAGAAGACGACTTCTTTCAAAGAGATTTACAGTCCTATTACATGTTCTTTCTCATATGGGCTATAAAATGAATAAAGGCTAAATATGAATCTTAAAAATATGACAGTTATTGTCTTTGATTACTAGAGAAACTTGTGGTCTTGTATGGACCTGTCTCTTTCCTTAAAATCATTAAATGTGCAATACAATACTTTGTGGCAGTTTAGACTGTGAGAGTTGGAATCCCACAAGGCTGGGTGTTTTCATTGACTTGAAGGCTCTGAAAGAATCCTCTTTCATGACAGCAAAATAAATGTGGAGTTCAAACAAAATGGTATTAGGGCTCAATTTGGTTTTTATATTCTTTCTTGCCATGCATAAGGCATGCAGGAGTGAGACAATAATTCATGCATAAAATCTTCCCTTTCTCTCTCATGAGTTGCAGTGACAGAGACTATGATGTCTGTGAGTGGGTAAAGTGAGTATCAGTGTTACAAAGCCAAACCTGTACATCTAAGTATGGATTTTCACTTGATTTCTTAATGCAAAGTAATTTCTTGATACCGAGCCACTGCATACCTTTAAATAATATTTAAATACTCTGTTAATATTATGGAGAGTTAAACGGAGTTTGAAATGCTGCTGATCTTACAAATTTAAATAATAATAACATTAAAAAAAATCTGCTGACACAAATGTATTAGAAACAAACCTATATAAAGGAGCAGTTAACCCAGAACTATTGTGAGATATAATATATATTGTTTGACATACTTTCATATGAGCAAGAACAAGTACCCCATCCTTTAGACTGTGGTAATGTGCCTTATTGTTAAATTCAATAGGAAAAGCTATTCATACTGTAGTATGATTGAAAAGAAAATTGAATCCTTTTGATGTTATAAATGTGTCTATTACTGCATGTGCACACAAATTTTCCATGGAAATTATGGTGAAAGTAGTGATTCTCCTAGAAAAATGCATTAGTGTTGACATGTTCAATTTTAGCCACATCAGAATATAAATACCCTTTAACCATGGTCAAATTGTTGGGAATGTATATAGTGTATCTACATAAGTCAGTTGTCTGTCTAAAAATATATGTTCCTATAGTCCAGTTATGTCCTCTGTTTCAGCTGAAAGGGAAGTTAAAAACAATGACTCGCACATCACTGTTTTCTTACAATATTGTGCGTTTTAAAATATTTCAGTATGTAAAGTATGTTTTATATAGCTGTTCATGATTACTTTTAATTTTGAAAAACCACGGTATACTTAACAGGACTTTGGTTATGAAGCAAATTATATGTGAGAGGTTGACTGTCCATTCACTTGCATGGCAATTGGTTCTGTGTATGAAGTGCTAAATTTTCCTTGTAATGGAGATAGTCTATGCTCCTTTGCATTGACAGTTGAATAAAAAAAAGACTGCATCCAATAGCTAAAGATTTATGGTAGTGGCACTTTCAAAGTTTGCAGTTTGTCCAGGATCGTAACTAGAAAAGACAAATGTTTTTTTCTATTGACAAAGTCTACTGTATGCTGTCAGCTAAAATCACACACCTTTTTAAAATGTATCACTCAATGCACTCTGTATATTAAGGTATATTAAGTTATATGGCATAATGTAATAAGAACTAACCTGACATAAGCAGATGTGAAAACATGATGTATACTGCATTCTAATTATATAAAAGCACCAATGTTTTTTAGGAGGGAAAACTTTAATTTTTCAGAGTTCATTTGGTATAGCTATGGCAGTAATACTTCCTGTTGTTTTAACTCAATGAAAAGTATACAATATGTTGCTTGCTTGTTTTTTGGTTTGGTGGCGGGGATTTTTTTGTGGTTTCTATTCAGACTTAGTGGACAGAGATTTAACTTGCAGAGTATTCTAGCTAACTTCATAAAATGATAGAAACCTGAAAGGGACCTCAGAAGGGCTTGCAGTTCCATATTTAGATGACAGACAATTTTATTTAACCCCTGTATAGTTAGAAACTGTCCTATCATCAGTTTCTCATACTACTGCAGTGTGATTTATTTTTTTTCCACAGGAGTAATGGAACTGGTTACATCAATGAGATAGTGGTTCTAAAAAGTTTCTCCTCTTATGCACTTGCATTTAGCAGTATCTTGAATATTTTTAATTAAGAAGTATTTCTTTTAAAGTAAAAATTTAGGTTGTTTCTTTTTTCCCCCAGAAGGCTGAAGAGCCAAAGCTGTAAATGTTTTTTCTTTAAGCGGATGATTTCCTATACTGGACCCTAATACAGTTGTTTGGGTTCTTTCAAGTGAATTATCAGTTTCCTAACATTTAGGACATATATATAAAATCATCTTTTCAACTTAATAAGAATCCTGCTAATTTTTGTTGTCTTTTAGGGCAGAATGCTGAAAAAAATATATCATTAGTTGGTCTAATTTTTCCATATATTAGTATTTTCATGTTTAAAATTAAACAGTGAAAACAGTGGAACAGAAATAGAAGAGTGATACAACATGAAGTACAGAACAGTAGAAAAGGTTAGTTGGTAGCATTCAGATAATGGAAGCAGCAGTCTTTCATGGTAAATCCCTAACGTTCCTATTTAGCGAAGAAGAGAGCTGCCACCAAATCACAGAAATAAATATACTAACTAAGAGGGAAGAAATTATGCAAGGAATGCACGGAGAACAGAAAGGGTTGATTTATTTTACAGTAAACTGTGGATTCCTCTGACAGAATGCAGACTGCTACAATGTTTTGGACCCTTGTAAAACAAGGAACTCGATCATTAAATTATTTTTAACACTGTAACCTCCAAACTCTGTCTGTGATTTGGACAATGATAATGATTGAAACTGAATTTCATTGCTTAAAACTCGGAGTCATGTATGACTAAGTGAGAAAAAGTGAATCTTGATTCACAGAGGTGACTACTTCTGCATTGAAACAAATTATTGTAATTGCAAAAGAAGAGGGAAGACAGTGAAAATTACATTATTATCTTGATTAGGTCATTGATATCCTTTGTTCTAAATCATGGGGAAGCTTTAGTTTAGCTGGAGGAGGAGAGGTGAAAAATACTTCTCTGCGCTCTACCTTTTTCTAAGAACTAGGAACAATAGGATTTTCAAATGTGTTTTAATGACTGGGGAGAGCAAATTCTTTTCATGTTTAATAAATCACATGTTCTTAAACACTTAGGAGTTTTCCATAATCATATTGTTCTTTCTTTTTTCCCCCCCCAAATCTGTCCCTCAGTTCCCTCAGTTGCTGTTTCCATAAATGTCAACAATAGTGCACAGTCTTAGTGGCAGGTGACAAACCATTGCTGAACATAGATAATGATACCAACAATGATTTTAGAGATGCAAGTTTAAAGATCCTCCTTGTCTTCCTGTTAATACTTCATTGCAAGATGAGCCTAGATGTTTATTTAAGTAAATAAATTATGATACAGTTTTCAAATTAAATTTCTGAATAGACTTGAAAGAAAATTAAGTTATTTAACAGAAAATAAACCTCAAGAAACGTTGTAAGCAATAAATACTTACAAAGGCTTTCTTCAAAGAAAGAAGTAAACTTACAACTTGAAAAACTTGGGCTTTGTGTTGTGTATTCTGAAATAGTACCATATCTGGAGAAGCAACCCATTGGGCGTTTTGGCATGTTTAAAAAGCAGTCCAGATCTTCAGCTAAGATACAAATAGGCTCTTTCAGAATGAAAAGTACTTCATACCCATCTAATTCCTCCTGGTGTGCTGAGTTTGTTATGTTCTCAGTACATTTGAAATACTCTGTGACCATTTTGAAATATTATTATCCCTCTAATGGAATGGTAATTTCAAAATCATCTTCATCTGCAGTCAGTTATCTAATATATAAATTTTCTGCTGTAGTACCGGAACACCTTTCATGAAAATTAAACATATGAATCTCTGTCTTTTAACCCTGCCAGCATGGACGAACTGTAAAGTTATTATCATCACTCGAATTTAAAATATATTATTGGGTACATATTATATAAAATGTGAGAGTGCTGTTATTTTGGAAAGTAATTATGTACTTTTCTTTGTTTCCATTCTTTAACTCCTCCCTTCCTCTCTTTCCCTCATCTCTCTTTCCATGTTCATCAACTAAGGTAGTGTATCTTTTCTAAATTGTTCAGAATCCAAGTATGGGTGGATGTTTTTACACAGAGTGAATTATGGGTGGATGCGTTCCTATGTCAAGATGTGCCACTCTGATTTCTTATAAAGTAGATCATTATTCTGTGTGGCATAAATGGTATTACCAGACTGGTATGATTAAAGTCAGTGAGTCATTAATTAGCATCTAATTAAAAGGGACTAGTAATGTGTCCATGTACACCAGCTATTGTGTTGTATTTTCCTTTACAGAAAAGTGATTCAAGCTTGCATGATAATGTACAAGTTACATGTCTTCTTACATGTTGTATGTAATATAATGTGGGGTGTGTGAGTCTGAGTATAATGTCAATTTTGCTGGAAAATTCTCTGTTATAGTTGCAGAAATGAAACCCTAGGTTATAAGAAAAATATACTTCGGCAGGGGATATCTAAAAATGGAAAAAGCATTTCTCTGAACATATTCAAGGTAGATGTTTTATTGTTGTGTGACTATATTAACACACATGAGTGATTTAGCTGTTAACACACATGAAATAGAAGCACAGTCTTTTTGTGTTCCAAGGCATTTGTACAGTAAATTTACTGTGAGGGAAGAGAAGAAACTGTGTGAGGAAAATGAACCTGCTTAAGCCTAGACTGGCTCCTTACTTTCCACTTTTCACTGTCAATTGATTATTAACGAATCATAATGGTCCCAAATAGTGATGGCAATTCAGAAGAACTTAGTCTAGATGAATCACAAAGCATGGAGACAAGGGTTTAAGAAAATCCATAAAGTGTGAGCGAAATATGTATACTAGGCCAGACTGAGTATTTCAGTTTGACAGGCTTGCTTGAACATGAATTAATCAGAGTTTTACAGAACACTCACAGTTTCTTAATAAATAACTTGATTTTATTCCTCTGTTAAAAATGCATTATTACTATATGTTTAAGGCTGTATAAATGAAACTGCAATCAGAATTAGCATTGACAATTTCTTCTTCCAACATAAAACCAAGTTTAAAGCATTGTCTTAGTCTTCCATGTTTGCAGCCCATACTTGACACTTACCTCATAAAGGTCAGTGTGAAGACTGGAAGACTTTTTGCAAATACAGATTTCAGAATAGTTCTGATAAATTATGATTTCTATCAGTTTTTGAACTCTTAATAATGATGCATCAGAAGTAGTTTTGTGGTAAGGAATTCGTCCCCTGTTCAAAACAGAATATAGGTTTATTTTACATCACCATCCAAGTTTTCAAAAAGGATATCAGAATCTTGCCTACAGGTTCATAGGTGCAGAAAACAACATGTGAAAATTGAACAGCCTAGACTTGTAATCCCACAATTTAGACATTAACCCACTGTAGCGGTTATCTTTGGTCATCTTTGTCCAAAATGTTCTTTTTTTAATGTTTTCTCTGTCATAATCTACTACATCCAGGTTTCCTCTTTCACATTATGTATTACTTCTAAAGTTTCTATGAAGTCTCTAATTACTAATGCTGTCATTTTAGACTAGAATTCTTTTTGTTCAGCATTCTCAAAGTGATTTCCAGGTGTTAATTATTTAAGCTCATTAAATTCCTGTTATATAGAATAGGTTTGTTTATTCCATGTTATATTTTTCTCATGGGTAATTTAAGCCCAAACTACAAAGACGTTAAGTTTAAGCTCAGTACAGTACCAGGTTTTAGGTGCCTTGTTTCCCTGTGTTGAACCTTCTGTTAAAGATTTAGGGTTTTTTTTAATGTAATGTATAAAAAAAAAAAATCGGAGTGAGATTCGATTTCAAACACAGAGAAGAAAATTAGCAAGTATAAGATTTTGCTGTTCCTTCAGGACTTTTATACCTCAGTTGGGGCTGCAATGAGTTATACCTGTCCATTTTATGCAGAGTGACAACTTCAGGGTTAGTGCCTACACTTTTCTCAGTTGTAGTGATTAAGACACACTTTCCTTTCAGGAGAAGAAAAATGAGGGGAAGCACTCACTTTGGAAAATGAGATAACTCAAGGTCAATTACTTCTACAGTCTGAGGTTCTTCAATCCACATCTTTGGTCTCTTATGGCAGTGCCACAGTTAACAGGCTCCAGACTGGGTTGAAGTGGCTTCTCACAGAAGTCATTCTATGCTGTACTAGCAAGAACAAGAAATCTGCTGGGACGGGCAAAGTGCAAAAGAAAGCATGATCTTCTAGCTTAATGGTCCTAGACCAGTTTCTGTATTTCTATGAAAAAGTCTTTGTCATCCCATCTCTATCTGACCAATCATCAAAAAGATGAGCACAACCACATCACTATTGTAAAAGAAAAGTAGTAGGAGCAAATGCATTTTCTAGGTATCCTTTCCAGTGTTTATTAGAACCTCAGAGGACACTTGGTTTATTGTAATCCTCAGTTAGGCCTAGTTTCTGGATCCAAACCATGCTCAAGGTATAGGTGACAGAAGCAGTGTCCTAGTGTTTTAAAACTAGAGAAAAATGCATTTTTTAATTAAAGCATTCCCAGAGTTAAACAGTTTGACAGGACAAGAGGAAACGGCCTCAAGTTGCGCCAGGGGAGGTTTAGGCTGGATATTAAGAAAAATTTCTTTACTGAGAGAGGGGTGAAACACTGGAACAGGCTGCTCAGGGAGGTGGTGGAGTTGCCCTCACTGGAGGTGTTCAAGGAACGTGTGGATGTGGCATTGTGGGACATGGTTTAGTGGGCATGGTGGTGTTGGGTTGGTGGTTGGCCTTGATGATCTTACAGGTCTTTTCCAACCTTTAGTGATTCTGTGATTCAGTTGTGAGAGTGTTGGTTTTGTTTGGGTTTCTTGTCCCCTAGGTGAACACTGCATTTAGGCAACTAAATTTTGCCCATTCTAGTGTCAGTGCCATAGCCTTTCACTGGACTTAATTCTAAATGTCTCTTAAAGCAGGACAAGAGGGCAGTGGCATACTCAGAAATAAAACTGGTACTGTCTTGACCTCTTAAATTTGTTTCAAAGACAGCTGGAATATTTCCATTCAAAGTCCCCAATTCTTGTCTTTAATTACTAAACTATTGTAGTTTTCCCCTCAGTAGAGATTTCTGATTATGATTATTAGGGCTGTGATCTTTGTCAGATGTCAGTTAGGCATAGTTGCCTAGCTCATAGCCATATACTTATGCCTCTCCCAAGAAAACAATAGTTCCATTATAGCCAGACTTGGAAATTTGTTGTTCTTTGTGGTTCTGGTTTGCTTGCTCTGAAACGTAGGAATTAGATGACTCTTCTGACTTCACATTCCAGTTTTCTAGCTTAACCCACCACAGCAACATTTTCAATCTCTCATCTGAAAAATATTATTATTGGCCAAAGTTAAGCTCTTCTGAGTTTCCAGAGACTGTGAAGATCCTGAAGATACTAATAAATTTGACAAATGGGATGAAACCCAAACTTTGAGAAACTTGGAATTCAAGTGAGGAGGCAGGGGAAAGATCAGCATTAGGGCTTGGAAAATTTGTAGCTGAACCACTAAGTGAAAGATTTGGCTGTGTCCAAACAAGCACACATTTTAACTGAGCTGCAAAATGCATTGTTTTGGTTTCAGGAGAAAACAAACTAAGTCTTATCATAAAGTCATCTGGTGCAGACAAATACACTTACCATCCCAAAATGAGCATTCAAAATCAAATGGAAGTCATTGCTTGTTATTAATATTATCTTTTTTCATACTGATTTTTACTTTATAAACCAGAAAGTTGAAAGTAACCATGAAGGGCGTAAAACACAGAAACAAAATTGGCAGAGTTCATATAGACACAGCTCCCCAATTCTGGGATGCAATTCATGCAAATACGAGCTTTGGAAGTACTGCCAAGGTAGGTGTTAAAATAGGTATGTATATACTTTCTTTTTAGGGGGAAGGGACAAAAAAAAGTGAAAATACGGTGTTGGAGGTTGGTGCTTTCATGAAGAACACAGAAGGAAACCTATGCTTCAAACACATTATTTTAAAGCTTGTTTGATTTATGCCTACAGTCATAGAATCATAGAAGGGTTTGGGTTGGAAGGGACCTTGAAGATCATCTAGTTCCAACCCCCTTGCCATGGGTAGGGACACCTTCCACTAGACCAGGTTGCTCAAAGCCCCATCCAACTTGACCTTGAACACTTCTAGTGTTGGAGCATCCACAACTTCTCTGGGCAACCTGTTCCAGTGCTTTGCCACCCTCAGAGTGAAGAACTTCTTCCTAATATCTTATCTAAATCAACCCTCTTTCAGTTTAAAGCCATTATCCCTTGTCCTATCACTACATGCCCTTGTAAAAAGTCCCTCCCTGTCCTTGTAAGGCCCCTTCAGATACTGGAAGGCTGCTATGAGGTCTTCCTGGAGCCTTCTCTTGTCCAGGCTGAACAACCCCAACTCCTCAGCCTGTCTTCATAGGAGAGGTGCTCCAGCCCTCTGATCATGTAATATGCTAGAGTCTATCCCCTCTTTAGTTGTGGCATATGCATATGTTTCTGTGGACTAACAAACATTAAGTACCCTAAGTTAATGCCTACGTATATATCCTTGTCCCCCAGCACTTTTATATAGCTCTGCCTCTTTCACTGTAAGATTATGTGGCTTGAATTATTTCACATTTATTGTGGAATGCACAGAACAGGAGAATGCTGGCTGAGGTATGGAGCAGTGGTTGGCACTCTCTTGTTTGCATGCAAAAGCTTGCACTCAGTCCACATTATTACCTTTTTCTAATGATCATACTCTTATTTAGTCTTACTAAGGGCACAAGAAACAACTGAGGATAGCTGAACATAGCTCACTGTGTACAAGTAGCACCCAGGCAAGCTGATATCTGAAATGTTTAATAAACTTTTCACAGTTGTTGTTGTTATATCAACAGTTTTAATAATGAACGAGACATTAAAGCAGCTATTCCTGCTGTCATTTACCCTGGGGTAGGGCTAAGTCTGGAAGGCTATAAAATAGGTTACACTTGTTCACAGGCCTGTGTAAAACTGATGTGAGAATTTAATTAGGCCCGAAGTATCACTAGAGTGAGGAATATAATATTCCGGGAGTATGCATTGCCTGCTGCTAACATGTAAGAAAATTAATCTCCTTAAGTGTCTTTTTACACTAAATTTGGGAAACAAATTATAGTCAATAAAATCAGTGATAAAACGTAGTTGTATTCTAGGTGTTTCAGGATGCCACGGAAAATTTTTTTCAGGGAAATATCCATTAATAACCATACAGATGCAGTTTTTCCATTGAAATCCATGAAGCTGTGGGCCCTCAGCATCTCATAAGGGTCTGCACTGCCACCTGACAGCAGAGGGTGCCTAATTGCCTTTCATCTCACTGAAGTTTTAAATAGAAGGTACAAATTACTTTGTTTCTCATCAGTCAGCAAGCTGTTTATTGCAGTAAATGAGTCATGCCCCTGTATTTCTGCCATACTAGTTCAGAGGTCTACAGGTGTGATACCAACAATCAGAGATCTTATTATAGCCTGTAGGTGTAAAATTATTTTTCTTTCTTTGCATTCCTGCATAGATTTCATTTGCATTTTTTCCAGTATGCTTTCATATCCATCATCAGAAGTTCTCAGTAGTGATTACCAGCTTTTGTTGCTGTATGTTGCTTTTCTGCTATTTGATAGAGTCTATTTTTAATATTGCTTCTGACTACTGCATGTGCAGGCTTGTCTCAGCAATTCAATCCTGAGTGTCAGGCATTCAATTAAACAGGGTATTTTATTTTATTCAGGGAGACTGCAGTGTGTCTAGCCCAGTAACTATCTGAGCGAGTAAGAAGGAAGGCAGGCAAATATTTCTCTTGAAAATGGCGTAACATCTGCAGCCAAATGTGAAAAGATCACAGGATTAGCTTTTCTTTAACACTATTATTTCTTTTCAATAGAGTGTAAAATTTTGAGGGATGAAGTTTAATACTGGGTGTTATTGCAAAAAGATTGGTTTTGCATCTGTGACATAGCAGCAATAAATTTGTGTATTGGTTTTGGATAATACCACTTAGGTATATGCATTTTAGGGTTTTTGTGAGTTCTTGTACAAGACTGTTTTAAGGCATGCATTTTCAGGTGTGTATATACTGATCTATGTGTAGTATTTTGGAAGTTTTACATTTCAAGGCACTCTTCTTTTTCCCCGTATGTTTGAAGTTCTTCACTTCACTTGGACGTTGACATTTGAATGCAAAAAATTATTCAGGTGTGATTAAGAAGAGTTTAAAATTCCATACTTCATGCTACAAGTATGGTATTAACAAAATATGCTCAAATGAGTAGTTATTACTTAAGCTGTAAACTTTTAAGAAGCACCCAATGACTTAGTAACCAGTGACCTGTTTTTTTGAAAACAACTTTATACATTTAAGATCACAGCTACGTCTTCTTTTTAACTTAACCTAAAACATGCTCCTGAGGCTCATCACCAGCATTACCTCATCATCTTGCCAGCATTACCAACCCACTGAAGTAAAAATAAATGGATGTGTTTTAAATAGTTTAAATAATAAGGTTTTGCCAGCTTGACTCATGTTGGTTGAAACTGGATAGCGAGTGTTCCCAGGAGTAAGCCACTGTTGGAGCAGAGGGGACAGAGCCTGCATGAGAGTGTGTTAAGTAGCTGAGAACTCATGTCTATACCCCTTCACCTACCCCAGCTAAAGATGGAGGATTTCATGTGCCTCTTACATAAAATACCCTTGATTTACTAGACACCTAAAAAGCTGTAAAGTCACTACTGAAAATAGGATTTGGACTTACAGAATTTCCCACAAGAAACAGTCTTGCTACAAGAGTTAGTCATCCAAGTGGGACATATATTATTACATATATTAAAATTTAAATTTTGAATGTAAAATATCAAATGGTCTAAGTAATAGTATAACTAATAGTTTACAGGTGATTACAACATTGATGGCTGTTACTGTACATTTAGATAACATACAGAGTGCTAACTACACCCGCAATCTGAGTCTGCATTACAGTTAATTGCCATTCAGTAGTGGTATTTTCCATTGAAATTTATTTGCGGGTCAAATGGCAGGAAACTGATGATGTAAAGTTCATAGGTCCAAAAAATTTAAACAGAACAAGACAAGCTTAATGTCTACATACAGGATTAGTCAGATGAACATTTCTTATATGAACTGCCTAAGTGGAATTGATGTTTCTGAGGGCCATTTCATTAAATAATGCAGCCCTACTTACGTCGAACTTTCAAAGACAGAAATACAGTAAGCCTAGATCTGTTAGTATAAGCCATCTCTCATGATAAACTCTTACTTCTCAAGCTGTATTGTATTTTTCAACCTTAATAGAAAAAAGTCAAAAGGAATGACTTTTTCTCAACAACAGACTGCTGCCTTCTCTTCTCTTCAGATAAGGATAATGCATTGTCAAGAGCTGAACTAGCTCCTGCTGGTGTATTAATTAATACCACCACCTGGATCTATCAACAGCAAGACAGCCAGATTCACACTAGGGGATAAAAAACAATCTGCACCTTGTCAGCCCTGCCACACTGGGAGTAGTCACAGGTCTGCAGCCCCTGGTAATTACTCACCCGGGTCTTCACACTGCCTGCATTTCCATTTTGATTGTTGACATTGCACAGTACTGCCTCATCTGCCTAAAAAGGTGGGAAAAAGTGAACAAAGTATGTCAGGCCTGGTAATTACACCACTGTCACCTTTCACTCTCCCAGCTATTGGACCCCATCAGTAAAATGATAGTTGTCAGTCTCCTGTTAACTGTTTCATTAAAAGGGAATGATTATGTTAAGTTGAATGAATGAGTTGACACTAAGAATCAACACCTTCTGAGCAGCTGTGAAAACATTTAGAATGGATTTATGTACCAAGAGCTGAAGTGGAATGAGGAAAAAAAAAAAACCTACAGGTTGGACAAATTAATAAAAAATGGGGAAAAAAAATCTTAATTCAAATTGATTTTTTTGTGGTTGGAAGAATAGGTTCAAATTCCTGAAAAGAAAATAAACCTGTATTTTTAAGGGTCTGCATATATTTAACAGAAAGCACCTATAAAATCATGAATTGAGCTCCACTGACAGGCATTCTCTGTGTTGTGCCAGCAGATTTATATTTCCTACATATTCCACTTTTAAAAATTTTTTTTTAGAGTATTTATGGTTTTCATCTCTTGGTATCAAACAGACTATTTGTTTCCGGACAGGAGAAGGAAATGTCAATGGTTTCTGTGTGAAACAGAAAAACTAGGCTAAAAATATGTCAACAATTCTGACCCATATTTAAGGACTGACAGCATAGCTCAGGGCATGCCTTTGTTGCGCATTCCACAGGATGAATCCACAATGTTCATTAAAACTCGCTCATTTGGATTTGTTAATATAGAAAGTATCATATCAAAACTGATTTACAGTATAGCTGACAATCTGATTTGGGAGAATGTGCTGGTGATATGATTAGAGAACTTCAGACATGCTTCTACTTTGTTTGCTGAATTCTTTTAAATAGAATAACACAGGAGGAACCTGTTAACAATGTTGATAGATGGAGTGATAAGGCATATATGAAGAGACAGATGTTAAAGGGGATCTTGTTTTAAGGCTATGAACTTCTTCATCACTTGTAGGATATTGGAGGCGATAGGGAAGGTCTTTGTGAGTCAGAAATTCAGGATAAGACTGTTAAGCTTGGTGCTATTTATTTTCCATTTCTTAACAGAATGAATTGTCAGGTTAAGATCAGTGATCAGTAATTTAGATATATGTGGAAAATGCAGCCTTGCATGCATCATGAAGATAATGATGGCTAAATACTACTTAATGAGCACTGAATGGTGTTTGTAACTCAAATTGATCACCTGCTGTAGCAAGAAGAAAAGAATTCTAAATTTACAGTCACCTTGAAGTCCAAGGCATCTCCTGCTCATACCAGTAATCAGTAGGATTTGTGTATTTATTATATTTTATCGGAGAAAAGGTAATATAGATATTTATAGCCAGTTCAGAGGACAAAGATTCTCCCATACTTTTACTACAAAGAACAACCACCTAACCAACCAACCAACCAGAACAGTTACTGTGAGTTCCAGAACAGAATTTAGATCCCCATAATGTCCATTTCTCATATATGGCATTGTTATTGTTATTATGAAGTATGGATATTTAAAATTTCTGCAAGAAATGTCCCTTTTGCTGGTCAAAAATGCAAGTTTGTTGAATCAGAACATTTCAAAAAGGTTAAAAGAGAACACATAGCTTTGATGGAGAGATACCACTTTCTAGTGATTTCTTTTCCTGAGTCATTGTTTGAGCAACACTTAGATTCCCATTTTTTGCCTTCGTTCTCATGGGTAAACTCACTTAAATAATGTCTGTACATGGAGATGTACAGGAAACAGCTAGACAGAAACATTACATACAGTCTGAAGGTTTTACTCCAAAATATTCCAAGGGGCAAAGAAATTCTTTATCTCTGCCACAACATCTGTAGCAACCTGGTATGGATGAGCTCGTTGTTCAGATAAACTAGATTTTTAACTTCACAGCACTTTTATTGTCATTTCTACAAGGCATCTCTTAGGTGCTTTAGTCCGAGACAAAAGGTAAAAAACAGTATCAAGGCAAGGACCAGCATTTCAAACAAAATAGAATTTGCAGTCAAACAGAATCATTAAATCCATGCAAAGATTCCCCAAATAGTCTTACAGGGATATGCCACTGAGTAGAGAACACCAATGCTCAGTGCTTGGCTTTCTGTTTGTTTCTGTTGGAATTTCTGTGTTTGAACTACAAATTTGACAGTTTTGGTCCTCCTTTGAGAAACATATCTCTCTGTGTCAGCTTTAAAGATCAACAATAAAGGGGTTCACACTGTAACTCCCTCAAATTGTAAGAGGCAGGTGTTGGGAGAGCAGTTGAGGTCAAAGGGTTTTAACTTTGGAAGTTTCTTTGAATTTGCTCAAGATTTTCTAACTTTCAGTATCTTCTGTCAACTCTAAGTCAGGATGTGTGGCAATTATCAGTGTATGGAGTGTGATGGATTGAAGAGAGGGCTGAATGCGTAGCTCTTCATTGCTTCGGAGTTGGAAGACTTCTCTGGAGTTAGAAAAGAGGCATGTGTTGTTTCTTATACCATACTTTTCAGGCTGTTTTGTTGCTCAGGAGGGCTGGGATGGTTTGGTATTGCTTTTAGGGACTGTAAATTTTGTGCTTCAAAATACTGTGTGTTATTAAATCTCAGTTGCCCAGTGTTAATTAGGAGGATGATGACCAAACCAAGAAATTGGTAGGCGCACTATTGGTTTATTCCTAGTATGTTTTTCTTGTACATTGTGCCAAAGTAACCAGCTGTGTATTAATTTGTGTTTTACATAGTGCCAAACCAAGGAATTCAGAAAAGTGCCATAAGTAATAGTTAAACAAAACCTTTCAGCCAAAAATGGTTAATGCAAAATAAATAAAAATTGCTTGGAAGCAAGCCTTCCTGAAATACAATTCAGGAATTGACAAAACAGAACTCCTTTATGAAATAATTTACAGAAAGATAATGTTTATTTCTAATCTCAAGTTGTATAAACTGCAGAGCATACATTGCCCTAGCTGTGTTTCTGTTCTAGATAAACGTTGTGTTTCTGTATCTATTCCTTTTTTTAAAGCAGCAAAACAAATAGGCTGATTAAAAAACAATACCCTGACAGTAGTTGTACGGCCAAAGGTGCTGCTCACTCTAGCTCAGTTTGCTGTTAACTCTTCCATTCAACTTCTTTCATCATCTTCAGCCACCTAAGTATCGTTTAGTGTGAGATATGCAGTGGTAATGTAGTACTTCACGTCCTCCTTTTCTTTCACCTCATGTTTTTGTGTGATTGAGATTAAATAGATTTTGAAATAATTTTGGAATGATGCTTGTAAACCAGATATGGTGAAGTGCTAGAGACAGTAAAATTACTGCATAACAATACGGGCAAATAATTTTAAAAACTGAGACATAACTTCTGATTTTATTTTGGTTTGAAACCTATTAAGGTTAATGAGTGGGGTCTTCTCTCATCTTATAATTGCTGTATCAGGTCACCAACCCTTTATATAAAAGTCATATAATAGTAATAAAAAAAGCTCTTAGCTTGAGCCAAATGAGTCAGTAGTTCTACTGTAGTAGAGTGTGGGAGCTGTCTTTTTAAACCAACGTGTAATATGTCAATATGCTCAGAAAAAGAGGAAACTATCCTTTTCATCAAATGTAATTCATTACTAACCATAAACCAGTCCACAAATAGATGCGTCCTTGTCATCTTGTACTCTGCTTATTCGTTCCTCCCATCAGAGGTTCTGGGAGTTCAGAAATCCAGGAGTACTGCGTTGTCCCGCTGTCTGCAACAATGAGGGTTATGGACAAAAACTAATGAACATTCAAAGGGACTGGTCTACTATACAGAACTGTCATGATACTGTTTTTAAGGAGGGATCATTTGCATTTGAAACACAGAATTGTTGACATAAGCCATTCTCTTGCTATATTGTTTTGAGTTATAAACTTACTCTATAGGTTTTTTGTCTTAAGTTTGTTTTGTCATGATAAAACTTTCATTGATCAAATATCTTCTACTGCACATTTTCCCTGTCTTTTCTACTTGTAATCTATTATTAAAGTGCTTATTTGAATTGAAGGGTAAAGACAGAAACTGTTCTACTCTATTAGAAGTTTCTGAATATACAGGCAGGTACCTACTCTGGAGAACTACCCAGCTGAGGGATATATACCTAGGAACACATAGCAATTAGATATAGAGAGAAGTCTGGAAGTTATGTTTTGCTAATTCATTCATTCTTCTAATTTAGTTTAACCATGTAAACAGTTGTAGCTCAAAAAAGTGGTCAAAATTTTAAACTTGTATTTATACATCGACTCTGCTGATGCTGTTAATACCTTGTCTTCTGGAGGTCTTCCTCAAAATGTCAAAGATTTCTGCCAATAAAGGCAAGCAGCCCATAAGTGAAAGTCCAGTGTATTATATGTTTACATCAAGCAGCAATGCTGACTTGTAGACTGAAGATTCCCAAATTACACATATTTTGTTAGTTAGCTATTTTAGACTTTATAAGTTCACACACTTAAAATTAAAAACACTTCTAACAGCTTTAAGTAGATATGTTATTTTACATTCCCCGATATAATAAACAGCATAAGCAATAAATAAAAACATTATGTATAATAAAGACCAAATTCTGGTTTTGATATGTTAATTAGAACAGAATTCTCTTTTTTTCCCTCCTTCTCACTGACACATTTTTCTCACAGAAGTCAGAAGATATATTCAGTCCCTGTTCCTTGTAATTTTGATGTCTCTGTGATTTAGTCTGTAATGTTTTTGTGCATTCTTTTTGCAAAATGTGTACTGTATGTTTTTATGAGTAAGAGAAGATGCCCATTTGATTTATCTCTGAACAGGGGAGATCTAGAAGGAAGAGCCTAAAACTGTATTTCTTCTGCAAAATGTGTTGTTCAGGCTCCAGTGATTTATTTATTTATTTATTTTTCAGTGCAATGC
This sequence comes from Gavia stellata, assembly GCF_030936135.1. Classification (NCBI taxonomy): domain Eukaryota; kingdom Metazoa; phylum Chordata; class Aves; order Gaviiformes; family Gaviidae; genus Gavia; species Gavia stellata. Next base: position 14,869,838 of record NC_082610.1, read on the forward strand.
GTTAGATAAGTTTAGAAAAAGATGTGGTTTTAAAACTACTTATTCTGGAATATCCTGATTATCAGAAAAGAGTCGCAAAGTTCTCAAAAGGATATTTGTTCTCCATCCTCCCTACCTACCCCCTGCCCCCAGGATACAGTAAAAAAACCCCTCCTTATAGTTTAGAGACTTTACTAAAAATTGTTGACATTAAATGTGACAACCTGAAAGAAATTACTTTTTTAGAATATTACAAGGGAATGGAAATAGACATTTAAAAAGAACAAGCTTCAACAAGAAGTAGTTGTGATATAGTTCTGGCAGACAAAACAAGATGTCTTCAGCTCAGATTTCTCAAGATCTGAGGGAGTAAACCTCTGGTCCAAAATGTTCTTATAATGTTGGACCTGGTTCTGCAGTCTCCAGGCACAGAACTGCTACAGAAGAAGTCCAGTTCCACTGACATCTCAAATACGGAGAAATTAGAATGCATTGGCATTAAGACTTTACGTATAAAATTGTGGACAGAGATATTATCTTATCAGCCCTGTCACACACCATGCTGTATCTGGATCTTGCTGAACTGGATCAGCCTATAAGTCTGTATGTGTTTCAACTTCTTCTCTAACATGGAGAATAATAATAGTTGCATCTTGATCTCGCATGGCTCTCGGCGTGGGAGATATTGAAAAATGGCTGTGATAGTGTCTCTGTAAATACACAAACTTTACTACAGTGCCTTTTTAAAAGCAATGTTAGTCTATGTGTATTTGTTTGAGTAGTTTAGTCTGTGCTAGAAGATTGTAGTCAAAAGATAACTCTAGAGTTTTGAAGCTACGTCATGTAGAGTATTTTGTCTCTTCCCTTCGCATGTCTAGTCAAATATATCTTAACATTAGCCGTATGTAAAATTCTCGTAATTCCTTAGATTACAAGACCTAGATGATGATACCTGTTTGGCACCACATATCTAGCAATATGCTGCTGTGCTAACAGTGTCTTGCAATTACAGATTAATTCATTTTGAGCAGCCAAAACCATTCCCCTAGAAACATACAACAGCTTGGGATTTTGGTTTCTTTTGGCATCTGTAAATAAAGCAAAGGTTTTGGTGCCTTTCTTAAGTTGTTAAACATTTGTATTTTATATGACCTTCCATAGACTTCTTACTCCTTCACTAGCAGATTCCACATTTGGAAACGGGTGTAAACATAGCATAACCAGGTAGCAAGGTGCTAACAAACTATAAAATATTTATTTTGGCATATTTTTTTTTCTCACTAAATGATATATTTCACTACCATTATATGGAAATCAGCCATACAAATGACTTGTACAGCAATATGGAAAATTAACATGTCTATTTTTAGAGATCCTAATTTTTAAGCAAATACATCAGAGACAGACAATATGCCACATAAACTGCATGTATGTAAGTGGATTTCTACACAGTGTCAATATATGAATTTCTTTGAACAATATTAATTTCCACATCTTTCCAATTCCCAGTTGTTTTCTTTTCTTGAGGTCGTCAGTCCAGCCATGTAAAGTCCATTTGTGCATTGTATAGTAAAAAGGAGGCTCCCTTGTATGAGAAGAGCTCCTTTCATCATCATGCCTGTGGAGGATTGAAAGTGAAGTGAGAGAATTGCTTCATAGTGTCACAATTCCAGTGATTTTTTTAAAAAAAAAAAAGATGGTGATTTACAAGAACATTGATCTTTCACTGTTAATAAAATGGAGCAAAACAGGTCATGGAAACCCCTGTTAAAAAAAAAACAAAACCCCCCAAACCTTCCGACGCTAATCAAAACTAAGTCAGGACAATGGAACTAGTGTATTGGAACTGTCTTAGAAAATGCAGTTTCTTTGCTGCATAATATAGATGTGTATTCTGTTTTTATTCCCCTCCAGACTTCTTAAAATCACATTGTTATCTTAGTCTTTGAAATGTAAAAATGCTGGGACATCAAAGAAATATTGTGATGGTCAAAGAAATTTAGAAGGAGAGTGTATATAATGAATACTTAACACCGGAGGTTTACTTCATTTTTTTGTGAAGATATCCATTGTAGCAACTTAGAGCTGGAAAATGAAGCATGAAATTGTTTGTAGAAGGTTCAGTAAATTGAATGTTAAGCATTTGTATGTTTGCTGCAAAGCGAAGCTTGCGATTTTAGTCATAACATGGATATTTTTGCATTTGTTCTGTAGCTTGTTTAACAAAAAGCAGATAAGAAAATGTTACAGCAGCTGAGAAAAACATTTTGAGGAATATAAGAAGAATACCAAGACTAGCTCTTCAGGAGATACAGATGAGGACGGCCTCCTTGATTAAAGCAGTGGTTTACTCTAGCTAAAGATCTGAGAAGCGCAGTGCATTAACCTTCTCAAAACTTCCACAATGAGATTCAAACCTACTATATGATCTAGAGCCAGATAGACTGCTGTTACACTACACAAAGCTACTCAGATCTTCTGCTACCACATTTATACAGCTTGTAGTATTTGAGGTTGCTTGTTCAAAGCTTGTTTACTGTTTTTGCCAGTGTTCTTCATTCCCACAGTACTTGCCCTTTAGGAATGTTCTGCTTGCAGAAGTCTGAAATCTCTCTTTTGATTCTGTTGCCTTCAGTCAAGATTGCCTGTGGTATAAACTTTCCCCTAAGTTAGTAGTAAGTTGCATCATGTGATGGGTGATCACATCGTCCTGTGACAGAGGATGTGATGTGACCTGTCATATGACTAGTGGTATGTGTACTTGGGCCTGCCTACATATGTTAATGTGGTGAATGGCATTTTTGAAATGTGGAAGAGGCACCATGGAGTGGTCTGCTAAAACTATTTAGACCGCCTGTATTTTTCTGTTCTAACCCAAGAAGCTGCTGGAACAGAGGACAGCATAATGAAATGAATGTTTTGCTAGCCAGGGATTAGTCCATGTGTTGTAGAATATACATCAGTTTTCCATCCTTTTCCTGCCCATCCTATTTCAAGTAACAGTAGCACTTTCAAACTTGCATGAAGGTCAGCTAGCTCAAGCCAACAGAATTGCCCAGAAATGGTTTCTTATTTCCTCCTTACTCTCCCACAACCTTCTGAAAAGAAAAGATTTACATCATTTTTCTCATGACACATGGTGACGGTAAAGCGTTTCAGTCTTACGGAGTCACCATAGTCTGAAGAATAGATTTGTAGTATTACCAAGTTGCATGGACTTGCAAGTTGAGTTTGGGTGCCAGGTTTTAGCTGTGCATTAGTTACCATGTAGTGTAATGAAGCTAGAAGTCTGATTGTAGTGGTGCTTCTGGTGGTCCTTAAAATATTTCAGGGGATAAGTGTCATGGATAAAAGCAACCCTGTGGCTTTCTGTATTATGTGATCTTCATATAGTTATGTCTTTCATGAGTCACTTATACTGAGTTTGATTCTAATCTTCCTTTCTCAATTCTGCAGACTCAACTGGAGGGTTTTTTTTTAATCATTTGCAAGCTGCAAGAACATTGATGAAACTTTGTTTTGAGCACATTATAGAACTAGAGAACATGGTGATTAGTTGTGCCTGTATTGTGTGAGTATTCACAACCATGCTGACTAACTTCTGAAGACTCTCTCTAATATGTTAGATTTTTGCCCTACTATTAGATAGTAGAGATTGTTCCAACTATTTCTTCTTTATTGTTTTATATCCCTCAAAAAAATCTTGAGAACAATTCATCCTCTAGGAGGTAAGTGGATTGGAATCATTAAAGGAGATCATTACAAACCCAGGTTAGTGGGCTCATTTGTGAGACTTGGGCAAACATTCACTTGTTTCTGTGGTTGTAGCTTGCAGCTTTGTCAGCATTATATGCGTTCTGAACCACACCCAATTAAATTTCAGATTTGCAGATTTAAAATCTGCGGATTTATTTCCTGCTGTCTTCAGTGGCATTATATTAGTGTCACTAAATTAATACAAAGCAGTGAGTGGGTACATCAGTGTGAAACTGGTGAAGTGAAGTAGATGATCAAGTTCCAGTAATTTTAACTGTCAGACTTGATTGGACATGGAATCGATGGATTCTGGTCCATCCCAGCTATTTGGGGTTTTTTGTTTGGTTGGGGTTTTTATTGTTCATTTAGGTGTTCTGCATAATTTTCTGTTTCCCTTAGAAAACAGCTAAAATTCATGCACCCTTGATAGATGAATTTGAATGGTTTTATGTCTTTGCATTTTAAATTGTGCTAAAACTCTATCCTTTACAGTATCTGAACAGATATTTGGATCTAGCTACTAAACTTATAAACCATATGTGGTGTAAGACATTCAACAGGGTTTGCTTTCTTCTCTCTGCTATGTTAACATCTTACATCTATATTGTGATTGTTTAGACAACTACCCTGTTTGAAGGTTGTTTAATTTTTGTTAAATTATGTTCTGTAAATTGTCAATACAACTTTTCATGCCTGCAAACGTACGTTTGCTTAGATGGACAATGTTGTGTTACATTGTTTTGTCTTTCACCAAGGCTATTGCTACTGTATTACATATCTTGTCCAGTCACAGGCATCTACAGAGGCTCCTATTTTTGCAGACTGCCGTTTAGAATTCTTTGACTTGTTATTGTCTTGCACCATTTTTCTTTTTCCTTGACATTTTTAGATGATTTTTGACATCTGAGGAAAAATATACGTTCAGACCATTAGAATGTTACTGCCTGGTCTCTGCTCTAGTCAACCACAAGACAGCTAAAAATGCACTAGAGGAAGAGAAAATCACAAGGCAGTGATACATGATCTCTTTTCTATGCTGCTTATTGAAAGATCAGGGGTATGTTATCTAGAAAATATTTTTGCCTTTCTTGCTTGATTTTTAATTAAGAGGTATTCATACCCATATGCTTTAATCTCTCTGTAAGTTTAACATTGAGGTTAGTTTGCGCAATTTACCATTGTGTTTTAGCTTCCACACTTGTCAGCATCAGTGAAAATATTCTGTGGTTTTGTACAATACTTAAAAGACTGACAGACTTTTCAAAAAGCATTATTTTTGCCTTTTCCAAACAAGCAAGCAGGAATGCTAAGATTTACTATAGATACCTAATGTTATCGCAGGTAGCTATGAAGAGGGTAGAAAAAATTTGAGTTTGTTTAGTTATCTGTTGGGGATTCTGTCAATACCAAGATCCTGATGCATTCAAACCTGATTTTCTTTTTAATCTTATTGTATAGACATCAGTCCATCACAATACATTGTAACAGACAATCTGTTTACAGGGGACATAACAAATATGAAATGTATTATTTTTCTTTTAAAAAATAATGTGACAGCAAAGTTAGGAATAGACCCAAGCAAATACAAGATGAAAAGAATAATGTATTGTTTTTCAGTTTTGCTCTTCTGCTTGCTTGCTTACTTGTTTCCCTTTGCACTCTGTGCTGCTGTTTGACTTATGGTCTCCATTTTCTGTGGACTTCTGCAAGTACTGAAATTAAAGCTGTTCACACTTAAAATACCTTTTATAAGTTAGCAGGTTTTTTTCATTTATGGGATTGGTTTGTAGTTTGTAGAGTTGAACTAGTAAGACTTTCAGATTAGTAGGAATCATTAAAACTAGAACACTTTACACATACAGAATCTCCATCTCCAAGATATTTTTAATGAGTCTGTATGTTCCTAATTTGGGGATTAAAAGAAAGACAAAGACAATGCTTTATCTGAAACAGAATATATGATATGCAGCATGTCTCTTCAGGCTACATCTGCTTTCTAAATATTTGTGTACATATTGGACTTTATTTTATATCTTTCCTGTTCTTTTTAATTAATGTAGAGAAAATAGGTTGCCTTCATCTAAGTAATTACTTCCACTAAGAGAAACCTAGCTGCTGCATACATGGACCAGCTCACTATTGTGCTATTTCACCCTGTCAGGCCCAGTGCAATTTGGTTCCCCCATTTACTCCAAGACATCTTAAAGCAGAGTCCTTCTGTGGTATCATAACTGAGGAAAACGTTTGATAATGTTGAGAAACCTGTAAATTTACAACCCATTTAATCAGCATATTTTCATGAAGCTGTGAACCAAAATAAAATGTCAGTGCAGCCAGGACTTTACTTCCAGGTGGGTGGAGAAATTCTACTAATGGATCAGGATGGACAGGAATACTCAGCATATCAAGAGAAACCTGATACCTTCCACACACACACTTCTCTCTCTTTTTTTTTTAAGGCTGATAACATAAATGTGTGATGTCAAAAATGTTTAGACATCTTTGATTCAGAATAGTATTTTCAAGGGAAGACTCCATAGGCAGAGTTGATGTACAATGATAACAGTTTATTTTGTATGTTTTGGTCTTCTCTACAAAATGCAGACATTTGTTCAAAAATGGAAATTCTGCTGCTGTGCATGAATTGCTTCAGATGCCCTCCTCAGATATACTTTATCTCCCTGAATTAGGAGCAGAAGAGATCTAATGTGTGATTGTTTGTTCAATTATCGTAATTCAGATACCAGTTTTATATGAAGTTTAATAATGTTATCAACCAGATATAAAATAAGTGTGTGTAGGCGTACACATATAATTCTCTATTACCATCTCTCTGTAGACACATTTCTCAGGACATTAAGTAGATACTTTAAAGCCTCACTGGTAATTTTGGTCTTCAGTACAGTACTTGAGAGGGCAGTTAAAGAAAAATCTATTATTCCTTCTTCCCTCAGGAAAGATAAGAAGTGTGGGAAATTAGTTCCTATTGCCAAATTACACTTTATCCTGGAGGGGTGGTTAAAGAACTTCCATTCTTATGTCATGTATTGCACATTCTGACTTTCTTCATTCACTGAGAAGACACTGGTTTACACAGGATGAAAGAACAGGGAAGGTAACGTCCAATCAGTTGCTCTCTCATTTGCATGCACATCCATATATTATAATGCTAGTTAATTTTATCCTCGGTTTCATTCAGTTCAGCATATGAGATGAGTCTGGGCTTCAGTGGCCAGACTAAAATGTAACTGTTCTCTTTGATCCCAAGGGGCAATATACCAAAGACACATATTTGGCCTATATGGATGCATAACATCTATTTCTTTAGGCCGTTTAAAAGATGCTACCAGTTTCAGAAGCTTCAGAGTTTGAGGGCAGAATGAACATACTGTATATGAACAATCAGAAAATGTAAAATTGTTTTATTTTTTCCCACTGATATGATTCTGACTAATGTATTATGTTCTATAATTTTTAATTATTTACAACTTAGTAATTTAAACCGGTGCAACAAAATTCATGGAATGATTATTCCTCCTAATTTTCTATCTCTTTTTATTCACTGTGCAATGATGATAGTTTCTATATAAGATACCTAATCATGGGGAATCTTATCCAAGGTATTCATTCCCATCCACTCATATTTATATCAAATAAAGAGTTATATTTTCTATAGATTTATGACTGCCCTCATCCCCAAAGTGGGGCCTAAGAATGTGGCTGGATTTTCTGTTTTGATATATGAAGGTAAAAAACTTCCATGCATATAAAGGTTTAAATTAAAACAAAAATAAAGGGAGAGGGAGTGCAGGTAAATCAAGCCCATGGTAGATTTTACACTCAACAAAGGAAATAAGGTAAGACAAATGACTGTGTATAACACCATAAGCTCAGGCAGTGAGCAAGCTAATCTACGCTGGTCCTGCTTTGAGTCAGCAATGTGCCCTGGTGGCAAAGGTAGCTGGTGGTATCCTGGGCTGCATTAGGAGGAGTGTTGCCAGCAGGTCAATGGAGGTGACTCTTCCCCTCTGCTCAGCACTGGTGAGGCTGTACCTGGAGTAATGTCCAGTTCTGGGCTTCCCAGTACAAAAGAGAGGTGGATCTACTTCCTAACGGCCAAGTGCCACTAAGATGATGAAGAGACTGGAACACCTCTCATCTAAGGAAAAACTGGGAGAGCTGGGATGGTTCAGCCTAGAGAAGAGGAGGCTTGTATACTTTTTTATATATACACTTAGAGAAGGCTTATATACTTATCAATGTATATAAATACCTGGATGTATGAAGAAGATCAAGCCAGGCTTTTCTCAGTGGTGCCCAGTGACAGGACAAGAAGCAATGGGTACAAACTGAAACACAGGAGGTTCTGTCTGAACATCAGGAAACTCTTTTTCTACTGTGAGGGTCACTGAGCGCTGATCCAGGTTTCCCAGAAATTTTGTGGAGTCTCCATCCTTGGAGATATTGAAAAAATGTCTGAACATGGTCCTGGGCAGCCTGCTCTAGGTGGGCCTGATTGAGCAGGGGGGCTGGACAAGATCACCCCCAGATGTCCCTTCCAACCTCAACCATTCTGTGATTCCGTGAAGACTGAAGATAAATTACAACTTCAAGGGCAAAACCCCTTTTTGTTCTCCAAAGGAAAATACAGGCTATGGCTATTCCAGTTTTAGTCTCTTGCTTACCAGTATAAGCAATGCTTACTATCCTCCTAAGTACATATTCTTAGTCAATGATTTAGTTTGAGCTCCTATTTCTGCCAGCAATATTTGGGGCTGAATCTAAGATGAATAGTTTTGGGTTGCTGAAGGAAAAAAAAAAAACTATTAAATACTGTGTTAGAGTTTTTCTATTTCGTGACGACTAATTTTATGTACTTCATTAACTCATTTAAACAGAGGTTAGTTCTAATAATGAAAGATAACAGAATTTTCTCTTTTGATTTGCTTGTTTTGTAAATGTACCACTCCTTTATTTCCTGTACTCATGGGAAAGAAAAAACTTCAAAGAACTTTGCTATTTGATTCTGAGAAATATACAATCTCTTAGCTTGTCTATCTCCATAAGCAGAGGAGATTCCTCCTTTATTGGTGGCTTGGCTTGGCTGCTTTTACTAGCCAATGATTGTGCCTCTGGTCTGTTCCTCTTTTTAGTATTAACATTCCAATTGCACTTAAGTCTCAGTCATGAGTAGGTCCCTGCTGTGCTAAGTGCTTTATGGACATGTGCCTCAAACAACTTGTAAAAAGGGAAAAGAAACAGTAGTTCAGGAAAGAGTCAGTGGCAGGGCTACGAATGGAGTCCAGGCCTTTATTATGGACTAATACTGTGCATATGCGAGGATGCTGGATGCCTCTGTGTCTTTCTTTCCAGCCCACCTCCATAAACATAGACTATCTAGTCCAACTCTGTAAAGCAGGAAGAAAAAGAGCAAAAAGTTTATTCATTTTATCCTTTCAAAAAGCCAGGAAAGTTAATACCGCTTGAAGTTACATAATTTGTGCTTCTTGCAGTAACTTTGGAGAAGCAGCCATGGGGAGCCATGTACCATGCTTTGTGGAGACCTGTCAGGAAAATAAATCCTGGAGAATACAGGAGAGAAGACTGTGGAGTCTTCTGCTAGTTGTAGCATGTGCTTGTGCAGAGATGATGGTTTTATGTGAATATTTGTAAACCTTCAGACAAATCCCACAGAAGAAATATAGTAGGATTAATATTCATTATATAACTTCAGTTTAAAGAAGGATCAGTTAATTTCATAAATACCTCTACAGCAGATATTATGTAAATTAGTGATATTTTTATTTCTGAATTTAAAATGTTTTCTCCTCCTAACAGATACCTTTGTTTTAAACATTATGAAAGAAGCGTTAGGAAAAAAACTTTTGTAATACAAAATCAAGAGATCCAGGAAGACACTTATTCTTCTCCATTTCATGGTACAACTTGGTTTGATATAGAATTTGTTTTAAAGTAATTTGAGTTTTCTGCTGGGCTATTTTAGAATCAGTTTGTGAAGCTTTTGTGTTCACTCATGAGCCCTTGTCTTGAGTAATTACACAGACTTGGTGAAATTACTCCTATGAGTAACTGCTCAGAAATATGAAGAGATTGTTTCAGAACCCAGCCTGTAACTTGAGTAGATAGGGGATGGTATTAACTCTTTAAGATGGTCCATTCATTTTTTTATTTTTATATTAAAAATATTTAAATATTAATCATTTTTCTGTTTTTCAATGTTTGGCTTTTGATTTCTTGAAAAATCCTACCTTCAAGTCTTATTGCAAGCTTGAAATCTGAAGATTCTAATCCCAAACCACCAAAATAATGTTGGGATATTTTGGTTTTCTAAGATTACTTAGCTCCATTACAGATTACATTATTTGTGCTTCTTCTCTGCACTGAGCTGTACACACTTACCAGCTCTTATCCATCACTCTATATGGAAATGGAGAAAAACTACATCTCTTAGTGATCACACTGTGTAGGTATGATTTGATGAATTGTTTAAAGGAGTAGTACCCTCTTATTTACTGACAAATAAGTCTAATATGAAGGTGCTTTTTTCTTCTTTGTTTTAAAGAGAGAGTATTTATTCTGTGTTACTCAAGGCAATTATTTTTCTATAATGAGAAAGCAGTCATGTTTCATATTATACAAATACCTTTTGCCCCTATCAGAAAGAAAACTAATATTGATAATTTCTCATTGGTTTCTGGATACTTTCCATCTGTATTTTAAGTGAGCTTTTGTTGTTCCTGTTAACAACAAAAACCTCAGCTGGATTCTCAGCTACTTAGTAACAATGGCCCAATTTTAATCTTCGCATCCTTTCATTTTGAAATTGCTTGTGCAGGTGGTTGCTATACATCTCTCTTCCTTTTACATGACTATAACACATGTGATTTGTTATCAATCTGGTTTTACACCAGGCCACTTTTTGCAAGGATTGCACTAGCAGAAGTCTTTAATGATTGATTCCTTGCTGACCACTGCTAGCATCCCACAGGAGCATTCTTGGTGCCTGTTGTAGTAGGTCTGACTGCCCCTTTGATGCAGTTGAAGTCTGTTCTTTGCAGCTTTCTTGGCATTAATGTTCAAACGCTTTACTTAGTTAAGTCTGAAGCAAGTGATTGTCCGAATGAAATTGCAGGACATTGCCTCCAAATTTGAAAAGACATTTTTTCCTCAATAGGTCTGTGTCTTGTGTGTTCCCTTTCTCCTAATTTCTCTATGTTCTTCCTCCCCTTCTAGTGTCTTTCAGATGTATGGGTAAAAAATTATCATCAAAAGATCTCACATTCCAAAGCACTGTATCCAATTGAAACTTTTAATGACCATCCTGTTACTGTCAGGAAAAGGACAGGAAAAATGGAATGTTTCTGGTTGGGAAATTATATTCTACTTTCAAGATAAGTGAGCAAAAATTATGTTAGTATCCTCTATTAATGTTATGACATGTACATTTCTACATAAGTCATTACATCTATTAGTTGTGAAACACACCCCCCCCAGATTTTTGTAGCGGTATGCTCCAATCCTGACCCAGAGAACAAGCTAAATCAGCGTGGTGGTTTCTGATGTCATTGTGCGTTCATGAGAGAATACAATATGTCTATGGTCTCTGAGATACAAACACAGTACTGTTTCCAGGAGATGGAGGTCAGACACTTGCTTCACAAAGTATATAGCAGTTGTTAGATGATAACTCTGTGGGCTAGACACAAAGTTCCAAGGGAAAGCTATTGAACTTTTTGAACTAATCCTGTATCTGAGTCACTCTTCCCAGACACTTATTTACAGGAATGCCATGTTCGTATTTAAGCATTTTTACATGAAGACAAAGTTGTTCATATAATGTTGTTTGCCTGCATCATATTTGAGAATTCATCTTCTTTTGGTTTAAATCCATTTGATAACCAACAGTGATTGCAAGTGTGTTGTGAGCTGCCTTTCCTGTAATACTATTAAGTGGATGCAATCAAACAGCATCGACGTACACTAGAAAGGGAAGGAAAAAATACTATGCTGCAGCAATATAACTAAAATTCATTCTGTTTTCCCAAATCCATAGTAGACATTGAGCCAAGAGTTTTGAGTTAGTAACACCTGCTCATGGCAAACCTGAATTCCTGTCTGATGTTTTTAGTTTTCCCTTTGTTTTTAATGGGATTTCAGTTATGAACTGGTTTGCATTTACATTTACACTCTTAAGTGGAAATGTGCAAACGGGTCTGCTTCTCAGAATAGTCTTGCGATGTTGTAACTGAGCTCCCAAAGAGCAAAGCACACACAGTCATTAGCTGTTTTGGAAAACCTTGATTTTACACATTAGAGTTTGGTGGTTTGGCAGGGGTGGAGTGGGATGTTGTTGGGGTTTTTCTTTTGGGAGGGTGTTTGAGCATGGCAGCAGACAAGGAAGGAAAGCAAAAGCATTTTCCTGCAAACTTGTTCCATTTCTATTTGGCAAATATCTTCCCCTAACTTTTTTTTTGATGAAAGTTGAAAACATAAAGTACTGGACTGGACTTCTTTAATATGAAGAAGTTGAACAAAGTTACTGTCTTATAGGATCCAGTAGGTATACAGAGACAACCTGTTTGTCGGCCATCTGTTCCAGAACAGGCCTCCTCTTTAGGTAGTGATTAAAAGTCATCAAATGGATAGCACGAGAAAAGATGATTTGTATCATAAGGACTTCAGGCGCATTCCCTCCAGTAGAGGGCATTGATAATTGAACGTACAAGCCTAAATTTGTTGGGAATAATGTTACTAACAGGAGATAGAGGATAAGCGTGGCAACAAATCTTTTCTCCCACCCTACAAAACCAAAAATTAATGTTGTCATATTTATAACTATGTGTTCACCTATGTCTTGTTTACCTCTCTGGGAACTGGAGAAACAATTTTTTTTTTCAGCTATCCACATACAATATGCAAAAAACTATTTACAGCAAATGCCAATGGTAAGCAAAAGAGAACGCTTTTGAGGACAATTGCAAGTCGGAGGCTAGGAATATGGGAGAAAACAGTGCTTGGTGTATATATGAGCTCAGTAAAAATGTGATCTAGCTATGGAGGAACCTGCACAGAAGATGAGTGGTACAAGACAAGCGTAGAAATGGTAACTGGTTCTAGAGTCATTAAAATAGAAGTGGTTCTTTATATAATTAAACCAACCTGTCTTAATGGTCATTTTTCTGATTCTAAGTAAAGGTTATAGGATCTGAGTGTAAAATTTTTATACTCCTAACAAAAAGAGAAGCATATCATTAGGAGATGGCTAGCTGGTGACCTAGTGTGACAGAGCTGGCTAGTGACAGGATTGAAATCCTGGGTCTTGGTCTCACTCTCTAGCCAGTAAATGTTCCTGCATTCCCCTAGCATACAGTTCTTCAAAATGTTGAATCCTGTTTGCAGACCTTCTGTCATAAAGCTATGGTGAGAGTCAGTGGGAAGAAATAACTCAGTGCAATAGGTGTTTTGGGAAATGCTCATAGTGCTAGATGATGCCAATTCAGTCTCTTAAACTCAAGCAGTCTTTTCCCTAAGGGAGCAGGGGAAGGAAAAGGTCCCTGAGGATGACATTAGTGATCAACATACATTTTTTTTGATGTCCAGAAGAGATCTGGGGATATTTTCCTGTAGGAATGTGTTTAGTTTTATAGCCTTGTTTCCTTATGCAAGTAAGTGACTGTGATCTAGCAACCTGAGTTGAATAGCCAGTCCTATAGGTCTTTCACAGGCTATGAATACAGTAAGAGCACTCAACCCTTCTGAAGATATGCAAATGTAGGCATTTAAAAGATTTACATTCATCTTTCACAGGCCTCAGAAATATAAATATGAAATATCCAGAACCTTGTCACTTCAGTAATAATTAAGCTGATGGCCTATTATGTTCGATTGCAAATCAATATAGTATCTTTTGGTGCCACTTGAGTTCTTGAGGGTTGGCTTGGGGCCAGCACTAGTTATACAATTGAAGAGCTGCAGCTGCATCGAAAACTTCTCTGCCATTTCCATTCAGAAAGAATAGACTGGTAACAATGGTGGCCAGCCTCTTCATAGTAATTGTGTGCAAGTACACATTTTGAAATAGTGTTTTTGTTCAGCAGGTGCTGTTATTTTAGTTTAATTTGAATTTTGAAATATGAAGGAGAGAAGGGGCCTAATCTTAACAGCATCTAACCTACAGCTGTTCAGAACAGGACAGCAAACAGCATATGTTGCTTAGATGAAAATCATAATTGCTTATTCTTCCTGGCATATTAGCAGACCAGTGCTGAGCCTCTGAAATTATCAAGCATTTTCAGGCTTTTACTTTACAAAGTGATCTACAATACTCTGGAAGAACAATTCTAGAACATCTGACTGTAAGTTTTCCCACAGCTACTTGGTTTTATATCAGAACTAACACAGAATGGATAGACAGTTCGCCATGGCAGTGTCAGAAGCACTGACCTCTAGAAATATCATTAAAGCAATGCAAAGTCTATGTTATTGCAGTCCACTGCAAAAGCTGAGGAAACAGCTGGTAAAATGGTGATTTCTTGGGAACTTTTGTCTGTTTGTTTGCCTCTTCTCTTTTCAAAGGAAAAGAAAGTCCATGGGGTTTGAGGAGGACAGAAAGGTCACAAATTCTTGGAGCGTATACATTAGTCAAAAATATTTATTGAATTTTTTGTCCAGTTTTCTTTTTTCTATGATCTGTTGTTTGGAGATTTAAAATCTCAGATAAATGAATTGTATTTCTTGAAAAAATTCTCTGTATGTAAGTGTTAGAACACAGTATATACTAGAAAAGGCAAAATGAGAAAGACATAGAAAAGGTGTGATTAGAGTCAGAGTTCAACAGTTTAAATTCCTATTATCATAAGTCTGTCTCAAAAATCTGGCTAAAAGTGTGTGATTAAAAAGGTACTGACAATGACACTTACCTTGAAAAGTAATGAACGTGAATTCTAAGCAGTCCAGATCATCTGACAAAACTTGCATGGTCTAAACTAAGGTACGCAATTTAGCTCTTTGCAAGATCAGGGTTTAAATGAGAATTTCATGTGAATGAACATCTTTGGAATTGGAACAAGGTTATTTAGATGCCTTAAACCTGATTCTTTTCCTCATGGATGCCAGCTTATGCCCGAGTAATCTTAGTGGTCATTGCAGAATAATTACCATGTAACTTAAGTCACACAACAGTTTGGCTCAAGCAAATTCATTAAAAGACCTCAGTGACTATTCCATATATAGAGAGTACTGTTTACCTGTTTCTGCTTTGGGATTTGTAAAAACAACATGAGAGTTTTTTCACAACTGATATCCTGTCAATTTCATCAAATAATTTCTAGCTATAGTTTCATTTAGATCAAGATCCTGAGGGAAGGGAGAGACATGCATACGTACTACTGAGCTGCTCGTCAGTCCCGCTGAAGATGCCGGTTTTGAACTAACCTCTGAGGGAAACATAAAATAATACACAGGCAATTGAGCATGCAAATAAAACCAAAAATAAGGTTTCTTCATTAAATCTTTCTCTGGAAACCCGGAGTTTTATATTGCTGAAAATGTTAAAGGAAAAAAGTATAATATATGAGACAAGCACTGTCTGTTTTTGACTAAATAACTTCTTTAAAAAAATGAGATGCTTTTTTCTTAACACTTTCCAAAGGAAGACAAAGTCGAAGGTACTGAATAATGTACAAGATTATTTTAATTTTTATTTTAATACATCTTCTGGGAAGGCTGGCTAGGTGAGGTGGTTTGCTACTCATGAACAAGGAAGAACTAGTTGAGATGACAGTCATCGGCAGCCTTTGCTGCAGTGACCAGGAAATGGTGGAATTTAAGATCTGGAGGGGAGTGATGCATGTAAGCAGCAGAATAAAACCCTTGGTTTTCACAGTGCTTCAGCTTATTTAAGGGACCGGAATGTGGGGTCCCATGGGAGGCTGCCCTTCAGGGTAGAGAAATTGGTTAATTATCAAGGGCAGCCACCTCAAAGTACAACAATGACCTATTTCAGCTGACAAGAAAATGAGCAGGTGTGACAGAAGGCCATCTTAGTTAAACAGTGAACCCCTAACCAGGCTGAAATGTAAAACAGAAGTGTATGAGTGATGGAAGCAGGGACAGACTGTGAAAGAGAACTCTGCTTGCAGACATGCAAATGTAATTAGGAAGGCCACAACTGGGATTGAGATAAAGCTGGCAAGAGATACGAGACATCAAGGTCTTCTACAGGTACATCAGCAACAAAAATGAAGATAAAGAAAACTCTTGTCCCACTGCTGAATGGGTCTGGTAACCTCACAGTGGGCTACTCAGTGCCTTCTTTCTCAGTCTTGACTAGCAAGATCTGCTCTCTAGCTTTACAGGTCTCTGGCCCTAGTAGTAAAGTCTGGGAGAGAAAGGTACTACCCATGGCAAGGGAAGACTGAACTAGAATTTAACTAAGAATGCTTTCAAGTCCATGGAGCCAGATGAAATGCATCTGAGGGCGCTGATGGAGCTCCATCAGCGCCCTCAGATGCATTTCATCTGGCTCCATGGCCAATTCATTTAGGAGACCTCTGTCTTCTTGTAAGGTAGCATTCACTGGGGAAAGTCCCTGAGGTCTGCAGGAAGGCAAATGCTATGCCCGTGTTCAAAAATAGGCAAGAAAGAGGATCTGAGGAATAACAGGCTGGTCAGCCTAAGAAAATAACAAAAAAAAAAAATCTTTATGAAAACCAAGCACATGAAAGACAAGAAGATAGTTGGGAACAGTCTGCATAGACTTATTAAGAGCAAGTGATTTCTGATCAACCTGATTGCCTTCTATGAGAAGATGATTGAATCTGCAGAAAATTGGAAGAGGAATGTGCATTATGTACTTTGACTTTAGCAGGGCTTTTCACATCTTTACACAGTATCCTTATAGCCACAACTGAGAGGCATGGACTGGATGGGTGCACTACAAAGTGGTTGGACTATTGGGGCAACATGGTAGTGGTCAGTAGTTCAAAGTCTTAATTGTAGCTGGTTATGAGTAGCCTTCCTCTGCAGCTGATACTTTTTAATATCCTCATCAATGACCTGCACAACATGCTGGAATGCATTCTCATCAAGTTCATGAATGATCCAAAATTTGGGGGAGTGGTTGCTATGATGAAGGTGTATGCAGCCATTCAGAGGAACCTTACTGGGCTGGAGAAAAGGACTGACAAAAACCTCACTGAAACTTGAAAAAGACAGATAGAACGTCCTGTAGCTGGGGCAGAACAACCCCATACATCAGTGAAGGCTGTGAGCCTTTGAAATTAGCTCTGCTTCGAGATGACCTCTGGAGATCCCTTTAAGCCTTATTTTTCTTATGATTTAGTCTGGAATTTCATGCACTCACAGGCCATTAAAAACTGATCTTGACTCTTCTGCTTGGATAGCTAAAGACAGATTCTGACCTTCAACTTCAGATCACAACAGCTTGATGTATGGAAGAGTTTGTAGTAATCTTTCCAAGGATGTTCGCCTATTTTAGATTTAATGTAAGGGCAGAAGATCTATTCTTTCACCTCCAAAATGACATGTCATTTGTAGGTGCATTGTGTTAGCTCACCTGTAAGCAATAAGTCTAAAATGTGGCAATCCCTTGCTGAGGTTATGCCAGAGTGGAAGGCCACCTCTTGACACCCTCCACAACCATGTATGGTTCTCCAGTGGATGTTTACCTTTCCACCCAGTTATACATAGCTATGTATTTTGGTTTTGTAAGTTGAGCATTTTAACTTGCAAGATCTTTCAGGATAAAATGTGCTAAACATATATAATTATCCAGCTGACCTCTAACAACTTCTGTTCTTCTTTCCACCCACCATGCTTCCCCCACTTCCACTCCCCCTCCCCTCCGATCTAAGCAAACCTGTAACTAGATGAATTGGTTTGGGCATTTTAAAATAACAGTGGGACCCAGAAGTGTTAGAATTTTATATGGAACAAAGTCTACTAACCTCACCATATAATCCCAGAAAGTATTTGAAAATTCCAGTAATAATAAACATAAATTTTTGTGTTTGTGTTTCCCTTACTATTATACTCTCGTTGTCAAACAACGTCTATAGGTATTGCTTGGTACCTCTGTCTATTATAAAGTTTGCCTGATGTTTTGTTATGGGACAATGTTTTAGGAGTTCAAAACTTTGAAAAATATTAGCTGCTTGATTTGAAGTTCAGCATGCTGATTGCCTGCATCAGGCTGAATGTTTTTGAGAATTTCAGCTAAAACAGTTTAACCATATTCAAGAACAAGGCAACAGTTTAAAAAAAAAAAGGTTTCACTTACATTAAAAACTTCTGTTACTCTTTCCTTTTAAACAAATCAGATATTTTAGTATTGAACATTTTTATCTTTGAGTGTTTGACTTTTTAAATGTAATAATATTATCTGAATCTAGATTTTTCTCTGTGTATTCAGAAACTGAAGGTAGAGGGGGAAGATTCATGAATGGGGCTACATGTTGCAGTGTACTGATGTTGTCAGTGCATTAACTTATGATCAGTAGTAGGCCTGGAAATCCCAAGTAAGGTCACAAGTTTCACAGTCTTTCTATTGGGTATTTGCATAAATGTTACTGTTCTGAAACCACTTGGAAAGTGCATCAGATGTGATTGTATTGAGCAGCAGTAATGAGCACCACTTCTTTGTAATCCCTCTGTCAATCACAAGTATGTCTTGGAGGGAAGAAGCACGGAATTAAAAACAAACATGACTGCCTCCCTGCCCGCCCCCCCCCCCCCCCCCCCCCCCGAATTATCCTGCTGAATTAAACCCTGAGTTTCGAGGGGAAAAAAAAAAACCAAACAACTACTTACTTGTTTTATTCTGAGTAGGGATACAGAATGCACAGTGAGAGACACGTGAAGAAAGAGTGAGGATGTAGGTGAAGGACAGGAAATAGGTACATATATAAACTGACCGAAAGGTCACACAGTGGGCCTCTTGTATTGACACCTCTTGGATGGGATTTAGTGGAGGATTTTGTGTTGCTCAGATGCATTTTGGCAGGTTGTCTGCAGAGCTGACTGCCTGAGTATGGTGTGAAGAGTACTATGTGGGCTGTAGCTGGCTAGTTTGGAGTGAGCACGGGAGGAGCTTGATTTGTGCAAAAGAATTGTTAAGGTCCATAGCTGCTTGTTGGGCTGCTTAGTGAACAGAAAGTGCTTCTGCAGACTTCTGTAGTCTGAAGTTGGAGAAGGGTATTTTTGGTGACCAGATCCTCTCAGTCTAACTTAACAGAAACAAAGCCACAAAAATCTTACTCAGATTGTCTAGAGTAACATATACAAGTAAGAAATAATATTATCATAATTACTTTGATCTTCCCTACCAGGGACCCTAGTCCTGGACGTTCTCGTGTCCCTTCTGTAGTTCATTACAGCTGTTCAGACAGTGTAGTAATAGATTTCTAGTATCTACTGTTTTGTGATGTGAGTCTGGATCTCATTGCAGTTTTCATTTCTTCTGTGCACTGCTGTTAAGGGCTACACTGAAAAAGTTTCTCAGTATTGCCATGTTTAGTATTTCAAAGCCTTCTCTGAAATTTTGTGGCCCATTAGAGAGGTCACCACAAAGTGTGTTGGGTAAATATCCTTTGATAGCAATTATAGTTCTTCAGAGATTAGGGATACACTGTGGAGAACAGGGGAAATTTTGAAAGAAAGTCATGCCATGCATCAACTTAAAAAAAAAATAATAATTCCATCAATTCTTGTAGGACAATGAAACAAAATAGTTATGAATTATTTCAGCCAGAAATTTAGAAGCAGGAGACTGAAGATAGCCAGCAGATTTCAACATCAATGAGATGGCTTGTTGATGACCAGGGTTTTTTTGTGGGTTTTTCTTGTTTTGATTTTTTTTTTGGTTGGTTGTTTTTTTGTTTTGTTTTGTACAAATGAGATCAGCCAATTTTTTACAGAATCCTTTTCCCTACTAAAATGGATTCTACTCAGTTCCCTCCTCTTTTTCACTAGCAGGTCTCCAGCTGGCCTGGGAGGTTTATCACCTCTATCTGGCTATTAACAGTCCATTTGCTTAAGTACCTACCATAATTACTTTGTATAGTTCCTCTGAGAGACGCCTCATTTAAGGAACTCTAGGAAAAGTTCTGGTCTGAGTGACAACCACACAGTCACGTATCTGCCACCTGCTAGCATCTCTTAAGCCAAATTAAGTTTGTGGGAGAGAGATCCTGCATTTGTCTATATTTTAAAGATTTTCTTTCCCAGCTCTCTCTCTCAACATTCCCTACTCCCTTTTCAAACTGCCTTTTTTGCCAGCTTTAGCTCTTTGCATAGTATCAGGACTGTATTTTGATACTAGCTGCTGTTCTAAATTTTGTAGGAGAGGATACCGTGCAACACACATAAACCAGAGGGATTGCACGAACTGAATTTAGCAGAATTTGGATCAGAACAGGCAAAAGAATGCTTTGAGTAAAGCTCCACAAAGCCTTCTGAGGACGAAACATCATAAAATGGCTGTACTGTGTAACACAAATCTGAAGAATGAGGTAAGATGTAGTCCTGATTGTTGATGGGGTATTTTTGCTAGCCTGCAGAAGTTGTTCCTTTACAGGAAGCACAGGTGTCTTGCTTCACCTTGGCATGTTCAAGTGACTGCATTGTCTTTTCTAACTCTTGCAACTCCATAGTCTAGAGAATCTTTAAAGTTATTCTTTAGAATAACTAGAGTTTATAGTAAAATACAGTTTTTAGCATGTCATGTTAGTGATTTTATTTCCTGGTTGTTTATTTTAGTTTCATCCTCTGTAAGTTCACAGCCCTCATTTTCTTTAAACTTTACCTGAAATGTTGAAGTGAAATGAAATAATAAATTCCTTTATTATCCCATTTAAACAAACAACACTACACCTTTCACATGGCTTGAGTCAAAGCCCTCAATCAACTTTATCAAAGTTAGGACCAGGTTAACTCAGCCTCTGTACATTCTTTTCACAGATTTGCCCTGAGTTTTGGGTTTGTAAAGGACCTTGAACTATAAATGAGCCAGAATCCTTAAGTCTGAGCCCAGACGCAATTTTTCCTGAAATAACGTTGTCCGGGATTTCAGGCTATTTAGGCTCAAATGAGTACAGCAGAAGGGATGAGACTGAAAACTGGATTTGAGAATGTAGATATGATCATAAAGAATGACAGGCAGGCTTTCCCTTTTTGAATAAGAAGTTATAGTAGTCAAATCATTTGTATCTCTTACAAGTCTCTTCCTGAGCAGAAGTGTCATATTAAGCATATCAAAGACAATGGAAAGACTCAGTGGATTTGGGTACAAATACTACGTTTCAGACTTCATGTTTCCTTTTTTGTGCCTGTGTTCCTAAAAAAAATTAGGGGGGAAAAAAAAAAACAAAACAACACACTGCTATATTGTGTTACGTTTAATAGAGTCACTCAAAGATTTCTGAATGTTATTCAACTGCTGTTTTCTATAGGAGAACAGCAATAGGATATTTATCCACCAGATGTGACTGTAATGACTACAGCCATTAAAAACCAAAAAAGGCAAACTACCATTATGCTTAGGTTAGCCAATACGAAACATGGCAAATGCTCTTGTTCAGTCATTTTAATGCACCACAATGTAAGCGCAATAGATTTCAGCCTTCTGGCCAAGCAAAGCTATGTCTTCTCGTTTATATCTTAAATATATCAGTCAAATGAGTATAGCACATTGAAAACAGATTTTGGACCCATGGATGAGGCAATAGTACACCTGTCAGAATAGAAAGGTGCCATAAAAATGGCCTTCAGCAGGGCATTATATAATTTGTACTTCTTCTATAAGCATTTTATTGGTAGTTCTGGAAATAGGAGTTTACACTGAAGACTGACAGAAGTTGAACTGGAGAGGTGTGAACAACATTACTATGGCAACACTAAATGTTGGGTATGTGAAGAGGTAGGTGAGACCCCTGTGGATCATCAGATGCCAGCCTGGCTATTATAATGAATGGTAATTGGTTAAATTCTTAAGCATTCTATTGCTTATCCCACAGTAACTAAATGGCTTTGTAGTTGCTATATAATTACTGAATGACTGATGGTCTGGTTTCTCCTTGTGATTTTTGTAGAGTCTTGTCTGTCACGATAACAAGAAGAGAGTCTAAAGCTTTCTTATCAATCATAGGTCCTGTAAGTTGCTGAATGCCTTTGGTTCATTGATTTTATAATGAAGTTCATAAGTTGAGTTCCTTTGAGGATTTGTCATCAGGGTACTATAAAACAAAGTATTGCTGCTACAGGAAGCTGGTATTTTGGTCAAGGTACTGATCTGAGATTTAAGCTTTGTGTTTATATTCTCTGCTAAATCCAACAGACAGCGTGGGTTTGTACTCTAACTTATCATGTATTCAGATTACTAAAGCTCTTATTATAGCTTTTACCTGCATAGGTCCCATGGTGAGTGGTAAGTTTGTCCACTTCATTCAGCTCTGTTCTACTCTTTGAACAGCTGCTGAGTTGCAGCCAAGAGTCATGTTTGGGAGATGCTCTCAATTGCCTCTGAGCCATTAGGTGCCACTTCTCTTCTGAAATCAAAGCCAAGTGCACATAACTCCTTTTCTTCATTGCTGAAGTGGCAAATTCGCATCTCATCTGGGAAAGGGATGCTGTTAGCCGTTGCCTCCCACAGGCGTAAGGGAGGAGTGCAGTCCTGTGTCCGTGCTCAATTTCGGTTATGAAGTTGCAGCTAACAGCTACAACTTCCCCTTTGAGACTGGAGCTATAGTTTACCTCCTCCTCTCCGTTACAGTGAGGCAAACTCCAGTATGAGCTGAGGAGTGTTTTGTTAACTCTCAGTGCTAGCAGAATTTGGCTCCCAGTAAAGGAAAAGAGAAGGAGAACTTGGCACTCTTTAACTCCAAGTTCCCTTGTTAGTTACTGCCTCACGCAATCTACAGACACCCAAGTTTGACTTTGAACACAAAAGGGCAATAGATTTGTTAGCTTAAATCTTCTGGATCAGACTAGATCTGATCTCTGTTATAAACATAAACTAAAGAAGTATGGATTCACTTTTGGATTTGGCCACTAACTTAGTACATGGACTTGAGTAAGTCTTGCTCTCTGTTTCCACGCTCCATCTGTAAATCTTGCATAACACTTTCTTTTGTCATCCTTTGTCTAGCTAATCTGTTTAAACTTAGGGATGTTAGGGTGGGGTTGGTTTTGTTGTGTATTTCTGCCAGACTTGTCTCATTAGATTGTCTGTTTGGGGTTGCCCAAGTAGTATCATAATATGTTGAATTTTGGTGTCAGAACACACAGCTCATTCTGGTAGTCTGCTTTATACTGTGTTTGATCCTCTTTACACTTGAGTATAGTAACTCCACACTGGGAAGGGGTTGGACAGATTTATATGATACAAGAACTACAAAAGATAAGCCAATTAACTGAAACAGCTTTAGAACTAGTTATAAAAAGTGATTATGAGTTTTCTTCTGAGCAAACTCCTAGTCCTTTGGCGAAAGTACTTAAAAATCCCGGGTTCTCTAGCCAAATATAAAGTGTCAAGCATACTTGAAGCAAACTGATAACAGGGCAGTATAGGCTACCTTCATGAGAAACGAAGACATTAGGGTAAACATGCCCTTAAAAATAATAGCAAAAGTCAGTGCCTTCCTTTCTAATGGAACTTCTGATCTTATAGGGCTCATCATCTCCTGAATATAAGTGTTAAAGATAGTCCTCTCTCATGCCTTCATAGCTGAGGATGGGATTTGGGGTTGTATTTTAGAGGATCTGGCAAGTTACATTGATGGTAATAGGAATGGGTTTGAATGTCTAGTTAAGAGGGGTATGCCTACTAAATACTTAAGTACTGCAACTGGGAGTAAGGACTAGGGTTAAGAAAGCTTGGAGCAGCAGAACATGGGCTCATTACTCAAGTGAGTACCACTATTCTTAAAGCAGCAAGGTTTCCTGTTCTTTGGAGATGGCTAGGGTTAGAGTTACGGTTGTTTAGAATGATTGCTGTATTTTGTTTCATTTTGTTATTTTTAAGGAGAACTAATAAGGTTAAACCAAGGACGAGACAAAAAATACTGCTACTTAATTTATAGATCCACACTTCTAAAATCAAGCCTAAGGTTCACAAGCTTATACCTGAGGATCATGGATTTTAGCTGATTTCAGTCAGGACATCTGACATAAATTAAGGCTAGGTGTCAGTATTTTTGAGTATTTTATTCTTTTAATTGCGCATAGGAGTGTGTTTGTTCTTCAACTTTGAGTAAGTCTGGGACTGTAGTTATGATTGAGTTTCATGTTATAGTTAAGAATGACTGCAGACTGGATGGCTGATGGCATGATGCTTTTAGATAAAATGGGTGCAGATATCAGGTGATATGAATGGTTTCCACTTAAGTCTGGTAACGATTATTTCCCATCTTTCTGTTCAAAGGAAAGGTTAAGTTCAGGGCTGTGCCTGAGCAAAGCCTGGGGTTGTAAAAACTTCACCATTAATTATTTCAATTAGACTGACAGACAAAAACTAAGAACATCTTTCATGAATCTGAAATCTCATATTTCTGATGATAATTATATATAAAGAAGTATATATTTTCAAGTGGGGTTGCCTGTTTGGGTTTTAGAAATTTTGAACTTTCAGAGTATGATTTCTCCTGATTTCTGTCAGGTTTGCAGATTTTACTTGAGGTGGGTGTGACTCAGTTCAGCTTCATTTAGCCATGGTTTTCTAAAGTTTCTTATTTTATGGATGGGTTAGGATTTTAGAGAGAAAGGATTATACAGATGGCATTATTTCTATTTTTTCTTAGTCCAGCATTAATAGATGTGAATATTTCATTTCTAATTTTGGGGAGCATTTCATTGGTCAGGCACTAACAACACAAGATGTGTGTGATGCAGTGGTGCATATGCTGCTTCTTGATGGAGTCTGGCTCCACCACTTTTGTCTCCCACGTGAGAGTTCTAAGTATCAGTTTATAAGGCAGAAATATGTTCTGTTCCCATGAAATAATTAAATATTCATTGGACTGAAAAGGTAAACAAGAAGGAACTTTATGATCCGGTGGTTGGGATATTAATGTGGAGACAGGTGGATGAATCTCTACCTGCTGCTTTCATGAATATTTAATATAAAATACTCAGATATTTTTGGGAGCAGGAACTGGAACCCTGTAATTCCTCTGCCTTCCAGTGTTAACTTCCTAACCAGTGGACCATGGAGTGTTCTTTATTTCACCTATTATTTCATGGAAACTGGAAATAAGAAATTGAAGTAATTCTGTCATGTAAACTGTATGTTCATAGTTTGAGAAATCTTCTGTGATTTGGACTGTAAGATTACATCTTCTGAGATACGGAAGTAATTATGAGATTTAGAAACCTTAGGTCTCCTACATTCTGAGGAAGTATTCCCAGTTCTGTTTTGTTCAGGTACAGACAGTTAATAGTATATAGCTGTGTTTTTGTAAAGTTTAAGAAGGCTCTGAGAATGTCCACCATAATAGAGCCTACAAACAGAATAATTAGAGGAATATCTACTTCATGAAGTCTTGCAAGATGTAGACATGTTAGACTGTTCATTGCTACCACAGTGTAGGCAGTGTTAACATGCTCAGTAGCAGGCTTTTTTAGAGCCTTAGTGGTAGAATTATAGGGACCTTTGACCCTGCAGGTGTTGGGCAGCAGTTGACAGGAATTAAATGGCATAGAGTTTAAGCACTGAGGTGGCAGCTAGATAGACAATTTTTTTTTTAATCTAGCTTTCTCCACCCCCTACCCTCTTAATATCTGTATAGTAGTAATAAGCCTAGTTCTGGATTAAGCTGAAGTTTCAAACTGTTGCAGAGTTTGTTTCTCAAAGAAAAAAAAACAATAAAAAGTAAGAACCACAATTTAGTTTGAATTTACTGGGGAAAAAAAAAAAATTTTAAAAGAATTGTCATACATTTTTGTGTTAAACCTGTTTCAGCTTCTAGAGTATCTAACAAACATGCTTACAATAAAACCAGGAAATTTGAGACAGCTGACTCATGTTATTTAGGGGATGTCACTAAAGAACCCCAGTATCAAAATTTCTAGCTTTTATCCTGTTAAGGTAATTACGGAGATGTCTTGAAACTGTGATTACACATTGAAAAGATGAGTCAAACAAATTAGCAAACAAGTTAAAAAGGCACAGCAAGGAGACCCACCAAACCTGTTCCCTTCATTTCTACCTCAGTTTCTGGACATTTGTTTGATGTGTTGAATAAGAATTATATTTTCTACTTCCCATACTGATTAAATGCAGATGTAATAAAGATTTTTCTAGTGCTTCATGCACATCTAAAATGATAACATTTGGCATGCTATCAATGGAAGAAGAAAATATCAAACGACTGAAGTAATTATGCTTCAGTATTGCAAGGCAGAATATATATGCTCACGACAGGGTTTGTTTATAGAGAGTAGAGAAGCATTTGAATTAAATTCTTGATGTAGAGATGTTTCTGAAAAAAGCATACTCTGAAAGAGCAAAAAGCATCTCCTGACCTATTTGAAGTCAGAGACTACAATTTGGCATCTATTAGTAAACATAAGAGGATGTCCTGGAGCTAAACTCTGTAATAATAAATTAAATACGTGTATAATAGAACCCTCTTGTCTTCAACATAAAAATGCAATGCTAATGATTAAATGAGGCTGAAGTTTAGTATTAACAAAAATATGTGGTTTACGCATTAATATGAATCAAGATTTCTCAAACTTAATTTAAAAATATTTTCATATATATTTATATATATAACTGTCAGGATTTATATTTTGTAAATTTCTGTAAAGATATAGAACTCTGAAAAGTTAATGTTGTTTACCTTCAGAAGTTGAAAACGCATTCCTTTCTAAGGAAGTGTCCATCTAAGAAATAAGAGATCAAGTATTTTACATCTTATAACACGCAGGCAAAATCTCCAAAGAAACTCTGCAAAATGTTGTTTGTTTATGGTGTTGGGTTTTTTTAAGCAAGTATATTTATGGTATGGAGATGGTGAAGGTTTTTCTCACAGATTTGTATTTTTAAAAAAGAAGCCAACTTTTTCTGACTGTCAATATTGTGCATTGCAGACTGTGAAAATCAAAAGATCCGATTTTCCAGAGCGATTCAATTGACATTTTCTTTCCACACTCTAGACTTCCAAAATGTTAAAAGTATTGATTAAACAACTGGTATTTTGGTAGGTTTATCATCTCTTTAAAAGAACAGCTCTGAAATGGTTTGGAAACTCCAAAGACTCAAGAGAGGAGCGTGCTGTTTCTCATTTAGTGTAATTGAACAGACTTTGGGGGAGAGAAAAACTTACAAAAAGTTTTATATATATTGTGTTCTACAGATGTATGTATGTAAATGAAATAAATACTCCAAGTGGCACCTCTTTTCAATTTAGATTGCCATTCTTTTACTAATTTGCTATGACTAAAAGGGGAAGACTTCTTTGTAATCGATTTGAGGAAATGGCAACAATAATTAAAAATATGTCCATAATTTGCTGCCGTTATCTAAGAAGTCTCTTAATAGATTAGGTTCATGGCTGTAGAACCATTCTTTTGTCTCTAAGCACGGCCGTAGACACCTACACAAAATTTAAGAAAAAGGGCCAGTGTGGAGTCATCCTTTCATTGTTATATCCTCCCAGCTTGCAGTGGTCAGTGATATAGGAATGCCCTGAGCCAGAAGTACTGTCTGACTTACTAATGGAGTTATACTGCAGGAACTTGTTTCATCTATTTTGGCACGTTTTTATCCTTTTGACCACCATAACATCCAGTGGCAATGAGTCACACAGTATAGAAATGCATTCTTACTTATTTTAAATATGCTACCTGGTTATTTTCTGGGGTGTTCCTTCATTCTTGTGTTTTGTGAAATAGAAAATAATTGTTTCTTCTTCACCTTTTCCACATAATTCATGTTTCTATAGATCTCTCTCATCAGCTATCTCTTTTCCAGACTAAGAAATTCTTTATAGTCTTAGATGGTATGGAAACTGTGTCAATCTTTCTTGTTGACAACCTTAGTGACCCTTCTATTTCTACAGGGCCTTCAATTTTCTATGCATCTATGTATATTTTTGGTTTGTTCTTTTAATTAAGGAGAATTTAGGAGAAAATGAGAAAGGTAAGAAGTGGAGCAAAAAAGGGAAGGCTCTCACAACTTCTACTTTTCACTCTTCCACAGGATTTTCTTTTAATTTTTTTTTCCTTCTGGAAGTTAGATTGCTTGCTTATCCCTGCAAATATTTACATGAATTAAAAATACAAAATAATAGACAAAAGGTGTAAAAAAAAAAAAAAAAAAAAAAAAAAAAATCAAAATTGTCTGGAATTCTATGCCATGAGTGCACTGAATTATGTTGCTATTGCAGTGAAATTCTTTTTCCAGTTAAAACAATGGCATGTTTCAAATTGGCTTCAATGGGGCCAGATCTCTCTTTGGGAAATATATAAAGCATCTCAGTTTCTACCATTGCAAATCAGTTGAGTAAAATTTGGGGAATGTTTAAGTTGCTGATGTGCTACTGCAGCTTTCTTGTCATCACTCAGATTTATCTGTTGTATCTCATGGTTTGGACTGTAGATACTTGTTTGAATTAGATGATGCAATCTAAGCAAGGATCCTCAGAGAAGGAAAAATTGAATTTTCTGTTTGATTTTGTTGTGAAAGGAGAAGAGTTCTCATCAGAATAAAAAACTTCAGGTTTTAGATTATGCTCTAATAAATTCTAAGCTTATTACCAGAGTCTTATGTTCTTGGGAAGGGAGGTAAAAGATTCCCCTCAGTAAAAATCCCCTCTCCCCTTGAATATTTAGCATTCACTTAGCATGCTTTCTCAGCTGTTAAATGTGTAACTTTATTTATGGATGAAAGCCACCACTGCAATGTTCTTCATCTGCTCTTAAAGTCTGAGGGCTGAATGAATTTCAAAACTGATACATCTCATATGTATAAGTGCCAAGTCTCAATTTTTAACTCAAGATTCATTTCTCAACAAACCTTTAGCCACTCAACTGTCAGCTATCTGGTTTCTATCTCAGCTTACAGGTCAGGAAGTAGTAAAAGGACAGGTCGGATACACGAGCAGTGCTAGTCCAGATACAGACTTGTCTCTCTCTTCTTTTTGGCCAATGTTGCTGAATAGCCAGTAACGGAGGCAGCTTTCAAGATGGGCCACAGTCACTCACATTATTATTATTCAATAGGATTTTTTTTTTACTGTCTTTCTAGGTCGACACCATGAAATGTGAGACAGGGAGCAAGCAGAAGCTTGAAGAAATTTGGTAATTGTTATATTACTAATGAACCTAGTGTTGCTTACAGGATTAGGAAGACCAGCTATATTAATAAAAGCTAGTTAAAAATATGTACTGTGATAATTTTCCATCCAAAATTATATTTTTGTTGAAATCAAAATGTTCTGTTTCTGAAACAGAAATATCTGTTTTGCCAATATTTGTAATATGAAAAGTCAAAGTAAATAATTTTTTTTTCCTGATGAAGAGACATCTTTTTGATTTTTACACCTTGAATTTCATCTCATTGTGCATATATTTTTAAATTTATATCCTACAATTATACCATTATGTCCATTACCATTGTAACTATTTAATAAATGAACTGTAGTTGCAACTGCAGTGGCAACGTTATTGCATGGATAAAGGTATCTTGCCGCATTCATGAAGAATGGGTGATCAGAGATGCAAAAAGTATTCCCAGAAAGGCAGCTGTGTCTTTTTAAAGTCTGTGTATTTATTCCTTATTTGTTTCAATTTTACATGATTTTCAATTCTGCTGAGAGAAAGAGAATCAGAGGTTTTATCAGTAGGAGCACACATGTACTTTATGTTCTAATGTGGCTACACATATTTCTGGAATGCTGCTTATAGCTCACTGTAAAGCTCAAAGATAACCTGTATGTAAAACCAACATGAAATCAAAGTTTGAAACCTTTTGAAGACGACATTGGTAAAATGTTGGTAATTTATGCAGCGTAAAATGAGTATATATTTTAAAGAAGGATAAATTGTTTCTGACAGAATTTAGCAGTGATAGCACTGCTGAAATTGTTCAGCATTTCAGATTTTTTCAGGATTGATTCCGAAGCTCATTAATTTTTTTCTATTGTCTCCAAGGAGTTTTGGATTGAGTTCTTACTGAAAAGAGACTGAAAGCTAGAGTTCTGGGACAGCAAAGAAATTTCAGCGGAGTTTTGATTTTTGCCTGCTTAATTCCAACTCATGTCTCTTCTAGATTCTGAATTCTGGAAAAGGTAAGAGAAAACTACCATGACTCAGCTTAATAGAGAAAGTGAGAGTGGTTAAGGCAGTTAAGAGAAATGTGGATTATTATTACTACCAGTGGACTATTCTCTTGTTCTTTCAATTTCACTCCAAGAACTAAATGGATCCTTCAAAATCTGGCTAGCTACCAAGGACACAAACAAACATCTGTGCACCAGATGCATAGCGCATTATATCCAGCTGTGTTACTGCAGCTACATCTGCAGAATACTGTATATGTCAACTGCCATGGCTAGCAGGCTTTGGGAATACTATCTATAGGAATTAAAGCTTGCAGCAGAAGTAAAAGAAGTGGGTATTTTGCTTTTGACTTTTTTATGTCTTCTTTTACCTCTCTACATTTCTTAACTGAGTTGCTTGTAAGTTTGAATTAATGGAAGGAAATAGCACGTGATTTTTCACCACTGGAGACCTGATTTCAAGTTGTGATAAATAAAAGAAAAAGAAAATTAGTTTAATCTCATCATGTATTTCCATTTCAGAGTTGTACTTTTCTCTTAGAAAATACTATAATGAAAGTATTCAGAAAAATAGTCTTGTCTTCCTTTGGAGCTGGTGGAGTCCTGTATGTTAGCTGACGATAATTGAGGAGAGCATTTCTTCCAGAGGCCACTAGAGCAAACTTCCAGGAGAATTTTGAGAATTTAAAGCAATGAGTTTTTATCAGTAGTATATACTATAGTTTTCCCTACCAAATATTTAGAAGCATATTCAGGTCATCTTGGTACATAAAATAGCAAAGCTGTGTCATACATTGCAAGATTTATGTCACATATTTCCCTCCTTTCCTTTTCCATTCCCCTCAGGAATCTGTTGCAATTGTCATAAAAGCAAAGACCTACAGATAAAATTTTTTTTTTCCATGATTTCTCCTTCTTAACAGTATAACTCTGTCTTGATAGGGAAAGCATTAGCAAGTTAGCAAAAGAAAATGAAAACACTTTTTTGCTCAAAAAGGAGCAGAAGCAGCACTTCATGGATGTAGATTAATAACAGTGGCTACTCTTTTGAGCTGGCAATATTCCTTGTGGTTTTTAGGCAAGTCTTTTTCAATTATATTTGTAATTCTCACAAACAAAACAAAGTGCTAATTTCACACTACTGAATGCATAAACCACTTTTCATACTGGTATGTTTGCATCTCTAAACTTAGCTGGTGTATTTTTAATTTAAAATGTCTCTTATATTTTTAAGGCTAGAGCTACCTCTATAGTTCCTAACAGTTCCTAATTTAGAATTATTTTTTTTTTTTGCAAGAAAGTGCTACAGTAGCAACGTTAAAAAAGTTATTGATTTACTTTTTCAGTTTTGTGTTGCTGAATTAGTCTATTCAAAGTTCTTTTATCTTCAGTAAATATATATGTTCAACCAACTGTGTTCAAACTTGTGATTTTATTGAACACGATACATCCTCAAAATTTGACCATGTGCAAATATATATTGCTTTTGCAAATTCAAAAATATTCTTATTTGGGGATCATTTTATACATACAGAGAAAATGCATTCAAACAGGTTTAATCAAAACTGTCTAAAACAATGACACCATGTTATGAAAAAAGAGCAGAGATTTGCAAGGAAAAATTAACATAAAACCAAAATGTTTCACTTTATTAATATCTACTAGTACCAGACCATTTATACAGCTGCAAATACAAATTATTGACCACATCTTACATAAAATTTCCTTTAGCTTTGATTCAGAGTTCTCTCTCTTTATTTTTGAACCTTCCTCCACTCTATATCCTGCTCTTGCAGTAGTAATAGCTGGATTTTAGACACATCTTGCCCTGCATATTTGCCTTTTCTGATACTGTCAAGAACAGAAGAGTGTTGTGGTAGCAGGAGACATAAACAAGATAAAGTACATTTATTTTCTCTAACTTAAATCATAGGCTCTGAACCTAGTTTGTATCCAGATAATAACGGGAAGCAAGATGAAACATTTTTGTTTCCATTCCAGGCCTTTTAATAGCAAATATTTCTCCTTTAAAGAAATGTTTTTCTAACTTACTGGACATTTTCTCTCCAAAAATGGGGGTTCCACTCTGCTAGTAAGTAACTCATATTAAAGCTAATAGCTGCTTTTCTGCTTGTTTGTACGCTAACCTATCTGGAACCAGAATATAGGATACAAATTGTGATTCACAGCATGGGTCTGCTGATGTGGTTAAAGTGACTCATACATTAAGGAGATGGCAGAATCCAACTCCATTAATATGATCTAGAATAAAATTAAGTAGTCGTGTGATGTTCTTGGTTAAACGGTATAAAGTTGTTAAGGTAACTTTCAATGTAAGGGAGAAAAGCCAATACTGTTAGTCGTAATATTATGATATTTCTAATTATTTTACAGTAGTGAAAATTTAATTTTTGTATTTTACTTTTAAATGATACTCAAGAAACAAAAAATACTCCACTGATAAAAACATACTCCACATCTTACACAAAACACATCTGAGATAAAATTATTCTTGTCAGAATGTGGGAGAACAGAATTTTATTCCAAGATTGCAGTGTTCTTGCTAAAGTTCCAAACTACCTATATACTTCCAGAATATTTCTGTATTGCCTTAAAGTTTTATCACTGTATTGTTGAAGTCAGCCATATCAGTCACAGTTGTCTTTTGTTTAGGGTGGGTTTTTTTTTCTCCTCCCTTCATTGCCTTTGACTCCTGCAAGGAAAAGATAGTAGAATTGTGTGAAAGTTTTCCTTTATTCCTGACAAATGCTGTGCCTTTGATAAAACAGGTGTCTAGGACCTGTACCACTACCATGCTGTAAGTAAAAACGTATTTGTAAAACTCTGGAATTAATGTCCACCATCAAATGTGAAAGAGTGCTCAAGACAGAGTTACTATTGAAGGAATAGGTGGGCAGATTTGAATAAACAGAGAAAGTAAGGATGAGATGGAAGGTTGCAAAAAATAATTAATATCAAAGTCCTGGTGTTCTGAAAAGAAAAGTAGTATCTTTCCAGAAAATTATATAAAAGCATCTGGAAAGAATAGGGAAGAAAAAACCTTCTGACAGCTGCAGTGAATATTGGCGATCATAAGGAGCATTAACAATGCTAGGTACAACAGGAGAGACATGGAAAACAAAATAGTGTAAGAAGCTCTTTTCATGGATTGTAAAGTAGGCAAAAGAAAGCCTGAAACAGCTAACTGTTCAGAGGAGGTTGTAATCACAGTATTATTGTTCTCTATTCTACATTAAAAACTAGTCTCACCTAATGTTTTGAAAAAAAATCTTGCTTATTCAGAACTTTCACATCTAGTGTCTGTTTGAAACTATTTAATAGATGTTAGAAATTTTTGTGTGTGACTCTATAATTGCTATCATAAATAAAAAGTATCTTGTAAGCAAAGCTGAACTCCTGTAAATAATTTTGATTACTTCATGTTAAAATAGTCAGGAGCGATAAATCTGAAGGTCTGTGATTTACTTTGCTAGTACAGCCTTTCCTGGAATTTCAGGTTGGTGGTATTTGTTACTATTGTAATCTCATCAAACAGGTCACCCAGAACTTTTATTGATAGGCAAAGATGAATATGAGAGGTGTCTTCAAGTTTTTGGGCACAGTTCCTGGAGTACCTATGATAAGCTAGCCTTCTCTTAATATTTTTCTTAATTCTGTTTGTAGATGTTAACAGGCAAATCTGAACCCATTTAGAAAGAGAGTTAAAATTTTCATTAATATCATCATATTTAGTGATAAGCAGCAGATGGGAAGAGGACAGGCTCTCATATCAGTAATACCATGGAGGGCAAATAAAGTGCATGTCAAGCCAGTGAGGTAAGCTATCAGTACATGTGTAGGTCTGGCTTTGTTCCTTTCACTGTTCACAGAATTTGTCTCTAGACATGATTCTGAGTCCTCCTGATGCAGATTACTTATTTTTCTGGCTTCCTTGTGCTATACAGATGTAAATTGAATTCCTGGAAGGTCCTTCTTTTTATCACATTGTGCTGTAGGAGTAGGGTTTTATTCCCACCCCTTTTGAAACCCAGGAGTGGTCTACACTTGGTAGAAATACTTAAGAGCTGCTAAACGTATTCATTGATACATGACGTGCTAACCAGTTTCCTACAAGGAATTGTTATGAGTTCTGCTGTAATCTTACACTGAGAGAGAAGGCAGGGGTTTAGGAAAACATCATTAACTTCCTTGCAGAACAATTGTGAACAGTCTCTGGAGTATTTGCATTTTTATGCAGCAGCTTTGGCCACCTAGAACAGTTGTAAGTTCTTTTTTTCCCTCTTTACCTACTTTCCTTTTGGAACACTGATCTTGTCAAGTTCTAAACTACCAAGCTATTTTTTGCCTTTCCTTGAAAGATTCTAAAACAATGATTTTCCTCAAGTCAGTACCCTCTCACAACTTGGCTAACGGCTGTAGTGGTAAAATTTTATAATCCAAACTACTTGTAGATAGAATCTAAATCTTTTTTCAGAATTTTATAACGGTTTTAAATTATCTAGTTTATGGATGCTGCCATTTGTATAGTGAAGTCCAGGACACACTTCCTCTGAAGGCAGATAGAAGGAAATACTCAAAAATCATAATAAGAGATCAGAAGGAATCTCACCTAGAAGATTTCCATTAAGATATTGCAACAATTTTGCTGTGAGTTTGGGTGATAAGGAATTTTCACCCAAGTATCTTACTTAGCTATTCCTTAAAAACAGTAATTACTCATTGTTTAGGAAGTTAACTTAATTTGCAGTACTGTAAATTCTCTGTGTTTTCTGTATCCATGGATATTCTGTGCCATGTTTTCTTCTCCTTCGGATTTGAAGTCATCTTAATCATCTTGTCAAGACTGGAAGGGGATTCTTGGTGTTTTACATAACTTTCATTCTTGTTCACATGTGTAATGTCCATATCTAAGGAAGAAGTCATAAATCTGATAAGTTGACAGGATTTTTTTTTGGAGCGAGGAAATGTCTAGCTCATCTTAGCTGAAAACTTTGTAATGACCCCTTGTTTTTCGTAATTAGGACTGGTACACCATTGTCATTTACCTATTATTTTTTTCTGGTAGAATTGCTGAAAGGTGCTGTGCTAGCTTCAGGTATAAAGATATGGAATTTGAAACCAAAGATCATAGACACCTTCTAGTGCTTGCATTTTCAACCCTTCACTTTCCTAAGGCCTTCTGTGACCATATAATTTACTTTTTCTTTTAAATGAGAACAAGTTTTATGGTATTTCCATTTTTCTTTTGCAAGGTAAGTTTCATGTGACTGAGAGCAGAATTTATTTATCTATCACTTGTAGAAGTGGTTATAGTCTACATCTTCCAAAATAAAACCTATCTTAAAATTTAATAGAAATACTACAATACTACAATATTGCACTTTTCCAGCTGTAGAACTATTAGTGAGGCTGCTAAGTCATGAATAATGTTTGTCTCCTTTTTTTTCTGCTTGTAACTTGTTCACAGTATGATGAACATATTTAATTTCATTTTCTTCCTTTCCTGTTCTGGCAATCTGAGCTCTGCAAACATAATAAATAGAGATATATTCTGTGTGTTATATGCCAGTGTTGAAGGACAGCATAAGCAAGCCATGGCGCTATTACTGTAGCGCTTATTCAGCTATGGGACACGCAATTGAATGTAGTGGGATTATGCAAACAATTCAAGCTAGCCATGTTCTTTCTGAACTGTTCTTAAAGGTAGTCATTCTGCCACAGATTTTTTAAAAGGGGTTGTATTTCATATTAAGTAACTTTTCTTTCTAACAGTCTGTATACAGTGTTCTACGTAATAACTGTTAGAGATCACTTACCAGAAGTTCTTTGTGTCTAATACATTAGTGTCATCCTGCTGTAAGCATAGGAGTTCTATTTTACATTGTGGTACATGTTTCTCCTTGTCTTTGCTGTTTTTATTTTTGGCTATGCCATAGCACTGATCTGCTATGATTAACATCATGCCCTTGTAATCCAACATTCTTGCTGCGTGTATGATATTTTCCTTTAACACATTTCATAGAAGGGCAAGTTCTACTTTGTAGAGAGCATCACTTATTCAGATCTGGAAAAATTAATTTATTTGGTCAAAGGTTCCAAGGTCTTCAGTTCTTTTTGTCGCAAAGATTTCAAGTTGTGGATTATTGTTATGCTTTGTTCTATTTTATTTATGCATTTAGTTTTATTCTGTTTTTATTAAAAATGAACAGAGAGTAAATAAAATATTAAATGTCATAGGAATAAAGATTAAACTCAACATATTCTGTCATCTTAAAGCAATTGCAAATTGTTCACTTGCAGCCTAGAAGAGACTAAATGTCATTGTGCTCTAATGAAAGCTAGACACACTAGCCAGTGTGAACTGTGTTGACTTTTTTCAATGCAGTTCTTGATAGATTTAAAGAGAAAGCCACAATGATAGTCATAGTGAAGCCATGGTACAATCACTTAGCTTAAGCAGTTCCTCTTTCTCTCCAGTTACTTCAGTACCTTGGTTTTTCTTCCTTTTCTAATCTAGATCAATTCCCTGATCTACCTCAAAGCAGTCCTGAAAAGAGTTTTAGCACCACCGTTCAGAAGTGGAACAGTTGTATAAAAACTGTTGTGCATAGGAACCATTGCAGTTGTTTTTGCTACTGTCAGCTTTGCATTGTCAAACTGTGTCCTCAGCCATGAAGACTATATGAACAAATAAGAACTTAACTGAATAGATTGGAAATGAGAGAAACATAGGACTGATTTTTCAGGAAATCAAGAAATACTGCCTTTTGTATGCAGATCGAGTGTCATTTTAAAATAAGTTAAATAAATCAGGGATTTTTTTTTTTAGTCTTACATCATTGTTCCAGTGCTATTTGAATGGGCCATCTAACATTAACAACATATATTATTCTAACAATAATAGAAAATTAAACTCGCAACTAAAGCTCAACACAGAAGCATATGTGGTCTGAAAAAGAGCAATACTTATTAAGCAAAATGACTGAGTCCTCTGGTAGAAAATGCAGTACCACTGCTACTAGCAAGGTAGAGGAATTGTATTCTGAGAAAATG
The DNA here is from genome assembly GCF_030936135.1 of Gavia stellata. Classification (NCBI taxonomy): domain Eukaryota; kingdom Metazoa; phylum Chordata; class Aves; order Gaviiformes; family Gaviidae; genus Gavia; species Gavia stellata. Next base: position 14,906,965 of record NC_082610.1, read on the forward strand.
CCAATTTTTTTCTTCTCTTTTAGCTATGTATTTGAATAAAAATACAAAAAGGTGTTTCAGAATTACAAAGTATTTTGTTCATATCTACATATTTTATTTCACTGTTATTGTTTCAATTCATGCTACTGTACTCTATCAAAACAGCATTAACATGCAGTTTTATTTCTGTTGGCCCTGTAATTCAGTTAAGACATGCAAGTTTTTTCTGTTACTAGATCAACTTTTATGAATCACCTCTTCTGAATGTGTGTCCTCTAAGTCCTGCCTTAATGTGAGTGACCTGAGAGAGGGAGCACACTTTCCTAAGCACTTTTGCACAAATGAAAATTTGCCATCCTGGTAGTTTTGCAAAACTGATCCCATTCTGAAGTTGAACAAAATATTACAGACCAAAGCATTGCCTTCTTCAACTCTTTGATTAACACACATTTCTAAAAATATGGTTTGAAATAGAGCTGACTTTTTTCTTCTTCAGAATAAGTAATGCATATAAACATCAGTTATTTGCAGGACTATAAACATCAGGATCCATTTTGATGATTACACTTCAGTTTTCTACCTCATTAGAATCTAGTCAGCTAGGAATAATATTTCTGATTTCTCTGTGGATTGCAAATCTCTCATATACACAGGCTTTGAAAAAAGTTTTGTCTATATTTTCAGTTGCTGTCCAGGCTTTTTCTGTAGCTGCTATCCAGATTGTTGCAAATCCTTGCTATGAATTAGAATTTTGTTACAGCTCTCAGCTTAATGTTTCTGATCCACCATAGCAAGATTGGGTCTTCTGAACTAATTTTTAATACATGCTGATCACTTTTCCCAACAGACTTCTCAGAGTTAATACTCATTTTCTTTCTATAATTTATTTTTCTACCTGACCTGAACTATTCAATGAACTAGTCCTGTCTCCTGGTACTTTCTCAAATGTCAGACTAGATGTTTCACGGTTCTAAGAACATACTACTTCACTGTAGGGGCTGGAGAAAGTTAAAGTTGCCTTCCAAATCTGTTCAAAGTTTTCTAAATTAAGTCCTTTTTCTCAGTGTTTTGGCCTTTTTTCCCTTCTCTTACAAAAGTAGATCTGCAATTTGGTATTACCAAAATTTCATCAGAATTGGTAAATAAGCTGTTAGAAAACGTTGCTGGTGATCTTGTTACTTGTTTTTGTCACAAGACAAAAGTGGCAGTAGTGAGGCTTTTTTAATCTTAGGATTATTTAATCTTTTTTTCTTTGGGCTTTTTCATTTCTCACTTGCTCTTCTCAGAGTGCTCTTGTGTTTGCTTTGTGCTAAGTACTGGTCTTAAGGAATCTTGATGTTGCATGATTATTTGCGGCTTGGCTTTCTCTCTATAGGCTTGTGCTCCATTCAAGCCATTAAACTAACTGGCAGCTAGCTTCTCTCTGGGTTTTCACATACTGCTGGGAGGCAGAAAAACCAGTTTTATCCAGACAGCACTGTGAGGATGAGTTGCATGAAATTACTTACCCAGTCTGCTTGCAAAAAATTTACATTTCTTGTAACTGTATGCATTGTCTATTAAAGGCTTTTCTAGGACTTAAAAATACTGTACCATTTGAGAGAATAGTTTGCTATGTGGCATGACAAACAGTAGGTCTATTCAAAAAAAGTCAGTGTTGAATATGTTATCGTCTTAAAATACATACTGAAATGGGTGAAGTGGCATTATATCTTACTACAGGAAATCAGAATAAATAGGTTAAATTGAGCAGTCGTAGTCTTCTAGAAATAGAAAGTAAAATGTTTTCTATAGATACTCTTCAGAGTCTTCATGTGGATTTTTTTTTTTTTTACTTCACACTAAATATCATTAAGCTGCTAGTAACTGCAAATCTTGTATGTAAGAACACAGGATAACTGCTTCTCGCCATCAGTGAAGGCATGTTTGCATTTTTGTTTAATAACAATTTTGATCCTTCTACTGTTGGCAATGGTCATTGAGAAATCCTGACATAAAGAAGGTATCTGCAAGATAAAGTTCTACAAGGGATGATTAGCAGCACTTAAGTTTTCTTTTTGTTGAAAGGAAGAATCCCTGATTGAACAGTGCATTGAATGATATGACAAGCAAGTACTTGATCCCTGTCCAGCTGGAAAGGAATTGTATTCATCAGCAGCTTTTTAGCTAAGGATGTCTTTATATTTTCACTCTTTGTTTGAGTCTCTCCAGATCCTCCCTTTACTTCATGTCAGCACTATATAGTAGGTATGCCAAGTGGTTTTGAAATTTAAATTACAGTCTCTTTTTCAGATGTTATTGGAAAGAACATGTAATTTATAACCACGTGTTAGGAGTACAGGATGTTCATGGTTCACTGCCAATTCTTCTTTTGTAAAGTTAATAAAACTTTCATAAAACACTTATACACTTGTATATTTCATGGTAAAGATTTTTTTATCTCATAGGCTAATGTAAAGATTTATTAAAAACATTTTTTTGTTAAGAGGAGTGTCAATAGTTTGCAGCTGAGTGTAATTTTGAATTCCCAGTAGATGACAGTCTGACTGAAAATGACACTAACAGCTTTGTTGATTTAGCACTAAAAATAAAGGATTCTTTCAAATAATATAAAGCTCTAATACCCTGAGTGTGCTGAAATACACTTGAGACCCTTAAGTAGAGTTTCAGCGAAACATTCGCCAGCACTATGGATTCCGGTGAACAAGCATTAGCATGCTTGCTGGCACTGACCCATTGGGCTCCCACCTAAAAATTAATGTGAAGGAGTGGGATACTGCACTAAGAAGAGAATCTGATACATCTAAATATGGGAACCATCAGAGCTTTGGATAATGTCATGGAATAGACTTCTAGTAAGACCTTGTGACATCATTGTGACTGAGTTTCCACACCCCACCCCACCCCCCCAAATTGAGCACTTGAAATATGTAATTCAGTAGCAACCCAAAACTACTACCATCTGATAGCTATGAAGAGGTATGTGAGAAGAGTTGATGGTTTTATGCCAGCTTCTGCAGGATGGTTGTTCACTCTCTTTTTGTGATGTGATAATTGATAGCTTTGCTGGCGATTTTGGCAAAGAAGCTGCGGATTAAATAGCCCGAGAGATGGAACTTTCCTAGTCTCCTAAGTGAGAAACAGACATGTTGGCCAGGCAGCATGGAAGAGTCTGCAGTGCTCCTGCTGTACTACACTGTACTATACATAAATACTGCAAAAGGTTTTCCTCTATCTTTGAAGGGGTTTTATTCAAACTAAAAGTATATAGAGCTATATACTGTGCATCTTTGTCTGATTTTATCCTATTTTTCACTTGTATTCTGGAATAGGTCAGGTAATTTAGCGACAAAAATATTTTCCACAACTTTACAGCCACCTACCCTAAGCAGCTACACCAATGTAAAGGAGGTACAAAGCTCTGCACTTCTATAAATAATTGCACAAGAGAAAGTGAGGACAGGACTCTGGTATAGAGATAACATCAGAGTTGGTAACAAGTGAGAGAGCACTGATAAATTTGTTACTTATAGGATCCAGTGTTTTGCCCTCTCTGTTTTCATGGGAAATCTACAAAGATACTACCTCTCTCAGTCTGGTAGCTACTACTTAAAAAAAAAAGAAATACATCACTATTTACTCTAAGCCTGCCAACATTTGATATTTCATCCATATGTTGTGACTACTGCAGTACATTTCTGCTGTCTTTAGTGTTTTTTTAAAACAATTCACTCCTGATCCACAAGTGGCTAAACTTGGAGAACACAAGGGCTACATTTACAGACCTATAAATGGCAGTAATAATATCTATAAATGGTAGTTTGAGCTGTGAAAACAGTAGTGCTGAATACTGTAGGAATTAGAGAGAGTTCTAGGAAAAACTAAGAATTTGTTGTATTTTTCCATTTTATCTTGCCTATGTGATAAAATACAAATGTAGATCCTTAGAGAATCAATTAGTGTGCATAGAAATAAGGAGGTGGTAATTATACAGAGGAAGTTAAAGACAAAATGGTTGAAAACTGAACGTGTTTATAAGAAAATGTTGAGTGGCTGCTGTTTCTTGACCTAGATCATATAGTGGTCACAAATTTGATTTAAATAAAATCAGGTTTTTAAGGCATATTAAACACAGTTTATATAATGGAGCAGCTTTTGACTCAGATTGACCTCCCAACACAATGTGTGGGATGTATATACAGAAACTATGAGAACATAAGCTGCATTTCTGAATATAGGTTGGCAAAGTGACTGTATTGTCCTTTTCCTTCTGCAAGCATGGCTTTCCAGATTCAGAAAAAAATTGAGAGAGAGGATCTTCTCAGTTGTATAAGGGTGTTACCTGTCCTTACAAACTTTGTATCACTAAGCACAGAGTATCCTGAAACAATTTTAGTCCTATGTAAATGTAGCATAATAAACTCAAAATTCTGAGATCTTGAAAAGCAGTATAGTTAACTGATCAAGGAAAGCGTAGCTATTCTCTGCAAGGAGCTCTGTTGTGCTAATTGTGTTCTCATACTGAAGTAATCCTGTCCATTTTGAATATCAAATGAAAAGCATAATGTGGTTCAGCGTGTTTCTCCTTAAGCAGATTGGGGTGCAAGGCTTGTTTGACACCCTTTGCTTAGTGAGTCTTGTAGGAAAAGATAATACACTTTATTAAATCACCTGAGAAAGCCTGAAAAAAAGAGAGCAGCTTTCAGACACACGAGCTCTTCAAAAGGATTGTTTTAAATGAATCATTCCAGATCTGACTATGAGCTGAACACCGTGTTTTTCCATCAGAGTAAATTCTTTCCTTCTAAACTTCCAATAGGCTAAATGTGTCTGGGGTATCTTTTGAATTTTTGAAGCAATCCCATCAGCTTTTCAGAAACACATTTGCTAGGGAAATTTTCTGTATTACATGAACATGAATCTGCAGAGGAAATAGAATAACTCTGGTACCATTACTATTAATCTCCCTTAATAGAATTAGAAAGCAGGCAAAACCTGTGTTAAACAACTCAGGAAAGGTGTAAAATGTCTATAGTGGTCTTTAACGCCTCCTAACTGGAAATAAATAGTTCTTATTTTTATGTACAGTTATTTTATTCTGTGTTAAATTTACAAAAAATTAACATATTTGACCATAATTTTAATATAATGACCATAATTTTAATGTAACATTCTTGAAATATGAAAATCTTCTAGATAACTATCATTAATATCTTTGTCTTGGATTATTATTCTTCTGTAGATAAGAACAAAAGTGAAAAGAAAAAAGGATATGGTTATAAACTAGTGACTAGAACTGAGTGTAAAAAAAAAGTAATTTGCATTTCCCTGTTTTTCATTCTACTATAATCATAAAAGATTAAAAGATGAAAAAAATTTGTATCAGCTGGTCTGTGCATAGGATAGATTTGCTTCAATAGAGTGTCTTGTGAATAATGAAGTATAAGCTATTACAGCTGAAATCTCATGACTACATTATTAAACTCTATAGAGGAGTGGGCCTTATAGTGGCAAGGAAAAGCTATACACTGGCATTTTCCCTTTGTGACATGAACAGACCAATTGCCCATTCACACTGGGATAAATCTGCACTCTGCAAAAGAATGCTGCTTTCTGAAATGGTGGTTTATAAGGGGCCAATTAAGCCAAGCGTCACCCTCCTGTAATCTTCAATGAAGATTTCCCTGTCCTCTTTATCTCATTCCATCTTTCTTGACCGCTGGAGCTTTTTTTGGAAAGAGGTCTGCCATTGGCAGAGCATTGATGCTTCTTTTCACTGACACTGTTTTTTGCAACAGCCCTGGAAAAGGCTGCATGCTCTATTATTTTCATGCAGTGGTAGCCTCTTCCCAAGTGACATATTTTCTCTGGATGAATACTAGATCATTGTCTGCTAATAAAAACAGTAGGACTCTGTAAAAACAAAAGGATAAAGCAAACACATTAGGCATAATGCTTTCAATGGTGTACACTTGTTTGTGCTAGTACAGACTTAGTTAAATATTCACCAAAAATATCTTAAGGTGTTTGGAATTTTTTTTTTGTTATAAAATATATGTTAGAAGATTAAAGCATGTACAGAACATTCCTCCCTCTCATTCATGTCAAAATGAAATTGATAATTGCCAGTTTTTAACCAGCTCAAAAGATGCTTTCACAGCCTTCCCTTTGCAGGAGATTGCTTATTGTTGCCTTTGATGTTGACATTATTTAATAGAGATCTTTTTTCCTTTATGAATTGTTTCAACTTGCTCATGCTGTCTTCAATTTAATGAAGCTTTTGAGAAGGAAACTGTAAACAAATGAGATAGGATGGTTTAGGAAGAATGTGAATTGTATTCTTTAGCAAGAATTGTTTATGATGATGGTTTCATAATATGTAAAACACATGGACCACCAGAAATCTAAACGTCAGACTTTAGGTCTTTGATTTATTATTTCATGTAATTTACATTTTATTCACATTTCTTTTTTTTTTCCTTCCCTTTTCTTTTTTAATATTTCACTATTTGTAGCAATAGTATAGATCTGAACAAGATACATTCTTGTTACAGGACTGTACTATTCATTGAAACACATTAAAAATGCTGAAAGCAAGCTACCAAATGTCATGATTTTTTAGCTTACTAGGGATCTGAGAGTGTTACAATTGAAAGAGACAATAAAACTTATTTAACTTTTCTTGTGATCTCCTTTTAAAAATGTGTAGTAGGTCCATCCACAATACAGTTTTCCTTAGTCTGTTTTTCTGAGTCTGTTTACAGTGCTTATTTATACTTGCATAATATCTGTAAGAGATGGTTTCTCACCTAAGAGTCATTCAGAACCACTGGATTTTATTGCAAGATAACCAGAACCAAATCAGTTTTCAATATTCTGTCTTAGCTACCAAAACAATAAATCCACAGTTTTCTGCTTTTTAATTATAAGTGCACAAGTGTGCAAAAATAAAGACTATGTAACTATAAAGTGACTGCTTACCACCGTCTTCATTTAACCTTCATGTTTTGCATTCTGAGTAGAGAAAAATAGTACATAACCAGTGCAAACTACGGTCATGTCATATGAAGCCTATTTTAATAATGCCAACACAAAATAGTGGGATTCAGAAGACTGAATTTACACCATGCCCCTTTGCCTCCGAGAGCTTGATTTCTCCTGAGTTTACCTGAATTTTAGCATTCTTGAAAAATTAAAGTATGTGTTGCTTGGTTTGCTCTACACCTGTAGACATTTTGCTAATTAGCTACACAAATTCAGATCAGGTGTTGACTAGCACAAATTAATTTGCTGCCCAAGAAAAAAAATTGCTAGTGTGGAATTGTCATCAGGGAAAATAGGAAAGGAAAAAAGTTGAATAATCTTTGATCCTGCTTTCAGCAAACCTCTGCTGTACAAGTGAATGGGAGATTAAACATGAAAAGATTTGTGTGCTGTACTGTGCTATAGGAATCCAATACTCCAAGAATCATATGTAAGTTAAAATAGGAAATCTGCCAAGAACATCATAATTAAGTAGAAATTGTAACTGAGAAATGCAAAAATGTGGTTTGCATATTTTCCTGGACTTCCAGACTTCAGCTGAAGATGGCATTGAGCTGTTGTCAGTCAAAATTCTATCTATCCAGCACATTAGACTTTTGAGGCACATGGTATCCAAGTAGAGCATTGCTAATATTGCATAATATTGTATTCTTGTGGGTGTGGATTTATGAGATTTACCTCTTGCCGAGTATTTCATAACCATTGTCATTCTTGGTCTCTCTAGAGCTGTGTTTTGACTTTTTATTATGAAATTATTCCATTTTAGGAGACTTCTGTAAGCAAATGAGTTATGATGGGCATTATTGTTTTCCTGTGTTATTTTTCAGCAGAATTAATTCTTTCTTCATTTTTAACTAACCTTTTTCTGGAAAATGGTATTTTGTTCGTTTAAGATACATAACTTCATATACCTAGCTTCATGTGGCCTAAGGTGGTCGGTATACGTTGTATTCTGGTATTGTTCATTAGGGTTACAGTAGGATTGTTTGGTGTTTTGGTTTTTTTAGTGATACTGATTGAAATAATTCATACCTGTGAATGTAGTTATACCACTGACATACAGGTTTTCATTCCCACGTGGCATAAAGCTAAACTGATAAACACATACGTACATACGTACAGGAGAAGTACTCCTACATGTTGAGGAAGAGGGGGTTTACACCATTTTGTTACATCAGAATCACTAGACAATACAAGTTTTGTGTATAGAGAAAGCCTTAGATAAATAGAGGTTCAAGGGACACTGTGTCTTAAAGTGGGTAGCTGATAAATGAAAGAGGAGTAACTGAAATCAGTAGAAGGATATTTTAGCTGAAACCCTGGAGTAGATTAAACTGTAATGCTGCTTTTTAATTTTATTTTTTTAATTGTGCTTTTATATTGTTTGGGTTAAGAGGCTTTTTTGTTTTGAGTTTAATAGCCGGCAAATGAGTTGTGATTCCCCCCCGCGCCCCCCCCCCCCCAAACATGGTTAACTTGCTTACAAAACAAGTAAGGTCCTTCTGTATGTTTTGGAATGAGACCTGTGACTGCAGCTTTTTACAGTGTCCTGTGTGTGTTTGTATGTTGTCTGTATGTCTGTTAGGGGGTGAGTTGGGGGGGACAATTTCAGTGAAAAGGAACAAAGGCTAAAAATCTGTTTCAGGTGGCATCCGCGCAAGGACTGCTTCTACTCCTTCTCCTGCTCGCTATCAGTTATGTCCGTCCCCTTTAATAAAAATTACACTTTCATTAGAAAAATTCTCCACCTTTGAAAGAAATCTAAATATTGAAGCATCTGTATTTGAACTGTTTAGGAACCTAGGCAGCTCTCTTCTGCCATGTGTAATCCTTCATCATTGTCAGACCACCTTACTTACCCACCCAGTCTGTTTTGTTCCTTTCATTTGTTCCATATTGCAAATATTCTTTTTGATGCCTCCTACAACTTTGTGTTGTGCATTAAATATACGTTGAAGGACTTTAAAAGAAATATTTTCCTGTGGCATTTTAAGTTACAAGTTTGTGAGAGTTTTGCTTTTTTTTTCCCCACAGTAAGCTATGTTGCTGGAACAGAAGGATATTTTTATATGTAAAACTAGAATGCCTAGTCTCTTTGATATTATGAAATGTGTTGATAAGATGCTACAGCAGATTTCTTAATAGCAGCTAAATCATTTTTAAGTCAAAGCATGACTCTTGATTCCCTTTTCCTTTCTCTAGGTATCTATCTACCCTGTTCTTCCAGGCTATTGCTCTCCAATGTTATTTTTCCAATATTATCTCTTTAATGTCTGTTCTCCCTCCTGTGATAATTAGCTCCCTTCTCTCTGACTCAGCCCACTAGGCAGCAACACAGCCTAGATCAGTGTTAAGTCAGTCAATAATAATAATTGTGAGCGTTCTGCATACTCAAGAAAACAGGCCTGTGCAAGTGGCTCTGACTGATTGTGGAGTAACAAGAGAATGGAAAGCTATCTTTCAGCAGTAACTATAGAGTAGCTTTTGTTCTTGTGTAATAGCCTAGGTAATGTCAATTCATAAAAACAAGCTACACCAAGATTGAGAAATCTACATATGCTCTATTTGAAGTGTCTCATATGGTAGTAGGAGAATAACATTTGTAGAAGGTCCAGCTGCCTGTCAGGAAAGATAAAGGAGGCTATTACATGCTTAATTCTCATTCCTGCAGCCTGTGCTGACTAAACCTGATCTCCGCTGCTCTGAGCCATCATGTTAGACCATCATATGTCATATTGTAGTAAGAAAAATGCAAAATATTTCTCATTCCAAACAACAATGGCAGTATTTTCCAATATTTTTACAGTGGTTCAACATGATAGAATCATTTTAGAATATGAACCATCCATTCAGCCACTCAGTTGCAGCTGAATATAGATATTCTCTCACAATAGTCAGGCTCTCACAATGTCCTGCTTTTTTATTGTGGGTCAGAGTAAGTCGTTCAGTGCTGTTTTGCAACTGTGCTTTGGTATATCTCAATGTGAACCTTGGCATATGAAAATCTCATTGTGGCTTGAAATGCTATAAAGTTGGTTTCTTCAGCACCAATGACCAAGAAGAGAAGTAATTTTATGTGGCTTGGACTTACTTCTATTCAGAAATAAACATATAATTAAGAGATAATTATGGCTATGAAATAATTTGATGTAAGGGAGATGTAAATGTAGATTTTGGATAACTGTCGATACATTCAAAATCTTATTTACCTGTGGTTTTAATCAGCTTTTAAAAACAGCTCTTTCAGTTTAGGGTGTTTGATAGGAGGAATTAACCAGTACAGAGCTATCCTTCCTGGTGGTTTACAGCTTGTGAATTACGTGCTGTTTCAGTGACAGACCTTTTTATTCTGCCCACATTGCCACAGTGTCCAGATTACATTTTCCTGAGACAGAAGCAGTTGTATCAGTCCTACATACCATCAGAAACCACTGGAAAAGCACTTAAGTCTGCTAGCCATAGGTATTGACCTTAATATCAAAGAAATACATGTGCTGTTTCCTGGAGCTGGTGCAAGGAAATGTCAGGTACACCTTCCTGAGAAACAAGGCCTTTCGAGCTGCCAGGAGGGATGTTTTCCAGAACTGGATAGCTGGTGTTTCTGTATAATTGGCATTTAGTTCAGAGCTGTGTGGGCAAAATGACCTTGTTAGACAGTATCCCACTTTCTGAGTTGTTCTTGCCCCTGGCAACTCCTGAAGTAAAGGGGCTGGTCAATCTAACTCCTCTGCTGGAGATACTTAGTTTAGGCACCTCTCACTCAGCTGATTTCAGTTTCTTTGACAATCTTAATCTTTGTGTTGCTACTGTTTCCTGTTTAACTGTCTGTGTCTGTCCTTTGAGGGCCACACCTGTAAGGAAGTTCTTTCAGAACTGAACTTGGCATGTGTCTGGCGCTATCAAGCTAGTTTCAGAAAACGGGATTTAAGGAGCAGAAGGGAAGATGTATTTTATATGTTATCTCTTACTGTCAAAGCATTTTTGTAGCTGTTAGACCCTATGTTCACTACAGCAATGCAAGCGTTTGTGGTATGAAATCCTTCAGCTCTTAAATAGTTCAAAACAGGAGATATAAAGAAAGGTCAGTGGCCTTGAAAGGAAAATGGTGTGCTATATATAATTCAGTGCCTTTGTGTTTTATTTGAGCCAAGCCAAATCAAATGAGACTGATAATATCGATATAAGAGAGTGTTGGAAATTTTGTACTAAACGGTGCACAGCTTTCGGGGAAATACAGTTGTGACAAATATGCTGGGAAAGCTGGAAGACTGGTTCAGAAAACCAATCAAAGTTTACTAGCAGTCAAAACCTTACTTTCGAGTTGTAGAGAGAGCTTGATATCCCTGGTAAAACAGTAGAAAATAAGAACAGTAAGAAAGGCAAGGAGGGAGCTCCTAACTCATTGTTATGGCCACTATGTATTGGCTTTCACATGCTTACAGACACACCTTGGTCTTGCCAGACTGGAGCCTATATCAGCATAAATAGCTGTAGCTCTTAAGCTCTCTTGGACTGTGAAAATTCCATTTCTACAAAGTAAAAGAACATACTCACCTGCAAAATATTTTCCCTAGTGGGTGAAATCTTGTGAGCTTTCATAATGTCAATGGATTATTTCAGCTCCTTTATGAACTTGGGAGGAAAAGGGAGTAATCCAACTTCTATTAATTTCATTTTGTCTGCAAAGGTTGTGGGGATTTTTTGGTGTGGGGTTTTTTCCTTTTTTTTTTTTCTCACAGCGCTACTTTTCTTTTTTCGTGTGAATGCCAGGATTTATGACTGAATAAACCAAATATAGAACAGACCACTTACATAATATTTAACATATGTTATAATGTCAGATGTGAGTTAATTTTAGAAAGAGTAATGGAGAGAACCAGACAAAATGGATCATCACTCTTCCCTGACTGTGATTAAGCAAAGAGGAAGGATTCTATCCCACCCCACCCATGTATTCGGTATAAATTTCCTGCAAGCCCTATAGCAGAAGAACATAAAACTGACTTCCAAGTGAATGTAGACAGATGTTGGGTGGTCCTGTTTTGCACATGATTACTCAGTGCTCTCATATATGAACGCACTGGTTTCCATCCAAGTAAAAAGCCTGAAAAATAGATTCTTCATCACATTGTCCAAATCTGAAGGTAATGTATTCTGTTAAGGAATAAAATTCAGCTAAAAGATGCTTCAGCCATTAATGGACCATTAAAAATAAGATTAAAACCCATTTGTTGCAGGATTCTGAAGTAGTGTAGGTGTTGTACTGCAAACTATTAAGACTTATTTTGCATGCGTAATATGTTATGGTAATGTCTTTAAATCACTATTCATGCTGAAGAAAATTTGTTTTGAAAATATATTAAATTCATGTCTGTAAAGAAGTAACTAAGAGTCAGACTCTGATCCATCCACTTCCTACATACATGAGTGGTAACTGATGTCTGTCGTCTCATGTTAATAAATGCTCAACGCTGTGCATAATGTGTCTGGGTCTAAAATGCCAAGGCCCAGTGTTTGGTGAGATTTAGGTGAGATGAGAACATTTTACAAAGCCATGCTGATTGTTTTCCTTTGTTTTGCAAAGTGTAGACTGGTTACACTTAGGAATATCTGATAAATTGTGTCTGCTCAAAGATGGGTGGAAAGTAAAATATTATGGATATGATCCTTTTGGACCCCAAGAAATTTTCTGTGGCACAAGATCAGTTCTACTGGCTTGTGGTAAGTCTCTTTAAGGGGATAAAGATGCAGATTCCTCTTATTTAGGAAAAATAATTGTGAGACACGCAAAGTAGTAGTTTGGAGAAAGAATTGGAAAGCCCAGAAAACTCTCCTTACTATTCCACTTAATTTTTTTTTCTTACTCATGTGTTACCCTTTTTTTACTGATTATTTCATGTTGCTCCTTCACCTCATACTGATTCTCACAATACCTACCACTTCTTCCCTTAAAATACTTGTAGACCAATAATTTGTCCCATAGCTGTTTGTTTTAAGCCAAATCATCTTAGGTTCAACTTGTGTAAGTTTCAGTTCAATGAGACAGTTAATACCAGAAAATCTAGAAAGATTCGTTATAGAAAGAATAAGACATAACTTCTGTTACATCATAACTTTAGTGTGGAAGTTCTATAGAAGACAATTTTACTTAAGATATAACAGTGTAATAGAAGTCTGTTGGAGCACTTCAAATGTTTAAATATGCTTCAGGTAATTACCAGAGCCCTGGTTCAACTTGCTTAGATTTTTGTTTGGTTGTTATTTGTTAATTTAGTGACAAAACGTCAATGATAAATGTATTTTAGATCAATATAGAAATCCAAAGACACTTTTTCACTTTAGTTTCCTTCTTTTTAAAACAAACAAACAAAAAAACCTAAAACTTCAAAGAACTTTGGGAACTCACAAGAGATTAAGAGACCATTCCTTTCAGTACTTTGACAGCTGAAAATTACCAAGAATTCTGGCCTGTCTACAGATACATCAGAAATTGTATTTTGAAAGATGTTACTAGAATTTCAGCTTTCTTCTCTTCCACTCATGCTTTACTGGAAGCATTATACAAGCTGAATTTCTTTGTAGTGCAACATTCATCAAGAAAAGTATGTGTAGAGTTGAAAGGTCACTAGTTCTACATTCTCACAGCTGTGATGCTACAGTATGTTTAGAAGAGCACTCCCTAATCACACATTACAGGAAATTAAGCTCCTTTTTTTCTAAAGCTATCTAAACTACATTCAGTGACAGGATATCAAATGTCCCTCCTGTGAGCAGGTTTCAGAAAAAGTGTCAGAAGCGAAAGCCAGTGTTACCAACTGTAGGAAAACAACATTTTTCTCCCACAGTGAAGCTGGGTTCTGCAGATGCTGAACTTCTAGAATGTTTGTGGCCAGCATTCACCTAACTCTGTGGTGGGCCGAGTCCTGTGTAATGGCTGTAGAACCCTGACAGAAACGCTGGTTTGTTGTAACATAGTTTATTTTGGTTAAATGAGGTTGCAGACTACAAGCTTAATTTTAGGTTATCCCGATGGAAAAATTATATGTCACAAACCAAAGGGAGAAGTTTTGTTTGACCTTTCATAATAAAAGATTGTGGAGTGAGGGGAGGTGTGCAAGGGGGTATGTACTAACTGGAAAACACAATTGGAAGCTATTTTCTAAATTCTGTCTGATTCCATGTTATAAAAAAAAAAAAAAAACCCAAACAAAAAACCCCACACAACAAAAAAACCCCACCACCAATTTTTTAGGGTAAATTTAGGCTAGAAGGCCATCTCGGCACAGATCTCAGGAAGCAGATAGTATTATTGTATTCCAGGTTCTAATTTGTGAACCAAATAACCTCACTTGATTAATGAATTTGCTATATTCAGAATCTCTTATTTTTGCTATACTGCTGCTAATGAATAAAAGTGACCAAAAAAAGCCTAGCTTGCTTTTAATTTATAGTCACAGTATGTAGAAAACAGCACAACTGCACTCAGTAGCATATATAGATAAACAGGTAAACAAAACTCAGCTGAAATTTTATAACAAAGCAAATAACAGGTAAATAGGTTTCCCTGCACATAAACACAGTTATCTGCTCATTCATCAGTCTAACAGTCTGCTTTGGGTTTTTTAGCAGTAATTTTCTAGAAAGTCAAAAAGTGAGCTCAAGTTCTGCGAATAAACTCAACAGAAACTCTAGTAAATGCCTCATCCTGTTACCCTGTATTTAGTTAGTAGTAGCTGACCCATTGATTCAAGATCAAGCTTTGAGTGCAGAGATTGTTCTTACTTAATCATATTAAAACTCTGACCACTTCACACTATTAAAGCAAAAATAATCAAAACCTTGCTTTAGTTGTATTCATATTCATTGACAATATTTGAAAATTAATTAGGTAGAGAGTCTATTGTAGATTGTCACTACAATATTGATGCATTTGAAGGTAAAATTCTCCTTTTATTGTGATTATGGAATAGCTTTAAAAGTCTGAACATAGTCAGAGCTTCCTGACCAGCTGTCAGTGATGTCATAGCCATGTCAATAATGCCCTTTAAGTGCAGGATTCTGACTCTCTCTTTTTTATACATTTTTATAAATTCCATTTTATAAGAGCAAAAAGACACTTAAGAAAAGTCTTCTGCTTCTTGCCTTATCATACCACCCAAGATATATAATAATCCCCCCTAAAATGCACTACCTGTCATGTCTTCTTGCTTAAATATAGGCCAGAAAAATCTGCCTTACTAGACAGGATGGTGTAAGTGCTACATTGGAATGGACTCTGAATGCAGGGAAAAGTCTAACTATATCCTCAACTTCTATACCAGCAGAATCCAGAATAGCTCCAATTAGAGTTCAGAAACACAGATGCAGGGAAGGAACAATCTCTTTTCTAATGTTGATCGAATCACATAAATGGTATTAACTGTGGGATAGGCTGATAGAGCAGCAAAGCAGATGCTTCAAGAAAGCATGTTCAGGGCAGACTGCTGCACCCTTCCGTTATTTAAGTAAATCCTTTGGAGTGTCTTGCACTCTTCCTCATTATTTTTTTTGAAACAAAGATGCATTAGATCAAGGTGTTAATGTAGATTCCTAGGAGATTTTTATGTTCTTAACTGAATTGTATCTATGTTTTAAAGGAATGTATTCACTTCATATGATGATGGGGTGAAGAGGGGGAGGAAGGAGGAAATGCAGGATGAGAGTACATTCAGACAAAGGAACTGATGAGAGGGGTAGCACTCTGGGTGTGTTGGCTTCCCGCCTCCCTGTTATCCTTACCTGTGATGGAGATCCATGTGAAATGACACTGGTTGGAGACTGTGGCTAAAGAGAGGGCAGGCTGTTATGAAGCAGACTTGCTGTTGAAGGCCTCCAGACTTACATGGTTTTAATAGGCTCTGGATCAGACTCTTAGGTCAGTGGAAATTATTGTAGTTGATGTCTAGGGCTGTAAAGAGCTTTTATTTGGAACGCATTCTTGCAAATAGCATAAGAGAAAAGAAGTGTTTGGGATAAATTTACCTGTAGTGAAGTATTGTTAAGAACACCATTCCTACCTTGTTGATTTGTCAGTTATGATTTTAGTTGGTTAATTAATAAAAAAACTTGAGTCTTTAAATAAATAGCTAAACCAAGGGAGAAGTGGACGGTATTTTCTTCTAGGAGGCCGTATTGCTTATTTCAAGCAAAGCTGGTAACATTCCAATGTTCTTTTGATAAGCATATTAACCAAGACCAAAGACCATGGGAACAAAAAGAAAATGGCATTGTGGGTTATGCAAGTAAGCATTTTTGTTTCCATTTCTGTGCAAGACAAGTGGTACTGCAGGATGATACAGACCAGAACTCATTGTTAATGCATTTTTGCTAGGAAGTTCTCAGAAGACAAGGGGTCTCTGGAAACTAAGCTTTCAGACAAGGTCAAGGGTAACAAAATGCTTCTGGACACTATTCTTCAGGCTTGCAGTCTAGTCTTATTTTTCTCATACACTGGCTGGAAACATTAAAAATAACAGTTTAATTATCTCAGTTGGAATTTACTGCAACATAAAAAGTATACTGTCAACTTTGTTAAAAGAACTTGCAGGTACTCTCTCTGCCCTTTAGTCTGTGTGCCACTTTTTGCTGATTTATGGTAATTTTTCTATTTTAAAAAAAGGTTCTCTCTCGTTGTTACTTGTTGAAAGCTCTACCAAAAGATGAGAAATGGAGAGCACACTTGTGCTGTGCTACGCAGAGACTATCTAGTGAAATTAATTTAAACCAAACAGCTGTCAAATATACAAAGTAAACAAAATACATACACTGTGGTTTCCCACTAAAACCTTTAATGTATATTTATAAAAATGCTGCTTAGGACAACAGATAAAACAATCTATTATATTTCTATGTACAAACTGTTCTAAGTTGATCATATTCCTTTAAGTTATTTATGAGCTAGGCCACTTTCATCATAACAAATCTTCTGTCCTTTTGTTAGTCAGAATCTTTCAAAGGATAGGAGAGCCTAAGAAAAATGGAAGCTATTAATAATAACATATTCATATTTAACAAATATATCTTTTTACATAAGCAATAAATCACACAGAATAGATCACAAGTTATTTCCCGCAAATGGTGCTATGAAGTAGACCTTTTCTTTTTGTTCCTCCTTTAATATGACTGCCTTCAGCTGCATCTTGGAAGTCCTACTCGCTGTTCCCTTATCAGTGAGCTGACTTTTTTTCATTTAAAGACAAAACTCCTCTGCTTTCTTAGATATGAAGAAGCATATCTACAAAAAAATTATAGTGTTCATGTTCTGATTGTAGAACAATGGGTTTGTGGTGTAAAATTTATAGGATTCACTACTACAAATTAAATTAAAAATGGAATCTTTGTGCTGTGTTTTAGACCTTTTTGTTTCGTTCTCAGTAAATGGATGTTGTCGTCAGTTCAAACTTCTCTTTTAAGAAAAACTTCTCTTTTAAGTAAAATTTTTGCATATCTTAAATGTGAAAACAAAAACAACTTCTCCCTCTGTAATACATAATAGTTGCCACTCTTTGTACTTGGGCTTTTTTTTCCAGTGGGTGCCAATAAGTAGTGTTCTCCTGACAGATGGTTTTGTGTATAACTATCCTTCTTCAAAGTTGCTGCCACTTACTTTCAATTAAAAGAAAACTTTCTGTAGCAACGATGTTCTCGTGCAAAGTGACTTCCATTTTTTTCAAGTAAAACTGCAGCCAGTAGCCACAGAATTGGTGATTTCTGACAGTTAAGAAATGTTTATTCCACTTATTATTGACCCTCTGAGGAAAAGAGAAACAAACAAGAAAAGGGGATGCATACTTAGTTTAAACTAATTTGAACCTTTAGCTGCAAATATGCCTGGATCATTCTTGTATGACTATTTCATACAGAAACTGTAGAGAATTTAAACAGGTTTCTATCAATCTCTAATGTAGCAGTTTTGTAAGTCTACCACAATCATCTTCATCGAAGGTGTATAACTGCTTTACTTTCAGATCGCTACCTTGAGGATTCATTGCATATTCAAACAGTATTCCAAGAGCACAATACTTTCAGTTTTTCAGGCCAGAATACAATTTCTTATGTGGTACCCTCTGGAGACAGCTCCCCTTAAATTACTGTTACAGATATCTTTCATTATAATTCAAATCATAATCAGAGTCATTTATACAGCTATATCTGTGTTTTGGCTGGGCTGTGACACTGTTCCTGGGAATGACCTTGATAACCATGTCACAAAGGTTCCTACTTGAATCACGAGTGTGCAATACAATCCTATTCTTATCCTACATACAGCCCTTCTTTACTCCCTACCTTCTGACGAAAACTCAAAGGGGCACGTTCTGTTTAAACACTTACGTCTGAGAGGGTCCTCTCTCTTAGCTGTTCCTCACAAAAATTGTTGCCTGTATGGAAAAACAGCTTCCTCAAGAGCTGGTCAAGGATGAGTACTTTGAATAAGAGAGATGATGCCTATAACATTTAAGAGTGCACAGTGGTGCTTTTTTACCTCTGCTGTCAGAAACTCATAGTGCTGGTTGAATCTTTGCCTCCTCCTGCTTCTAGTGAACTCGCTAAGAAAATTCCTAATTTTCTTCATGCTGTTCATCCTATGCCATCTCTTTTTGCTCTCTTCCCTCATGCTGTCCTGGGGTTGGCTGAAGTTATTTTTTCCCTCCCCCTTTGAGAGGGCAGCAGGAGATGGAAAAGCCTAGACCTTGTAGCTTCTGTGGAGACAATATGGGACAATGCTTGCTTCCTAAAGTGGACGGCATGCTTTGTTTGGGTGTGTGGCAATGCTTGCTCTCAGCCTTGTGCTTCCTGAGATACAGTCTGCTGTTATCATCCCATTTATTCAGGCTGAAAGTGTTTGAAATAGCAGAGGCCATGTTGTGTATGTCACTCTCTGAACTAAAGGTCCATTGGGATTTGAGGATACTACTGTGAAGCTTGGGTTTGGGTCTGATACTGCATTTGCTTCCCATTTTCTGTCTCTTGCAGAAAGTCAGAGTGTTTAACTTGTCATCCTTAAAAAAAAAAGAAAAAATCTGGGGGAAAGAGGGAGAGGGTTATTTTTCCACATTTTATGAAATGCTCACAGCACAGCTCCATGAGTTGTCAACACAGTAAGGCTGGTAGCAAACTTTGCCAAGAGCCACGAAAAAAGCTCAGAGGTTTTAAACCAGCATTGCTACTGAACTCCCCGTGTCATCAAACCATATCAATAGTAATATGCTTTTCAGAGAGAAGGCCACACTACTGTTAACATCTCTATAGATTTAACTTTGTGTGGATCCTTCTTCTGCTGAATACCTATGATATCCAGTTCTGAGTATTTCTTGTACCTGTGCTTCTCTTGTTTGTAAAGACAGCAGTTCTTCTTTTTCAAAATACTAGCCATCATTTTTGCTCAAGAAAGCTACTCGAATTTGAATCTCACTTATTCAGAAATGGTGTGGTTATGGGCACTGCCTCAAGCAGGTTCCCCTGCTAAAAAATTCAGAAAGTCATGCTATGAAAGTTAACACAGCGTATGAATTTTGGTTAGCAGCAATACACCCCTAACTCTTCTTCCTTTAAACTGCCAACAGTTTAAGAAAAAAAAACAAACAACCACCCCCCCCCCCCGACATTTGCATGTAATCATGAACATTTTTGTTTTCAGTTGCCACTGAAAAGGATTCAGGCAAGAAATTATGGGTAGATCTGACCAAAGGATGAAAAGCTTATTTCTTATTTTTTGGCAACATCTGAAATTTCAGAATTTATCTTCTTCAATAGAGTGAAAACAAATCTCCTGAACACTTTTTGAAAAAAATGGAATTGAGTTAAAGTTAGAAAGGTGCTTGAGTAGATTGGGATGTCTAAAGACCCCTTTCCTCACTTGTTGCCACATAAACCTTTCCTGTCAAACCAACTGCATCTCTGTATTCTAGCTTTAATAAAACAGCCTTTTCAAAATCTGCTCTTTCTCTGAAGTTGAAAATGTTTTGACTGCTTTTAATAATAAGCCACAATGAAATACCAATGAGTAATTCTTGCAGTCCAGGGTATAATTCATTGTCATTTTCATTGCAGCTAAATTGCAAAAAGTTTTGGTTTTGTTCCCACAACAGTTTTCACATCACATTCTAGTCTGAGGATGTCATATGTGTATAGCACATACACATTGCAATATGCACATACTCCACATGATGTGTCTTTGGTTACAAGACCTGATCTAGGACAGAACACCTGCAATAGCATCACTGTTTGTTGCTATCTCTACATGTCATATATATTCCAAATAGAGAAGTACAGACTGAACGATTCCCTGGGTTAGGGCTTTTTTTCTTTTCTTTTTTTTTTCTTCTTGTAAAAAATAAGAATGAGAATGCTAATCATAAAGTGAGAAACTTAAATTGCTTCATGACAATTCACTGTTTTTAACACAATGGATGGTATACTTCTGTAGCATTTGACTCATGAATACAAGTTGGCCTGCATGAACAGCTGTGAATCAAGGGAATAGGGGAAAATGAAAGGCACCTGTCTCAAAGCAAAAGGCTCTAGAAGTTCATAGATGACTACTGTCTTTGGATACTTAAGCTGATTAACATTTAAGGTGCATGTTTTCCATACAGGAGTTTATGAAAGCTTTCTGGAAAGTGTGTTTCTTTAAATATGGCTAAAGAAAGCAGATCAGTTTTAGAAAATCTAGTTTCGTTTTAGGTTATGATATATATGTTGCTTCAGCTATATTGGGATGTAATATGGTTTTATTAGATTAAGCTATTGTGTAGACACAGCTCTAAGTATATGCGCAAAAAATGGAGAAGTGGAGCTGATTATGTGTTCTGAAGCTGTCCTGTCTCTTGATATTAAGAAAGTTGATGCTGATCTTTTAATAAGAGAAATTCTTTTGAAGATGCAGAATAACTTGTGGAAACATAAGTTATAGTGGCATTTTATTGTGAAGGAGAACTATTAGGCCTATTCTTTTTGGCTGAATTTCAGGACAGTCGCATCCATTCTGATATGCCTTTGTTTCCTGTGATTGTTCTTTTTGGAAAGTAAAATTACTTGCCTAGTAAAATTATATGCTTTTTCCAGGTATACTTGTGCTGCCCTCCACTACAAAATAGCTACTGATGTCCACCCTTGAGGTGACTACAGTTTGGAGAGCTTCTGACTCACAGAACCTATAAATAGAGTTTGTTATACTGCCTTGTTGGAAGGTGCCATATAATTTTAAAATTTCATTTCCCTTCAATTAGCAGCTGATTACATTTGATGAGCTACAACATTGTTTCCCCTGTGCAGATTGTGAGTCAACACAGTCAATGAGCTGTTAAATCTTCCCATGCACAGAAACAATAGGAAGTGATTAAAGTGGGGCCAATCTGGTCATTACAAAGGAACCCTCCTTATCATTAGAAAGTAAGAAAAACGAATAGCTTGGTATTAGCCGTGGGTGTGCTCAGGCTAGATAGACAATGCAGGTAAATAACACCACCTAACAGCAGTAACTTTCCTGAAAAGAAATATTGAAGGCTGACAAGAAGTCAGTGGAGGAGTTTGGTATTGATAAGAGGTCATTTTAGTCTCCCTTTTTCATCAGTAGCATTCATTTCATCTGTAAATATGAATGTTTCATGTATGTATGTATTGTTGTACAAATATTGAAATGGGAATATGATATTTAGAGGATTTGAATTTGTGTCTGAAAGGGGTTTTGCTCTGGTAGTACAGACTTACCCTTACAATTAACATAAATGGTGAGAATTCCTTCTCTATATCATGAGAATACCTCAGTAACATACTGTGTAGGCAAATAAGTTCTGCTGTGAACAGATCATTATCATCACCTAACTAAACCTTTTTCTGTCTTGATAAGGAGGATTTCCTTGTAGTTTAGGCACAGGCCAGGGGTTGAGGAAATGCAGCTTTAGATTTCCAGTCTCAGAGCATGATACTGCTACGTGATCCTTTTTTTACTTAGCCTCTTGGCTTTCGAGTTTGCAAGGACAGTAACACTTTATTTCACTGACTGCCACCATGGGGAAGTTTGGGGTCAGAGCCCACACACTGCTGAAGTATATGTACCAAGAAAGGAAGAGTAGTGCAATATTTTTATCCCTTTGTCCCTCAGAGAGATAAAAGGCAGACCAATTGTATTTTTAAATGGAAAAATAAATGGTTGCTCTTAAGTGTCCTGGGGTTATGATGTTGCTATGGTTATTTTTTTTATTAATTTCTTGGTTTTGAAATGACCTAGTTTTCCAATTAACAAGCCAAGTATGAGAGATGGAAAGGAGACAGTTTCACAGTTCAAGTCCTCTTGAGTCATAGTCTCTGGTTTAGTGAAAGCAAAGGGCCATATTTTGTTTTTAAATTATGAAATGTGTGGTGGAAAACATAGTATCATTCTGAGCAATCTGTCACAGCAAGGTGAGCAGTATGACATCATTTCCATCCTATTCTACACTGTGGAAACTGTCTATGCAGCACTGTGTGTTCAGCAGCGTATGACTGGACTGGGATGGGTACGGCTAGAGGATAACTGCTGTATTTTGCAACAGTTCCTCCCTTTTATCATCCAGTAAAACTTCATACAGTGAGCATGTCATACACTCTCCTCAACATTTTCAGTTCCACTTGCAGCCACCATACTTTATAGAGAAATTGTCCTCCAGCCATAATTTTCCTGCTTTTAATGACATATTTCTTGGGAAAGATGAGCAGCTATTGATGAAAAGCAGCCCACCATCTTGGCTCAGGATTATTAGGTTGGATTTCATCTCCTCTGTCTCTCTGCTGTTTGAAGTCCCAATATATTTACCTGGATGTAGATCCTAGAATTTTAGTGTTGAAGGTAGTTTACTGAAACAGCCAAACAGAGGAGCTCATAAGCTCACTACTTATTTGAATTTTTAAAATTATGTCCTTTAATTCCACATCTGGGGAAAATTCTACTGTTTATTTATAAAGATGTCAGATGAAACAATCCGTGTGATCCTTTCTGGCTTTGGAGTCTGGAGATATACAATAACTGACTGGAATTTACTTCAAGTGATTCCTTCTTTAGGTTGTCGGCTGATGTAAAGCACAATAGGAGCACTGACTTAGCTGGGATGATTCCACTTCAGGAAACATACTTATTCCACATGTTCATCTTAAGATGGCTAGGCAGATAGTAGTGGTGAGAGAAAAAAATATGGAAAAATTTTATTTCAGACAGCCAAGAAGCCCATTGTATAAAATCCTATGTTTCTCCTGGGCCAGCAAAATGCCTGTCTGTTTTCATGAAAAATGTAAGTTCAGATACAGTTGGAGATTTGTGTTCTTCCTTAGTATTCATTTCCACTGAGAATAGTGCTTACATAGAATCTCAATGCCATTGAAATGTGTCCTTAAAGGTTAACTATACTGATTAGGATGGACTGAAAATATGCTTAAAATTAAGCGCATGCTTAATAATCTGTGACCTAAGATTTTGCATGAGATTTTTGTATGAGCTTTGTTTCTAGGTTTGAACTCCAAAAGCTCTGATTTTGAGGGTTTTTAAATGAAAGTTTAGCATCAGTCAGTTCCTCCATCTGCTGTTGTGTTTCCAAGGACTCAGACATGGAACTTTTTTTTTTTTTAAGAGCAGCCTAACACATCTAATTTCTGCAATTTCTACCTATGGTTTTCCTCTTAAAGGTAATTTGTTTCCTTTCAAGTAATTACAAATAGTACATTTCCAGTAACATTATGCCAACGTCAAGACTGATAACTAACTAGTTTGATTCCACTCTTATCAACATTTTATGAAAATTAGAAGTGAAAACATCACACTGGGGCCTTTAGAGTTGCTTTAAGTTGTTTTGAATAAATAACAGAATCTCTTATAACTGTAATGATTAGAACAGCTAAAAAGATTCCACTACAACGTGTAATGCATCACTCTCTATGCTTTCTACAAACTCTGGAAACCTGTTTATCCTGTTTATTTTACTTGTACTGCATAGTGGCATTCTTGGAGATGTGTGTGAATGCTATTTTAGATTCTTGCATAGTTTAAGCTTTACTGGGTTAGAATAGCCTATAAGTAGTGTTTGAAAGTGATCCTATTTGGGGAGAAACATTTCAGTTTGATTTGGCAAATATTGTCCATTCACAGTTATAATTTAGTAAAATAATTTTTATTGTCTTTTTTTCTTCCTATGAATTCAACCTTTAGTAGTAAAATGAGCACATTTTATAGGTTATCTTTTTTTTTTTTTTTCTTTTTAAAGAAAGTGAGGATCCATGGTATCTCTTCATCAGAAACTCATAGATTAATTTGACCTTACCTTTATATTGTGTGGAGATTCTTAGGTCTCTCTGCTCAAAAGCAATTTCGAAGATCATGGCTGAAGCAAACAAAATTTCAAATTAAATTTCTGGCTTGGGAGAAGGAGAAAGTGGAAGAAGCAGTGGTAAAGGTCTTAAGCATATTTTGAAATTAAAAAAAGAATAAACTACAAACCAAAACAAAAAAACAACAGCAACTTGTATTTTTCACTCAGATTAGTCCTAGTTGTCTTTTATAATATCTCTCTTCTACAGATTGAAAAGCACATTCTAAAATGCTAGTCTGAAATATTTGTCTCACAATATTCATCTGCCCTTTTTCCAGATGTTAGGCCAATAATTTCCCAAAAGAAAGTCCGAGATACAATAGCAGTTCTATGATTTCCTGAGAACCAGACTATACAGTTCCTTGTTCTAACTGTAATAAGCTTCTCCTACACATCTCTTTTAAGGTTGTCTCAAAGCACTTTCTAAACTGTAAAGAAATAAATGCAAGTGCTGTCTTCAGCAAGACCAGGATTTTTTTTCTTGGAACATAAAACCAGAAATCTAGCATCCCATTTTGCAAGCTCTTCTATATTCCTAGGAACTTCAGTGGGCCTCAGGCAAATTGTCCAGTAATTCAAGATAACTGGCTGTTTAGAACAGAAAAAAAAGAAAAGTGTGTGATTCTCAGCTTTGTTCCTGAAAACAATACCAGGCTTTCCTTCAGTATCATACCTTTGCCTGGATAGTCACTAAATAGTTTTTGTATTTCTTTGGTGACATGCTGTTTTTGTATAGATGTACACAAATGGGGCATGTGAACGATGCATACATAGGAAGAAGATAATTAGAAATAACAGATGAAGAGAGAGGCTGAAAGAGATGCACAAATGTATTGTCTTTGCCAGTAAATCACCAACGAGAATGATTAAACAAGAAAATACAGTAGATACCTATTTTCCAGTTCTCTGATAAGCAATATGGTGGGAATAATTCTTTGGCTCTCGAGTTACATTCCATGTTAGTGGGTTAGTAATGGGTCACACATGACTGATTTAACAGAATAAAGGCTAAGATTAGATTACTCTTTTTAATAAAGTGAGCATACTTTAGATGAGAATGTTTTGTCTATTCATCAAAATTATGCATGTGGTGCCAGGCATCCTCTTCTTTTAAATGTACCTCATTGAAAATACAGCAAGTTAAACACAAACCATCTAAGCATGTGGAAGTATATTGTAGGTTCTGTGTTTTTTTATATATGGCATGAGGGAAACAGCAGTGCTGCATATGAAACTGGCTTCTAGATACCAGTTTCAAATACCAAACTAGTGCCTACAGTATTTTCTTATGTATATAAAAAAAAAAGAAATACAAAATATTTATATGCAAATAGTAGAAAGGAACAAAAAAATTGTTCCCAAGCATAATAAATGAGGCTTTGAGGTTGAGGCATATAGCTGGTTGTCAGAAGTTCTGATTTCTGATTTTCTGTGTGAATTTTTGTTTGCTTGTTTTTTTAACTAGCAGCTGGCTGGAAGTAATGTGACTGATTATGACTAAAGATTCTCAAGCTGTTGCCAATTGCATTCCATTATCTGTACAAAGGGTTAATTATTCTTCAGGACATCTAACTGCTATGAGAATGTGTGAATTTTGAGTTTCTCAGGTGCTAGGGAAAGCAGTAATATTGGAAAGCATAAAATATAAAAATGAGAATAGCAGCTTGTCTATGAGGTAACGTATGTATTAACCTTTGATCATCTATGAAATGTGCTCATTTTGCCACTTAGCACCCAATTCATGTTTGCATTCAGAATCGTGGAATGGTAGAGGTTGGAAGCAACATCTAAAGGTCGTCTTGCCCAAATCCCCTGCTTAAGCAGAGTCACCTAGGGCAGGCTACAAATGACCATATCCAGATGACTTTTGAATATCCCCAAGGATGGAGACTCCACAACCTCTCTGGGCAACCTGTGCTAGTGCTCATTCACCCTCACAGGAAAAAAGTGTTTTCTGATATTAAGACAAAACCTCCTGTTTCAGTTTGTGCCCATTGCCTCTTGCCCTGTCACTGGGAACCACTGGAAGTAGCCTGGCTCCATCATCTTTATGGCCACTTTTCAGCTATTTGTACATATTCATATATTTGTACATGTAATGTCCACTTCTTTGCATAGTAAATATGAACCGTCCAGCACTATTTCCCATTCTTTACAGTAGTCCTAGCTACTTGGAGCCCAGCTGATCTAATGATGTTAGGGGTGGGGGCACTTGTGGAATCTCCATCCCTGATGGTTTGTAAGAACAAATTAATCTGTATTTACATTCGGAATTATGCTGGTGTCCAATGCAGTTTAATTCTTCTCTTTTCTAACATAACCTAATATAAAACCCCACTTTATAAAATGATTTTGTGTCCAGTTCTGGGCTCCCCAGTGAAAGACAGACATGGACATACTGGACGAATGGCCACAAAGATGATTAAGGGACTGGAGCATCTCTCTTGTGACGAGAGGCTGAGGGAGCTGGGACAGTTTAACCTAGAGAAGAGAAGGCGTGGGGGAATCTGATCAATAAATATCTAAAGGGAGGGTGTAAAGAACACGTAGCCAGGCTTTTTTCAGTGGTGCCCAGTGACAGCGCAAGACGCAATGGACACAAACTGAAACACAGGAAGTTCTGTCTGAACATCAGGAAACACTTCTTTACTGTGAGGGTGACTGAGCATTAGAACAAGTTGCCAGTAGAGGTTGTCAAGTCTCCACCCTTGGAGACATTAGAAAACATCTTCGACATGGTCCTGGGCAGCCTGCTCTAGGCGGGTCTGCTTAAGCAGGGCAGTTGGACATTCTGTGATTTTTATTTTCATGTAATATTTTACATATTCAGTTTAACAAGGGGCAAACAATCATTTATTTCAGGAAAATTGAAGACAAGAGCTAGGGGAGAGGCTGGAAAGTTGGTAGTGAGACGCTGGGTGCAAGATCTTCCACTGAGAGAATTATTCATGGAACCACAAAGCTAGAGATTTATCTGACATGACTTGTTTAGATAAAAGACTAGATGACCTGTCTTCCATGATCAGTTGGCTCCATATTGTAAAGGTCTATCAGCTAGATGAGAGACATTCTTCTGTCCTGAACTCAACGTGTCTTCTGATTTAGTCCCTCAGACATCCCCTGCTCAAGGAGCATTGCCAGGCAAAGAAAGGAAGGCTATAATCACTTTGTGTAAAAGCTCATGGAGGAACTGTGCTATTTTTTAGTGCTCATTTGAAAACTGCAATCTAAAAGTGTTCTTTGAAATCTATGGGTAAAGAAGTTTTGATCTCACTAACAATGGGAAACCATATTTAGTTCTTCTATTGCTCTCTTCTTCCTTGACATAATCAATCACCGAGGAACCTTACTTAGAGAAAAGATGTTGAAGGATGGCATGCTGGGCCTGAAGAAATACAGTCAGCTCTTTACCATTATGAACCTTCTTGCTGCTCGTCAGTGACCATTACCTTCAGGTCAAAGCAGAACTGCCTCTTATGCCTTTTTATGACCTGTTGCATATGATGTGTTGTTTGCTGCCTTCCATGAGGTCTGGGGGCAAAAAAACTCTAACTCCTTGATACACGTTGATCAAGTTTTTAAAGGCCACAGTTGGCTAGGCCAGGAGGTTAGGTTCAAAATAAGGCAGCTTAGCAGGTAGCACCCTTGAGAGCACATAGGAGGAGAAGATGATGAGGCCCCAGTAACAGCTGGAATTAGTCTGGAAGGAGGGAAAGTTGACAGCAACCTTCAAAATAGGTTGGAACAATCAATGAAAGAATGATGACCTGTTCTGTATGACATATTGCTGGGTAATGTTGCCAGATGAGTTAATAAAGCCGTGGCCTAATTAAACCACATCCTTTGCATCATGTCTTCCTGCACAGTCAAGCTGTGTGCTTTCTGGCTTGTATGGTATCATCAATAATACAGATTTGACAACTAGATCATCTGTTGGTGGTGCAGGAGTTAAAATAGAATACAGCTCACTTCCTCTTAACCGTATTTGGCTGTACAGAGCTAACGGGAGTAAAAAATGGTGACAATTTATTTTTATCGCTTAAGTGAGTACACTCGGGTTGACTGCATATGGAGAACAGATCTACTGAATAAGACTTTTGCCTAGTAACTTTTTCTGACTGTAGCCACATTTAATAATTGTGGTTGAAATGCTGGCTTTACATTTAAAAAAATGTTGACAGAGTATCTTTCACAAATGGGAACATGCTCACATGATTCTAAACATATGCTACAGTCCTTTCCCACATCTACATCTGTTTCTTTAATTGATATTGTATTTTAATTATTTTAGCTTATAAATACACACTAGGGCTGATAAACACGTTTTCTATCAGATGTTTCTGGAAGGAAAACTGTCTCCACAGTTTCTTTTTTCTTAAAATATTTATTTCCTATGGCATTTTTTAAAGCCTTTAAACTTTGTAATAGAATTACTTTTGTTAGCTTCTGCTGGATAAAAATAGGGCAAGGTGCAGTGTTCAAATCTAAATAGTGAGATAATCCCTGGAGTAAAAAAGAAAGATCATGATAGGAGAGTATGTGCCACTGTGCAGTGCATTCATTTTTGCTCAGAAAGAAGAAAATGCTGGTGTTATAAAAAAGATAAGCCACAAGTTAATTCCAGTGAATTGCAGAAGTAGCACAGCAACAATGACATGCTGTAGTGTTCTAGTACTTCTTTATCTCAAGACATAATTGAAACAATCTACAATTAGAAAAAGCAATCATTAAGCTTACTAAATTAGCCCCTGCCAGTACTGACAGGTGAGTGTATCTATCTGAAGATCTCTATTTCACAAGTTTATTTGTTTGCATAGTACCCAGTTCCTTTCCTTTCTCAATTGAATTAATGGTAGATGGATGAGAGCTTAATTTTTCAGAGGAAAAGGATTAGTTATTATACCAAATATGGGTCAGAATTGTAAGTGATGTTCCACACAGTCTGGTGCTGATATTCCTAAAGGATTCCTTCAGTGATGGCCTTATCAGTCAACTCTTCACTTTTATTTACTTTAGCAGTTGCTTTAAAAATTCATTCCAACATCTGACTAAAATCAAGAGAGAGGAGTAAATGTATCTGCTCTATCTCATTAGTTAACAGAGACATGCAATGATTTGATATCGGTTTATGTCAGACAATATTCTATAATTAAGCACAGACGATCATCAATTCTCTACCAGAGTGACCTGGGAGGTTGAAAGGGTTTTTGTGTTTAATGAAACCTAATTCAATTAAGACGAACATTTTGAACCAAATTTTTTTCTGGTGTCTTGAGTCATAGGTCCACCAGAATCAGTGGACTCTCACAGCAGCAGCAAATTTCCCTGTTTATGCAGATGTCTTTTATATTTTAATTACAAAAGCTGCTACTTCTTTATCCTCAATTACTGTTTTAGTATTAGTGGTGAAAGCCATTGAACATTTTTGTTTTAACTCATTTAATGACTGAGTGGTGTTGGCATCTTAAAGGAAGTAAAATACCCTGACTTTGACCAAAGTCACAAATATGTTTTGAGAATAGCAGTCAGCCTGTATTCCCACACTGAGTGAGAAAGGCTGGCATATCATGATTGAAATGCATGAATAAAGAAACAACTAGTGTTATAATTTATAACTATTGAATCTAAATGTGGAACGTCAAATAAAATGTATTTTTTTAGGCCCTGAGTCAGGCTTACAGCTGATCTCAGTTCCTTTGGCATTCATAGACTTCATCTTTGCTGAAAATAGGTGACTCCAGGCATTCTTTCAGTGAATTGATCCAATCTTGTTCTTTCCTTTTAAAGTGAATCCAGTGATGCTGATGTCCTCCTTTTTACAGTAGTACTTAATGTTTAGAATACCTGCTCAGAAAGGGGCTAACCTACACTCAGTTCTCTTTTCAAACAGAAGCTCTTTGAGCCTTCTTTTCCTACTTCTTATGTTAGGGCAATTTGGGGATGGCAGCATTTTCCTTTCCTTTTGAACAGGAATCACTTTGCAGGAATGAATTCCAAATTCAATGGGAAAGAGAGGGAAGACATGAAGGGTCAAGGCACTCTAATTCAGGGATCAATGCAATTATTGAGAGAAAGGAGCCTGGAATTTCAGTTTTCTGTCTGTAAGTTGTTTCTGTAATTTACGTTGAATAGTTACTGCGTTTAAAAAAATAACAACACAGCAATTCTTAGGAAACTAACCCAACCCTCTCTTTATGAAGGGGAGTAATCTAAATCCCAGGTTATTTCTGAAAATAAGCATCAGTCTCTG
Organism: Gavia stellata; assembly: GCF_030936135.1. NCBI lineage: Eukaryota > Metazoa > Chordata > Aves > Gaviiformes > Gaviidae > Gavia > Gavia stellata. Next base: position 14,937,613 of record NC_082610.1, read on the forward strand.
AGTGCGATGCTGAAGTCTGAGAAAGTGGGGAAAGTTAAGAAAAAGCTCACTGTGTTTTCTTCCTATTGGATGGCTCCAATCACTCTATTCTTATCTATCTACATCTTATCTCTATATGCCTAAATTTTGCTGGGCATTTCATGGAAAGACTAGATTCTGAAAGGGGTTTCTGAACATCCAGCCCATTAAGTCCTTACCTATGTCTAGAGATTGTAGGTAGTTTGGACTCCAAATGACATAAAAATACACATAGTGTTTATATATTTAAGCAAGCACTGTTTGATACAGTGGGAGTATTGATCTAGCTGTGGGCTATCATCTCTAGCTCATTTACAGGTAAAAGCCTCGTTGAGACAGATTTCAGCAAGGCCTAATATGTCTCATACCGAAGCACTATAGACATTACCCAGGTCATGGAACTGCTTTTGGAAATTTTAATCATTGTCTGAAAATGGCTTTAGCTCATCTACCGGTATAATTGCTTGTTGCATTACTATGTAGGGGAATTATGGCAACATCCTCTGAAAGCATTAGTGCTAACACAACTGGATTAATAGTTGTGGGACAACAGGAAATCTTTGGACTCTGTGTGAATTCAAATTAATTGAGTTGAATTAATACAGACTATTTCTACAGACAACCTCACAGTGTATTGGAAAGGCAAGACTGACCGTTGCTTAGCTGAACTGCAGTGTAAAATTGTGTGTTAATGTATCTGTGCTATAGTCATCAATAGTGAGTTGGGACATTTCTGAATGCAAGAAAAGATCCAAATAACAACCCAACAGAGAGCCTCCCTGCCTTACAACAGTGAAAATACAATAGTCTACGTTTCTAAGAAGGAACATTTGGGTTAAGATCCCTTTCTTTTTCCTAACATCAAATATGATAGGAACCTTCAGTAATGTCGTCTGATTCAAATGCACTACCATCTTGGCTTTGTCTCACTTCATAATATGTCTACTAGTAATCTGCATTTCTTGTTGTCCCTAAAGTGTTTAAGCATCAGTTTCTTAGAATATCTATACATTTAATTTTCCCTTGAATTTTGTGTAATGATGAGAATGATAGCAGGAAGGACTGACAAACGCTAGGTATTCCATTCTTTGCAGTAGTCAGGGAATTAGAGGTAGCTAGATCATGTGTCACATCTTCGGCACGAATGTAGGTGTCCTCATGAAATGGTAAGGTGCTTTTCCAGCCAGGTGTGTGAGACTTTCTTTGGTCTGATAAAATATCTTGGAAGGACAAATCTTCCTTACTAAGTGTTAACTAGTGCCTCCCTGACAAAGCAATAGTAGACTCAGGTTAAGGTCTAAGGTATCAGAGCTGCCTTAAGCTTGTCACATCAATCAGATTCCAACACCGAAATATCAGGGCTATCTTCTGCAGAATACAGGTGAGATTAGGTATGTTTTGAATAGCAGATTTCAATTAATTTCTAGCAGTTGATTTAAAAAGATGAATTTATTTAAAACCCATATTGTAGTGATATTTTTTCATAGAAATTGCAGTCCCAAGCATAGCTATGATTTTGTTTACACAGTGGACCCAACATCCTGTTTTCTCCTTGCATATAGTAATTATGACTGTCAAGTCATTTATCTTCCCCTTTTTTAACCTTTGTCCAACGTAAATCTGTAATTTGTTCATTTGCACACAAATGCTTTTATGTGTCAAGTTCTGTACTATTCGTCTATTCTTTTCCATGCATCTTTTTTAGTATTTTGTGGATTTTTTTAATGGGAAATGCAACTGACCCATATGAAACTTAAGACCTCATCTGCTCTCTTCCCTCAACTGCTAGGGACCATGAGAAATAGCTGCAGATAAAAAGGTTATGGCAGCTTGTGTTCTCCTCTTCTTTCCTTGTGAAACCATTGTAGCTTCTGCCTGGTGTGTATCTGCATAGCTTGCTAAGTCATATCCAAGAAAAGCAGTGTTAGACATGTACCACATTTTCATCCTGGTTACGTGACACAAGCAGGGAGAAGGGGTTCCAGCCTCATTTTCTGGAGGAATTGCTTACATTTGTATCTAAGATTCTTGGAAGCCTCTTCTAGCAAGCTCAGTAGTGTTTCCCCTTAAAGTGGCATTAGTTTTGGTTAGTTAAGATTTTGTATCCATTATATCTGAATTCTGTGTAGAAATAAGCCTTCCTGATACAAAAAGCAGACTGCTGGCAGTATGGAAGAATGTCACAGCTTTACTCCTTTCTGCCCCCTATGGCATGTTCTTCTGCCCCAAAAGACATAAACAGATTGTTGCAAGAGAAACATGAGCAGAAGCAGCTCACAAAATGCTGTTCCCAAAACCCCTAGCACTTTAAAAAGTACCACTTAGGGTATTCTTCATGAAAGTGCTAAGCACCTACATCTTGGCTACTTTAAGTACTGAACTACACATAATTCAGGTGTTTAATCACTCTTGGCTGTAAGCTTAGTCAAAGAAGAGAAATAGGTACTACTAGAGGATGATTCAGACCTTGATCTGTAGTTTCTTGAACATAACCTTTATGTCAGGAGTCACAGTTTAAGCAGCTTCCATTATCAGCCAGTTGTTCCATTTATCTTTCTGCTGTAGCAGTACAGCTAAGTGTGATGCTATACTATGAACCTAAAGCAAAATGAAAATACAGTGAGCTGTATATTCTGGAATGTAAGGAGAAATGCATTTTGCTGTGAGCTGTTGCTAGATTTTCTGTGGTGTTCTTCACTGTACTGCTTGATCATTTCATATATATTAATTTTGACTTTGACTTTTGAAATTGTCAAAAAGGATATTATTCTATTCCTGTTCAAATACGTGAAGTGTATATAGATATAAAAATACTTACCGACGCAAAATCAAGTCTAATTGCTTTCTGACATAGTGAATTGTTGTCTATATTTTGTCCATTAGAAACAGCAAGGAGAGATTAAACTATTAAATGGTTTATCCAATATCATACCTGTAAACCTGTCGCTGAGGATCTGAACTGAGATATCTTTGGTCTGAGGGCAGGACATCGTCTTTGCTTGCAAATTAAAGTTTTGTGTTGAACCTTGCATAGCATTTCCACTGTAACGGCTCAGAAATCTGTGAATTTCTATGAGCTTGATGATTTTCATTTTCACCATATAGTTCCAACAGAATGACAACATTAGTTTTCAATTCTGTTCTCACAGTCACAGAATCACAGAATGGTTGAGGTTGGAAGGGACTTCTGGAGGTCATCTTGTCCAACCCCTCTGCTCAAGCAGGCCCACCTAGAGCAGGCTGCCCAGGACCATGTCCAAGACGTTTTCTAATGTCTCCAAGGGTGGAGACTTGACAACCTCTACTGGCAACTTGTTCTAATGCTCAGTCACCCTCACAGTAAAGAAGTGTTTCCTGATGTTCAGACAGAACTTCCTGTGTTTCAGTTTGTGTCCATTGCGTCTTGCGCTGTCACTGGGCACCACTGAAAAAAGCCTGGCTACGTGTTCTTTACACCCTCCCTTTAGATATTTATTGATCAGATTTCCCCAAGCCTTCTCTTCTCTAGGTTAAACTGTCCCAGCTCTCTCAGCCTCTCGTCACAAGAGAGATGCTCCAGTCCCTTAATTATCTTTGTGGCCATTCGTTGGAGTCTGTCCAGTATGTCCATGTCTGTCTTGTACTGAGGAGCCCAAAATTGGGCTCCAGGTGTGGCCTTACCAGTGATGAGTAGATCACCTCCCTCGACCTGCTGGCAATACTTTGTCTAATGCAGTCCAGGATACCATTAGCCTTATTTGCTGCAAAGGTACATTGTCTCTTGTTCGACTTGGTGTTCACCAGGACTGCTAGGTCCTTTTCTGCTGACCTGCTTTCCAGTTGAGTGGCCTCCAGCGTATATCAGTGCCAGGGATTTTTTCTCTCCATGTGCAGGACTTTGCACTTTCCCTTGTTGAAATTCATGAGGTTCCTGTCAGCCCATTTCTCCAGTCAGTTGAAGTACCTCTGGATGGCAGCACAACCCTCTGGTGTATCAGCCACTCTTCTCAGTTTTGTATCGTCCTTCCCTTGAGGAAGTTGTAGACTGCGATGAGGTCATCCCTCAGCCTTCTCTTCTCTAAGCTGCACAAGCCAAGTGACCTCAGCTGCTTCTCCTAAGTCTTGCCCTTGAGGCCTTTCACAATCTTGGTCACCCTCCTCTGGACATGCTCTAATAGTTTGATGTCCTTCTTGTACTGAGGTGCACAAAACTTCACACAGTACTCGAGGTGGGGCTGCAACAGTGCAGTGTAGAGTGGGACAATCGCCTCTCTTAACCAGCTAGCTATGCTGTGCTTGATGCACCACAGGACACGGTTGGCTCTTTTGGCTGCCAGGGCACACTGTTGACTCTCATTCAACTTGCCATCAACCCAAACCCCCAGATCTCAGGGGCTGCTCTCCAGCCTCTTGTACTCCAATTTGTATGTATAGGCAGGATTACCCCGTCCCAGGTGGAGAACCTGGCACTTGGTCTTGTTAAATTTCATACAGTTGGTGATTGCCCAGCTCTCATCTGTCCAGATCTCTCTGTAAGGCCTCTCTACCCTTGAGGGAGTCCACAGCTCCTCTTAGATTAGCACCATCAGCAAACTTACTTAATGAACGTTCTATTCCTGTGTCCAGATCATTTATAAAAACACTAAAGAGCACTGGCCCTAAAATTGAGCCCTGGGGAACCCCACTGGTGACTGGCCACCAGCCTGATGTAACCCCATTTACTATAACCTTTTGAGCCCGAGCTGTTCAGCCAATTGCTCACCCAACTTATTATGGACTTGTCTAGCTGTGTGCTGGACATTTATCCAGAAGGATATTGTGAGAGACAGTATCAAAAGCTTTGCTAAAACCCAAAACCACCACATCTACTGGCTTCCCTTGGTCAACTAGATGGGTGACTTTGTCGTAAAAGGAAATTAAGTTGGTTAAGCAGGACTTTTCACCCATGAACCCATGCTGGCTATGATCAATAACTGCATTGTCTCTCAAGTGTTTTTCAATAACTCCCAGAATAAACTTCTCCAGAATTTTACCAGGCACTGAAGTGAGACTGACAGGCCTGTAATTACCAAGGTCTTCTTTCTTACCGTTCTTGAAAATTGGGACATGTGCCAGCTTCCAGTCGACTGGGACCTCTCCAGACTCCCAAGAGTGGTGAAAAACAATGGAGAGAGGTCCTGCAATGACATCGGCTAGCTCTTTCAGTACCCTGGGATGAATCCCATCAGGCCCCACAGATTTATGCAGATCCAGCTGGAGCAGCAGGTCTCGAATAAGTTCGGGGTCAGCTGCGAGTTTACCATCCCCCCCAGTCACCGTCTTCCAGCACAGGGCTCCAGGAGTCCCAGGGCCCATCATCAGTGATGAAGACAGGCGAAGAAGGCATTAAACATCTCCGCTTTGTCTATATCCCTATTTGTGAGGTCACCAACCTTGTTAAGCAACAGACCAATGTTGTCTCTGATTTTCCTTTTGCTGTTAACATATTTAAAAAAGCCCTTTTTGTTGTCCTTCACAGTACTTACATTTTGTTTTGCTTTTTAAGTTAGCTAACGCACTGAAAGGGAATGATTCCTTTCCTATACAGTTTTGCTTTCCAGGTCTGGTGCATTTTACGCTAGCTTCTCATTAAAATAATGGAAAGACAATTTTAGGAAGGATTTCACAATTATTTTCATTTTTAATATTTGTTGTTTCTAAGTTTTTGTGATAATGACTTTCCACGTTGCGTTATCGAAATACCAAAAGAAAATATTAGTAAAGAATAGATTTATGTCCACAAAAATAGCTCATTCCTAACTCCACAATCATATGAAATCTCATTGGATTGTGTACACTAGAAAAATTAAGCATAAGTATACATGATGGAAGAGTTCTCAATATCCAAAGGGGATGACAATAATCCAAAGGGAAATAATTCATATCATTGCAACTACAAAAGTGCGTGTATGAATAAGTTTAGGAGTTAAAAAATAACTGTTATATAAAACCACTCCTGACAAGTGGCCTTGCTAGTGATCACATCTAGCCCCAAAAGGACCTTGTTAAAAAAGTTATTTCAGAATTTTCTCTATTATTTGATTTATTAGACAGTTTTATACTTACTTAATTTGCTTACCTAATTTTACTCATGATTTTTACATTATTTCCTTATTTTGGTAAAAACCAAAAAATATAAAAAATACTTACTGTTTGTACTAAGTATCACAAAAATACCTATAAGAGCAGACTTTAAACACAAGTTAATATGATCAATGTCAGAAAAATTAAAGAAAATTGGCCAGAATTTATCTGAGCATTCTCTACAGAAAGTAATTCCTTCTCTGTGTTAACAGTCAGTGAACCTCATATTCACTTAATGTGAGCACAATGGGATCCCCTGTCTTGTCAAGTTAATATGTAACATTAATGCAGTGTTTTATCCCTCTTTCTCAGGCTCCACGTGCATAAAACTTTAATATATATAGTTTTCAGCAGAAGGTTCTGTACATCAGTTACAAATGCATGGTTTTATCCCTAGACTTGCAAAGTGCCTCTCTGTACCTTGCTGTTACTGTGTATAGTTGATTCCTAAATCTTTTACAAAAGAGCGGGCAAATTAAAACAACTCCTATATGTATTTCAGAATCAGTGTCTAGAATATGCTTCAGTACATACTGTTATTCATGCTGTATTTCTGGTTGGTTCTTATACTAGTTTGATAGAAAATAAAATCTTTTTGGAAAGGCCCTTTCTGAAAGCTGTTGTAACAAAGGAACTGATACTTTGGTTTGTAGATGGACACCATTACTACATGTAATCCATTGAGAAGACATACTTTTCATATGCTGTTGCAATGCCATTCTTACTTGTGGGCAGATCTGTAAAAAGGCACAATGACCACGTGGAAAGGGCGTTAGACGGGAAAGCTTACTTCTCCCTCTTCCATTGGTTTACTGTGTGATTGTTAGTGAGTTATTGCCCCTTGTGAATGATTGTTTATAAAGGCTATGAGTTGCTTGTCATGGTACCTGCATGTACAACACCCCAGTCTTTGGATATCTTTTATCACTTCCAGCTCCTGCTGTAGTATCAGGATTGACTTTGGAAGTGTTTGTTTATGTTTTTTCTTCATCTTCTTCATTAAGGAACTTGCATATATATTTGAGAGAGAAAATGACACCTGGATGAACAGATGAGAAAATAGAGTGCTGGGTTCACATATCTAGATACCAAGATAAGTGAATAATATAACATTAACACAGGGGAAAAAAAAAGCAGTAAGTTTGTTATTTCTTTGTTGTAAAAGTTCTGCAAATCAACATGTCAAATTACTCATTTGATCAATTGTCTTAGAAAATAAATTTTGTTTTGTATTTGCTGAACAAAAAAGAATTTGAGTGTCATGATCAAGTTCAGGCCTTAAATTAATTGTCTGTAAATGTAAGAAGTGCAAGGAATGATTGGTTTGCCATACAAAAGAGACTGCTGTTGTAGTATTTAGTTTTACAAATGTGTAGTTACATTGTTCAGGGCTCAAGCACTGTATGAAGTCTCGTATAGTTCTTTTTCAGGCCCTCTGTACAGGGCTTGAGTTTCATCTTTAGTCAACAGCCAGCTGTTAGAGCTGCCACTGATTCCTAACCTGTAATTACCCCAGAACCCCATCCTGCTGGCTGGCTTCTCAGGGTCTCCTGATATGAATGCTACAAGGTTGAAAGTGGCAAGAAATCCTTTGCAAAGGTACCAAGAGATTTGTACCTTTGCACTAGAAATCAATGCAAACACTGAATGCACTAGGCCTGTTCTCCCCTCACCCCCCACACCTGTTTCCCCCTTAAATTGTGCCCTGCATTTTGGGTTGTAATTAAGACTAACAGTGTGAATCAAGCAAGTTTGCTTGAACCTGCCCCTATAAAAAGATCGGTTGGCAAACTAAATGCACAATATCCTTGCTGATGAGATCCATGGTTTTTGCTGGACTGCCTGATTATGTGTTTTAGTAGAAACTATATAAGGTCTCTAATGCAAGGCATTTATTTCAGTAAGTTGCAACCATACACACACTTTATAAGTATTATAGATTTTAATTGTCAGGAAACATTTACTTCATTGTCAGCTCTATCTACTGTATTCTTGAATTTTGAACTACATAGTACTGCCAACCAGCAAACACGCATTTTTATTCCAGGGTGAATGATGATTGCAAGCCATGAATTGGTTTCAGTTCTCTATCCCTTTCACCTGAGAAGTGAAGCTTGGTTTTTTAAAATCATGCCATGTCCCTCAGGTATGTGTTTTAGTAAACACATATTCAAGGGAAACGCTGGAACAATTACAAGTTTTCATTGCTGTTATTAACAATCATATAGATAGCTCCTTTTGGAGCTGGCCTTGAAAACTAGCTAAATCTGGATTTATCCCTCTAGTTGGGGGAAATAGCCTCATATCTGTTAAAAGATTATCACCTAATTGGAACATATGAGATCAGAAATACTTTACGTCAAGTTCAGGTCTCAGCAATGCACGCAGTCTGGATTACTGTCACAGTACATACAGCCAGGGTGCTCACATGAAGGGGATGAAGTATTCTGAATACATGCATTTTAAGTACTTGTGAATACTTAAGTACTTTAAGAACAGGTGACCAGGATTGTGGATTGTAGGAGAGGCAGGAGACCTGGAAGCAAAAGATGAGCTTCTGTGTATGTATGTGTTTCTGTTCATTGGAGAATGAAAAACAGATCCAAGAGTTTTTAGAAATTTTCTGATTTTCCTCAACTAAGCTATATGCTTATGCCTTTTTAATAGCTCTGATCTTTTTTGCCAAGCAGCTACATTCAACTTAACATTTACTGCTGAGAGATGTTAGTGGGAATAAATTGTTGCTAGGTTATCATGAAATGCATCTTTCGGTATTTCCATAGTCAATAGTTTTGATTTTATCTGATAAACTCAAGTATTGCACAAGGGAAAAAGTAAACTGTATTATTAACGTGAACTGTTGAGAAAACTTCTCTTTAAAATCAGCAGAACTCCAGGATGTAACATTAAGTATTCTTGTAGATAATTACATTAAGTCTTAAAAGATACTCAGCTCAGATCCATGGCAGCATGGCAGAGACTAAGATGGAAGTCAAACTTAGATCTGATGTAGGGGTTTTGTGGTTTGCTTTGTATTTTTTAGGTTTTAATGGCTCTTACTTACCGTTCATGGTCATATTAATTGCTCTTTTCTAGTCTTGTCTCTAGTGTGTATCTGAAATTCAACTACACACTGTACAAACAACGTCTGTGTAACAATTTTCTCTTCACTGATAAAAACAAAGATGGGTATTATCTCTCTATAAAGTTACCACATAGAAAACTTTCTACACTGATTGAAGAAGGCAATTAATAAGCTGTAGGAACAAAGGTTCTGCTATATAGTTCCTGGGAAATATTTCTCCATATCATAGAAGAATGGCCAGGCTGTAACTGAATGCTGTTAATACTTGCACCTTGACTCAGAATTGTTCTTGACATTTTTCTTCAGAGTAGAGATACAATAATTCATGCACAGGTCAGCCTGTGATAATGCACAGAGTTGGAAGTGGAAGGAGGAAAGAAACAGAGTACCCCAAGTAGCATAATTCATGGAGCAGAAAATTATTTATAGGAAATTAACTTCTAAGAAAAAAAGCATTGAGCCGTGATATGACCTGGGCATGAGGAATGTGAAATACTATGTTCACTTTGCACTTTCTGCCATCAAACTGGCCATCTGGTCAGTTCAGTTCCTCTATGACGAAGGCCATGGTGGGGGTGTTAAAAGAAGAAAGGGCAATGCTCAAATGTGATCCCTAGTTATCAAAATGGCTACATGGGTCTGTGGAAAGTCAGAAGAAAATGATGGCAGCCATTAGAAAGCCTAAATACATATGTAATAATACAGCCAGGCTACAGTCAATCTTAAAATTAGCGGAACACAAAAGTGACGAATCTCTTTTTGTTTCCTACCACTGCATTTTGTACTCAAGTATGCTTTTAAAATACCATTTGGTTTACTACACAACATGAAAAAATGTTGCCTCTTTAAATAATGTTTTCTAGGTAACGTTTGCCTATAGAGAGGAAAAAAAACAAAGAAAGGATACACTGTAAGATGGGAGATGAAGAAAATAAGATATCTGAACTTAAAAACTAGGACTAATAAAGCATTTCTTACCAAAAACAGCACTGCAAAAGATAGGACTTTTTACTATAAATATATATTTTTTAAAAAGATTAACTGTTCAATGAGGTGTTTTATTCTTGAAAAGAAAACAAAACCCCATAACTTTTTGATAAAACTATTGTTTGTCTTTCTGGAAGCTTTGCAGGAGTGGAGGAGAACCCAATCCCAAAATACATTTGCCAAAAAAGTCCGCCTGAACTCAGCTTCTCAGTTTCTCATTCAATGAGATGTAAGATGGTATCTATCTCTGCAGTGCCGAGCAGCTTTTTGTGTAAGTCCTGGATAGGCAAGTACTCAAGACAAGAATGGGAGAGAAGCAAGGCATTAACTACTGCATGGTTTCCCTTTCCTAGAAATTGCATGTTACATGATAAGCTGGAATGATAACTGCTGCTCTGTGAATTGAAATAGAGGCCCCCAAAAGAACAGTGCTGCAGCACTTGTGGGGTAGGCAGGGACACCTTGGCCATGTACAGCAGCAAATTCCTTCCCAGACCTGTAAGGCCTTATACAAAATTAAGTCCTCAAAATGGTGGTGTGGGGGGTAAATTCAGTTTGAACACCAAAGCCTTTGGAAACAAGGATCAAAGAGTAAATGCAACGAAACTTATTGTTATTTGGTTATTAGAGGTGACACTGTAGTTTATATTAGCTTGTTTCATAACACATTTTGTTTTGCTGTGTGTGCACCTTGATGTTTAACTTGAAGTCTTCTATGAGCATAATCCATGAACATTTGAGACTCCACCACATTTTTAAGGTTATTTTGCATGGAATATGATTTAAATGGTTACATACTTTGAGTTCTTTATCATGTTGTTTATATCTATTAAGAGAATCATCTTTTTTTTTAAAGTCAGTTTATGAAAATACTGTGTTTGAACATCTGTCAAGGGATGAAGATTAGCTGAATAGGCATAGGATGCCAGTGTATTATATTTTCTGTTATCCTGTATACTGTAATTATCTTGATCCTCAAACAACTCTGCGACAGTTACAAACACTTTTGCAGACTTGTTGTTACTGCAAATTCAAAATTTATTTCATCTGAATCTAAATTAAACTGGTATGTAACAAGACTACTTTTTTAACATTTCTATCCGTAGATGATTAAAAAGCAGTAAAACACAGACATTCAAATTTTATTTAAAAGACAAACTCAGAAAAAATTATTCAGTTTTGAGGCAGCATAGGAATCTTTTCCAAAATGAAATTTGTTTGAAAAAATGGATAAACTAAGTGGCCCTCCTCTGGACCTGCTCCAACAGGTCCGTGTCTGTCTTATACTGAGGGCCCCAGAGCTGGACGCAGTACTGCAGGCGGGGTCTCACCAGAGCCGAGTAGAGGGGCAGAATCACCTCCCTCGACCTGCTGGCCACGCTGCTTTTGATGCAGCCCAGGATGTGACTGGCTTTCTGGGCTGCGAGTGCACATTGCTGGCTCATACTCCGTTTTTCATCCCCCAGTACCACCAAGTCCTCCTCTGCAGAGCTACTCTCAATCCACTCATCACCCAACCTGTATCCATGTTTGGGATTGCCCTGACCCAGGTGCAGGACCTTACACTTGGCCTTATTGAACTTCATGAGGTTCCCATGGGCCTACCTCTCTTAGCCTGTCAAGGTCCCTCTGGATGGCATTCTTTCCCTCTAGATTATCAGCCACACCACTCAGCTTGGCGTCATCCACAAACTTGCTGAGGTTGCACTCAAATTGCGTGTTTCAAGAGTAAGTGAATAAGCATGATACCAGGGCAAATTTTAAAACAAAAGGGAGAAAGAGTCCTTAATCTGCACTTATAAAGGTGTTCTTTGAGTTTCCCTAGTTATTCTTCACAACCACTGACTCTGACTACTCAGGATGTGTAAAATGCTGTGTGTAGTCAATGGCAACAACTGCGAAAAAACAATTGGTCATGTCATCTTTTACTGAACATAACCAGCCAGAAAGTGATCCTCAGAAAGATGTAATACTTTTGGAGTAGCTCCATTCCCAGGGCAAGCGTAAGAATTCTTCCCTTGTCTCCCCCAACCACAGAAATAGTCCTCATCCCAAGTAACTTTTTTTTTATCTTGGAAGTCATTTAGTTATCACAGTGCTGTATAATAGAATCAAATAGACGCAATGAAAAGCCTGACAGGGGAATAGGAATAGGCCAAAGTCTTCAGGGCAGGCCAAGTCTTAGCTTCTGGGTTGGGATAAATGTCTGAGGGAATGGGAAGAGTGTGAAGAGAGGAAAAGAGGATGTCAGTCTTGAGTTCTGGCCATTCTGATCACATTTCACAAAAAGGGCAGTGGAATAGCAATAGGATAATTGTATGGCGTGTATAACCCTTTACTATTGATATGCACCAGAAAGAGAAGGGAACCCATCGCTTTTCCTGATAGCCGATGTGTGAAGCTGAGTATGGTGGTCATGCAAGAGCCTTAAAATTTTCTGATGTGTTAAGCACAAAAATGTATACTGTTACCACATGCATTCAGCAGACATACTGCTTTGTGCAAAGTCCAGTGGGAAAGCTAAGGTACAGGGGTTAATGTTGACATAAAGGCCAAATCCTGATTTCTTTGATGTTAAGAGGAAAGTTTTCATTGAGCCCAATGGGATTAAGATTTAGTGTACATGTTCATGTTTCTTTCAAGTTAGTGTAGTCTTAACATTGCTCAAATCTATTAAATAGTCTTTACTAGTTCTGCTTTGTTGAATAAAAGAAAAATTTGTGTTCAGAACAACCTCTTTACTCCAATGTGTGGACCTGCCAGATACTCAGAACTCTGATATTTAAAGCTGAAGTCTCATGATACCATATAAATAAAATAATTCCTTTCCTTTTCCTTTCTTTCAAACAAAAATCTCAAACAGAAAGGAAACTGCAGCTGGAATCAATAGATACTGGTTTTAAGATCTTTAATATAAGAAATGTTTTTTATTATTTACTTTTTAACCTATAGGTGTGTATGGCAATAACAAGCATGAAATTATGAACACTTAAAAAGGATTTTTATAACATATCTTTTTTCATTCCTTCAAGCATTGTTTAAAGACCTGTTAGGTTCTGTAAGCAAACAAATGCTTTATCTTTTATATTAAAGGATTTTTTAGAAACAATTTGTAGTGAAGAGGTCTACAGCTACTTCTTACCCAAGGTACTGGTGATGTAGTCATGCAGGCATTAAACAGAAGCAGCAGCTTTAATGCAGATATTCTTTATGTGATTGACAATTGCTGTACTAGTGTTATGTCTGAGCAGTAAGGCATATAATTTTCTTAAATGTGCAAGATAAAATCTCCTTTAAAATTTCTATGCTGGAGAAGCAGTTAAAAACAAAAACCACTTACAGAAAGTCAAAACTGATATGTATTCCAACATGAAGGCCAGAAATGGAAATCTTTCATGTCTTTCTACCTGGAAGAATACACCTCATAAGAAAATACTGACTTCGAAATCAATTTATTTTTCATGCTTTTGAAAACACTGGATGTGTTGGGTTAATGGTTGGACTTGATGATCTTATAGGTCTTTTCCAACATTAATGATTCTATGATTCTGTGACAACTTGTAGGTTTGAGGACTAGGGAGATCCATTTTGCAACAGAATTTAAATTTCAACTGCAAATAATTTTTTCCCAAAAAGTTTTTACAAGGAAAATAAGCTTGCATTATTATCATAGATAAATATGCTAAATTCATTGCTATGGTTCAAAATGCTTACAGTTGACAAATGAAAAATGCATTTTAAATTGCTGTCTGTTTAACTGTCAGCAAATTTGATTTTTGTTTCTTTGACAAGAAAAATAAACCTAAAATGACATGTATGCTTAAATAACCTATGGCATTTGACATTAAATCCTAGGAAGTAATTCAACTGATAAAAAGATAGGGCTGAAGCAGTTGTACAAGCCCTCTGTCTCAGCTGAGGTAGTTTCACATTTGCAATTGCATTTTAGAGATCAAATGTATTAAACCCTAAAGAAGCACAGAAAGGGTGACTACTTCAAAGGATTTTTAAATTGAAAAATAAACATAAAATATAACCCAATAATTTATACAAATGTTTTAGAACCAGGACAACTAATTATGTATGGAAAAAAGTGACACCTGTTCAGAGAAAAAATTAGCTTTCAGATTTAAGCTAACACTGCTTAACCATTTGTTATTCTAACCATTCTACTCAGTTCAGGTCTAAAATAGTCCATAATGCATATATATCGCTGCATATATCTGCATAGATTATACACTAAGCGTTTAAGTTTATATTTACAATTCAACCAAAGAGTTTCTTGAAAGTAGGTCTATTTGCATTGCTCCTAATTCTGCAGTAGGTGGCAGTGGGTAGTGGAGAATATACAAGAATATACAGTTTAGATGTCATCACATTTTTAAGGGAAGCTTAAAAATGGACAAGTATTTTCTGCTTTTGAGTTATGTATATATCAAACAGAAAGGAACTGTCAAATGGAAATTCTAAATTGTCATGGATAAATAATAGCTTTTGCAAAGTATTATGAAAATGAATTAAACTGATAATGGAGTCAAATGAAGATACAAATACAGCACACATTTCTGTAAATAAGTATGAAGCTGAGTTCAGACAAGAAAACTAAACTGAAGGCTTAAACTTAGGAGAAAGTTCTGCAGAGTAGCTTTGTAAGTTAGGAGAATGTAGCGAACACAATTTACAAATAGAAAGAGAAACCTGCCATTTCAGTTTTATCTGTATTTCTTTGGAAATTGTTTGCATTAATTTTCAATGTTATGCTGGCTTTTGAAAATAGTACTGTAATCGATGAAATGGAAAACAGTGGGATGGGAGACGGTTTAAGCATGATGGTGGCAGTGTGGAATATTAACAGAGTTTCGGTAGGTTGATTGTGTGGGAGGATAAATTGGGAAGATTACAACAGAGCTCTGATTTAGCATTCCTTGCACACCTGAAACATGGGAGCTTGAGGGTATACAGAATGTGAAATTGGATAAAAAAGTCTGTCAAAGAAGAACATTCTAAGTCTCGTTAATTATTGATTCCTGTTTCTTGCTTATCCGAAAACCTGGCTTGGTAGATTTATATAGAAAATGCTCAGTCAGCACTGCCGATTATTCTCACATTTTCACCAGGGTATTTTGAGCTCCAAATGGAAAGACTAAGACTTTTGGAAGTGCAAGGCATCCACTAGCTCACATCTCAAATAGTTTGAACTGACCAGTAATTAGGAGTTCTTGTTTTGTTTTGTTTCCTGTTTTAATCTCCAACTTTTAAAAGTATGCAGCTGGAAGCTATTGAGTGCACAGTGTTTGAAAAGCCTGGTCACGCATACTGCTGGACCTGGACCTTGGGACTAGCCAAGGTAAAACTCCTATTGAAATTGTACAACACTTTTTTTTGTTTATGATTTTGTGGCCAAACTCTGTCTCCAAAGACTTCACATAGTTAAGTAGTAAGAAAATGTTAAGTTAAACAATGTAGTTGTACTTAATGTTAATTCTGTAATTATAAAGGTTAGCCAGTGATTAATAGATACTATCTTTAGTATGAATTAATAGTTTATACTACAAATAGTTATAAGCAAATCAACAGGAATAGAGGCAAAGTGCTGACTCACTTGAAGTCAGTTGGAGTTTTGCCATTGACTCAGTAGTAGTAAGATTATTGTAATCTCATTATGTTTGTTGCTCATCAGCTAGTTATCTGTAAAATTAAAAATAAGGGTAGTGTTTTGATAAAGCTGATAATTATGAATTGCTTACAATCTGTTTCAAAAAAAGAAAATTATGGAACATATGCAAGAAATAATGGTCATCTCTTGCAAGAAATAGGCACACTTTATTGTGTCTTCAGTTGAAGGAAAGGCTCCAAAGCTAGACCCCAAAGTAACAGTACTTTAATTAAAAAGTGCCCATTTTCCGTTTAAACTAGAAGGAAATCATCGACCCTATTAAACCATGGTCGAATACTTTCTTGATTTACTTCTGCATTGGCTAGTTTTATGCTGGTAAATTGAATGTTCTCAATGAAATTGTGCTAGTTTAAGTTTGAAATCATGCATTAATATCTTTGACTGTATTTGTGTGTGTCGTGTCTTATTCTTTGATATTCTTGTACATTGATTAAGATGCATCAAACATCACATTGTTCTCTTGCAAACCGAATAGTAGACATCTCTGTGATAAATCTTCATTCATGCTGAACAGTAGTTCCCAAGACATGTCAAAGTTCTCTTAAAATGTACCCAAATTTTCCATTTTCTATGTCGCTGTTTATGGCTTTTCTTATACTTTTAGAAATATTGAATTCTTGTTGTCTAATTAAATTTGGTTTTCTTCTTTTTTCTATAAGTAAGAGGTTACCTTTCAGTGCTGTACATTTAGTTTCTATTCATATGATTTTACCGCCAATGTTTCTGCATTATAAATCTTTCAATGACTACTCTTGCTGTGAATAATTGTAATTGTTTATCAATTTTTTAAATCAGGAAGTTACTGTTTTTAGGCATCTAAGAGTTCGTCATTCTTTCATGGACAATGCCACAAATGTCTCAAAATTTTTCTAAGTAACTTGGGGGAAAAATAAAAGGCATAATATGGCATTCACTGTTAACTACAAATTTTGACATTCACAAATAGCTTTTGACTTTAAAATAGACATAACTGAAGCACTGCTTCCTATGTGTTAAGTGTTGGGGTTTGTTTTGTTTTTTTTTTTTAAGATCGTTCACTTTGTAAAATTTTCCAAAATCAGCATTAAAAAATTCCACTCTTCCTTAGATCATTAGAAGTCCTGTAAAATACCCTGGTGCTGAATTGGGCTGTAAGTCAAAGAATCAAGTATGAAATTAAGATATGTAAAAAATATAAGAAAAATGGAAGAAAAAAGTTATGCTCTCTAGTACAATGTGGTTTACTTCTTTCAAGATAAAATATAATTGATTATATAAGTTTCTAGTAGATTAATGTAAATAAAATAAACTAGGGAAATGGTAATTTTTGTTCTATTTATTGCTAACCTGCCAACATCTTTAGGCTTGTACAGAAGAGTGCAGACACATGAATTGTGCTTGCTGTGTCAATGAACATTAGCTGAACATCTGGTCCAGATTGGACTTGAAGGCAAGGTATGACTTAATTTGCCTGTGCACAAACAAACAAGCAGAAAGAGTTAAAGCCTGAGAACATCCCAGAACTGGTAAGGGAGTGCCTAGAGGCTAAAAGTTCTGAACTGGACTAGTGCAAGTCACAAATGTTTTGCACCTTTTATGCTTTGAAGATCTTCTGCTCTGACATGTGTAGAATTCTCTGTGGAATTTTGAGTACCCAAATAACTCTCTCAGTGCCTCTCTGCTGTGCTTTCTTGGTCTGCCAGAGATAAAACACCATGTGTTATGTTCCCTGGTGAGATAAAATGAGACCAGAGCTGAATTTGGCCTAATCGCTGTCTCCATGAAATGGCCGTTAGTGTGACTCTCAGCAGTGAAATATGTCAGCTTTAGAAGATGAGTCGCCATCACCAGTTTAGCAGATGCTGAACAATAGTTATCCAGATTAACAGCATGGTATTGACAGAGAAGTGCTCTGACTGAATGTCACGGACTTAGAGATCTGCAGATGAAAATATCTAGGAAAATTATTAACAATGAGAACAGCTTCAATTTTGCAAACCTGCAATAAGCTTAGAGCTGGGTATGATGAACGATGTAGAAAATGCGAGTAGGAGGTGTCATGTTCTTGAACAGAAAGTTCTCCAGCATACTTCCCCACCTCCCTACGCGATCTCGGTTTTTAAATGTGTATGTGAATATATGGCTACTTGTCTGTCAGTGGAAAGACAGTTGTGGCTTAATATTAGCCTCAATTTTCCCTTTCCCCTAAAAGTTCCCAAAGGACAAGATTGGGGTGTAATATTTTTTTTCTTTTTTTCCCCCACCAAAATGAGGCAAACTACCACGAAGATTAATGAGGACTCAACTTATTGACATAATGTGAAGAGCAACATAAGTTTGTGAAACACTTAACAGAGGTATAAGGATGCTGTTCCCTCTGAAAAGCACAGTTTTAAAATTTTAAGCTTGGGAAAAAAGATACTGTTAAAACAAAGAGAAGGTGACTTCTGCTAATGCAATTATTTTCTCTATGCACTGCTTTAGTTTTGCATAAAATATCTCCAACTACCCTTTCTGAATCTAGAATATTTAGAGAATAATTTAAAAAATAATTCTCTGTAAAATTGAAACTATCCACAGTTGCCTTCCTAGCTACCATCATGTCTCTGGCTTGTTCATTCCTAACACTGATACGACTGATGACTCATCGTTTCTCTTCTCCTTGCTTTCCATTTGTAATTGTCCCTCAATCCAGTCCTAGTATACAAGTTTGATGTTTAACTGTTTTTAAAAAAAAAAAAAAAAATTTGAATGTCCAAAGGACAGAGATTGCCCAACTGTTACAAGGATAAACGAGAACAGGATGGAAAGTAGTGTTAACATATGGTACGAAAATTTAACTCTGACTAGTGAAAGTTTTTCACTTCCTTATAAAATCAAAGACCTGAATGAGGTCTGTAATCTGGTCTGAGGTGAAGTAAAATCTCGTATGTCCAGTCCAATACTTAAAGCATCTAGGAAGCAAGCTGTCTAGTCCAGTGCAGTGAATAAGAACAACAGGTTGAGCTAGCCTAATAAAATTTAAAAAAACTATCTATAGTCCTGAGGCTCAGTATGTCTTACTGTATTGTTGGTTTGAGACAAAACTGTGCATTGGTTTCTTGTAATATGATAGAGATCTATGGCTTATTCTTTTGTCTTTCTTCATAGCTTCCAGTTACCTTCCTGAATGATATTATAAAGGTTTATATATCAGCCAGTTCTAACCTCTTAACATGCTTTTAATAGCTGCCAGAGGCAGCATGTCTCTTCCACTACTTGTCACTTCTTGTTGCTACTTACTGTAGTTGCCAATTTCCAGCTGACAGGATGGCTAAGAGGAGAATTTGCTGCACTTGCTTGTTATTTTGTTTCTTTTTTCTAACTTTCTCATTCATTGCTTTTTAAGCATTTTTGCTTTAGAACAGGGCTATTTTTAATTGTTGAAAAAATATTCACTCAGTAAACACTTTGACCAGGAATCCATAAACCACTTTGGTCTGTATTCTAATTCAGAAGATGATCTGTCAGAATTAATTGAGAATGCCTTAATGTAATCAAGTCCAGTTCATTAGGCAAACACTTAAATTATTAATTTAAATACTGGGTAGTTCAACAGCATTTATGACAGTAACAAATACCAACGTATTTTAATTTTTAAATTCCTTCCGTGTACAGAAGTTGATGTCCTGCTATAGCTACTGCTGTTAGACATAAATAGTTTTCACCTTGCTAATATTTTTCCCTTTTAGAGTCTGTTAAAGTATTCTGTTCAAAAAAGGTTTATGAAACAAAAATGTAGCTTTTTAAGCACAGGGTGCTTAAAATTAATCAAGCATTGAGTGTCATTTTCATTCTTGTCACTCCATTTTGGATCAAGTAGAGTTACACCAGAGATGAACTTGAACCAAGAAGTTTAGTGTCGTGCCATTCCATTAATTTATAGAACACTGTAAATTAATTTATAATTATTTAGCATAAATCTAGTGCTTTAGTAACTTAGCCATTCTCATTGCTTTAGTGCTGAGAAAAATAATCTCTTCATAAAATGAACTAATCCCACTCCCATTTTTAATTGCCTTCTACCTCTATAATCTAGGACACAGAGATTCCCTGAAAAAGAAATAAATGGGGGGGAGGGGGAATAAAAGATGAGGGAAATTGGTTAAGAGGACAGGAGAAACAATAAAGTGAATAGTGATGGCTGTGAGCTGAGTACATAGTATGTTTTGAAAAGGCTGCCTTCATTCAACCCATGGCATAGAATCATAGAATGGTTTGGGCTGGAAGGGACCTTTAAAGGTCATCTAGTTCAACCCCCCTGCAATGAGCAGGGACATCTTCAACCAGATCAGGTTGCTCAGAGCCCCATCCAACCGGACCTTGAATGTTTCCAGGGATGGGGCATCTCCCACCTCTCTGGGTAACCTGTTCCAGTGTTTCACTACCCTCATCGTAAAACATTTCTTCCTCGTATCTAGTCTGACTCTATCCTCCTTTAGTTTAAAACCATTACCCCCTTGTCCCATCGCTGCAGGCACTACTAAAAAGTCTGTCCCCATCTTTCTTGGAAGTCCCTTTTAAGTTTTGAAAGGCTACAGTAAGGTCTCCCCGGAGCTTTCTCTCTCCAGGCTGAACAACCCCGACTCTCTCAGCCTGTCCTCATAGGAGAGGTGTTCCAGTCCTCTGATCATTTTTGTGGCTTCCTCTGGACCTGCTCCAACAGGTCCATGTCTTTCCTGTGCTGAGTACTCCAGAGCTGGATGCAGTACTCCAGGTGGGGTCTCACCAGAGCCGAATAGAGGGGCAGAATCACCTCCCTCGACCTGCTGGCCATGCTTCTTTTGATGCAGCTCAGAATACGGTTGGCTTTCTGGGCTGCAAGTGCACATTGCTGATGAATGTCCAGCTTTTCATCCACCAGTACCCCCAAGGCCTTCTCCACAAGGCTGCTCTCAATCCCTTCTTCTGCTAGCCTGAGAGTGCACTCGATCTCACTGTCTATGTTGTTGATGAAGATACTAAGCAGTACTGGTCCCAATTTCTACTTTCTGCTCTCTGAGTTGCCCACCTTGGCAACCTTAGCAAAGTTTGTGCACAGGGTTTTGTGTGATTGTCTGGATTATGCTTGCCTTAAACCATACCTGCCTGTGTGGAAGTAAGCGTAGATTCTCTGGGTCTGATATATTTACTTGTGAAAATACAGGTACAGTAAGTAAAAGTTTGACAAGTGTCTTTGCCTGGTATTCCAGGGGCATGTACTATACCAGGTTCAGGACTAGCAAAGGGTATTCTCTTCACATAAAACTAGTGGAAGCTGGGAGGCATGCTGCAGTACTTTCTAAAGTATGTTTGCTAATGGTCTCAAAGGACCTGTTGTAGAGCTGTAGTCTTGCCATATGTCACCTTTACTGCAGGAATTTCAATACACACTTTGTTATTTTTTTTAATTATTATTATTGCAAGAACTTAACTTTGCATTCAGTTGTAGTTCTTTACACTCAGTTTCACTTACCCTTTAAATACATTTACATCGTATGTCCAGTTTCTAGTCTTCATTTTACTCATTTGAAATGCTTTTAAGTTATTTTGGTCTAGTTTTTATTTTTTAAACTATAATAGCATGGTCAACTATGGCACAGAGTATTGTTAGCATCCATAATAATTGAGTGTGGCTTGCATTTTTTCTCTATTCAAGTTCTCTGGAATATTAAACATACAAGTTTCGTAATAAGTCTTTGCCATTTTTTAGATTTAAGCTTGTGTAGGTTAAGTTTGTAGAAACATTTTGTTACAAGAAATGGGGTCTTTGGCCTCATTGTTTTCTGTGTTGTTGGAAGGAAAACAACTGTATCTGAAAAAAGGAAGCTTCACTTAGTAAGTGAAGTCAAACTGAATGTTGCATTTTGAGCTGGGGAAAGATCAATAAGTAATACTGAAGAGGTGGATTTTAAAAATCCCTCCAAACAGAAGGTGTAGGGCATCAGAGAAGGCACAGAAACTGAAATTAGTTTCACAGATAGAGCAGAAAGTACTGGAAGAAGGCAGAGAGATGTGTGGACATCATCTTTAGAAAAGTCAAATCAACTGGGCAAAAGTGCTCAGTTTCAGCTGACAAACAGGCGTACCAAGTCCCATCCTTTTAGTGTGAGAGTCACTCAGTTGGCCTCTGGCTTGCACTCCTCCTTTTGGTACCGATCGCATGTACACTGCATGAACACTTGCTGATTTCTGCATATCTGCCGAGTCCATGTGTCAAGGCTAGTCAGGAGCACATGGCATGTGAGGCCCAGCAGCAAGACACAGGTGACAGTCCTCTACTACTCTGGGGGATGTCTCTCTTAGCAGAATGCATACTGAAGAAAGTTTGGCAAGAAGGTTTGTCCTTTCCTGTCACTTGATCTAGCTCACATGTAAACACGCACACCTGTGTGCACACACACATGCATGCAAGCACCCTTGAGCATGTGGCTTAGCACATGTATATGCACACCTATTATGTGACCTGCCAAGCGTGCCATTTTTGCCATATCCTAGCCTGTACAGTTTTGTGTCAGTACTTTCAGCAGTTGAGAAGCCTGGCTGTGGAGAAATACTATATATGTAATAGTGCTTGGCTTGTGTTTAACTAATTTTAGTCACATATTTAGATTTAAAATTTCCAATATTGTATTTCATCTGGTAAAAATAATTAAGGGGGGGGAATTAACCAAAAAAATACTGTAAGATTAAATTTTTGTTTTTCGATTAACTGATTTAGATGATTCTGTTATTGGAAATGGGATGTAAAACTACTGTAGAAGCCTTCCTAGACAATATGTTTTTATTTAGCCTTATATTACTGGTATAATAACGCCATGTTTTATATGCCTACTAAATACTTTTTACACCTCTCTGATAAGATTTCTGCCAAAGAAATATAAATATTTTTCTTTTATTACCTTTTATTCTGTAAGGCAAAAGCAGTCCATAGCTACATCTGAGTCGTTTCTGTTCTCTCTTGTCTTTCTTGAAAGTTTAGTGTTTAAGGGGGAGAGGGCTAAAAAGACTTTATTTCCTATCTTTCCCCCATTAACCCTATCTTCCACTCCCTTTTGACAATGGTGCTATTTGACCTCCCAATCTAATATGGCTTCCCTTTAAAATTTGAATGGTGTCAAAGAGAGGGGAAAACCAAGACAAACTTAATGAGGTGGCAGTGGGAGCTCAAGCATCTTTCCCAAATGTTTCATACTTCTGAATAAAAAGAACAAATTTGACTCCATAACTTCAATGACTGTTAAAAAGCATTAATACTAAACAGCAAATAGATTAAGCAAACCTCTTGTGAACAGTCCATGGTTCAGATGTTATTCATGCTTTTCAGGGTGTGTGGGCAAACCTCTATATTTGAGTGGAGAAGCACACAGAAAATATGACAACACTAACTCATTAAAAGAAACATAGTTTTTAATTTTTTCTTTCTCAATTTCCCGAGGAAGATTTCCCCACACAGTCAAAGGAAGTAAAGAGCACAGATTGTTTTAGAATTCATATATTCCTAAATTCCATTGCTGTTTGAAAAAATCTAGCATTTAATAATATTTGTAGTTCTAATTTTTAAAATAAAAGCAATATAAGGTTTTATTTTTCTCATTATATTAATACAGTTCCATTAAAAGTTTTGACAGTTACAGGATCTAGGATTTCAGTGGTGAGATTTGACCATTTGAATATCCCAATCTAAAATTACACTTTTCATCTTCCCCTTCAGATTTTTTTGAGCATACGACAGGATAAGTGCATTATCACAGTGGCTTTGTCTTACAGCAGCCCACAAATATTAGATAACCCTCATAAGAAATGTATAAACAAGTTCTTGTTATGTATTATTAGACAGCTTTGTAGATGTGTGAATGTAGGCATGGGGGGCAGATAAATTGCTTTGCCATGTTTACATAGCAAGTCAGTGTCAGTCTCAGGAACAGAACTGAAGGGTCCTTGGTCTTAAGCACATTACCTACTACTTCCTTTGTAAAAAAGGCCAGTGTTTCTTGAAGGGCTACTGTGCATGTTATTACTGCTTTATATCACTTCAGTTCTGAGTGTGTCCAATGTATTGAATAATGAAATTAGGGCTTGTGAAGGATGGCTGAATCATAAAATGTCCCCTGGGGTGAGCTTACTTTTAATAGGGATCTTCTTGGGGCGGGGGATGGGGGGAGGAAAAGAAAAGAAAGACCTCCTTTTTTTTTTTAAATCATTTTCTGCGCTAGAGCCAAGATCATCCTTCCCCCCTTCCCCCCCTACCATTTACCAGTATTTTTCTTGTGTGATTGAAATGCCCTTAGTTTTGCTCAGGGGAAAAGCCTCATGCTGAGAAGTAAGGGATCCCAGTTGTACACTTAATCAAAGTGGCATGCTCCACACTTTGTTTCTGAGTAATTTCCGTAGCAAACTCATGTGATCTGCATGTTTCGCTTGCATGAATCAAGTCCAAAGTTTGAAACTGACTCAGTTGTTACTCCTGCTGACAGGCAAATGAAAAGTTTTTTTGGGGGGAGGCAGGGGATGGGGTTCAACTCAATTCAGGTTGCTGAAAGGAAATTAAAAGGATGATTTGAAAACCACAAATACTGGGATGAAAGATTACAGATACTGAACAATAACTATCCACAGTAAATTGTCGATTGGAGTGTCTGTATTAGGTGATGTTTGTAGTCTCTACATGTAGGATGATGGAAAACACAGATTACAGCAGTGAAAGTAGAACAACAATGGAGTCTGATTCTTTGTTTCCACTTTTCAAAGGCTTTTTTCCCCCCTTTTTTCCTCCTCCTTTTTTTTTTTTTTCTTTTTTTTTTTTTTGATAAGGCCCAGGAAATTGTTAGCGACATGCTGGTGGGAACCTATGGAAAAGAATACACACTGTATCAATGGTGCAGTTCTTATCCCAAGAGCTGTGCTGGTGGGTGTGGGAATAGCATGCTTTCAATGTGAGCTGTTGCAATGAGATAGCATTGAGAAACCAGGGCAGAGAACAGCACAGATTTAGTCTAGGGAACTAAGGGCTTTATCCAGCAGTAATGTGTGTAAGGACAGACAATGTAACACTATATTTGGTTTAACAACAAAGAACTGTAAAAGGATTTGATAGTAAGGGATTGGCAGAAAAGCTGAATGTTTCTGCACAGTGCAGTAAGTATTTTTTTAAAAAGGTATTTACATGATATACTTACAACTTAAAAAGACAATATTTAAAGTTACCTATGATAGACATTATTTTAGAGTAGGGTTGTTTAACAACAGTGAAGGCTTACTAAGTAAGGGACTCAAGAGACAGCTAGTATTTTGTTGCAATATGGGAATAAGAAGCAAGAAGAGGCACATGTGGAAAAGCAGGACCAACAGGTCTTTTTTACAAAGGTCTGTTTCTATTACTGCCTTTGATTTCTGGATACATTTAGGGCCAACATCACTGGGAAATCACTGAAAAATAGTCATCTCTATCACAGAATCACAGAATCACTACGGTTGGAAAAGACCTGTAAGATCATCAAGTCCAACCTGGAGGAAAAAAAAAAAAAAAAAAAAAACACCACCCCACACCAAAAACCCACCACACAACAACAACAAGCCACAACCCACCCAACACCACACAGCACCATGTCCATCAAGCTACATCCCACAATGCCACATCCACACGCTCCTTGAATATCTCCAGGGAGGGTGACTCTACCACCTCCCTGGGCAGCCTATTCCAATGTTTCACTACTCTCTCAGTGAAGAACTTTTTCCTAATATCTAGCCTGAACCTCCCCTGGCGCAACTTGAGGCCATTTCCTCTAGTCCTGTCACTAGTCACTTAGGAGAAGAGACCAACACCCACCTCTCTGCAACCCCCTTTCAGGTAGTTGTAGAGAGCGATAAGGTCTCCCCTCAGCCTCCTCTTCTCCAGGCTGAACAACCCCAGCTCCCTCAGCCACTCCTCATAAGACTTGTGTTCCAGACCCCTCACCAGCTTCGTCGCCCTTCGTCTATCTCCCATTCTGTATATGCCTATTTTGTTTTGATATTTAAATGGCAGCAAGTTTTGGCTGCAACTTCAGCAACACACCGCATATCCATTGGAGCTACTTGGGCTTAAAATGAGCAAATGTCTTTATGAAGCCTATATGGTAACAGGGTAAATATTGCTACAGCATATGCATACTGGTTGTCCTTCAGAAGGAAAGAGCATTTCTGTTGTCTGTATAGCAGCTGTCATGACCAATATAACTTAAAATAAGCTTTGTAAATCCTCAGTATGCCACTTCTGGCATATTTGGCCAAAGGTGTGAGGGATCAAATGATCCTATGTGTCAATAGCAGTTCTGCTGTGCAAAAGATTACAGAGTAGGAAATTCAGTATGGGTCTGTCTTTTGCTCTCGTGTCTGGAGACGTGTCCCCCTTTCCTAGCACGGGAAAATATTCTGGCAAGACAGGTAAAAATCAGTTAGGAATGTGGCCAACTTTTCGTGTTTAATATTTGGTAGTTGCTGGACAGAACTTTTTGAAGATCTCAGCAAAGGCATCTCTGACTGAAAAAGATCATATAAATGGATGCTTAGGTTAGAAGTATGTAGATCTCTGTTGCACAGTTGGTGAAAATTTCTATTGAATTGAGAAAGTTGTGTAGCTAACCTCCTCTGCACTGTGTGGACCTATCTCTGAACATGAAATACCAAATTATGTTTTATGGTTTTGTGACCTGTGTGACTTCCATTAGGGAGTGAACAGAGCATCTAAATCCATTGCAGTACTCTTAAATGGAAAGCTGCCCTTAGGAATCCCTCCTGTTGTGTACAAAAGTACAATTATGTGGTTAACATTTTGAAATGTAAGTGAATGGCTGCCACTCTGTCTGTTCTTTTAGATTAATATTGTATAAAATGCTAGCCGCATTGTCAGTCTCCAGAACAGTGCACTTTGCACTTCTGATGTTCCAGAATAATATGGCATCTTTCTGACCCCAAAATAGCCTATAGACGTCTTCAACCAGCTTGCTAGATACTTGAACATTATATCATTTATCAGATAAGATACTTAAAAACAAGAAATAGAAAGTTTCTGAAGGTCCATTCCAAACTTAAAAGACAAAGATCAGAAAATTTTAAAAGGCAAATGTAACTAATAAAACTGGGTTTGCCTACATTTGCACAGCAAAATTGAAGTGAGAGTGTTAAGTATTTCACATTGTCTTGCATGCATTTTTAAGATGCACCTTACAGAGACATTCTGTTAATTCCCAGTGAACAGATAGACTACATGATGTATGTCTACAATTCCATAGCTTCTTGTTGGACATTCACTGCTTGTCTGCAGGCAGCAGAGAGGCTAAATAAAATTAATGAGGGAAAATGTTTTTTGGATTGGGGGAAGGGAGGGTTAGAGGCAAGATTAGGGTGAATAGAGAGTTCTTAACAACATATTTTCATTTATTTCACTGTAATATCTTTTTTTTAACTGCATACACTTCAAAGATAATGCAAAATTGGAATTACGAATATTGCTCCTTTGTAGTGAATGTATTGCAAGATTCTTAAATAATTAAATTATGCAAGGTCTTAAAATGGAGTGTAATTAGCCATTAATGAGCAAAATCTGTTGCTGTGCGGAGTTGATATACACCATGCAGACTGTCCTTAAGTTTTACAGAATTTGGTTTAATTTCTAAATGCATATGTGTGGTAAAAATCAACTGTTGTATATCTTGTAAGATAATCACTAAATTAGCTAGTAAGTTACATAACATATCAAATATTTAATTTTAGTATAATAAATTATAGATTCGTCAATAACTCAGTTTTCTGCTTCTGTCTAATGAGAAGCTTGGTTTAGAAGCATGGTAAGGAAAGGTTTGATACCAACAGGGATTAATAAATTTAAAAATTATAGGCCTGGCACATGAAGATGACAGTTTTTCACTCATAAATTCACAGTTCAAATTCATACTACACAAGATCTGCATGAAAGACATTGTCATCTAATGGCCATTGGATATATAAACAAATATGTTACACTGCATCTTGTTCTTAGTGGGATAATTCTGAATATCAGAGGCTATTTTCTTAATTAGTACTAGCAACTGAAAGCATACCTTTTAAAGTGTACAAGCATGAAGGGTAAGGAATGAATGGAACATGATGCCCTGGGAGGAGGTCAAGGCAGATGCACAGTCGAGACACTACAAAGAAATTTACATTTCTGCACTTGGACTAAATTCCCTAGTAATGAACTAAGCAGATGTCTCGTTAGAATCAGTGAACAACTCCGACCCCTAAAAACATTTAGGGTTATGTATCTTGCAGGATTAAGCCAACCAGTTATGTAAGCTTCTTTCGATTGTTTGTTAAAAACAGTCATTAATAAGCAGCAGCAAAATAGGAATAGAATCATAGACTATTTCATTAGGAAAACATGCATTTTCCTAATGTTGGCACTTCTGCGAAAATACAGTTCATCTTAGTTAAGTAAATACCGTATGTTTAAAACTGTGGTTAACCTGAATAAATTGTAGGAGTTTGCTCCACTAGCTAGTCATTAAAAGCTCTATGGTACACAGCACTGCCTTCAGTGATCTAATCAAGGATATTGCAACGATGAAGAGCTTTTTAGACTGGTGTCCTATGTTTTGTTACTTTTTACCTCATTTTCTTTATTGTCAGTGGGTCAAATTGTTTTCCTAGTGAAGTGCTGAACCTTTGCTTTGGTCAGTCATACATACTAGTTACAGAATTGAAATGCTGATATTAAGACAACGTCATTTAATCTTTGCAAGAACTCTCCTGACCCTTTAGTGAAATACACAGTATGTACTACGAAAGTACAAACACTTCACAATCAGATGACTGTGTTTGATGTAATCATATGCTCTCTTTATAGTGCCTTAGGTCGCAACTAAATCCCAGCGACGCTGGGCAGAGAATGGTGCTAGTGTTTCAGCAATTGCCACTTATTCTTCTTACTTTATACTGAAATTGGTGTAGCATTAGGAGCTAGTGCACAGCAAATGTTCCTCATCCGAGGTAAAGGAGAAAAAAAAGTGTGATCTTTTTCCCTTTGTTCCTCTTTCCTGAAATACAGGAAATTCAATTTACACATAAGATTTTTTTTTTTTATTTGGTTGGTTGGTTGGTTGGTGGGTTTTGGTTTTTTTTTCTTTTTTAAACTGTGAGGGTGGTCAAACACTTGCACAGGTTGCCCGGAGAGGTTGTGGAGTCTCTGTCCTTGGAGATGTTCCAAACCTGATTGGACATGGCCCTGCTACAGTTGACTCTGCTCTAAGCAGAATGGTATAGAGGTGCCTTCCAACCTCTCCTGTTCTCGGATTCTCCAGTTTGAATGAACATCTGTGAAATTAGTGGAGATAGAAGTGATTAGGAAGAATTTAATTTTATTTTGTTAAAGGCACCAGTCCACCTAAGAGATTGAACATTTCAAAATGCAAATGTAAGTTCAGCTTTATCAGTGAAGAAGAGAGAGTAATACTCAGCATTTCATCATTCCGAAGTATCCTCAGTGGTGCATGCTCACCAGGTGTGCTGTGACTGGTTCACTCACTTCAACACAAGTAGCCAAATGAGGAAAAATTTTAAAAGACCATGAAAGAGAAAAACAGAGAAACTTCTACAGCAGAAGAAATTAAAATTTCCAAGATAAGTTTTAGACCAGACAGTGAAGAGATTATTTGATATGCACAAATTGTGTACAGAATTACGTGACTGGTTCAGGAAAGTTCAAGAATTTGCATAAATAGGAGGTAAGCAATGGAATGAAAGACTAAAAAAAATATAGGTTCATGAAGGGATTGTTGTTTCAATCAATGAATAATTCGCTTCAGAAAAGAGAGGCTCAGGATGCTAAGATAGGTTTTGTGTTCTATTTTTTCTGTAGTATTATTTAAATTACTAATAATAAGCACAAAGATAATGTGTGAAAGACAAAGCGAGGTCTGATTTGTGAGTACAGAATAGTTCTCAGTGTGTATTATGCTTCCTAACTTCCATAATCTTCATGCAGGAACATTCCTGCTGTAAGAGAGGGTGATACAGTCTCCCTGCACTAGAGGACCGTTTGTATTTGATTAGGATGTGCTACCAAGTCCATCCTTGCCCTAAGAATTTGGGATTTCATGTGAGGGATGAAAAGATATTGTGGCCCTATATTTGCTGGATAAATTTCTCCTTTGTACAGTGGAGGTAAAACTGCTGTGCTGCTAGTTTTGCTTGTATTGTATTGTTGCTTCAAATATAGTCAAAGTCATACAGAATAACAAATGGAATGATTTTCAATATGTTATTGAAAATAATTATTGTTAATTAATCAATTAATAGTTTTAAAGCTTTTCCAGAGGCTCCAATGGAAGTCACTGTAAAAATGCAAAGTGTTATCATTCAAGTATTTAGTAATGACTGTAACTTAAGTAAAAAATCTTCAAACTCTTAGAAACTGGTAAATTAGCTATTTTCTTGGCAATGTTTGCAAAACACACACACTGTAAAATGACTTGGTTTTAAATTTATGTTAAACTGGTAGCAAAAATACATATGGTTACTTTCACTGCTGAAGATGTGCTGCTGTGTGTTGATCATCCTTTAGTGCATTTTGAATGATAGTTAGTCTGTGGGGACCAGTGAAGACCTCCAATTAATTATTACTGGAGAACATGAAATCATAAACAAAATTCCTTGTAATAAATTTTTAAAATGAGATTGCATGTTTTATTTACGGTACTGGTCCATTTTGGGGCTTTAAATCTATGAACGAAAACAAACATGCTTTTTATCAAACTGAAATAAAAAATATCAATAGTATTTCTTTCTTATCAAAGTAGGACACAATATATGAACTGGACTTCTAAATAACTGCAGGGAGAAAAGCAAGGGAAGAAGAAGAAAAGATTTACTTTTCTCTGATTCATAGAAAGTGAGTGAGAATGTATATAAACAATATGGAAAACAGCGAATGTCTCCAAGTATAGTGATATTTACTAAACATTAAGGTAGCTGATATGATGGAATTATTTCATAGGAAGTGTTTATTAAAGACAGAGCTATTAACTAAGAACTCTCGTAATTATCACATATATTTAAAGCAGAAATTGGTTTTGTTTTAGACAGAGGAGCAGCAATGCTGAGGATATACAGTAGTTTCAAATAAATTTGGAGTCAAAATCCTGCTACAAACATACAACTGAAGGGAACATAGCTGAAACTACAAAACAAAGAAGGAAATATGGTCAAACAATAAAATAAGAGCCGATAATCATCGAAATCTTTCACTAGAGTCTTGTATCTCTTTTTTTTTATTCTCACTCTCACTTGCCTTTTAGATCACGGATTCAATCCATCTGTTTGGAAAATGCAAAGTACACAATAGATATGCTGCAGTTTAATGGACAAATATTATTAGATGAGATTAAGGGCTTCTTTCAGTGAAATGTGTGGAAATTCTGTAGTCTTTTTTTCTCACCATTGAAAATCTCTTTCTGCCTTCCTACTACAAACAGTATGTCGTCTTTCCCATGTTCCGTCAAGACAATTTACTTCTCTCTTCACCCAATCAACCTGGTTCACCTTCTTCTCAACTCTGACTCTAACCAATTAACCTATACCTTCATAGGACGTGGATATCTCAAAATGGTTTCTGGCTCTGGGATTTCTGTGATGACACAATGATATCAAAATGTGTTTTAAGCAAAAGACTTTATCAGAGTGATAAGTGTCTACTGGAGCCTGCAGACATTTTGGAGAGCTTAATCCAAATGTATCTACAGGTTTTGAAACCTGGAAACTGCTGGTCCAAGTGGACCCAGTAATTCTTCATCAAAGGATTATTTGGGCTCTTTTCCTAAAGCCATCAAATTTTGTGCTAGCCAGATAGATGGCTATGTCCATGACCTATATAGCTGCCTCTCTCTTTATTCATATGCAATTATAAAGTTTTAGCGTAGTGCCAGGGCGTTGCTGTGTCTCAGTTGAGTTTTCCCAAATTCTTAAGTTCCTTTAATCTCCCTGTGATACAGTTCTGTCTAATTTAGACAATCCTTTCTTCCTCAGTAGAAGACATCATCAAATCACTTCCCAATTTCCCATAACTTTCTTCTAGGTGCCACCTTATTCTCATGGAGCCGTGACTACCTGTTACGTATTTTAGTCTCTTAGTTCCTTTGTACAAACCAGTAGGAGAGTACAGTGCAGAAATTAAATTTTCTTGGCTCTCCCTGATGATGGGATAAGCATTGCTGGAACCTCTCCTATGAAATCGTTACTCATCACTCCAAATCTCTTCCTTCTCTTCTGGCTCATGATTTTACTTTTTCTTCCAGGAATGAGAGTAGTGGGCTACATGCAGCCTTATTACTGTGGGGCTGCACCATGTTTGACAGTGGTCAATTCAGTTGTTCTTTTTCATATTTGTTAAAGACACATGCATGTTTCTAGTCTTAGGTGCTGTTCAGATCACAGCACCACTGGAACTTCAACACGTGTCACTGTCATTTTTCACAAAGTGCTAAGAAAGTGCTTGAGAAAATGCAACAAAAGTACTGATTCAGAATCTGAAGAGGGTCTGCCAACAAGCCAAGCTTTTCAACATTCAGACCTTTAATACACAGAAATTCAAATGTCAGTTTAGGAAAAAAGCCAGTCACAATGCTCTTTTCAGGCCTGAAAAGTAGGGCCTTTGATGTACTCACTCTCAGTTTACTCTGTTTTTGTTAACAAAGGGATTTGTAGCATAGAATTGCTACTGCGGGAGTAAAAAGATAGATACACAGACGAATAAAAAAGTCCTTTCAATGTGGAAAGAGGGATAGAACATATTATTAACTCCTAATACATCCAGGAACAACATAACCTGAGGAAAAATAGATTATACTAATCTATCAAGAAAAGCAAAACATAGTCACTTGCAGCTTTCCATGCAGAACAATGCAGCACAGAGTTATCAGTCACTATTTAAGCATAGGGTTACTGGTCACCATTTGCATGATAGTCTATGGAAGGTTTTCCAAGATCTTGGGCAGCACAAGGTTCTTCCCAAAAGAAATTCCATGTTGAATTGATGCTAGGATTCCACAAGTAGTATAGAATAGTGGAAAGGACCCCATTTAAGAGGAAGTGGTAATGAGCTCAAGCCTGAACATCATAATTAGGGTCATCTTACATAACTGTAGTTGTCTAAAGGTTACTTGTCTTACATAAACTATTCTTTTGGGCTCCTTTTACAGCTGAGGGAGGGGAAATAGGCACCTACAGACAGGAAATACTTTCAACTGTATTAGGCATTTACTTTAGGGATAAATCATCCACAGGGTGAATCTAAACAACTGAATTAGAAAACTAATATTTTGATGTCTAAAGATATTTAAGGTGGTTATGGAAGGTGTGTACTCAAATATTTATTTGAAAGTGACAGAAGATAGGTTTTGGACACTGTATCCTTGAAGATTTTCAAAAACTGGCTGGATGAGTCCTGAGAAATCTGATTTAGCTTTGAACTTAACCCTCCCTTAAGCAGGTGATTAGACTAGATGGCCTCCATAGGGCCTTCCTAACCTAAATAATTTTACAGTTCAATGAATTCCACCCCAGTGCTTAATTTCCATTCTTCCTTTGATAATTATAATATGTAAGAGTTAAGTAATAATACCTGCAGGCTGTCTTCTGTGCTATTGCTTTGAAAAGTTTAGCGTTACCCTATTCACAGTGAATAATTGTTTTTGTTATTCTCTTGTATCTTATCCATGGGTGCAGAATTTTAAGAAAGATGTCTGTGGAAAATAACTGAGATAGGGCCAGAAGGGTTTATTACGGTAAACTTCACTTGCTGAATAATCTACTCACTTTATATTCTAACAGTGTTTCAACCAAATCTAGAAATTGTAAGCCTAATAGAAAATTCTCCACAGATCTATTAAGTAATACCATTCTTGTGGGATAAAAGCATTTTTGTTAAAAATAGTGTTTCTACTTTTTTTTATCTTGTTTTTGCAATGCATACCATCTCTTTTCTTTCGCCTTCCACTATTTTGAAATAATTCCCCTCATATGTTGCTTGTGCTTTATCCAGTTTGTTGTGTATTTTTTTCTTTTCCCCTTAGTTGGTGTTTCTGTGATACCCACCTACAACAGCTTCTGAACTTTTCTCAACATTCACTTGGTGGGTAGCCTTTTTTGCTGTCAGGATACTATCATCCAAGGTCCACTACTGTAGTTTCACTTTGATGTTCCTCCCTTTGCCCAGACTTCTCCCATCCTTAAGGTATATCCTTTCTCATTTTGAAGACAACATGGCAATAACTCAGCTGCTCTTCCTTCTTAATCTCGTTTTCTTCTTTCTTTCTGATCTCTGCTACTCAAAGTCTAAAGAAATTATGTCTCTGTTCTCACAAGCTCCCAACAGAGCAAAACTGGCTGATATATCATGTTTTAAGTGTTTATTGTTTTTAATGACTAATAAAGCTCGTAAGCGTGCTACTGATGCACTGGTGGTACTAAACATCATATGAGACTTGTCAGGACTGAAGCTTTCAGGTCAGCATTTTCTGATTTAGTAGTTGAAGATGAACTTTGTGGATATAGCCGCAGCACCAATAAAGCCCTACATGAACAAACATATGTGCGTAAGTAAGAATTATAATAGACACATCTGAGTTTTAATAAAGTGGTTAGGTCAGGCTGAGGAGTTGTACTACAGTGTTAGCATCTGAAGAGGACTAATACATGGAGATGGGTGCATAGCATGTGCAAGAAACCACAACATAAGTGGTAGCCATGTGATGGACTGGCCTCCCAGGTAGTCACTCCCTCAGACCCTTTCAATGTCACAGAAAAGAGGGTAGCCGAAACCACTAATTTTTCTTATCATTTTCATGGAGGCAAGTAGCTATTTCTCACACGCTTATTAAAGCTGTGTATTACAGAACTATGTTTTCTCCTCTGGCACCCCTCAAATAGTCCATTCAAGCCTAACCCTCTAGAGTTTTGCTAGTGAGAGTGAAGATGCTGACAAGTCCAAAGTTCAGGAGTTTTGAAAAAAGTCAGTGTAAGAAATTAACTTTCTCTTTATAAGTTAAGTTTCTGATATGTTTCCAAAATTTATATTCAAAATAATTAATACTAAAAAGCTTTCATAACTATTTTAAAATTAATGTTTTCATTTATGGTTTTGGATGGTGGGAGAAATAATAAGATGGAAAAAAATATTCCTTTGTGGTAAACATTTGTTTTATAAAAGTAAACAAATAAAATATTCCTGAAGTACTTAGCCATCAGTATTTGAAGGCCTGTGGCAGCATCTGAAAGACAAAAAAAGAAATAATTGATTAGTGGATTTTGTTTGATCTGCTCAGGGATCAAAGGGACAAATACTGTCTACAGGGATGAAAGGGTGGAGAACTGCTCTCCACACTGCCTCAGTTATCTGGTTATTCATACGCTCTTACTGTGTGTTACAGCTGCCTGTACCTGACCCTCTGTCATGCTTGAGGGGAAAAAAAAAAAGTAGGTATACTGTGCTGCAATTCTGAAAGTTTCCTCATTAATCAGACATGAAAAATGTGATTTAAAGCTGTAAGGTAGAATACTGAACCCGGTTTTTGGTTTGTAAGCAGTGTTAACTTTAATTGTCCATGACATAATTGTGGCTCTAATTTTTTTTGAAAAATAATGCATGTGTTTAATTTCAAGCACAGGAATGTACTGAGGACCAAAACCACCTAAATGTCTGTTAGTCTGATATGTTAGTCATACATCTAAATCCTAAATGACAAACATTGCATGTGTTCTGCTTCAATTCTGTTTATTCCTGAATTCTGGGCTAAAAAAAAAAAAGACTACTAAATTTTGAAACATTGCAATATTATAAAGTTATAAAGTACTGAAACTGAGTGAGGAATAATTGTAACAATATCATCCCTTTCCCACAAATGGAACGTCTAGGATTTGGTTTTGGGATATCCTAATACACCATAGCGAACTACATACCCATTTTATATACTGTATGATGATACAACATTTATCTCTTCTGTTCTCTCTGTAGATATTACTGTTTTGTTTTGGTGTATTCTTGTAGAAGGCATATTCACTAACTGATGTATTTTGGAATCTTTTTATTTTATTTTAAAACAACTGATCCCTCAGTTCTGAATTCCTAATTAAGTTCACAGTTATGTGAATGCACATACACTACATTAGTACGAATCTGTGTACCAAATGGTGCTTTTACTATAACTTAACTCTATTTCTATTTAATTTAGAAGTTACTGGGTTACTTTTTTCACTTGGAATACAAAAAATGTGTAATTTAACTCAGTGCCTAAATATGGCAGACATTTCTTTAGCCACTCCTCCAGAAGATAAAAATGTCTCTGAGGGCTATGTGAGGACTGACTGACTGGGCTCTGGAGGCCAACAGTGATCATACATTTTTTTTGTCTGGATGAGAATAAAATAACATCTGTATCTGGGTCCTTGCCATCTTCATCTGTTTTGTCCTCACACCCTTAATATACGTGGGATCCATGGTCTAACCGTGGCCAGTATGTGGCCGTGGTCACTGCCAAAAGGAATTTCATGTAATTCCTAACAGGGCCTAGGAGATACTTCAAGAGAAACACGTTTACTTAAACAAATGTTTCAGAAGATTAAGAGCACTTCCTGAATGGGCTAGGGCAGACAAGGACGTTCTTGCCATTGTTCAATGACATCTCTCTATTAGAAATGAAATTCCGTCCAGTGAAATACATCTTCTTTTTCTGGATGGGGCCTAATTTACTATAAAGAGAAAAAGAGTTGAAGTATTTTTCTTTAGGAGACAATCCCTTCTCCTGTTCGGAAGTTTTATTTTGAATTTTGCTGGGTTTGCCTCCTCTCAACCTCTGAAAAGTTGAGTAACAGGCTTTAAATTTGGTCTGTGAAGACTTGAGTTGATGGAGAAAACATCTGTAAGTTTTGAAGCAAGTCACAAGGGGTTAACGTGAGTTATGAAAAAGATAAACCATCCAACTCCAGTAAAATCTTCTAGGAAGGATTTGAAAAAAGTTGTAGGTAAAATATGATTTGTTAGGTTTAGGTAGCTGATACCTAGTTTTCCAAACCAAAATGTTTTTAACCTAATATTCAGATAAAATTCAAATATTAGTAATGATAGAAAAGTATTCCTATTGTAGTCAGAAGCAGTATGTAACATTTGAGTATAAGCTGCATTTTGAATGTTGTTTATTTTTATGTTTTATTGTAATACTGACTTTTATTATGCAAACTCATGAAACCTGCAAAGCAATAAGGCACAGTCTTTGCCATTCTATAACTAAGGACAAAAATAGAACACGACATCTAAAGTGGAAGTTCATTACTCATAACTGAGCTCTAAACTGTTTGTCATTGGTCAGAAAAAAATGTAGCTGCTCTGCACTCTTGACCCTTCAGCAATAGCTTACTGCGTAAGTTGTTTATTCACTGAAAATATTTATGCAAGGGATAGGCATAGAATAGAGGCTGAACAGAAACTTTGTGATGGAATAAGGGTGAATCTCATTCTTTCTCTGAAGTATTTGTGAAGTCAGAAAAATTCAGATTTCATCCTTTCAACCAATCTGCACCTCTCCTTTGCCACCTTCCCCTCTAGTCTTTTTAAGCATGCAAACACCACATATCACATTGGGTATTCTTAGCAAGGTCTTCATCCTTTGTTGAATAGGTATGGATAGCCCTAATGCTAAGCCTCTGCCAATACACAGGAGAACACTCTGTTTTATTTAAAATTCACATAGTTTCTACTGTTGCTTGTTAAGATCCGCCCATAAACTTTTGGCGTTTTTTTGCAATCTTCAAACAAACATCACAGTGAACTCCTTATTTCTGAGCCCTGTAGAAATCTCAGTAGGATGCATAGGAATTTGCCTTTAATTAGCACTTCTAATAGAAATGTCAGAAGGGGATGCAGCTACCTTAAAGCATAACAGAAAATTAACAGTTTGTTTAACTAACTGCCATATTTCTCAAAAACAGTCTCTTTTTTATGTTGAAAGACTGCATAAATCAGGCCACACCACTAGGAAAAGAAAGGAACTCCAATGATACTCTTAGATAGAGTCAATTTAAACAAAACTTTTTCTTTATTACTTTTTCTGGGTTTAGGTTGAAGCTGTAACTTTTGGGAAGAAGCAAGAGTGCTAGTTACTATATATTAAAAACAAAGTTCCAAATTACCTGCTTGCATTTTTAATAGTAACCCTTTTGAAGTGATATACCAGTAATGATCATACTAAAATGTGTATTTAAGTCAAATAATCTAGTACAGATTCAAAAATCAAATGAGCTTTTCTCACATGGTCATTTCAAATTAAGTGTGGTTATTTAAGTAAAGAAGGAAGTATTAAAAACTACAAGAAAAATGCTTTGTCTCTTATTTACATCTGTTCTTTGTGAGGCCAATTGAAATACTACCATTTTCCCATTGCAAATAGTGTATTACACTTTGAGAATTTCCATTTCGATAAAGGAGCTACTTGTCAAAGCACATAGTACTCAGTGTGAGGGCAGAAGACACATTCATCCTCTATGGCTACACTGGTTTATTTCCCAGGGGCTACAACAGCATAGTTCCCCTTCGTGGTTGCAGGGGATGGTCATGTCATGTAGATAGAAATCCACAAGTAGGATTAATCATGTCATCTAATTTTAGGATGCTACAACATAGATATTTACACCTGAACCACACATTCTTATGCACTCTATAGTCTGTGGAGAAAAATAAGTCCTTTCAGGGCATGATTAATTTCATCCAAAGGAACACTGAAAATAGGTGAGATGATCCACGCCCTAGAGAGGCCTATTTCTCTCCACTGACTGTAGAGACAATCTAGACACCTTAGCTGGGAAATGGACATATGCAATGTGGACATCTAAGCTTAAATGAGATGAATTCCAATTCAACTGAGAACCTCACTGTTTTGTCTAGAGTTACTTGGACTGACCTTCCATTATTTTTCTCAGATAAGATCTCTGTTTTCTGGTGCTATGTGGTGAATGAATTTGGGAGAAAAAGTATACAACAGGCAAGTGCTATGATTGCTACAAGACTGAATTACATGAAAGAAAGCGTTCTCTGATGTGAGCAGATACCTCTCTGATATTTGTATGATATGAGCTCTGGAGGACTAGTATTAAAGATTATGAAGATAAATGCAAGTGATGATAATCTACTTTATGACAATTTGTCTAAAATAACTGACTGTAGTGACTATTGTAACAATAACCAAAATTGTCTGTACTGATTGAACTGAATGTTACCTATACACAGAGGTGTTTAAGGTCCTAGTCACAGTACAACCCATCATGGAAATGCAAAATAGTTTCATTTGCTCCTATTAGACATGCAGTATTTGTGGGCAGATAGAAGTATCTGTCATGGGTCTTTATTGTCTACTGTAGTATTTTTAGTTAAAGAATGGTAAACAGAAGGACCATCTGGAATGAAGTCTGTTTCACCTATTGAATATGAGTAAGAGTGTGAACAGACAGAACATTGTGAAATAACCTTTTAGTAACCTCTAATGGCAACTCTGGGTTCTCAGGAACTCCTATGAATTAGTGACACCACAATTCAGGCACTGCAATAGTACCACATTGCAGGTACACTGCAATGAGTTATGAATCAGTACCAGATTAATTGACCTGGAGGCATAAATGTAAACATCTATACCTAGAGAATTAAAGAATTAAATTCATTGGGCCTCTTTGTTTGTTTGTTTGTGTATGTATGTAGAACAGATGAAACACACCAGAACCACTGAAAAGGGAAGATAGATAGAAATGCAATGGGATGATTTTATCAGTCAGTTTCTTTAATGAGCATCCATTTCTAAAATACTGCCTTTGAAAGAACTGCAGCTTCACCACAAATTTTAAATCTAACTTCTGTCTGGCCCCTGACTTGGGCACAGAACTACCTGCTTGCAGGTGCTTGGTAAGAGAAAATGTGGTGAAGATAGAATCAAAAGGTATAAAAAGTAGGTTGGTTAAAGATTATGGTATATTTCAACATTTTCAACAAAGTACATACTTGACCATATTATACATTAGGAAGCAAAGCTGCTTTGTAAACACTTTTTATCTTATGTAACGTCTTTCCTGGTAATGAATCTTTTTAGCTCTTTCATACTGCTTAGTACATTCCACTGCTCAGGTTGCCTAAGAGGTTCATTTCCTTGAAAGTATCTTCGTTTAAACCCATCCAACTTTGATCATTTCCTTTTTAATAAAAGCTGTTTCTGGCTATCTATAAAGTACAAGACTGAGTAAGGTTATCCTTGCATACAACTTTTGTCATGTTCAAAAATCAATTAAAAGCTAAAAATACTTTTTCTTAGATTTTAAAACATTTTTAAAAATGCACATAAAAAATATGCAGCTAAGGACACTTTAAAGCAAAATGAGCACAACAGCTTGATTCTCAAATTTTATATTATTTTGAGAGTCTAAAGAAACCTCTAAGTGGGTATCAATTATATTTGTACCCATTTTCATTTGCTACCTTGCCATAGCTTTAATGTTAGCACCATCTCCTAAGGTCTTTCTTCTACCCGCCTGCTAGTCTTCCAGCTCTTTTTCCTCTCACTGTTTGATGTCATCTGGCAGGGAACATAGGGAAATACTCCTGTGTTGGTGTAATTCAGCAAAACATGCACATATTCAGCACTTGTGTATTGATAGACATATTAAAATGGGAAAACTTGGAAATACGTTACGCTGCATGAAATATCTGAATTTTGATGTTATTGAACTTCTATCACATTGTAGAACCCAGGGAACTTTCATTGTGTAAGAAAAATGGGAGACGTCTCTCACAAACATTAGCAAATTACCTGATGTTTTTGTTGTTGTAGATTGATTTTTATTTATGCATCACAGTACAATTTTCAGTCCAAGCTTCCAACTTTTACATCTGTAATCCTATTTTATTTTTCTTGGCAATTTATTAGTAGTGTGAAATGGTAGACACAATTCTCTGCGGGTGAAAAATTGCACCTACTAAAGAGTAGGTTTGAGAATCAAGCTTCTATATGCATTGATTACTATAGAGCACAATGTGGTATAATAGGTGAGAACGAATCATGGTTATAAAGATCAAGTCTATTGTAGGTACAAAAGCCTATTTTATGTACATTAAAGAGCCTTGATTATTTAAAGGCATTTGTGATGTTGGTTATTTTGCACAGGTTATTTACACTGTTGATTAAATTGCTTGCAAAGCAGTCAGATTTCCATACACAAGTAGTCTAACAGAAATATTATGCAGCCAGCAATTTGCCAGTTGTCTGTTGACAAAGACAGAGAGTAAGCCACTTACTACTGTTTTTATACAATGAATCATTTTTGTAAAAATGGAGCAGTCTAATGAAAATTCAAATGTATTGCTTTTCCCGATTCAAACAGAAATCCAAGCACTTCATATACTCTGCAAATAAGCCTCATTTGCCACAGTGTATCAACTAACAAGCAATTTCAGTTCTACATGCAGATTTTAAATAAAATTCTCCAAATTTAAACAGGTAGTTTCATTTTACTTCCATAAACAGATATTTCCAAAATATTTGGACATCTGTATATAATACTGTTTAAACTGTTTGTTCTAAAATGTAAATAGGTATCTCAGTGTTTGAGTTACCATCTGATGTCTTTCTCATTTAAGGGGAAAACATAAAAATATAATTGGGATAACTAGAGTCAGGAACAATGCTTACACAGCATGTCAGCATCTTTTATTGTGTCTTAATTAGTTAGACTACTTACAGGGGAACTGTGGGTAGACTGGCTTTGCAGGAGAGGTGTAATGCCTGGTCTCAGTGAAGTTACTAGTTGCTTTGCTCAGGGTTTCACCAGGGGTTCTGTGCTCAGCTAACGTAATCCGGAGCAGTGCCACTGTGGAGGAAGGTGTCTCAGAACTAGAAACAGGAGCATAAAATGACTAACCTTACAAAAGAGTTCCTGCCCCTTTGCATGCCACAGTGCTTACCAGGGCACTGCACATCAGACTCACCTATAGAACTGCACCCTGCTAATTTTCTCTTTTATAGCATTCTAGAAATTGATGCTTTATTGCCACTACTGCCTCTATGAATGTGTAGGATCTTTTGAACATCTGGAATGCACTGTTGTTGCAGAGCACTTTGGGATGATTGTCTTCCCTACTCATCACTGTCACCACACCATGCCATTTTCACCTGTCTGTGTGGTGCATGTCTGGTTTGGTGCATGTAGTGCACACATCTGTTATATCATATATTTAGTCATTTGAATTATTACAAGTTGCAAATGTTTTCTAATAGGTAAGTATTTATACCTAAAATTATATTCTATTTTTTGCACTATATATTTAGAATGTAGTGCAGCTTTCTGTGAAGTTAATGGAAACTGGAACAGGTCCTGATCGTCAACATTTTTTTTCATGTGCCAGTTGGCAGAAATATTAAAAATAATCAGATTTCAACCATATTTATGTATTAGTGAATTGGAGAAGATTTATGGTATGTTAAGAAAATACATTTAGAAAGGAGTAGAAATTTCATGTTTAATTTGATCTACTTCCAAAAGAAAAAAATCTATCTGAAAAAAATTGCATACTCAAAATTATTATTTTAAAAATTTTATCTTTCCCAATGTGCTTTCTGTAATTTACTGTATATTGTGAGAAATCATTCTTTTCTCTCAGTTTCACAAGGCCTTTCACACAGCATGAGAAAATACAAAGACTTTAAAAAGGGGTTATATGATATGTGAGCCGACAGAAATTGGCACAAGCATTCAGCCATAGATACAATGCTTGAAACTGCTTTTGAATCAGTAATGGGAATTGACTGGATTATCAGCTGAATGTGCATACATATATACATCCAGCAGTTCATTTTAAATATAGAGAACTTGCTTCATCACTTTCATGACACTGCTGTAGTCTTTGGCAAAATTTGCACTGAAATAGAGAGAGCTGTATTTTCAACCCATATATATAGTATGTATTATATATATAAAATACATATAGTCTATATAGAGTGTATATAGAGAGTGTGTGTATATATAGAGAGACAGTATGTATCTGTCCTCAGAAAGATTAGCTCATGGGAAAAGTAATTCTGATTTTAAGATCAATTAATAACGTAAAAATTAAAAGAGTATCTACTGTCAAGGATATGCATTTCCACTCATATATACACTTGCTAAGCAATGAAATTTCAGTTAAACACAGATTGTAAACAGAATTGCATTCCCGCCCAGCAAATCAATTAAACACGTGCCGAAGTTAGGTAGACGCTCTAGTATTATGCTAGTAAAGAATGACTGCTGTGGATGAATAGCAAGTTGTCTCTTGGCAAGGGTTGAATTGCAGTTCAACTATCTGCAAACTTCGAGACTGTCTTTTTAAAAAGAAATTAAGTCACATCATTTTTTTGTGAGAAAGAATAGAGATGTGGTCTTTTGTTTTAGAAAAAAGTAATCAATAGCTACTCATGTTTTTTCAAACGCATTACATACTGATTGGTTGTTGCTGTTTACTGTAGACAATGCTATCGGTTGAACCAAAGTGTACAGTCTTTTCTATTTATGTATGTAATATATTTATAAAATCTAATATCCATTATATAATTTTTTATCTAACTTCAAATATATTAGCATAGAACCTCAGAAATTATTTTTTATCATAACTGGAACTGTGAAAAAACACATTATGAACTGTGTGGCTTACAGGAAGAAAGAGCTGCTGCATGTGCAGAGAGGAAATGAACTTTAGCACTGTCATCAAGAGACTGTGGCCATGTGCTCAGCTTGACTCAGGTTCAACAAAGTTGTGTATTCACGATTTATAATCAGGATTCTTCAGACCCTGCCCCCTGAAAGACCACGTGGTTCTTTGAGCACACTAAATCTACCTTTTAGAGATATTTGTGTACCTTGGGATTTGTTCATTTTGTGGGTAATGGGTGGTGTGTGTAACTGAAAGATTGAAAGCTGGTTTACTCTGTGCTGTGTATATGTGTAACCCTATTTCAGAAAGTTGCATGGTTTATGTATTATTGACGTGTAGTCCTAGAAACAGCACTAAAATGGCTTAAAGAGGAAAAAAATTCTGCATGAGAAAGTAAAAAGAGAATTTTGGAAAATGTAAATAATCAGCCTTTATTCCTTTTTATAAAAAAAAAAGTAAACCCCACAAAAATACTCTGGCTTGTGCTTTCAAGGTCAAATCATGAGATCAAGGGTTTTCTGAAATATATGTATTCTGGTATATTTATTTCATTTTTAAAAGTAAGATTATTCCTGCTCATTCCTAGTTCTTGGATTTTGTAAAGCAGCAGCAAACCTTTTAATGCACTGTATATTTTTGGGAGGGAAGTATTGTTGTCTAGTTTGAGAATATTTATCACTGTACTATTGAAGTAAGATGAAGAAAGACACACCCAGGGGGTGTGTGTGCCTTTCAGTTAATTTTACCTGAGCTGCTAGCAGTAAGGATAGAATATCATAGTTAAAATATGAAGCGTGTGTCAATGTTTGTATTGATCTGTGCACAAAAATGAGTAGGGTGAAAGATCCTGGTTTTCTAGGTCAATTCATGCAACATGTATGATTTTACAAACATGTATAATGGTGGTGCTCCTTTATTGTGTCCAGACATAAAGCTGTCTTTTAGCAGAATCAAGAAATAGGTATTATATCTCTGTCCTTGAGATTGCAGGTCAACATGATACTGTCTTTGATACGCAAGCCAGTTTAAGAGGTGTCTGCTTGTATCTACAGCCAGTACAGCTTGTGGCCTTCACAGTGGGTGGCTACAGCTGTTTGAAGGACAGTGACACAAACATGGACCACTGAAATGACCCAGACTAAAACTAATCTATTTTGCAGATTTATCTTTAATCCAGGTCGCACCTGAGATTGATTGATCAATCTATCTATGTGTGTATCGAATAGATATAAGAGAAAG
This sequence comes from Gavia stellata, assembly GCF_030936135.1. Classification (NCBI taxonomy): domain Eukaryota; kingdom Metazoa; phylum Chordata; class Aves; order Gaviiformes; family Gaviidae; genus Gavia; species Gavia stellata. The sequence goes on from NC_082610.1 coordinate 14,982,448, forward strand.
TATGTATGTGTTTATGTGTATTTTATAATGTTTGTACTTATATGAAAAGTTCTGGGTTTGAAGATAAGCACTGTCAGCTTCCACAGAAATATTGAGAATGGGAAAGCCCTCAGCATCTCTTGAAAGAGTTTAGGGCCTAGAAGATTCATCTCATATGTCTAATGCAAAAATTGCTCTGAAAATTTTCTAGTAACATTAGTGATTTTTAAGGCAATACTTTTTAGTCATTCTTAACATATCAGTTGGCTAGTAGAATCCCTCTGTGGATCATCATGAAAATCAATTCTTTTATAAACCTCCAAAACCAATGTAAATCATCTGCCAGAAGAAAATGGCTTTTATGTTAACCATTGTGCTTTACAACAGCATAGAAACATCTATCTGAACAGTGTTGCTTTCAATGTATCTGTTGCTTTGATACTGTGGTAGCAACATTTCAGTAGAGTCTATAGAAAAAAGTCTCATTTGTAGCTGCCAAAGCCTGATACTTAATTTACTCTTTTAATGAAGTTCATTACTGAAGACTTTGTATGATACAATATTGCTGGGAGCTGGAACCTGGCCCCACTTTGCCTTTTCTTTCTTCACGTATTTGCTTTTATCATATCAGTTTTACTCAAGTGACATTGAAATATGGAGATTTTTCCGATCTTTTTTTTTTTTTTTCCAGAAGGAGCTTCTCAGTTGCAAGGCCTAGATTGTGCATGTGAGCTTTGATGTTAACAGCCCCAGTGCCTTTCTTTTTTATTTGGGGCATTAAGTTCGATTACATATTCAAAGTATCTGTTCAGTGCTTTTGCTAGAATTTTTCAATAGTTAAAATAACAGCTTTTTTTAAGTACTCTTTCCTCAGTGTTTCAATCTTAGTAGAGATGTGACTCAGACCAAATCCTGTTCTTTCTACCAATTTCACTGATTTCAAATTTCTGTATTGGTGTTCTCAGGGCAGTGTAGCATGTTTCAAAATCAGTACTTTAAGAAGTTGCATGAAAACACATCAGCCAAAAGAATGTTTACTGTCTTTTGTTTTGTGCTGCATAAAATTATACACTGATAAAGAACTTCAATTTAGAAATTCTGACTCCATGAAAAAATATATTAAGTTCACCCTGATGTTTACTGACCAGTGCAATGAGAAGCAAGCTACAAGTCTTTCAGTGTTTCAAAGGTGTTGTGCTTTATGGAAAAACAATTGCTTCATATGTTTTAAGAGATGGAAAAAACCCAAAACATCAAAATCATTTTAACTGAATGGCCACATGTAAGTCCAGATATAAAACTGCATTTGTCCACTAAAACTTTTAACAGGATTTTTGTGATCCATTCACAGAGTTCCCTTAACGTGATAAGATAGCTTATTTTAAAAAGAATTTTCAAAGCAGATGGAAGAGCTGTGTGGGTCTGGAGATACTCTGTTTCCACTTCAAGCTCTCCAAGCAGACTCAAAGCCTAGCTAGTTTGCCTCCAAAGTCCCCAGTTGGGAAAACAAGATCTTGAAAAAATTATGTCTCCTGTTGTTATAGCCAGACAGATATTTTTTAAACTTAGAAAAGATTATCAAGCTTCATTTAAATCCTTCAGGAAGATAAAAAGAACATGGGGGAAAAGGAGAAATAGTCACAGGAAAAACAAAGAAACAGAGGTGGCACTCCCACTTAAGGGTAGTGCTGCTGGTAGAACAGGCACCAGAGTCTGAAACAAAGGATTTTCTAAAATAACTGTTGCTGTTGTTGCTGGCAATGGACTTGACCTTTATTTGCTCGTATTTTTCCATATATTTTTACAAATCTTTTCCAATCTTTGCTACTTCTAGACTTTTAAAAATCATCATGTTTCTGGGTTCTGTTCATTACAAACCTTTTCACTCACATATAATTTTAAAATGTGTTTGATTTTCACATGTCCCAGGCCAAGAGTCAAACAGCCACACTTCCATTAAAAGGTACCATGTTCAATAAATAGTGCTTTGGCAAACAGTATAAGTACTGTACTGTTGACAGGGTAGAAGAATCTGACCATAAATGAACAGGGTTAGAATATGCAGAGTGGCTGAAAGATGCATCGGTTCAGACTGTACTGAGAAAAATTAGAGATGAGTCAGAAGTGGAACATTCCACTGACACCCACTAGCCCCAATTTCAATGAGTCAGTCAGAACGAGTACCTGAACATGAATTCCATGTTTCTTCTTGGTTTGGAAAAAACCAAAATCCTACTGATGAGGTTTCACAAAGCCAAACCCCTGACTTCCTCAGCTTATTTTCCATGAAAAAAAATATAATGTGGAAACTACTGTTATGTCTAGCTTAAGCAGGTGAATATACAATTGTAACTAGTAAGTCAGGAAGCCAGGCATGCAACACAGAAGTGAAAGTATTTTGAAAAGATGAGATAATACATTCAACAACTTCTTAATTGAAAAGCAATGTTTTTGTCACTGCAGAACAAGAGCTTTTCAGCTAATATACCATGAATTAATCTGACTACCCATCCTATGATATTGTATGAGTCCTTTCCATGCCTTCAGAGTGACTGTTTTAAGTAAGTTGTTGTAAGTTCTACAGAAATTTAATCTCAGCCCAAATCAGTGGTTCTATATTTTGAGAGTATAGGGGGTTAAAATTTTCTTGGCAGGAGAGTACTGCTGGTGAGCTGCTGGTGCTTCTTTCTTGCTCTGCCATTAGAAAGTTGACATGTGCCAACAGTTATCACAAAGTAGAATCCAAATTGCTGTAGTTATTTCCAATCCCAAGTTTCAGGAAAGAGTTGCCCAGTATTGACAGAGACTGGAACGCATCTTTCTGCTTGCTAGGTCAGAGCCTCAGCCATCCTGGATCAATGCAGCAGCAGGGACTTCAGTGGAATGACATCAGTTAGTGCCAGCTAGAGATCTGACCCCGTGCTGTATGATCACCTACTCTAACGCCCTCCAAAGACACAAACTAGGTCCTTTTCCAGCCACAATCAGAGAATAACATGGTAACAGCTAAAGAGCTAAACCTAACTCTCTGCCTTAAATATAAGGCTTCGAGCTGTGAAAGGCAAAGAGGAAAAGGTATGCAGTTGGCTACTACCTTCTAGCATGAGAGCTAAAATAGATAGGGAACATCATCTTCCTGTGGGAAGCTTTGCATAAAAAACTGGTAACTATCTTGGTTGTCATTTTGTTTGACAAAAAAAATTCCCTAAAATCTTGGGGAGGGTGGTTGCAATGAAAAAATAATTTTTATTTGCTAAATATTGCTTAGCTCTCCCCTGAAGAGTCTTGATAAAATTGTCCTCAATTAATGATTTTGGAAAAAAAAAAAAATTAATGCTATTCTTTTGCTGTTTTAAAAAAAATTGATTAAATGTTTCTCACCAGTCGTTTTATAAACTTTTATGACTACCCTTAACCTATAGGATGCTTAGGTAGATACATACAGAGATAACCAAGATACTGCAGTTTAACTAGGCGTCTCACAGTAGACTGCATACTTTAGTTTGCAGCAAAGAAAAACCAGGTAATATGCTATAGCTCTTTAACTCTTAGTTAATGCATGGTAACTCAGCAAGGCAAAAAAACTGCATCTCTGAGCCTCATGTCTTTTTGCATGTAAGTGCTATCAACAGTGAAGTTACTTTTGTGATTAGACTGATTCTCTTCAGTGATCTGCATAAGCTGTGGAAGAAGTCAGTGCACAAGACTCTTCGTATATATTTAGGTTCCTCATGCGGTCAACTATGTATATTGATAGCTTGGCTGCAGTTAAACCAGTGAAACTTAAATAAGAAAACACAGCACTGAAAAAATATGAAGTAACATTTTAGAAATAGGAAGATTTGCAATTCTGTGATGGCAGTACTCAGATAAGAAGTTTCCTAGTAAGGAAGATCTTTTTCCATTACTAGGATTATATTTTTTATACAGGACACAAGCATCCAAGATTTTTGTCACAGGTGAAGGATGAAGTTACAAAACAGCTAAAATCAGCACACCGTTGGGTGACAGATCTGCCTGTTATAAAGTGGCTTTTGCAATAACCTGTAACGTAGTCAGTGATTGTAGACAAAGTTTTAAAATTAACAGGCTAATAGGAAACCCTCAAATATCAGCAAAGTCAAAATATTTTTATAATGCCCCTAAACGTCATTGGAATCGTACACTTTGTATGGCTAACAAGAATTATTCTGACACCATGAAAAATATATCTGTAGCATCTATAAAACCTTTCAGTGTATATTAATTTTGGTTCAGAACTGATAGCTGAAGATGCAGTTAATATCTATTGGCAATATTTGTGACAGATTGTCATTACTGATGTCTTGGTCCTCGGATGTTTTTCTGGCTTCTTCACATATGTACATGTGCTTGCATGTGCACGCACACACACACACACACACACTAGAAGTTCAGGTATTACCTGCATAAGATACGATCTTGGCCTACTGGTAAACATAGTCAGTACCAATTCTTTTTTTTCCTCCCAGCTTTCCTCCCTTCAAATAGAGAAAAAAAAAAAAAAAGAAAAATCCCTGTAGTCAAAATGTTGGGAGGCCTGTTTGTGATTATGTTTTGTCAAATACCTGTAAGATTAACGCAGTAGTAAGTAGGTGATGAGTAAATCTTTTATTTGGACTGGTGGGCTCCCATTTTAAGCCATTTGTAATTCAAAAATTTAAGCCTTTCTAAGTCTTTTTGCAGAGGCTAGCTGCAAAGCTGTCACTATGAGAGTAATGAGTGTTTTTGTATTATTCAATGCCCCTTCAATCTCACCTATTAGTAACTCAGAAAAGAGAAAGGAGATATAATAAGCCTTAGGCTTATGTTCAAGTCTGTCCCCAACAAAAGTCTTTGAGTATTTAAAAGAAAATGCAAGACAATAGAGGAATAAAACAGAAGCAGATTGTAGTGCAGCAGCACATCTCGAAAACCTTGCTCAGTCACTTTAATAAAGTTCAGCAAAGGTTCAATACAAAGGGCTCCCTTGCCCTTGCCCAGATGAATTGGCCTTTCACATGTGTTTGGAGAGTGGGAAGGGGTCAGCCAGTTAGCACATAACAACAGCAGGAAAAACATAAGAAAGATCCTATTCATAAGCAGTGGTGATTGGAGAGAGCGAGACTTTGGTGTTCGATGGGGTTTTGGTTCAGAATTCAAGAGAAAACTCTAACCAGGTCCAGACATAGGTTGTAACCTGGGCACTTTTTTGGAACTGCAGTGAGTTGATGCAGAAACTGAAGTCACTCCTTGCTGGTGCAATTATAGGAGATTTAACATGAGAGATGATATATTTGGATAGTCTTTATATCATTTCATCATCTAACTTAATTTTTTCTGTTATTTCCACAAGGAATACTGTACATGCAGACAGTCCCGCTTAGAAAAAAAGTAAGAAAATCATGCCTGGCTGACCTTTTTCTTACCTACTCTAAAGACACAAGAATTTGACGCAAATATCACATTTGCACTAACCAAATCAACACTAAATGCTCTGTGAAGTGGATTGAATGTGTTTTTGTAGCTGAATACAGCTTTCTTTGAGTTTCTTTTTGGTGCACATTGCCTTTGGCTAGACTGAGCACAAGTCTTGATGTTTGCCAGGGTATTTTGTGATTCTGAAGTTCCCTCTGAAAACAGTGTCTAGTCTGTCCACTTCTAAGCAAACAGAAAATAAAAAACCAGGACACACTACATTAAAAACACAAATGTAGCCCACCTCTGAAACAGAGAAAAGTTTACATGGAGTTGGCTGCTGCAATAGCCTTTCTGTGATGTTTGGAATAGGAATGTGAGTTTAACAAGATAACTATTTTACTTCCTCAAAAAAAGGGTAATAGTAACTGACCTTACACAAAAGTCTCTAAAACCATTTTAGGCTGGAAACTGACCTTAGAGAGAGTGGTACTTTGTGATTACATACTCACTGCATTACACCGATTCCTGTAGGGCTGTATCGGAAGCAGCATTCAAGAACTATAGTAACAGGAATGTACACACTGAAGAGCATTCCTCTGAGTAGCGGTGACCCCCGACTAGAGTATGTCTGTCCAAGCTGTCAACACTTCTGGTTGTCTTTCAGATCAAAAAAGAGGCAAGTAGGAGGGTCAAACACTGAATGAAGAAAAATACCCTGGGGAGTTGTGCTCCTAAAGGGATGTGCGGTGCTTCTGTATAGCTTTGCTGCATGTGATACAGGAAAGTTTGACATCCCAACCAGTGCTAAGAGGGCAGGGCATGGGGAGGAGGAGAAGAATTTATCAGATGTGGCCCTTTCTTTCTCAATCAGCACAAATCTATGTCTGAATTTTTTGATCTAACCTCATCCTTTAGTAAGTGTGTAAGATTTCTAATAAAGTGAGACCAAAAATGTAGGCTTGGGTGTTAGCTGTCAAACTGCACTGATTCCCCTCATATATAATTTGAATATAATTTTGTGGGCCAACTGATGCCATTAGTTGTACCAACACAACTGGTCTTAGATTGTTGCCTTAGTAATATTAGCATCATGGCTCATTATAATGGAGATACACTTATTAAAGACATTTATCTTTTATTTTCAAACAGAGTGAAAATTAGTGAAACCACAATTGTGTGGTAAGCCCACCAGATATTGCTAAAAAGTTATTATTTAGGATAGGCTAATTTGGCTATTTTTGGTAGCCAGGTGTAATTAAGTAGGTACCTGTCTAACTGTGTTGGTTTTTCAATACACTTTTACAGGCTAGAAGTACTCACAGAAACAAAGAGGGAACCTCTGGTTATCTATTCATGGACAACTCAACCTACTCCATATTTCCAAAAAGTGCAAAGTGCTTTTACAAATAGCTGTATGTAAAGCTCTCTAGCTTCCTGATAACTGAAGTCAGTGCTTTAGCTCAGCCCTTTAGGCTGGAATCCTGGCATTATACATAATGCTATATAGGCAGATATAAAGTATAGCCAGTACTCCTATCCTGGGTAGCAGGTGCCCTGATTGTAGTTTGTTCACGAGAAATTCATTTCTGGAAGCCAAAAATATGTAGATCAGTTGTCCTGTAAGACTCTGTTTATGCTGACCAGATCTTTAAATAACCAGAACTCTACATGTCACTTGGAAATACTGGCCTGTCATCAGAAGGCAGCAGGATCACAGCAGCAGGAGCTTCAAGTGTGAGGGAAATCCCAATGAGTTGGGTTTTTTTTTACAGAAGAGAGAAAACTACACAGGTCTAAAAGTGAGGTGAAGGCTACGGCAGCCTTTCCCTTGCAAGCAATAAGATGCCAATAGCTTACCAGTAGCACTACCCCAAGCCACTCCCAGTCCACAGCCAATACTGCTTATGAGTTATAATGCTTAAAATCTGCCCACCCAGAATAGCAGATGCATGAGAACTGAAATGTTTGCAAATGGTAGTATTGGCTATTAACATTCACAGAATTATTATTTTTCCCTTCCAACAAATTAAAGTGCATTGTGCTTTGGGAAATCTGTTTTGCCCAAGAATGGTGTTGTGGTGTTTCTGTACTGGTTGTGTAAGAATGATTTAATTATAGCAATTTGCACTCACAGTCTTTTGGACAACATAGTAAGCACTGAAATCATACATCTTACTTGGAAGCCTAAAACCTTCCAAGGCATGTGAAAAGCAATCACAGGTTACCGCTCCCGTTACTCTAAATGACCAGGAATCTTTCAGCTGAGCCACAAAAAAAGTATAGGTGGCCATTTCAGATAGGTCTTTGTCCACGCTGCTGTGTTCACTGAACAGGCAGGACTTCTTTAGTATAGGCACCACTGTGCATTGAGGTGTCTAATAGCATCAGGACCAGCCATGCTTTGTGCCCACAAGGTCAAAAGCATCTGTGGCTACTGTGTGAATCTCTGCACCTTGTCATTTAGTTCACAGTAGTTGCAACTTATGCATCATGTTTGGACATCAAAGAAGGTCTCTACTATTTTTAGGAGAGACATTGGGCATAGTAAGGTCAACAGACTGATGAGATCGTCATATACAATTCTCTCTGTCTCTCGGTAGATTAAAATACACAATCTAAGTGCAATGAACCTGGCTAAGATGCAACACTTGTTTTGATCTAAGTGAGGCTTTAAAATGCACCTTCTCAGATCATGTTTCTGCTGTTGCATTCAATGGATGAATAAAATCTCGAACCACATCTTTAACTGGTGTTGATACATTAAGGATATCTTCAAATTTGCATCACTGTTTGTTATCAACAGAAATTACTGGGTTTTTCACTGCTCTGGCACGTCTCCAGCTAGGAAAATACAAGCCTAATGTGATATTTTATAACACCGTAAATGCTACTAGCATCATTACACACAGAACCTCTCATTTCACATGTTAACCCCAATCAAATTCTCATATTTTAATAATTACTATGGGTCAGTAACAATCGATGAGTATTGTGATTTTAATTATGAATCTCATACTTCTGTGCTAAGCACAAATATTTTTAGAGTAATTACATTCTAGAATTATAGACACATTTAGGATTAATATTAATATTATGTGGTACCAGTTACATTGTGATCTCCTGCACAAAGAATGTTACCTTTTCATAAAGTGTCATATTTATCCAAAGATGAAGCTAAACAATTCAGAAATGTGTACATTGCTAACAGGGTATAGAAGAACTTATTTATGAAATGGTTCAAATGGAGCAAATGGTGTGGATTCAGAATATTCTGACTGACATATGGATTGAGTTTCACATTTCCTCAGAGGCCTTAGCATAATTAGGTAAGTTGGGAAATTATTTACACTGTTCAAAAGTTACGGTTCATCTCCTGGTGATCCAAAACAGAGATTAACTTTCATTGTCTTTCTTACTCAAAGACAAGAAGACTCATAGAGGAGTAACTTGCTAGTCAGTGACTAACACCAGTACTGTTTTGTAAGTATTTACACATGCACATTTTTTTGACATTCACATAGTTGAATATGATCAAGGATCAATTCATCCAAAATTTTCCATTTGTTTTTTTGTGAGATTGGCTTACATTATTTGTTCACCTCTGAAGTACTTCAGTATTATCGCTGCTTCACAGAAGAGTTACATGATGCTTGATAGAATGTTATTCTAGGATGTAGGTTGCAGCACAGAGTTACCTAAAGCTACTTGAGGAAGCCCGTAGTAAAATAATTAGTTAGCATGACATAACATTCTGTTTTAATACATATTTCTGTGGATAATCCTTTTGCATGGTAGTTCAAGTTGGGAGCTTTTCTCAGAGCTGTTGTTGCTCCTAGTCCTTTCGAAGAGGATGTGTACTGAATATTTCATCAAAGACCGAGTCCTGCAGCTCATTTGTTGAAAGTAAAAATAGTCAAAGCATCTGCACTACATCAAGAAATATGTACAATCTTTATTAATGGGAGCATGGCCATTTGAACCTGAGTGTAGGGAGAAATGGGGGCTCTGATGGAGCAATGTGGATTTGGACAATAGTCACATAATTACAGAGCTTTTATAGACCAGAAGAAATCTTAATCCAACTTACTGAACTGAAGCAGGCTCACATGCACCTGGACTATCCACATTTGTTGTTTGCCTAGTCTTTTCTTAAAAACATTTGGAGAAGAATAATTCTACCTTGTCACTAAGTAACCCATTCCAGCATTACACAGCCCTGATAACTGTTTTTACATGTAGTTCCATTAACATAACTAGGAACCATGCACTCAAAGATGTGTTTGAAATAGGTAGCAAGGCAAGTCATGGAGTCTCAAATGATTCTAAGAAAAACATATTTCTTATAGTCAGCTACTTCTTGGTCCTAAAGAAAGCACCTGGACAGCAGTAGCAGCTTTTCCCTTCAGTTTACCCAGTATAAGGAAATGGAGTCATGAGGAAGCAAATCAGTTGTACTGTAATTCTTGGACTGAAATTTGGTGAGCAACTTTTATAGCTTAGTCTTTTCTTTTTTTCTTCATAGAATTACTGCGTTTTCAGGCTGTTTTTTGGAGACAGCATTCATAACATTTGTTTTTTAAAATGGTGCCAGAATTTCTACCTTGAAGCGTATTGTATTTTCTTACTTATCCAAATGGAGATCTAGCTAGATTTCTAACTGCCTAGTAAATTTGTTTTTAATGTAGAAGTTTTTTTCCCAAAGTGATCTTATTAATCACATACTAGACTCCTCTACCATGTCTCTGACTTTATTCCTGTAGCTCAGATATCCTAAAATATCCAAGTGAAGAGATTAGCACCTAAAACGTACCAAACAAGAAAAGTTTTATGGAAAACTCTGAAGGATTATCATCTCAAGCATTATCCCATTTGCCCTAAATACTGTATGTGGTACAAGAAGTTCAGATTTGACTTTCTGGTTAAAAACATTAAAAAAAAACCTAACTTGTGTGGTTTTTTTAATTGAAAGTATATATGGTATTTTTCAATAAAAACAGATTTTTGTGAATAATTTTAATTCTGTCAAAGCCCATATTTTTTTATTATAACGGAAGTTTTATAAGAACTTGTTTTGAGCTGTTCCCAGTTAATGTTACCATGAACTACTATTGAAAGACTATCTAGTAAGATATAGCAGCAATAGTGTCCCATCCGTTACCTCAACAGCAGATTTTTGTAGGCAGTAATGCTTGTTAAGTTGAGCAATGGGAATGATGGATCTGCAGGCTCAAGGGGGTTAATGTTGACAATGAGCAATTATTATTTTTGACAAGAATACCAAAGGGTTTCAAGATGACTATTCTAACTGAAAGCAGATTATGACTTGAGTTTTATTGCTAACTGTCAGGCATAGCTGTCAAGCATATAAAAGTGTGATATAAAGGAAGATCATTTTATTATAGTAAGAGACAAAGCAGAGATCGAATGATGACCTTTTTTGTGGGTTTTTTTTCAGTTACCCACAGGAAGAAGGAGGCAGAGTCCTCAGCATCTTAAAAAGGGAAATGGGGGCAGAAAACATCCGGGAGAGGACACTTTCCTACAGATAAAAAAACTGACAGCAAAAAGCACAATATGATTTTAATGAAGTCAGCATATGTGGATGTCTGTGGGTACTGGTGTGTGACTTCCGTGTCTTTCTTGTAGATATAATGTAATAGTATGGGGGTGGGACAGTGCGCCTCAACAACTTTCCAGGGAGCAGTTCTCTGCCTGACTGATAATCACAGCTACAAGTGATTTTTTGTTTGGTCTTTAGCCGAGATATTTTCCCCTCTGGCCTGTTGGTATGTGTTGTAATCTTGATCTTAGAGATGCTGGTCTTTGTCAAAGCTGTTATTCAGACCACACTTCTCTGATGAAAGACAAAAAATATTTACTAGAGGCAGCTCCACCTCTCATTTGTTCTATGTTTGGCTGTGACAATAGCTGGTAAGTTTTGTTTCTGCTGATAAGTAACAACCTTCTCTCTTGACCAGGGCTCAAGTGTTTCTTTGGCTCCTTATTTATCACATTCACTGAAACACCAAAGGCAGTTCTGATCAAAACACTTGAACTGAAACAATCCAGAACCTCATGAAGGTTTGAATCTAGAATCAAATTTCATTGCTGACCTTAGCTGTAGAATGGGGGGCAAGTAGAATCCCTTGTTAAACCAGCTTTTGCAGGTATTACAAGGCAAAGACAAACTTTGCTGCTTTGCTACTTGCTCAACTTCTCTTTACATGGAAGGAAAATCATCTGCACTCTTCTGTGGGCAGCTTTGACCAAGTAAAATATGCAGGAAGTCAGGGATGTAGAGCATAACGTAAAAGAGTGTTAGAACTTCTTTGAATGGATACAATGATTAAATTTGTTGTGCCAGAGATTGTGCTGACACCTTTTGATTCTGTTCCATGACTCTGCTGGCGATCCCAAATTTCTTCTTTCTTGGTTGTTTGGTTTTTTTTCTGCAAACAAATGGAAAAAACAGTCTATAAAAAGTCCTTTCACATAATTATTGATTTTTCTGACATTTACAGAGGCATTTCCTAATTATGGAAAACAAAACTAAATTGGCAAAACAAACTGAGAAAACAAAGATGGTGTCTTATAACCACAAACATTTATACTGAATCTGAGTTTTTTAAAACTGTGAGAGTTAATACGTGTACTGGAGATGCCATGAATGCTTTTTGGAGAAAATCAAGGCATTTTCACATTGGCTGAATTTATGATGAAAGTAGAGCAGGTATATTGTGGTAAAGAGCAACATGCCCAAAGTTTATTTGTTTACTGCTATAATTTTCAGATAATTCTTTCATCTACAGATGCATAGTACCTCAGACTTCCCTCAGTTGCTCTTTCAGATATGTTATGTAGGAACTGATCATAGTAGGATCCTTTAAACCCACACATACACCATAAGTAAACCTGTCGGTTCAGTCTAGGCTCAGAAGCGCTAGGGGAGATCTGCAGAGCCAATTTCTTCGCATTTATCCTGAGTGGTAAGATCAGTTCAGCTTCTGCCATAAGGTACAGCAACACTGGATAATTCTTGTTAGGACCATTACAGTAGTCTCTGAGAGATGCCTGTCTCCCAGAAACTGTAGCTGCCAAAAACATAAATGGAACTACTTGCTCCAGAGCTCCTACCAGATTCCAAAAGTTTAATGTGAGAAGAATGCCAGGAGGTGCATTGCCTGATATTACTGAGATTATGTTTGAAAGCATTCATGAACTGTGCAAAAAAATCTGCTTTTATAACACTGTCAGCTCATGTCTGTTACGTTCCTTGCATGCTGATTTCTACATCTAGTCCTTCCTTGCAAAGGATGCTCAGCGCTGTCCTCTTATAACCTTTGCTTCATCTTGCGTTTGCTTATCCATCTTCTCTGGTAGCTCAATGAAAGTATACTATGTAGTCTGGAATGTATAGTATAACCATATTTTCAACTGCCAGACGATGTTTAAAAATCCAGTTTAGAAATGTTCAACGTGTTTTAGAGGGTTACATGGTTTCCAGACGGGAAAGCTAGAGGTAAGAAGCTGTCTGTTGCTCTCTGACCTGCAATGAAGAAAAGTGTTTTGGTTTTTCAGTATGGAAGATGGGCAGATATCTTTAGTCCTTCCTAGACACCGTAGTGATGATTTTGCAGGTCTCAAAGACATCAGTGATCATCTCCTTGGAAGTTTCTGGTTGAAGCATAAAACTTAAATAATATTTTTAAGGTTTTTCCATCTTGTCATGTGGATCATATTCTTGCTATGCAGAACAGGCTTCAGAAGTCTTAGTGCCATCTTTCTCGGGTTTTTTTTAGGCCTGTGCAGAGGGCTGTCAACAGGCTTCAATTGTGCACAGAGGAAAACAGCAAGGACTAGACTGAGGGGGCTCAGAAGAGTATGGTCTCACATTAGATGAAGGCAGAATCATGGGATGGTCTGTCTCTATCTCGTGCAGGTAAGTGGAGGAAGAATGAACTTTTGCTGCAGTTCCTGGGTAAGATGACGTATTTTATTCTGTGGTTGGATAGTGAAAGGTATATAAGGCTTTCAGATCAGATAGGATCTGAAGAGTCTTATAGGTGATTCTGAATTCCTGATTATGCTAAAGATCCTTTCAAGAAGGCACCCTACTTGGTAAAACTAAATGGAAGAAATTACCCAGCTCTGAACTCTGTGGTCTTTTTTATCTTTTCCCAATAGTATACTTCATGAAAAAGTTGTAGAACATTAGATAAACTCCTTAGATTTGGATACAATAATGTTTCCTGTCTCTTTCTCTCAGCATATATCCATGTGCGTGTGCGCACGCACACACACAGACAGACACATACATATCTATCTGTCTATATATAATCTTAGGCGGAAGCTCATGCATAGGGGAAATTCTGGGAATAATTAAGAAAAGGATACTGCATGCTCCAGCAGACGGAATGCATCTTTTTCATTTAAAGCAGGTTTTTTTTTCTTTACCACCAACTTGCTGCAATTAGGAGGTTGTTGGAGAGATATCAATTGAGATTTGGGAACTGTTTTCTGGAAATGTTTTGAATTAAAATCTAATTGGTAGCTTTCTTTGATAACTATTTTATTGTTGGGTGCAGCTAAATGGAAATCAACCACAAAGGGAACTCAATTTTGTTTGTCATTAATTTTAACTTGATTTCACAAATTATTTACATATACAATATTCTCCCTATTTGTTCCGTACCATTCTTGAACTCCTGTTAGCAGTCCTTAGACTGATGTAGTGTCCTTTTCCCATTTATTTATGTTACTTTAAAATACCCTGCATAACCTCAAGTATGCGTATCAGCAAAATGGTGAAGAAGCAGTAAGTGGACCAAAGTGAAACTTCCTGCAGTTGATGAAAAACTGTGGAATTAGTGGCCCTGAGGACTAAATTTCATTGTTTTTACCTAAGACATGTTCGAGTGTTGTGGTCAAAGGAAATATATGCACTGCAAATATATGTTCATAACAAAGCAAAATCTTGGAAAGATCAAATTACATAGTAACCATCTGAAAAGTCAAGGGTCGGATACACAGTCAAGTTACCCCAGTTAAACATGTTACCAGGAGGACATCAACTGAACCGTGGCCATGTGTGATCATTAAGCAAATGTAAATGTAAGCTAATTCAACGTACCATATGAAAAAAGTGAAAGATACCTGTAAATAAGTATTGGAAAGATTAATGAATAATTTTATGGAGGGAAGATGTGGTACAAGAATCACAGCAGAGATGTAATTTTACTAACAATGAATGCCAGATAACGTGGGCATACAGGACCCAAGCCAAAGCACACTTGACTGAGTCCAATTGACTCTATGGACTTTGGACCGTGCCCATGGAATGTAAGAGAAAACAGCCATTTGGGGAGGCCAAAATGCTTACAAGGGAGACATAGTTGATATTTGTCTGGAATTAATTAAGCCTGTCATTAGTACCAGACAAAGGCAGGTATATAAGGGTTTGTTCATTGTGGAAAGACAAATATTGAAAGCTTTTTCTCTTGAAAATTGAGTTAACAGGCAAAAGTACAATAAGGGTTTCTTTGAGTGTTTGCAGCTGAAATACAGTTCTACTTAGCAGGAAAGAGGAGGATAACAACTTGCTAAATCACTGTGTGGGAGCCTAGCATCTCCCCTCTTCTGATTGATTTAGGAGTAAAATGGAGTTCACTTGATGGAGCATGACAACTGCAGAGATGTACCTTTCCCATGAGTCCTTAAGCAGAACCACAGTACTGCTGCCCAGGGCACTCCACCAATACAGGAAAGTTGGCAGGAAGCTGAGATGACGCTGTGTGTTGCAGTTTCTTAAGTAACAAAACAGCCACACCTACACTGACTGCCTCAGTGTTGTGCATGGTGCTGCCTGAAAGCCTGTTTATAGTTGTAGTTTGGTTCCTGCTGTCACAAACTTTTGGCTCTGCAAGACATTCATTCATGTTAGGTTGTTTCCCTGCTTTACTTGGGTTATTTGCATTATGGTTCCACTCCAAAAAGCATTTATATAAAAAGGCAATCTCCTCTCTTAGCAGATGTGCCCCACAAGTGCTTTAAGTCAAAGATGTTACTGACTTTGGTGACTCAGATATTTCTCAAACTCTTTTTAACTGTGGTTGCATTGCAAAGGGAGACTTGATTTATATGTCTTCTATACATCATCAGTATACCAGGCTTATATACATGAAACTGAGGCTAAAAATTGACCATGAAACCTCTCTTTTTCTTTTTTAATACTGATAGTAATGTATAAGAAGAGAGACAAGTGGTTTGAAAAGAAAGTCTTTTCACTTCTAAAATAAGGAGCTATAATTTGGAAATTGCTGTGAGACTGTAACTATGAACTACAGTCATATGGTTTTTATACTTCTCAGATGGAAATTATACAAATCAATGTTGCCTTGCATTAACTTTAAAAATATTTGTCTTTTACAAAATATTTTTTCAGGATGTTTAATTAAAATGAAATGGATTTTCTCCAAAAAAGGGATTCCTTTGATAGTTTTATAAATTCCTCACTGTGAACTTCAGAATTAGGAAGATCTCAAAAGCTTTAGGATTGGCATTTAAATTGCTTTTTCATATGACTTCTTGCTAATTTTGCCTCTGCTTAGGAAGCATTTGCCAGTATTTCCTGATACCTATTTTTGCTCATCCAGCGTCTCTTTTGCCATTGTACACATATAATCACAGATTAGAAAGGCAGTGTTTGATCAAAAGGGTTATACTGTCAATAAATATCCAGGTTCTTCTCATTACTTTCTGAACAGAGGCTCTTTGCTCCCAGGAGGATGTGATAGGTGTCCGTCTGTAAGTTTTCCTGTGGAAAGGTACCACTTAAGTGACAAAAACTGGGGCTCAGGCTTGCCTTTGTTGTAGGAAACTATATAGCAGAGAAAAGGCCACTAGAGAGGTGCCTATTCCCAAGAGGTTCTCTCCGAGATTTTTGCATGCGGACTGCTTTGCAGCTATTGCTATGGTGTGAAGTGTTAGACCTCTCAGACTGTTACGGCCAGAGTATGAAGAATTCTGGAAATGTACAGAAACGCAAAGGACCTGATGGGAAATGTATGTGTCTTTTAATACGCAGTATTGCTGTCAGTTTGATCAGCAATGAGAAAGAGAAGGCATTTCTAAACATGACAATTTCTAAACAACATTTGAGAAGGTTAAAAAAATAGCAGGTTTTGGGCAACTTTGGCCATCTGAGATCTATCCTAGAAATCTGAGTAAGGTTCTTTAAGCCATTACTTTAACATTTCACCTTGGACTGTGAAATACAAATCTGGACAGACGTCAGATTCTGTACAGATGACAGTTCCAAACTTCTGCAGAAACTTTGGAAAGGAGTAGAAAGGCCTCCTCTTTGCAGAGCTTTATCACTGAAAGCTTTTTAGGAAGAGAGGAAAGTCATCACCGGGCCCCACAAACCCCTGTGTGTGAGGGACGGACGAAGTCTCCGCGGCAGAACTCTACCCGGGGCTGGTGAGTAGGCACAGGTGTTTGGCATCTCAGAGATTATTTCTGCTCTTGGAGCACCATCTTTGTAAAACCAGTTCAGGCCTGGAGACGGGCTCGGCCGGCGCCAGCTTGCTATCATGCGTACTGCCAGCAGGGTGTGCCAGCTAAACAGCCTGCATTCCGCTGCACAGGGCTACCGCACGGGCTTGGAGTCTGTAAAAAACACAGTTAGTCCGGAGTGCTTTTTTCGCTCAATCCATTTATGAAAGCATATTTTAAAGCCGGTGAAATAATATTGAACATGCACAAGACAGGAAAAAAAAAATCTGTATCCAGAGTATTTTGAAGTAAAGGGGTTTAAAAAAATCAGCACAGACGTGCTGGCTTTTTACCTCCTCTTGTTTTAACCTATGACTGATTCATCAGCTGAAGTGTAAAGAAACAGATCTTCTTATGGTAATTGATTCTCAGGGGCTATTAGTGTAAACGTAAATGCTCAACATAGATGTTACGTAGGTGGGTGTTAGAGAGAAAACATAAATTGCCTGCAATATAAGGGAGTCTGTTCATACTGTAGGGTGAGAAAGTGAAGAATGTTAGAAATCAGAGACTCAGAAATACCTCCCAGAGTTGGCTGTGAGTGCAGTCTCCCATTGTGAGTAATTATAAGAAACATACTGTGCAAGAGTCGATTCTGGTCCTTTAGTTCAACAGGCAAAACACTTACTTGGAAATAACAGATTTCAGTTGAGATTTGCAAAAGAGCTTACAAGAGTTAAACACCTGGCCGTCACTGACATTCTGTAGAAGGTGGGCACCTAAATTTTTAGGTCTTCCTGAAAACTGTTGGAACTTTATATTCTTCTATAGCCCTGGACTAGACTTCATTTTCCTTCAAAGCAACTGTGATTTTTTAAACCACAGAGTATAAGAGAACAGCATACAGTGAAAGCCCAAGATAATAGTCTAGTTGTCCTAGCCCATCAAAAATTGTAAGAGTAACTCCAAATTATTAGAAGAAATAATAAAAACTGTTGGTTCTTGGCCTTTTTTGTTTTCGAACCCTTACAGTTTATGCTTTCCATCTGTTCTTTGGAAATCTAAGAGTTTAAAACATACTTTCTTTTTTTAACAAAGATTAAGATTTTGTATCATCACATGACTCCAGAAGTCAGATCTTCCAGGGAAGCAACAAATACATTTCAAGAGTTGTCGTAAAATTAGGAGACTAAATCATACTGTATTTATAATTCCTCTAAATCATCTGGAGAATATAATCTGCATTACGAAGAATATGCTGTGTGCATGAGCTTCTCCCTTGTGCTGCATCTGTCTTGATGGTGACTGCAGGAAGATGGCTCTGACACACTCCTGTCACCGCTGCCCAGTGTGAATGTTCATTGTATATCCTGACACAGGCCGTACCAAATGAATGTGATCAGCCCCTGCACTAGGGGATAAGAGGAAGAAACAATCTTTTCAAACTCTTCCCCACCTTGCACACAATTCACAGTCCTCTTCAGAAAGGCCCTCAGGCAAAACTCCTAGGCAGTACAGGATCAAACCTGTACTTAGGAGATGTTTTACTTCCTTATTAATTGTGAAGTGTCAGTTCCCAGCAGCAAGCACATTCTAGTATGCTGCCTTTTTATGAAGATGTGAGAACCACAAGGAGTCTGGGATTCTAAATTCCTTTCAGATCCTTTATATAAAAAAAAGTCCAGATGTTGCACAAAACATTTAAAGAACTTTATTTGAAAAACATTTTCTTTCTAAATGGGAGTTTATGTAGAGTACAATTAAACATGTTTTTCTAACTAAACATACTAGTTTGTATCTTGTGGCAGGGAAAAATAAATATGTAAAAATAAAAACAATCTGAGACTCAAAGTTAATGATGTTGTGCCAGCTTGACTCAGATCCCCTGATGGAAGGACATGCATCTTCTCCTGCTGTAATCCCAGACTCCTAGATCTGCCCTCAGCACCAAGGTCTTCAGACTGAAGCCTCAGTCCTGCATTTGGTAGGGAATACATCTCAAGCTTCCTAAATTCTGCTGGTCACCATTCTTGCAAATAGTAATGCACCAATCCAGGCAATGACATCTGTGAAGGTACCAAGAGAAAATTGCTATGTATCCAGTAAATTCAATTAGTTTAGGACACATTATGCTTTCCTGACTTTTTGAGACAGGTGCCTTTCTAAAAGCCAGTCTACTTGAAGGCCCTTTTTCCCCTCTTTTAAAGACAGTTACTGTGTTTGCCTTCTGCAGTCCTGTGGGACTTCCCCCTGCCTTTCCGTATTCTTGAAAATGATCATTTCTGGTTCAGAGATTGCCTTGACTAGCTTTAAAAGAACTTTAAGGTGAATTTTCTATCAGGCCCTGCTGGCTGAAATGCATCTAACTCATCTGAACACACTTTAACTCATGCGTTTCCCATTGCAGTCTCTGCACATCTCCCTCTATTAAAATGAAAAATCTTGGCTTTGCAGCTAACCTTTTTGATGAAGAATGAATTAAAAAGGGCAGAAAATACTTTAGTCTATTCTATGACACCTACTTTTCTTTCTCTTTTCTTACTAGGTAATGGATGCTTTCTTTTTTCTTTCCTCATTTGTCATAGATCAACTTTTTTTTTTCCTTATCAACTTTTATTTGTTTTAATACTGGTAGGTCATTTAGTCATCACTGTTTCCATTTTGTTAATCTTTATTTTCTGTTGACTTATACTATAGAGGTCGTGAAGCTTCTATATTACTTTGTTACATTTCCTCTTTTTCTCCTCCATTGAGCCAGGTGGCTACTGTGCTTTTAATACCTAATGTCACAACCACCACTTTCTCTGAAGTCCTATTTTCTATAGAGTTTCTTCACAAAAGAATCTTATCTACCAGATCCCTGAGTTGGTCTGCTTTCCTTTTTTTTTTTTTTTGTAAACCTACTGTCCTACTCCTGTTATTTTCATCACCTTTTTTCTTGCATATCATGAACTCTTTTGGTTTACTATCACATCCATCTTCAGATTTTTGACCAGCCTCTCCTCACTAGTTAGAATCAAGTCTAAATTGTTGTTTCTCTGGAACCTTTCTCCGCCTTCTGAAACATGTCTATAGTACATGCCAAAATGACCTGCTTCTGCCTTGCTATTTTGCCAGAGATACTTGGGTAGTTAAAACTCATCTCCATCCCCTTTTGCCTTCCCCATTACCATGGTTCTCCCTGTTCAAATAAGTGATATTAATCTCCTCCTTCAAATTAAGTAGTCCATGCTCATCATGAAATTGTGCCTGTCCTTTTCCTGTTTTATCTTTCTCTCATTCCAGGACTACAGGAAAAGTGTAGTAATTCTTAGCATACATTGAAATGCTTTTCATTTTTCCCCTGCTTCTCCTACCTGAAACTGTACCATTCTAGATCAGTATTGTCACCGTGATGTGTTTATCTCTGACACACCAGTTACGTGTCCATTTCATTATGCTGTAAGGTTTCACTTTATTCCCTATTACTTTTGGCTTTTGTGTATAAGCAGAACAGATGTTTGTCAAGTTGTCCTGATACTCCTTTTTGTCTCTCTTGTGATTCACATTTCCCTCTAGGAGTCATGATATTTTTAGTGATAGATGGACTTTTACCATCACCCTACTTCAAGCCTTGTTTAAAAAGTTCCTAACTAGACTAACAGGTTAATGCCTTCAGATGAATTCCCTGAATTGTCACAGCAGACAGCTTGTGGAACACTGCTGCTGTTGAAGGTAAAGCCCTGGTATCAATATAATCTGTCCCTCAAGGTATTCATCTCTTTCCCTGCTTATTCTGATGGTTACTTCTGGAAATCACTGGAAGAACCAAAGATTTTATAAACACAGATAAGTTTAACCCACTCAGGTTCAACTGTGCATAGCAGCTCGGACACAGCACCATGGTAATGTGGCAAGGAAGCGTGGAGCGGAGAGGGGAATGGCAACTTCTTAAGCAAGCTCTATTTAAAAAGATTCATAAAGCAGCCTTCACTAGTGCTTCAAGAGGTAGGTATTGCCTATTCCTAAATTCCTCCTGTGATGACAGCTGAAGATACACCGAATTTTACACTGCATTACATTTATGTAACTGCCCTTTCCAGCTGCCAAGGGTATTACCAAGGGGTAATGTCTTCTATTAGGCCATACCTGGAAAACACACAGATAGTAGGTTTTGCGTACACTGAAATAGGAGGCTCTTTCTTTTCTTTTGTTTTCAGCTATAGTGGTGAGTACATTTCTATAATCGGTCATAGTTTCATTGTCTATAGCTTGTTCTCACATTAAAATGTTTCATGTAATAGTGTTGTCTCTGGGTCATCTGGTATATCATGAGAATAACAGACAAGTACAGTGGGAAGTTTCTGTTGAGGCCATTATGTTGATTGGATTTAAATTTTGAAAGATCACTTGATCTCTTCCAGTGTAATGCTGGGTGCAGCTGGCATTTTTTCAGTCTACTGAGAAACAAACAAATGTACAGACGACCATCAAGCTGGACGTGTATTTTGTTTTCACAGAACAGAGTAAGAATATGTAACACCAACAGCTTATAGTGGGAAAGAGTTTTAAGTACATACAAAGATTTTAATGTGTCATCTTTTAGAGATTATTTAATGTATCAATCTGATGGGAAGAAGCTTTATTTTATCTTAACTCCTATACGCTTCAGTTTTCATTAGAACCATTGTTATTATAGCAATAGTATTATTATGTTTGGCTCCTGAGATGGTGATGTGGAGAGGATGTAGTACAGAAATACACACACAGTTTTTATGTTTCAGTTTCTTTGTCAATTATTTTTTTATCTTATTTGCATTCATGTTGTCTTTCTGTACAAGCATCCCTTGTACAACTGATGCTTTCTTTTATTGGATTCTATCGTGCTGTCAAGCCTGGTTTAAAACACAGTAATCTCATAGACACTTACAATTATGAACTTCTGAATTCACAAACATATTAAAGATGCACAGGTAGCAAATTAGCTGAGAATCTCAACAAACTGCACTTACAGTAAATATACTACTTTTAGAGAAGTAGGATGCCTTTAAAAGTCAACAGTTGTTTTGGAAGTACTTTGTCACATTTATGAAGCACTGCATCACATTTATGGCACATAGTGTCACCATAAGTTGTCCAAAGTGCCTGTCAGCTTGCCTTACAAACTGAAAAAAAAAAATAACAACTCAAAACATTATGTTAAAGACTAACAAGTAATCTTCAGAGGTTAGCATATTTTTTTCCTTTTTCCATGAGACTCAAGCAGTGTCATTAAACTTTCTGTGTCTCCAGTTTAATTTTTTTGCAGTGTAATTTAATGGAAATAGACTGTTTTAATTTTCAACCATGAAAAGTTATAAATAAAAACATTTAAAAAAGTAAATAACTTTTAGGATCTTTTTTAAAAGCATGCAGCTGTTCTAACATAAGAGATCCTAGTTAGCTATTTCTTTAATACAAACCACAAAGAGGTCAAAGAATCCAGATTTTTTTTTACTACCCATTCACATTTAATGCAAATTCCAGCAATATATTCATGTTATTTCTTAAGGCACCTTCAGAATGCCAGCAGGTAATTGAGTAATCTGAGCTAATGGCACTCATGTCAGGTGCCTAAAGAAATACCCTGAGGATGACATTTGAAGCCGACTTATCATATACTCCTGTTTCACAACTAAGAGGGAGATGAAACTGTCAGAAATGTAAGGAGTAATAAGAAGAGAAAAGTGCTAATAAAAACATTTTGTTTGCTAAGTGTTTTGTTCATCATGAGTCTTCCACAGGAATCTATTCTGATTTGCCCAAAACATCATTAACGTGTACCGCTAATGGAGTAGAATAGGCAACAAGATGTCATTTCACAGCATCTGGGAAACATACCTCTTGGGACCATTATTTCCCAGAATAAGAGCTTTACTTTTTATTTTTATTCTTGAAAAGGAAGCCTTTATCTCCAGGGTTGAAAAAAGGTTTTAATAACAAACTCCATCATAAGAAGTTAGCCAGGAGAAAAATAGTGATCTTTGCAGCAGTGTTAGCCCGGAGAAGTTTTGACGTGTGAAATATTCCTCTTACAGCCATAGTTGCTAACATGTGAGAGCAATGATACCATCAACAATAACACTTTTTAATTATTGTTTGCAAAACCAAATAAAAAAGATAGTAAAAAAAACCTCAAGGTGACTGGTCTCCTAGGGTAGAAATATGAGAGGTCATAGTTTTGGTAGAAAAGACTAAAAATTTAATTTGCCTAAGGAGGGCTTCAAATTTCTAAGTTTGGGGAAGGTGCTTTTCTAGAGTGTGTCCTGCACAGCTGCCAGTTCTGGAACTGCTGTGGTATGGCCACACCTGACAATTGCTTCCTACACTGTCGGCTATTATGCAACCAAAAAATGCTGTTTCTTACCCTTTGAGAACTTGTGAATCAGTTCCTACTTTAAGACATGGATTTTATCTGAGAAGCTCTGCATCTCCCTTGCACTGAAGCTAGATACTTGAGGTTGCTTGGTTTTAGCCTTTCCTGTTGCTTGTTCGCTCAACAGTTTAGGGCCCTTGGCTATCACTATCTGTTTTTTCCTGCAAGAGAATTCATATAAATGCTTTCCATACAAGGCAGGCAGAGATATGACCCCCTTATGCATACCTGTGTGCCCAACCCACATGCACCAAGTTAATTGACTGATCTGGGGAAAACTCTCTGCAGTATTTCCTAGGAAAACTCATTTAGCCAAATACATAAAGAAACAAGAGTTACCTTTGGAGCTTTCCTAGTGCCAGCCTCTTCTATTGAAGGGGTAACAACACAGACTGTTTTACTATAGATGAAGTTTTTCAGGTCTAACTTGCCAGTATCGAAGACCACAGCACAATTGGCGCTTAACTCTGTAACTGCTGTTAGAGCACTTTGTGGTCATACTGCTTTGCCCTCTCTCCTGGCCATTCCTGTGCCCTCCTGCTCCATATTTACATGCACCTGTCTCCCCATTAACACCTCGTTAAGGCACACACCTGCTGTGGGTTTACTTAAACCCACTACACTGCAGCCATTAACCCTATATATTTCATTATAAGGCACTCAGCATAATAGCAGCACTGAGTAAGGCTCATTAATGAGTCATGCAGCCAACAAAAATTGGGTTTGTATGGGTGTCTCCTTTTGGTTCAATTGCTTCACACACACCCCTTATTTAATAATTGATTATGTATTAAATATGTTCCCCAGAAAAAAATACATGAGTGCACATGCATTAAATCCAGCTGAAATAGCAGTTTTGAGACAAAACACTAATGGACAGAAATCCAATACATATTTATAAATGGTAAGAAAGGCAACAATGAAACCACAGCTCTAGGGCTTAGGAGACATTACTTGTATTCCAAAGTTTGTCAAACATCTGCAGCTTCACTAGAAAGTTGTATCATCAGCCTATGCTGCTTCCAAAAAATGAAGTGTCTCAGTGTATGTGCTTAGGCCAGAATGTACATACCTGCCTCACTGACAAAAAGGGCAAGGCGAAGTACAAACCCCTACAGTATCAACTGTGCTGAAACAAAATACAGAAGAAGCAAAGTTCATTAATATCTGTAGCAAAAGAAAACTGGTGTGTGAGCAGCTAGTTTGATGGATATGAAGTTCAGAATCAAAATTGTCATGGGAATTTCTCCAGCAGTTTCACTGAATTTGTTTTAAAATCTTCAATTACAGTGTGACTTGATTAGAAAGATAAACTGGATAGGCAAGCATGGCAGGTGATTGTGTAATCCGTAACGGTGTAATCAAGAACTACCACAATCCATTATTTGATCATAATTCTATGAATCTACCACAAGGAAAATCTAAGCTCTGGAGCTTCTTTTGGGTCAAAAAACTCATCTCCTTGTTACACAGCTAAATAAAACAATTGAATATGCTACTTTAATAGCACAATAAGAGGGACCCTCAGATGTATCCATACATTTGATCAATGATTTGCTGCAAATTACATTAAGTGGCCACAGATCAGTATTTCTTACTAAACATCCTTACAGAAGGGTAATTTGCTGTGTAATTGCTTTTCATCGCTTCTTTATCATGGACTACTGCTTTCCTTGGTCAAATCTCTCATACTTACACCACAGAAGACACAAGAGTTGCTCTTTCAAATTTCATAGTGCTTATGTTGCTTAGTAATACGCTTCTGTGTATGTGCATAAACTTACTGTGTGGGAAACTCAGAAGATCTCTATGCTACTTGCATTGCAATTCTAATTGCAATTCTCTTCTCATTTTAGCAGCTTCAGATGAACTTTAATCGGAGGCCTGGATTTTACAGGGATCAGCTCAAATTGGTTAAAATTCCTGCAACTGTAGTAAATTCAACATTTGCTTTTTAATACATATAATGCCTGTTTGTTCCACTGTATCTTGATAAGTTTTCCCCTTGGTATCTTTTTCTCTCATGAAAATCTCTTTTTATTCTTATTATTCACTTGACTGGTGCCAATTTTGCTAGTGTTCCTGGGTGCTTCTGCAGAATCAAAATATATAGAAAAAACACCCATAGAAAAAGTAGTTGTTCCTGCACCTCTCTTTCCAGATACCTACTTGGAATGGAGATGATAATCCTTGCAAATATTAAAAGTGCTCACGTGCAGGGTAAGGTGATCCACGTATAAACCAACCCATTAAATCTGGCTGTAGAGTTTACACATTTCTTCAGCAGGGAAGCCTACGAATGGGGTGTTTTTAATAGGCACTGAAAGCTACACTTTATTATTCACTGAGTAGAACTGACATTGGATTTGATTCCGTAAGGAGCACTAACTGCATAAACAGATGTCAACTGCTATTTGGTCTGGTGACTATGGACTGGATAAATAAATGGAAAATTTAACAAGGAGCACAGAACTAGATAGGTATCTTCTTCAAATGACAGGAGGATGAGCTTAGTAGCAAAGTTTCCAGTATATCAGGTCAGTATCTCTCAATGTGAAAGAACAAAATGGAGGGTAGGCTTCTCCCTATAGAGGAGAAATAAAGCAGTAATACAGTACTCATTAACTATTTCTGAGAAACACATAATCCCTATTTCATATATCATAGTCAGTATTTACTGAGATTCATCAAAGAATACTATGTAGGTTACCACACTCATTAGTTACCTGGAGCATACAGAAATAAGAGTCCACTGAAGTCAATGGCAAGAGTTCTATTGAATTCTGTGAACTGAACATCCAGGCCTACGTAGGTAGGGCAACAGAGGCAGACTCTGTTCTGTTGGCAGAATCTTGCAATCCATTAACTTCTAGTGGCAACTGTGTCTACATATGTTTTCTCCATCATGATCCCATATTCATGTTAGTATGTAATCATCTGTCTCACTACAGCAACAAAGGTTCTGCTAAGCCTTATATAAATATACACTGAATGACAAAATCTTCCCCAGATTGCTCAGTCCTAGGCTTGTCTCTGACTGCTGATCCTTTCTTTTCCTTCTCTGATGGCAGAGAGAGACATATCACATACTAGGCAGAATTATCCCCTATGGAACATTTTGTTCTGTATGGTAGAAATCTAACTATAATGCAGAACCAACAAAATGCCAAGTATCAGGAGCAGGGAAGGGAGGCTGCACATTATAGGCTAGCTGCTTTTTATCTGTCATAGTTGCTGGAGGAGGCAGGCAATTACAGTACAGTTTGGGGTACAGTTTCATATTATACCTAATCCAGTGTCGCTCTAAGCTCTTGCTGAGAGCAGCAGCCCTGCTCTCCCCTCTCTCTCCATCTGCCCCAGCTGCAGGCTTTGCTCTTTCTCTTGCATTGGACTGATCTGCACAGTCTCCTGACTGCACAGCAAATCAGTCCAAATCAGTGATCTGATTGAAATTGGTGGGGAGAGGGCAGGGGAAATTAAAAAAAAAAAAAAAAAATCACCAAACTGCCAGTTGTATGACTTATGCTGCAGCCACACAGTTGTCTGAGCTCATGCAAAAGAAGTGGAAGCCTGTTGGCTGGGAGCAACCCGGAGAGCGGGATGGTGCAGACCATTCCTTTCAGGAGCCACTCACAGCTACACCAGGTGAGGAAGAAAGTGAAACAACAGCCTTTTATTTATGTTATGGGAACGACAGACCAGGGCACAGCGCTTGCAGCCCTGAGAATGTGTTACACAACCAGGTAGTTTAAAGAGCGCTTTAAAACCACTCATGGCTCCAACCCTCATACAGCAGGGGAATGTAGTAATTGAGAATTGTAGTCTCTTATTTCTCTTTTGCTCACTCTCTGAGTCTGCAAGATCATGACTCCCTCCAACTTCCATTGAATTGAGCAGAAGCTAATGACATGCATATTATTGGGCCTTTAAAGCTTTAAAGCTTGCTCATACTATAAAATACTTTACTTGTAACCAAATATGCTTAGCATTATTGGGAATTATGTAAATAAAACCCAAACCACCTGCCAGACAGTTTTTATACTGGGGAAATAGAGTCTCAATTTAAAATGGCATTTTAAAATTTATGTCATTTAATAAAACAATAAATTTCCATTTTTCCAGTTTTGTCATTACGAAGCTTAAAGGCAGTTTCATGTGTGGCATCTACTTGCATTTAACTCATGGATTTATTACAATGAGCATCGCTTTAAATGAAAACATTCACATTTTCAAAGGAAAATAAATAGTTAATGGTTTCAGAATTATTATTCTTTTCCACACAATCTCATAAAAATTTCCCAATGAAAAAGCTAATAGACCAATGGCAAGACACTTACATATGCAAATATGTTTCCGTGAAAGAGTTAAAGTGCTTTATAATATAAATTTGCTTTCAGTGCCAATATAATTAGATTGTAACAAGCAAACCCCTGCAACATAACACAGTGAAAATTTGAAAATTTGATTCTGCCTGGCAAACAACCAAGTCCCTGCGTGTGCACAAACCTGACATTAATAAGCTACAAGAGATTACATGATTTAGAAAAGAAGCACTTGGTGTTACAAAATCAAATAATAGATCTCTAGGCTATAATTAGGAGAATTGGGATTCAACAATGAAGTCATAATAATGTAATTTAGCTGTAAGTAACAGAGCCATGGAGTCACATTAGGAGGTGTGATCACATCTTTCAGCAAAGCTCTGCTGTGTAGACTTATTGCTGTTCAGTTTAGTCTAGTACACAGCAACCTGTTGGCACAGAGCTCAGGCTGACAGCCTCTTGTTCTCTAGGGGCAGTATGGCAAAGTGCCACCCGTGCATTTTTATTTCAGTCTTGTGACTTTTAAGTCAAAACAATAAAATTATATATACTGAGTGCAGAGTTGCCTGTGAATATTTGTATAAATTACTGCACAGCGTGGGTTTAGGGGCCATTTAAGAACAAATATATTAAAAAAAAGGCAAAATAAACTGCTGAAGCAGGGTGTTAGGTTTTTAGTAGGCTTGATGAACATGTACTGTTCAGCTACTTTAGTCATCTATTTCTGCTGTTAGGAAATAGCTCCAGATCTGCAATTTATTGCAACTGTAGTCCTGAGTCTCTTTCGCTCCATTCTTTTACACTACTGTGATATGGTTGTTTTGCCTGCTTAGCCCAAAATGCAGGTGTTGCACAGCCATTTGAAGTTGGTAACAAATGGCAGTGCAGGCTGCAGCTCAGCAGAGCCACAGGCACAGCTTGCTGTCCCTCACCCAGCCACAAAACACAGCCCTGCAGCCCACCACGCATGGAAGGTGGCTGCGACAGCTGGCCCCTTGGAGGGAGGCATCAGGGTTACTTCAGGCGGGCAGCGGGCAGCTACTCACATTGGTGTTGACAGTACGTCAAACTCAACGCTACAGTTTTTGTGAAAGTTGCCGTTTGATTTAAGCCATTACAGAGCAATACATCATACCAGCAGCCCCTCTCCTCCATCTGCATGTTGGCCAACTAAGGCCCTTTCTTTGGCCTATTATTAATTTTATAATTGGCCACAACTGTTTCTTTGTCATTCGCTTGTCGTAGCTAATAAAACAGGTATACCACATTAATTGAGTGAGTTCCTCCTCTAAGAGCTGGTGTCTAGTTAGAAGCGAAATGCTACCTGTTCAGTCATTTATTAGCCGATCATTTTCTCTTCCTGCACAGTTCATGGTGCTTATGTTATAATCCGGGGAGCCGTCTCATAGAACTCTGTGTCCCCGCCTGTCCTCTGCAGGCAGGCCTGCTAGAGCCAGCTCCCGGAGCTCGCTCCGCACCACAAGCAGGGTAACTCCAATAGCCCTGATCACCAATTTGTGTGCAGACTTGCAATCTTGATTTCCACTCACAAAAAGCACATGCAAAGATTTAGTTGGTTGTCGGGTTCTGAGGTATTTAAATCAACACTTTTGGCTTTGGGGGGGGGGCGGGGATTGATTTTGTTTCTTTTTAGTTTTGTAGCCTACTAGATAAATGGAGGAAACAGGCATCAACTTTGCATCCAGACTATCAGACAATTCAAACATGTTTGGATTAAAACTTTGAAATGGATTGATCACTTCTTGTTACTGTTTCACAAGGTAGGGCCAGTGGTCCAGCAACATTCCCATCTTTTGGGGAACTCCAAAAGCTCCTGCTTCCACTCAGCCTTTTGTGTAACAAGAGCAACCACCTGTTGCTCCTGTTATTTCCTTTTTATTTTTATTTGCAGTTTCTTACAAATATTGTTTTATTAGTTCTTTATGGTTTTGCCATTTTTTGTTTTCATGACATTATGATTTGTTTCAAACTGCCCTTTATTTTAATTTTCTTTCCCAAGCATGTTGATTTATGGTCGTTTCTTCTATTTCTGTTATGCTTTAAATGATCTGTTTGTTTTATTTCCTTTATTTGCATAGCACTTATTTTTCATGACCTTTTTGTTGCTGCAGCTGCTGCTGCTTCTGGACTGCTGGTGTTTTTCTCCTAATTATCAACCAGAAAACACAGAGTGAAGGTAAACCAGATCTCTTGCAAGACAAGCATCCAAACACAAAATCTTTTCTGATATTTATTTATTTTTATTATTCTACAATGGCCTAAAGGTGTTGGGATTTCTCAAAGAGTAGAATCTAAAATGGTTTCTTTCTTTTTAACATACTATAGGAACTCTGTATGTTCCTATCTAAAGATCACATCTGAGCAACTTCCTTTAGGCTGGTTTAATACTTTGGCAGCTCTTCCACAAGCAAAGACATTTATAATGGAGCTAACATGAAGAAAATTCTAAATTGTAGAGGTCTGTCTACAACTTTTAGTGGAGTCCTCACTGCTAGTGTATGGAAGGAATATACTTGCAGTTAGTGAAATGTCTCAGAAAATGTCTACAGAATTTTTATGCTTAATTATGGCTAATGAGTGTGTGCTACCTGACAGGTATGTTCCCATATTGTATACACATGGGGTGTTTGTGTGTGTGCAAGCCTAAGGACTCTGTCTGTGTATATATTTATACACATTCACACATGCATATTTATATAAAAATTATTCTTTTTTCATTCGGTATGTCATTATCACATCTGCATTGTTCTAGTTACCTAATGCAAGAGTCTGTATATAGGCGCTGTCTCTATTACACGTTATGTTATGTACATGAAGGTATTAAGACTAGATGTGTTTGTAATCTTTCCTTTCAGACCTAGTTTCTTTCATTCTGCAGAAGCTGATGCTACTTCACAGTTTTCTTAGTGAAATTATTGATACCAGAATTATTACCGAAATGGATTCTGTTGGACTTCTGAGGATCCTAAGGAAGAGGGCAAAGGGATTACACCTTGATGGGAGTGAGTGAGAAAGGGCTATGGTTTCTGGTTGCATGGACAAGATGGCACATTTTTAAGCTGATACACAGCAAAGGAGCTCAGGCATCTGTCTCTTCCCTGGTTCCCTTCTCTGCTCACAGGAGAAAAGTTAGCAGTGATGGTGGTATGACTACAGGGTATATGGGAGGAGTTAGGATCTAACAGGGTTATGCCAGAGCTATTAATTCTGCAGAAGTGCGGGGACCTCTTTTAGTATCCTCTAGCATATGCATGGAGTGGATCATACACTTTTTTAAAAAATCTTTTTTCTCTCTTTTGTATCATAAAAAAGCCTGAGTCCAATTTCATAATTCTCCTTCTCTGGAGAGGATAAACGGGGGAGGAGCTCACACCAGGTAGATGTTGATTACAGGCAGTGGGAAGAGTAAATGAACCCCTATACAAAATAGTATCTCTGGGTTTGAGCTCTGATGTCAGCTTAAATAAACTGAACATTAGAGATATATAGGAAAATGTGTTTGAAGTTACTCAAATATTACAGAATTGCTTCCAACTCTTGGTGCCCTGGGGAGACAGAAGCTATACCTAAACATTATCAACTAACGCTGCACAGGAGGTCTGTGGGGTCATAAAGAGCCTACAGGTTGGAAGCGTGAAACACAGGTTGGGTTGGGCACTAAGAGGAAGCTGGAAACAGGGTGAGTCTT
Organism: Gavia stellata; assembly: GCF_030936135.1. Lineage (NCBI taxonomy): Eukaryota > Metazoa > Chordata > Aves > Gaviiformes > Gaviidae > Gavia > Gavia stellata. The sequence goes on from NC_082610.1 coordinate 15,013,763, forward strand.
GCATTCATGTCTCTAAAATTTCTGATATCCTAAATTCTGTTCAGAAAACAGAAAAAAATCAGGATGGAAGGAACCAGGTAACTCGTTCCCATGTTACCATGTTTAGAGTTTACAAGATCACTGGAGAATAAATAGACACAACCTCTCTCTGCACTATCCTCCCTGTCTCTCCAGGTTCCGTGCTCCACTCTTGCATGATTTTTTACACTTACTTTCTTCTCTGTTTCATTGTCCTAAAGGGGACATTGTTAGTGAATACCACATGCCTAGCTTCTGGATGTTGTTGTTTATATTACCTTTTTGTTCTTTATTGCCATCTTCCTGTAGAAAAATAGTGTTCCTTTTGACTAGGATCATTTCCTCTTATTGTCCACATGCAATTTATCATCTAATTATGGCTGGGTTTCTGATGTCTCCTTTTCTTTCAAGGGTCAAAGATATGTTATACAATTGATTCTCACTAAATCATAGAAATATGAGTGTATACAAGATAGGTTGTTTCCTTCATTCACTTTGCCTGGGGCATATACGTGTGTTGATGGAGCAGTCTGAAGGCTTGTTCAGACTTTATCAAGTCCTGGTTTCGGACCAAGCCAAGCAGAGCAATCCATCTTTTAAGAATATTATTGTAATATGAAAGGGACATCTCAGTTGGTGCTAATTGTACCGTTGCCCCACGGCACTTTCCATTTTTGTCCTTTGCATAGAGAAGCATTGTTTCTCAGCCTCATGCAAGTCACCAGCCTGCTGATGTACAGGTTTTGTATTTCCAGAAAAAATTTTCCTATCCCCATTGAGCTAAAAAAAATAAATCATCTGAGTTAGGGAGCTTTTCCTATCCTGTCCCAGTAATATGAATGGCTAACTGCTGGAGCTCTAACACAGGGAGAAGAGACTTTGTCATCTCTTACCTATCTCCATTTCACAAAAGCATTACAGTAAGACAATCCCACAACGTTAAAGAGAAAAAAAATGCTATGCAAATCTATGCCTTTTCAAGTTGTGCGGGTTTTGTTTTTTTTTTTACTATAAATACTCATTTTCTACACCCAAAGGTCTAGAATTCTTCTTTCAATTTAACCATCATTATCCCATTTCTGTAACTTATTGTTTGATTCTTGGGAGAATCAGTTGGGAGAATGGTTGTTTCAACTTTTTAAGTTGAGGGTCAAAAAAAGCAGGGAACTCAAGTGGACTCTTCAATAAAAGTAACCATGTCCCAGGAAGGGCAGCTATACTTGTAAGATATAAAAGCAGCAGTTTATTAGACACATATAATCCGTTACAGAATGAAAGCTTTTGTTCACAAGACAGTATTTTAAAAGAAATCCATCTCCTAGCATGTTGGACCTCAAAGTTTTTTTTTATCTGGGTTTCAGTAAACTGTTAAGACCAGGTTGAACAATTTTAACAAAGACCTATGCAATTTCAGTTAATCTCAGTGGGAGGTTATTTTGAATAGTATTAGGGTATCAATATTGTTTACAATAGCATTTTAATCACTGACCTCATGACGATCCCACTAGTGCAGCCTACTGTTTCTTTCATTAAGAAATGAGGTCAAAGCCTGCACATTTTGCAGAGCTTATCACTGACACCAAGATTTCCAGCTTGAAATCCCAGCAGGCAATGTCAAGTGTCACACTGAAAAGAGAGGAGTAACACAAGTTTGGGAACGGGTCTGCTCCAGTTCTTCCCCTGCCCTCTAGGAACTGCTGTAGTTTGGTACCAGTAATTTTTTTTTTCTACTTTATTCAGCCACACAAACATGCACACGCACACACTCATACACTCAACACCACAGATTATGTGCCGCAATTACTATTTTTGAAGCTCCCAGAAGCATGCCAGGCTTTTCACTAAATACAAAACATGGAGGCTGCTGCATACATACAGCTCAGATTCTGATCCTAAGATCCTCATCCAAGTCTCCCTAAAAATGAGCGGAAAAACTTTGTTTGATAGCACCAGTGCGGATCAGGCCTAATTACCTAATGGCTCATCTCATGGTCTTTTATGCCTCTGTCAGGCTGGGTACTTCAAAAAAGATAAATACACCTACTGTAACACAATTATGCATTCCAAACTAAAGCTTCTACACTGTGAGTATATCCTGCATGTGAAAAAGCCCTTTTGCAAAGCTCAGACTGTATTCACTGGTCTGCTTTGTTCTTTTTTTTTTTTTTTTTCTTCAGAATAGTAAGTGCTTTAGAATACCAGTAAAGCTGCCACATACAGCTAACTGAACTCCAATACCATTAGGCAAATTAATTTTACATATAAATTATTTAAATTTCATCTGCAATTAGTCTACATACAAGAAATGATTTCACTGTAGAATAAGTCTTTCCTGGTTTGGAGAATTGCAGTATGATAAATAAATGAATAAAGACTTACAGCAGTGTATTTCACCACATATGCTGGAAAGCATTCTTATCAGAAAACTTTGAAATCACAATATTCCCTATGGTCCCCCTAGTCTGCATTAAAATTAACTAAAGACTGTAGTCATAATTTTTTTTTTGAAAACATGAAATGCATTTTATGCAACAATGCGTCAGATGAGACACAAACTCAACAGAGCTTACAAATATTCAACATTAGCTCTCTTCATAGCCTTGCTTCAGCTAAGAGGCCTTATTGGTGATTCCAGATGCATTGATATTTTGTAAACCCAGTTTTTAGATTAATATTAATGAAAGATATCTCACTTGCATAAATAAATCAAGGTTGCAAAAATAAAGTTTAAACATCCATACAGTGCTACTATCATTTTGCCAAAATGACACACAGAATTACTACAAAATTTGCTGTAATACAGTAATCGAGAATAAAATTTGCCCTGCTGTATTGCTGAAAAAGGTGTAAGTATGTATCCATGGATTTAGTAGCATATTAAACATTCACTGGCCTATAGTTTTAGCATTACTGAGCACCCACAAATCCTACTGGATAGTGAGGTGACATATCTATTACAGTGAAAATAGGGCTCCTGTGTCACAGCTAGCTGAGATATTAATGCCTCTTCTCACTGTAATAGGTAAGCCAGGCCACACCATATGGGGAAGATGCTACAAGTCAGTTGCTCTGATTTCAGCTTTTATATAACCTTAATGACAGAAATCATCATACTGAACTTGGTGCTGATGCATACATGCATGGATATTAACACTCAACCTATTGAGAACAGTTTTGTCATACAGTACTATTTGATCAATACTGAAATTTGTGAGGGGAAAACTTATTGACTTCCTCAACATTTTCACTGAAAAGTGTGCCTGATGTCTATGATTGGCTTTCTACTGGAGGAGGGGAAGAAAAAGAGCGAGCGAGAAGAAATGAAGAAATGTGGTAACTAGTACTGCTAGATTTCCCTCCGAATGGCAAAAAGATTAAGATTTTCTGCTCTTCTGTAATCAACTGTAATAGCTTATGTTGCATTCAGTAGCCCCTGTCTTAGGTCTTCATTACTGAACACATCTCACACCAATAAAAGTGAGATAATATTTATTTCTGGCTATCACCACTCACCGTGACCACTGAAAAGTACGCTTCCTTTTTTGCCAGTGTGTGCCCCTACACACCTTTGTTTGGGAGTATATATGTGTTTACAGAGGATTAGGACCCACTTAGTCTTCTGTGCACAGGCAAGTGACTGCCATGCACAGCTGTATGAAGAATTCACTACAAATAGCTTTTGATGGTTGCTGCCCAGTTTTTTTGCATTCATGAATTATCTATGAACAGAGTTAAAATGATTATTAGGATGCAGATCATTGTTTAAGACATCCAGACCAGGAATAAATAGATAAAACAGCTAACATACAACCAACTGGCCAGTCTAATTTATGAATAGTCAGGAAGACATTCACTTTTAAGGCCTAGCTGTGCTAGTCTCATTCATGGTGACAAATCCACTTTGCAGCTTATCTTCATTAATATCAGGAAAGTAAGTACTGATAGTAAATAGCCACATGGGAAATAATAAGTAAAATTAAAAATGAAAAATCTCTAGATTTCTTCTTATTTTTATTATTAGCTTCAGAAGTCTGCTCAAGTGTTTCAGGGTCTTTGCACGTGAATAAATAGTCATAAGCATATTCTTGTCTGTTATTCATGCAGGGTGTGATTCCACTACCTTGTTTAGTTGATAACTTCATGTGACCCAGTGGGTCATCACCTCCCAGAATGACTGCTGGCTATTTTTTTCTTCCTCCTGTATGCCAGCTCTTTTCTGATTCCTTCTCCCATAGAGCTGCCTTGTTCAAAAAAACAGACTGTCTAAGCTGCAAGCCTATTGCTTGCATGTCTGCTTAACAGTGTTGGGAGAGGATTGTTTTATGGTGGGGGCTTGGGGTGGGAGTGAGGTGCTAAGGATTTTTGTTTCAAGGTTTTTGCTTCTGCTTTTCTCATAAGGACTTACCTGCAGTAATTTTAAAAAAAATCTGTTGAAACTTCAAAATCACAAACAGAGGGTAGTGGACAGGAAGAATACCATTTCTGTGCAATTCAAAGCCATCCTGCAAGGACTGCTTGCTGTAGGCCGGCAGCTGTACACGTACTTTTCTATCAGCAGAACCATTCCATAGTGGAAGCACTCACTCTGTAGTAGGTCTGTGAAGTAAGTGAATGTTTTTGAGATTTTTCTTCTACACAAACATGCCGCATTGCTTCTGTAAACTTGTCTACAAGTAGTAGACTGGTAGCTTTTAAGTAATTTTTATTTTCTGAAAGAAAAAAACAAGATTTTTTTTTTTTTAAACTGAAAATTAACATATCAAAGGGATGGAGTTCTTACCCTTAGACAGATGGAAATTTGACAGAAAGTGGTAGAATTATAATTTCAGGTATATTTTAAGTTGTCCTTTTAGTAGCTGTCAGACACCTGACAGCGTTTCTTGATTCCCATAGCCTGAGCTAATTTTTTGACCACTGGCTTGCTACTGCATAGGAAAGGTGTGAACTTTTCAGGCAAATCACTGTATGACTGTGCTTCAAATCCAAAACCAACAGAGATGAGCCCTAGGAATAACATTATATGCCATCTAGCAGTTGCAATGCCCTCCATCAGGAGACCAAAAGGATCCATTCAAAGGTTCTAAATGTGATTGTGTCTATTAATTGAGCTAGAGGTTTGTCATCATCCCCTTTTGTTCACAGGCATCAGAACAGTTGCAAAAGTCTTTACTTGGTTATTGCATTAGAGAGAGGAACAAAAGTCTTCCCTGATGCTGTACAAATCAACCACAGCTGCATCGCTATTGGCACATCAGTAATGATACTAGTTAATTTTAACAGATTATTAGTTTGCAGGTGGATACCTGTCCAGAATTGTGGTGATGATCTAGCAAAAGATCTGGAACAAGATACACTTTTCTGTTACTTCAAATTAAGGCCAAATTTAAACGTGCAACCTAGGAAAGAAAGAATTCGGCAAAAACCGAACAACTGGTAACTGAAAGAACTGCATCATTTACTATTTTCTTAGTCATACTTATTAAAGCAGAACTCAAAAGTAGTATAATTATATACGTGTACAAAATTAATAATTAGCCAAAATATTCATAATACAGTTCCTGACCCATAGGAAGTCCTTTCCAACCATCAGCTCTAGAGGCCATCTTACTATTTTTTTTAATATACAAAGACTGCAGTGATGATGGATTTCTATGCATGGTCCCATGAGCTGTCTGCCTATGAACTATATCACAGAAAGTGATAGATGAGTATATTCAAAGCACTGAGAATAGAAAGTTACCCTCTTTTATAGCTAAGATCCAAGAATCTGATTTTCTTTTAGTATGCATTTCTCAGAAGGATTCCATAGGAAGAGGGGGGAAAAAAAAGTTAAACAATACATCAGCATTCTCCAAACTAATAATTCCAAGTCTGAAAAGTGAACCTGAATGAACAGCTGTGATGTGTGCAAGACAGCAGGGCATTTGCCTGGTACTAATGAACAGCATTGCCAATACCCTGATTTCCTGTGCTGAATAGAGCCATTGAGAAGCTAATACATTAATGGCAGACTACTAATATAAATTAAAAACTAAAGACATACAGCTTTCAGTCTGCCTCTCCTTCTGTCACTTATTTTGTACTGCGTGAATGAACTATTATCTTCTTGTTTCCCTAAGATGGTGGTTCACTAGGGTAGAGTGAGCAGACTCAATTTCACTGAAAGTAATGGAGTGAGATTATCCAGAATTATTTCCAGTGGGCTGAGTTTGTTACATTCCTTCTGTTGTGAGAATATAAGTAAACAACTAAACACCTTTACTGAAAGCTGAGAATCTTCATAGTCATCACCTCTTCCTATTTCCTTGATTAGTCCAGCATTTTGGGTTTAGCCAAGCTCAATTAACTCATGCAGGAATTGGTCCAGTCAGAAACAGTTGATTTAAGTGAGATAAACTGGGCATCTGTTTGGAAAAAAATTATTATCCAGAATATGCTTTCATCATGAGAAAATGAACTGTGCTATCTCCATATTTAAAAACATATGCCTCTAGACAGATTAACTTCCTTTGAAAGGTTGAGAAATAGAAAATAATAATGTTGAAACTGAAACAAGGAGATACTAAGTCAAAATTAAGTAACCAGTGTGTTAACATTTTCATGTACTGGAACTTGAATTTGGTACTAGCACCTTCATCAAAACCTATATAAACTGTATTGAATTAAAGCAATTAAAACTAGCAATAAAATCAACCACTGCAGCAGTGATTGAAATATGTGGGGTGTTTGCATGTGTTTGTACTGGTGGTAATAAAAATACTGCCATATTTAGTCACTGATTTGCTTTTGGAAGGAAATAAAATCAGCTGACAACACTCCCACGTTTTGTTTCAATTACTGAAGATTTTTTCTTAAAAAAATAGATATAAAATTAGAGACATGATTAATAATTAAGAGGTAACATTCATGGCATTGTAGAATACAAGGCAATAAATATCTTTTGTGGGTGATTAAACGCTGAACTGAAGCTGAAGCAGTTGATAACCTCAGAAGCTGTTTATTGCAAGTGAACACCAATGCTGCGGATATTATTGCTGTGGTACTGGAATATGGATCAAGATGATAACAGTGAAAAAGAAACAATAGTTTATTTGGGATTTTTTTTTCCTAATCTCAACAGCATTTGAAAATGTTTTGATATTACTTTCTAGGTTGATGAGACATTAGCTAAATAATCTGCAGCTAACAGCAGAACTAAAATTTTGTATTTTCAGATGGGCCTCAGTCCAGCCTCCAAGGACATACGCACAGTTTAAGAGTACAGGCATATACGGGTGCAGTGAGTATATATTAAGTTTCTACATGTAGCCCCTCAGTTACTGGTCTCCTTGCAGTTCAGCTTTGGAGAGTAATGAAATCAAGGGCTGACTATACACTCCAAACACGACCAATGATGGAAAGCCATGTTGTATATTTAACTATTTACAGCACTTTAAAACACCTGTTGCCAGATGTAAAAAGATGCTTTATTTTTTGGGATGGTCAAATAATCATATTGTAAAATATATCCTCATATAATCATGTTTAATATACCTATTAGAAATGGATAGGCCTCAACTGAATCTCACGCACTATCCAAAGTACCCATTTGCAAATAATAAAGGAAAATTTGCCAATAATCTGTGGTAAAATATGAACAGTTCTGCTAATTCAAGTAGCACAGATGCAGCATGTGCCAATTTAGAAACTACACGAAGCCAAAAGGCTTCTAGAATCAATCCAATTTGTTCTGAAGTCACGGAAATGTTGGCTTTAGATGTAGCCTAGCAATGCACAGTTTACAAAAGAAAATAAGGGCTAACCAATGTATCAGGAGCAGACTTGCAAAATGCTCCTTAATGCTCCTCATGCAATCCAGATTTAGAAGAGCTAAGAGAAAAAAAATTAAAGAGAAAGGATGTAATAATAGACAATACATACAGTAAACCAAATAAAGTAATCTAAAAATTACTAAAGAGCAACAGTAAACGAAAAATGCCTTTGGGTACACCATCTGTTTATCCATTCCATATTATACCTTTTCATCACAATTACCTGAAGTGGTATATTTGTGTTTCTGTAATGTATGGAATTCATTACATAGTTTTGCAATGAAATTATCACACTGTGGCTGGGACATCTGCACCCTGTCATATATCATTCTATTCATTTCTAGTTAATTTAATCCTAATATCTGCCTACATGACAAGACAGATGTTCAGCTATACTGTATCTTCCATAGTTTTCTGCCTTGAAGAAACTTTAAGTCACTGAAAGAACTGACATCTTTCAGACATCTTAGAAGTTTGGGAAGTATGCGTGTGCAGATGTGTGTATATGTATGTTTGTGTTTATATGCCATATTCCTTTTTTAAGCAATGTGTTTTACAAAACAAAAATCTTTTACAGCAGCTTTTAAATACACACATTTTTCGTGGCATACACATAGATTCCTTTTCAAAATGTGCTTTACTAATATTTTGGTATATCTATTTAATAATATTCATAAATAGAGGGCATTTCTGTTGAATTACCTTTTAACTCTTGCCTTTCCATCACTGCTAATTAGAAGTTGTGGGCCAGTCTTCCTTTTTGCCTTTTGAGCCTTGGCCCTTAAAACATCAAATGGTAATCGGGCTTTATGGCCAATAGTGCTGCACTTCATGTCTGACACAAATGTGCCAGCTCAAAGCACATTACATTCTATGTATGTGCATTAAAAAGTTGTCTGTTAACAGCATCACTTGTATGAATCTATGCCATTGGTCACTTATAGGATGTACAGAAACTTGTAGCACATCCACATGGGATAAGGTGTATTGACCACAAATGTAAAACACTTGCTTTTCATCACTCTTGTCACAGTCCTCTTCAAGTAGTGCTTTCAAGGATGTCAAAGAGCTTTGTTGTGCTTCCCACTTATAGCACAGAATCTTTAGACCAGATTTACAGAAGGACTTAGGCAGACTTTGACACCTATTCACCAGTCAGCTCCCCATTTACCACTCCTGATCCCAATCTTAACATGGACACAGTAAATGCCTTTAAGCAGCACAGCACCTAACAGCATTTCCTCATTTTGACCTAACTGAAGTCATGCTTGTGACTTTGTTGTTTAAGGGTCTACTACCATGTCAGCCAAATCCCTTTTTTGAGCACACCCATGCAATGCCACATAACCAATAGCAGTACCAGACTGCTTCATTTTTCAACCAGCCATTGCTTGGGGTAAACAAAACTTATTGTACTTGTCCGTCCTGCAAAACACATACAAATCTTTTAAAATTAAGCAGCTGTCACAGTAAAATAGTGCTGTGTTTGTGTAAGCACACAAGTGACATTTTTAGCATTTAGTAAAAGACTGCACAACTCAAAGCAATTACGCTACTCAGTGTAGTTCAACACAGTTGGGCACTATCAGCCCCCATGAAAGAGCAGGGCTGGCACACTATGTGTTTGTCTGGTCGGTATTACATGCTGCCTGCTTAGAGTGTTCCCAAAATCTCCACACTGTCCTGTTAAGCTGTTTGCTGGGTAAATACCGTGAATACCATCTGATGGAATTTTGCTATCCTATGAACGATACAGGTTAGTAGCAGTGGTTAGAGGCTCACAGACTGGGTAAAAAAGGTGCAAAATGTACAGCACAACTCAGACAAAACAGCAAACACTCTCTACTTAAGGGGTTACTTTTATGTTAACTCTTTTCCAACACCTTTGAAGAAGAATATGTAAGTTTAAATTCTATGCCTGTAAGCTGCCAGATAAGCCACACGCAAATTATACCCAGCTGTTGTGTTGGATAACAGCAACAGATTGCGTAATGGACACCCAGATAAAAACAAACATGAATTGACTTAGAGTATTAATTGTCTAAAAATGGCAACTGCTTTTTCAAGTTGTTTGACTGATGATGTACAGGGTGAAATGTTTCAGTTTGCTTACGTGTACCTCTGGCATTAAGGGATTTTAGGGAAAAACAGCTCTGAAATTGCTTCTAAGCCTTTAAATGGCTTTCTTTAGCGTTTTCACACTTTAGAACCATGATATTCCTGTTTAAATAAAATTGTTTTTTGTATTGTAGCCAATTTAAAGCAGGAATAGGGGATATTAGGGATAAACAGGGATATCAGACCAGGGACTGGCTAACATTTGTTAGCATCCGTTTGTATTTTCAAATTGAATGTTTACTTCTTCTATATAAATCAGTAGGCCCTACTTTTCCTCTTGAGTCTACAAGCTTGAAAAAACAAAAGTCATTGCTTACTATGTAGGTTGTTGGTGGTGTAACATCATTTTCAAAGCTTCATAAAGACAGATTTAAAAAAAATAAAAACAGCTGATGATGAGGTGTTTCAAGCTAACAACAATGCAAAGAACACCAGTACCTCTGTACTGCTCATTAATTATCATGAGTCTCTTTCTCTGAAAATAATACAGCACATGACATTTGCTAACAGTTGTCAGTTGTGTCTGTCTATTTCCACACACTTAGAAAAGGAAGTAACTGTGGTGTATACTGGCAAATATATGATGTTCTGACTCTATGGCATAAGGCCTTCAGTTTTTCAGTAGTGACCACTACAGGCGAGGTGGCAACAATACAGCTTCAGCAACTACTTTAGTGAAACTTCCCTGTCACCAAAAATCTCAGCAGTCGCCAATGACAAGTTCTTTAAAAACCCAGCCTTTTCCCCCACTGAAGAAGTGCAAGGGGATGACTATCAGGAATTAAGCCAAATTCCAGCACAGAACGGCTGAGTGTTGGTAGGCTGCCTAATACATCTGAGAGGTTTTAGATTTCTAATATGGAATGGATTAACATTGGCGGAGGGCCTAACACCCTTGTGAGATATGAAACAGTAGCATAAACCCTGGGACCTTTTTAGGATTGTGAGATTATATGTTTACTTAAATACATTTACATAGGGTGTTCCCTAAAAAAAAAAAGGAGGAAAAAAGTAAAAAAAGAACCCTTAAAGAAATGAGAATTCCTGTCTAAGGCTGCTGCTTAGGATGCCCAGAATGGAGACAGCTGTCCCCCTTTGGGACAGTTTGGTCTGTTTCATGACAACATGTAACAAGGTTGCTCAGCCAAAAACACGTGTACTTGAATGAAAAGTGAAATACAACTGGAGTGAACAAAGAGTTTATCAAATCAAAATATTGAGTAGGAGATTAAATTATTAGGAAAGTGAATTTACAAAAAGATTATACAAAAATAGGTAGCACTGAAGATCATGCAGGGAGGCTTCAGAAAAATAAGCATTTGAGTTTGTTAGATTGGATGGCTTAACTTACAAATATGATCGTAAATACTGAATAGCACTAATGTTTTTTTCTTCCACTACCTCAAGAACTTTTAAGCGTTATATTAGATGTGGGTGTTTTGCCAAGAATGGTTTATTTATCTTGCCGCACTGTTTGTGTGGGTGATGGTTGTACTTGCCTGCTAAAATAAGACAAGGCATGATTGTTACTGTGGTCCAGCTGATTTGGGGTCTGGCTGTTGAGCAGCTGCTCTTTAATCAGAACCCAGCAGCCTTTTTATAAATACGCTATAGCAGTATGCACTCAGTAATACATGTCAATTGTCTTTATTCATATTACTCTGGTGACAGTGCAGGTTTTTGGTATCAGTGATGTCTGTAATAACAATATTTTGAGAAAGTTTTAAAAGTTGGTACAATCTTCTGAGTAAGATTTGTAAGTAATCTTTTTGTAAGGCACAAAAATCTTTTATGCTTCAATAGAAACAACTTGAACTTAGACAACCACCTCTCCTCCTCTACTTTTTTCTTTGTTCTTGTTTTAGAAAGGGTTTGACTGACTTACATTTGCAGTTGCAAGTTGTTGCTTCTTTAATGAAGAGAAAAAGAAAGGAATGAAAGATCATGTTTTCCAGAGTTGACAAGGGTCTTTTCTTTTTTTGTAAAGAAAGAACTTTTTAAAATATTATTGTGGGTTGCCTTTAGTATGTATTATTCTTTCATACATACGTTAAACAGTACATACATTGCTTGAATAAGAAAGCTAGAAGTCAAACTTCCAAAATTCAACCCCTACACCCGAAATCAACCTATTGTGCAACCTGAGCAGAACTTTACTGTCACGTCTGCATCATCTAACGGTGATGCTCGTATATTCTTCAAGATCCACAGAAGCAAGGTATCAAAGCACAGGTTCGCAAAGCTAGTCAGAAGCCTACCACATCAGACAAATGCCCAAAATCACAAGGGCACCTTCCTCCCATGTGCAAGTTAGTGTGTTTACGGAGACCAAGTTAGGTATCAATAAAAAAAGACTGTCAGTGCTGAGTATTGTAATACCTAGCTCTTTCTTACCTTCTTAAAGAAAGAAACAGGGACCTGAGGGAGGTTTCTTAGGGCTTAGTCCTGTCAGGCCTTGCTTAAATACTTTTTAACAGCACATGTTTAGGAACTTTATTGGACAACAGTCTGGTAGCTCTGAACCTTAATTTGCTCTAGGGTGAGCAGACAACAGGGATTTAGAAGAGTTTTTAAGATGAAACAGTAAATTAGATGATACACTTTTTTTGTGTGTGTGTGTGGAGCTAGCCCTAAATGTCTTTAAAATCCATTCCAAAGAACATTAAAATATACCTGACAAAACCCCCAGTATTTAGAGAATTCCAAAAGGCTGGTAAGTCAAAATGAGAAGGGTCAAATTCATACAGACGAAGTTTTATGGTGTCTCAGTCTGTGCTTATATCAGTATAACAGACAAATTTGACCTGCACAAGTTGGAGATTACAGCAGGACAAGGCTATTGTTCAGCCTCCTTAATCTCTTTACTGAAGCACTGGATAATTAAAATTAAAAAATACATTCTTTAAAGCAAATCACTAGATTACATAATCTTGGATGACTAGAATTGCACTGATTATAATTTTTGTACATATGTCTCTGTATAGGTAGATACATAAAAGACAAAAAATTTTTATTACTTTAAATTTTTATCGTGTTCACGAGACAATAATCACAGAAGTAAAATCCTACTAGTATGTGCAACTGTGAAGGCTTGTGTGTAATTTCACGGTGATTTTAAGTATGTCCCTCTGTACTAAAACCCTATATGCAAGGGTCATTGGACCCTAGTCAGATGCAAGACTCACTCATAACTTTAAATAAAGTCAGTTGGAAATGAGTGCCCAATCCTGTAAGAATCTAAACAGTCTTCAGAGTAAAATAATAAATAAACCCACGAGGGTTACATCTAACATACATTGGGAAAAACATTTGTTATAAAACTCATCTGGTTTCAAGCCCTTTTCTGCAAAACGCAAGACTTGAATCTGAGACAAGGTTTAAGTGAGCTGGTGTTGATGGATGGCTTTGATACATAATATGTGAAGCACATGGTTATAGTTCTTCCCTCCCATAGCCAACTACAGTTTTAACAGCAAGGGACTACCTGGAGTGGCTTTGTCTTTTTAAAAATTTATAAAGCAAATATAGCACAATGTAATCTCAGTGCCCACTGGGACTCCACAAAGCTTCATAATATAAATGAATAAAAATGTAGAGTCATGCTAGAAAACTTTGTTTGAGTATTGAATTCATTCAAACCTGAAAAACTCAACACAAATCAATGGATGAGGATAAACAGTAGAAAAATACTCATATAGACCAAAATTGCATGTTATACTTGATTTAGCATAGGTTGGCTGTTCAAGGGAGTTGTATTCTAAGTTGAAGATGATATATAGCACCCTGAATGGATGCTCTCTAGTAATTCTTTATGGGAATCCTTAGGTTTTATTTATTTTTAATAGTCCTGCCCAAAACAGTAAGATCACTCATGTTTTTAAAATCTCTTCTAGGTATTTAATATGTGCAGGACTGGACCTCATCCTGATTCCCTGAAGGCTTCATTTACTACACCTCCAATTCACTTCAGCTACGTCCACAATACAAATGATTCTGCTGACTGAATAGACAATCTTTGGTCGCACATGACTTGCAGGTTTCCGAGCCAGTGTGTAGCTCTAAAAAGTGCCCTAAAAGAAGTTGAGGTTTCATCCTGGCAACATGCAGTACTTTTTTCCCCTCTTAGTTTTTATACATTTAAGTCATTAGGGAGCTCTGAATGCATCAATTTGTTGCCTCAATAGCATGAGGTAGTTGCTAAATTTATTTGGTTTATACTTGGTGATTAAGGGAGACTGATTCTCTTTTCCTGCCCTTTGAGGGAGCTCATGGTGTTATGGGGGGCATGTCAGCAATAATTAAGAAATATCCTGGTACAAATCCCAAAAGATCCATATTTTTATAAATAATTCCCCATGGAAAAACTTTAAAAATGATGCACTTGTTCTGAAAATGCTTCAGGCCTTCTCTAAATAGATTATATTGCTGGTTTTTTTAAGAGTGCGTGACTTGCGGTGCACATTTTGTTTGTAACTCATAAAATCACAGTGTGTTACGTGAGGGGAAACACAGAATAATGTGCAGTGAGATTCAATGCCTCACAAAGGATTTATCATTCAGACAATAATGCAGCTTCTTGTTTTATTCAACTGTAATACAATAAGCATAACAGTTTCTTAGGCCACAACCAGAAATGTATTATGTTGTCTTCACGCTTAGTACTTTTTTATGATTTTCTTGTGTAGGCTTTCCCCCCATTTGGACTCCATGGATCGAATTTCTTTTTCTCTTTAGAGGTTAGTCTTTTAGTGTATAACATATTTCAAAATGGTTTCATACTGCACAATGCCTTAAGCCTTTTGGTGGGAGTGGGTGTGCTTTACACTTCAATTTTCCTAGCAACTGCCTGGAATAATATCACTTAGCAAGGTATCAACTACAGATGCAGTCCTTATAACAATAACCTGTGCATCTGCTGATTTAAAGATGTTTCCACTTTTTGGTTGTAACAAGTTTTGCCTGATTTCAAGAAACTGAACATCAGATACTGAAAACCTTGATTCAAACCGAAACAACCTACCCTGTTCCATCTTCTACTTAGAAGCCAGTGAAAGGAAAATGAGAAAGGGAAGGCAAATAGAGCACATATAAATTAAGGTGAAAACAGAACAAAAAAAATGAGAAGAGGGTAAAGGTTAGAAGAGAAAACTTTGAATAAAGAAAGTAATTCAGTAAACCTGTAAGTATGAATTGACACTTCCTTTTTGCCTGCCAGTCTTTGCTTCTGCCCGGTGATAACAACTCTAGTGTATATATGGACTTTCTTTAGATACAAAGTGGTTTAAAACCCTCAAGACTTTAGGCACCACGTTTAGAAACTCAGACTCTAGGAAGTATCCCTATTATCCAGCACAGTAGATGTGACCTACTTTTCCTATGGTCCACTGCCTTGTTGAACAAATTCTACATGTTCCTGAAAGTAAGCTCCCGCACAGAAAAGCTCACAGTACTGCCACTATGGCATTACAGTCCAGTACTGCAGAGTAAGCAATGTGCCTCTGTAGATGTTCAGGTGAAGATTTTTCAGTTAAGACTACTTTAAATACTGGCAACATGCTCTGTGGATTCCAAAGCAGTTTAGAAGCATCAGTTTAACTCATACCACCATTTTACCAGGTAATAACTGTTAAGTAAGTGATTCATCCCATTATTATACAAGAAATCTATGACTAAGTTGCAATCAGATTTTATATTTTCTAAATATAAAGATATCATTCATCAAACCATATTTCTTACCTTGAAGGGCTATAAGTCAGTTAATGTATTTCTAGTCATATATTAAAGCTCTATATTCTCTCTGCACATCACAGCAAGTACAATAAAATAATCCACACTAATTATTTAAACAGCTGTTTATGGCACTTATATTTATAATGCATATCAAAGCAAAATGGGCAAGGCAGAGGTCGAAAGAAACAGATTCAAGAACAAAACTTGTTGTCCTTCAGGCAGTGAAGGTCAGGGCACATACATAATGGAGTAGTCACACCAAACCTCCTAAGGGAGATGCATTTGACACACCACATTTTGGTGCTATTTTCTGGTCCGTCATGGAGTTGTACAAAGCACTGAGCATAGTTAAGAGGCTGCCTTTTGCCTAGCTTTCAAAGGGAGATAAAAGATGTAATCACAAAGCTGATTATATTTTACATGCAGTGTCCTTCTGATTAATATTGGACTATCCACAAACAGCAAGAGCTCAAACAGCTGAGCAAGTCCAGGATCCAGGAGTCCCCTTTGCCCTCACCCCATGAAAACTAATTATATTTAAAAATAATCTTCTACCCTCGTGAGATATCGTGTGCTATTGGAAGATAACTAAATATGAAATCTGGAACAGTGCTATCACAGGGAAGTGACTGTGAAATTTCAGCGATCAGCACATACCAATAGCATCACATAGACGCACTAACAAGTGAGTAGCATTCCACTCCTCTTGTTCTATTTCTTCCATGTGGATAAAGCAAGAAGGATTACGCTTAAGAGAAATTGCTCTTTAGAAAGCAGCTGATGTTTTGTTTATTTAGAGGCATGGAGTTCTATAGGACAGAAGTCCTTATAAGTCGCTTGAGCATGATTTTGCTGCACAAGTTTAGGAGAAAGGAACGTTCTCCTCCCAAAGGCACAGCAGTAGCATAGAGCCTTGTAGATGCAGCAGCATCCCTGACCACTACATCCTTTCTTCTACCAACATCCATGTCTGTCATCCACACAGTCGTTGACTGCTTTGATCCATCTTCTCTGTGATCACAAATATTTTCTTAAATGTTCAACAGAGGGTAAACTACACCAGGCAGCACACTGATGTCCAGGAGGAGGAAATCGCATCTCAGATTTCCAACACGTTGCCTGTACATCCCCTACCTTCCTCACAATGATATTTTTTTTTTTCCTTTTTTGGGGCCTTCCTTTAGTTTGAACACATATCTCTGAAGTTATGTCCATCCTGTCTTCCTTTCATCTGTACTTTCTTGCACAGGTATAGATTCTTTTATTCTGCAAAACTCTTTAGAAAGTCAAAGCAAAGCAGCTTTAGCACTCTTCATAAGAGCAGGGATTCAAGAATCTGGCTCAAGTTTTCTTTCCCTTTGATCTTCCCACAATCTTCCATTCTCACTTCCAAGCATTATTACAGTTATGATCCAGTAAAACTCAAATTAAGCTGATGTTGTAGAAAGCTGGACTGGAATGTTAGCATGAGCTTAAAGTTGAGCGTAGGTATGAGTGTCTGACTGAATAGTCATGAGTTACGATCAATGCTCAGAAATTGATAGTAATCAGAAATGGATGCCAAGCCACCAGGGGCTTACGTAGCCTGCTGAGATGGGGCTCGTATTACATGTCAGCAGTTGCCTTCTGTAGCTTAGGTCAAAAGTAGCCCCTTTCCTAGATTAGCTAACAAAGCCAGTGCACAGAATATGATGATAGAAATCCTTTGGTCACAGTAATTATTGTAATTCTTTTTAAAAATTACCAAAAGTATCTTATATTTACATTAAAAAAAATACTGTAATGATAAATCTCTTACAAAGAAAGAAGCACATTTTAAAATTAAAAAAGCAACATTGATTCAAAGAAAGATTATTATAAAATTAGAACTGTGCTCTAAACCTTAACCTGGAGTCTTAGATCTTATTTTTTAATACACTCAAGTCTAGGCTGGTTTTTTCACTTCATGAAGAAACTGAGACATGAAAATGGCATTTTTAGCCACTAACTCATACATTTAGATTTCTGGGTTTAGGTTTTGGAAAAAATGCACCTAGTTGTTTTCTTATTACAATACTGCTGGTTTTGTTCACCGGTCCATGTTTTTCTTGGAATGTGGTAATGTGGAATGTTTTAAATTAGGGGTTTTACTTTTTACTATCCAATGTCTACTAAATAAGTCCATCATCTAATTCTAAAATTGTGAAGCAGCAAACATACACTTGTAGCCAGCAATACATATATTTTTACTCCAGAGAAATGCTCTTCTGTTCTAAATTTACTGCAGAAATTTTCAGAGACAAAAGAAAGGCTCTTTGCCAAACCTAGCTTTGCTTCTTTATAATAATACTTTAGGTATCTTCAAATATCCTAACTAAATATTGTGAACTGCTGAGAAGTTTCCATCAAGGCTATAATCAATAATAGCAGTTGCTAAGCTTCAGCTGACATAACATCAGAATCTTTTGCGTACAGTTGTTTCAAATGAAACTATGGAACAAATGAAGGCATTAGATTGGATGCAAGTATTAATCAAAGTCATATTTTATACCCTAATTATAAACAGTTTTTGAAATATGAGCCACGTATTCTATTAAAAAGATACAGGATATAATCCCTGCTACTGCAACCCACTGCGTTTTTTGCCACCCACCACAACAATCGCTATTGTCTGTTGAATACACATGCTGTTTGGAATATGTACTGACGGGTGCATTAACAGCGTTGAGAGACCCTCAAGAGGTTTGGATTTGGTTTGAATAAGAAATTTAAAGCTGGAATTATAATCTGATACTTATTTGAAGCTCTAGAAGGTTCTCCATACAATTCCTTCTCTTAAAATCAGAACAGTAGACCTTGTGATTGAGGCACTAGGTTGGATTCAGTTCCCAGGTCTGATACACACTTAATCTGTTGAGAGATTTCTAGTCCTAAAATTTGGGCTAATAACAGTGTTTCATTATCCCCTTTTGTGCTATTCTCTGCTTATTCCAGTCTATTTGAGCAGGAACTGTCTCTTACTATATGTACAAACAGGGTACAAAATTATGGACTCTCTAGGTACCGCTGCAAAATGTTATTAGCCATGCCTAATTTTCTTTTCTTTTCAGAATGAAAAAAACTTCCCCCTCATTTGTCCATTTTTTTTTTCTCAACAGTTTCGGAGTCCACAGCTTGACATTGTCTTTCCAGAAAGGGAGAAAAGGAATGCCAAAGTTTCACTGTCTATCTCCTTAGCAAGACAGTTTGCCTAATGCAAGAAATCCATTTTGCCTGATGCAGACTGGAACAGCACAGTAAAACACGTCCTAGATTGTCTTTCCAAACACCACTCAGCATGACGCTCCTTGTCTGAAAAAACATACCAAATAGTCCAGTACTTGGAATTACAATGGACATCTCAGAACCACAAACTAAGATCACTTTCAGTTTGATTTGAGTGTTCTTTGATTGACACTGATAGTGGTTTTGAAGAGGATTTGCTAAGTAAGAACCAGCATTGTATCATTTTAGAAACAGTTCATTTGGAGAACCCCCCCAAGCTTATGTGATAGTTGTGAAGGTACAGACATTTTCTTCCATAGTTCATAAACCACTAGTCCAAGAGGTCCCTAATTTAATGAAGAAAAAGGAAATTATGCCCCACCTAGCTTTTTAGAATACTGAAACGGGTATTGTCTGGAAGACCACAGACTTGCACATTGCAAAGTTTTGCAACAAATATTCAAGCTGTCCCCTCTGTCTCATCCCCTCCCACACTTCTCCTAGGCAAGAGTTTCTAATAGATTCCTTGAAAGGCTTCAATAATTTCTACCTGTAGTGTGGCTGTTCAGCAGGCACATGTGAAGAACAGGATAGTTCTCATCCAGGTGACATTAGCTTAGGAATTGGTACTTATCAGCGTGATAAGAAATAATGCCACTTTATGGGTAACAATTCTCCTGGTTTTGTTTTCATCTAATAACGATGAACACTTGTACAGTGCAGCTGACAGGGTTGTGGACAAAACACTTAATTCTCATGCAGAGCTATGGTGTTTTATAGCACAAGATAAGATAGGCGGGAAGTTCTGCCCTTTAAAATCCCATGCAAAAACCTTCACAACAAGAGAAGTTGGCATGTAATAATTTCTCATTAGAAATTTTTATTCTCCAAGCACCTCTGTGCCAAATCAATCACCTACCACCGCCCCCAGCAATATTGTATTGTAGATTTGGAAATATTTAGATCCAAGGTTTTGGGTTGGTTTTAACATACAGTAAGATCACAGTCAGGAATAACAGAAGCCTGATGGTTTACGACTTCTGTGACTAACATCAGCCTGCTAGGTCTATTAATAGGACTAGTGTTACCTTGAACTGCTCTTGGACTGGATTTGTACTAGAAAGACGTATACTCACTGCAAGGGTTGATATATGGAACTTGGAAAATCAAATGAGCAGGTTAAGATAGTACTACTGTTCCGTTCTTCCTCGTGTTTATACTTCAGTTTCTAGTCAGCTTGTATAATAAGGAACAGCTGCAGAACAGGAGGACCTATAAATAAAAACAGAAACAACAAAATGTCACATTTTGATAGTATTAGCTAGTATTTTCATGTGTGTTCACGCTGGAGATTATGCCAAATTATTCAGCTGTATGAACATTCAGATTTCCAAAAAACTTTGAAAAAAAATTAGTTTCAGTTACTATTCACCCATGTGCTCTTTTAGGAGGCAAGATTTTCATCACGCTCACCAGAAAGCCACTAACTAAAGAAAATACAATAAACTGAAATAAAAACTGAAAACAACAATTCAAGTTTTATTCTTAATAACATTGATGGTAGACAATGTTTTTCCTTCCACAAAATGAGTTATTCTTTTTCCTTAATAAGTCTGTTCCCAGAAGGGCATTGGACCAGATATTTGCATTCAGTGCTATGTTTCCTTAGACCACTTTTCAAATATCCACATTTCTGTCAGAAATGCCTGGGATGTCATTTGCAAATATAATGGGAAGGATTTTTAAAGAACAATGTGAAACTAACACATGCATTCAGACTCACAGCTCCCACTCATGTAATCTATTGTTATATTAAAAAAACATGTCTCTCACAAAGACAACAGTATTTCTTTACAGAGCAGTGATGCATGAGAATTTTTTTTTAACCAAGCACTTCTTTGCGTTCACTTCCTATGATAGGACTAGAACAGTGTTGAATAGTATCCATATTGATAACTCAGTCCTGACATCAGTTCTTTGGCTTCATCAGATTACATAAAAGGTATATTTCTCTCTTTGGAAACAGCCTTTAAGATGAGTCTCTCTTAGTACCCAACAGTCAAAGGCGTTTCAGTTCTGTGCTGAAAGCCACACAGCTAGGCTTCTGCACCTTAGCTGTAAAGTACTGCTCAATAACTGTTTCCGTTTCCAGACAAAAATTAGATTTCAATATCAGTGAAGTTGAAAATTAATTTCCGTTAGTATGAATGACTTCCTTCATTCCAGTGTCAATAGAAAAGCAACTACATACTTACAATGGAGGAATAGGCCTTGTCTTGGCAGGTGAGTAAACAGGGTTCCCTCATTGCCTTTCTGAGAAGATTATATTCCAGTCGAAGTACCTAACCACAGCTGAAATGCAGCAGAGTTAGGAACTTCTGTTTGAGGGGCAGGACTAAAGGCATGATCCTTCCTTGTTATTTTACATTAACTGCTCTGGCCAATTTCATCCACCCTCATCTCCTTATTCCCACAAGTGAGTGTTATTCGTTATGAATTTTACTCTTTGGTACTTAACTCAGTCCTTGCATTGCATAGAGAGCTTGGATCCTAAATGCGGTATGAATTCTCCAAGCTGGCAAAGCACCTGGAAGAACTGTGTTACAATACAAAGAAAAGTTACAATCCTAAGTTAGATTTGTGATTGTCTCTCTGATTACATTAAATGTATCTTGTTTTAGACATATCGATTACCATTTACAATTGTACATGTCTTAAAGTAGAGCACATATGCCCCAAATACTTTTTTTGTGTTCTTTGTGCTAAACGCTGCACAAGCACACAATGAAACAGTTCTCACTTCAACAAACCATGCATGCATGCGAGGAAAAACAATGAAAAGAAGCTCGTACTGCATACCTCACTGTTAAAAAAACCCACATAGCTCCTTTTTTTGCCAGTCATATCACTGTATCATCACTGTATCATCACAGCAATTTATAAAATTATTTCTTATGTAGGAGTGCAGCTGATATT
Organism: Gavia stellata; assembly: GCF_030936135.1. Classification (NCBI taxonomy): domain Eukaryota; kingdom Metazoa; phylum Chordata; class Aves; order Gaviiformes; family Gaviidae; genus Gavia; species Gavia stellata. Next base: position 15,035,659 of record NC_082610.1, read on the forward strand.
TCACTGGCTCCTTTTATAGATGTCAGTGGCAACTATTCACATACATTATACATGTATTTAATATTTTATACTGTGATTTCAAGATGAGGCTTGAGCCCCAAGGTGTCTTCATTAATTAAATGTATCAGTTTAATGTACACACACATGCAAAACCTTACTTGCAACACTGTCTCCGTGTGTGTTACTCCAGAATTTAAAAAGGGGAAGCAGGGGTGGAAGGGGAGTTAGTTAGGTTTTACCAGTAGTTTTATTTTTAAAATGTGAGTGAAGAAATCAAAAGAAGGTTGTGTCAAAACATACTCACCAGTTCTATTGTGGTCTAAGGAACTTTCAGTTTTCAAAGGTCATCTTGGGCTGTGATTTGGGTTTATTCCTACAAGGACTGGGGTCCAACTTTCAAAGGCTCATGTTTTTGAACTAGAGACAGGCACAGAGGGGAAGAAAAAGAAGGTTTTAGACACCATAACACTATATATCTTCGGGGACCATTTGAGACCTAACCAAGTCTCAATGGCCTGAGGATGTTCGGACAGGAATCTTACCTCCCAGGAACCTTTATGAGCTCCTGCTGTATAAAACAGCTGAATAATTGTTGAGACCTACTAGCTGGCTGCAGGAGATTCTGAACACTTGCAGCTGGGCAAGTGAGGGAGGCCCTGGGACAAAGGATTGCTCAGGGGCTCTTTCCATCCTCTCTTCTCTGGCAGTAAATACAGAGGTGAGATTTTTGATAGCCTGAGCTATCTCCTTCACTTATTGCAATGACACCATGGTTCACCCCCTTCTTTTAATTTGCTAAGATAGTAAAAAAAGTCTCAAGCCTTTTAATGCAGGTTGGTCTCCCTCACATGGTCCCTCTGCTTCCCACCTCACCCCCAAGGGGTCTGCTGTCAAAGAATAAACCAATATGAGGTGACTAATTCATCACTACACATTTTATTTGCTGATTTCCTAAGCAAAGAGTTTGGTTTCTTAAATTTCTCTAGCATAGTAGTATTTCTTGAAGGTCATATGTCAGACTGAGTTCTTCATAAGGTTTCCATGCTAGGCTTCTGTCAGGGTAGAGATCTTTGTAAAGTTACTGGTTCAGAATATCAAGCTGCTGGTCAAATGTGAAGATGTAAGCCTCTCCAACATCACTGGCTAAGTAGGCCTTGTTGAGTTGTTTAATGTTGGGAAAAGAAAATACTCTTCAGCAAGCTGCTAGTATGTTGAATTGTGGCTGTGTGTGACGTCAGCTTCTTGGTACCTGGAATGACATGAAAGAACAGACACTTCTGCAGTTAATGGTACGATGAACACTACTTCAGTAAAGACTGCATTAAATCACAACCTTCTGGAATCTTACTTACTCAGCTCATAGCTAGTCTCTGTTCTTAGGGTTCTTTCTGCATTTTTGCCATTGACAGGGCAATGTTCAATGCATGAACAATTTTAGCAGTAAGATTCAAAACTGAGCTCAGCCCTCTCCCACTTGCTTGTTACACCTCTGATACTCTGCGTCCCTTTGGGATTTGTTACAGGAAGAGAAGTGCAGAAAATCTCCAAACCACCTTGCCAATACCTTTGTGAAATGCTTGCCTCCTCTCTCTCCCTCCTTCTCACTTCAAGGACAGATCCCACTAGGAATCGCTGTGAAGGAAAAAAAAAAAGCAGCCAGGTTAAGGCCAGTTTAACAAAAAGCCTAACTCTTCTCCAGATTTTCAAAGACAGCCTGACATATGAAACTGAAAAGTCACTCTATCTTACTTGGATAGCTAACACAGTTAAGAGGAGGGTTGTCTTCACAACCGGATTTACAGGCATAACCATCTGCTGAGACAGACAACCTCACTGAGGCTGTTCCACCAGGCAGAAAGCAATATAAAGTTGAGAAAGAAAGCACTAAAGTCTTAGTCTTGTTCCATATGCATTTATTAGTAGGAGTAGTATTATTCATAGAAGCGTAGAATACCTGAGGTTGAAAGGCAGCTCTGCAGATTCTTGTCGTGGTTTAACTCCAGCTGGCAACTAAGCCCCACACAGCCACTTGCTCACTCCCCCCCCCCGCCCCCAGAGGGATAACGGAGAGAATTGGAAGGGTAAAAGTGTGAAAATTCGTGGACTGAGATAAACACAGTTTAATAGGTAAAGCAAAAGCTGCATGTGCAAACAAAGCAAAATAAGAAATTAATTCACTACTTCCCGTCAGCAGGCAGCTGTTCAGCCATCTCCAGGAAAGCAGGGCTCCATCACATGTAACGGTAACTTGGAAAGACAAATGCTGAACATGCCCCCCTTCCTTCTTCTTCCCCCAGCTTTATATGCTGAGCATGAGGTCATATGGTATGGGATATCCCTTTGGTCAGTTGGGGTCAGCTGTCCCAGCTGTGTCCCCTCCCAACTTCTTGTGCACCCCCAGCCTTCTCACTGGTGAGGCGGTGTGAGAAGCAGAAAAGGCCCTGACTCTGTGTAAGCACTGCTTGGCAATAACAAAAACATCCCTGTGTCATCAACGCTGTTTTCAGCACGAATCCAAAACATAGCCCCATACTAGCTACTATGAAGAAAGTTAACTCTATCCCAGCCAAAACCCGCACAACTCTCTAGTCCAACACCCCTGCTCATAGCAGGGTCAGCATACGGCAGGTTGCCCAGGACCGTGTCCAGTCTGGCTTTAAATTTCTCCAAGGGTAGAGACTCCATAACCTTCCTAGGCAACATGTGCCAGTGTCTGACCATCCTCACAGTCAGAGCGATTTTTCTTATGTTTAATTAGAATTTCTTGTATTTCAGTTTGTGCTCACTGCCTCTTATCCTCTCACTGGATGCCACATTCCTTAGTGATGGTCCATATTTTGCCACTACAGCACTGAAAACATTTTTTTTTCCCCAGTATTTTTCTTCTCTCTCATACATTCTACCACAATTTAAGTTCAGCTCTGACACCCATATTGGGAGCCATAAAGAAGAACTATAGTAAGATTTGCTTTATTCTAATATTAAACCAAGTATTCATTCAGGGTATGAAGTTTCTCCTTCTTTGTCAGGCTTCTCACTATAACTTTCTCTGCTTATCTTCTAGCAGTATTTCTGTGACAGGAAATAAACAGCGTAAAGCATAGCATTCTGTGAGAAGGCCATGCTCTGATCACTAGCGCTCTCACTGTGAAGAGTTATCCCAGGCTTCCATTCCCCCTGCTAACTGTCAAATAGATGAGCTATTTAAAAATTAAAGTAATTTTTTTAAGTCTCTGCTAAGCTGAGGTCTTTTCCTGGCAAGTTCATGGCTGGAATCAATTTTTATAGCCACGTTACCAAACAAACTAAAAATACGGGGCTTAATAATGGAAAACCTGACACTACCTGACGTATAATGGAGCAGGCGTGCTGCTGTAATAATTCTTTTAAGCCTACAGAAACTAAGCAACGTTAATTATTAATCAAAAGCAAAGCACCCATTTTAAACATTTTTCAAGGAGATGTGCTCATTTAATTTCTTGCTACTATATATTATTTTATATCAGTAACTGTCACTCAAAGCCAGCAACACTTACACAACTGCAAGGACACCGATCAGAAATAATACCCACAACACGCATGTCACAATGCCTAGCAAAAACATTGAACTAATCAGCTGTGCAATCTTCTTGTCTTCCTGTGTTAATGTCTCTTCCTCCTCATGGCTTTGCCCAGTCAAGCACTCCATATTTACATGAGTTGCTGTCTTTTATTTTGTAGTGTGAATAGTTCAGAAAATGAGCACCCCTATCAGTACTATATGGTTTAATCACTGCAGCAAAGAATACCTAAGAAATACATACTGGGGCATACGTTTGTTTCAAACCCATAGATACCAAGGTAATTTCTCTAAAGGTCATTTTGTTCCTAGTGTTCTTATTTCTTAGCCTTTGTTGCGGAACACAATAAGTAACTCAATCTTCTTTTGTTATTTGCCAACCTCTTACCTGGGAGGGGTGGAGAAAATCAGTTTGATAGGTAATTGCTTAGTTCTGAAGAAACATCTGGGAAGGAGAGGTAAAAAAAAGACCACTAATGGAATGAAAACTGTAGTCAATAAAAACTAATGTGGATTTTAAAATAATACACTATCAAAACAAAGGTTTTATAATGCAGACTTAAAATGCTCTTACTTCAGTCTTCTCATACTCATTCTTCATCTTCTCTTATTCTGATCTCAGTTATCAGTCTGGAATGATGTACTATTTTCTCACTACAACCTTAAGGTTGCCGTGAATTAATTGTATGCTTCTTTCAGTCCTCATTACAGTCTTTGACACAAGAATGAGTTTTCACAGAAGTGAATGCCAGGATGTTCTGATTCTCATTGAATATTCTCATTAATCCATTCTTAGGACAAAGACTAATGATAAGGACTAAGCATAGATATTAATTATTTTATTTCTCATGGCAATCTTGGGGATGTAATGAGAATTGAATGATCATCCCTTCTTGGTTCTTAAAGTAAGGGGGTTTTTTAAGGATAGAAAAATATTCAAAATTAATTTATTCTTGTAATTAAACTGTGATAAGACCAGAAGCTTGAAACACATCACATTAATTCATTTTTGTGCCAGTTTTAAAGGTCCAAACCTGTAAGTGCCAATTAGAGGGAACAGAAGTAGAGGATACAGGTCAGTGGAGAGTAGAGAGTCACAAATTATTTTTTCGGAAAATTTATGTGCTGAAAACAGACAACAGCATAGTCCTACGATGGTAACAAGACGTAATAACATTATAAATTATCTCTGTTTGCATTTCTATTCATTTCCAATAGATCTTCTTCAGAACAAGAGGAAATGGCCGCAAGTTGCAGCAGGGGAGGTTTAGGCTGGATATTAGGAAAAATTTCTTTACTGAGAGAGTGGTGAAACACTGGAACAGGCTGCCCAGGGAGGTGGTGGAGTCACCATCACTGTGGGACATGGTTTAGTGGGCATAGTGGTGTTGGGTTGATGGTTGAACTTGATGATTTTACAGGTCTTTTCCAACCTTAATGATTCTGTGATTCTGTATTGGTGGCTGTGCATTAGCACAGTTTTTTAGTTATCAATGTCTTTCACCTCTGTATGGATGACATATTGACTTATGCTGTAGTCTGTCAGAAGTCAATGAATAGTTAAACTATACCTCATCAGATAAACATACTGTTTTTTAAAGACAGCTAAAGCTATCATGATTATTTTTGAGAGGCTTATTACAGAGTAAAATCCATAGAGTTTTCATGATATATCCATCCTTGAGAGAACAAATACTGGGCAGAGGGCAAATATTATCACATATGGGAAAGGCATTAAGGAAATCTAGGCTGCTGAAATTGTTCAGAAGAGCACAAAGCCCTTAACTCTCAACAGCTTCCTCTACTGCCCCTTTCTTCTAGAAAGTTGTTTTAAGAAAGGAGAAGGTAGGAGGACAAATTCTGACTTTCTCTTGTATTCCATTTAAACCCCAAGTCCCCCACTTGCTTCAGTGGGAAGCAGATAAGAGATTCTGACTACTGATGTCATTAGTCAATTACGTATAATGCTGTCATTTATACTGGGATGGGAGAAGAGTGTGAAGATCCTAGCAAGGCACATCATTTACTTCCAAACCTTTTCTAAAATGAAGTTTTGTGTCAACCCTTTTTTAAGAGCACCTTCGGTCTTTCCCACAGCTTTCGTGATTGTGATATTATACCATAGGCATATTTTGATTTAGAGCAGAAAGAACACATGGCTAATTTCAAAACAATTCCATTAATTTGGAAGTATTCCATTATCGACAGGAAGTGATGAAATATTACAAAGTGATAGATACTCAGTGTTATAATGTGGCGATGCACACGATGAAAGCAGTATGTTGCCCACGTGTCATCCCATTCCCAGCCAATTCCAGCTCAGTCTTTCACTAATCCAACTCACCTTCCACGTACAAAACTCAAGGACATACCTGTGGTTGGCCCACTCAGGGATCCTTAAACAAATACAAGGAGTTCTTTCCCTACAGTTACAAATGCTAAGTATTCATTGATAGTTGCATGTTTGTGCTGAGCCATCCAACAGCTAGTCCTAAAAACATACAAGAGAAATAACAAACACGTTTCTCTGAGAACATCTGTATTACTTTGGTAATTTTCACTCTTGTTGACATTAATGTAACTGTATGACTACAGCATTCATTACAGCCCTGTTTCTGAATAGCACGGTGCCTGTGAAAAATAATCTAGATTCTAAGCGTTATACAATAAGGTGTTTCTGATGAGAACCAAAAAAAAAAGTCCTCCATAGACTCCATTGAAGTTGAAGAGCAATACCAATGCACTAAGAATTCTTAGCCTATTTGTATTCAGCAATATCACATAATAGAATAACAGAGATGCAGGAAAGCCATCTGCAGGCTTCAGACCTTACCTGGTTTCTTCTAATCCAGGCACCTTTTTTTTTTTAAAAAACTAACAAACAAAAAAAAAAAAAAAACCCATTAGTCATCCTGAAGGGTATCTGTTGGACAGGAACCTACCCACCTACTGCAGGTTCTCTAAAGACTCCCTGCAAGATGGGAAAAACATATTAAATATACCAAAACTCTGGAGAACATTGAACGAACAAAAGGAATTAGCAAGACCTTGCAAAGAGGTTACGGTATTTGTTTCTTAAGTAAAGTAGTTTTTAAAACCCCCAAGCCTAGAGAATCTCCTGTGTAAGAACAGAGGGAAATAATGCAGGTTCATGTTTCATTTGAAATATTTTAGAACTATTTGACTACTTGTTCTCAGTCACAGCACCCAATTGGGCACCAGGAATAAGCAAGAGGCGCGCAAGCAGAGAGCAATGGAAATGTCTGTGATCCATCTGCTTACAGTATTTCTACTGCAAAATGAGAGATAGGGTAGTAAGCAGGAGATGCTGAAATCTAGCACAGAGTCCTCTGGACAATGCTGCATATGTAATACAGCTCTCCACCCGACTACAGGAATTAGCCACAGCTGCCCTAGTAGTTTGAAATCTGTAGATGAAGAGTGCTATAATCTGAGCTAGATTTCATTAAGGTATCTGGATAGGAATCAAGAGAGATGCATCCAGTTCTTTGGTAGGTCATATGGGCTCTCATCTCATTCAGCTAAACTCATCTTGAGCAGTAAATTAAAATTAAATATGTGTTTAAATGTTGATTTGTGCAGTGTAAAACTAACTTTTATTTCAGGGAGCTTTGCACAGTAAGGATGAGGATGATAAACGTATTTTTGCTGCCCTAGCCATTCAGGGTGTAAATTCTAAAAGGAGTGATGTTTTTTCTTTCCAGTGTACACACTGTATCTAATTTTATTTTGGCTTCGTTCATGTTCGCTTGGTGGGACTTTCATGAATATTCTAGCAAGCTAGTGAAGGAACAGGAATGTTCACCTACTCATTGAATTTGGAGTTTGATCTAAGTAACACTAGAAGTAATGGAAGTGTTCATGGAACCCTTAATGCTTATATGCAATACTGCATTCACAGAACTTCAAATTTAGCAGCATCTTATTCACATTAAAAACTTAATTCTGAGATTTTTTGCATCCAGTTAGAAAACAGAATTGTAACATCTGCCCCATTTCTTTACTCAAAATGGTTTAAACATTGATTTGTATGAGATAGATATTTGCAATGAATAAACCACAGACCAAAAAATTACTTTCCAAATAATTTCTAATTATGAAGAAAATCATACTTTGCAGCCAGAGAGAGATGGAGACTGACAGAATAACGTACTGGTTATAGTCCCTTCTCCCAACTTGGTATCCATGTCAGAAATTTCCCAAAACAGTGTGTTGTGTGAAACAAATTTATCTGTGATGTTACCTCATTGACTGCCATTTGAGTTGCCTTCCATAGCATAACACTAAAGGTGAATGTAGTCTTATGTCTTTTCATGTATTCTATAGCCAAATATCATGGGAAGGCATTAAGTAGACTGCTTTCCCACAGTACTGTAGCACTGACTAGGGGAGGCCAAAAGAAGGGAAAACATGCCTTTGGGAGTTGGCAGAGAATTCACTGGGACAGGTAAAAGCTTAGAAGATTTTGCAAGAGTAGAAGTCAAAGACTATGAGAAACTTTTTTTTGTTTGTAAGTACTGTTTTAAATAAAAATTTCAGACTAGAAATTAAAATTTAAACAATGTAAGTGCCTCAGAGAACCAGGCTGTAAAGCAGTCCCTTAATGGGACTCCAGCACAGCCTTTATTTTTTAATGCAAAGAAGGGAAAGGATTTGTCATTAAACTTTAAAAATAATCAAAATAAAAATCCTTTTTGTTTTTGTGAGCTGCCAGTGTTACTAAGAACGATTGCGTTCACTTAATGGGTGTCGATTGGTAAGGAGAACTTCCTTCTGTGTAACAGGGGTTAGATTCAAATTTAAGCTTGTCTTGGCTGTCCTGGAGTCTACATTTTTTCAATCAATTATGCAGAATGTCATGTCTGAAGTATCTGCTCTTTAACAATTACATCTCAACCATTAGTATGTGTGTAAGCTCTTAAGGACTCGGTGCTTTTAGAACATGAAATAAGAAACGGCATGTGAGACAACTATTAAATGGATGGGATCTGGAAGATCCACACTTGCTGTCTTTCCTATTATTTGCTGTGAGAAGTATAACAAACACACTTTAGCATTATACTGAACACTTTTATGCTAGACAGTTACCCAATTCAGCACAAATCTTGAGAAAACATAAAATTACCATCTTCCTGTGCTGCTATCCAAACACCAAGATTTTCTACACTGCAGAAGTCTGTGCTATGAAAGGAAGACATTACCCATTCTTTAGCCTCCTTCTTTTCAGTCTCCCTCAGTAAGCTGGTTGTTGTAGTAAGTAGAAACATACAGAATATAAACAGGAGATGCTGCAGTTGAGAAAACAAGTACATTCATAAAAGACAAAGCAAAGCCAGCCTGTAAGAGGAAACCTTGGTGCTGGAGGCCCTAAACTTCAAGATCAAGTCTGTTAATACAGTAGAGTACCTCTTAAACTGAGCCTTTAGGCCCTGTTACTACCTCCATGTCAGTAATGAAAAGTAGGTGAAAATAAATACACAAGCAATGCTTGATCCACACAAGGTTTAATATATGCTGATGAGCATCAGTATTTCCAACAACAAAATTATGCCTTTCTACTCATCACTGGTGGACCTTGTTCTCACAATATTGCTACTTTTTTCGGTAATGAAAGTCGTTTGAAAGTTGAATCTGCAAGTGAATGTACTGTGGTATACACAGTGCATAGTTCCCATAAATTTAGCACACAGGAATTTATTTCAGCAGCTACAGCTTTCAGTAGTTCATCAGTTTTGTTTTGCATGAATGTAATTTACCTTTCAGCCACCAAAGGCTTACAGTACAGGTCTTGTATTGAAACAAAACTGGTACTGTAACAGCACTCACATCATGCTCCTGAAGCAGGGAAAAACCCTCATATTTATTCCAAAGTTTTCCAAGCAGTTAAACTCTAACGCAGATGTATATCTCTGCACATTTTTAGAGCAGTGTTAACATTCTGGTTGCACAAGGCTAGTAAAATTACGGTTTCAGTAATGCAGCTGTAATTATTTCTATAATACAAGGATGCATAGTCTCTTCCTTTTTTTCCTCTGAAAAAAAGAAACCACGGGAAGAGGAAAGGCTATTGAAATCCTATCATATTATATAGTCACAGGTCTAAGAGAAAGAGAAATGCTGTGGTCCAAAATAAAATAAGTCTCAGAGACAGTCTTATCCATTGGAAATAGCCACAAATGAAGGGGGAGACAAAAAGACATTTCAGACCTTGAAAGTGCAGAGATTTGCAATGTTTGGATTTATCGGCTTTCAGGAAGAAGGACCCATTTCATTAGTGGAAATTTTACCTTACTGAAGCATTGAGAATTTGGCCAAGTTTCTACTATGCATGTTAGCTTCTTTTATAAAATATGGACCAGCCTGGTTTGTTGAAGTCATTCGGATTTTTGGCATTGATTTCAAGATGAATAGCCAATGGGTCCCAAGCACAGAAGATGAGGGAAAAGACGTACTACATCTTACCCAAAGTACAGTTCAGATCAAATGCTGTGAGCTTCAGGGGTGTATTTCCTGATGCTCTCTTCATGCCTTAAGATATTTCTGTTCACAATAACCGATTTGTCCTGTAGTCCATTTTACAACTATATTTGTGTTTTAGAGAGGAAATCTAATACTAACCATGGAATCCTGTCAAGAATTCAGTAAATCAAGTGACTTTTTATGGCATTTTACAAGAAAGAAAACTATTCAGGTAAACTGACAAGTCCAAATAGGAATAGGAGACTCCAACTAAGGCGTATGTTATGAATCACAGCCTACTACCCCTGCTGGGATTGAGAGAGAATCTCCAATCCAAAATGAATTCAGACCAGTTCACAGGGATTCTTAAAGTTCTGCTAAAAAGGGAAGCCAAAATGCTGACAGCTTTATTAGAGTATATAACTCAAAATAAGAACCAATACATTTTAAGACTTCAAGGGTACCTTTCAGTATGAATCTAATTCCCTTTAAGACACTGTTGAACTTCCTAAATAGTACTACATCTTGCTAAAATGTCGTAGATGTTTATATTTTCATCAGAATGAGGTATTTTGCCAGCTGGGCTAAAAGCTGCCTCTTCAATAAGTATTCCAGCAATATATGCTGAGTTTCAACAACTTTTTGTCCATTCAGGATTGCTATAATGAGCCTGGATAATACAGTGTTCAGGATCATCTAAGAATCTACGGAGTTATGGTAACTTTGTGTTGTGACACCTTTATTTAAAACAATTACAGCTAAAATGTTATACTTCTCTGCTTCTCTTCATGTACCAGGTTCTTTCTATGAACATTGTGGAATTTTGCCTAAGCAATCTTCTACAACTGTAAAGAATGCATACATCAGAGATATTTAGAGAGATATTTATGGTCTACTTTCTTTTCATGGTGCATGCGCACATACATATATGTATTAAAAATCTTTTGATCTTTTACTGTAAGTCTCAAATATTTGGTAGAGCACTAAGAAGCATTTTTGTGGCCATGCCAGGAGTGCAAAGCAATGCTGTATGGACCCTTCTGGACTAAGTGCTTACTGCACATCCATATGCAGCTGAGGGGTAGATGGAAGGCATTGGACTTAATGTTCTACATAACCTTGCTTTTGTGTTTCGTGTTTTACTTGAAAAAAAAAAAAAGATTTTGAAATGCACTTCAAGCACCATTCATACATGTCCCATCTTATCTGTCAAGTAAATATCATGATAGGGCACGTAACAGATTGATTTACTTAAATCAAACAGGATAAATATTTTAAACTATAAAATAATATGAAAGATGCTTTACTGTTACAACAATGTGACAAGTTAATACTTTTCTTAAGTCATCACAGAAAGGAAAGATTATTTGCTGTCCCAAATACACAGAATACAAATAATTTTTAAAATCTGGATTTACTACCAGCTTTAGTGTCCTAGTAAGGAAGAGGATTTTTCCTTCAAGATTGCTTCTTTTAGACTGTTATAATGTAGTTGAGTCTTCAGAATATTACTGGAGTGAAAAGAAAGTCATCTCTCATTAAGCATGAAAGAACAAGTATCTTAACTAAGTTATTCTATTAAATGTCCCTACAGATACAGTGGAGTATTTTAAGCCTACCGAAGGGCAAAAGCTTGACTCGATATGATGCAAAACAGAGGTCCAGGCTAAATCAGTGCAGGTTCATTGGGATAGGAGACATTCTTCACTGCACCCAGTCACACAAGGTTTTTTTGATACTTGAGATGTTCCTCTTTCCCTGTCCTTTACCACTCCTTTTACATCCCCAGCTGTCTCCTACTTCACCAATTGTTTCGTTTGTATTTTATTTTCCAGAATTTTGAAGTGTACTGCAAATAACATCCAAGCCTGACCCAATATTGTCTCTGTCAAGCAAATACCTTAATAGGGATACATGACAGTTTAATTGATTTTTTTAAAAAAACTAGCAAAACAGGAGCAACGTTGTAATATTATGTACAACATTGGAAAGTACTTGCAGGTTTTCTTCTTCTTTTTTTTTTTTTTTTTTTTTTTTATGCTGAAGTGGCATAGCCTCCAAGCACTCCCTGTCTTGTCCTTCTATATCTACAGCCACATTAGCCTCCTAACTAGCTTTATAACCAAGACTTTTCATCATGCAATACTGGTCAAAGAATTAAGGTCAGACTGGCAGTTGCTGACCTCTTTATTCATATAATAAATCCTGATTATTCTAGGGTTACAGTTAATTTATATAACCTCATTGTTATTTACTTTACTGGGCATTCACACCTAGCACAATATTTTGCTAACTGTATGAAAATAAAATACATCATAAGCTTAGGTGTTGTGGCACAAAAAAAAAAAAAAAAGAAAAAGGAAAACAGTAACAGGCAAGCAAGTGAAAAATGGAGATGGTAGACCTACCAAAAAACATTCATTCTTACACAGTGCAAACAATGAAATAGAATTATTTTTCCTCAACAGTTTTCTGTAACAAGATACTTGTTAACAGATTCCCCAAAACAAATCAAAAGTCTTTGGATGAGAGTATTTCACTTTATGTTCAATGAAAATATTCACTTAAAATAGTCAATATAGATATAAAAACTGTAGCCTGCAGTAGCAGGAACCAGCTAAAAACCCATCAGTTGATACAAAAAGGAATTGTCTGTCTGTCTTCTCAGAAACAAAGACTATAGAAAGAACACCGTGCCCATTGTCTTGCCATTGCTCCGATATTGCTAGGAGATCTTATTAAAGCTGGTTTTAAAACTCTTTTCCTGTCCCTCTTCATCTGCCACATAAGTCTCAAAATTTTCCATGTATCAGAGATACAGGAAACGTGCTGCTGAACTTCAAGAGCTTTCTCCGGTAACAGCCCCTTAATCCAGTACAGCTGAATTTGCCCGTACGAACTATTCTGAAGCAGCTCTAGTTTGTGCCACAGACCAAACTACTATCAGTAGCCTAGGGGGAAGAAGAAAAGACAAACTGTCTTCACATTTTCATTTTTGATAGGATAGAGCTGGGCTTCAAATCAAGTGCTCTATATATCTAATGAGAAGCTTTTGATTAAACAAATATTCTCTTCAAAAGTAAATTCCTTTCAATAAATACCCATCCTATTGAGTACTTTTAATAGGAACTTTTAAATGAAAATAACATTTTCACTTATAAATTTATTTTTTTCCCTACAACATTCAACTCTCAGCAAGCTCATTCATCACAGAAAGTCAAGTTATCTGTTTAAGAATGCTACAAACATTACTATTTTTCTTCATTTCCATCAAAATTTTGCACAAGGGTAAAAGGAACTCTTTCTAATTTTGGTAGAAGCTTTTTCTCTTTTGTTTTCCTCTTAGATATATAGTCTAGATAGCTAGCAATCGTTGGCAATCACGATTCAGTTTTATATATCCAAAGAGAAATGCAGTCAAATACCTTATCTCCTAGGTTTATTACATTCTAATTTCTTTGTAAATAGTTTATCATCTTCATCTGCATAGGCTTCTATGATGACTGTATTCCCATTTCATTTTAAATTTAAAACCAGAAAATTTTCACATCTATCTACCTGAGGTCATCTTGGCTCTCTTTTTCACTGTCAACATAGTCTGAGAACTTAATGTCACCTCTGCTTACTTAAGGCCCAAACATAGGCATTTACATAGTTTGTAAACTGAGAAAGTGCAGCGCTCTGAAAAAATCTATTTGAGGGTGCTTTCTAGGCAACTACAGAGAGAAGTGAAATCTAGGTAGTTTTGTACACAATGCAAAGATGATGACCTTAATGATGAATTAGCACACACTAAATTTGCAGCTGCCACCTAACTAGGGGGAGAGGCTGCAGGCATCAGAACTAGAGTTCAGAATGAACCTGATATCAAATTACCTAAAAATAAACGTATCAGTTGGGAATGCCCAATGTTCTAAACTCCAGTTGGAAAAAGCCAAGAGGTAGCAATTTTCCCAAAAATGATTCAAAGGAGTGGGTCTCATGGGTCACAAGCAGAACTTTAGTCAGAACGTTAATCAGCAGTGCCGCGGTTGGGGTGAGGGGGGAAAAAAAAAAAAAAAATCAGAAAAAATCCCCAGTACACTGGGATAAGCATAAACAAGAGTATCATCAAAAAGACACGTAAGAGAAGTTTTACACTCTGCTTTGTGGTATGGCCACAACTGGAATACAGTGCCTGGGCTGGGGCATCACATTTGAATAGAAAGCAGTCTCCATTTAGCCCACTGGAAAGCAACAAGAATGATCTGGAAAACACATTTTCTGAAGAAAGGCTGAAAGAACTAGGGTTGTTTAGTCTAGACAAAAGATGACTGAGGGGAGGCGTAAAGGCAATGTTCAAATACACAGAAGATGATCGCTCCAAAGCAGAGAGGAATAATTGCTGTCCTTGTCCACTCTGGATAGGACAAAAACAACAGGCTTTAATTGGATCACGGGAGATGTAGATTGGACATTAGGGAATACCATTTTCCAGTAGTGATGGCAAGTTAGTACCTGAATAACCAGGAACACTGTGGAATCCCCAAGCCTGCTGGCTTTTAAAGCAAGCAGTTTAGGTATAATCAATCCAACCTTGAGGCTGGATGTATCATCTAGCTCATAGCAAAGGAGATATTTAAGGTCCCTTCTGATCTTACTTTTAATGAGTATTAATGGCTGCACCACCCCACCCCCCATTATTCAAGAGGGCATAATTTCATATCCACTAGCTGTGGTGTAATTAACAACAGAAAGCAAGGCAATGGCGAGTGAGGCCCGGTATGATATCAGAAATAGCTTAAAGTGAGCAGCATGCTGTTTCAGGCCTTGTGTTCACTGCCCCACATAGCTGCAAGTATCCAGCTAAATTATTCCCAAATCCCCAAACCACGTTTGGAAAGACACGAGCACTTCATGGATTCTAACTCTGATTGAGGACAACTTCTCCGGGATTAAGCTCTTATACTGAAGCTTTGCTTAATTTTTTGGCCCAATGGTAATTATTTTTGAGGTTTCTTCATGGTTAGGTTTTCAGAGTAATCTGTCTGCTCTCTATATATGACGCGTGTGTGTGTAAAGGACATAAATTCTCATTCTAATAGCACACTCGTAATTTGCCTACTCCATTTTCAGTGGGGCCTTACAGCTTTCTTATAGAACTACAGCTTTGTGACTGCATGGTTTATTCTTCCTAGATTGAACAGACGTGAAGCTATGTTTCAGATTTCAAAACAGCAAGAGAATGTGAGTCATCATGAGTGAAAAGATTTTATTTTGCTACTTGGAAAATGCTTCTAAAATAAACTTTAAGGTTTCTTTCCTTGTCTTCTATAAAATGTTTAAGGAAAATCCATGTGCTTTTTTTGCCTGAAATTAATTTGAAAAAATCTAAGAGTCCATCCTGCTTATTGACATTTAGCATAAAAACCACAAGGTCAAACAATTAGAATTGCATCTCAAATGCATGTGTTTGCTAAATGAATTTAAATGTAAACTTGATTGTCTCCTCCTTTATGTTCGGATCCTGACTCTGTGTAAACACTGCTTAGATCAGGGCATGAAATGGTGCCAATTTCATCTTGCCTTTAGTGAAATTATCACGATCCTACCAATTTAAGAGTAAAATAAGGTGCATTATTTATTGTTTCCATACTTCATGTTTTACTCTTTCAGTGTGACACAACTAACAACAGAATTGTATGTTACCTCACACAAACCCAATTCTTAAAGACTAAAGGACTTGTGCGCTTACCGTAACTGCCTTAAAGGCATTTTTATTTCATGCTTATAAAAGATTACCTTGGCTTTGAAAACTTGATGCCACTATACAAGGTTATTTATTTACATTCCTACTTAAAATTAAATTATATTTGTGTATGCAAATGCACTATGGGGGAGGGTTTAAAAAACTGGCAAGAAATCCTAGTGCACTCAGAGGTGGAAATTATTATCCATTTATCCATAATGATTAACAGTTAAAATGCACTCTCTGCTGTTCCCTGTGTCTCAGAAAGAACAGAAGCTTTTGTTTTCCCGAAATAAAAGGCCACATCTCTTTTTACAGTAAATGCCTTAAAAGGCGGGGCACGTCACTCTCATGGCACAAAGCCAGAGAAATCTAAAATACACCCATCACATACTAAAGAGTAAGTTAAATCCATGAGCCTTGTTTATGCAACATTAACACAAATACGGGTTGAAAAAAAAAAAGAAATTATACTTCCCTGATATTTATTGACTTGCATAGGGTATTGCAGAGGGTGTACATATAAGCTTTAAATAGCACCTCAAAAAGTTTGAGTGTTGAAAAAAGAGCACGATAAGGCCTTCCATGGGTGGCGACAGGCGTTAATAAGATGGCACAGTATCACCTGTTTTAGAAACAACAATTTTTGGTTGGCCAGTATGCAAAAATAAACAAATTTTTAAAAAACCCTGAAAAATGTAACCAGATGACTTTGGAAGCATTTAACCATCAATAAGAAAAACAAAAAATCCTGTTACAAATAAAAATGAACCATCAGACAACATTACAGCACGTCCACTTAGTCAACTGATATTATAAGGATCTCTTGGCACCAGCAAGGAAGAGAGGATGGGTTCGATTTGGTTTTCTTTATTTACTGAATGATTTCACCTTTTTTTATTTAGGCTTCACACTTTTCCTGGGGCCTCTGGGCTCCTGTCCAGCCCAAGATACTTCACAATTTACTTTGATTTTCTGAGGTAAGTGATCTGTCACTTTCAGAGCAGTTATAGGAGGGGTCAGGAGTGAGGTGGCGTGGTATGGCCTCACTGTGGCTCCTGCCTCTCTGACATTGTACACGCTAATGCAATGTGAAGTAGCACGTCTAAATAGCCTGTCAAACTTTTTTGATGTTAGCAAACCCACAGATGGGATTCATTTCCACACTGTTCAAAAAACGTAAACGATACAAGGACATTAAAGAGCATTAAACTACTTGATGACATTTTGGTCACATTAATGAAAAGTGGCATTTATAAACTACTACAAAAAGGTGGAGGTTGGGAAAAGAGAAGGGAAAGAGAGAGGAAAGAAGTAGTGAGGAGGGGAAAAGGAATTAAAATCAATCAAAAAAACCCCCAAAGGGACCTGGACAGTCTCTGGACATCATCAAAGAAATTAGGACCTTAAAATGAAATAAAAACCAGAGTGAAATTTTCCTTACATGTGTGCACATGTGCGTGTGTCCGTGCTGTTGCTTGGGTGTAAAGACGCACTGTGCCCGGAGACCCCCAAGCAGGGAGTGTAACTGCCTTTTTAGGTCTGTATTTGTAACTGTTCACTTACAGTCGTTAGTAGCTTCCTACTTAAGGCATCCCATCGATGCCAGTGACCAGAGTGTTGCTGCATATAAGAAAGGGTATCAAAATCCAGCCTCACCAGCATAGTCCCACTTAGCTCAGGCCTAATTTGGCATTCAGTGACTTATATGGGAACATCTCCCATGTCATCCAAGAGCATTAGTTCACACTATAGCCTATAAAGCCACAAGGGACTCTAGTATGCAGATCAAGAGGGTAAGAGCTAAGGGCAAAAAACCCCATTTGACTATGGAAATTTCCAGGATCCATTTCTGCCACTTCTACAACCTGTTAGGCACACTCAGATAAGGACTGGGACCCATCTGGGTATGAGGGTTAAACAGTTGCTGGTTCATCTGCTAGAGCAGCAGAGGCCTTGGAGCTGGCTGCACCAGGATGCCAGCCTCGCTGGGAAGAAGGGCAGACAGGAGACATGCTGCGCTGGCTACACCACTGCCACTAGCAGCCACAGCATATTTTTTTAAGCGTTCGTGGTTACATTAATTGTTAATGACAAAGGCAACCTTCACTCTGTGTGGTTTCCTGCCCATATTTGGAACCTTTACAATGCCCCCCTTTTTCTTGCTCGCCTCCCCCTCCCGTCATCCCTTCCTTTTCTGTGATAGGAAATGCAACCCGAGATGTGCGAAAAAACAGTGCGCATATTGTCATTTAATTGGCCCCTTGCTCAGGCGCATCAGGCCTCAGCGCGTGTGCTGTAGGGTGTCTGCTCCACAACACGAAAGAATAAACCCAGACTCAAATCATAGGAAATTCATCAAATATGCTTCTTAGAGTTCTGTCTTTCAAGGTCTGTTTCCCTGCCATATGATCTCTATAAACCAAATTACTGCTGGCCTGAGTACAAGACTGGAGGCGCCTGGGGCTAACATATAATGAATGCCAAATGCATGTGACAATAGACTGATCATGGAGAAGAATTGAAAATTTTTTAAGTAGTTCTTTTATTTCATTTATAAAAAGCAAACTGACTACACTTAATACATTTAAAAGAAGCCAATCATTTCCCTGCAGTTCCAGACCTGTGTAACAAACCTTTTATATCAACCCCATTAAACAGCTAGGACACAAGATACTTTTGAATAAGGCTGAATAAAGTACAGAATAGAAAGTAAATTTAAAATACCTCATTTTAGTTTGGGAGGAACATATACATTATTGAATTAGCTCAATTTTTCCTTTTACAAGCCTTTGCACATAAGGATTCTACCCTTCAATTGCAAAGCAACAAGGGGGAAAACTTCTGCTGGGAATGTATTATCTCAGAACTGCTGGATTCTAAAAAAGTAAGAAAGCTGCTTAAAGGCTAGAGTGATGCAAGATGAATTATTTTTAATAATTTGTGCAATTAGCAGTCAACCAGAAATTTTTATCTGTGTTGCCAATTATTCTAAATAACCTAACAAGTTCAAGTGTTGCTGTTGCAGGTTCACAGGAAATGTGAAGTCTCCGAAAGAAAATATATTATACTCTCTACTACAGACAGAGAGTAATTAATATTGCTTTTTAGATTTTAGAAAATACTGCACTTAGAACTGCAAGTCAACTAACAGACCGTCTATAACCTATAAATGCTTCCATATTCACAGACATCAGCAGTCTTAGAGCTGCAAAAAAGTAATAATACATACATATTAATAGATCACATTTTGTCCTTTGGGGAGTGTATTTTTTAAAAAGGCTAAGGCAGCAATAGTAGCTCCTCTATGAAACTCTAAATGCTATAATTGTTTTATATGAATTACAGTGCTCATATTTAATTAATGATGAATGTTTTGTATACATAGGTATTTGATAAATAGAGACAAAGAAAAAAAATAGCCTGTCTTTTAAGTTGTCATTTAAAAAAACCAAACACGTTGCTGTTTGAAGGTTTGGAACTGGTTAAATACAAGATTATTTTAACCACATTTCAATGAGGAACATGAAATATAGTCCATGAGGTCATGCAATTCAGCAAAACATTTTTTTCCCTTCCTTTTTGTTTCTGGTTAAATAGAAACAAAAGCAAAATTGCCGGAATACCTCTTCAGTCATATTTTAATCAAAGTGCTTAAGAAAACTGCCTGTAGCTAATAAAAAGTTGCATCCCTAGGGCACTCTGTTGAAAGAATTTAAAGAGGCATTGACCTACTCTTGAAAGCAGTAGCTGTGTTGGACACATCAGGAACACACACACGGACACTTAGCTCTCAGTTCTTATTTTGGAGAGCTGCCTCATGGAGTGAGGAGACGAGAGACAGGAAAGAGAAGAGCTTGCAGGAACAGGACTGTAATTTTGAAATCTAACTCTAATATCAGTGTATTAGATGGAGCAGAGGAGTACTCTTTTTCATAGGTATTGGGTGTATCTACAACGTTGTAGAGACCAGGTTCTGCTCTCCTGTCAGTGTAAATCAGTTGGAAATAGCTTTACTAATGTTAGTTACAATGAACTGATAGGAAGCCACCAGCACCGCAGTGTGGATCTGGGCTACAGCATCGATTTGTAGTGTTCTTTTGAAGCACTATGGAAAATGTTTGCTTTGGTGTGTGTGAGCAAAGGGAAAGCTTTTTCAAGTAACAACACAACAAAATTGTGCTGTCTTTATTTTCAAGTCAAACAAGTGAAGAAATTATTTTAAATTCCATTTCAGGTATTTATTCCTACCCATAAAACTTCAACCTGGTCAGAAAAACAGGACCTAGCAAGATACTAGCTTGTATAGAATATTTGTCAAATACTTGTTTCTGATTTCTTTATGCAGGATGCCAAAAATGTACATGTACACAAATGACTATTCACTTTGGACTATAGTGACAGCCATTACATGATTCACATTCTTCATATTTCCCACACAGACATTTATATACAAAAAAGAATATCAACATGCTACTTATATAAAACAATGCAAAATAAGCCAAAGAATCACTATAAATCATGTTTTTTAAATGCAACAAGGGAGCAAAATACTTTTGATGAAAAGTTGCTATCTCTCACAAAATCACTTCCATAATTTTGAAACACCTTTGCCTCCTCCTCACTAAAAGCTCTTTTAGAACTTTGTCTAAATGTATTCACAACTAATTTAAATCAATTTCATCTTTTGTACAGTATTTTCCTATTCATCATCTGATCTACTTTAATATCAGTAAACATCCTGTTTGAACAAATTTAGGACCGACAAGGCAACAGAATGGAACTTTTCTCTCCTAGCCACTGCTGGAATGAATCTAGGACCACTGTTTGCCCTGGAAACAGGGAGGACTGATAGAAAGTCCATCACGTCATCTGTAGGGCCACGTGACCGGGACATTAATCCCTACCCTGCTACCTCAGTCAGGCCACTCCTTCTGTAGTGTTTGCTGCCTATGATGTGTAGGACGTTTAGCTCTAAGCTCTTCTTGCACTTAACATGCCGAGTCTCACAACAGGGCATGGCACTGGATCATGAACTTGCAGCCTGAGAGTTATTTAGAGCAGGTACTCAAACATTTTATCTGCATGTGTGGCAGACTGGTGCATTTGAGACACAAGATTGCCTAAGGCATCACTGAATGCATAGAGATTTGGACAGACGTTCAGATGTATCAACAACAGTACAGTACGGTTGAAAAAGCTATCGTTACTTGGAATTACCACTTCAGGCATTGACATTCTTTTCTACTTACTTATATACATCCTCCTAGCAAATTGAACATATAAACAGCAACAGAAATAGCAATCTTTAAAAACAAATAATCTACAGTATCTCAAATATACTTGGTCTCTTTCTTCAGGAACACATACGTTTAACTACTTTTTGAACATGATAATCAGAAGTAGAAAATTTCATATTGTTTTTGTATTGTATTCTAAGTAACTGTGTTAAAAGAGTATTACTAGGAGTGAAAATTCAAGATCTCAAAGCTATAAATAACAGAATGAAAGTTGCCTGCATAAACTTAATTCAGCCTCCTTACTTAAAACTTCATTTGTCAGTTTTCTACAAGATCCTACACCAAAGAATACAAAGGACTACTGGTGCAGCAGAATTTCTTTTCTCCTTGTTGTTCAACGTACTGCTTCTGACTATATAAAGTATTGTTCAAGCCCCGTTTTGGAAAAAAAATATTAGCTCCCCTGTGGACTTTTGGTGATACTTATCATTACAGTATTCCAGGGTTTCACGTTAATACATCTCCATGAGTTGAAGAAATATTATTAGCTCTTCAAGATAGGAAACTATAGCACAGAGAGGTATATACACAGAGGTATCTACCCTACTTCAGTTCTAGATATAAGGTTCAAAGTACCTGATCTAGACTATTTAGCGCTATATATCACTCAGTCATTTCCAACTATGCATACTTCAGCAGATGAAAGCACCATGTCTCAAGTTAGACCCCGAAAAAGAAGACAGACAAATAATGACTCCTTAAAAGCATAGCTTGATTGAGATTTGATGAAACATGATGGTCAAAGAAAACAATCCTGTGCCATAATCAAGAAAACATCCTTTTATCCTTGCACTCCTCTACTAAATCTACTGAATACCTTGAACTGCCACACCTGGAATACAAGGCAGGAAGTCTAAATATTAAAATACATAATAAATTCTATGGGCTATATCTACATGCCTTATATTTAAAACTGGTTGATTTGTGGAAAAAAAATAAAATGGTCATTTACTACTGATCAGAACCAAAGTGATGGGCTACTCCTGTGTGAGCATAGCAGTGCCTTGAAATTAGGCAACCGCTTGTCACAGGGAAAAAAAAAAAAAAAAATTAGTACTTTAAAGCAGACTTCAGCAGCTTGAAGACCATCACCCCCATAAAATGCCTCTTCAATAGGTATCTAAGCCTGGAAGGCTTTATTGAGCTTCTCCTTACTTTATTTGGAATTCCTTGAAATACAGTCTATGCCTACCTTTCTAACAGCTCACAGAAGGACTTCTAAAGCATCAATGATGGAATGGCAACAGTCTCATTTCTACTGTTCTTCGCTTCCTGAAAATACATGCACAAAGTAATTTCACAGAATCACTAAGGTTGGAAAAGACCTGTAAGATCATCAAGTCCAACCATCAACCCAACCCCACCATGCCCATTAAACCATGTCCCACACTGCCTCGTCCACACGTTCCTTGAACACCTCCAGTGATGGTGACTCCACCACTTCCCTGGGCAGCTTATTCCAGTATCTCACAACTCTCTCAATAAAGAAATTTTTCCTAATATCCAGCCTGTTTTGACAAACAAAGACTTGAAGCAGTAGAGCTTAGAGGCCCAAATGAAGGTTAGGACCCAGCTGCAACATATACTGTCTGAACACATTGTAGAAAGAAACTCCACTCCAAAGAGATTTCACTGGCAAGGCAAAAAAAGCAAGGAAACCAAAAGTGAGAGAAGGAACTAGACCAAGCTGTACGTCAGATGACTGGCACTTCTGGGAACAGGCTCTAGGTTTCCTGAATCCTTGTCTGCTGCTGTTGTTGACATCTGGCAAACACTGTGGTTTTGGGAGGGGGTATGTTTGGGTTCTTTTAAGAAAAAAAAAAAAGGAAAAAAGCTCATATAGTTGATAAGAGAGATGCTTGATTTGACCATGTATAGAAATGATGCTTTCATTAAAAACACTCAAAACATTCACAACTGTACCCCTTTTTTTTCAATAGAAAACAAGGAAATATAATTCCTGCTTTAAAAGTATAAAGGGCTGCAATCTTAACTCTAGTCATAATCTCAGCCCTGATAAAATAACAAGTAATTTTATCATTGCTAATATTAATAAGATGTAGCGTAAATATTAATGTAGAGTAACTATTGTTAAAATTTAGCTTTTAACAAAGTTATAGAAGTATTGCAAGAACAGCTATCATGTGTTAATGTTTTAATGGTAACCATTGAAACACTAACTTTTGTATAGGCTCATTCTGCAAATTCATGCACCATAGATGATTGAGAAAGAAAAATCAAAACCTGCCTACAGTGCAGGAGTGTGGAAGTTAAAGAGTTACGCACATACAAAAATCCAAATGAGTCAACAAATACTGTGAGAGCGCCAAAAAATTGTTTAGTTGAACATGTGCGCTTCTTGTTTATGCAAGCTTTTCAGAGAATGTTTTTCATAAAAGAGATGTAGCACTGTTCAACGCTCAGTCACTGTGTTTCTGGGGATATGTCTTGGCTGCACTATGATCAAGAGTTTAGGCTGCTACTGAAGGAGGAAACAATTCTCTCCTGAGGCAGTTATGATTTAAATCTCCTCTTAGGGTGGAGAAGTTTGTTTTATCCTACTTTTTTCCCCTCCTTTTTTTGCTGTTACTGGGCACACGTGGCATCCATCAATTTCATGCTGCACGTTTTGCACGCAAATACCAATAGATTGAAGCATAGTGTTGCAGCTGCAATACAAATGCATGAAAAAATCAATTCTTAAAGGCCAAACAATGGAGAAAAAGTATTAGAAAGAAGCTCTAACAAATCATTAATGCAAACTTCCATAAAATCCATGGTCATCAGATGAACAGAAATGATAGCATGTAGATTTGGCGATTTATATTATGATGGGCCAAGGAACAAGAAATAGGATTTCATTATGTACTACTGAATGCTCAGTGGGTTTCAGGTTGTTTTACCTCACTGGAGTCAGTCCATATTATTATCAAATAAATAATAGAAAGTTAGTTAGAATTTCTCAGGAAGAAGGAATCTCTTTTTCATTTTACCCACTGCTTTTAATGCCCACAAAATTTTTTTTCTGCTTGAACAATTGCCTTTTAAAAGCATTCAGTATGAATTGATGCTCTTACTCATCATATATTCTTCAAAACATATACTAAGTACTCCTAGTGAAACCTTGTCACTGCCTGCCCCCCTCAGTTCCCTGTTGAAGTCCATGAGAGTTTTCTTACTGAAATCAGTGAAGGATTTCATTCTTTCTCATTAGAGGTATTCAGACACAACAGGCTTTTGTTTGGCAAGATCTAGTTTCCATTTTATCCAAACCATCAGAGCTCAGGGAACAGGCAAGGTCAACTCCCTAATGAATTCTGAGACCAATTTGTGTAGCTCTCTGTCAACTACAGAATCGTGCTCACATGACTCTCAGCTATTCTTTAAAGTATTTTTCCTTTAGATTTTAAGCATTAAACTAAGACAATGGGACAAATTCTGTTTCCAGTGATCTTAACATAAATTTAAAGGGCCTGTATTTATACTAATGAAAAATAAGATATATGGCTTTATTCCTCTCTGTGACAGGGATACTTACACAGCTTGAAAAGCTGCAAAGCAATATTTACTCAGTTAATCTAATTGATTATCCTAATTCTTCAAATAATTTGTACCTAGAACACAAGTAAAAATGGCTTTTCGGGAAAACACAGTTCAAGTACACTAGTTAGTCATTAAGAAGTATACCCATCAACATCTGTATACGCAGCCTGTATCCAAGCACTTTGTAAGTGAAGTCCTCCAATACTTAGCTCTGCACATGAAGAAAAGTAATTGTGCAATTGTCAAATTTTCCTTGTCTTGAGTTTGAGAACCTTAGCCATAAAGATAGCTCATCATAGCCTGTTAAGTCACCAAGACAAACTAGCTGTTTTATACATAGAGTAAATCAGTTAGTGATTTCATAGCCATTTCACTTCCAGAAGTGTCATATATGTAAGTGGGTGAGGCCACCCACACGGTCCAGTGTTGTGGTCTGGTTGCTCTGCTGGAAAAAGCAGTACAAAGTCAGGGTTTTGGCTTCTACCAGTACATCCAGATGATTTCAATTTGTTAGGATTCCACTAGAGTGGTCAGCATTATTTTGACAAAGCTGTGCCAACAGACAACTCTTTCTGCAGCCTTAAGAATTTCTGTACACACTGGGACCAGGCAGAGCTACAGAGCTATCCGCTTTACAATCCATTACTCATAGGGCTTCTTAAATTTAGGTCCGTTGGGTAGCTCCCATATATACAAGTGTTTATTATGTGCCTTACACACAATAAACACTTTACTGAGCTCAAGTTTCTACTGATCGAGTAAGGGGAGATTATGACAATAGCTGTACCTTAGGGAACCATATATTGAGTTCATTTTTAAGTAGAGTTCAGGCTCCTGAAACTTACAGTAAGACATTAGACTGAACTTGCCCATTAGTAGTCAAATCAGTAAGTGCCCAAAAAAAAAAAAAAAAAAAATCACACTACAATTTTTATGCTTGTTTCTAAGTAACTTAAATTTTGTATGTAGGACAGCAATACCACAGAGCTCATTCTCATTTTCAACTTATGTTTGGCAACCCTACCTGTAAGGATGAAAAGTCCTTTGGATCATAAGATTATCTATTGATCACAAAAAAGTTTAAGTATTCAAAAGGTGCTCCTTGAATTTTCTGATGGAGTTTTACGATGCAGTAAAAGAGAGGAAATAGTCTTGGCACTTCTTACGTTCCTGGTGTTCAGCAAGTTAACCATCAGCATGAGTCCAACCTCATATTGGCAAGAACCTCATGTTCTCAGAATTTCCATCTACTAGTTTCTATTTCATTAGAGAGATGGTGTGTGGAGAACAAAGGGGTTCTCCTTCTAGACATTCAGACTGTTGTATAGGTTGTTAAATCATCAGAGGAACTAAGTGTTTTAGAAGTTTATGGGACTAAGACTGCGGTGCATAACATGTAAGAAACATTTCTTAGCTAAGTACTGTATGTACTTGGAAAAGCAAATAACATTGCTGATGCCACTGATTAACTCATTACCTGCACCAAAATTGCCGGTTTTGGAACCAGACCCCAAGTAGCAGTTTACTACTCGTAACTGACAGAAAATGTCTTTCTTTTTACTTCCTCACCTTGTCCTTCTACCTTCACCAAACATGTAAAGATGACTTATAGAAAGTGAGACGTTTCTACAACAAAGTGTAATGTACAAGTTGAGCACCTGGACAGAGACAAAGATAATTTCATGACACTATTTCCAACAGTCAGGGAACAAACCCATCAACTAATAGTAACCCAATTGGTAGGCACACACATACTTTCCTTGATTTTTACTAGATTTATGGGCTTCCTGAGCCTACTCAGCTCAGTTTACAGAACTGCTAAAGGCTTGGAACATTTTACAGATCTAACACTGAATGGATATTCTACCGAAGTTAGTATCTGATGCATAATATAAGTGGATTTTACTCCCCAGTAACAACTTGACCTATTTAACAATAGGAAGCCAGGATCATCTCAATGTCTTTGCATGTTTCTTTTGGAAGATATGGACAATAAATAAATGAGATCACTATGAATTGACTGTTGCAGCAGCAGAAAGGACCAAGCAGATAGTACTTCTGACTCAGCAAATACTGAGCTGAAGTACAAACACAGTGCTAACAGACAAAGCTATTATAGTAGTTCAGTCTTGTGAACAGTTAGAAAGTGAACTTTATGGACTCTGTAGCATCTTCCCAAAATTAACTGAGGAAATCACTCGTTTCAGGATCTGAAATTCTGCCGTTTGTAGGATATATGCAAAGAACAAAACACAAACCCGCATCTTAAACAAATATGAGAAAAATCATAGGCTACAAAGTCAAAATATTCTCTTTCCAGCACTGTAGAAACCCATATAGAAGAAACTATGCTCCTACCCAATAAATTAAAGACAAAACCAGTATTATTCTTCACACATACGTAGAAACTAACAAGATAATGCAGATCAAGTCACCCAAACACACAGTAAGTTCTTCTCAGAGCTGAGGCTATAACTCTAAGCACCTAACAACTGCAATACACTGTTAACTTCTCTACAGCCCCAAGAGATTCGTGAAGTACTGAGTACCTCTGTGTTCACAAGAAGACAAAGGTGTTCATCCTTTCTGCAGTCATTCAGCACTTCACAGAATCACAGAATCACTAAGGTTGGAAAAGACCTGTAAGATCATCAAGTCCAAGCTAAAAAAAAAAAAAAAAAAAAAAAACAAAACCAAAAAAACCCCCAAAACACCACCAACCCACCCAACACCACACAGCACCATGCCCATCAAGCCACTTATCCACACTTACTGTGTTAAAACTGTTTAGTAAAAAAAGTAAATTGGTAATCTGTTTATTTCAAATAAATGGACAAACTTAGCCTATGTTTCATTAGCAAGGAAAGATTTTCTTGCAAGTGTTCTCATCTCACTGGAACTAAAGAGCTGCCAGCTACATAGAAAACCTTGCTTAAAGAAATATCTTTTTGGGGACACTTAAAATATCCCTAGATCCTTTCCACCTCTTCATGGGTATTTAAATGAGCAGCAACAAATTTGAACTCTTAAAATAAAAAGTCTGAACAATACAATTCCTATATTTAGCACACTAGTAGTCTCATGCCAAGATTTAGTCTTTGGAATATTTGCTGCATCCTTATCACATACATGTTACTACAAGACGTAACAAATATGTAGCATCTGGCGTTTTTGTGTTTCACTCTCAAAACATGAAAAGTAAATGAGGTATTTTTGCACAAACTAAAAGCATACAATGCCTAACAGTAATACATCCAGGCTTAGCTTAGGAAATGATCTAATTGCTAACACAGGCCATTCTCCCATCTCACAAACACAGGACTTTTTTGAAGGCACTGAACCCCAGCTAATATTTCAGCCAAGCCTGTCTGATCTACTTTGTGGCAGCAAACCATTAGAACAGTGGACTTCACTTCTGTTTGCTCACGAGGACAGAAATGTTTCTCCTCTTAAAGGTCCATCCAACAGTTCCAGTAGTCATACAACAGAATTAAGTTAGTTTTAGTTGCCATTAAATATCATTCTATTCAAAGAGGAAAGGAACAAACATTTTAAAGTATCTATTCTTGACCTAACAGTGCCT
This sequence comes from Gavia stellata, assembly GCF_030936135.1. Lineage (NCBI taxonomy): Eukaryota > Metazoa > Chordata > Aves > Gaviiformes > Gaviidae > Gavia > Gavia stellata. The sequence goes on from NC_082610.1 coordinate 15,063,852, forward strand.
GGACTTGAAAAAGATGATGAAGGTGCTATGCCAGAGTGTCTTTAATATCACATCCTGCAAACTACTTTCTTCTAAGCTTTTCATTTTCTCTTCCGTAGGATGGGGAGGGTACAGATGCTGTCCCAAGGGAGTGAACTAAGAACATATCAGGCAAAAGAATCTGAATCTGGAAAAGCTGTGTTCAGATGGTAAACACAAGAGACTTCAAACCAGCACAGACAGCACATCCATCACTAGAATGCAAAAAGAGAACTGATGAGGACAATTAATCTGTGATTTGTATCCAATAAAAATATAGGTAATAACAGGGTAAGAAATTATTGAAAGCATAAAGGAGATGAACTGAATCCAAACAGACCTTAAAAAGAAGATAATCAAATGTTTAAAATTGCACCTTTGTCTAAAAGTTATAGCGCTGACCACTGCATAATGGAACGTGCACATTAAGCTTGTTTTCCAATGATTTTTTTTTTTAAATCCAATTACACAGACTTTATTATCAATACTGTATATTTGGAGCTGATTGAAGAAGTTCTGTGTGATTTCTTGCCAGATACAAATCATATGCCTTGAAAGGATTAGCTGGATAACTCACAAGTCCCCTAGGGAAAATATGTTGTACAGACTACTCCTCATAAGTGGGGATTAATATCAAATCCCACAGGAAGTCATGCACTGCAGTGTTTGTTTTCATTTCATTTTATATTTACTGGCAGTTTATACTGTTCTTTCAGCTTGTGTTTAACAGACATTGCAGCATGACAGATTTTTCAGCACATGTAACATCATGTCTCACATTTTGGCCATCTGATAATATTTACTAGGTATAATTGTTGTCCAGTGGGTCTTACAAAATTGAAAATGGCATGAACTCAAATTTACCACATGGAATGTCTTCCTTTATAGAATTTTTATGCTGAAAACATTTCCAAACTTAATACGGTATTGATGTGGCAGCTGCTGCCACTGCCCACCATTAATCTCAGTGGTGATGTTCTCACCCTCAAGCAGTCTTCACTCATTTTTTACTCTTGTTAAACCTGGATATTTTCCCTGTATCTGTACATTCCCTATTGCTTTAGCTTACAGCTTAGTTTATGCCATTTCTGGCCAGCTCTGATTACTCTTTTTGTACCTTTCCCCACATATTCAGAACTCGGTTCTTCTTCCCTGCCCTTTGAGATCAGAAAACAACTTCTCATTGATATAACTGTGAAAAGGAATGTCATACAAAACAGTGTTCAATACATCCCAGCATTGATACTACAAAATCATTTTCCTCTTCATAGCATTCAAACCAGAGGAATTGTTTGAGCTATCTAATCCAGTATTCTGCCATCGGCGAATTTTACTTTTGTTGCTGGCAAAAAATAAAAAACAAATCCAATGGCATACAATTTCTACTAACAGTTTCCTCATAACTCTTCCTTCAAAACTTGACTGGGTGTGATCTGCACCACCATGATCTAACTTTAGTCAGCCCTGATTTAAGTGGAGAGGGAAAGAGGGTGCAGACTAGCTGACCTCAGGAAGTCCCTTCCACTGAAATCTTTCTATGATTCTATTCATTAACTACAACCTGCCTAATATCCTAAACTGTATGTCTAATCATGAATCTGTGATTATAGCCATAGCAAGATCTCATTTATTTAGTGAATTCAGGTAAGAAGAGGCTGACATTAGAACAGATGCATGAGCCAGAATACTTAATATACTGAGGTTAAATGAAAAGTCAACCATTATTACCCCGCAGAGCTTCCCAGGAAAAGGAGGGGAAGAGGATAAAGTGATCATACTACTGGTACTTTCCTACACACAATCTTTTGACGTGGAAACCTTTCTAAAAAAGTGTCAGTAGGCAGTGTAGGAAAAGAGCTGTTCATTCACTACTGGGAACTACAGAGACTGTGAATGAATAGTACCAACTGCTTTACCTACTAATAAACGCCAGTGCAGCAGACAAATCCTCCATTACATTACCTGAGGCTCAATGTTCATAAGTCCTCACTTGACTTACTAGTCTTATCTTTATGAAATACTCATATGCATCAGTGTTACAACATTGTATACACCATTTATGTCTGTGCACACATGTATCATGTGAATTATTTTAGGTTTACTCTTGTTATCTTTTCAAATTCTCTCTAAATGAAAGAAATTTTCTTTCTCAATAAACTGTCTTGGCCTGCATTACTGAAAGGCTGTTGCTATCGGTACCCTGTACAGGAATCTGTTACTGCACATTTTGTATACGTTGCGCCTTCAGTCTCTCTAGAAAAATATCATGGAGGGACGGTATAAATTGAAATACATTTGATTGATAAATGATGTTGTGTCATCATACAGAAAATGTCCATGTTTCAAAAACAGAAGTCTAGCTGTCCATCCAGTATTGCAACAACAGGCAAAAAACCTGTGCCTAGAAAGGTAAACTTTAGCAAACGGTGGTGCATCTCTGCTAACTTAATCTAAGTAGCATAGGCAAAGGAGAGCGAAGGCGGTGACAGACTCCAACGTATACTAACACATCCTTAAGACTTTGCACTGCAGTTGCCAGCACAAGCTAAACCTCACCTTGCATGCAAGTGCAAAACATGGTAGAAACCTGAAAAAAATTCCTGTTCAGTAAGATCATGTGTGAACATTCCCTGCAGTGTTCTTCATTCCATGACTGCTTGAAAACCTCTGTAATGTTTTATTTAATAGTTTATCTTTCATTGTAATTGTTTTGATTGCATACAATAGGAAGAAATCCTTTATGATCACCAGATTTGGTCATCTGTAGTCTCTCATCAGTGTGGCAAACATCCATTAAATGCTTCAAATGATGTTGATTAACCAAATTTAAGGCGATAAAGGAAGGAGGCAAGGAGGATGCAAAGGAAACACTGCACCTGTCTGTGGTTTGCATCTAAGCTATTAAATGTTGTCTGTGACCAATCAACATTAGCACTACAGGAAAGCCACCTACAGGTAGAGACAGTTTTTATTTGCTCCTTGCAGGTCTGAAGTGAGGGTTGGCTTTTTAATTGTTTTTTCACAGGTGGATTTTCCAGTAGCAATTTTAACCACAATCCTTAGGCATTAGAAAACAATTGGGTACAGGGTTGAGAAAATACATCCATTCATCTATACATTGTCAAAATATCTTGGTTTGATCCTATAAAGACAGGTAACAATATTCAAGCCTTGAAATTGTTTATGAAGTAATCAGCATTTAATTCGTTCTGTTCAAATTTTAATTATATACCATGTGCCTTCCTGAGAGGACACTACCAGAAGTATAGCTGTCAGATGGAAATTAATTTGCTAGTAGATGACCACATACTTCATGAATTATACATGAAACTGTCTCACAGTGAGTGTTGCTAAAAGACTCTTTCATCACTCTTAAGTTTAAACAAACCACAATAGTTTTTAAATAAGTCTGATCAGCAGTAAGGAGATTATGATAAAGTGCTAAGAATGACTTCTAAAACAGTATTTGAGGCACATTTCACATTGATGTGTTTTGCTGCAATTTGGGTCACGTTCCCCTGCTCTTAGTTGTTAGCAGAATGACGGGCAAACCATTGCATTCACTTTCAAATACAACATTGATAGCTGGATTTACATTTCTTTTTAAGACTCAGCTTTTGCAAACAAGCCTTAGATTTCAGACATAATTCTGTTATTCAAATGGGAGAAGAGTTTGATAGCTATGCTAATCACTTTTATCTGAGAAAACATAACTAATAGCTTGGTTTACATTTGCCTGCATTTATGAGCATAATTTTAGCACATAATTTTATTGCACTATAAAACATAATACTGCATTAGTCTGCTCTTAAAAAAAAAGTTACCTAAGAGTGATTTGCACTTAAACCATCATACTACATTTAAATACCAGTATCATTTTAAAATTTCGACCTTTTAAAAGCAATTTTAAAAAAAATAATAATCTCATATAACAATTAATCCTACAAGGCTATTTTCTGTAGAGATAATATTCAGTGAATGTATTTAAGGCAGTCATAGCCACATTGATCACAGGACTGTTTTGAGTCAGTTATTCTCATGTATAAATTGGACTGAATTAAGATAATTTCTTCTTACATCACATCAAAAGAATCAAAGTTCTCCATTGCTGTATATATTAACAAATTGTGTGGAAGAAATGAGGAATGATCCACACAATTTTTTTTTTTTTCCCCTATGTTTTCAGCACTGGAAACTGAAAAGGAAATAATGCCTTATATTTTAAGAGGGTCAGTTATGACTTTCAGTAGCACATAAACATAAAGAAAATACGCTCAAAAGAGCTCCATTTTGTAGTATTGTACCTAACATTTCCTCTTGGAATAGTCATAGCTAATAATTATGTGAGAACTATTTTCCACAACTATGGCAATTGACACAATATAGTGATCATATTATTAATAATACTTTACACATACATAGCACATTTCCTCTCAGAATTTGAAAATACATTTACAAATTTAACCTTACCATTCCCTTGGAGGCAAAAAAAGCAAGGTACAGAAATGCTAGACTCCCTGTGATACAAAGAAATTATCTATGACAGAACCTGGATTTTCATGCAGCTCTCATTTTCTCCCTAGTGAAAGACCTCTTCTAAGAAAGCTTTTAAAGAGTCAACAATTGGTCTTGCAATTGCCTGCAGCATCCAACGCATTTTATCCCTCACCAAGCCCCTTCTCCCCCACAATCGGTTTTCTTCTGCAGTATGGATTATTACCAAATTAATATCGCTGTTCCTACAAACAGATATCCAGAAGGTTAACCTTAGCTATATGAGTAAGTCCACGTGCTTTGTATCTTAAAGGTAAGCACAGGCATATTAAAGGGATATTTTGTCTTCCCTAATATTACAGAAAAAAATTGTTTTGAAATGGCTTGCTTGCTTACTGACTGCAAATTAAATTATAGTACTAAACTGTATTTCTGGTACTTGGTTTGATAAGGTTTTTTATTTGTTCTTTGATTTTACAAGATCTTGATGCTTGTGGAATATTTCACATGATATATTGCACTAAGTGTAATACTAATATGGCTCAATTGTAGAGTTATTCCATGACATTTACAGACCTGTCAGATTATGACATTGAGAAATATCCATGCCAAAATGACCACTAAACAAAACCTTTTTACATTGTACTGTAGCACCGTGAATTCACAGTAAGGACAACAGGGAAGATTTGGACATAGTATTTTAGTTTAAGAGTAAGACCTTCTCCCAGACTGAATCAGAGAAGTTAAAACACTAAGAATTTCTAACCCAGAATATATAAGCTGTAAATTGAAAACAACACATGCAAATACAGTTTTCAATTCATCTCAGTAAACAACACTGCCAAATCTCAGTTTTAGGTAGATCTTCACTGCTTCTGAAGAGAGATACTGTGGCCTAGCTGTAGATGTCCAAAACGAAACTGCTTAGATCCTGCTAATGGTCCATTCAGCCCATATTGCTATGGAAGATGGCACTCACTGGTGATGTTTCTCCCTCCATCAACTGTAGAGTTCAATTAGACTAGTTATTTAACTTAAGTCATATCAAGTAAGATGAACTCCACCAATCTTTTCCTTTAAAAATGCAGTTTCTTGATCACATCATTTCACAAGAATCCTTTTTTCTGTTTTTTTGGGGTTTTTTTTTGTTTTGGTTTTTTTTTTTTTTAGAAGAACATAAAGTTCATAGCCTCATGATTATGAAAAAAGCCTTGAAAACACAACCAAAAGTCAATTAACCAACATGAAATGAAGAAAGCATATAGAAAGGAACGTAAATAAAACATTTAAATAAAAATGCATAATTCTAAGCTCATGCTATGACTTCTGGCATTTGAATCCAAATACCTGGAATGCTAAATCTTATTTCAAATCTGTTACTGCTAATAATGTAAAACCTGTGCAAGGCAGGCAGAGAATATTCTTGAGTATGACAGCACAGGTTAAAAAGTATTGAGAGGACAGCAGGAAATGGATATTTTCGGTAGTGCAGAGGTGAAAGAACTGAAAGGTTTTTCTCCCTATAGTAGCATAAGATCCTCCAAAAAGTTCAAGATAGTGCGAAGTAATTTTTCAATTAGTATGGACATGTGTGGTGTAAAGACTTCCTTCTAGTTCTTTCTTTTCCCTGTTACACCTGCAGGACGCAAGGAAAAGTGGAGTAAAAATACTGTTCCTATGAACCAATGTTCTTCCCCCCACAAAACTGGCTGCAGAGCCCAGTTAAACTGCTGGTGGAACAACCACTCTTCAGTGAAGAATTTTCTTCCACTACATAACAACACAGCATACAGAATTTGTCCTTATCCACAACATGTTAGGCAGAATTGTCATTGTAAAGTAAAGTAAAAGTAAAATTGATGTGAGAGGACATTGGGACTCAGTTAATGTATTTGCACAGATTTGTTCATGTTCCTTCGCATCTAATACTAGACATTCAGTATGTAAGAATGAAACAGTAGCCTTTACCTTCTATGGTAAGACTGTGGTGGTCAATGCGGTTAATTACTTCAAGCACAAGGTCACCATTACATCCTCCACCGATAGAAAAGGTGTAATGAGAAAGCTAATGTCCAGAAGAAGGGCTCACTTACAGATATTTACACCAAACATATCTTTTACATACATATAGATACACACACCACACATATTATAAGGTGTTATAGACTGTATTTTTTTTATATATACACACACACCCCATCCTTTGAATTCCTGAAAAATCATCTTTTACTTCAGAAGAACTTCAGGTTTTAAGTCCATGTTTTCCCATCCATATAAAAAGGAGTGACTGCATTTTTTTAGATGGGGAAGGTTTGTTGACAACAGTATACACCCACTTTTGAGTTGTTGGACACCTTTTATTCACTTACCACCTCAAAGAATTAATCCTGGAAAACAGCGTATGGGAGTCACATACGTCAGCAGAAAGTCATGAAATTAAAATTCAAGATTGAAGTTCCGGTGTTAATTCACATCACTGTGTGCACCGTGAAGTGGTGTTGAGGGGATTACAGTGGGGGAAAAAAGCCAGAAATGAGGGCAGAATATCATCCTTAAATTTTAGTTCCCTAGCTACCTTTAACTTAAGCAAATCCTGTACCAATTCCAAAGTCAACAAAATTGCACTTGCTCTGTGCTGTGACTGACATTGCCTCCATACGTCATTAAAAATTAGCTTTGTTTCCTCAAGCATTTTATTTGATTGAAGGCTGAATTCCTTGAAAAATGGAAACGATCATTCTCTTCAGTACATCATCTTCAGTGAACAATGCTTCTCAGAGCTACTATCTTTCAGCACTGTTAGCTTTTTAAAATATCCATAATTAAATGACTAAATTGGTCATTGTTAATTAAGACATTTTCAATTTTTATTACTAATGTTGGAATCCATATTTAAGAAGCAAGCCAGAAGCAACCTCAACTGAGCAATTTCCACAACTATGAAAATTAAATTCTTTTATTTAATTATCACATAAATGGGTCTAAACTGAGAATATTGGTGACACCATTTAGCACTGAAACTATGGGAGCTTGGGGTGAGGCAGACAACTCTACTTTTTACACAGTGGAAATCATTAGCTTGGAAACACGGCCTGCTGTTGTAGCAATTTGTTCAGCAAGCCTTTTAAAGGTCTCACTTAACAGTTCCTGGAAAAATTTATTACAAACCAAAGACTTTCAGTTTCTAGGTTTAAGTCTTAACATTGTCCTCAGTGGGCATTATCTATCTATCACTCTCAAATAGCTTTAACATATGAACTTGTAATGGGCCAACTCTTTACTAAAATGAGGATCACAAACATAATAAATTAACTTAGTGCTGACTGATACTTGGAGAGATCAAATGTCAGTGCCCCAAATAATTACAGTTTCACACTTATATATACCTGAGAAAATAAAATTATTCTATTCTATGAACACAAAAGACAAGGCATAAGGTTATAAAAGACCGGCAGCAAGACTACACGGGAAGTCTGTATCAGATTTGGAAGCAAAGCCTCAACTAAAGCAAAGATTCCAGGAACATATTCATCTTCGGGGGGGGGGGGGGGGGGGGGGCGGCATTTGTCCATTTAATTTGTGTTTTTGGTGGGTTTTTTTCCCCTAAGTTTTCTCTTAGATTCATGTTTGTGTACCATTTTTACCACTTAAAATACTCAGACTCTTTAAGATAATAAAACCAGCATGTTTTCTGTCACTCTGATTTTCTCCTAGACTCAATTTTGTAACTGTGATAAAAACTTTCAGAAACTCTGAACTTCAAAATGGATGCATTGCTAGACCTTGAACATAACAGCATGATATAATGTCGACAGGATAATATCTAGCTAAGTAGCTGTTCACTTAGCAGTTAATAGTTCATTCATTTCTATAAGAACTAGGTTCATGTCCGGATGATGATGAAGCTTCCAGTCAGAGAAAAGTGAATAGCAGCTGGAGTATAATAAGAATGTAAGAAAATGAGAGAAAAAGGAAATTGGGAAAGCCATTTTGTCCGTGACGGGCCATCTAATTATTTCCTAAATGGGAAAATGCTTTTGCCTTACCTGGTTGGCCACTGTGCACATTCAGCATGAAGAATGCTTCCTGACATCTGTTCTGAATTTTCATCTTATTTCCATGTATGCTCCTTTGTCCTGTCATTTGTGTCAGCCTGCAAACAACAACATGAAATGACAGGTTCTAATCACTTAAATATTGAAAATTGTCCTTTTTCTTTCCCTTTTTTTTTTTTTTTTTAAGGAAAGGTTTCTATAGCATACTGTTTCCTCTCAGTTAAGTGTCTTCTAATTGCTGTCATGTCACAAAGTTCAATAACACAGAACCAAACAGAGGTTTCTAACTGTGAAAATATGGGCTGCAAGACACACAGGGTGAAATTCAGATTTCCAGAGTGGAAACTGGGCTCATTGGAAACACCGACTACCCTCCCCTTTCCACCAGACAAAACACTTTCTAGCATGAATGCTTATTTGTGGGTCTGCCTTGCCTTTCTAAAGTGCCCATTGCTATTATTACTATTACGCTTCTGGTACTGACACAAAGAGACTACATAGCCTGAAAAGAGGCTGAAGTTGCAGGAGTACCTCAGGATAAATCTCAAGAGTTAAAGTCTTTCTGCATTAACTCCATACTAACACAGGCCAATGCCAAGAGGCGAGACAGTGATGCCTTCAAAACCCTCAGAGCTTCGCTGTAGGATGTACGTGCCTGGTTTGGTTCATATCCCTGGGAGAGCCTAGGGACTGAAAGAAGCTAACAAGAAATTGGATTATTCCCAGTGTTTTAAAATAGGTAGGATTTCAAATATTGGTCATTTCTGTGACAAGAAAATAAGGTTTGCAAAGTTGCCAATCAGTCTGTTTTGAAGATTCTCTTGAGCCTCTCGTCAGATATATCATAAAGAGAACAAGGTTCAAATATCTAGACTACCTTCCCAGGCCCAGGCAATTAGATTTGCAGTCCACGCTCATACATGGATATATGGATAAAGAAACTCAACAGCCACAGTCCCGTACAAAGGCAAGGCTTGAACGAGCAATTATTTTTACTGAACTGAGACTGGCATGCAGGTCAGCTTGCCATAACATTTCATCAAGGAACTCAAGATAAGCCTTCTGAACCTTGACTAAGGTCAGGGTTTGATTCTGGCCTTCCCCCCCGCCCTCCACAAAAAGGGTAAATAAATTTAACATGAGTCCTGGTGACTAGTACCAATTCCAGATAATCTACTTGGTTGCAAAGTAGTCATTAAAACATTTATATTGTTCTCTGATATAAGCCTATACAATAGATGCTATTTGCTAATCTCACAAGTTAAATCTGCATAAGCATCTCTAGGCCTGATATAATGAAAGTAAGTTTCACACACAGTATATAAATTATCATCTGCCCAGTAGCTGACAGCATCGTTATTTTACTTCCCACAAATTAAATACAGGTATCTGGAAGGTTTCTTTTTTTAATCTCTAAGAAAAACAATGTAATGTTTGTAGCTGGAATTTGCCTCTAGCATAACAATAGCTATCATTGTGCTGCTCTGCCACACTGAGAAGTATATCTGAAGTTCTCCTTTCATCTTCTCCTTGCATCCTCTCCAACTGTAAGTCTTAGGCCGCAATCCTGAGGAAAGATTTGCGCTGACTGATCTCTTCCGCCTCATATAAAGTCCCACAGAGGTCCGCAGAGCCTTATGTGCACATATCTCCCAGTTTGAGTTTATTACTGAAGAAGGCCATAGTGAGGGTTTTTCTCCTCTACCAAAGTTGGCTTTCCAGTAAGTTTAGCAGTCAAACTTACAGGCTTTCACTTACTACAACTTTAGGCTTGACAGGAATTAATTTATTCTTAAATGTCAGGTACTGAATGATCAGCACCACAAGAAATGCCCTCTATGTCTGTTGTTGCAAAGTTGGCAGGATGCATTAGGGAACTGTTGCTGTTGTAGCAATAGTCCATACAAGTTTAACCAGCAACATTACATATTGGGCACAGCTGGAGGCCCCATCTGATGATCTGATCTACTGTGGTTAGATGTATATTTCTCGAAATACATGAAGACATTAAGACTCAAAGACTCAAATGCTTTTTGGTTTGTTTCTTTTTAATACCTAGTATAGGGGATCCTTTGGCAAGAATTTGTGCAGCCAGAACTGTTGATGCAGAAAGACATATAATCAGAAAGCAAAGGAGGAAAGTCAACTCATGAGCTGATTTCCAAGAGCAGCTAAGCTGTGTCAAAATGTGTTCATTTCAAAAGTAGGTAGGCTTTACTTAAACTACCTGAACTGCTTAGGTTGTACTAAAAGCCACTGCAGTCTCTGATTATTAAAAGACAGAATGTTTATTTAACTTCATATTATTTTAACACTTACTGATAAACCGCATGGACAAAGCATAGCTTTGACCCAGCTCTAAATGGAAATGAACATCTCTATTTTTTAGTTTGATCCAAAGCCTACTGAATTCAGTACGGAATTTTTCACAAACCTGAGTTTTGGATCAGACCCTATAAGATGAAATTTTCTTCTTTTTCTTCTTCACTATATCATATTTTTGGATGATCTTTTAGTAGTTCATTCAGGAAGGAGCGATTTCTCAGCAGAGGAAAGGACAAGGGAAACAATTTCATTAACTGCAAAATCAACCTAAGTCTTTGATGCAGGCTTCACTTTTGTCATGAATTTACACATTTATAGAGTACAGTCCCCAGAGAACAAAAATAAAAGGTGTCTAAGTTGCTGCTGAGTTAGGGCCTTAATCATAAAAATAATACAGTGAAAAATTTAGTCTGTAGGTAACAATGAAAATTTAATACAAATGGTCATTGACTTCATTATAGAACTCTTTGGCAACAACTTTTCCAGACTCATGTTAAGCCTTGAGAGAGAAACATTTCAACACAGAACCACTTAATCATTTATATGAATGAAAATGAGTGCAAACAGAATGCTGAGATGGCTTTAAGATCACCTCTTTTTTCTTGTATGGAATACCCACTATAATTACATTTTGCTTGTCAGTTCATAAATTTTGCTTATTACAAAACGGGCATTATTGATTGCTTTTTAAAAGTACTAAAACTAAGCTAAGAGCAGTAGATCTCTCAGCAAATTCAAAACATACTATCTTCCAAACTAATCACTGGCAAAGGGACTGTGGAAAAACTATCCAAGTTTATTGTAAGCCTAATGCAAAAAGTTGAAGTTACCATGAGTTTTCGGTTAGCAACTTGGCTTTGAGTTTAGCATGTTTTAAGCCACAATGAAAAAAAAAAAAAAAGATAAACTTATTTGGCAAAGCCAGACACTTTTAAAGCCAACATCCTGTAATTGTTTCCTCATTTGGCCTGGCAGCTTAAACAAGAAGAAAAAGAAAAAAAAAAGGAAAAAAGAAGAAAGAAAAAGGAGACGGGGGGAAAAAAAAAAGAAAAAAGAAAAAAGAAAATAGAGAGAAGGGAGGGGGAAAGGAGAGCAGAAAGAAAATAGAAAATTAGCAAAACATTTGAGAAAGAAAGAAATGGAGGGGAACAAAGAAATCAATGTATTTGTCTCATTTGTAGTAAACGAATATGTAAATGACCTGTTTGCTCTTTTTGTTCCCCTCTTAGATAGCATTCAACAAAATGAAATGAAGGAAGCTCACTAGCCTTGTGGGCAAAAGCCTGAATTTAAAATTTTCTTCATTTGAATTAGTGCAAACAGTAGATATTCTAACACAGTTGACCCTAGCAATGCAGAAGAGCCAAAGTGATAGCAGGCAGCATAAGAGGACTCAGGCTCTTTGAGATCAGTTGATTAAACATCTCCAAGTGAGATTAATACACACTGGGAATATCCTTATTTAGAACCAGTAGGAAATAAAAGTGATCAGAAGGGATTTAGAGCTGCCATTCTCATTAAAATAAGGTTGGAGGCTGACAACTACAAATAGTTATAGGAGAGGGAGGGGAAATCTTACAAAGAAGAAATTAACAAATGTTTGCTATTGGATTAAATCTAAACAATCTCTGAGCATACTCAAACTTTTACTTCTTTTACTGCTGTATTGTTGCCAGTCCTGAACTAATACTGAAAAAAACCCATGAGGTAGCTACTAATCTGGCTGGGAAACAATGTCCTATTCAAAGTTAGTATCTGTTCTAAGTATCAAGCAACAAAATTAACTGTCCTCTGTAAAGAGGGGGAAAAGGAGAACATTTATGTCAATGTCAAGCCAGGAAAGCAATTTTGTATTAACCTAAGAAGTTAACAAAATAGAATACATAAAAGTATTTTTAAAGTGGAAATAATTTAAGAACCTTCTAAATATCTTAACAGTGCACTTGGCTACACTTGGATTTAGGAAGCAATATTTTACATGCAGCAGTAGATTTTTTTTTTACAGCTTTAAATCCAAAGACAGGGCTGTACTCCATCAAGAAATGACAACAGCAAACTTAATGCCACTGTGAAAGTACCAAATGAAATTTGGCAGTATTCAGAAAATGACCAGATAATACGGCTGTGACTCAACAGGTACAATGAGGGCAGCCGTATTCAGAACAGTTGCATTTAAGGAGCCATTGACACATGGTCCCAGTGTCAGCTGAGTGACAGCTGGAAAAGCCTTTGGTCAACAAGCTTTTAGACACCAGAACAAATTCTATGCAATTACCTGTGAAACCTATTACAAGAGCAAAATATATGTAGAATGCCTTTGTGGTACCAGTCAGAAGGAAAGAAAAAGAATAAAAAATGGAAGACTTGAGCTCACACTACTCTCCTTTGTGCTGTTCTGGTGATCTAAAGAGACTACTAAGGTACCTTTACAAGGCAACAGATAGCCATGTAACAAAGGTAAACAATCTGCTGATATACCAGAATCAGAAATAAACTCTCCATATTTTCCATGTTAGCAATTCAAGAACAGAAAATTAGTAATATGTAGCATAGTAAGAAGCTTAATTTTCTCAGGATACACCATGAACTATGTACCTGGACTGGGAATAAACACTGCCCTAGAAATAAATAGCAGGAATATGTTGGGAGGCAGGTTCAGGTCTGCTTCTTTGTGGATTGCGTGCCTGAATTTCCTTTCCCTGGCAACTAAGGCACAGGGGACAGGAACCCACATGTGCCCAGAAAGCTCAGCTGTCTGGAGATGTGTCCCTTCCCTTGCCTCTGACTCAGCACCTGCCCTCAGGGGGACAGGGGTGGTAGAGTGGGAGAAGAAATCAGTCTTCGCAGCTACTCAGTTTTATCCCCTGTGAAGATCCTTCAGCTACAGAGTGACAGCCAAAGCAAACTGGAAATTTAACTAGCTTTTTTATGTACTTCGGGGCACCAAATTAGAACAAAGAGTTGACAGACCATTGGAATATCTGCCGAGTTGCCTCTTGACAAAGTATATGGGCCAGATTCATTGATAACCTGTTGCTGCATGTAGCTGGAAAGTAGTCTGCTCTTGGGCCAATGCATCCTTCAGCCAGAACATTAGGTAAGGTTGTTGCCCAAACTGGTATTTCTAGTTTTCATACAAATTGAAATTTTCTATTATTTCACATGGTGTCTACTTGTCTCACAATTATGATATACAATCACATCTTCTGTAATAGTCCCCCATCTTGCACCATATCAAATACTAATTCCAGTAAGATTAGATCTACCAGTGTTGGGGTTTTTTCAGTCTGGAAAATCAGTTAAATCACCAAAGAAAGATGCAAGTTTAGCCTGTTGCTGTCCCATTTTCTATGAAAATTGTTAACTAACCTTTCCTTGAAAATTTGTGCATACCAGCATAGCAGAGACTTAGAGGTCTGTACATACTCAAAAAACTTTCATCACCGTCTTAAATATTGTGTTTGTTATTCTCCAGCCATCTGGTGCCATTCACAGGTGTATTAAAAGCCCTCGAAACAAGACGTACAGCTTTATTTCTTTCAGTGTTCTACGCTGAAGAATATCTAGTTCCCCCAGTATAAGCATATTCAGCTCTTCCAATTTTAGTTCCACCTTGGTTAAGTTAATTTCCATTTCCATACTGCTGTTCCCTAGTCATTTTGCCTTTACCTCTGTATTAAAAAGCTTCCTTCTAATTGTTATTACTCCCAACTTGACAAATCCTATTCTAAATAGGATATTAGATGACATTATTTTAGGAATTTCTGATAATTATGCAGCCATTAATTACATTCTGCAAAATATTATCGAAAAGAATTTTGTAAGCTACCAGAAGAGACATGAAACAGCTTTTCTGCAAACAATGAGAAAAACACAAAAAGACCTTTTGTCTTCTGAAGCGTCACCTGCCAACAGAACAAGTTACTCTGTTATTCAGGTAAGCAAAGCTTAGACTGCCAATACCACACGGAACTACATCGTCCAGCAAATGTGTCGGAACTGCAATAGTTCTCTGGTTATGTTTTGCATAAGTACATCTATGTATCAGACATCTTCATCTGCCTACAGCTAATCACATCGCACAACTGTGCTCAAGTCAGTACATTCTGGGAGACTCTAGGCAACATATATTCATAATGTTCTTAGTTGCTTAGAATACAGCAGAGGGGTGTGGTTTTTTACTTGAGGACAGTACAGGAATATTTAGTTGTATACAGAGATGAATCTTGTTACAGCTTCATTGTTACTAGCTTGGTTAAAATAGAGTATATTCCTACAGATAAATACTTAATGCGAAGCCAGCACGTTAATTCTGTGGTGTACATAGGATCTTATGCCATTCCCAAATTACATTATTAACAAAGATCCTCTGGTTCTTTAACTGTGTTGAAAACCCAAAACATTTTGAATGTCAGCCACAACCTCTTTCACAACAATTTTCCAACACACATTTATGAGGTTTTATATGCTATTTTGTGTTTCAATAGAGCGGGTTAGTAGAATCAGCTATGTTATATCTAATTACAAAGCTGATAACCTCAGAGGACTCATCTGTGCAGAAGTTTATCTGAAAAGTAAAACCCACAAAATGTATCAAGGAAAGAAATACCAAGTCACACCAATATGTTTAGGAACTTTGACTAAAAAAAGTACAAATACTTGACAGTAAAACAAACTGAAAGCTAGAAAATAACTCCTTTCACAAAAGCAAAGATCCACATCTTTCATTTTGAGGATCTTCTTGATAAAGAAGTCTCTTCTTAACTGTGAAAATAGCTGACTAGATGAAAGTCTAGTCATTGTCCTCTGAATAATGAAACGTGGAAATTTAAGTCTATGGGTTTTTACCACTGAGCTTTGAAATCAGAAGTCAAAGATGGAAACCCTGTTCTTCAAAAAGGTAGAATATGGACAAGAAAAAAACAATAGTAAACACCATGCCAGAGAGAGAGTGTGATGTCATCAGTTTGCCTAAGGTGGCTTGTAGGATTTCCCATGGAACAGGATTGAATGCCAAGACTTAATGCATTTTGCAAAAAATCTATGTTAATCCCCAAGCTGAACTAAAAATCCAGTAAATAAACTGATGAGAAAGGGATTCAGCTTGGCAGTAATGGCAACGCTATTGCCCTTTTAGTAAAATAGAAATAAAAGTATCTTACATGAAAAAGAAAAATCTTACCAGAGTGTATATTTTGACAGTTTGCTGCAACACTTTCAAGCAGTCAGGCTATTGTGCTGGAAGGTGGTGTCCCGTTGAAAAGGAATCACAATGTTCCACCATGACAAAACCTCTAAACTTTCTGGGAAGATACTGGCTTTGCTGTTTCAAGGGGTGTTGAACTGAATTCCCATAAACTGGAGTGGAATAAATAAGATCTGGTCTAATTTATGGTTCCAGAACAGGCTCTGCTTGGAACAGAATACAGGGATAACAGGGCTCCGTTCTCGGGCTGGTGAAAGGCTGTTCCGGTTGACAGATTATGTTAACAGCTTCTGTGCTGGGAGTCTGGCAAAAGGCTTTAGGGAAACTGTCTCTTTGCTTTCATTCATATTTTATATATGTTATATATACACACAGAGAACACTGCATGTATTAGCCTGTAATTATCTGTGACAATCATGGTCATCACACTATGTATGTGAGTAGTCATGGCTAAGAAGAGATATTTCAGATCTTACTTAATAGTCTCCATTCTTATATTCTGGCAAGGAGATCTGAGGAACATTACCTTACAACGTTAAGCAGTGTTCCCTCTCATACAGCAGATACCACTTCTAGTGCAAATACATGTGCTTACAAGTTTAATGTTAGCTGTCAGTAGGTACTCAAGCATGAAAAGTTAACATTTGCTTTCTATCAGGATTCACGTGACCAGTGCTCAGTGGCTTGAGTGTTGGAGAAAACCAAGCACAGAAAGTCCTTGACACCAAAGTAATAAAGCTTTTAAATTTAAAATAAAGCTTTACAGATGTTTTGGCATCTCCCCAATACAATTTAAAGAAAATAACAACAAAACCAAGCAAACAGGCAGGTAGTTAACTAATTAGAAATGCTTTTCAGTTGCACCTCAGTTCAAAGCTTACTCATCTGGTAGTTGACTGAAAGCCAGAAATAGCTGATGTTGCGTACTGTGATACCAAGGATATTGCCCAGTAGCAGTCCCCCTAGAAAATCTGGAAGGATCTAAGGCTGGTTCTGTACTTGTTTACAACAGCAGAATTTTAGGCGTACATAAAAACAACTGGGTGATCCAACAAATGGGTGATCCAATGTGGATTCAAAAGTTTCCTTCCATCATTCACAAATATATCCAATGTCAGATCCAATCTAACATTTAAGCCACAGAAACGCGAAATAAATCCCCACACTGAACCAGCTTTCCTTTTCAATCGCTTAGAAATTTTTTATATTGCAAACTATTGAAAAAAGTTTTAACTTCTCAAACTGAATGTAAGACGTTTTCAAAGTTCCAAAATGTTAAAAATTCAAAAAGGCATTCCAGTTTAGACTGGCAGCCAAATGTAAAATGCGGGACTTTGAGCTGACTACAAGTAGTCAACTGGAAGTCTGAGAAGTTACAGTGAATAGAGTTATATAAACATTAGCTCAGTAGCAGTCAAAAAAAGAAATGAAAGGTTAGGAATGTCAGAGCTGAAAGGGTAGTGGTCAATACTTTAAGAACTAACGGCAGCTGGTTACAAGGAACGTTCCTCAGGGGCAACTGCTTGGGCAATACTGTTTAGTATCTTCATCAGTGACTAACTCTAAAACAGAGCACACCCTCACCAGCTTCACAGATGACACCACGCTGTGGGGAGCAGTTGATATGCCTGAAGGCAGGGCTGCCATTCAGGGACACTTCAAAAAAAGCTCAAGAAATGGGCCAACATGAGCCTCATGACATTGAAAGACAATGCAAATTCTGGAAGAAATACCCCATGCAAAAATACAGGCTGGGAACCATTTGACTAGAAATCAACTCTGCAGAAAGGGAAGTGGGGGGCAAGTTTAACTGAGTTCCTGTGGTAAAGAAGGTCAATCACCTGCTGGTCTGCATTAGCAAGAATGTAGCCAGCAGGTCAAGTGCTAAGGACTTGAGAGGCGACACCTGGAGTACTGTGTCCAGTTTTTAGCACTCCAGTATGAGAGAGATTAACAAACTTCTGAAAGTCCAGAAGAAGGGCCCTAATATAGTTAGGAGCTGGAGCAAATGATATCGAAGAGGGTGAAGGAACAGTATTTAGCCAGAAGAGAAGGATAGGGGATAGGGTGGGATCTAATTGCAGTCTTCCATTACCTAAAAACAGGTCATAGAGAAGATGGAATCAAACTCTTCCCCTAGCAAAAGGATGAGATGCAATAGTTACAAGTTGCAATAATAGAAATTATTGTTACATATGGAGAAAAAAAATACAGTGGTTGCAGTTAAGCACTGGAACAGGCACCCAGAGTGCCTGTGGAATCTCTATCTTAGGAAATTTTCACAACTCAGCTGGATAAGGCCCTGAACAACCTGATCTAACTCTGAAGTTAGCCCAGCCTTGAGCAGGAGGTTGGATTGGATGACTCCAAGTGTCCCTTCCAACCTAAGATTTTCTGCAATTATATTGACTAGCAGGAAAAGACAAGTGAACACGTTAAAAATGTCATTACTCCAGTATATAAATTCATTAATTACTTCTTCCTGAATTACAGTGTGCTGTTTGGCTCCCAATCTCAAAAAGGACATTTTAAACTAGAAATAGTTCCTTTCATATAGAAAGTGACCGATTACATTAGGACACTTCAGCCTGAAAGACACAGTGTTTAGAAGGTAGTATGATAAAGTTACAACATCATGAGTGTCATGAAAAAAGCGCATAGGAATAATTTGTTCACTTTTTCCCCATACAAGTACGAGGGACTACCAAACAAGGTTAGAAAAACAAAGTTTAAAAAAAAAAAAAAAGGTGGTTCTTCATACAAGTGGTAGACCAGTTGAATGTTTTTCAAGCAAGGGCACACCGGCACCTTACATTTAAGAAAAGAAATACACTGCGAGTTACTAAACAAACACACAACATGAGGCTCAGGAATTCTGAGCTGAAAAAGAGAGGCTAGGAGAAAGCTGGGTTAGAAATATCATATATGTTTTTCCTATTCTTATTCTATGCCGGGGCTTATTACCACTGTTGAATAAAGGATACTAGGCTAGATAGATCCTTGGCCTTGATCAGTGCTGTCATTCTTATGGGAATGTCTTGCAAGGTTCCGAACCCTGTGTTGGCCATCCAATCATAGCTCTGCAACTTTTGAGTTTTAGTCATCACTAAAAAGAATTATCTTCATATGATGGTCAGAGTCCTTTGAGTTCTTTATGAGAGATTCCAGTAACAAAAACATGCATGGCAGCTGGATAGCTTACCAAGAACCTAAGGCACAGGTAGTATTTTGGTACCATGTTCTGAGATATCAGACCATATCATTTATTTAGATAAATATTTTTATATGACAGAAACATACAGAAAAGAATGTGAAACATCAGAAGATGAAGCCACATAAGTAGGTTTGATAGAGATATACTGATTTATATGACACAGAGATCTATCTGAGCCATGGCTTACATCAATAAACCCACCACAGATTTATAGTAGATGCTCTGCCACAGCAGTAAAAATTACAATAAAGTATGTACCCAACAAACCTTGTAGATAGACAGATGATGAAACATCATTAAAACACATGAAGCAAGTCAAAAAGATCACACCAAGTACTGAATGTATGCAAAACCGGAGCTCATGTCAGTTGTGTTAATATACAACTTTATACAATTGCCATTTTTATTTTACATTACAGTGTGATCAGGGGAAGTTGTTTGTTATAGATGAATAGAGTTGATTATCGTTGATTACAGATGCACTACTCGGTTTTATTTGTTCCAAAACTCTGTTAATAATCAATTCTGAAAGATTTGGGCAGCCATGTGCAATTTGACATAGTTTTAATCACCAGAGGAAAATGTCCCTTCAGAGAATAATGAAGAGACAGGAAAAAAATGCCAAGAAAAACTAACCTTTGGCAGAGAACAAGTGTACCTAAAATAGGCCACTTTTCAATCTAAGCAGCTTGCTCATCACCTTAACCATCCTGACAATTTAGACAATGAGGATTTAGAGTTCAGCCTATAAGACAATGTTTAAATGAGAGGTGCAAAATTGTGCCACAGTTCTTTTATATACGAGCCAGAGAAGCCATGCTTGTACTTGGTAGAAAAAAAATATTAAAAACTTGCCCAGATGTATACTGTTCTGGTTTAAGTGAGCAGAAGTTGCCATTGAGAATCAATCGTAAGTCTGGAAACACCTTTTCTTTATCCGTAAAAGGACTGACAACATAGGCACAGTTGGGAGTTAAACAGGGAATGATTACTTTGCTGTTATATGGTAGTTAGGGTTACGCCAGCATTTACTTTTCAAACACTCATGAGCCAAAGACTTAAAATAGAGCCATAAACATTCTCTCTAACCTGAGACAAAGCTCTATCTTGAGATCTTATCTCTTTCACCATTTCTGGACAAACACGCACACAAACTGTTCAGTTATGCATGTCTGAAGAGAAAAAGAAGTTTGTTGCACTGAAAAGCTTTTAAAGATTTTTATCTTGGAAAAAAAATAGTTCTGGCATGAAAAAAGGCCCTTGGCAAGACATTAGTCCATAGTCTGCTCTACTATCTGTCAGCATTTCCAAAGAGAAGCAAACAGTCTAGCAAGCTACTGAGATTTCTATAATCGCAGTAACATTTTCCTCTCAAATCTTCCAGGGGGATTTCACAACCTAGGGTAGACGTAGTAATTTATTACTCTCAAAAGTTACTTTTTTTTTTTTTAAAACTGCCTATGCAGAGATGTGCATGAACACTCATTTCCATTCTATCAAACCTAGGTATTCTGTCTCAGAATTTAGTAAACCAAATGAAGTTTGACCTAGTGTTCTTGACAGCATAAGTTCTGAGCCAGATATAAATTGAATAAGCTGATCCTGTAAAGATCCTTGAAATAAGTAAATACAAGGAAGCAAATGGCAATGATTTAACTGTATATTTACTGCATGTTGTCTTGATTTGGTTTTCACACTAGTTTGACCCAGGTATAACTCTAGGTAGTGCAACAGATCTGCACTAGGCCTTGTGAAGTCAACTCTGCTTCTGCAGTACCCTTTTATTCTCCAGGTTATGACATAGGAGAAACAAAACACAATTAAATAAAACACCATGCAAAATCCTCTCATCTCTCAGTCACCTACAGGACCATGTCCCCAATCTGCGGACCTCTATTTAAAGTACGTCTTCTTTAATAAAATCACATCAAAATAAGAGAAGGTACACAAGAGACAATAAGCAGTAAATGCAGCTGATGTTAAGCTATTAATGGGACACAAGGCTGAAGAATCTCACTAAACAAACAGCAAGAGTGAGATCCAATGCCCAGTGAACTTAATGGGTAAAATCATGTGGAAGATATGGAAGGCATAGAAACCTGTGTCTACTGGACAACTCACTAAGTTATCTCTGTTTAATAATGAAAGTATCTTAGGGTATGCAGCAGGCCGTGTATGCAAGAGACCTCTCTAAGTCTGTCTGTCCTTTCCCATGTCTAGCCTCTCCCTGAACTATACCCCTTCATTCACTTCCTTCATTCACAGCTGAGAGGAAGATTAATTATTAGACGAGGGAATATAAGTCCCTGACACTCTGATTGTCATGTCATTGTCCTTAATGTATAGGATCTAGGGGTTTGGGGAAAAGACCTTTGAAATCAGTGAACCCATTCACATTCTTAAGATCAACTATGTACGCACTTTACTGTATATGGCCATATTATCTGGCACCTTGGAAGATTAAGCCTGTTTGTCAGAAGCTACTTTTCCCCTTCAGCCACAGAAAAGTGAGGCAAAATAACACAGAGGATGTAAGACAATAAAAGAGGCTCTGGGTTGGCTAGAAAAATGTACCTAGACCAATGTGTTATGCTTTCAGAAAACACAAACACAAGGTGAAAGCACATTTAGGAAAGAGGTGAGGAACAGATGCTCTAAGACATGTCCCATTCATCTCCAACTGCTATGCCTATAAACCACTCAACTTCATTTATGTTCTTTAGAACAGCAACCAGAAGTTCTGCAGGTTCTGAAATTCCCACAGAAGGAAAGAGAGAACATTTCCAAGCATTTTCTTTGCAAACTGGATGCAGAATAATCCCTCTTTTAGTAATGACTGATGTGGGCAGCCCTTGAACTTCCTAGGAGGTGCTAGAAAAGACCCTGCACATCTTCATCAAAATTACAGCAAGAAGCATGGCTAAAGAAAACAGGAATCTTTGCTTTCATCGTTGCCGTTATTCTGTGCCTTTTCACATGAGAGGACAGCACAGATGCCTGACTTCTATTGGTTCACAGACTTGCTGGCCTGAATCTTTTTCCCAGCCTACAGATTCTAGTCCTTTTTAGTTTCAGCCAGTCTTACTGTAATTCTGAGCAGTTGATGGTATGTCCAGCCAGCCCTGCAATTTCTGACAATCATTAAAAATTTTATAAGCAAACCAATGTGTGTTTACTGTGATCCTACTATCAATGGGCTCTGAATTTCATTCAGCCTCTCTGAACTATAATAAACATTAGGAACAAATAGCAACCAACAACACAATGCTACAGGGACTAAAGAGGAATTTTGAGATAGAAGCCAAATAGGTGCCAAATATCATTCAGACACCAATGAGGAACTGTGGTCCCTGTATGGATCAGAGTTTAACCATCCCCAAAATGTAGATGTTGCAGAGTTGGAATGCAGCTGTCCAATTCAACAGAGAACAGTTTAAAACTGGAAAAGAGAAAGAACACTGTGCCAACAGTGACTGCAGGGCAGTTTAGACAAGCAAATGCAATCACTTGTAAATCCAGCTGGAATACCGGGATGAAATGCCTCAGTATTTACAAAGAATGCCACAGGACTCACATGTACAGAGTTCCATTAGAGTCCCTGTTTCACATGTGTTCATCACCATATAGAAATGCAGTGAAGAAATGCACACGTAATAACTTGCAACCACTAATTTCAGTGATTCAGATAACAAAATATTTACATGGAAGACTTACAACAATACACAAATGTATGGATGCATAATCTTATGCAAAATAACTGATTTTTACTGAAGATTTGGTTCATCATTGTACCAATGGCCAGGGTTAGAATCTTATGTCTTCTCTAGATAACCCTTCCTTATACTTACTTTGAGTTTCAAAGTTGCTGACAGAATATTCCATGCAAAATTTGGAAATTAAAGAACTTTTTTTTGTGTGTTTTCATAAAAATAAAAAAACCAGCTTTAAAATAAAGGTTACACTTTACCTCTGCTGTAGTGTGGCAGACAGATAACGAGGACTGTCAAATAAACCATCTGATTTCCCGCACCCTCAATAATGGTTTATTACACATCCTTGTCTGGCATGAAATAATTCTCTGAAAAATAAACCAAGCATTAATCTTATTTGGGTGACAGAAAGGTCTGAATCATTTATAACTGAATTAATTGCTAGAAAGGCTTATGAGCAGCCAATTAGTAACATTTGTATTTGGATCTGCCAGTTGGCCCAGAACTGAAAATGAATATTAGTTTCGACATAAAGACTGTAATGTTCACGGATAAAAAACATCCTTGAGAATTACTGTCTTGAATGGAACATGCCTGATAACTGGCCAGACAATTCTATTAGCCAAAACTGCCTAAGATATTTCCCAACTGCTGTTTCAAAAACTGATTCTGCATTCCTCATACAACAGCCTAAAGTCTTCATTTTTGGTTGCACACTCTATAAAGTCCTGAAAGAATGGGAGGAAAGAATGGTGCCACACACAAAACCTGTATAGATGCCAGCAAACTGTTCATTTGTGTCCATTAAATTTCCACATGCCTTTTGAGGACTTCACTGTCCCCAGTTGGCGTTCCACTATCCACAGGCAGTAAATGAGTCTCAAACTCATTTGAATTATCTTGAGAGCTGTAAGTAAATTCTGCAAATCACCAAGTAACAAAAGTAGTATAGCAATGCACTGCATCTGATGTCCTGCAGAAGCATCCTTTCAAAGACTATTAAGGAAAACACACATGTTCAGTCATCACTGCTTTACAAGATGGGAACATGGGCTAGGATGTGTCTATAGCACAGATAATGGCTTCTGGGGGACACAGTATCACTCCTCAGTTATTCTTCTTTCCTCCATATATCCTCTTCAAGCTGAATGCAGCCCAGCAGAATGGGGCACCAGAGGAAATTCTGCAATTTCTGGAAGAGGAATGTAGTTTTGAGCTGCTTCTATGACTGAGCAAAGACTGCTTCCTGGGAACCTTATATTTCCTTTGACTTGTCATCCTCCCACAACCTACGGCTGACAAGACTCAGCCCAAAATTAAATATGAGAAGAGGAATAGAGAGATGGAGAAACACAGAAAGAAGCTACCACAAAGGGAAAGAATAAATGTTGACAAAAGCATTCAGTACAACCAGAAACTTCTGTGTTAGGCAAGCACCTCTTAAGGAGTTATTCTGTAGCTCCTGGTCAGAATATGTATTTTGTTGTGTTAGCGAGTTATGGCAATTTCTCATTTTTTCGTTTAATAAAAAAGTAAATAATTGTATAACACGTCAAGGCACAAATCTGGGCTGTCCTCAGGCACTCACACTCCTGGACTGTGTGTTTTTCCTCTTTCTTGAATGATTTTTTTAACAGTGAACTGTATTTTAAATGTATTCTATGTTCTTTACTACAGACTATGCTCTCTTTTAGGTTACAAACTTGAGAAGTTGTATACCCAAAGGGGTTTTTCAGAAATTCAAAGTAACGTATTTTGCCCATGAAGAATGCATTCACACTTTCTTGAAGTAAATTACAACAAAATCCTATATAATTAGAACATAAACTTTAATGTATTTTTACCGGTAAGGAATGCTAGAAAAGGAAGAGAGTGGAACATTGTGTAATGCTTAGAGGGGTATTTGAAAGCTTTTAAGTTAAGCATCATTTAAAACAGATTGTAATTAAGGATTTTCCTTTTTTTTATTACATATTAAGGTCTTTAAGAGCATAACTTCCATAAATAGTCAAGAATAAACTACATTCAGACATACATATAAGCACATTTCTTGGCACAGACAAATTAAAACTGTGATTGCTGACATCTCTTTGAAGGAAGATTTTCTTTTTTTTTTTCATCCCAGCCCTTGTTTTATTTATACGGCTCTGCACACTTTTTTATTTTTAATTATCCTAAGGAAAAGAAGGGGTGGAGGGAAAGAGATCTTTGTTTTCCAACTGAGACAGTGAAATACATTCCAAAGCTGCTTTTGGTTTTAATTTACAGAAGCCCTCATGTCTAATCTACTAAGCCAACAAATAATCTGTTTGCCAGGTTTTACATGAGAGTCATGAAAAGTGCATACAATTGCTGACTTTATTCTTTTTTTAGGATACGGATTCATTCTATGCCACAAACTTGAAAAGATCCTTTTGGACAACTTTTCACAATGAATTTATTTTTAACTATACATTTTGTTTCCCAGGAGTTATTTCAGTTTTTACCCAGTTACTTGAGTATCTTTGGCTCTCTTTTCCTTAATAACAACAAAGGCAGTGTGTTTGCCTATCTGAAAGATAAGATAGGTCTGTACCCTTGCTCATGAAAGCAGCTGTTTAAAAGCAAAAAGAAGGGTACCAAGAAATGAGGTCCCCTCTAAAAAAAAAGATACAGAGCAGATGAGCACTCCCACATATTTCCACACACAGGAAAAGTTGCAATTTTCATCTTTCTTTTATTTTTGAATAACCCTATATCCTCCTCTTCCTAATATTTAAGATGAATCTTAGTATTTAAAAAACTTATTGTGTATCCTGAGATCCACCAAGAAATTCCATGAGATTATGGGGGAAAAAAGTGGAGAGAGCAGGACAGCAACACAAAAACATAGTGTCTCTGCACTGCTGTAAATATCTTCCGAGACATTCATGTAGGCAAGCAAGGCAGAAACACTGTTTTGCAGTGAAATTTTTGGATGGTATGATCTGCCGCAAGGAAATATCTTCTGGTGCGGAGGAGTACACCACCACATTTTATTTACTCCCCTCTTCTCCATTCTGGTACATCTTCTCCACTAGACAACTATAAATCTAAACAGCAGTATCAATGAACTTAAAGGATGGAAAGAGCACTACTGAGCTACCTGCTGGCTTCCCCAAAATTGAGTTTTGCTGGGAGTTTCATAGGCAATGCCAGGGCTGAGAATGCACTGTGTTCCTCCGGAGATGCTCATTTGTCCCTCTCCTTCTCTTAAAGGATATGGGGCTTGAACCACACTGAAGCTAACACCACAACTAGAATAGTTCTTGTCTTAAAAATGGCCCATTTATTGACGTCTTAATTAAGGGTATTCAAACTGTACTTAGAAGCAGAACTTACACTGGAGAGAAAAGGGATCAGGATGAAAAATGTTCCAGGTAAAAAACTCTTCTGCTCTAAAATGTGCATCTTGCCTTCCATACAGTTACTCCATCCAGAGGTACTAACCAATCCTTTCCACTTCATGCATGTTCCCAGAGCATTGTGCTAAATGCTACAAAGATCCTAGCTATATGGCTTTAGATAGACTGAAGCAAAGAAAATGAACAAGGTAAGGCAAAGAGACCTCAAATAGACATAAAACAATGGCCGACGCAACCTTTTTAATATGCTAGAGATGTGAACAAGAATTTGGGCGAAGTGCAGAAGTACTACTAACAATTTAATTGAGGTCACATCTATTTCGTTTGTAAATATATATGAAGGATGTTCGGAGTCCCAGCCTTTGGAGGTAGTCTGTAACTTACATCAATTAGAATAAAGGTATCCATTGTCTACCAGGCGTAGGCAAAAGACTTTGGCCACAACTCTTACTGCAGAATTGTGGGTGTAGCCAAATACAGGATTCTTCAGTTCAAAACAAATAAACCTTTAGGTATTTGTTTAAATTTCTTCAAAGATACACTAGTAAATAGAACTTCACAGGTAGGTGTTGATTTTAGATACATTGCAGAGTGAGCAGATGGAAATACCACCATTTAATTTTATGGCTATGAATTCTCATTTCATTCAAGGGACATATTTTACCAAATATCTTTCATCTACTTTATTCATGTTGAGTTCTGTATTACTGTACAAGTCAACCCATTCTCATGCTAGTCAGAAAATAAAGAGATATTCTGTGCTAGTGAGTTTCAAAATTTAGATTTTCATAATTTTTTTAAACCATTGTAACAGATGCAGATCTTCAAATTTTATTAACTAATTTCCTGAGAAAAAACAACCCACAATGCAGAAACAGATTTTTTTTCTTAATTTGTCTACTTACACTATGTTCACAAGTACCTTTTACTCAAAAGATATTTATAATCTGTATTCACTGGGTCCTTCTTGCAGAATCATCAGTGCCCCTTCACAAAGTAACTCCTTTCTAAAATCTCCATCTCTCAAATACCTTCCTCAACTCTCTTGACTGAAATAAAGAGATGCAGATTCCTCCTCAGACCCACATATTGTTATGGAGGAAAACCTCCATTCAAAGTAATTTGCACCTAGGACAACATGGAGTCAAAATGTAAGCTTAGTTATCCATGCTCTTCCTCCTGTATAGTTTAGCTCCACAGTAGAGCAGCCTCAAACAACATTGATGGCTCTGGCATAAGGAGAAATCACCAAAAAATTCTCTAATGAAGGAGAACTGCAGCACAGGGAGAGTCAAGCTATAGGTTCAAACATGAACAACTCAAATACATGACATTGCCACCATTCCCCATAACTACTATGATAACTGAGAAAACTTGCATTGTGCTGCAATTCCCCTCCATTGCATCCTTCAGCCAATGTAGTGTAGTAAAATTAGATGGAACGATTACAAGAAATTGGTTTGCAGGAACAAAAAACTGTTTTCTGTCATGTGCTGCCATTAATGATGCATTTGCCAGCGTTCAGCAGCTCACAGGCCACACTTAACATCCAAAGACAGTTTCAGAAAGTCATGCAGCCTCCCCTCTCCCTCCCACCACTCCCAGTCAGGCTTCTGTGCCTTTTTTTTTTTTTTTCATCTCCTGCCTTTCCATACCCCTCCAGGCACATGTTCTCCAAAGTGAGAACCACTCAAATATAGTTTACATTACCCCACAGAACATTATAAAGAGTCAAAAAAATTGTCAAGCAAGGTGACAAGATTCACACCAAAAATCATTTTGTAAACTCTCTGAGATGTTGTCACAACAAACCCAGAGGATGAATTCTACTTCCTCAGCAGCCAATAATGAGAAGGTGACAGGAGAGCAGAAAGGGAAAATGAAGACTCCCACATGCACTTGGGATGCTTTTCAGATCCTCAGCTTTGTCTACACTTAGGCTGCTAGATGATTTATGATCACTAGTCTCTATTGCCAGTGCAACTGTTCACTTCGATTCTGCATGTTCCTTGATGGGGTGGTTACATTTTCACAGATGCTATCATCACACTTTAACTGTAATACTCATCTGTTTGAATTGTGCTGTTACTATAGCATGCCGCCAGCCAGCTTTTCTGTACTGAAATGTCCAATGCTGATGAATAGTGCAACTGCCTGAAATCAAGCCTAGAAACTCCTTTCTTAATACGTTTCTCAACTGAGCACTGCTTTGTAGGGAGTGATTATTCCCAAGACCTGATGAATCATAGAATCATTTAGATTGGAAAAGACCTTTAAGATCATCGAGGCAGTGTTAGGTTAACAGTTGGACAAGTCCACCACTACACCATGTCCCTAAGTGCCACATCTACACGTCTTTTAAATAATTCCAGGGATGGTGACTCAACCACTTCCCTCGGCAGCCTGTTCCAGTGCTTAATAACCCTTTTAGTGAAGAAATTTTTCCTAATATCCAGAGGAAACATGACGGAAAGAACGAGTGCCCAACAAAGTAGCAAATTAGGGTATGGACAGATGACTGCAAACTACAGTCAGCACAGCTTAACAAATTCCCATTTACTAGATGAACTGTATTAACGGACCACAGTATATTTCTGATTCACTGCTATTGCAAAGGAAAGCAGATTACTTTAAACCAGTTGTTAGTTTGAATCATGACATTCCAATACGCAATACCTCTTACCCTGGAATTACAGTAGGTTAGAAGCATGCACACAAGCAATTAGCAGCAACTCCTTAAGCTGCGAAAGCCCAATTACTTGCCTCTCCCTGTTCTCTAAATTTCTACCCCCATTTGTTGCAAACCAGTGCCAGATCACATTTTCCATTATCCTAAAAGCACTCGCGGTTCTCATGGGTGATTTACACAAGTAAACAGAAATATAATGTCAAATCTTCAGCTGTAAGTTGGCATCCACAGCAGTCAATGGGACCAGATCAACAGCGGTGGTTCTGCTTGTAAGATGAGATCAAGGGGCACACGCCTGCGCCTGTGCTCAGGCCTCGTCTCCCCAGTCTTCCAGACCTATTTGTCCCAAGGGTCCTACCGGGACACAATGTAGCTTCCTCCCTCCTTGTACACCAAATTTCCTTTGCAAAGTGAATCCAGGTGCACGAGGGCACTGTGCACCACATTGCACTTTGACTCCCAGTTATGCTGGGAATGCCCGAGTCCTGGAGCACAAACACAGCCCACAGTATCTTGAAAAAAACTAGCCAATATATTCAAGGCTTTGAGGTTTATTAACAGATACAAGAAACTGGCAGCTCAGGCTGAAAATGAACACATTCAGCAGTGCTCTACAGAAAATGAGGTGGGCACAGGAGATGGTAGATTACACAATTTCTGTTGCTTTATTTTACCATGACCTATTTCACTCTGAGATCCCAAACTTTGATTTCAGCCCCACCACGCTCAGCACTGTATTTTTTTTCCTATAGCTCCACTGACAATGTTTAAATGAAACCAGTCTCCTCCCACAAGTATGCACAGAAGTCCCAAAAATTATTTTAGAACAAGAAACTGTAGACAACAGACTCAAGTTTAAGGAAAAGTTGTAATCGGGGAGGACAGTCTCATTCAGATAGCATCTAACATTTTAACAGATCAAGTAAAAAGCCAGACAAAGTTGGCTGCAGCACTCAAGCTTTTCCATCAGAAAGGATTTCTGCCTGATATTAGGAATTGAGTGCATACTCTTCCCTTCCAGAGAGTCATGAGAACAGAGTTGGACCCCCCTTTACCTCTCCTTCACTGACATGGATGCTCCTGCTAAGCCAAGGTAATGTTGTGTCACGTGAGGCAGCACGTGAGCAGAGAAAGGAAAGGGATTACTGCACAGTTAGGAGGCTTTTCATTAGAAGAAACTCAGAGGGATACAGGAGGTACGCTAATCCCTGTACCCAGCTGCAGAGTAAAGCATATCAGGCATGAATGCTTCTGTGTCTAGTAGAGTACAATCAAAAAAAGTACTTGTGAGATTAGACCAGAGAGGACAGACTAACTTGGGAACTAATGACAATAAACATCAGCTAACCATAAAATTTACTACCTTTCTTTTTCAACCTTTCGTTCACTCTTCACTCAGGATACTCTTTAAAAACTCTCACTTCCCATGGCATTTTTATTAGCTCAGATCAGAGTTTAACTGATCATGCTTTCACTGTTTCTGAAACACAGATGTTATTGTTTAGTGACTTTTTTAGAAATATATTCTTAACATACTTACATACTTGTGTAAGAATATGTTTCTTCATAGCAATTAGTATTTCAAAAGTGTACAGTGGCTTGAAATCCTGTTTAAACCACAGAATGTATAGCATGTGGACAGTGGCAGGACAAACTCCTCCATGCTGCTCTTGCCTTCCATGTTTTCAAATGCTGGTTTCTCCACTGAAAGCTGTAACGCAAGTGACAGTTGTGAGAAGCTCATAGTTCTGCACAAACTGGTAGATGTTCATGATCGCCAGCACAAAGTTCAAAGTTCCTATTCACCTACATGAAAACTCATCCTGGCCAAGACAAAGAGCTGTCCCACCTTGACTTGGACTGAAACTACTGAATTCTGAATATGAACAAATGGCTATGAATTATTACACTGAGTAACATCAAAGCACCTAGGAAGTAAGCAAATGAAGCAGGTATTACATAAAATATCATAAGGCAAACAATATAAGATGAACAATATAAGGTGAAGAATTGGTCAGCTTCTCACAAATATTTTCTCATTTTAAAATCAGAATTGTTGCTGCCTTTTTAATCTCATGAATGTTTTAGGGGCATGACGCTCTGTGATGCTTAATGGGAAGCCAAGTCTTTTTTTAGCTTGGATAAGAATGGCACTGCTGTGCAACCACTTTGTGGCCCATGTGAAAACATCTAAGCAAGGCACAGAGAAATCAGTCTTCCTGCTTTTAAACACCACTCTTGTTAACTAAAGCATCTGGAGCTACTCTGGTACTAGAATACACTCATAGGGAGATCACACTGCCTACATGGCACTAAGTAAATAGTTCTGTATCACATTTGCTTCAGAGCTGACAAAAAACAAAGCAAAAACCACACTTAAATCCTTCTTCCCTCTCCCCTCAGTTACCAGCCCCTGCCTTATCAGTGGTACCATTACAAGTGCTTAGTAAATTAGTTCACTGAAAAGATCTGGCTTAAAGTAGCTGGGTTGAGATGGAGGTGGGACACTTGCTTGCTTTGTTTCTTTAACTGAGAACAGTTCACCAATCCAGTTTACAGTGTGGTCGCACAGAGATGCATAGACGCAAGTAAAAGGGCAGGATACAGCAATGCCGGGGCATGAATTTAAGTGTTTTGACACCGAAGCAAGCCCATCAGTGAACTACACTTTCCACGTACCCTAAGGAGAGGCTAAGGGTTTGTGGGAGCAGTTTGGATACTAAGAAAAACAGAACACCGCATTTTTATAAAATCTATTCACTTAGCACTTATAACACTTTACACACTACATCAAAATACCCAGGACACTACACTGGAGCTCATTCACGAACTTAGCAGTACAACTAATAGCAGGACCCTAATCTACTCAATGAATGAGTCCTCCAAAGTGTAGACAGGGAAACAGAGCACAAAGGAATGAAGTTTCTTGAAAACAAATACAGCAAATGACAAAACCATTCCTGCAGGCAATCCCAGGTTCCTAGTGAGTAAAGATGTGAAGCCCTAAATTATTCTTTAAGAAAGTGAATTTACCAGCCTCATACCTTGAGGATCTATTCATTATTTCCCTTGACCATCTCCCCACACCACAACTCCAAGCCCCTTAGCACTACATACCCAAACTCACATTTCCTCCTTTAGCCTCTTACCTCTCCTGCTCCATTATCCTACCTGTCATGTCTCCAAAGCAGGATCCTTTATCCCATCCTTTCCTAACTGTGACTACCCCACCTACTCAGTATCTTTTCCTTTAACTCCCAATCCTCCTGAATATATACAATATATACAAGGAATTGTATCACATTATCTAGTGAGAAATACAACATAGCATATTCTTTTTCAGGACAGCCAGCGCAAGGTAGCCTGATAAAAGAAGGCTACCCAGGCTAGTTTTCCAAGACTCCAGGCAGTCACTGACCGCTAATGTCAAAGACAAAGCCTGTGTTAATGAAACTAGAAACTACTGCCTTGTCTCATGTGGTGAATTCCTGCTTTGCTAGGTCTTGGAATGAAGATTAAAGACTGTTTGGTCAGAACTGAGAGGCAGAAAATCAAACGCCCTCATACCAAGTACTTAGTATTCAGTGGCCTCGACAGCTAACTCCAGGAGCTATTTCCAAGCATACCTTAGTAATGACAAACTGAATTTCTTGGCTGGGCGGGGGGAGGGTGAGGGAGATATTTTCCAGCCCCTCCATAACACATACACACTTCCCTCGCATGTTCCTCTATCATATATTTGAGAAATAGAACCTGAATAGTAACCAAACGCTTGGTATATTCAGCAGAGATTAAAGGCTGCATGTTCAATAAGGCACTAACTTGGGTGGGTTGGTCAAATTCTCCCTACACTTGTTTTATTCTGGGAACCCCACAATGGAGAAAAGAATTCTTTTGATATTCACATTTCAAAGAGCACACTTCTGTGAATATCTTCAATAGAAGATGATAGTGCTACTGATTTATATAGACTGTGTATAAACCTACACATGCATATGCACAAACATACATACACAGCATCTACATATGTATATGTAGAACTATCTGTAACAGAGGAGGAGATCCTTTCATTTTGCATTTTGTGCTGCTCACTCCAGTAATCTATCCTTGATCTTGACAGAACTGATAGATTATAATGGACACTTTTCCAGCTTTCATGGCTGGCATCAAGGAAACACCTGGGAGTAAGATTTGTTCACTGTGGTTTTGTGTATTTCTTTTTTAAACATAGTTGCTGTGCTGTTTGCCTCTAATACACATTTTTATTGTGTAAATATTTTATTGGTTCAGGCAAAAACAAAACAAAAGAAAACAAACAAGTAAACAACTTGTTGTGCTTCTGCAAGTAGAAAGAGACCCTGAAAGGATAAAGAAACTGGGCCAAAGTCAGGAAATGTGCCATTGACTGTACTACAAATAAACTACGCATGACATCTAATAGTGCCTGATTTTCCCTTTAGTTACCTACGTAGAAAGAGAGATACAGGAAAACGGCAATAACTTTCAGGAAAGTCCTGACTCCTATTTAAAGCACTTGCATGGTCCTCAGAATCTTGGCATTCACTTTCTATTATATTCATCTCCTCAACACCACTGTGAGATTCAGAATATATTCTTCTCATCTAACAGAAAGGAACCGATCCACTAAGAGGCTAAATGATCTACTGAGGGTGACACCAGAAATTCATGGCAAAACTCTACGAATCTCAAATAGAAGATACTGACATTTTCATGTACAGCATATTTTGTCGCATCAGTTTAATACAACTGATACTAGTCCCAGAAATAATATCAAAAGGAGGATTAAATACCACATGTACAGCACAGCAAACAGAATAGTTGAAGGAGAAATTTAGAGACACAATACCCCATTCATTCTATTTTAAGAATCCAAGTCAGCACAGTCAGATAACATTCACATTCTACATTGATGTGGTCAGACTTCCTTTGTCATTATGGCATTCCAACCTCCTTTCTTTCTGTGTATTTGTCTGCTTGAGATTCAAAAAAACCTCCTTGAATCTAGGTACTAGACTTAAAGCTGCCTATTCCAAGATGTGAACTATTTCCAATACCAACTACTGTTCTAAGTAAATTATAGAGATTAGAAATAGAGCTAGCTGAAAAAGTATGATGTATTTTAGATAACCTGTTTCCAAATGCTTTTGACTAATTCTGTAAACTGAATAGGAAAAAAATAAAACTGAAGAACCAGATATCTCACAAAATCAAGAACATCTGTTCCACAGGTACGGGCTTTGTTATTCAATCTAAATAGAGAACTTGTAACCTACAGTTAAAGCCCTGGTTTGATATATTCTTTGTATGTTTGAAAAACTCATGTTAGGTAGTCTTAAAACCAAATCAGTGAGTGAGGTCTTATTCTCTCACCTCTTTGCAAAAGTATAAATTCCACACAAGGTAGAAGCCAGTGGAGAGCCAGTCCCTTGTTCACATACAGATTAGCAGCAAGAGGCTACTTCAAGGCCACTGAAATGCTTATATGGAAGCCCTAGTGCTTATGTAGGCAGTATAAGAAAGCAACTATGGAGTCTGTAAATCTCAACATCCCCCCATAGTCTACTGCTCCACCTGAGCATGGAGAGGAACAGCATTCTGTGGGATATTTTTGATTCCTGTGACATCCTGCATTTTAGTTTAGCCCATCTCTGGAAAGAAGCTTCACTGGAAATTCAATCAATTCCACAGCTTCAAATGTGTTTTAAAACCAGCATACATGAAAAGGGAAATAAAGGGGAGCTTCTAATTCTGCCTCTTTATGAATACTTATGAAAATATGTGGATCAAAGCCTCTTCCTTTGCAAGTAAATTTCAAGCCTCCTGTAGGACTCAAAGGAAAAGTATTAGAACTCTTTATATTTCAGTTCGCATAAAGCACGTGGTCTCACAAGAGGCTTTTCCCTAATTTGCAGGGAACTGCTTCAGAAATGGAGCAAAGCAGTCTAAATAGGACCCTTCTCCTGCCTCCACAACAGGGGAAAAAGGTATCAGGAATATAACAAACACTCAAGCTATCTCTGTCATTACCTTAACAACCAGCTCTAGCTACCTTATACACGTGAAAAGTGTAATAGAGAAATGACCCTAGGTTAAACATAACCTCCTGAGCTCTCTCCTTGCTAAAAAGAACATCAGCCAACATGGTATCTACCAGAGCCCTCAGAGTTATTCATCATACCGAATGTTTGTTGCAACATATTGGTTTCAGGTCACAACTCTTCCCAATCACTGCTATTTCTCCTGGAGGAGAGGGACTGACTACAACGGAGAAGTTCCACATTCAATACTCAGCTGATCTAAAAAGGGCCTGTCAACACAGACAAATACATTTGACCTGAGATTCTCTTCCTAAACTCTGAGCTGCCCAGAACCCATGCAGTCACCTTAGCACAGGGCAGTGCCTTAGCTACCCTGGCCGTTCTCCTGAGGGTGAGCTCCTCAGCAAGGCATTTTGGCACAGGCAGAGAGAGGGCTGCACCAACATGAATATGACAGCTTCCAGGCCAGCATTAGATAACATCTCTGCAGCAAGAAGGGCAGGCTGAGGACTGTGATGAACCCACCCAACTCAAAGTCATATGACCTTTTCCTGCACCATCCTTTATCTTTCCTACTCACATACCTGTTAAGAAATTTGGGAGAAAAAGGAGTTATGTGTACAATGTTTGCTCTGTATGCAGGACAGAGCTGCAGTGGCTACTGAGGTTTCACCTTTTGGGTGAAGTTCTCTTTTCAGAGATATAGAAGTAGTACCACAACAGGATAACCAGGAAAGGAACAAAAAAAAATTGATTTGGAAATACATTTTTGGATGTTAGTCAGAAGCAAGAAAGAAAAGAAGATGAAAGTAATTAACTGAGACTTAAATAAGAAACTTCCTCTACTTAGGAGGGGAGTTTCTGCTAGTAGGGAGAAGTTAGTTTTCAAAAAATACCTGCACCTGTTAAACAGTACTGCAAAAGGAGAACAAGAACACTGAATTCTGTTGAAAGCGCACCTCCCTGTTTTCAAAACCTGCCCAGGTCCCTGGGAAAACCACTGATAACAACAGTTTTGTGCTGGGGCAGAACTAGTGCATCTCTTATTACATCTACTCAAATGCCACATAACACCAAAAACTCCAATACCTAGCCAGGTATTTCACAAAATTCAAAATAGTGTAATAGCGTGCTTTGAATTTTGATGCACATCAGTCCTTTTCACATTTATGGACATTTATTTTGAGAAGAAAGATAGGTTGTAGTTGCTGAAGGGCAGGGCCTATCTCTTATTATGGACTTGTGCAGCGTCTAAAACAATACAGATCTGAACAGAGCAGGGCCTTTAAGGGCTATCTCATGTCTGAAGTACATTCAAAAGTACATTGTTCCATGTTACATATGTCTCCCAGAGCTTATTACAGTGAGAGCTAAATAAAGATTCATGATCACCGAGTATAATTTAGCATCAGAAATGAAGGGGTCAAGAAAAGTATGTATTGATAATTGCCTGTCTTCCCTCCTTCCCTACGCAGTTTACCAATGAC
The DNA here is from genome assembly GCF_030936135.1 of Gavia stellata. Taxonomy (NCBI): domain Eukaryota; kingdom Metazoa; phylum Chordata; class Aves; order Gaviiformes; family Gaviidae; genus Gavia; species Gavia stellata. Next base: position 15,100,492 of record NC_082610.1, read on the forward strand.
ACAGTGTGTGGGAGAAGGAAGGGAAAACAAGAGCTAAACCTGTCTGTGGTGAATAAATAAGAGCAAAAAGCTCCTAAGAAATCTCATTCTAAGTTCTGCAGCCCTAAATTGCCTACCAAAAAAAGTTTCCATAAATTGGCATTAATGAAGAACAAACCTCTTGCTTTGCCTGGCAGGAAGAGCCACCTTTTCTAAGAAAGAAACATATGACAATCTAGAAATCCTATTAATAACATTAGAGTCCTGAACTTTAATGTATTAATGAATGGACATGCACCCATGCTGTAATCATGAATTTCAGCATTGCCTTTGATGCTTCATTGGGCACAAAGCTCTTACAAAATGTTTGAAGTGTCTGGCTGTGTAATAATGATTTATAATTCTCTTGAACCAAAGTAAAATTTGCTAGTAAAAATCATTTTTGAAATAAAAAATAAATTGTGACTAGAGGGTCTGGGTTTGTTTCAAAAAGAGATCACCCACAAGCAGCAAATTATTTAAAAAGCCACTGGTTCTAGTGTTTTGAGATAGGGAGCATACAACTCAGAATTTCAAAGTACTGTTAATTAAGATCAGTTTATTAAAATGTCAATCTTTTTAACCAAAAAATTCCCTACCATGAATACTAGCTACAAGTTCCTTTATGTTCAACTTTTCATGAAGAAAAATCCCTCACACCATATACTCAGCTTTATCCCTTTTCCTACTCTTCCTTTTTTCCCCATCTCTTCTCTCAGAGTTTACTTGTAGAATAAGTGGTCTTTTTAGCTGTTAGATTACTGCTTCCCCCCACCCCCTGCACTATCAGAAAGGTCTCTGAATTACATTAAAACAGCTGTGCTTGGCATTGGGGGGAAAAAAAAAAATCTTAAAGTTTCATGAATTTTCTTTCTTCCTTTTCAGCTCAGTCCAACGCCCACCAGAGTCAATGAAAAGAATATTTTGTACTTCAGAACAATGTGGATCAGGCCCATATTTGAAATTAATTTCATAGTTTTATTATCATGAGTGCTTCCATTCCAAATCTTCTTTCCCAGAAATTGCAAGGAAAAAGGGTGGACAGAAATGAACCTGGCAAGATTATGTCCTCATCACTCTCAAAACAGTTATTTTTGCAAAAATATTTAGCAGAACAGTCCAATATTATAAAAAAAAAATCTGCCAAGGAAAAAAGAATGGACATGGTACAGCTGGAGACATCCCTCTGTGTTTCTCTCAGGAACTTGTAGCCAAAGACAAGGGGTGGGGGGGGGGGGGGGGGCGCGTGTTGGAGAAGCAACTTAACTTCCATCAAGTTCTTCCAAGTCCTCACACCAAATAAGGGGGTTTATTTATTTTGCTAGATATTGTCATTCCTTCTTTGAAAACACAGTGGCTGTGAAAAGTGTTACTGAGTCAGACAATTAACTGTTTAAGGTACATGTTGTGGTTGATCTGCTCACACCAGCTGTGGAACCAGGCAGAGTGATTCTGCCCTGGTCTATGATTAAGGTCTCTTCTGCTCATGCTAGAACAGGAAGAGGAACTGAATTTCTTCCCAGGTAAGCAGCCTGTAACCATACGCAGCACTCACATGTCGCACCCATCTTAGGTGCACCTATGATAAATTTAGTTCAAATTATAGCAAAAGGAACCTGTTGAAACCAAGATGCACGCTTTTCTCTTGAGACTAGCGCCAAAAATGGTTAGGCGTTCACAAAACAACAAACACCATGTAATGAAGAAGCTTGTAAGCACCACCGGAAACCACATCCTAGGTGTCACTTACTGTGGTCAGTATATAGGCAACGGAGACTCAACTGCCTCTTTTGCAGAGCAATCACATGTATTATTTAAAAAACTGTGGCTTTAGTTTTGCTGTTTGTTTTTGTTTGGTTGGTTTGGGTTTTTTATTTAAAGATTTCATCAGGATCTTCCCCATGTGTCCCAAAAGAAATTGACTATTACAGAGTTACAGCAAAGAGGATATCAATATAAAAATATAAAATAAATATAACAGATCAGAGAACATGTGTGCACGCTAGCTGGGCAGGAAAGGCAAACAGGGCAGTCCTATACTAGAGCGAACTGACCCTGGAAACCAAACTGCATCAAAACTCTGGCATGAAGTCTCAGAACATGGCTACTCTTTTCCCAGCATTTGGAGAGGGGAGGAGCCTACCCTAAGTTTTAAACTGATGTTAGATTTAGACATTGATTCAACTGTGTTCCTTAAAATTATCTTCAATTACATATACCTCAAACTGGATATTTCTGGATACTACCTGGATTTTTAATTGCAAATTAAAAATTATTTCCTCACTTTTCCTTGAAGTGGTGGGCTTCTGTTTTTAATATTTGTGATAAACATTAGGGTTTATTTCCTTTCTCAACCTTTATACGGAAATCCTTTACTTTTTATTTCAAATGAAGCTGCATTGCTGAAGGAGTTACTGCAAAGCAGAAGCAACAAGCAGTACCTCTAACTATGTCCGCAGATTCAGGACTGAACAAGCTCCAGAAACCCAGGTAGAAGACCAAGAGTGGAGATTATCTGTGGCACACCACAGCAGAAGAAATCCCTGTTTACTGTCATTATGAACAAGAGTATTACACCTTCTATCTTAACTTGCCTATAAATTGTTGGAAAAGATGTGTGCTAGGATATGCCACCATGAAAAAAATTATGCCAGAAGGAAGGAATTTCCCAAGACCTCACTAAGCTGAGACAGAAGGAAAATAGCCTTTCTCCCCGTTAAGACTCAGGTTATTATCATGCATGTTTGAGAAACACACTTAGCATCAACAGAGCAATCATCGTTCCCTTACTCATTCTTGTCTTTTCTTCCTTGATTCTTTGCCTCAAGAAAAAGATGAAAGAACAGGATCCCACTGCTTAGCTACATGTTTGTTTTCCCCCATTAGCTCCTCCGCCACTTTGTTCCTGTTCTTAGCACAAACCCTGAACCTATACTACAGTTCCCCTATGGGGACCCATACAAATTCACCAGAACTACAGCTAACACTTGTCAACTCCTCTTCCTATTATAAAATAGTACAAGATGATATCCTGTACTGGCAATGAGAGTCTTGCTATTGATTTTAGCAGAACCCCCATTTTCATGAATCAAAGATATGCTACAGCTTATTAAATTATGTCCTGTAATACAAAGAGGCTTTCCTTTTTTCCCGTTTTCAGATTAAATACTATGAAAATACAATAGGCCTGTAACCCTCTGCAGCACTAACCACTGACTTCTGTCCCCCAGAAAAAAAATACTATTAATCAACAAGGTGAGCCATAGCACTCCTTTCAGCTTTTTCATCCAAAGGAACAGAAAGATTTCATGAAATCATAAACATACTGGTCCTGTCAGCCAACAGATTAGTGACTTATTCCACATGCTCTTAACCTCATTGAGCTCTGATGCATAATTTGGTACAGTAAACATCTCCCCAGTAAACTCCTCATACATAAGCCTTAAAGCAGAATATTAATATAACTTTTGGAGGAGGGTATGAAGTCCTACTTCTGGACAAACAAAGAAACCCGTTTAAGGAGTAAGGGAAAAGTCACATTCAGTGCTAATTTATTCACTCAGACAGACTGCAAAGTTTTTTGCTGGTATGGCTACAATTATTGCTTTCAACAAAGCCACTTTGAGTTATTCAAGTAGAAAGTAAACCTCAAAAATGTCCCATTTTATTTTTAAGAATTTTCATTGTAAAAGATTATTTTTATGAACAAGTACAAAAAAGTTGACCTGTCAATTGCTCATGAATATACACACAATGTTTATTATATATTATTAAATAAATTACCAATATAGTATATATTATATAACAACATTATTGTATATTATATTAAACATATTATGCATGTATATATAATATTTATATTATCTATTAAACATTGGGTATGTATACCTACAGAAATAGCGTCATGAACCAAAGCACACTAGAGATGCTCCTACCAAGTTCAGTCAGGATCTTAACACAGCCTACTTTCCTCTAGAAGCAGATGCATCACTTTAGTTAAAAGGTGTAACTGATGCCTTCATATCCTGTTCAATTACCAAAACCCAACCCCATTGGCCTTAACTAATCTTTACTTTATGTAAATGAATGTATCACAGAATCACTAAAATGGGTATTGCTGCACTTATGTTCCATACAGATTATAATCTGTTTCTTTTGTATTTGAACCAGTCATATTCAGGTGCAATAACTGCTTCCACCCAAATTTCTTTTTTTAAATTATGGCTAAGCATCACAGCACAAGCTCCTACTCTGCCTCCCATGGAAGAACAAGAACTCTGGTAACCACTGGTTGATTCAAGGGAATTGATATATGACAAAAGGCACTGAGAAAACAGTCCTGGATCCATCACTGCAAGGAAGCAAGTTCTCACTGTTATCCTCTCATTTAAGGAACATGCTATTCCAGATCATAAGTTGTTTAACTAGCTCATCTTCTGACAGGCTTTTAGCTTGTGGGGGAAGAATTCATTTTCTACTGATTTCCACCAGGTTTCCCTGTACAGACCCTGTTTGCTTGGGCATAGACAGAACTCAGTGTAACATAAATAAACTTTCGAAGTCTGGCGATTTAGCTTCTTCTCACTGAAGTCAATGGGATTCTTGCCCAGGAGGAGTTCAGTCCTTTCACTTCAAGATTAAACATTTCCTGCATCCACTCCAAGGCTTACTTTTTGAGTAGAAGAAAGCAACTAACTAAACCTGGCAAATGCCTTATCAATTTACACTCTTAACACAGAACAAAAACACATTAGCTGAAATAACAAGCCACCGTTTGCAAAATACGAACTATCTGTAAGCACATTCCCTAAAGCTTTTTATTGAGACAAAAAAAACCCCCAACAAAATAATACATCTAAAATCTGCAGGAAGCAAATGATACAACTCCTCCCATCCTCACATGATATCAGGCGGGGGGGGGCAGGGGAGGTGGCAGGCACAGAACCACACCACAAACCACATTAAAATCTGACAAACATAGTAAGACTAAGTTTTCAGGTACACTTTGCTTCCACAAAATTCTGTTGCTCATCTTTCCAAAACTTTCTTCATAATACAATACATTTTTGTTAGCTGGTCATACATTATAATAAATACCCACTTTGCAATGACTTTAGAAAATTACTTATTTTTCATAGTTATTATGAGATATATTAATAGTCCACATCCTGTTTCACTGCAAATACCTGCAAGAGGCTTTATCTCCTTTTGAAATGCTACAAACCTCCTTCCAGTCCAATAGTCAAGCAGCCTGTTTTCCAAAATTAAGGCAGAGAATAATCTGATAATTTATCATTTAGAAAGCAAAACATCCAGATATAGATACTTGCTACAATATTCCATGCTGGCCATATTTTAACATTGCAAGACGTTAACATGACTATATTCTTGGTGAAAACACAGAGTTTTAAGTATTATATCTTTTCATTTGTATTTCTGTACATTTAGGTATTTTATATATTCATTTATTTTTATATATTTATACATAAACATGTCACATTTATATGGCATAAATGTTTTTTATATATATAAAATCATTCATATCATGGTTATACAGAAAGAAGATGCAGCATCCAAGTCCCTTCTGATCATGGTTTGAGCAGGATACTAGCTTTTAACGCAAATTGATTAATATCAGTAGAAAGAAGAGAATGAAGACCATTATAGCAAGATCCCTAATTCCTGTAAAATACAGTACTGACATAGTAATCTAACAACTGTAACATTTATAGAGGCACCAAGGAGCCAATCTGCATGAAATCAGATTTGAACACAAGTCATCTTTGCACAAAAGCTCAAGTCAATACAACAGGTTTTACAGAACAAGAATAGCCCTATCTAGATAAAATAGGGAGGAACTGGAGGTGCCTTAAAGATGCCAATGTTCTGAAGACGAATGTCGTTTGTTTGAGCACCATTAGCCAAGCACAGAGACACTGCAAGCAGGGTATACTTAACTGACAAGTATAATGCAATTATTTATTCATTAAACACACATAAAGCATAGTGAGGCTTTAACAAGCTATGAAGCCAAGCAGTACTGCTCACCATCCCAATAAGGCAGCTGCACAGCGTTCCCAGGCCAGGCAGGCAGTGATCTGCCTCCAGAGCTCCCTCCCTGGAAGGCATTCTCAGCACGGCTGAGTTGCCACCTTCTACCAGCTCTATCAATGCAGACTCTGCCCCCTGACTCCCCTTTTCCTTTTACGATTCTACACTTTTCCATGCTGGCTTTTTCTCTCTAAACAACTTGAGCTACTAGTGAGCCTCTCTCAACAATTATGTGTCTGCCTGTGTTTTTTACCTTTCTTATCTCTTTACAGATTTTTATCACAGGTCTTCTCTAGCAGCTACGGTCCAGATTAAGCAACTATGCTATATCAGAACTGGGCCTTGAATCCTTGGTATGCAGGCGACTTAAAGCACACGTGCAGGGAAGCTTACAGCAGGAGTTGCAGACACGGCACTACACATCTCTGACAAATCCAAGTCTCCAGGACAAAACAGTCTAGAATTTTGCAGGGATCTACATGCCAACATTGTGAAATCAGCTTCTTGTTATACACAGCAGCTTTCATGATGGCATGTTTGTAATACCTGGATATAACTGTACCAATGAGGTAACACAATGATAAATCATGTCTCTGACTTCTAAACTGCTTCCCTTATCCACCTGGGGCCCACTGCCGTTGGACTCTGAAGTCGCCTTTATGGTGTTGGAAGTTAAGCATACCCAAATAACTCATTCCATAATAGCACATTATGCAAACATTTAAAAAGTTTATCTGGATCTCACTGTTTGCGAAGAACAGTGTCACATTGTAGATTTACACCATCGTCAAGAGCTTTTTTTTAAATTGAAAAAAGGGAGGATTGTCACATAACTAAGTGAAGAGAGAGCTAGGAAATTTAAGCAAGGGGCCAAAATCTATGACAGGCACAGACTCTGGAGGAATGGAGTACTTTACTCAAGCCCGTCCACAGCTAGTATCAATATATTGCTGTCTAGATATCAAACTGAGGACAGACTGGACAGACTTAGCTTGTCTGTGCACCTCTGGAAAATGAGGAAAAACTACTTCCCCTTTCAAACCAGATACTCTGAGGTATGGTACTTCAACATTTCTTTAACACTTACAGATTCTCAGGTAGAATGTATTTGCACTACATAAGTCAAAGTATTAAGCTATTATTACCTATTTAACACCTAGTTAAACATTACTTAACCCACTGGCATAAACCCAATACATCCCCATTAAGTTAAATATTGCTAATGCACTATTGTTTAAATTAAGCACTAGTCTAAGCAGCAGTAAATGTCATTCACTGTCATTAGGGTAAATTGGTTCCCTGGGCAACATACCGGGAACGCAGGTGTCCTGATTACATGGGTCCTCATTAAATACAGTACACTATTTCTTAAAAAAATGGAGCTCAAGCTGATTGTGACAAAAAACTCCGCTATTCCTTTTTACAGCGAGGGAGGATGCACAAACACAACTACCAGAACTTATATGAACCCATCTCCCTGCAGCAACTCCCAGATCCCTTTACAGAACGTTTGCCAATTGTGTCCTGGCTTAGTCACAGGCCCTGAGCACAGAAGCAGCTCTACCAAGATAGGGATCTACGCGAGAACAAGGAACTATTGAAGCCAGGCATCCTCCTGCAGAGAGCGCTTTATATGACCAAAACCTTGAAGCAGATAAGGCTCCACACAGATGGAAGTACTGCTCCTGTGGTAGATTTTAGGACCAGAGCTTAGATGATAATCACTTGCTATTTATCAAGGATTGTGTCTTCTGTGAAGACCCTAGTATAGCTCAGGGGGCTAAATAATAATGAGATATACTGTATCTCACACACCTGAAGTATTACAGATCAGCTATGATAACACATTCATGTTCTTATTGCATTTTCCAGTTACTAATGTAACCCAATAGCCTAAAGTGTATTAGCTTAATAACCATAAAAACCCCACAGATTTACAAAAATGTGCTACTTTCCTTTTTAAAAGAAACGCAGGCTTTGAAATGCTAACTTAAGTATTTTTATTTCTGTTCAATAAGGGATTCATGCATTGGAAGAGTTAAGAAGTGATAGCAGTGCTGAGAATCATATGAAGTGCTCCTGTTAGCAACTACTTTATGGAACTGAAGGAGAGTTGGTGATCCTTGCCTTGGGGTTAGCAATTTGATATCTATTTTGTTTTTTTTTTTCTTGACAATATGAACCCTATACGTAATTTACATAATGCAACACACTTGCATTCTTCTGCTGGGCTTCAGAATTTAGATTAGCAACAGAAACATGAGAGATGCTGGTTAAACAATATAGATGTCATCCATTAAAGTATTAGTTTTACTCATTGTCCCAGTGCAACCTTTTAAATAGAACATTTTCAGCCCAGAGATGCAGTTCCTTCCACACAGCCCTTTCTAATAAATATGTAGACTGAATGACATAGAGAGGTTTATTGATTCTACCTCCTATTGGTAATGAAAACCAAAGAAATTCATTCTATGGAACCTACAACAAAGCAAGAACATGATGACTTTAAAATGCGGCTATGCAATAAACATTAAAGATTTGTATGTTAAGAATCAACTCAAGAAACTGAAATGAAAAATGGCCTTATACAAAGAACGAAAGCATTTTACATAAATAAAGCATCACACAGCTGCAAATTCACTAGCTGTATGAGCATGTGCACAGGCAAAGAGGAGGAGCCTGGGAAGACTAGGCTCTTCATTAGTCAGTTCTGAGGCCCTCAGCAGCAAGTATCATATGCTAAGATGTCAAAGCGGTGCTCTCCTCCGCCCCTCATTCCTCTTAACTAGCAAAGCCAATAGTCAGGCAACAAATTTATGACAAATATATAGTAAACCTTACACAAGGGTTTACCTAGAAGCTTTTATATGAGGAAGAGCAGGTATAGATGGTAAGTCATTCTACTCAACTTGCAGCATTGCTTGAGCTCTACCAAATGTATGCAGCAAAACCACAGAAATATTGAAAAATTGCCTGGTTTTGAATTTTGCTTTAAGCTTGAAAATCATTGTGTCTTTATGCAAAGAATTGCTAAGAGACTCATGAACAACACACACTCAGTTTTAAGTACGTCAAGACTGAGTAGTGAGTGACAAGAGGGTGCTACTATAGAAGATCTTACACATTTTGCCAGTGTCTTAATATGCAGGTAGCTAGATGCTGGAGGAAGTTCCATCTCTCCAGATGCTGGGAAATTCCGCTATGAATTTTAATATATTATCAATGGAATCTAGCATTACCAAACATGAACATTTAGAAAGCTTAAGCCAGACCATTATCAAATCATGAAATTGAACCAGCAATCATGAGATTTGAAATATACTCAATATGCACTTCTTCCTACTAACTTATTTCTAAGATTTACATCACATGCAGATCTCATTTTGAGATATTCATGGACAACAACAAAAAATGAAAAAAGGGAGAGAAACCAACAGGGGAAAAAGAAAGCTTCCTGCCTCCAGAATTAGAGAACTGAAGAAAAGTAGTAAGTGAAGCAGTAGCAGCTGACAGAAGAGCCTGTTCTCCCCAACCAAGTCCTTTAGACTATTTAGTTCACTATTTAGTGAATGAACACTATGTTTACAGTGCCTGCAAGGGTGCAATTGCAGTTCACACAGACACAGGGGGAACAGTTTGAATGCTGGTAGAAGTGCACTAACAGCATACACAATAGGCCAGGAGAGAAGCATCCAGCCAATTTTCCAGCCACAGTTCAGCAAACCAAGCTCAGTGCTGCACTGGTTTTACATCCACGGGTACTTGAAGGTTTTTTTTTTAATTAAAATTTATTTTTAGCTAAGAGATGTGATATATGTTGAGTATAGCACATTCCATTCATTTCTTATGATTTCAGTTACTTACCTAATTTGGAATAGTCTCTTTTTTTCCTCATCTTTACTTTCACCTGTCTGATCACAGGAGACTTCTAAGGACAATGTCTTATTCTGTGTTAATTTCATTTAGCTTTTTAAAATCAGGTATATGGAAAACACCTGAAGTAAAAAAGCTAAATCACAAGTGGTGTTTGCAGGCACAACTCTCTAACAAAACACAGTACAATTGTACAAGACAGCTGTCGAAATCTAGTAAGCACTTGCAAAGTTTCCTACATACTGAAGCCACCCACTGCTGTGGAACATGTTTGCAAGCAGAGATGTGGTTGGAATTTTGACCCTTTCCATAAAAATTAGAAAGGTTTGGTTCAAACCACAGAGTCTGGGACTTGTATCATCAAAACATCCTAAAAGTTCAGTACTGATGCAACCTTTCCCCACAGCAGAAATAACAGTAGTATTGATAAAATGCAATATGATTAGTTTCTTTACTAAGCAGAAATCTTAATATAAATACAGAGGTAGCCTACAACTTAAAATAGCTGTTTAAGCTCAGATTTCTGGAAACAAAATCTTACGTGAGAACCTGCCAAAATAGTCACAGAAATTCTTCTACCTGGTTAAACTACTTATAACAAACAAAATAAAGAAGAAATAGTGGCTACATAACAGACCATATAACTGGAAAACAAACAAAAAAAAGCACTGAAAGAACAGAAACAGGCAAAAGGTCAGAAATATATATGAAGAAGTGTATTTCTGTAAATCAGGGGAAAAAAAAAGTAGCTCCAATAACCACTTCCTCAGTAATATTGTATTACTTAGTTGGCTCCTCCCACAATGGGCCTTAGCAACAATGCAGCCACTTGGAATACATTCAGCCATGGCTTTTTCACACAAGAGAAGTGGAAAGGAAAAAAGAAAAGAGACACACAACAGAATGCCACTTGGCACAAGAGTGTCCATCACTTGCACTGCTAAACACCGATGACTTTTGTATTTGTGCTTATGGGCAGGAAATCCTGGCTCCTTTGCCAAGGAGCCCATCATACTGTGATTACGGGAGGAGGGGATTTCCATCTGCCTTATTCCCATAACAACCCTGGCTACTTTCAGAAACTATGTGGAAGAGTTCAAAAAGACTACATTGTGTGAACACAGTTCCAACCAAATGCAATCAATCTGCATATTTGCTGTGAGGGCAGTCGAGTTATTCCCATACCTGTTTGTCGGGGTTTTTTTGGTTTATTGTTTTGGTTTTTTTCCCCTCCCCCAGAAGTGCTGTATCCCTGCATTTCCTGCTGATCTGAAGAGGTGCAGAACTTCTGACCTCAATGCATTTCTGACTTGGTAACAGATCGGCATGCACTAAAAACCTACTGCATCCCACCAGGTCACAAAAACTGCTCCCAGTGGTTGAAAAGCTAGCGCTTACAAATACACAATTATGGAATGCATTTCCGATCTTAACAGTCCTTCAGAACAGTATAGATATTTCTGAAACTGGACAACCCTCAGAACTGTTGCAATGGCCTCCTCCTGCAACACAGCATCAAAAACAGTGGTCTGAGCTCTTATATACAACAGTCACCTGTTCCAGAACAGGGGCAGAACAAGCCTCCAACAAACAGCAAAGCCCAAAAGAAACAGAAGGTAGCTGTATCTGGGCATAGGTCCACAGAGGTGCCGGGCATTATACCCGCCTCCACATACTGAACATCTGGTCCTAACTCCTCATGTCCTGTCAAATAAATGGGGACAGGGAAGGCTTGTGGTTGGAACATGCTGCACTTTGGCTCGCCTCAGTTCTTGCAAGAGAAAGCAGTTCTCTATCCTATGGTGCGGTCAGGGCTGACACAGATGAACTAGGAGCATGAGGGAACCATAAATCACTCCCCTCCTCCTTCCTTGTGCCAAGCAAACCACAGCAGAGAAGAGAATCTGGACCCTGCTTCTTTGATATTCTAGAGGGCCTACACCCTAATTTACCAGTTAAAGAAGACTTGTTGCCTTTCCCTGCCCCTTACGCAACCTTGGCGATTATACAACATCACACATGCTCTGAAACCTCTCCTTTACTCACCCATCCAAACACGAACTTTGCTCACAGCTTTGTACAACACTCAAGATGAGTTAAAACAGTTACGTGGGAATCAAACACCATGCATGACAAAGGAAAGCTGCAATTGAAGATAAATAAATAAATATTGGGATGTCAACTGAGACAAACTCTATAAACTATTGTGTTTGCAATATCACACTGCATGTTTCAGTACTTGAAGTCATACACTATATACTTTACTGATCGATTTGCATACCGTATCGATCTCAAGGGTTGTATGATGTGTTTGATTTGTGGCACTTCTGCATAATTTTCTGATTAAGTTACTTATTTAACCTATTGACCTTTACTCTTAATTAAAGAGCCTATGTAAATGTTGAGCCGTAATCAACTTGCACACTACTGAGTGGAATTTACATCTTGTGGAATTTACCTACTCTTTAAGGCTTTACATTGACACTGTGTGGTATGCAATGGACATTTTCATCCTTTCAGTGTAAATTTATGAAACATTCTAGGAATCTAACTTTACTTCCAACAATTTTCAAACAAAATTCCCACAGGCATTTGGTCCTTAAAAAAAAAAATATTCACATAACAGAAATTCCTACTTTGAAAGCCCAAAAGAGAAGGGCACATTAAATCTGTGCTTATTTTTCTTATGCATGGTCACTTGTACTAATACCTGTTGAACATTCAAGAATTCAATTTTGGATCAGATCTCTATTGTGTACAGCATGTACACCTATGCTGTACATACCTAACAAGAAGTCCCTGCTCTACAGAGCTGGCAGCACATTGCATTCGGCATCGGTCACCACTCAAAATTTTAAACTTAGAGTAGAACTGATAATTTCTCACTAACATGGAATCCTAATTTGAGCAAATCAGTTGGTGAACAAAGCAAAAAAACCCAAAAAATAAAACAAAAAACCAACACATCGCAGTCATTGCATTGCACTATGTTCTGTTTATTATTATTGAGAGTCCAATTTAGTTTTAATAACTTATGGCACTTGGTTGTTCTTACTAAGTGTAATACAGTATTTTACTGATTCACTGTAAAGCTAGAGGACACCTCAATAAATCAGTTAACAAATGAACTGCAATGTTTGATGTGTGGAAAGTGTTATGTTGATACCTTGGAAAGTCAGCGATTTGACAGCAGACATTACCTAAGTATTCAGAAGCTACAGCTATACCTTCCTTACAATCACATATCCCTCATCTCTCCCTGCATGTACACCAACAAAAGGATAAAGATAGATAAAAGATGATAAGAAGATAATGTTCAGTAATCACTCTGAGCCAGAGTATGACAATGCTATGCCCTTTGAGACAGTTCTTATTGCTCCACAATGAACAACCAGGAAAAAAAAAGTCACCAACTTGCTCAATTACTGATGGCTTTAAGATCAAACTATGCCAGCGGTTACATGCAAAGGATATAAGTCAAAAACTAACAGGTATAAACATAATGATATAAGACAAGCTGGTGAATTGAAGCCCAGCAGGTTGCAGTCCATGCAGACTGAACAAAGCAAAATACCCATCCAAACAATCGAAACTAAACCCCCAACCTTTCTATACAACTGCTTGCTTTCCAATAGCACTCTACATTGAAGTTACCTGCGAGAAGGTCTGTTTTCACACCAATCTTAGTTGTCTTTTTTTTTTTTAAGCTCAGAAAGCCTTTCTTGCCTGGGGATTTTACCTTACTCACTTTGTTTCCATATGGACAGCAGAATCACAGGCATTTTTTCAAACAGCTAATACTCCTCTTACCCCATTTTTTTAAGCTGCTAAAACACACAGACTGAAATCTTTACTCAGAGAAGGATGCCACTGCATACTGTTGACCACAGGTGTCCCTGTGTTAAAATCCAGAGTAAAGCAAACAATACATGCAAACATGTCCATCAGCGTTTTGCAAACAGAGGAAGAATTTACCCCTAGATTAGACCCGGAAGACCACCAAGGCTAGAATATCTCAACTTGCAACACAGGCAGGATATCTACTGGCCCTTATTATCACATGTGAATGCGGAGTAGAAATTTGTGGAATTACTTGACTTTTCAGTGTTTATTCTCTTTGCCCTCTCTTCCACCTTCAGCTTCACTTCCTACCTGTATGCTTCACTTTGCCCTTTTAAAAAAAAAAAACCCAATATATATCTATCTTAATCTCCGTAATTGCACACTTCACCATTATTCCCTAAACTAGTTCGAATGCATTGTTTCTTGTTACGTTGGCTCTATGTAACTTGTTCAGTCCTAGTGCCGAATAATGCTGCTACCAAACTTTATGCAGCAACTGTTTTTTCCTCCAGGGCTTCGCGTATTTCCCAGTATGTTCTGTCAGTTATTGGTAAGAGAGGAACAGACAAAACTACCATTCTTCTACCTTTGACAATTAGTTTAGAGACATGACTGAGATGCACTAAAGAAGGAGTTCAGAATTAAAACTGAATTAAGATTATCTGAATGAGGACAATAATTATCATTAGAGGGCTTTAAAGATCAGTTACTTCTATGAGAAACCTGCAGACCAAATTGAGCTGCAAAAGTCATACGCACCCTTGCTATTGGTAGGAACTGCTATGGTAGGAATGCGTTCCAGCGTAATCCAATGAGACTTATCAAAGGGAAATAGTGTCATTTGCTCACTAGGGCTAATTTTGATTACTTCTTCCCTAAGCTCTACTGGAACAAGTATCAAAGTGAAAGCTCACATTCCTTCCATTGTCAGTAATGGAATAGCTGCCGGTGGCTTTTTGCTAGCCATGTATGTAGGCAATAAGAAGCCTCCAAGCCAGTTACTAGAGTACATAAAAACCCTCTACATTTAAAATATTCAGCTTGCTCAACAAAGAATGCACCTTGATTAGTAGAGTGTATTAAATTTCACCTACTTAACTTTGCAGCTTGATTAGTGAAGTATGCAGCTTAATCAGCACAGCATGCAACTCGTAACAACATGTACCACGTAAAACTGAAGCTAATGGTAGGACCAAACAGAATCCCCAGTATATGTCTCTAAGTAAAACATGTAGTGCAGGAGATTCAAAGCAGGCTCCTAGATCTGTAAAAGAACAATTAAAATGTTCAGTTCTGGCAGCAACCTTGTGGCTTTGCAAGGTGTGTGATTCAGGCTGTAAAGTTTCAACTGTCCAGTAGCTGGAGTAGTCAGGCAAGAGACAGCTGCTTTCTGTGCAAAACCAATCAGCACCCTGATCAGTAACAGTGGTCACTGTGACCACAAGATCCCTTTACTCATCGTCCATGGGGAGTACATAGCCCAATCCAACTTTAAGTATTTAATTCTAAGGACACCTGACATAGCAGCATTGGCCATCCAAAACATTATTTCATTATCCCAGGGAAATTAGGGGGAATAGTTGAAGATAGCAAGCATGTCAGCAATTGAGGTAAATTACCATTACAATTTACATACTAGCAAGCTGAACGTAAGAGTTCGAAAGGGTTTCAACTCTACATAATTAGGATCTGGAGGCATTTCGGATATGAACCAAGTTTGGATTTTAAATAATACTAAAGCTGAAGATTGTTCAGACACAGTGTTTTGGCTTGGACTGCTTTGCCGCTCAGAAGTAAAGACAAACTCTGACATAATTAGAAAGTAACTTCACTTTCAGTAGAATATAACTACATGTTCTGTCCCTAGAATACAAAGAAATGCAGTTATAGTTGTAGCTATCACTCTACATAGTATTTCCTTAATGATTTTTTCCCCCTCCATGGTCATCCTATACGCTGTGAACACAAGAGGTGAATTCACAGTGTTGTTATTTATGGTACAGATTCTAAGAGTGCTGCAGTTAATGGAAACATTGTGTGTTGTCTACAGGGGAGTTTTGCAGAGTATGTGGCATTTACCAGAGCATAAATCTTACCAACAGAGGTACCTGTACTCCTATAATTCTTAACCCAAACCCTTCCTTTTGGATACTACACATTCACTAAGGAAAAGAAAAATGGGTATGTGTCTCAAACTCCCAGATACTCAGCTGTTTCCCAGCAGGACTGGATGCCATTCCCATTTCAACAAACCTAGAGGTATTAATTGTCAAGGTTTTGGCCTGGCAACTTCTGCAACACTTAGAAAAAAAACAGTATCAGACTACAATTGTCAGACAAACAAAGTACAGAAATTACCACTTACATGTCCCACATAAAAAAAACCCAAACCCACCCAGTAAAAAAAAAAAAAAAACCCAAAATCTAATCCTTTTGATTCTTCAGAAGAAAGGTTCGCATTACTAAGGAAAAAAGAAGTAAATACCAAACAGCACGGAACTTTCATTGTTGAGGTTTCATCTTATAGTTCCTACACAGCAAATATAAACACACACACAAAAATAAAATCACACTCTTTCAATTAAGTAGTTAACCCTCAGGTAAGACTGAAAAAAAGCTGCATTGTTTGCCCATCTTAAACGACGTACCTAAAAACCCATCATAGTGATAGAAGTATGATAGCATCAGTTCAGACCCACTTCTGAGAGTTAATGCCCGTAGAAACAAGGAGGACACAAGGCTTCACAGTTTGGGAATCAGGACTTCAGCAGCCACCCTGAAAATCCAAAGGTTACTTTTCAGACTACATCCTTTCTATCACAGCTTGCTAGACTGGGATTCACATTCTGTCATGTTTCTGGAAGTAGTTCAAAGGTGTATTTAGAAGTCCTGTGTTGGTCCATTCATCAGGTCCTCTTCTGCTATAACCCTCTGTAGAAAAAAAGCTTCAACATCCTTACACCATTATACTCTAACCATTCAGTCCCTGCACCAGCTGTGTGGTACTGTCCCTGTTGTTCGTTGCTGTACACATATGCAAATATTTCTGCCACACCTTTCAGAAGAAGCAGTAGAAACTTTTATATTTCCAAAGTGATATTTTAAACATCTTAGTTTGAAATAGAGTAATGTCATATTTTTAGCATCTATATTTTAATTAAAAGTATTTTCTTAGTGAACACTCTAATTGGAGTAGCAAATTAAAATAAACAGTGTTCGCTTTCTAAAGCATTCCACTGATCACTTCCTGGTACGGTAAAGGCTAAGATGTCAAGTTCTCATTCTATGAATTTAAGCAGGAGAACTTGCAATAAAACTTGAAGTGTATTTAACATTAGATTGAGTGGATTAGGAAAACACATTAGATAAATATTATAGGTCTTAGTGAATTCGAACACTGTCTACAGCATTCCCAATTCAGAAGAGTCAAAACTGAGTAAGTCTAAAAACGCTAGTACTCCAACAAAGCAAAGTTGTCCACAGGACAGACATCCTGAATATGAATATAGATGTGAAGGAGTTTTAACCTGTATTTTTACTCATATCCATTTTACACCATGCTGTATTCACACACTCTTCTTCCAAATATACAGTAATACAACTCTGGGAAGAGTGCCACTGTTTTTTTAATTTGGCAGCCAGAAGATTTTGCATAAGCTTTTGGTCATTCTGAATGTTAAGGAAAACGTTACCATAAAAAGATCAATATAACAGGGGAAGTAGTGTACTTCAAATAATGCTATTTGAAACATTGCCAGTTATTCCCTATCCATTCCTGAAACCTCAGACATTAAAACAGCAAGTATCTTATTAACTTCAGTTGAAGTAAAGCATAAATATTAATGGTCAATCACCTCTCCAAATTGTGAACCATAGCCGCAGAACTTCTGTAGTGGATTTTACATAGACAACAGAAAAATCATTTGAAAGTTAATTTTGGAAGAACAATGCAAGTTTAGCATACATTCTGAATATAAAATTTATCCTGGTTATATTGTTGGCAATATCCTTTTCCTTTAAAACGGTGTCCAAGATGAAGCTTTGGAAAACATAGCAATTTTCAGCAAGTTGCTAGTCAGCATTGCTATTTACATGTCCCCTGGAAATCTGCTGTTTCTCTAGGCAAAGTGAAGATGGCATTTCCATCCATTAGCCTAGGACTAGCGCAGAGTTAGAGGTTATTCTGAACTCCCCTTTTCTGAAAATTGTCCCAAGTTGTGTTTAGAAGTCCTACCAGCTACGAAAAGCAAGACCAAATGCAATACTAAGATCAGCTCAGTGAGACAGAACTAGACTAAGAACCACATACAAGTATTTCCTGGTTTGGTTCAACCTAATCTCTCCCTCATTAAAAAAAAAAGTCCAATACAATGGTCATTATTGCAGCTGGTGTAATTTACCAAATCTTTCTACACAGCAGTAACTAACACAGGAGTCATGAGCAGGAGCAAGAAGACAGGTACCTAACATTACTGAACAATATCTAGTCATGGTTATTGCCTGGGATACAGCAGAACAGGGGAGAGAAGGGAGTTGGGAAAACCAGAAGCATGGACTGATGACAACAGAAGATTGGTTAGGCACTCATGTAGATTGAGGATATTTCAGATGTTTCCTCTCCCACAGGTACTTCCCCTCCTATTTAAAGAAATAGCTGCAGTACTGCAGAATCCACCATGTGGTGTCTGTTAGCAGATGTTGACTTTTTCATGGCAACTGGTGTAGGTACATCTAGATTGTGTATTTAAACATCACAGTTTTGTTTTCATTTCTCACAAGAAGCATTTGACTGAGGTTAATGTTTTATATCAACAGAGTAAAAATAGCTAATTCTGGGCCCAAAGGTCATACACATCAGCACAACTTGAGTTCTGAAGTGCTTTTAACCTTGATTTTTCCTTGTAAGCCAGGTCCTTTAAAATACACAACACATTTAACCCAGTCTTACAAGCGTAAAAGGGGGGAAAAAACCCCCCAAAACAACCCCATTTTCAGTGTCTTTAGAAGACCATAATCATTTGACAATCAGAGGGGTCTGACTGTATTTGAGACAATACTTGCCAGGAAATACATAAGACAAATACAGTTCACTTTACAGAAAGGAAGACATTCAGAAATATCAGCACACAGGAAAAAAAAAAAGACATCTTCCCCATCTGATTCATTAGATTTTTGGCACCCCAATTAAGTTCTGACAAGCTAGTATTCCAGGCACAGTAAAATATTGTTGTTCCACTAGGCTTGCTCCAGTGTTTAGTCATAAGATCCATACAATAATAACAGAACGGTGGCCTATCTTGACCAACAGTACATTAGTTATTATCTGCAGCACAAACACCTACCACTTTATACTAACATTTTGGCAGTTAATCTAAACATAGCACTTAAAGCTACATCATAATTTTGAGATCTAACTGGGTCATTTTCCTTCCAGCTGGCACCAGTAAAAAGTATTTTATAACAAAATAGTAAATGAAACTTTTTTTACAAGGATTTTTTTTTTTTCGTTCTTTAATGGCAGGAGCACAAGTATGATTTCAAGCACACACGACACATTTTTTCAAGGCCTGTTTGTGGTGATGCTAGCTGGGTGAATTACAATAAGATTTATTGTGCAGTGGTGTATGTCTAATTTTCCATCTACTGCTGGGAGCTTCAGTTGGCGGGAACTAACAGAGACACCCATTATGTACAGCCTGGTTCAAACTGTGGTTTTGGTGTAAACTCTCAGGGACAGGAACCTACTGCACATGCTGGCAAGAAGACAGGGAGAAAGTTGATGAAAAGAACAAAAAGACACTTTTTGAATGGCTTCTTAAATATTGGGTATCCCACCCCTTCTCCAAATTGTTCTGTGGCAAGGGGAGAGGGGGGAGAAGGGAGAAGTCACAACAGATTTTCCTGTAAAAAGTGTGTCATATTCAATGGATATAAAATAAGGCAGCTAATGACTTGTTGTTATTGTAGCAAAGTCCCCTGCTGACAGGATTCAAAATGAACAGGAGCTCACCAGAACAGAGTTCTCAATACTTTACTCCCCCCATACCTTTTTTTCTCCCCTTTCTTTTTTCCTAAGTATTGGAAACACAGGTCCCTTTCTAAACAATCATTAGAGACTTCTTTCCCTTACCTTCCTCTACCTTACTCTGGTTTTCTCTAATGTTCCATGTACACTCCCAGCTAGTTGATTTGACATAGTCCATGTAAAGTGAAGGTGGAGAGAGGAAATAACAGCAGGAAGGGATGAGGCGAGTGGAAAACCAGAACAGCTACAATAAGAAAAAGCGAAGTCCTGGAGGGGTAAGAGAGAAGAGGAGCGAGACCGTGGAGCTCAGGATTGCCAGCAAGAGATACATGCAGGATATGAGAGGTTAACAGGGATGGAGAGAGAGCTTGAGGAAAGGAAAAGGTTAGAAAGAAAAACTTTAAAATGGGAGTGGAAAAAACAGCATGAATAATACAGTGGGAGGGTGCAATAACAGAGTAAATGACTTATTCAGAGCAGAGCTGGGATCCGTCTCGCTGAGCCATAAAGCACAACATCATTTTAATACGCTGAGCACTTCATCTCGGAGATGTAGCTAGAGACAAGCTCCACAGCCATGTACCTGCTTCCTCGGGAACAGCTTGTCAGAGAGAGCAAACCTTACAACACACCAAGCTGCTTCTATGCCAGAGCAATGGAGAGAAAAAAATAGAAAGATGATATGTGTAGTTTGGTCCACAACTAGCACTCAGAAAAGGCATTTTGCCTTAACAATGCGAATCAAACAAAAAGTGAAAAATACACAACAGTCCATAAACCTGATGTTCCTTCTCATTGGTTTGCAAACATTCATATATTCAAACACAGTATTATGCTTCAATTTTACAGTACAGAGTGATGACCTAGGAATAATATCTTTTTTCCATCTTTTGTTTTATATTAGATACCATTTACTATCCTCATAAAATCTGCTTCAATTACCAAATTTGATGTCATTTTTTCGATTCTCTCAGGGGTGCTAGTTCACTGTCTATAACCTACAGTGTAGTTCCGTAGCCACACATGGGATGGCACTGTTAAAATTAGTCCTCAGACACCACCAAATCTCTCCTCCCTCTGACTCTTTGTAGGCAGCAGAGTCAAGGCAAAGGTACGTTTTTATTCCCAGAATTGTATTTATCCACCACAAACTGACATCACTTATTTTTATGCCTGGTTACTCAGTTATATTTTTACTTTGTATCAAGCATGGAAAACCACTGCCCTTAAATGTATTAATGCTATGTTATGATTTTTGGAAGGTTTGGCAGCAGAGAGAAGAAGCAAGCAATTGGGTGCAGTATTACAATGTGCAATGTGGTACTACATTCTCTCTAGAGATCTGTAATTTTATGCATGTTGAAAAAAATGTTAAGGAAACCTAATGTACAGAACATAAGGAACCAATTTTCTTCCTTAAGGAGAAAAAAAAAAACCAAACAAACAAAACACACACCTTTGGGCTGTAAGTATTAAGAACATCAGTCCAAATGGAACCATACAGCAAACCAGAGTGGGGAATAGACAGGATACACAGAGTTAAGAAATAACCATTAATTTTAGTCTCCCTCCTCTTTGCAGCCACATCTCTCTTAATCATCACTCAATTCATTAGCGCTTTATAATTGGATGTCAATGTGACCATAAATTCTATATATGGGCAACAGCAGACAGAGACTCCCTTGTACCACATTGACTGACTCAGAATAGAGGACATCACAAAAGTTTTCCATGTTGTTAGATAAACGCATAGACAGAACAAGGTCCAAAACGATACAGATAAAGTGTAGTTAGAGTCCACCTAAAGCTAAGTCCCAAAAAGGCAAGCTTTCTTCAGATTTCTGCTATTACACCCTTGCCAAAAATCCCCTTCTGATCTCTAATCAAGCAATCAGCTCAACCATATGCGGGGTAGCAAGAGTGACCCTATACTGTCATGCAGAAAACAACATGGTATTGTACAGCGCAGCACTGTTCTATGTCCCAACACAGAAGCATGGCTCCAGAAATAGCATATACCTGTAGGTGATATTTAAAAAGAAAACCCACAAATACGCTTTCAAGGATCTTTACTACAACATACACATTGTGTGGATTGTAGTCTGGAACAGCATATTATATAATACAGTGCCAGACAGGCTTCTCAGCACTTCAGTTCAAAAACAAGTACTAGATGTAGCACATCCTTGATGCCAGTGCCTTTTTTGGCCAGTAGTGACGGGTACAGAACTCAGTGTTGTAGAAAATGGTTATTAACATCTGTCCATTGACAGCATGGGGCTGAAACTGCATATTCTTTAGGTATATCTTTATCCAGTCTTGTATAAGAGCTAATGCAGTCTTTTCATAACCCACCCAGACCAAAAAAGATGCAAAAGAAATGGGTGGAGGATGCTGTGCACTAGCAAACTAACTTCACAAAACATCTGGTTGGTTAGGATCAGCATTTTAGGGCAACAGTTCCCCTTCAGAAATTCTACTTCAGGCCTCACAGGGATTTTAGCATGGCTGGAATTAGTGGCCCAGGCCTTAGTTTCTAGTCATGAAAGAGAGATCCATCAGTATCTGCTGGAAGCTGGACAAAAATAAGAGTGCAAACCACAAGTTCGCTTGGAAGTATTCACAACTCACATGAACAAACCAGATTTTTTTTCCAACTAGTATTACATGCATAATTTTTAAGCTTATAAACCAAAAGAAAGGTAATTCTCAAAGGCCATTAGTCACCAAACTCCACCTGCCACTGGCCTTTGTGCTGGAAAATCTTCGCATAATATCAAAGACAAATTTCCCCCGCGTTTGATTATGAGGTGTGTTGAACTTCACCACCAAACACATACTGGTAGAAGGACTATTGCCTTCACATTTAAAATCAGGGAGCATTTCTTTGGATAAGCTTAGTTCCGAAATACTTTGAAATGCTTCAAGACTTGGAAGAAACCCTACTTTCACATGTATTTTTAATAAGTAAAGAGTAGTAAAAGAAAAAGATGTCATTATGGTCTATTGTGAAGAAAGTAGAATAAAACAACCCTATAAACCAATTTACTGCGGAAAAGAACTAACAACCAGACAGACAGACTATTAAAAGCACCAGCTTACACCACCTCTTTCTTTATACAGACATATCTAACAAATTGAACAAACTCAGGACAGAACTCACCTAGGGCACCGCAGGTTTCAGAAACAGCAGCGCCGGGTTTTACGAGTGCTCACACGAAAGCCTTCTAGCTTTGCAGTTGTATGCCTTCCTTCCACAAGAGCAAAAAGCAGAGTTGTCCCTCTACCTCTTTTACAGAAAACAGGAGTAATACCTTCTCAACATGTTTGTGTGTATGAGACCCTGATGCGGATCTCTGGAGTCTTCCAAGAAGGGGAGTTCTTCACTTAAACAGATTTGAGACACCTGTGGCAACATTTCAGTTCCCCAGGTGTTGTCTTCCTCACTCACATCCACCTGGGCAGCACACAAACAGATTGAGGGGGTTTTCTCCTTCCTGAAAAGCTCTCTGTCAATGTAATAGGGCAAGGACAGCTTAAGCTCACCTGTACTTTAACATACTAGATCTGCAGTGCCTCGCCAATACCAAGAAGCAAACCCCAGTAACAGCAAGATAGTCAAGGACTGTGCTACTTGCAATCAACGCTGATGCAAGCCTTGCTGTTTTTCCCTGTTTGAGAACCATGCAGGTACTTGGGCCCTGCTTTACACATGTCCTGCCTTAGATTTACTATGGCAGCTGGCTTTGATAAAGTCAAGATACAAGACATTCCCAAGTCACTGGTGGTGCAGCTAGCTTATTCACTCACCATCCAGAACTTTCCAGTCAAATTTTTCATATTGAAAATGTAGGACTGGAAGAGAGGCAAGAATAATTAAAAAAATCCCCTAAGAAGTCCCACCTTTGCTGCAACGTGAGGGGGAGTCCTGCTAAACCAACATTTAATGGGGTGCAAAGGCAGGAGCAGCAATAGTTCTCATTCTAATACATCTCCAGCAGTCACATTATCCACTGATTAGCTGGCATGTTTATCTTTAAAGAAACTATAAAGGCAATCACAGACAAAAATGACATTTTATGAAAAAGAAGAAAGTGAGAACGAGTTCCTAATTCTGGTATTCTGTCACATTTCACTGTAGTGTGCGGCATCAACTCATTACTGATCGACTAATTATTTACCAGAATTTTTTGCTTTTGCAATATGGAACATATCGAGCTTAAGGTGACTCTCTGAAGTCATCAAGCAGCCCTAGACCTCAGTATGCAGCAGAGTTTTGAGCTCTGTGAAAGGAAGCAGAAACATTGCCAGATAAAGAAAGCCACTCCCAAAAGTTGAGAACTCAAAGTGTTCATTGTTCCTTTTCCAAAAACATCAAGCATCTTAAGGATAGGATTTTCAAAGGGGCCTAAGAGAATTAGGTACTTCTAAACCTATTGCATTTCAGTGGAATTTAAATACCTCTATTTCTAAGTGTGCCCTGAAAGAGATTTAAAGTTGGGATTTTTCCTTTTAATTTACCATTCTCAAGCTTGGTGCCTTATTTTCAGTGGGCACTGTGAGACATAACACAGACCCCTCAGTCAAAGCCTTCCAGGACACCAGGGATTTACCACTGTGTTAACTGTTGTAGGACTAGAATTTCTCTTAGCAATTTTTCAATTTTGTTTTTCAGTCATTCATACTGTAAATTATTGTCTTCTTTCTTTCATTGGGAGGAAAAAAAGCAAGCATAAGAAGAATGCATCATTCAGAAGTACAAGCAAATAAAATTCCTGATTAACATGAGGTAAAAAACCCAACATCCATTAGCCTAACAAGAACCCCATTTGCAGTTTAAAAAAAAACAAACAAACAAAAGTGTGACAAATTACGCATCTGTTCCTACCAACAGCAGTAAATGCTAGGAACAGGCTTGCACCCAGACAGCTACATTTTGGGTGCCAATATTATATTAATTACATTAAAAATGGAAAAGCAGAAACCCTTCTGCCTTCTTCATTTAGCTCATAACCACTTTTTTCCTATTTTTCCTAGAAAATGAGTGTTTTTCCATTTAAAAGGTGAGAGCCACTCCGTAGTTACAAGTGGTACTTTTTGACTTTCTTAATACAACCCTGTGGCTACAATTAACACAACGGATAAATAGCAGATCAAATTAAGGTCTAATCCTGTTTTACTTATAGGTGCAATCCTTGCAATAAATTGCAGGTTGAGCTGTCGGAGGTAAATGAGGAGAGATAGAAAGCATGATCTGTGATGCCTCAATTTTAAGTGTTCAGACATTAAAAGCAAGCGTGTGGGTGAAGATAAGCAAATATCAAGACAGAAAATTTCAAAATTTTGAGATGCTTTAGTGATTACTATAAGATTCCAAATATAGCTGATGCATGTTTTGCACAAAACTATAAGAAAATGTAGCAAATTTTGTATTTCTCTACATGAGCTGTTTAATGCTTACTTTTATCCCTCACATGGGAATAACATTTTCAAAAGAGAAAGAGACCACGATTTTTCTTCTCATTATTTCAGAGTGCTTTAGGTTCATTTCAGAACTTCATTGTCTTTGAAGTTTGGGGAATAAGGGAACGCAGACTATTTCCACGCACGGTCTTATTGTTGTGGAAATCCACTATTTCATCCCCTTAAAAATGAATAAATAACTGAACCAATTTGAAGTCCCTCACAACCTGCAATCCTTACAGGCATCTTAAGACTGCATATTGTCTGATCTTTTTCGTTTGCAATTCAATCATGAACTCCTTGCAGTATAAAAAACAAAACATTGTAAAAGAAGCACGTACTGTCTTTAAGCATGATCAGTCCAAGGATTTTTAGGGAGGGATTAAATCAAGGAAGGTAGCTTTATGAATCATTGTCTGAGGCATACAACATCTAATATGAATCCTAAGATTGTATTGGGAAAAATATCGTGCACTTACTGCCAAGAGCTGAACCAACCGTCCACTTGCTGTGACACGAGTGGGAGGAGGACATACTCAGAACTTCAAAGCAGCAACCTGCTATCTGAAAAAAAGAGTAACCAGATAATTTAAAATCATTCACTGTCCTTTATACCATAAAGCGTTGACCAAAAAATACATTTTTGTAACTCCACTTTTACTCTCAGTCCCACAAATTATCAAAAGACAGTGCTAGGGAGCTCTTCCACATTCTTCATCCCAGCCTTATCACCTTCCGAACACCCTGTTTGACAGGGTGCCTACCAAGGTTGCTCAGTTACACTAAAGCTCTCCTTTCGGTTTGGTTTTTTTCCCCATTAAACTTCAGAGAACACAGTGAAGAAAACATAAGAATATGCTCTAACCTGTGCCTTTTGCTTCTTCTACTGTGAGAAAGACAGAACGAATGGTACAAATTATCAGCCCTCAGGTAACTCTGGCCTCTCCGCCCAGGCCAGGTTTGTCCCATGAGGCCAGAGATCGATGCCAGCTGGGGGCACTTAGCCCATTTGGCCCTTTGCATCAGCTCCCCGTCCAACCAGAGTCAGCCTCGCGCGCAGGACCCGCAGCTATTCTGCTCAGACGGCATCAGCAGCCGCCCCGGGGTCCTGCTGCAGGTGGGCAGGTACATTTAAGACAAATTCCTCAGCAGCACAGGCTGTAGTAGGCTAGCTCAAAATTTAAAGTTTTAAGCTGAGGCATCAATCTTCTTCTGCCTGTTCATACCTTGTGACTACTGAATTACCCAAGGAAGAAAAACTAAGTTTTCCTATTCCCGTGCTGAGGTCTTTCTGAAGGCACTTCTGCTTCCAGCAACGGGCGGTCCACGCTCCTCGTGCCCCTTCCCAGGGACACAAACCTCTCCCAGGAGGCTGCCCGCAGCTCCAGCCACCCACTACCAGCACCCACGGTGGACGCGATGGAGTAAATGCTTTAACCGCTACCCACTTCCCCTCAGACCAAAACAAGCCCAGCGCCGAACCCGTTCGATGAGGGCTGGAGGTGGTGGGAGGGTGCCAGAAGCGGGGAGGGGACGGAGGGGTGCACTTGCCCCCCCTTCCCCCGCAGTCGCTGCCCTGCAGGAGGACGGGGTGCGGCAGGGCAGCAGGGACGCCCAGAGGGCGCAGAGGGAAGAGCCGCGGGCGGGGAGCCCGTCCGGGAGCTGGCGGTCCGGGGGGGCGGCGGCGGGGGACGCCGGGCAGCCGCTGCCCTCAGCCGCGCTGCGCGCGCGGGGCTGCCCCTCGGCCGCTGCTGAGGGCGTCCCGCCCGGGGCGCGCGCCGGGCCGTTGGACGGCCGTCACCAATGGCCCCCCGCGGAGGCGGCCCAGGGCGCGCGCGGCTCAGCCCCGCCGGGCCCCGGCTGGGGAAGGAGGCGAGCGGCGCCCGCGCGCCTTGCCGCGGCGCCGGAGGAGGCGGCCGCTGCTCAGCGAGGCCCGGGCAGGTGCGCGTCCTCCCGCGCGCGCCGGAAAGCTGCGGAGCAGCCGCGAGGCGTGTTTGTCTGTGACAGCCCGGGAACGCCGTGACGACGGCCTGGAGGAAGGCTGGGGGGCACCTCGGGCAGGAACGTGCTACCACGTGCTGGGCTAAGAACTGGGGAGTCACGGCCGACGGGCGTCCCCTCACCAGCTGGCCGAACCGGGCAGCTCACTGTCCCAGCGACAGTCCTCCCCGCTGACCGCAGGAGGGGCTGGGAGGAGCTGGTGATTTCTAGTAATTACATTAACCTGCTCATAATTTTGTGATTTTAGAGGTCTGCCTTAAATAACTGATAAATTGCAAATACAGAAAATGACCATTAACCAATTCATCGTATGATAAAAGAGCCATTACTCTTTTATAAACTATTACACGTGCATACACATATGCATGGGAGGAGTGAAGCGATGCCATTCTTAGTACAGATTACTGCAGCTCGGTGACATAGCATAATGTGAATATTCATGCTTACTCATTTTCCTTGAAATAAGCCCTTTCTTCCTTAAAATAACCTAAAGCTGCTAGGATATCAAGTGCTTTCCTCCTGTAGTCGGAGTCATATAAAATCAAAGCAGCGTTAAGGGGATTTTGCAGGCTCTGTCCACAGGAGAAGCTATACAGATAAGATCATATACACAGACTATCCCCCACTTTTTCTTTCAGCCCATATTGTAGTTGTCAAAACTAGAAGAGCTTACTAGTCTCTACAGTCACACTCCTCAAAATAGGTAGTTTGTACCTAAAGGTTTTTCCAAAAGCCCTTTTTCCTGCATGATCTCTCAACATGTGGCAAAAGACTTGCATGTCTTTTTGTGTGGGTGGGTGGCTTTCAGGGGATTTCTTTTGCCCTTTCCAGCACTTAGCCTTTGGTTTTCCAGCAGCTGCAGCTATTCTAGTGGAATTAACCAAGTCTTGCATAAAGTGTGGATTTCCTGATGTTTGAATAAAAGATATTTCATTGTGATTAAGTAATTTGATCATTAAAATCGATGATGTCCAGATTTTCTGAATTAAGTCTCTTTAAGTTTTAACCAGATCCTGCAAAAAATGGGAGAAGTTGAGCATCCTAATTATTTTAGATCATATGATGGACTTGGCAATTCAGTTGTACATAGGCTGTCTGTTTTCATTCTCTGATTTTCTTCCATTAAAAAGAATAAATAGGGCCGTCACAAAACTCCTTATCGAGGCCCTTCATTGAAAGATCAGGCTGCGAACTTAATTGCTAATTTGCCCCCAACTACTTCATCAACCAAAATACCACACCGTGTTCCTGACTAGGACAGGGCTGTACCCATTAGCAGCCCAACACAATGACTGTAGATGCTGAGGAATACGAGAATAGGACGCAGACACGGGCCAGGCTCAGATGCTCTCATTAGCTACTATCTCCTACTGCCACTGCTGAACATAAAAGTACCGGGCTAAGTGGACTAGTTGTCTAAGCCAGTAGGACAGTTACTGTGTTTTAAGTTTTGTAGGTTATTTGTGACTAATTAGTTGTAAACATACGGTAGCTATGAAGAGATTGTTAGCCATCATGGGGTCTTGGTGGCAGAGATACCTTTCCACTTGCCGACTGTAGTGTCTTGCAGGCTAGGGTCCCACTGCATGGCTGTGGATCATAGCACAATATTTATATTTCCTGATTTCCAAATATAACCCTGTGTGGCCTGACTTAAAAAAGAGCTTATTCATGTATCTGAAGTGTGAGGTATCTCATTCATAAAATTAAAGCTGGATGTTGTGGAAGTAATTCAAGAGTCAGGTTTTTGTACTTCACATTTACAGGTTTTTGAGCTTACATCTAATTTTTGAAACTTAATTTAAAACGATTAGTTCATTTCTTCACATGTCCTGCTAGTAGATAATTAACCAGAAGAGTGGCAAAAAAATACCCAAATAATCAATATGCATTTCTTTTATAGTTTGCTTATTTGAGAAGAGTTATTTAAAGCTCTAATAATTACCTTTTTTCTTACCATGTGATCCTTTGCTGATGAGCTGCAACAGCAACCAGACCTCTAAGTAGGTTTTAATACAAATATAGAAGCTTTTAAAGTCTGTGGTGTCAAAGTAAATTAAAGTGTCCCTAAGTACTTCTTAACACAACTGACCACAGTGATTTCTACAGGGCAATTATGTTTTACTGTGTCAATCATCCAACAGGCGTTAATATAAGGCAGAAGAGCTCTGAAGAAATTTGTTATGGACTGCCATGTCAAGAACCCAAATGCTAACCTGCAACGGCCTCGATATTATTAGAACTACTAAGGGTCAGATTCCAATTAATCCGCAGATTTAACAGTCCTCCACTGTAGTGGATCTTGATACAATTAAGCAATAATAGATGACGGGAAAGATACTTCCTGGCAGTTAATGACCAATGGCAGTATTTGAAGGCCCTGAACCCAGCTGGTCATTAACTGCTCAGAGACACAACCTGGAGCTCATATTTTCTATTGTAAACCATATATTAAAGAAATAAATCAGCTACTGTTTTTCTCCCCTTCCTCCCCTCCTCCCCATCCCATGCGAGCTGCTGTTGTTGGGCTACTGTGGTAGCAATTAATTGCCACAGGAAAATCCCAGTGCAAGTAACCAGTGGGGAGACAGACCATCATACTGAACCTTGTAATCCTGAAAACCCCCAACTGCAGGACGTCCTGAGGGCTTCCAAGGAACCTGCCACTGCAGCTGGTGAGCGGCGTTTGTGTTCTGAAGTTGCATTTCAGCACTCGGCCAGAGGGAGAAACGCATCGGAGGGAAGGAGAATGGACCCCAGCAGCAGGAGCGCCTCAGTTCTCATCGTGGTTGTGCTCTGTCGCTTGTTTGGTGCCAGAGAAGTGGCTTGGCCTCCAGTGCAGTAGATCTTTCCTGTGATAACTGGAATAACAGCAGTAACAGGAGGCCAAGAGGCTTATTTATTACTCATCCAGCACTGTACTACCTTTCCCTTGCAGGACCTAATGCATACACTGTATTATTAGTAAAATTTCTGAAGGCTAAGATGGCCATTTAGAGTGACAACAAGGCGAGTGCAGGGAAGCCAGCACGACCGAGTTGGTCAGAGGTGCTGTCCTCCAGGGAAGGAAATCAGATGGTGCCTGTGCATGGCCACCCGTCCATCCTGGGCATGCTACTCCTCTCGGCACCAGGAACAAGATGCATGCTGCTTTGCAGCCTCCAACACACTACCTTTTCCAGAAGGTAGTTGTATGTGTGGAGACAGCACCCTGTCCTGCATGGGAATTTGTGCATATTTTTTTAGATTGACATCTAGAGGTGTCACATAAACAATTTGTCTCTCACTGCTGCAGGAAGCAGTGACTTTTTGTATGCCATTCCTCAGCTTGCTTTTCATTAGATCTGTGTAACAACCCAACTGACACCATCAGTGCTTTCCAGATTACTGATCATTATTCACAGCTGCAAATGTCAGCAAGAAAAGTAGACAGATCATGTGGTAAGGGGTATGTGTGGGAAAAACAGAGAAAAAGCTAAAATTTGGATGGCATAAGTTAACTTAAGTGGAGCAATATGAAAACACAGCACCAGAGCATTGGACCCCATTTCACATGTATCACATGAAAGTAGAATTCAGGCCCAATGACATGGTGCTTCATCTCCAAGTGCTGTTGACTTTAGTGGCTTAAGCTGGACTGACTGTGGTCTAGTGCCTAATTCTGTTTTTCAAATTTACGGTATGGCCATTGCCACATTTTGTTGGACTGTTGTAGATTCAGTAGCAGAAATACAGGGGTTTTTGCTGCCTTCTCCTCAAGACCACTTTAGTGTTGCAGCTTCAATGAGTAACTAGTTGATTGCGTACCAGAAACAAAAGCTTAAATTGCACAAGTCAATATTTATATATTTATCCATTATAACATGTAGGTCAGCAACTTCATCACATCCAATTTTGACCCTGAAGTATTTCATCACAGATTCATAATGCAGTATGTAATTTTTAATAATTTCATGTACGATGCTCTCTTGAGGGAAGTAAGGATCCTTTCTTACTTAGATGTTTCAGGGTGGTTTGTGCAATAACTGAAACTAGGCTGAAATCTGATGTAATGCACAATCAAAATGTTCTGTTACATTATAGTATAGTACACTTCAATGTAATTTATTCTTTTCCTATGAGAACCATGACTAATTACTAAGTCAAAAGCCAATCATAATACACAAATGGCAGTAGTTTAGAAACATGGCAATATGGCAACTATACTTTTTTTTGTTGTCAACTTTGGTTAGTTTATTTAATGTTATATGCAGCGGAAAAGGGGAAGGCAAAGAAAGAAGAAACATGAGAGCTGTTTTGTCTCATTTCTACTCAAAAATCCTTCTGAGATTATGTTGCTACCAACAGCACTTCCTGCTTACAAAATTGATGGTATCCAGTGAATATTACCAAATTAGGTTGGTTATCATGCATGTCTTTTACAGCATATGGTGTTAATGGATTTCAGAAGCTGAAAAATGCCTTTGTAGAATGGAAAAGCATTGGGAAAACCTAAGAGCTGGAAGATTCAGTTGCTAAATTTAAAGGAGGCCAGCTGAACAGGCCTAGTTGCATTTTCCTGTCCATCAACTCATCATGGTCAATCTTTAATGCTAACTTCAAAGGAATAATAAGGGATGCATAGAAGAAGTCACACACACATCTCATAAAACAAAATTTATCTTTAATTTGTAAGTGTCAACAGCAGTACAAAAGATGGAGTGATGGTGAATAGATTAAGGGTAGAGAGGACAGTCTTGAGGTAAATGAGCATAAATAGGCAGTCTTATAGACACTCCCCTGAGGGGTCTAAACCCCTATCATGGCATATACTGTATCACCCAAGGATGACATGTTTAACATATCAGGAAAGCACCTTGTGCAAAAAAAAAAAAAAATTAAAAAAAAAAATCCCCCCCCCCGAAACATGTAGGTAAGGTGCCAATGTACACCAGAACATACTGTATATGGACAGTGTCTTTCAATTTTGTCTTTTCCATTAATAACTGAGGCAGAGGAGGAGAAGACTCTTAAAAGTACCACTGAAAGATTATTTAATATTTAATTTACCTCACGTCAATACTGCACAACAAAATCCAAGAAGTCTGTTTATGCAATGAAGCAGAGCTAAGAATAACTATCTTTTTTTTAAATTGAGAACAGATTTTTTTTTAAAATCAGTATCCTTAGCAAACTTTTCTCTTTCTTTTTTTTTTTTACTGTATCAAGAGGAGAGTGTGAGATGTGATGGCAACCTTTAAGTTCATTTAAAAACTTTACACTGGACTGTACAAGATTTTTTTGATAAACTATTTACATTTTCAGACTTTAAAACATATTCAAAGCAGCAATAGACACTAGTTTTTCCTCTAAACGTCCAAATAATTACCGGCCATGGGCCCAGGTAGGTACCTGCATTGTATATAGAATTTCTACAAAGAAAACCTGCCCATTAAGTTAGCCAGTGGGTGTCCAACGAGCAGCCCTTGCCGTTAAGAGCTGCACCCACAGTGTTGCTATAGGAATCAAAGCATAGTACCTTGACAAGAGAGTCTCAGTTGTCCCAACAGCTCTACACAAACTTTACAATTTGAAACAGCAGCTAGCATGTCAGTCCAGCATGTCAGTGAATTGTGCTGATTAAATTAACATAGAGTACAATCTCACAATATACATCACAAACAAATTACAATGTCAGGAAATAAGAGTTACAGTAAGATAAGTTATGTAGTAACAGCTTATAAGCTTGTCTTAATGTAATAAAAAAATTTTTACATGGGAAATACAATAATGAATGAACATAAATGCTAAGCATTCTAGTTTGCTACAAGCTGAAGAAGGGTACAAGAAAAAAAACGTTGCTTTCTAGAAAGCAAAACACAAATGACAAAGGAAGACAAACGGAGAATGCACACTAGCAGGTCTGCAATGTGCAGCATACAAACAGTTAAATATTTGCACATTCCCCATACTCCAAGAGCACCAAGGACCTCACTTGTGGTTTTTAGAAAGCGGAAATTACAAAGCAAGCCATGTCACTAAGTTGCTTTATAGCTTTCATATTGCCATAAATACCAATTTGATAAGTTTTCCCTTAGCCCAGTTCACCCCACCCCACCCCCTTTTTACCCAGTGTGTGAAATCTCAGAATACTTCTTTGTCACCATTTCCAACAAATCTGGTAGTTAAAAAAGGGGGATGGATTAAAATGAAATATATTTGCATATACATTTTTTTTTCCTTCTGTAGCAGGACATTACAGTATATCAAAAATGTAGTTTGATCTAAGAAAAATCACAGATATTAATGGGTTATATAAAAAAAGGTTTGAGGGAAGTTTTTTTTTTAAAGGAAAAAGAGTAAGTGTTTTGTAAAAGATCAAATGAGGTCATATAGTATTATTCTTTTAAAAGAACATGCTTAAGTGCCAACTTGAATCTTAAAAAAGCATGCAAAACACCAAGGGTCCAAGCCCATTCATTAACTTCTCATAAAAACATGAAGAACTCTATCATACATTCTGCTGGCTGCATCTCCAGTGCAGTTGTTCGCACCGTGGCCCCGGCTCAGCAAAGTTTGCTCTGCTTAACACCAACGCTTTACTGGTCCTCATGACCGTCATGGAAGTACTAACATGCTTAATATTAAGCAGGTAGATAAGTGTTTTGCTGGGGGAGGATGGGGGTGTTAATCTTGTAGTATGTTTTGCTAGGAAATGATTTTGAAATGCCATGCCTTTGATGTGACAAAAACCAAAATCTGAAAGCCAACCCAGGGAGAGGACTATGTTTTAGATTGCATTGGGAGCTGGCTGTGGCTGTGTTTGCACTCAGAGCAGGAACTGCCCACAGCTGACTGCTGTACACTTCGCACAGGGTGTCGTATTTATTGTGACTAATGCTGCTGTTTGTTTTGCGTTCCCATCCCAGAGCAATCCCATCTTTTGCCCTCCCCCTGCCTCATGCTGCACCTGAGTACACTGATTTAGGAGCACATTGTAATCCCATGTATTCTCAGCAGGCGGTTTCACAAGCTAAATGGTGATGCCCAAACATTCAGGCAGACCAGAATTGGGCCACTTCATCAGAGTCATTTGTCCATGTAAACCTAAACCCTGGAAAGCAGTTCTGTTTCCATTAAGACTTTTATCTTCCATTTTTATGAAATACGAAGTGAACTATCCTAGCTGGTATCAGACTGTTTTGGGAGTGTTCTTCTCTTGAAAATAAGTATTTTATAATTTTCAAAAAAGAAAATATATTGTATCCGTTAATTAAATAAACTGTCTGTTCACAGAGAAAATAGTATTACTATATTTGTGCATTACCTGAATGGAGCTGTTATTCTTTTCAGTCAGACTTATTAAGGGGGACTCAAACACTATGCTTAAAAAGCAATTCCACAAGTCCTCTTTGTGTATTGTATGAAAAATTTCCCCTGGTATTATAGCCTAATATGACAACAACATGATTTAATGAATGTAGAAAATAAAGGTTTGATATTATTAAGTCTTGACTGTATTGCAAGGGCCATCTTAGTCATGATAATCCTTCTAGGCATATGCTTTTGACTTCCAAATGCCATTCTTGTTAAGAAGTAAAATATCTCATCAGTTTTACTTGGATTCAGAAGACTAACTGTGTTTCCTATCAAATGTACCAGAAATTTGGCATGTTTAATATATCAACTTTCTAAAAAAGAAGAAAGTATTCTGTGTTTGTGGAATATGCTATTAAAAATCAGTGAGAGCACAAGTGAGGCATCTTGCTGTCCCAGCTACAAGTCCACAATACTGCGCTCACACTGCGGGTGTAAATTCAGCATCTACATGAGGTACAGTGACTTGTCAGCATTTAATATGGACCAACATACACTGATATAGAACAAAAGTAAATACATAACTTATACTTCACTAAGTATCCATGAACAAAAAATAAAATTCTATTTCCTATGTTATATTTACACAATTTAAAAAAAATCTAAAATGAGATGGTAAATTCATCAAAAACTTTGTTTTGAGCTCCGATTAATAAAGTAAAAATGTTGGGTTTTATCCTTATGATTGTCCTTCCTTGATTTCTACTGACATTTTAGAGCCAATGTCGGCTAATAAATAGAATAAAATGCTCATATGCACATTCAGATTCAAATATGTTCCTCCCACTCCCCCAGCCAATAAATGCAATTTTTACCAGCTGGCGATTCCTGAACAGCCAGTCATTTTCAAGAATGTGGCTTTAACATACAGAGCATCAGCATTGAGGCAGGGCTGGAGCTAAAACAAAGTGTTCATACATACATGTATTTTGCATAAATAAATGAAATAACAAGACATAAAAATGACTCAAATCCGGCAACTGTGAGGCAGGCCCACACGAGTCGAAACAGATGACTTTTGTTCATGTAGTTTTCGTACAACAGTTTCACATTAGTCAGAAGTGATAAAAAATACCATTTATATCCAGTGCTTATAACACTTACGAAACAACATCTGTGAGTGTGTGTTTTTTTGTACTACAAGCAAAATCAAGTTTCAGTCCTAAAGAACAGTCCTTTGTTCTCCACAAGCCTGCAGAATATTATTTTGGCATGGTCATAAAATTTAAAAAAATTAACCAACTAATCTAAATGTTTGCCTTTGTGCAAAAAAATAATTACATAAAATACAATGCTAGCAATACAGCATTCTACCTATGCAACAAAACCAGAAAAAAAGAGAGCAAGAAAGAAAGTGACATGGGGGGAGGGAGAGATACTTCTAACTGGAGAATTATGTAAGACAATAATAAATAGTCATTTTTTAAGGAAATAATGGTATCCTCCCCCCAATCTGAGCTCAATGTATTAAAAACAGTTCAAATTCCCAAGCAATTATAAGAACAAAAAACACTTTCTATCAGTACCTTATCCAGCTTAAAGAGGGCGCTCACCAGCTAACGACACAGCATATGCCTTTAAAGTCTTGGCTAGACCAGTTTATTGCTTATTAGACATGGACTCAGAACACATTTAAATAAATATTAAAAATATAGCATTTTGTTCCAAATTACAAAATGGTCAGAGAAATTTGACCATTGTGTTTCTATGCCATTATCTTTATAAATTGTCCTGTAAATTGAACAATCTTCTTTGTCTTGGGGGTTGTTCTCACACATTTAAATGTGATTCCTACAGTGGCAACAATGGCTATCTCTGCTCAAACAGGTATTAGTGGGGCTATGAGGAAAATGGCTGCTCCTGATACAGCATCTTGTCATTGCATCTCACATGAATTTCTGCAAGATAGGATGATAGCACGAGCATAGCCAGCATTAACACTATACTTCTTTTATTGTCTGGGCCCTAAACAAAGCCCGTTCAGCTCTGTGGGAAGACTCCCACAGACTTTGAGAGGAACTGCTCTAGACCCACTCATACCTCTCAGCCTGAGTCTGAATTTATCACCAATGTGCTGAACATATCCCATTCAGAATCACAGCTGAGGGAACTGGGGAGCTTCAGCACATGTATTCATCAGGCCCATTGGATCTGCATATATATACAGTGATGTATTTGTGAACAGGAGTGTGAGGGAAAAAAATAAAGGCAATTTCTTCTCTGTCTCTGATATTTAATAAATTTGCAATCTTTGAATATGTCTCTCATGTATGTCCCAGAATTTTCTCTAGCAATTGCATTGCTTCTAGTAGTAATACAAATAAAAACTTTAGTTTCTATAGCACCTTACATCCAAAGATCCCAAAGGACTTGACAAGCATTAATCAAGATCTGGCTCACATTCCCACGTGACTAATATTCAATAAATATTTTTGATGCACCATTTTCCTAGCTTTGCAAGTCAGATATTTGTGTGGCCTTCTCTCCCCCACTAGGAGTCTCACATATAAATCACTGCATAAATACTTAAGGTAGCAAACAGTTCCTTCAGGTGACAACAGGAACATGATGTACGGAGCCATGATTCACTGCAGGATTCTACAGGCTCTAAAAATTCATCATGGTGGACTCTACGTGCAGTTTGGATTTCACATCTGCCTTAGCTGTCTGTCTAAGTATAGAGGTTTAAAACTATGAACACAATTTTTTAGGAATATTTGTACTATACGTACACGTAAAAGTACTCACTTTATTTTGCATTACATATAGCAGAGTGTTTCCAAGTGCTCCTTGAACATACAGTGTTATAGGAGCAACTGAATTTCTCGTTCATAAATGTCATGTTCATTTTAGTAGCAGGTGCACTTTTATTTTCATATACCTGTGTAATTTAGGGGAGGAGAAAGAAGGGGCTCTTTAAAATATCAGTAAGGAATTGTAAGTGTAATGCCACCAACAGTACTTTTAAAAATAAATATTAAGTATTTGGACCCTTGACATTCTGGAATGAATAAATTATTTAAGAGAAAATGTGTTAAGACTGAATGCAAGGGTTAAAAGCAAAGGGGTAGAGAATGTAATCAGAGGTGGCCTCACACTGCTAAGACAGGCCCGTCCATAGCTGGTGATCGCTCTTTTGTGCTTACTTAAAATTTCACACTAATGGCACATCAAGAGGCAAAAGCAACTGGGCACATGCACTATGGCAACCATGTTTACTACTTAAGAATATCCTGTCTCCAGATTCCTGAGTACTTTACCATATTCTGGAAAAAATTAGGTTTTATATATAATTTTTTTAAGATGCCAAAGGATTGTCTAAGACTTTACAGTGTCTCCTTTAAGACTTTTTTTTTTTTAATGTTAAGATGCAAAAGTTATGAAAAGTTTGGCACATCAGAAGTTCATATATATGGAAAAAAATGGAATTCAGAGACTCTTTTTTTAAAGATGAGCTATGATGCACTGATGTGCACACTTGCGGACTTGTTCTGTTTCACAATATGAAATCTGCAGTTTTTGTTTTCTAAAATAATCCAGAATAAAAACACATTCACAACCTGTAGGCTGGCACAGCATACCTGA
Organism: Gavia stellata; assembly: GCF_030936135.1. Lineage (NCBI taxonomy): Eukaryota > Metazoa > Chordata > Aves > Gaviiformes > Gaviidae > Gavia > Gavia stellata. Next base: position 15,138,707 of record NC_082610.1, read on the forward strand.
GTGAGAATGTATAACCCCCATCTAAAACAGTAACTTAAACCTTTATCAGCATCCAAAAGGAAAAAGACAAAAGGTAAGACTTGTAAGACAGCTATTGATTCATATAAGTTTTCAAGTCCTGATGTCTGATATTTAATATATGTCTTCATCTAAATTAAAAAAACAAAAACAAAAAAACCAAGTTCATGAAAAATTAGGGAAACAATCTGTCTCACACGTTAAGAAACATTTAAGACCATTCTGCTGATGTAACTGTAGGAGCCACACGTGCATGCAGGCTCTTTAAGAACTTTTGTTCAAAAAAACCCCAAAAAAACCCAAATGAGTCTGAGTACTTTAATTCTGTGAACACTCCTCAGTTGGCACTGACTGCCTCATGGGCTTCGTTTTCACTACTATAGTCTGATTTGGGATCATCCTCATAGTCCTCGTACATTTCTATTTCATCCTCTCCATTTATCATTTCATTTCCAGCAAGGCTTCCGCTGTCCGTCTTCATACCATAAGTGCTCTGAATGACGGGGATGCTGGGCTCAGGGCTGGCAGAGGTGCTTGAGCAATCTGATGTCATCTGAGGTGATGGCGTGGTAGTCGCCATGGTAATAGCACCAGGATAGACAACCCCAGTTCCCGTGGTGATTGGAATTTGAGGCTGTTGTCTGGAAAGAAAAACAAGAAGGGAACGTGATTTCCTGTGTTCAGAGGAGGGAAGACTTTCTGCAAGTCCAAATGAAAGAAAAGCAGGCGGTTTCCTAGAAAGGCTGCATGCATTCCTCTGGGGTTCACAGTCCGGTCCTGTACGGTATGGGTTCATCTTAGCTCCCCCCAAGGACAACTGGAGAGTAAACTGTTTTAGTAACTACGAGACGTTGATTCTTTTATGTGTTTTATGTGTTTATTTAAACTATACTGCAAACTAGCACTTGCACAGAGATCATCAAAAGGCTTCAGGCACCTGTGTGATGCCTAACTGCTACTGTAGACATTATGTACCCAAAATCTAAATCCTCCGAACGCCTGATAAGAGCTTCTGTTAATGAGGGGACCTCAAGATTACCTGTAAGTACCTAAAATGGCAGACAGGTGACTAAGTAACAATATCTAACTGTAAGTATGTAATTTACTATTTAAGTGCTAGATAGACTCCTGCGTCACTTAGAAATACTTTTGATATTTTATCGCTGGCTTTTGATTTTTATTTAAATACATGATCAGAATGCCATTTCTTCTTCAGGATTTAATGTGCAAGACTGAGTTTTTGAAGCAAAGTACTTAAAAAAAAAAGAACAAATGTTCTTTTTTCTATGGTAATGGACAGTCTACAGAAATTAAGACTTCCTCCTGAGGACCCAATGTCAGACTTGATTTATTTTGACAATGCAAATACATGGAAAGACTCAATTAAGGGTGCACTACCTCTAGTTTTGACACATCTTACCTTCTGATATCTAATACTGCACTATGTAATGTTGTCTTTTTCGTGTGTGTGCGATTTTGAGCATATTGGACCAATACCACACTTCAACTAAAAAAGGCTTATATCACTGCCAGTCAAGCAATTCAACACAAGCTTTACTGTAAGAATGTACATAGTTGTATTAAATGATGAAATGTCTCTTCTTACAGTAATGTTTGTATATTCAAATGCTTTGCTGAGTGAAAGTCAGCTTGCTGAACCCATTTCATGGTCAAAGCCTGATTGGCTACAAATTAATTAAATCTACTTCTTACATTTGGGTTAATTAACAAATAACATACTTTCTACCTTAAAATACTTACACAAATATTCTCATATTATTTCTGGATCATTACCTTCAGTAAAGCTAAGAGAAAAAGAAGGGTTGTAATTTATCTGAAGGAAGAGAATCTCCATCAGACTTTAGATGTAACACTGAATGAATATACTCCAGTACCAGAAATACCTAAGTGCCCTGGAAGATGCTGTTTTAGTATTGACTAGTTATTGAACATAGATGCCTGTTTGCACAAGCTATTTAAAGAATCATATATTTCAATGTATTCCCAACCTTCCTAAGAGCAATATTGACCAAGTATTAGAGAACTATTATATAATTTTAGCAGGAGAAACAGTGTCAGATGTGTTTGAATAGTCTAAAGAATCTGTAACTTCTTGACCACTGTGTCATTCTGTGCTAAAATTCAAAAGGACATTCCATAAACCAGTCTCTCACAAATCCTTAATCATTGGCTAAGTCAATACACAAAATAATGTAAAGCTTATTTACAAGACCCTAAATGTTGAGTCTTTATTGTTCATTGATCAAACTCTAATTTTGATAAATATCACACTACAGAGTTACTGGGAAACCAAAGTCCTTCAAGTTTGGGAACCAATACAGACAGTCAAATCATGAACACACTGTGTAAGATAATATTAAAATAGCATGTAGTACTGTCATTGCTGGTACTGCTAGCCCAACTCTTAAAGCCTCTGCACAGCTTGAGAAATTCAAACATCTGTTGTATAAGTATGGTACACCTGGCTAGCAGCAAGCAAAAACATCACAGTAATTCATTTGACACAGTCATTATACTCCTGTTTGCAAATGATGATTTGCAGATGATTTACAAACAGCTAGGGATTTTTCACTAAATTTTCACTTTTTAAATGGTCTGATAAATGTTCTGTGAAAACAATTTTCAGCCAATGTATTTGCTTGCAAGTGATTTTCTGCAAACATCTTTCAATACTTTATCCATAAAAATGAACACCTACCTCACATGGGAACATTTCTGTTTCAGGATTGCATGTTGTCGAGAGTATAAACTATTACTGTTAAAAACTCACATGTACCTCCTCCACAACTTTTGGACACAGAAAATGTTCACATTAATGACTGTTTCCACAAAGCAAAGGAAAAAGAAACCCACACATGGTCACAGCAAAATTCTATATAGTTGTCACCAGGCCATACACACTTAATTCTCTCTAATCTGCCCATCTAACAACTGCTGATACTAATCTTTTCCCAATATTTCTTAGAATAAATAAATTCACAAAACAAAGCATCCCCAATTGTTCATCAAAGAACACCACAATATTAATGCCAAAAGATGTTTTGAGAAAAGTTGTTTTTACAACTCCTCTAATAAGAGTTGCAGAATATACTCAAAGAATCATTAAGTGCAAGCTGCTCCTGTGTTATAGATGACATGAAGGTTCAGAACCCTAATATCCACCCCTACCCCTCCCCCCAAAAAAGTTTGCATTTTTTTAGAAGCAAATTGCCTTTTTATAAGCAGCAAGAAGGAAAAAAATCTGTTTAGGACAGGGCTGTGAGGTGTCTTGATAAAATGGTGGTTGTCAGTGTTAAGCCCTAAAGGACAGACTAAGTTAAATTCAGATATTCTTTCAAATGTTTATCAAGTCAGCAAAACTCTTTTGCATATCCACATTTCAATGGAATAGGGTATATTTGTCCAAGTACGACCCATTTCAGAGTACAAAGGTCATCTGAGCGTAATGAAGCAGAATTTACAGAGATACCTTTTACTTGAGAATGCACCTAATGCATAGCAAACTAAAGAATGAATCTAACCGGAACAGAACTTGATCGGTGTAACAGGAAAGTTAAAGGCTTACTGAATTTGTCATTCATAAATGCAGTTATTTTTTATATGTTAAAAATCAGACACAGTATGCATGCCTGCTGCTGGGTGGGTAATAACTGTGAGCTTTAAATTACCTATATCTCACCATGGAACTGTAAACATGTGGTAACTGTACCACCTAAATGGGAAGTGTCTCAAATTGATACCCATTTGCTAGCAAAAATTCGCTGGCACTTAAACATGGGCACCCACACACCCCCAGTAACTGGACACCTACCTCTCACTTGAGCCCTGGTATTATTTAGAGCTGATTAGGTTGTCCCTGTAAATTCTGCTCAAGAATCCCAGAAAGCCTTATTTTAAGATACCACAAACTATATGTTACTGCAGATGAGTGTTATCATTTTCTAAGTAATTAAATTTTATAGAATGGGGAGGGGGAAAGAAATCAGAGAATTTATTTAAATTTTAACCACTCTCCCTGAAAGGAAGAGTTGGAGTTTCTAACCTATGACTCTGGCCATTATGTTTTCTTTTATTTGTAGTTGTTAAAAACATTCATGTTAATGGTATTTTTTATAACATTAAATTCCATATGTTTAATCCTTGTATCTAGCTAGAGTTTTGCCTATCATAGGACCTTGGAGTGAGGAGATAAAAACATACTTTACTGCAAGCTACAGGTTACAGTTCAGCTTAGTTGCACATGTTTAAAGCAAGGATGTTTTCGGCCTGGTTAAGATTTCCAGAACCCAACATTAATCTTCCTGTGTCTTCAGATCTGTGAGGAATGGTGACGGATGGCTACATACCCTGGCTTCAAACCACTCCTGTCTCCACCATCTCCTCTTTGCCAAAGAAATCCTTATGTGGCCAGTTACTACAGGTCACTTGCCTCTCTGCTCTGCCAGCATTGCTAACATGTCTGTCTGGTCTGGGGCCAAAGATTTGGCCCAAAATGGTCAGGTAAATATAAAAAAGGAGGTAACATGAAAATTTTTAGACCAATTGACCTGTTCACAAGTTTGTGGCATTAATATTCTTTCTATTTTCCTGGAGAGTGTTCCACTTTTGACTTTTGCAAAACTAGCTAAACATTTAAATTGGCAAATTACCATTGTTTTCTGATCCCTTCCCAACTATTTTCTGACAGCTCTTTAAATGACTGAAGCAAAATCGATTGCATTAAGGAAAATGCTTATATGGTACACACCCCTGAAACTTACATTCCCATAAGGCATGAAATAACAGTAAATCTCACAAAAGCACCCATTGTGTACTTACTTTAAGTTCAAGCTACAGGAGTATAATATTACAGCCTTATTCAAAACCATGGTCTAGCAACATTCAGACTATGTGTGTACAGTAGTTATAAACACTATAAAGGCTTTATTCTAAACATCTTACACTGGTAAAACACAAAAAAAAGTTACTGCTTACATCATTTTGCAGAGAAAAGTATATATCATATACTTGCATTTAGAGTGTATTAGACTGTAAAAATGACTGAGATTTGAATTATTTTTGTAAGACAAGGTGACAAAAGACAGACTCTTAACTTAAAATGTCTGAATTTATGGCTCATATATGATCCATTTGTTAGCTCACATTTATTTATGCATTACAAAAAAAGTACTATTGAAGATAAATTGTAAATCACTTGGAGTCTGTTCAGGGATTAATTTATGCTGAAGTTATCATTCACAACTTCTCATTAATAATTTTATTATTAAAAATAACTCAATTATTTTAAAGACATAGCTGGCTTCAGATTCAGCTTCCACAAGATTAAAACCAGCAAATTTTTAATATACTCTGAATTAAACATGAATTATTTTTGTATGCTATCTGCCTTATTTGGAACAAAATCCATTCATGTAGGGATGTAATAGAAGGCCTACGCACATTGTAAGTTCCACTCTGTTCTTTAAAATACTTGCTAGTTCCTAGATTTTTGTGCTGGTCTATCACATATATAACATTTATTTCAAAACATGAATTTCCTGCCCAATTTATTCGAAGAAATCTTCACTCTCATTCAATTCTTTGGAAGCTTTTCTTCAAAAATCAGAACATAACCTGGCCATTCATTAGCTTATTTCTCGACTTTATTTTAAAGCCTAGCTAGTTTGCATATTGAAATTCTCTAAACAACTTTTGTGCACCTTACTAACGTTTATCAAAGAATGCATCTCACTGAAGTAAGCAATATGAGCTTTTTGCATCTTAAAAGCTCAAGCAATGTAAAACTTTTTCTATGTTTGTGGTGGGGGGGTGTTTTAGTTGTACACATGGCAGGATTATTCTATGCTAGCCAACGGCTCACCCAAGGGGATCTGACAGGAACTAGCCCTTACTGGATTGCTTAAACCGTAAACGTACATTCGGTATAAGAGAACACCAAACACAAATATGAAAGAATATAATTTTTCTTGTTATTTATACTTTCCTCTGCCCACCTTTTTGAAGGTCTATCTTTCTCTTCACATATCTCCTATTTATCTTTTTATTCTGTGATGATAATTTTTTGCCATTTTGGCATACCCATTCCCAACTTAATTGGTATATTCTTTAAAAAAACCCACAAAACCAGCAGAACTACAAGCAGTATGAAGCAATTGGCACATTTATTGTAGTCTATTTGGTACTTTTGTACTCTGTCTCACACCGAAGTATTTACTGTAAACATAGACTATATTCAATCCTAAAAAACACATTTCTCTCCTATTTCATTCTGAAAAGGAAACTGCATCTCAAATCCCATGTCTACAGTTCTGAAGGACGGTTTATGCTGTTTGTTCCATAAAAACAGTGGAAAAATAATGGGTGTACAAGGTCAGTTAGGAAAACTGTCCCAGCTGATGCTTTATGTGATATTTATGTTAAACACAAGGAAGAGTAAGTTTAAGAAATTGATGGGCTCAATTACTGTGTTTCACTTAATTGTAATCTGATTTGGATGAAATGTTGCTTTTTATTACTCAGTAAACTATTCTGCTGAAATAAATGATGCCATGTTTTATGTTTCAGTTCAAAAAAGCTGTCCTGGTCTGGTTTTTTCACCTTTTTGACTTGGTCTCTTCCAAGAATTTTGTTTTAATTTTTTCTTTAGGGAAAAAGGGAACTTGGGGCAACAGTGGGAAGTCACAGAGAAGCATGAAATAATTCTTTAAATCACAGCCTGTGTTTCCTCAGTATCAAAATTTAGATCCATATTGAGCTGCAACATGGATCTCATTTCACCTTTATTGAACGCATCCATTAGACTTCATACTCCTTTTTTCATCACTTGCATAACTAAAAGTCATTGTTTCCACAAAAGTCCACTGCGTCATTATATAAGTGCACAAAGGTAATTTACTCTTACTTTAAAACTTCTTCGACATGGATAGAGCAGTGTGAAGTGGACTTAGCATAAATATGAATTAGAACCAATCCTTTCAAGAAAATTATGACATCCTCATGGTCTTTGTGATCATACTGTTTGATATATGAGAAAGATGTTACATTTCCGTTGCACCAGCAGTTTAATTTTGAATAGTTTTCATTATATATTTTTTTAAATCACAGTATTACTCTTTAAGTAGGCACTTTTAGAAGTTTCTTAAATCCATCCTCCATATTCACCTCCATATTTAGCCACCACTTCCGATGTGTAAAATGCTACTGGTTAATACTGTTTTGAATTAGCAAACAATTCTCAAATTGTTTAGACTGCTGTTTTGGCATTTCTTTTGCATTTCTTGTCTAGATGTGATTTGGTCTGTCAATCTGCTTTGGAAGACATAAGCTAGAGTTTCATTCCCTCAATCTGAATATAATTTGTAATGTGCTGTATAAATTCAGATTTCTGTTTAGAGTTCTATGTACAATTTTGATGGAAGCCTATTAATAAACAATTTCCCTTAGAGTGAAGAATAAAAAACAATGTCAAAACTATAGTCTGGAAGGTTATTTCAAGATATCAAAAACACTTCTATTTATTGATTGAAGAAAGAGCCCACATTGTTGCAGGCTGTACCACAAAATAATTGACTGCAACAGGAGATCTGCATCCCAAGCCAAAAATGAGGGCACATAATTGACGTCAAGGTCAATTATCTGGTAGTGAAGTACCCAACAAAAGGAGACTATTGTGATTAGAGCAATAAGCAGAACATTGTGAATTTGGAAAGGCTGGCACTGGAGATAGCTTTTAGACTCTTTGTAAACCACCAGAAACATTGTGTTAGAGCACTGAGCATCACAGATTAATTCATAAAAAAATAGGAGAGAGAAATCAGTTCTGGTGCAGTTGTTTCACTGGACTTTTGTTATCTTTATCCCGTAGATGTTTCATAGTGCTGCTTTCTCTGCTGAAGACTAGAGGAAATACTGTTAAAAAACACACAATGTTTTTAAAACTGTGCCGGGATCTTTTTGAGCCGTATATTCTGAGTTGTAAATCCACCCAGTCTATCTATGCACTACCTGAAAGACTCTTCCTAAAACATTTATTTTTTAAAAATATTTTTTTCCACAGTTCTATATATAACAAAATTCCTAACAGCCTCATGCTATGATATCATTCATTCATGTGTGTTCCTAATGTAACTGCTATTACTCCTGTCCCTTTTCCCTTTTTCCCCCCTCTCCTGACTCCTTATTCTACACTGGAATAATCTTTTGTGGGTTTTTTTGTTCTTGTCTTAATTTAGGAAATGATCCTGGAGTCATTACTAAGCCAGAATAGATTAGCTTACTAATAACTGACAAAAGACATGATTCAAACCTTTCAGGCTAATGGGAAACAACTTCTTTTACTTTAAAGAATTCCACAATTAGTCTCATAATCAACATTCAGTGGCAAGCTGATAGCTCCATATTCCATGATGTATCTTATGTTTTTAATAAGGTTTTACAGGTTCAAATCCTTACCTTCTCAATTACATTAGTCAGTGACTTAAACCGGTAAGTCTATTTGTTTTCAAACAGCATGCTCTGTCTTTGAGAACAATTACAACAATAGTACTCACCCTACAGTAAAAAACTGCCTCATCTCCTGTCTTCGAGACCTCATCAGTTGTTTGTATTCACCAATACGCAATTTCTTTCCATCAACAATGCAGGTACGTTTTGGTCGAGGTTTGTATTTGTAATTAGGATACTTTTCTAGGTGGATTTTGCTTAGCCGTGCCTGCTCTTCATAATAAGGTTGTTTCTCTTGATTTGACATGGACTTCCAGCGAGATCCTATTAACACAAAACATCAGTGAGTGCTCAAGTAAAGCAAGTTTAGCTTTACACATACACATTTCAACATGCCTTCTTGCCATATTTTAAATAAGTTAGTTATTTAATTAATCAGTTTATTTAATTAAACTGATTTGAATTTACATCAGCCAGCACATATATTGGAATGCACAACCTGAGACACCTTAAAAGAACCTTGACTTTCAGCTATTGCTGTAGACCAAACATATATAAATCTCTATCAAACACGTGCACTTAAAATCAATAGTTACTTCTCAAAATCTCAGCCTCATGCTGCTGCAAAACAGACTGTTTAATTTTTTTACAATGTGAGCATTAATCTGTGAATAATTCTAGACCTTTGTAATATCACGCACAGTATTATGGTTAAGTAGGGTCTATAACCATACTTTTACTGTTGAAAACTTAACACATTGCCTGGAGATACATGCTGCTTTGATAGGTTTTTGAGGATTTGGTTTATACACTCCTACTAATAGATATTAATGCCTTGCTATGTAGCAGGAAAAAATTATCAAAACCTTATAGATTCAATACAATTATGAAAAATCCCTTGCTGTCTGGGTGTCTTAAATTTACTAATCTTCTGATATAAGTTTGGCATAATATTGGCACCTTACCATATTTTAAGGTATTAGGATTTCTATTATGCATATTATCTTCCGGCCAGATGTAATAAATGCATGGAACTGCACTGAGAAAGTTAAATTTAACAAACTTGTATTTAGAAAAAAAAAGAAAACCAGAAAGCACATGGTAATTATATACACCACTTCAGGTACTGTAAACTGTCATTGAAAGCTGCACCAATAAAAAAGTTAAAAAATTAACACAGTGTACACAGGAAGAGGAAAAAGTATTCAGATCTCTTGTATTGTTTATAAGGAGCTATCTAAACACTTGAATAGAGAAGGGATTTTTTTTTTTTCCAGGGGATAAGAAATGCAGAAAATAGCTTTTTGGTGTCTTTTAGATGAATAAAATGATTACAGCTGTGGTAAACGTGGGTGGAAGCTATTCTTTTACCAAGATTTTTCATACATCAACAAATGGAAAAGTTGTATAAATATTATCCATAGCCAGCAATACTCTATGTCAGTTCTAATATTTCAGTCTCTTTTCTCATTGTCCTGGAAAAGTTGCACAGATATTATATGGACATTGACTTTTTTGTGGCAGAGCAGATACTGACAGGTTAACTCCATGGTTAACAAACACTCAGTTGCTGGCACTTCTGAAATATTTATGCTGGAAGTTTACATTTTAATGAATACAGTTACTATGCTCCTAATAGTTTTTTCACAGAATGCACACAAATAATATAGATTCCCTACAGCTGCCAACACTGAAACAGTGCAGGTTTTATACAAAACTGAAAGGCTATTCATATAACTTACTTATATGGTAGACAAAAATATGAGAACTACTAAGTAAGATTTTGGAAGTTTTAGGACAAAGTAACATTTATTCCTATGTATTCTTGCCTCTGATTGAACTAACATGCAGCAAACTTTGGTAAGAATGTATTTGAACTCAAAGTTTACAATAAAATGATTACAGAGGAAACTTGATTTTTACTTTTATTTATTACAAGTTACATTTGGAATCTGTCTTTCACTTCAAAGACTCAGAAAGCAAATATAGGTTTTAACATTTCACCACTCATTCTCACGTATGCTTCTAATTCTCTGGAGGGGTCTTAAAAAGCAAATTAAAATTTCTCAAAAATGAGCCAATTTATTTGCACAGTGGCAAAATATAATCCATGGTATAGTCCCTGATCGTCCCAATCTATACAAATTAAATACTAACTATGGTGTCTTTTAACTAAGCAATATTTTAATTGTATGATGCTAGTGCTTCCTTAGCTTTTTCAACATTGTAACATTTTGAATCAAACATCATCTTGCATGTGAGCAGGTATGCATGTACATGTCTTTTGAACTGTGCCAGGTTTCCTTCTTTGACACTGCACTGTCTGACATAAACCTTTGATTTTGATTTTGTACTTTATTAATTTTTTCCCAGTAATTACTCCAGCAAGCACCATTTTGCATTCAGAAGCTCTGTAGTTCAGGTGGTTTCTAATGGGATCTTGCAATTAGACCTTTTACCAGGATACACACTTGCAACAGACTTTACAAAACATTCCTTTTGAACGCTGCTAAGTCTTTAAAGCATGTTGTGACTCTGCTGTTGAAAATAAAAAGCATTAGGGAAGTAGCAGAAAGGGAAAAGGGAGGGAATGAAAATGAAAACAACCCGTGAGTCTTCATTTGTACAAGTTTCAGTAATTTCGATTTCAGTGAACATCTCCCAAACAAAATATGTCCTAAAATTAGAGAAGTTGCATGTCCAAGAAGGAAGTAACTAGCCTGTGTCACCAATATAAATAATCTCATCTTTCCACAGCTCCAGAAATAACTAACCTCTGCCAATTGCCACTACTATAGCAGAGCTTTCTAAGCTTCCCTCAGTTAGGTTCAGTCACAGTCATGATTTTTCATGGTCTTGCACTTACCTAGGATTTTGCTAATGTTGGAGTTGTGCATGTCAGGGAAGGCTTGGAGAATTTTTCGACGTTCATCCTTTGCCCAAACCATGAAAGCATTCATTGGTCGTTTGATGTGCGGTTCGCTACTGGCTCGGCCCCGCGAATCCCGGTAGACTCGAGCTTCAGCCACAGTGGCACCTCCTGTTGGCCAACAATAATACTGCTGTAGTTTAGCTGCAGAGCCATTCATTGCTTTACTTCCTGTAATGTCAGGGCAGGAAGAAACAAGATGGATGCAAAACATTATTACGTGGATTACGCAAGCGCTTTCAGTGCTGTGTTTATTTTAGCCTCATTCTCTTTTTCTCTCTCTCTTTTTGCTGCCAGATCTATGAGAGAGAGACAGAGAGAGAAAGGATATCCAGTGACTTCAGTGTAATTGATCAGGCTCACCCAGCTGAAGGCATCAACATCTGAGTGAGGAAACAAATTGCTCTGGTATTTCTCCAGTTAAGGTACAGAGAGTTGAAAAAAATTTCTGTTTGGGACTTTAACATGGCATTCATGTTCTGAATGCTCAACAAAACTCACATAAAAGTTACACTTGAGAATCCAAACTGATGCAGACCTGTTCACACAAGTAATTTACAATGACTTTGCTGCTTGAGCCGTGAAGCACAGCCAAACATTTCATAAAATAAATTATATAGTACACCAGGTACCTGCTGCTAGTTGTATGGATCCGATTATATTTGGAGCTGAACATTTTAAAGTCGCATCTGCTTTAGCTGAATTTTAGATGTGTCTTGGAGCATTCGATCACATATATGTAATAAAACTGTCTGCCTTCAACAGGTACACACACAGCATCCCGGACCTTCCAGAATGGTCGACAAGCACTCCAGCTTCTCCATGCCTGCTGTGCTTTAATGTACCCCAGTGTCCTGTCACTACCCACCATCAATTCAACTTGCACATGCTAACCTTAGCCAGTTTTTTCCGTGCATCCAGCCCTGCTTCTTGACCACAAACAGCAAAGCTTCATGGGGGTTTAGAGTTCACAGAGGTGAGTATGAGATGTAGAACTAGTTAATACAGGAGAAAGAGATAACCGAGCCTAGATAAGGCATGCTTTTACCAGAAAAACTTGTGCAATTGTGATGATAACGTATGTTTTTAGGGTTATACTTTAGCTATAAAAGAAAGGCAAAAAGTCTTTACAGTGGGAGAGTGACATACTTAGTCTTAGGCCTGTTCATATAATTCAATACCTTGAAAAAGCAAGGTACTTGACAACAAATTAGCACAGTAATAGGCCTCTTTTTTTGTAAACTATTACAGCTCCCAACACGGATTTATTTGCCAAAAAATATAAGAATAGTTCTTTACACTAAGTAAAACACTACAGATTTACTGATTTCAGTGACTGACTCAAAAGTTTTTAATTGTGCAAAAACTAAGTTTCCTAATTTAGTGTGAAAACACCGTATGTTAGGTATACAATTTTAAAAATCCTATATAGGAAATACATTTATATGAAAAAAATCCTAAAATAGAGGATGCATAACTAATACACTACCTTTTTGCCACCAGGTCCACAGTACATTAATTTCATTTAAAACGCACTGACCATACAGGATAAATTGATTTTGCTTTATATGGTGTTGACAGCCATGTTTATTGTGCAGTGAAATGTAGTGTAGTTTCAAGCTGACTATATCCATCAACACAGGGCAATATGCTGACTACTGGGCCAGATGAAGACATACATTACCCTGAGAGCAAAACACTCATACATATACGGCAGTGTCTTCTCCTGAGGATCACCACGGTAATTTATGATGCTTCCAACGCCATTACTTTACAACTGACACCAATTTGGCAATTTGTATACTAACATGCATGCACATAAAAGAAGACAGGTTTGTGGCAAATGTGAGATGCAAAACTATTTTAATACTATTCTAAGTTAAGTACCATGCTACAGGTGTTCAGCATTTACAGGAGGCTGCAGCTGCCATCAGCTTTTTACTGCAAAAAGGAACAGTAGTTTTGCTGAGCGACCTGCATGTTAGGACCAATTTAGGGGTGTGTATGGCTAATGAGGGTCTGTCCATTGTTGTCAGAAGGCTTGGAACATGCATATCAAAGATACCATCTTTTGAGGCAGGATATATTTATTGTGAAACTATAATAAGTTACAAACATAGTAAGTCAACACTGAAATGTTTATTGAGACAAACAGCTATATAATTTGAGAAAAATCAAATATATCATGTAATGGTTGTTCCATCTTTTAAAATAATACTATAAAATTTGTAACTAGTATGTGGGCAATTAGGAAGTTGGTGACAAATTAAAAAAATAAAATTATTATTGATGCAAAACTTGTCATTTGTTATTCAGCTACATTGCAGCAAAGGAAAGAAGATGTATTTGAATCCATATGACGATTTTCCATCTTTTACTTTCCCAAAGGTACTTATTAACTATGGCTAAGGAGTTTGTCTTTAGCCTTTTCTAACACAATTCTTGCCTGACGTTTCAATCCTAATGCAGGCAAAGAGTACTTTTGCTAGTATCAAGATTATTGGCTGGCTTTTTAATCTGGATATAATTTAGATAGAATGAAAAAAAAAAGGAAAAAATCCACCATAAATGATCTATTTTCAGAGAAAGGTTATGTTAGAAAACAATTCTTACTCAGAGTAATAAATTACAACCATCCCAAGAAGGCCAAGAAGCTCTGGCTTTATCTGCTTTAAGCATGTCCATACTTGAAGGATTTGAAAAAGCAGCCAAAGAGTTGATGTTCTTTGTGCTTGATCTCTGGGGGACTATTTGCAAGTTGACCCACAGGCCATCACAAAAGCATCTGCAAAATGAATTTCTGCAAATAACTAAAGTAATATAATCTCCATGTTCTTCTGTCTATCTCAGAACTCCAGAATTGTATTCAGCATATAAAGCATTACAAGAAAATACTTCTGTTAGCATGTGATTCTACGTGGGGAGCCAGAAAGTCTCAGTACCTTTTTAGCTTAGAAATGAGGCACTAATGATATAAAAAGCACATAAGCTCAGTGAGCTCTTACAAGTTGAAACACATAAGAACAAGCTTTCAAACTGGTTGTTCTTAGGTACTTCATCCTGTCAAACAGATATTTAGACTGTATTGTGCCCTATATAAACAATTTCAACAGGTTTTACAAAGTATGGATTTTTTTCTTATTGTGATAATTATAGTACTGACAGAGGCTGAAAGAGATGCTTGAAATTTTTAAAGAAAAGATATATACAACTGCAAAGAAGTAGGAGTTTTACTTCTTTCTGAAAATATTTTCAGGGAAGTCTAATAAATAATAAACCCAAAATAATAGATAAAATAAAAAAGTACTACTAATGAAGAGTGAGAAGAGAGGAGGAAGTTGGTAATTGTCTCTCTATGGCAACTAATGCTCTATCTGCTAGTTACGGTTCATACTGCAATCACAGGAGGAAGTTTTGATTTTCTGAATTAAGAGCTTGGTCAGAATTACAAATGATTTCAAAAGCAGTACAGTTTGGATGCCCTAATAGCTTTAGTTGGCAAAGAAGTCTACACTTTGGCCTAAAGGCTGGCTCTGTCCTCAAAGTGACACTTTTAGCTTCCAAGGGTGTGGACTGCCTCACTTCCTAGATGCTTTGGATTTGCTCAACTTGTCATGACTTTGATGATTTAAAACGAAAAGCAAATTAGAGGAGAATGATCACTTTTTGTGGATATATGGCAGGCAACTCCTCTATGGAAGCTGGATTCCAGACTAGACTCTAGGGACAATACTGGGTCAAAGAACACCACAGAATGAATCTAAAAATGTTACAACTTCATTAAAGTCATTTCAAACAATATTTTTGTTCCAAAAGAGACTGATTGCTTTCTAATGACAGTGCAGGAGAAGAACCCCTGTTTTTTTAGCAAGAGAAAAGAATCTGATCATCAACAGGAAAGATAAATATTCTCACATGAATTAAATGTTAAGAATCAAACAGTAACAATTGTTACATTGTTTATTTATTTATTCCTGCCTTTATCTGAGTTTCTCACCTTTTATAATTACAAGAATTTTAGGACAGGCACCATCTCTTAGCATGTTCCCTGAAATCTTGGCCACATTAGGGTTAATCCTATTGTCTTTAATGAGATGTGGTTTTACCTTCCATTCTATACATCATCTACCACAATAAAACCTCAGACTGGGCCTTTACACGGGCCATTCTTTACCAGAATGCAAACAATAATAAACATGATAGAAAGGAGGAAAAAAAGGTTGAGAAAAAGATGTGGAAGGAAAGAGAAAAAATGTGACAGCAAAAAGAAAGAGATTTTTATCAGTTACTCTGTTATTCCTTAATTACTCTTCACCTCTGGCCAGTGATTCATGTTTGAAGTGATATATTTCCTTTGACTCCCCCCAAATAATGAATTTTTGGCTACTCTAGAGAATATACTGCACACCATCTTTCATAGACATATACCGAGATAGTATATATAGAAATAAAGACAATCTTTCTAGGTTCCTAGTGTAGAAGTGACTGGCTAGTAGTAAAGCTCCTATCATGAGTTCTTTATAAAGCTGAGATGACATTTTTGTCTACTTTGGGAAAGACTGATTGCAACTTCAAAATATCTGGCCCTGTCTGTGGTAATGGAACTAGCACTGCTGGCAGCTTGCATTGCAAAGACCAGCACCTAAGGAACATGCAAACAGGAGCCACTCTTTTACTATTAGAGACGGGTTACTCATAAACATGGAAATGCCATAAAAACAGGGAGCATGAAAAAACGGCTTGGCAGTCCCCCTTCCTGCTCTTAATCTGTGGACAGACAAATGCAGCCTTTATGAAAGACATAGCAATATTTCAAATCAAATAGAAAAATGCAAATCTGGAAAGAATAGAATGACAAAAGAAGCTTCGGAAAGTTTAAAATACAAGAATAATAATTTATTCTGAGTTATTAAGTTCAATGTTCAATTTTGGAGAAAGTTACAAAAATTATTACTTCACTGTAATCTAAATGACTTTTAGCAGTGTTAGTGTAACATTTATCTCGTTTGCCCTTTGCCTGCCTCTTACTTCTTCATCCCCATCCCCATTCAGAAGACTTTCTCATTCTTTATTACCAGCAAGAGGCAAAATAAATGGGTATCTCATGAACTATTGTCATTATTGGCATGTCTTGTCATCACTAGGCAAAACTAACACCCACTTGGAAACATGACTAGCTCTGGGACAGGGATGCCTGTAGTCACACAGTGGCACAAATGTTCTGCCGGGAAGTGTCTGTTTGTCAAGCTGCTTTCATTCCAAATGCTAAACAAATATTATTCAGCTGGGATTTGAGGGCCGAACATTTCTTACGGGTTGTATGTCAGTGAATGAAAATGGGGAAAAAACTGAGAAAGACATGAATGATTCATGAAATACTGGAATGTTTAAATGGGCTCTAAAATATTTCACCTGCAAGGGTTCTGAAATGTGCTAAGTAAATACTAAGAGGTGGGAATATACTGTAGCACAGGTTAGCTACATCCATGCAACGCTCGGTTATGATAAGGCTTCTATTTTTCCTATTAAGAGACTTCATTCTCTCTAAAACATCAACAAGAAGAACCAAAAGGGAATTCCCTAAGGTCAGCTCTGAGGAAACATAAACCTCTAATTCAATAACTCCGCTACTGCACTGAAAAAGGCCTTATTATTGCAACATCCATATGGAGTCAATTGGACATTAATGACTAATCAATCCCTCCCCTTTCTATTCTACTTATAGTGTCACAAGCCATGTTTAGATTAGCCCATTTCCTGCTTAGGATCGCTCAAGATGTCTTTTGTTCTTTCAGGGCTGGCCTGATGGAGGCAGCTTAAACAAACACACGACCCAAGTGGTGCAGGAGTTATAAACTGCCATATGTGAATGAACAAAGGGGCCATACTAAAGCCTTTTGTGGTATTTGTTAATGTTTTTCATCTGAGTTTTAAAAGACCTAATGACTTTGTGGTGAGCTGATGCATGTGGCTCGTGGCTTTGCAAAATGAAGGAAATTCTAGCCAGTTATATATCAGCATATATTTTCCAAAGTGCCTTGTTTTCAGTTTTGGTGGCAGTGAGTTTACTTTTTTAGTACATTTGTTTTACATATGCAAGGAAAATTCTTCATCTCAATTAAAACACAGCACCAGTTTTCACAGCCATCCTCACAACCCGCGTATATGTCTTTCCCCATTTGAAAGTCTAGAGCTAAAATTAATAGTGAAATATCTTCTGTGTGTGAAATCGAATCTGCTATTCTCAGCTCTATCGGTGGTAGCAGTTCACTCACCAGTGTTTAAAGCCAAATTGTTAGTTGGGTCATATTAAATACTGAAACAGTATTTCTAAATAAGCTATTAGCACATCCATGCTCCACAGCCAGCCATGCCCAAATCTACATTATTTAAATGAATTAAAACTGCTAAATGCAACTACTTTCTTGATGGCTTACACAAACAGTTTAGATTTCTTGACCACAATTTATGGTAAAATTAACCCTCATGGAAATCTGGCATGGAATACAGCTAAAACAATACAATAATCTTTTAAATTACATGGAATATTAACTGAATTAATTAGTGCTTAAGGCCTGAGTTAAGCCCTCAGTGGCCTACATAGTCCCACTTGTGCTGTAACATAAGAGCATGAGAAGTTATTCTGTGAAGATCCATGAAACATCTAGATAGAAATTGGGATGAAGAAGCAACCTCTACTATAAATTTGGGGAGGTATGTAAGTGTCATAAGATTTTTCAATCATGTGCCACTTGCAGTCTTCAAGACCCTTTACAGATAATTAATTAAATGCTAACAACCCCATTCTGACATAGATATTATTGATAGAAAAAATGTGAAACATATTTAAATTGAAAGTTATTCAGTCTAAGTAATGACACCAGAAGTAAGGGATTGCCAGTCATCAGGTCTAACTACAATCAACATTCCCACAAACACTATTGTTGTTTCCCTTTGATAGTTCATTTTGTACTCAAATGAGGAAAGTAGAGGCTCACAAAAAGGAAAACCATGGACAAAACACCCCAGCCCAAGAGAAATATTACTAATAATTGTTGTTAGGTATCTGACAAGATCTATCGATACTGCAAATTGTTGGTGTTTTTTTCAGAAAAACTGTTGTTCTAACAGCTAAGCAGTTATTGTTAGTATATTAATCATACTCAAAGTCAAAACAATACAAAGAGGAATTACCTAATCTATTTAACATAAAAATGTTTCCATAAGACTAACAGCTTTATTGCCAGTGGAGCTGTTACTCACATAATTTCAAATTTCTCCTGACATGACAGTGTCACCTAGAACATCCAGAAAACATGATACTGATTTAAAACACAGGGGTTAATTCTGCAGTCTCCAGTCATCCCTAACAGATTTTTTTAAAAAAATCCTGCCTGAACAAGGGCCATAGGACATGATCCATTCATATTTCAGTCAATGCTTTGTTTTGTGGTAAGATGGGGAAATGACAGATGGGAATTCACCACAGAGAGAAAAGGCAGGCTGACTTCATATTTGATGGATGCATTGTTCAAGGTGTGGCTGAACACTGTTAATGAACAACTTTGCTTGCTCCTATGTAGCAAAACAATGAATTTTAAAAGCTTAAGTACAATGTGGTTTATAAAAGGGAACTACGTCTAACAATGGGAGAGAGGTTTACAAAACCACCTCCCTCAAATTATGTGATATTCATGACATGCAGAATACTTTGCAAAAGGTTTTACTGTGTGTTGGAGTCACTGCTTTAGTGGTCCATTTCCTGCATTCAATCTGCAGTTGAATTTGTCACCTTCTAGCATATGCAACATCATTTTTTGTATCAATATAACTAATTCCCCCCATCCAGTGTTTGCTGTTCTCACTTGTCATATCATATCAGTAATTAGATAGCAAGGACCTAGGGCTAGGATACGCATATGCCATTTCTCCTTGCCTGATATTATAATAATTAATAATATAATTAGTAAATAATATATCATGAAGGGAGAGATGCAAAAGCAGCATGAGAACAGGAGCTGTAAGTTAACAAGTAGTAATAATTGTTAGGAAAAACTCTTATGGGTAATTTTTCAAATATGCTGCACCTGTGCATTTGGGATTCGTGAGTGAAGTCAAGAAGATGTTTTTACAGACGGGGCAATGGCATGTCCAAATATGTTGCCACATTTACCTGGTTTGGATTAAAAATGGGGGATTTGCCGTGAAATAGGGGCTTATGTGAAAATACAAGTTATTCTTTTTTGAAATACTGCATTTCTTGTGAAACTACCCCTGCCAAATTGAAAACATAACCATTTAATATTTGCAGAAGCTGTGAAGATACTATTATGCCCACCCCCCACACATTTTGGACCACTGATTCTGTAAAATTATATCAAAGTACAAATTAAGAAAATATTGTCCCCTTGCTGCTAAGTTCTGCACTAAACACTTGCTTAGATACCTGGCATATCTACGTGGAAGAAAGGCAGATGCTCTTAAACACTTTTCTATTGCTGAGATACTGAGGTTCCTGAAGGAGAAAATGGTGTGCAGTATAAACTTAGAAAAATAGACAGTCGTACAAAGAAGAGGACTTGTTTGAATCTGTATCAATTGCTCATGCTTAGCCAGAATATATGATGTTCTTTCCTTAATGTAGTCATAGTTCTGGTCCACTCCCTGTGCTCAAGTAGGTAAGGAAGAAGGGCAAAATTCCTCCCTCGTCCATGCAGTATGATATAATGGTAGCTTTCTCCGTCAGCTGAAAATTCAATTGTGCCTGGAAATTTTACACTATTTTAGGCAGCTTCAAGCTCCTTTTGTGATAGTGGAGCAATACAAAGACGTGCAGAGCTAAGAATCAGGACCATGGGGTGTTTTACACCTGTAGTGGCTGTACATGAGTGTGAAAAAATGTTTTAAACCACTGAACTACTATATTTAATTTTTTACTCCACTTAAAAATAGCTAAGCAAACTGACTGATGCATTCAGAATTTGTGGCAATAATTTTCTCATGGGCAAAGATTTTCTGTGTAAAACTGCAACCCACAGTTACTTTTTACAGCCTTGTTCTAAATTCCTGAAAATAATGTTTTACTATATAATGGAAATTGTGACAAGCCCTTAACTAGAACTGTGCTAATAGGCACCCCTATGTAAAACTGAGGGCATTTTAACAGTGGTTGGTTGTACAACATCAGAAATTCTAACTAGAATTTTTTTAAATAAAGGTACTATTCTATAAGAATCAATTACTGTAGCATAGAAACAGCAAACAAGAAAGCCTCATATTTAGCAGTAGAAAAAAAATACCTAAGACAGTTGAAAATCAAAAGGTAACACTTGTGAAGGAAATCCAGATTTATTATTCTGAAAGTGAGACGCATACGATATGTTATAGTGTCTTGAGAGCAGTAAGTTTCAATGCCATGGGAAGATCAGTCCACACACCCCCAGCTCAGATTTTTCAGCACTTGAAGTGGGAGTTCCCCCTGTAAAATGTTATGGGGATGCTGGCAACAATGAGATTCATGAAGTGGTTGCCATCAGAAAAGTGATGGGATGGTTCTTAAAGACAGACATCTTATTCCTATCCCATTTACAGGCGTTGAGTTACTCCAGGGCTGAGGCGCTGGATCTCATCCAACACAACTGAAATACTGTGTGTAAGTACTTTATCCCAGATTCTTAATCTGTTATGAGTTATTCTGAAAAATTTAAGCATCTCACTCAAGTATCAGGCACAATCAGATAGATTCACGGGTGTTAAAAATGGCAACCACAATTAATGAAGGCCACCTTTTAGCATCTGGTCTAATTAACCAAGATAATAAGTTATTTTATCTTTAAATAATAAAGATACACTTACATGATTTTTTTTAATCAAAGACATATAACAAGAATTCAGGGGAATAAAAACTTCAATACTTGAGCTTACTGCATTCTCTCTGGAAACACTTCTTTGTTTTCAGACAGCTTTCACTGTTTTCTGATTTTCATCTTTCCCCTCTCAACTGCCATAGCAACTATTACAAATATTTATATGTGACAAATACTGGCGAGAAGAGGCATTCTTTCCTCCAGTATTTATGAAGCACTGTCACAAAAGTAGGTGATGCTTTGTCATGCATGTACTACCTGCTGTTTACACCTCTGCATAGGAGGGTGTTAAACAAGTTACCTCACAGGTTTGGATTGTGTTGGCAGCCTGCCAAGATTGATCTGCCTGCAAATATGTGGTTCCCTTTCACCTACCTCTTCAGCTGCTCAAAGTCAACCTTTTTTGGAGTTAAGAAGGAACTGTGTTGCCCTTTTGTATAAGCAATTATTTACTATTGAGCATATATCAGAATGTTGAGGCTTTGAGTATATGGTAGAGGTAGAGGTTTTCCTTTAAGAAAGCATTGATCTGGTTTTTACTTAATAGATTTGCAAAACCCAGGCACTTGTCATGATGTCTGCTTTATCACCAGGGAGGGAGAAAATGAAGTTCTGACAGATGGACAGGAATTTGGAGCTGGACAAGGTGGTAGTTTCTCCTCACCCTTAGATATCAGCCTTGTGCTCCCTTTGTAGCTCCTTTTTCTCGTGTTTCTCCCCACACGACCAAGAAACTACCTTCTACATTGCAAAGACTCCCTGTCTTTCCCCAGTTAGCTCATTCCTCTCCTCCACATTCACTGCTGCTGCTGCCATTGCAACCGCTCATTGTTCACCATGTTCTGGCAATTGGTTAAATCTGTGAGGATGCCTAACACCATTTCTTTCTTTCTTTCTGTGCTACTCAATTTCCCTTGCTTTCGGGCTGGTAGAATCTCTCATTGTGCTACAACATGCCTTGCAATGTGACTAGCCCAAGTCAAATATAAATGGGAAGTGCTAATTTTATGGACATAAAAAGACAGACTGCTGTTAACTGCTGCAAATATTGAGCAATTTGTTGACTTTGTATGTTGGTCAGCAAATCCACCATCTGAAATGCTGCAGAACTGGGTTCTTAAGCTTACTGCTGAATTGAAATACGTTCTTTTAAAAGCAAAGGTGAGCTTTGCTCCTCCAAGCTTGGGTTCAGGTGCAAAATCAGGTTCAGACCGAGAACTGTGTATATCTGAACTGGAGTTAATAAGATCAAGCTAGGGCTTACTACTGGAACCAGCCTATTACCAGTGGTTATGCAGCTCGCAGTCCCCAACTGGCTTGCATTCAGCCTACTTGGAGCATGGTCAAAGACACCGTGTTCAAACAGATAAGGCTTAAAGCTATATAATCTCAAACAGTGACTAGGTATCTAGAAAAACGCAATCTTTAAAGCAAGGAACTTACAAATTGAAGTAAGAGACAGCAGGCAGTGAAAGGGAGGACGCAAGCACTAAGGAGGACACAGGCACTAAGTCAATAAATTTAAGAAGACGGGCTGGTACCAATCCCATGCCAAGGACTCCAAGATATGTCTTAATGACTGACTCAACATTTAGGTTTCATAGCAAAGGTTATCCTTCAGGAGACTTTGAAAAGTAATAGTCTAATACAAGGATAAAGTAAATACATATATACAGATAAAGTGGACAGACAGATCCCACCACAGTATTTAAAACTGTTTTTATCTAATCTAGCAGGAATGTACCTATCCTCAGAACTATGGTCCACGCTTAACACACACTGGTAGATTCGTGTCAAAGGAAGAAAGCAGCAAGTGCTAAACACAATGTTTACAGAATCAAGAAAACTACCACATGAGAAATAGAACAAATGAAAACATCAAAACAAGACTCAGAAGAAGGTCTTTGTGTATGTTGTCCCAAATGGCAAACTATGAGGCCAAGTATTTAACTCACAAGCCCCTGGTTCTAATATATTAACACGAATAAACATGGAACTAAATGTTAAGTACTAGTATAGCATTTTCTTCTGTTTCCATTTGCTTTATAAAAATGAATTTAGCTTCACAATGCATCTGATTTTTCACTTGGAAAAACAGGACACAGAGAAGTTATTTCTCTTTTACAAAATCACACAGTGAGGCAGTGGCAAAACAATAACGTTCAGATGTTTTTTCCCTTAGCCCGGGATCCAGTTAAGAAAACTATATTTTAACAGATCCAATTCTTTGGCAAGAACGAAGATCAGGTCTTGATGGAATTTGAATCCCTGACTATGACTGCTGAAGAAAACCACACTGCAACCTGAGCTGAGGTAAAATGTATTGTAAATGTCAGCAAGAACAGTAGAAACAGTAGGAACAGTAATTGTCAACAGGAACGATAGGTCTATTCTGCAGATTTCTATCTCCTACAAAACAAAATCTTAACATACTTCTTACAAATTTCCAAAACATTTGGCCACAACCACAAAAACAGAAGGATCCATAAGCATAGAGCACATTATACAAGCACGAGATCCATAAACATAGAGCACATTATACGATTCAAAAGAAGCAGCACTATCACCAAAAGTGAGCATCTGTGAAAGGAATATCTTTTTTAGAACTTGAACCAAAAAAACATATTCAGATCATCCAATATTATCAGGTAACTGAGAACTAAATACTTTAGGATCCCCCACTTGGAATTTAAGCAGGGCTCACCTATGGCTCCTGATTGTCTTTTACACACTCTGATCAGTTGATGTATGTCAGTCGATGTATGTCAATCATGTTCAAAAATGGGTTTTAGCTACAGCTAGATTCAAAGCTGTCTTGGTGTGTCCATGTTAGTTAGCTGTATTTCAGTACTGACAATATCTCAAATGTTCAAAATTATGAAGCTGCCTACAGAAAGAATGATGTTTCCTTTAAAATGATGAGGTTTAGAGAAAAAAAAAATCCTTGTTTAGTTCTATAATTGGCTGTTGTTTATAAATTTGCATACCAGTCACTGAACATTTATGAGGCTCTCAAAATCATGTTTTTGAATTTCACTAGCTACAAATGTATCATATATTTTAACAGGACAACTGGGATTTCCAGGTAATGATATAAGTCTAATAGCTGTGGATTATTCATCAATGGTGTCACAGTCAGAGGCAACATCTGAGCATGATTTTTAATATAGTTAGCCCAGTCCTGCTGGTGGCTAAAGAAGTAATAGAGATGTTGGTTTATGTCATATTTAATATAAAACTCTTGTTGATGATTTTCAGGCCTCCATTCAGATGACAGTTAGGTCATTATGAGTAACACAAGCTTTGAATACGACTTCATATGCTAGGTCATCTCTGAAAGTAGACCTAGTTACCGTTAATCTTAAAAAAGGTTTCACACACTAGGCAGGGACAAGAAGTTGTCTTAAAAGTCACTCTGCAGTATCCTTTCATATTTGTCTTATAATTGCATAGAGCTAAATTTAAAGAATTTCAAGACTTGTCTTATAATTCATGATTCAAAAAAAATATACATGTAGCTTCAGCTCCTGATCAATGACCCAGTACCGCAAGCACTCCTAAAATTAAAGGAAAACTTGACTCTGATCCTGTCAAACTCAGATCACTGCCATATGTTATAGAAAAGATATAAGGAGTAGAGAGAAATCCTTGCTAGAGACTATTACAAAGGCATTCCATGAAACACAGAAGTCTGCTGATACTTCTTATAACAAATTACTTGAACCTTAAAGGCTGTGTCAAAGCTATAGGAACCAGGAGCACTTCCCAGATTTGGTCTATCTTGGCTGCCCAGTGGGATGAGACAGACATGTACCATGTCTCTGCACACTTTAGTTTCCTTTGGAAAGGTGGTTGTGTGGGTAGGCAAGGAGTGGAACTGCACTTCCATAGTCCCCTTGGTTTAGATCAGTTGGGAGATCAGGATGCAGCCCAGACTGCACTTCCCCCCAGTTTATGGCCAGCAGTGGGACTAAATTTGGAGTCCTTGACTCAGGAATAAATCTGTTACACACACCCCCAGCCCCGCACTCCACTCCCCCCCCAAAAAAAACCCAACAAAAAAAACCAAAAAACCAAAACCTCTACAAATAGTCATTATATCTTCTTGTAGTAAATTTCATAATTCTGAAGTTCTAAAATTCTGGTGATGGGAGTAAAACCATCTGACAGATCTAACAGCCACACACCCACTCTGTCACAACTGCACTTGGACCTCAGAGATCTGGATGTATTTCTGATGAAGAAAGACAGGGGGTCAAAAGTTGACCACCAATATGTTACTTCAGAAATCTTTGTTTTCTGTATGACTGTTATTTGCATAAAAGCACACAACAAAACCACATAAATATTGTCTAAAGATGTCTACAGCAACCTACACACAAGTAATATCTAAAAAAAATTTGAAAAAAAGATTAAAAGTAAGTAACAATGACAAAACAGAAAGGAAGGTGTGAAACACACTAAGTCTTCGAATATGACTATGGCTATTAGGAACTTTTGACATTCAGTTGAGATTGTGACCTTGGCAACACACTAATATGCAAGAAGGCTCTCTTCTTAGAGGAGGCCAAAGAAAAGCAATGAAGCTGGTGAAGGGTCTAGAGCACTAGTCCAGTGAGGAGCGGCTGAGGGAACTGGGGTGTTTAGTCTGGAGAACAGGAGGCTGAGGGGAGACCTTATCACTCTCCGCAACTACCTGAAAGGGGGTTGTAGCGAGGTGGGTGTTGGTCTCTTCTCCCAACTAACAAGTGATAGGATAAGAGGAAATGGCCTCACGTTGCGCCAGGGGAGGTTTAGTTTGGGTATTAGGAAAAATTTCTTCACCAAAATGGTTATCAAGCACTGGAACAGGCTGCAGAGGGAAGTGGTTGAGTCACCATCCCTGGAGGTATTTAAATGATATGTAGATGTGGCACTTAGGGACACGGTTTAGTGGTGGACTTGATAGTGTTAGGTTAACGGTTGGACTCGATGATCTTAAGGGTCTTTTCCAACCTAAACGATTCTGTGATTCTAAAGAATAACTTGTCAAGTTTCTTAGGGACCCAGTGCTGAAACAGACACATATGGAAGCACAAAATAATAGCAACACATATAAAAAACTTTGTGACATGGCAAACCTAGAAAGTTCTGTAATAGTTTCATGACAATTAGAAGTGTTAATATTCTTGAAGATGAACAGAGTCTGTAGCATGGTACAGTACATCAGAGGCCACAGTTTAACTGCTGGTATTTCAGCAGCACTCTTTTCAATGGACTTCCACTCTAAATGATGCCACACTAGAAGTGTCATCTCTTAGCTAGCTTGCCAAAGATAAGGAGCAAAACTTGGGTGATATTTTGAATGTCTTTTTTTTATATCCAGCTAATATCTAAATTCACCTTGTCTACAACTACAAGGACAAATAAGCAGCTCAGTTTTGAACTCCCACCAATGTTTTTTTCAGATCAGCAGAGGTATTCGTCCAGCACCTCTTTTCCAGAGACATCCCTTGGCTGCTAAACAAAGTCTGGAAATCTGAATCCATTCATGAACTAGATTTCCCATGTTGCAACACACCTTGCCTCAAACTGTCCCACAAGCTCTAGGAAGACATGTATACTGTCCTTAAACTAGCACACATCACTGTAGCTTGGGTTACATATGTCAAAGCTTCATTCTGCACTCTCCAGTAACAGGGCGGGGCTGTCAGTTCCACAAGGTGTATCAAGATACTAAATTAAGGACACTACAAAGAGAAAGGATGAATTGAAGGAAATGAGCTAAACCAAGAAAGTCGTCAGGGACTTGATGTCATATGAAGCAGTAACTGTGTATCTGCAAGTATTCTGTTGCAAATTTTCATCCCAACTGAGGAAAAAAACATCCTTCAGCATGTTGAAATACGAGAAGTTGCTGCAGGATGGAAATACAAAGCAGTTTATAAATAACTGATTAGTCAACATGTACCTTTGAAAGTCCATGTATCTCCTAAGTCCTTTTTTCTAGGAAAAAAACATTGCAAAACATTTGTCTGAAAGTTATTTTTTACCTACATTGTGTTCATTATTTTTCTGTTTAAAGACAACACAACAGTGGCCAATCACATCCAACAAAGAATGAATAAATGAAGCTCATAAATATTAGCTCCCTAAAAATGAAAATCTGGAAATTATTGGTTTTATAAGGAACTACTAAAAAAATAAATATATATAGGGAAAATCTGAAATATTTCATTAAGGTGCTAGGCTCCTTCTGAATATTATTCGTAATAAATGGCTGATGAGCTTTAGTCATCATCTTATCTTACTGTTATGGAGACCTGAAATCTTGACTATGTCAAAATACTTAAAAAAAAATTTAAGCAAAAAACATGTCAAACTGTACTCCTGGTACATGTGTCAGTTTCATGGGATAAGCTAATCATGATATTAAGCCAGTAATTAGGAATATTTTGCTGAATTAAATTTGAGAGTTAACTATTCCTTTGTATGGATGAGTCGATACAGGAACATCTTGGAACTGAACTTGCAGCTTCTCCATTGTATACAAGTCCTTGCCCAAAATACTTTTAAGTTCAGCTTTTTTGGTTTGGCTAGAAACTGATTAAGGATAATGTATGTCAGCTGGGAAGCAAGGAGAATCAGGGCTCTAAGATGTTTTATCACAGGCATATCATATACAGTAAAGATAACATTTACATGTGCTGTTGTTGTCAGACTTCAAAATGAAGGGACAATTCGTGAGGCCTTACCTGGACTATTTACTTCTGGGTCATAGAGAGACAGAACAGAATATGTGCACATAGGAATATTTCTCCATACAGAAAATATTAATGGCTTTTTATGAAGAAAATTCTGTCACAGTATTTCAAGAATCATTTTAAAGTAACCCTATTTGTCAACAATCACAAGTTTATTAGTCCTATTCCTTTGATCCAAGAAAAAAAGCAAATTTTGAACCTGTCAGATGTTTGGATATTCATGGAAAAATTTAGAGATGTTTTAACCTTTTCTCAGTAACAGTGGCATAACTAGAACTTGTCAGGTTAAAAAAAGAGCAAAATGATTCTCAAACAGAATTAAATTGATGGGGCAAAATGTTGCATAATATTCTATCTGAATAGTACATTAATCTTACTACAGTGACTGGTAGGGTTCCTATCTATCTACATGTTCTCTTCTAATGTTTCATAGGGTAAAGGGGATACCAGTGGCATCCACTTCCAGAGCATGCATGGCAACCCTGCTAGAGACTAAACTCAGTCTTAATAAACACTGATTTCCACCTGTGGCTTGACACTGTATGCCTGGTATATAGAACTCTCACTGAAATGAGTGCAAATGCACTGAAGGTTTATATTATGAAAAAGACATTTTCATATAGAAAATGTGAAATATTTTTCCACTATCATTTGACAGTTGCCTGTCGATAAACTTGTGCTTGCTATATCTTGAATAGTTTGTGAGTGCACTGATGAGTAACTTCTTAAAGAGCTCTAACTTTCTTCAAAGCTGCTAAATCCTTAAAAACTGGTGAAAATATATATATACAGATATGTATATATTGCCTTGCTCAGATAATTTTTTTAATGTTTCCTACACTTTTATTAACAGTATAAAATGTAAACACTTAATTGGCAGCTGCTGGGGGAAAGAATAGTTGCATTGCAGAAGGGCTTAGAGGGCTATACAGTCCTTTTCATGTAAACGCCCTTTGTTATGGACTTACTACAATCTCACAAAACCACACAGAAATCATTCACATGTTACCTTGGGATGTAAGCTAGACAGTACTTATGACACTGGCAGCACTTCAGCCATACCATTTCAATAACCCATAGTCAAAATTGCAACTCACCTTCTGCATCTTCTGGCCTTGTAAGATCGATGACACCAGGGCCCAGTTTTCCATCTTCATTGGGTTTGCCTGTTAACTGTGGGCCTAAATTTTCAAACCTTGTTCTTTCCTGGAAAAGAACAGAAGTAGTCTTAATGGTCTGTATAAGTTAGTTCTCATTATATGCCTGTCCGTATGCATATGCACTGATACATGCCTTATTTTTTAAATCTGAACAAATAATGAGTGCATTTAATGAGAATTTTAACTCAGGGACAATTTTTTATGGATTCTGAATGTTTGCATTTATGAAAATCAGTTTTAAATGTGAAACATACATATACAGAAACTTTGAGATTATTTTGATCTGCACTGCCATAATGCATAAATGATTTTACATGCAAATACAAAACACTCTTGGCAGCAAACAGTGCTGATCAATGCTGCTCACTTTGCCTTTCCATTTATTTTCTAACTTAAACTGGAAAAGACAATCAACATTTGGGAGGCATGAAAATTCAGAAGTTGAAAGGAGAGTTTGTATTAAAATATACTGCTAATTTAATGAAAAAAGCACTTTTTCCCCACTATGAGATTCAAGTTTGCATTCATACCTCTGAGAAAACACAACTCTGAATTTTATGCAAGAAGTTTTCAAAGACAAGTATTTGAAAGAAGGAATAATAGATGACTGAACTGATATTTTTATTTTGTCTAGGAATTTAAGTTGTACCTCAATAGGAAGGGAACCTAAGGAGGTTAAAAAAAAAAAAAAAGGAAAAAGAATGCACACTCCTAGAAAAACAGAAAGCTTTTGAGAGCTGGAGACCTCCATAGGAAACCTGGAACTAGAAAGTGGAAACTGAAAGGTATTTTATGTGTTAACCCAGTTCTTCAATCAACTACTGGACAAGGGCACTATAAATGACAGCGTAATACTGTCTCACAATAGTACTCTCTGTAGTACTGTGTATCAGTAGCAAAGCGTTCAATGGTTATCATTAATTTAGCATTCTCATTTGAAGGAACATAGCATGTTTTCCCTCTTGCCTTGTTGTTACCTCTTCAGACTAAACTTGGCATTATGTTGTACTTGTGAATGAATGAAACCTTGTTGTTCATTACTATGAAACAATATTAAATGTCATGTCAGCTTGAATTTACAAACATGAAATACCAGCTTTCAGCTCTATGAACAGTTTCTCCATGTTATACTTAATGCATTATGCAGAAGTAGAGTGCTGATTGCTGTTCAGTCTATTGTTCAATGACCTAGTTCTGTGCTGTGCATACTAGACATAAGAAGAAAACATTAGGAGTTTCTCCCCTGCAAGATGGTTAGAAACTTGGAATGTTCCTAAGGACAAAATATACTTGATGGCCTTGACTCTTCATTTGCTCCACCTCCAAATACTTCTGCTTTCCAATGTGATTATTTTTCTATTACCAATATCTTTCAGCAATAAAACCCAACCAGGCCAACAACTGAGGAATTCTTTTGATTCCTCATTCTTTTGATTCCTTCAGCCATGTATTTTTTTAATTATTTTCTGTTTAATTTGCAGAGGAAGACAAGAAAGCACAACCTGACACTGGATTTGCCACAACATGCAGCTGAGACATGTCGGGTACTAACTGCATTTCTAAAAGTTCCTCAGAATCTTCCAGTTGTCAAACAAAATAGCTCTGCATTTTATATTTGGTTAACTTCTTAACTTATTTTCTTCTGTAAAATGTGTGGTTGATGAAGGAGCTTACATATACAAAGGAATTCACAAGAAAAGAAAGAGTTACAAATGAAATGTGACTGCAGAAAGGCACTGCAATACTAGAGGCCCAATATTTTACTGAAAGATGTTTTGTAATGTAACAATACACCTGAATCATCAGGATGGGATCTGTTTTACTGGTAGACAGAATAAAAAATAAGTCTGTCAAGGATTCCGCGTTCCATTACAAAGGGCTGATTTGCAGTTGAGATAAAAACAAAGATCAGCACTAAGAAAACAGCTTTTGGCACATATATTGTCTCTTCCAAAATATTTGCGCTAAAAGCTTTTTCTTAAGGATGTTAACACAGCACCTGCAGTATTCTTGGAAGAACAGCTTTTAAGTGTGTTTCAGAAGAAGGAGAAATACCTTTCTGCTATAAAAATCAACAGACCCTGCTACATATCAATATGCACATTTGAAATATCTTTCTAGTCATTCATTCTCTTTGATTTTATCAGAAAACATTCTGTTAAAAAAAAAAAAGACAAAAAAAGAAAGTTTCTGAAAGAATATCAATATTTTGACATGGAAGGAGAAAAGGGAAAATTACATGATAAGGTTCAGGAACAGTAAAATGAAAGCGCTTATACCATAAAAATACCTGCTCTTGTCAAACAAAGGAGATGTACTTATAGTTATTTCATAACCCCCTCCTCCTAATTCATAAAAAGCTGTAACAAAGCTAGCAATATTTAAGTCTTTGAAATGCCTTTTAAAGTCATTCCTTTGCTTGCTTTTTACTGAAAATAATCTTCATGGTGATCATAAAAAAATCTTCAGCATTTACATTGGGTTTAGACAAATTCAGAGAACTGTAAAGAATAGAAAAATGTTCCTCAATACTAATAATGTTTTTATCTAGTAGATGCCTTTACAATTCCATGAAATACAATGAAATTGTATTTCCATTAAATTCATATGAAATTAGAGAGGAAACTTGTCGCACTAGGCTCCAATCCTCTAGTATGGGATTTATCTTTGCTCCCATCTTGAATTCATCCTAAAGAGAATAGTTACTTGCACTAAAAATCCTTTAAATTATACCTTTTTCCTAGTACAACCAATGACTGAGAGGAGGATTGATTTTGTACATAATATTCCTATATGAACAAAAAATTACATACCTTCATTAAAACTAAATGGCTATACATAGTTATTTGGTCTGGCTGAGGTAATTTTCACCATAGCAGCCCTCATGGTGCTGTGCTTTGTATTGGTAGCTAGAAAGGTGTTGACAACACACCAGTGTTTCAGCTACTGCTGAGCAGTGCTTGCACAGCACCAAGGCTGTCTCTCCAACATTTCCCCCTCACCAGAAGGCTGGGGGTGGGCAAGATCTTGGGAGCAGACACAGCCAGGACAGCTGACCCAAACTGACCAAAGGGATATTCCATACCATATGACATCTGCTCAGCAATAGAAGCTAGGAGAAGGGGCAAGGGGGGGCATTCATTATTACAACGCTTGTCTTCTGGAGCAACCACTACATGCACTGAAGCCCTACTTCCCGGGAAGTGGCTGGACATTG
Organism: Gavia stellata; assembly: GCF_030936135.1. Taxonomy (NCBI): domain Eukaryota; kingdom Metazoa; phylum Chordata; class Aves; order Gaviiformes; family Gaviidae; genus Gavia; species Gavia stellata. Next base: position 15,171,103 of record NC_082610.1, read on the forward strand.
TCTGCTGATGGGAAGTAGAGAATAAATCCTGTGTTTTCCTTTGCTTCTGCGCACAGCCTTTGTTTTGCTTTTATTAAACTGCCTTCATCTTGACACGTGAGTTTTTTCCATCTTATTTTGTCCCCCCCGCCCCTGTCCTGCTGAGGAGGGTAGTGATAGAGTGGTTTGGTGGGCATCTGGCATCCAGCCAAGGTCAACGCACCACAACATTACCTACGTTACCTACACATGCATTATATTTGCACACATGTACATGAACTACAGGATACATTGCTACCTCCCTAACCCACGTTAATAGAAAACTTTGGTGAGTTTGTAATAAAGTGCACTGCTATGGACAGTGCAGATGTTTTGTTTCCTGTGAAAAAGCATTTTGGACTTCTATTTTGAACTGATTTTTTGTACTGGCTATGGAGCTTATACTGTATAGTCACATTAAGTTTTCCCATTTGAATTTCAGAAAAAGGGTTTAGGATGTGACACTGACAACCCTTTCCCATGACTAGATCAATGCAGTCAATTGGAGTTTGCACTAGAAAACTGAAAGCTCTTTGCAGCACAATTTGGATCCTTTGTGCTTCTTTATATGTTGAACACACAGTAAAAATAATCACTTCTTTAAAATGAGAAAAGGAAGAGAAAAAAGATTCTTCTTAGCAGCCAAATCTTAATTTTCCATTCTGTGATATGATTAGGCACTTATTTATGCATTGTCAGTCACAAACATGCAGAAAACGTAAAAGTTATTGGAAAAATTAAAGTCTGCTCAACTGTCTTGCAGGACTGTTGGTTCTCTAAGTGCTTTGAAATTATGATGTATGAGGTAGATGTTGCATATTAAATAAAGATATTTAAATTATAAAGCCCCCGTTAGTGAGAGCTGATGAATGTTAAACGTTATGAGCCACAAGGCTGTGGCATCCATCATATTCACATATTATCACAGTCAGTGATGGAGAAGCCCCAGTGATGACAGATAGACTGCTATATAGTTATCCCTTATTTCCAGAGTCGCCAAGCAAGCCTTTCAACCCTTTTGGCATTATTTTTAGCTTTGCATTAAATTAGCAACTTTTCCGTCACGTTCTGGCAGAAAGTATCAATTCTTTCTTCACATGTGGAAGGTAAAAGAATGATTTAGTGAAGCAAGGAGTAAAGGCAAAGGAAGCAGTAGCCCCTACCTCTGAAAAGGCTGCAAACTTCAAATGACTAGAAACAAATATAAAATTGTGATCTTGTGAAAGAACAGCAATGAAACAGTAAGCACACAATAATGGCTTTTCTCTGCACTTAGATAAAAGCTGAATTTTTGATGCACACAGTATATTTTCATAAAATTTTATATACTATGTTTTATACACTTATTGGCTATTCCATAATAATGTGTGTGCTAACGGTAAAATTGCTCTTAAATTTATGTGTGTTATTTATACGTTCCCATGTAACAATGCTTTTTGTTGTAAAAAATATTCTGTTTATTAATGTAACTTTACAACCACTGCATCCAAGATCCGTGGTAAATTAATGACATTTTTATTATTTTATAGTGTCATTAAATTTTTACTGATCACTCCATCAAACAGAAGCAATAAAGGCCATAATGCAAACTGGGACACTTAGATCAGGGGAGCAGGAAGGCATTCCATATAGTCTGAAGTAAACGGCTTGCTATAAATGATATTTATACCATCTTTAAGGATGTGAGAATACTTGGACAAGTTTGGCAAAACTGTTTCTGTAGTACCGTGGATTGTGTACTTAAATAACAGTTTACTTGCCAGCAAGACAATTTTTTTTCAAACCATATGCGAAAAGATGACTGATTGCCTCCATCTCTTGAAAAATAATATACGAAATGTAATAATACACTGGGCACCCCTCCCTTCTGGATTACCAAGACTGATCCGACTATACCCATGCCTCAAATTATTTCAACATGCTTGCTTTTTCCACATCTGAAATGTATGCTTAGTCTGAAATGGAAAATGGCATGCATGCTGATCGTTGTATAAAAGATTTAAAATATATATATTTTTTGCAAACAAATACTTTTTATTTAAGTAGACGTATTTAGACAATGATGTAATACCCTTTATTTCAATAGTTTAGAATGGAAGCAGTTACCAACATTAATTTAAAGAGCCAGTTTCTAGAAACTGAATTAATATGGGTCATTCACAGAAGCCACAGAGTATATGACTGAAGGGATATTATTTCTTCTGAGGACAGTACTTTAGTTAGAATGACTACAAATAATTATCACATGTTGTCTTTATGTATGAAATGTATTTCAGTTGAATTATTCCATACTAAATGTTCTAGTAGCTTATTTGCTAACTGTGATCTATTCCCTTCATGTACCATGGACAGTAAACAACTGGCAAACAATTTAAAGGACATTTTCAGTAGAACACAGAGCAAATTATTCCCAGTTTGAATAAGGAGGAATCACAAAACTTTTTTTTCCTCCTGGAAAGTCAAGATACAAACATCCCAAGCTTTTTACCTTCTTCTTACTACTTTTTAACGGCTAGGACGGAAAAGTTAAATTACCCTCCACTTAGAATCTTTTGCAACATCTTGGCACAGCAGGGATAATTACAAATTGACTTTCAGCCTTATCTCTGGATATTTTAGTTATTACGGGTGGGAAGTTTAAACATTAACCTTATTACAACAATGTCAATCATCCTACTGGTGTGCAGGCATGCAACTGCTGGAATTCTTTGGATGGCAAAGTAGATAAAAACAATGGTGGCATTATTGTCACAATTAAAAGCAAGGCCTTTGGTTTTGCAGAACTGTGGTGAATATCTAGAACTTGTTTTCATAGCAGCGGGAGTTGCTCCAAGAAACCGGGGAAATTAAATTAGCAAAGGAGGCAAACTTATTGTAGGAATGCTGGTATTTTAAGGTATTACAAGATACAAAATATATCTTTTCCAACCACTGATTTACAGGTTGCATGAATGAAGGATATGCTGAGTTCTATGATGTTGACACAACCTGGCCTTACTTCTTTTTTATGTAAGTGAAATACCTGAATTCAATGATCTCAGGATCCAAAGAGTGACAGTTCATGAATTTTCACCCTAACATACTGCTGTTTTCAGTTTTTGAAGACCCCTATATTGTTCATAAACTGTTCCAGTACTGTCTTTGCATGCTGAACATACAGCACGGACTAGCATCCCTGCCACAGACTACAGATTTGTGTTACATTATAGTGCCTCAAAGCAAACAGCTTGCTTAAAAAGATGTGGGGAGAGAGAAGCCATTAGTTCCCCTTTCAAATATATTCTTCCATCTTAAAGCATAACTGAAAAGTAAGAGATTAAAAGCAGCTAACAGGGAATTTACACTAAAATTTCTTTGCCTGACTGGCAAGCCTCAGCTGGCTTCCACGTGACAACGTGACACATGCAAGACCATCACAAGCAGAAAATGCTCCAAAGTTGTTCAGTAACAGAATTTCGTAGTGATTGTCATGATATGGGACTTTCTTCTTTTAAGACCCAGGTTCTGGAGTCAAAATTGAGAATTGCAATTTCATCAAAATTTAAAGTGTCTAGAAAAAAGTTTGAAACTGGAGTGCTAAAGGCAAAAAATTCATCAGATAAATAAATGCAAACCCAAACAGCCTACTTGTAAACAGTCTCTAGCTAATTATTTTGGAAGTATGATTTTAAGGATCAGAATTCCTAGAGCCTCTGATTAGTGTGAGCAGTAGCCATCTTGATTTCCGAACACAAATAAGGATTTAGATGAATTCCCTGATTATTGGGAGCATTCAGCACATACTAATAAGTTAATAGACTTCAGTGCATTGAAGCTTGCCTTTAAAAATAAGTGTATGAATTTTAAAATATTTTTAAAAAGCAAAAAAAAACCCCAAAACAGATAGCAAACGTTTCCATCTAAGTAGGGCATTATCCCCTCCTGCATATGAAGTATCAACATACTCATAACTATTGCCACACTTGCAGGCACTCCTAAGCTATGGATCTGCCCTGGTTAGATTACTTTCAACAGGATTACTGCACTTACTGAGCCCCCTTAACCAAATGCTTTATGTCTTTGTTCATATGGTTTTAATATGGTTTTAACCAATTGCAAGGTTATTTATAAGTTTGCAGCTCCCCAGTAGTTAGAGTTATGAAGCGTTCAGACTTAAGCATATCCAGTTGTGTGGTAACCCAACTACTGCTTTCATGCGGTTTCCAACTTTTTATTCATGCACAAAGGCATGATGCATGGCAGTATCTGAGAACTTTCTGATTAACTGTTTCAGCAGCAAATTCATACAGCAACCTACAGTAAAATTACACATCAACTAAAATGTAAAGATTTAAAAAAAAAAAAGCAAAACCCACAAGAACTGTGGAATTCCACCTTAGACTGATGAGAAGTCATTAGTCCTTGAAAAACAAAGGGACAATCAATTAAATTAACAGCTGGTAAATGAAAAGCAAACAAAAGGAGTTACTACTTTACACTCTGCATAATACAGCTGTAGAATTCACTAGAGGTCAAGGAAGACTCCAAAGCTTGGGCTGTCACTTGTTTTTAAAAGAGCTGGATAATTTTATGACTGTTAATAACATATGTAGCAACACATACTAAGATAATCAAATCCTATGTTCCAGAGTGTAAGATGTTCAACTGTCAGGGTCAAAGAGAAATTCCCTTGTTCTCTCTCCTGCTCCCTTCCCTCCTGACCAACATCCACAGATGATTAACTGGGAGCCTTCTAGGGAGAGGAGTTAATTTTCTTTTATAACATCAGGTATGGCTCACTAGTTTTAAGGGAGAACTGGTAAATGGTACAGACCAAATTTATTTACCTTGTAATTAGAAAGAATGCAACCATTTAAAAAAGCCACACTTTCTTTTAACTAAACACATATATGTGCATTTTTGAGAGACAGACAAAAATAAACACAAATTATAATTGACATACACTTCTACTAGGAAATAGCAGGACTGGGGTTTTTTCTGTGCTGTAAAGTGACTAATGGAAGCAATTCAATAGGTACTCTTGGACCTTCAGAATGGTCATTCAAATTTCTAACATTTGACTTACAAGAATAATTGCGTAAGGGCATGGAAAAACAAAGGTTTTTTTTCCTGGTAGACTAAATACTACAGAGGAATAATAATATACATTTTGCTATATTTCAGTTTAATTTAGCAGCTGGTTGGACCTTGTCAGTTATAGCCTTATTTTCACCAAGTATTTAAAAATTGAGACATTGAAATGCCATAAAAGTGTACAGAACTACTTTTACCAAATTTAGACAATGCCATGATTCTGTACGTATATCTGCATGCTTCCCCAAACGTTTCTGTTTGTGACTAAATTTCATTACAAGTATTGTCATGCATTAGAATCAGAACAGAATTTAGAAGATCAGAGATCTGGTTACTAGCCTCAAAACTGTGAATCTCCTTTTCTTTTAATCATCTAGTAATATATTCCAGGCTGAAAACACAGCTTTAGCAAGAAGCCACAGCAGTACAACAACCAGCAAAACTATTCTAGGTTCAGCACAACAACTTTTTTGGAATGGAAAAAAAAAGGCAGAAAAGAAGTCACCAATTTCAATTTCATTGCGGTGTTCTGCAAACCTCAACAGCACAAAGCAAATTCAGCTGCCCTCCACACAAAGCTGGGAAAAGAGAGATCTTAAAAAAAATCCAGAACACAAACACACACAGGCATACACACATGCCACTGGTCAAACATCTTGAGAAGCAATATGATGTTTTTTATGAACAATATGGAAATGTAAGCGCATGCTAACAGACACATATATATGTTTGATTTTAAACCTATAAAAGCTAAGAGAAAGATAGATGATGTTCTCATAGATACTTTCATTCCATCATTTCAACTGTGCCTTATGATAGGCACATGTCAGATTTTGTGACGTGACCAAACAATACTGGAAAAGCTGTGATAAAAATGGACTACGTGATGCAATAATCAATTATCAAATAGCAATAAATGCACTTTTCCTACTCTACGTGTGGGTAGTGGTTATAAAGTTTTAAAAGCAGATATTTCAAATACTCTATTTGCAAGTATTTTTACAATTAAAGAACTAAACTTCAGGGAAAATCTGAATCTGAGTTTTGTGCATTTCATTACAGCAATCTTTGAACATGAATAGTGTTGTATATTGTAAGTATAGATTCCAGTAGCTCCATTAGGGTAACTCCTCCAGGGCTTTGGAAGTACAGATATCTAACCCAGATACTCTGAATGAGTCACTGGGGGTACCTACCCCTTTTGTTTATTTCTATAAGCAATGCAGGCCTCTAGACATGGCTGTTCCATCCCATTTTCAGGAAGACACCTGAAGTAGTTTAAATTGATGATGCAAAAGACACTTGGGCTTAAATGTTCATATCCACATTTAGAATTTAGAAATGCAATCAAGGCAGTTAACAAAATCCCACCAAGTGCTACTGTCTTCAGGTATATGCCTTGCCTTGTGCGGGATGTAAATATATAATTGCATAACATGCATACATAGATTAAGTGGGCTTTTTCTGTATTTATCAATCTGATTTTTTTTTTTTTTATTTTGTAGCATTTTAAGTGTACTTTTTCAAGGTTGCATTTTATGATTGCTGCTTATATATTACTCTGTTTATACTCAGGCCTTTTTTGTTATGTTCAGAGGGAAAAGGAACATATCACTAAAGAATAAGGATGGGTGACAATGGAACAATGATAATAACATCATTATGCAGTGTTTTGCCTCTTGTACCCCCATCACTGCCATGTTTTTCTCTGATTATTTCAGCCTCAGGAAAATGTGCTGCTTACTGTTTATGTCAGGAAGGCAAGATTACTGTTTGCATTATTACAATATCAAGTATGATGTACGTAATGCCTGTGATAATATAGATGTACCCCTCAACTAGCTCCTGTCTTTAATCTTGATTCAACAGGAAAAAAACCCCAAAAACCGAAACAGTGAGTTGCAAGTTCTTGCAGCCTCATATAGGCCTTAATCTTGTAAGGTGCTGGGTACTTTCACTCCAGTCCAACAGAGGCCTCAAGGACATGGATAGTCACTACTTCAAGGGAATACTTATGTGTTTATATTAAGAATGGACTAATGCACTTCACTGAATTTGAGAAAAAAATTAATCAACTTCTTTCCAGGCTGAAAAAGATGCTTTCTCCTTCTTATTGATTACTCCTTTTTCCCTTTCAGACAGGTAGGTTGAAGGCATTCTGGTATGAAGAAGAATTGTTCTTGTTTAGGAATAAAACAATAGAAAGCCAAGAACACAGTCCTGTAAGGACTTATGCAAGTGGACAAGACCTTGCATTAACAATGTCCTAGCTGAAGGCCTCCCTGTCCGTGAAATTGCGGTATTTCCTTACTTATCTTTCTAATACAATCAGAACTAAGTTGCTTATAATTTATGTTTCTAAAATTTGTACTCAAGGAAAAAGCAGCCCAAACTGGATTTATGAACATTATAAATTCATCAAAACAAACAAAAAAGCGTGGCTGATTAAGGGGGATAAAGGTTCCATTTGCTACATCTGACATGCAAATGCAGGCAAATACATACTCCCTGGAAACTGGGAGAAACTCTCGGAAAGAGTAACTCTTCCATGAAGGAAGTATGACTCAAAATAATGCAAGAGAGAGAGTACCTTAAAAGGGTAACTGAAGGCTACGCATTTTTTTCATGCAGAATCGAGGGACCCTTACACCTGAAGCCATCTTAAATGCAAAATGAATACCTACGGGCTGAAAAATTTATGTGGTTTTACTGCTGCAATATACAAAGACAAAACTGCTAGTCATCTATAGCTAATGCTACTGGCAAAAATCCATTCTCTAGCTTTTCATTTAAAGTAGAATGATTTTATAAACCCTGTTTTGTTTTTATTGTGAAAACCTTGTTTCAAATTTCCCACATAAGATATCCATTAAAGTATTCTTCAGCTCAATGTAACAATGATGGTTTAGAAAATGCTTTTATACCTTAACAGCCAATCTTGGATGGGAGTTTCAAAAGTAGTGATTTCACCCACAGAGCATATTAGCCACTTAACGTCCCACTTAAGACATATTTTTGACTTTGCTTTTGAGCATAGGCATAGACTGGGTCCTACTACATCTCTCTGCATTTAAAATGAACTTTTTCTCTCTTTTCCCCTATCCTTGTTCATCCACCCTAGATGACATATATGGAAAAGTTCATGCTATTCACTGAAGGAACATTCCAGCACCTCATTCCAGTGGAAGATTTTTGCTGCTCTGTGGACAAATACAATCTATAAGAGGGAATTTCCTGTCTCATACCTTCCTTATTCCTTTGTGTACTTGTATACTTTGTATACTTTATAACTGTGGTCATATTTTCTAGCTATGTCTTACAGGAAAGAGAATAATAATGTCCTGGGGAAGCAATCAATATTTTGGAGCTTTTTACTGTTATATATGTAGACAATCATAATACCTACCACTGTGCATTAGTAGTACCCAAATCATACTAAAAAGGAGGTTGGTAACGGTATCTCCAGGCACAGAGAGGGGAAATTATTATCTTCTGGTTACCTAAAAAGTCAATAATTAAGCTTAGAACTGAACCCGGGACTTCTGAACATTAGGCCAGTCCACTGGCTGTTATGCCACACTGCCTCTGCCGTAAATCTGTTTGATGGATTTTTCAGTCATGGAACATTAAAGGCTCTGGTCTTGTCTAATGAATATGTTTAAAGAAAACAGTACAAACAAAAGCAAATGTAACACTTAAATTATCTGAGACATACTGCTTTGATGTCACGCTTGGATAAAGGATTTCCTACTGGAGACCTATGTACACTTATACATACTGAAAAATATTTTAGCCAGTACCACTAGCTGGCATGCTGGTATCTATTTATGTCTGAAAAGGGAACATAATCAGTTTTAGTTGGTTAAGTACAGTCTGAGCCAACTTTTATATTATGACCAAAAGCTTGGCAGTGCAGTAGCAGTGGCAAGTAGCAGAAAATTGCTTACAGTGTTATTTGCCAGATTACTTGAACGATTTACATTGGGTTTTCAAGAGAGTTTGGAGTATTAAAAACTTAAGATTTGGAAAAGCCTTGGACTGTGGATTTTTGTTCCTAGTTGGACAAGATGCACAGGAGAGGGTTATGGTATAGTATGACTGACTAAATGAAGCATTTTTTTTAATATAAACCACCTGAAACATTTTGGAACAGTTCAGTTTGAACTGTTAAGATTCTTTTTTTTTTAATTGAAGATTTGGAGAGCCAATTGATTTAGATTAAATGCTCAACCTTTCACATCTACTTGTTTAAGATTCATGTTGACATTGTACTAAATACAGCCATACAGTTTGTATTCCAGATAAATTGATCTGACTACGAGCCTCACTCTTTAGTATGATTCTTACTCCAAGATAAATCAATATTTAATATCTCCTGCAACAGCCCCAGTAGATAATTTTAAACCTTTTCTCCATCCCATTAAGTTACCTTTAAAAATTCTTTATACAAGCCTTCACAGATGACTTCTGAAAAACTAGTTTATGAAAAGCAGTCTGAAATTCATTAATTCAGATGGAAAGGGTTTTTTAAACTTGCTGCATTGTGCTGATCTCTAAATCCATCTCTGTTTAGCTAATTCTCCTGCTCAGCTAATTTGAAGAATAAATAAATACTTCCTGTAAATCTGTAACACAGATTTTAAACATAAATATCCTTCTACTGCTTGCTATATGGGACAAGATATCTCTAGGCTGTGGACTTCTGCAAAAACAGGCTGACCAAGGCTCAGAGAGGATGGGTACTCTGCATCATCAGGTACCAACCTCTACCCAGCTCCAACCCCACCACCACATCAGCTAAGAGAAGCAGTGATAAACAGCAGTATGTCAGGCTCAGGTACCAGTCACCTTCCAGCCTCCATTTTTTGAGCGTTAAAATCTACTGTCTGCTCCCTCTCCCCTCCCCACCCTTCAATCTGGTGGAGGGGCTAAGGAGGAGGAAAAACATCTCTTCCCCCTCCCTCAAACCTCTCCTATGGCTAAGGGCCCCAGTGGGATAGGAGTCTTTGATATCAGAAGAATGCAAACAGCAAGGCTCAGGTTTTCTGCTTCTTAGGGTTTAGAAACAGAGACATAAGAGGAATTTCAAATGATTATATATTGGGAGAACTGAAATGGATGATGCCAAAAGGAAGGGAGGAACTATATACTCTGGAGCTATCTGGTTGTATATCCACCATTCAAACTATAGGATCTTCATATTCCTATCTGTGCTCTCTCTTACTCTTATTTCCTATGCTGCATTACATTAAAATTGCAGTTTCACGGACACCGTATGCAGCAGTGAAGCTCTGTCCCATCCCTCACTCTCCAACCTACTGGTTCCCAACACAAACAGTCCACAATCCTTTAAATCTTCTGATTCAGCTATTTATGGGCTGAAAACTCAGTGAAATGTTCCGGTTTTAAAAAAGGGGAGGGGGGACTTTTTGTTTTCAAAGCCATATTTTGCCACTTTTACAGCAGAGTTGCTCAAATAGTTATGTCCTTGAGGGAGCAGTGAGTTGCAGCCCAGGTTTGCCGAGATCCTTTATGCACTGGAGGGGCAGCGTGTGGAACCTAGATAGCTCTTGCCTTTCAAATCTATTAAAGATCTTCATCTCAGGAACTATACCTGCTTTGGTTTGGTTCAAAGTACAGCCTAAAAGTGTCTGATCCTAAATGAGTTCTTTCATCACTAACAAAACAGGAATATTAAAGAAAAAAGTAATGTGACTGATTAACTTATAATGCAGTTTTCAATTTTGTCTCTATTCCTTTGCTACCTCCAAGCAATCAAAAACATGATAAATTGTGTATTTTACTTATGGAAAATGTTCAGTGTTTAGCTTAGGTGTGAACTCAGATCCAAGGCAAATTTAGCAACAAGAATGCACTTGTATAAAGAATATACCCACTATATGGCAAAAATATATGAAATAATACTAACTTTTCACAATGTAAGATGTTAGTGGGAATTCTACTGTGAAATTGTGTGCTATTCTATAAATTAATTAAGACATGACATACAACAGCAATATGAGGATGTTGTTTTCATGAGACACTACGAGAGTCCCAGCAAAAGCACAGTGAGGGTAAGCAGCAGGGAAGAGGAGCAGCAGAGAAAAAAGGAAAGGAGACCCGAGCTAGCAGATCATTGCAAACACTGCAAGAAAATCTCCCTCTCTCTCATGATAAGAGAATGGTAGAGACATCCACTACTTAAACCATAGCCTGCACCACATTAGGAGCATTCCTAATACCACAGGAGTGGAATCTCAGAACAGTTGAAAGGTGAGTAAGTAATGTGGGTCCTGATTCAGAGAGGCACATGTGCTGAAAGCCATCCTCAACATAGCAAAAGCTTTACATTTAGGAGGACATAACCGGGGTCACAGACAGGAAATTGGGTACTTTTTTCCCCTTTTAACTGGATTCTTTATGTTCTCATAACACATATTCCCAGGTAGCTACAGTAACATGGCATGGGTGGAGATAAAGGGCAATCACTTGATAAACCATGCAAATAGTACACTTCATCTCCTTCCTTTATAGGATAACTCACACGTTCACTACAAATTTCCAATACTGTAGTTCATTACTTTTGCCTGTCACAGAATCACAGAATGACAGGATTTAGAAGGGACCTCTGGAGATCATCTAGTCCAACCCCCCTGCCAGAGCAGGTTCACCTACAGCAGATTGCACAGGAATGTGTCCAGGCGAGTTTTGAATATCTCCAGAGAAGGAGACTCCACAACCTCTCTGGGCAGCTTGTTCCAGTGCTCTGCCACCCTCATGTTTAGATGGAACTTCCTACGATCAAGTTTTTGCCCATTACCTCTTGTCCTGTCACTGGGCACCACTGAAAAAAGACTGTCCCCATCCTCCTGGCACCCACCCCTTAAGTATTTATAAGCATTGATAAGGTGCCCCCTCAGTCTTCTCTTCTCCAGACTGAAAAGACCCAAGTCCCTCAGCCTTTCCTCATAAGAAAGATGTTCCAGTCCCCTAATCATCTTTGGAGCCCATCTGTCCATGGTAGTGAGTGTATACAGATAAACTACGGATGGCTTTTGTACTGAATGCAATGGAAATCCTACATAGCAGACCATGCTACTTAGTGCAGAGGACTGAGAGGTATCCTGGTCTATATATTGTTGGTCTATATATTGCCCATTTATAACTGTGAATATTAACTCAGCCCGTTCCTTGCAAAGAAAGAGAAAAAATAAACCTTGGGTGAAAGAGGGTGGGAGCAAAACTTTGCAGGAAAATAATCTTTCTTGTATTTGTAAATTTGGGGTTATTTCTGAAAGGAAACAAAGAGTTGACATATATTTCATCAATGAGACATTTGTTATGATGTAGTGTGACCTGTAGTGTGATATTGAAGAATAAAACACAGGAGTTATGCAAAGGTCATGTAGCTAATCTCTTGATAAAGGGGAATCCCTTGGGAGGAAGAGTGCAGCCATACAACCTAATCTTATTCATGAGTATTCAAAGAGCTTGAGTAGCATCAGGCGAGGAACAGAATTCTGGCAAGGAGCTGGCAACTGAATATGTTTTGGCAACCTGCTGAACCCTTGACAGACCAAGAAGTTTTACAGTATGTGATGTGTCAGTGACTCACTTTTTGTACAGTTCTAATGCACATCCTCCCAGTGATGGCTTCTATTCGGACTGGCATCCAAACTATAGCAAAGAGTGTCCCTGTGCTTTAGAAATGGAGGGGAACAAGCATGCAAAAGCAGGATGCACTAAGCAAGAATCTGTATGTCTATAAAAAGATAGTTCATCTGAATAGGAGCCATATAATGAAATTGTCACTTCGCAATTTAACTCAAGGATGCAAAGAAAATGGCAGTGAATGCTTCCATTGCCTGCTATCTCAAGAAGCCTTTGGCAAGATAACAGTGAAAGCATGCACCCAGCTACTGATCAACAGAGGTCTGACATTAAACCACAAGTGTCCACTTCTCTTACTGGCTTTTTAATAAATTGCTTTGGAACGGGTGGAGGTGAAGAGGAGATCTTTCCAAAACCTTGTTTCAATGTTCTCCCTCAGTTAATGAATGTCAGCAAGTGGAAGAGAACAGAAATTTGATATGTTTTTCCAGCCTTTCTTATAGAAGCATTTGCAACATGTTAGAGGCCACAGGCATAAAAGTGAAATACTGGGAAATTAATGTTGTCTGTAGATTTTCAGGATGTAAGCTGGGCAATTTCAGCTTGTGGGTTAGGCATACTTTAGGTTTTAAGTAGTGTTATAACAGCTTACTATGACTTGAACATGATTTTAGTACAAGTAATCTGATGTTGAATATCATTTATTACCCTGTTACACATTTCCAACTGAGATAGACCTGTTTATGGAGTTAGTATTATGTGACTACAGATGGACAAGCTATGTGCAGTGAACAATTTATCCAACAAATACAGTCTTTCTTATCTTTTCAAACTACCCCTGGAGGATCAACAATTTCTATACATCTATGAGTAACTTGTAAGTGTTCTAACAATCTAACTTCTGAGTTATGCATGAACTGTGCACTTAAATGCTCAATAGTTTGCTGCTTGTGATTTATGCTATAGTTGGTCACCTAAGACAAATTATATGGTTTTCAATGCCTGACTCAGTGATAAGTATTGCAGCATTGCCTTAAACTACCTGAAAAAAGTAATTGGTAATTCTCTCAGACAAAAGACCTCCCAGGTAGTGGAAAGCCTTTACTTCTATCTAACAACTCCTGTATCCATTAGCTTACACCACAGATAAACTGATGAACCTGCCTTTGGCATACCGTTGGTAGGAAAAAGATGGCCGTGGTAAGGCATAGTGCAGTAAGGCCTGCAGGACCCCTAGATTAAATTGCTGCAGAGTTCACAGAGTTGCTGTAGAGATCTATAATTAGCACTGACACTGTATCAGGGGCTGGAAGAGCTCCCTGATACTGCATTCCTCATTTGGTCAGCACGGAGTTTGAAGTGGGTACTGCATCAAAGCCTCCGTTTTTTATGAACAGAGGGTGAGCAATTTGGGCATAAACAGCAAATGCCTAATTGTGCACAAATGTCCATGTTCATATGCAAATACACCCATAGAAATAAAAATCCGTTTGCATGAATATTTGTGAAAAGAGAACAAAGGAAGGAATAAGCATGGTCAAACTCCATTAATCAGATTTCAAACAAACATTTGCAAATACCATTTCGCATTATTTGCTCAAGTCTTTTCATGAGATAAAAGAAGGCAATTTTACCTGCTAGCATGCTTATTCTTTTGTTTGAAGCAAAACAGTTAAGCCAGCACAAAGTGGCGCATAATCCCACAAACAGGCAGCTAAGTAAATATCCTTCAACAACAGGGAGTGTGTTTCAATTTATCATACCTATTGATGCAGCCTAATGATACCTGAGAAACAGGAGACACTTTAATTTTAGAATGTAATGAAGTATCAGAGAAAGTAATCCCAATTTATCCTTGCTGTACTTAATCTACTGCAGTTAAGAGAGTTATATTGTCAATGCATTTGATGGTGTGAATTTACTTAGAGGAATACACAGAGATTGGAAATAAATGGCAGTAACTTTTGTGGATGTTTCTGCCTGTATCTAAGTGTGAAATAATATGCAAATGTATTCTGTAGTTCTCAGGACAACTGAAGAAGTGATACGATAGGATTGCGCAGCTGCCATTCTGACCCACAATTTAAATCAATGAATATATTCCTGTCCTAGCAAATTTATGTTCGAACCATAATTTTCAACCTATCTTTATTGTTTTGTGGAGAAGCATCATAAAAACATGGAATACATTTCAGTATATATCTACAAAGTCTCCTGAGTAGCTTAGGAAATGTATTGTATATAAGAAGATACAATGATTATGCTGTTACAGTCATCACAAAGACACTATCCTTTGTGGCAGAACATCATCCTTTGGGAAAAATTATCCTTGTTGGTTTGTGCAAATTTTTCAACATTCACCCTTGGGACCCATTTTAATCTAATTCTGTTCCTTTGGGTTTTTTTGTTGCTCCAAGATTTAAGGGAGAAGACCAAAACAGGGCAAAGCTTTAACCCTTTTCACAGGAAATACCCCATGCGAGTGAAAAAGCAGTGCATTTGGCATTTTTTCTTGGGCTGGAAAGGCAATAGAAAAAAGGGGCCAAATCCCCTTTTATTATTATTATTATTATCATCATCATCATCATTACTAATGAGGTCTAAAACCTGCAGCTAGGCAACCCCTTCAAGTAGTCCTGACAACAGAAATAAAAAACCAGTTGTGCTCAGCGACCATACAAGCATACTATTAAGCATAGGTAGTGGCAAAAACTCTAGTAGCCAATATTCAAATGCAAAAATAGTTAATACCAAAAGAGTGTGCTGGTTTCTTTCCTGAAAAGAATATTTTATTGCCAAGTGCTCTTGTGATTGAACTGGAAGCATGAAAAACTTTAAAACTTCACCTAATATGGGAAGTTTCTTCACTATACAGCGTGTGTGTATATATACACATACACACCTGTATATAAGTGTGTATATATAATTATTCAAATCATAATGTTTCATATAGGTTCTTTATGTTTAGGTGCATTTTCTTTTGATTTCTTACATATGTACATCATTATTGGAGTGGTCAAACTTTTTTTTTTAATTTATGGTCCAGTAAAGTTTCCATGTTTTATACTTTGCAAAGATTGCATATTTTTCACTTAATTAATTGATTTTGATAATTTTATCAGTAGACAAATAATTTAGATTTTATTTTAATCAGCCTCTTCATAATTTGAGGGACTAAGTATATAACTGCTCATCTAATATATTGGAACAGAAATGCACAAACTACCACCTTTATCAAGACAATTTTGGAAAATAGGGCAATTGAGCAAAATACTTAAAAACAAAGGTCTGCACAGCAAATTCTTCCACAGGTGCAAAACTGGAGCCACAGTAAGCTGGTGCCAAAGCTAACTTATCTGTAAATTTAGATGACCTACATATGCCAGAAATTTTGCACTGTTTCTTTTTGTCTTTTCACTGCCAGTTCCACAGTTTTGATGAACATGTATTTTTAATGTGTAAATTTCAAATACATTATTTTTATGTCTTTCTACATTTAGCATACAAAGCAGATCTGGAAAAAAAATATTAGTAGGTGTATTGGTAGGCATGAGTATGAATATTTAGGTGTAAATAGCAGTATTTGAGCAATAGCATGTGATCAATTTAAAGGCTGAATCATATGTTATATACAGACAGAAAGTTAACGTTTCATGAGCAGCTTTAATATTTCTATCTCTTGAGTTTGAGGAACAGAGTTGACAAGATTTCATACCCACAGCCTTCTGCACCTGGTTCCCATTATAAACCTGGCCTTTATAATGGAGCTATGTTCTTCTACAGAGGCTAATGTCAGCAATGGTATTTTCCTCCCATAACTCTTACAACCTGAGTACCAGTGTTATGGCTATATTTGACCCCTCTGTGCATGTGCAGTTACAACTTCCATCACCTTCCTCACTAAATACACAGATATCAGATAAAACATTTTTTTAAGTATGGGTACAATTTCTAAGCCTGATGTTATTTCCTGTGATATCTACAAAAGCTAGTGATATAGTACAGGCTTCAGGGTTATGTTAAAAGTCAGATTTTTTTTTTTTCCTTGTTTGTTTATAATGGAAACATTTCTCTTTAAAAGATATGGTTGGAGACCCAGGGATTAATTTCTTTTTTCCAAGATGCTCTGCTTTGAATTCAATTGCAAATTACATTTTAAAGCTCTAATTGTAAAGATAAATTCACTGCAACACTTCTCTGTGTCTGAGATATTAAAATCATTCAGCTATTCAAAGATGCATCTAATTCCTGATCAGACCTCACAATAGAAAGAAAAAAAGAAAGAAAAACAAAAAAACCCCAATGCTCGCTCTGCCCTACTGTTATCCTGTAAATACACTGATTTAGAAAACCAATGCAAGCACATATGACAATGAAATTCACTCAAAAGCAAAAATCATCAACACCTTGAACTTCTTGAAAAAGTAGCAGGGAATTCCCTGGCGTGATATTCTGCCTAGGAAGTCCAGTCATAACACACACAATACACCCTACAAAAATGTTGCTTGGAATCATTACTCCCCCCTGCCATTCATTGTTATAAACTTACAATGATTTCATGGTTTTTCTTACCCTGTCATGCAGTTTCAAATATTGGAAGCAACAGCATAAATAATAAACAGCATTTCTCCAGCTACAAAAATAAATGTTTGAAGTCCAGCATGTTTTCCAGTTCTAATAAAAGGGGGCAGTATTACATCAGCTGAAATTCTGAATTGTCCAAATTATCGTAAAAAGTGCTGGAGAAGGATACAAAACTGCTGAATTTCACTGAAAATAGACTGTTACTGTATACGCAGCCACAAATCTGCTTGTCTGCCTTGGGGTAAAATTTTCAGAGCTAGTTCAGTAGGACTTGGGCTCCTGCATTGCAGCTACTTTAGAAAATTTTTACTTGAGTCACTATTTTTCTTTCAAAATTATTAAGGAACTATTACAGTTGATATAAAATGAAGGCACATTTTTCATGTAGCTAGGATAAGCCCTAAGCCCAAAAAGGAAATTGCAAAATTATTGCAGTTTCAAAAAATCTTGGATTTTTTTTTTTTTAAATGAAGGTTTTTTAGAATAAAATACTGGTGCGCAAATATGGCTTTAGGAAGTTAACTGTGAACACCCAATACAAAAAAATCATTGCTTACATATATTATGTACAGCCACAAGCAGATTAGTAAATTGGCCAAATTCACAGTAAAGTATAAAGGACATTTATTTTGTAAGAATTATGAGGACTGCTGGGATTTGTATTTGAAACTTTTCACAATTCTGGGGCATTTAAGTTAGACGAGTCATTTATCTGTTATAGAATGATGGAACTGTAAAGAGGTTGTCTCTATGCAACTTGTCCTTCTATGTCTCAGAAAATCCCCAGGGAAAGGTTTGTCGACTGAACAGAATGACGTATTCAGGAAAAACAGTTTCCCAGTTGCAGTGACTCTTTGTGGAAATCAGATTCTTCATTAGACAGATGGAATACACTCCCACTGAGTTGAATAAATTGCCTATATTCTTGCAAGAAAAGTGAAATGACACTAACAGTTCCTTAAGTAAATCAGTGTCTTTCTTTTTTCTCTCTATACAGTTCCAGATTTTCTATTATAGAATCTAAATACATATATTTAAACTTAAATTAAATTATACCTAAGTGTAAGCTACATGGGGCAGGACCTTCCTTAAGTTGCAGTGAGAGCACAACTTGGTACAATGACTACCGAGACAATACCATAATAAAAGTAATAACTTTGCAAAACTAGTCATTTGCTGTTGATATTGCTATCCATTTTTTGGCCTACTTATGAGGTATTTGCCCTTTAATTACAAGTAGAACTAAGATTTAACCAAGAGAAATAAGGATCCAGTTGAAAATGCTTAGTTTTCCCTTAATTTCAGTCTCACAGCAGACTGAAATATAAGCATTGACCTCTTATTTACTAGTCACAAATATTCTTCTATAAGAAACTAAAGGAAAAAAGAAAATACAAGAAGTTTTTCTTAAAAGATAAAAGCAAATGAGAATAGATCAGTCCTTGCAAATCTAAAGTACTTATTCATAAAGATTTATAAAAATCCACAAGGTTCTTATGACCAATTATTCATGTTCTCAATTTAAGGGTGGTCATGACTACTTTCAGTAAAAGGAGAAAAGATAATTTAATGCAGGATGCACTAGAAAATTATTTTCTTAACTATGTGCTTTTTTTTTCCAAACTGAGTTGAGAAATTACTAGTAACAAGGATGCTAATAAGAAGAATCTTCTCTTCGTGATCGTCTGAGAAATACCCTGCACTTGCAGAAAAGACAGTGTGACTCCTGCCTCTGCAGTTGTTCTGTCTATAATACTGAACGTATGGGGAGAAAAAAGCTGGTAAAAAACTGTCAGCAACATAATCCAGTACTGCTTGCATTTAGAAAAAAAGCAATACAATGATGGAGTCATTGCAGGGCTGTAGGCAGTCAAAAGGAGATTATGCATGCCTAGTAACTTTTCCTACAAAGACTTCCTGAAGTGTTTTTATCAGGCAAAGTTTGTACGCATGTGCAGTAGCTTCATATAAATGATGAAGCGTAACAGCTCCAGAGGAGTTGTTACACTCTATTGTGTCAATAATCCACATATTTAACAGTCCCTAAATACAGCAGACCGTAACACCTCCAAAGGGGTCGTTATGGCTTATCAAGTCGAATCCAAGTGCCTAAATATGGATTTGATCAATAGACTGTAACATCTCCAAGGGTAAATAACATACATTCTTAAGAATGTACACATTTTGCGTACAAACCGTGGCCTATATTAGGATAAATGATGTGGATTCAACTTGTAAAACTTTGATTTAGAAATAAGAAAGGAATAACAGGCTCATTATAGGAGGTGCTAAAGTATCGTAATTCCCAGGAAGTAGGCAATGACTCATGTCATTTATTTTGGGGTCTAATTCTGGTTTCCTACTGCAAATACACAGTTGCCTGAAAATCTACAAAAGAGTGGGAATGGAATATAAACATAAAAATGTTATATTAAGTTCTGCTTCCTCTCAGACCTCAATGAATATGCTTCGTGGGTAAGGAAATGGGGAGGGGGGGGTATATCCTTGGGTCTAGCAGATATGCTGTGATTATTAATTGGGTATATGTTCTATCTTGACTTCATATATTTTTCTCCAATGAAATTAACACATTTGTGCCTATATTTTTTTCTACAAAGATTTTCTGAAGTGTTTTTTTCAGTGTTTTCAAGCTTTATGCACAAAAAACATAGCATCTGGTCCTCTTAAAAATAATGTCAGTTTTCTTACAAATTATATAGCATTTTCAGGTTCATTTAAAGCCTTAAATCAAAGCAAATCTAGGAAATCATGCTAGGTTGAAATACTAAAATAAATACAAGTAGCTCTAGCAATGCAAATGTTTTTAAGTACTCTTTTTTGTTGAAGTAAAACATGGCTTGACTGGAAAAACGTCATATCCTCTAAACAAAGCCAATTTTTGTATGATTTTACTTTTGCTTATATATCACATGGAAAGAGCTCTGTGGCCTATTTTCTGGATTTCCCTAATTTTCTCCCCCTCCCTAGTGTTTCTGTTCACTCTGTGAAACCACTGATGCAGTTACTTCTTCCCTTTTGTCAGTCAGACTACACCTGATCAGCACCAGGTGGAGTAGAAAAAGTCAACTCTGCTATAATGACTTTTTGCCTTGTGTGCACTGTACTGGTTTTGGCTCAGACAGAGTTAATTTTAGTTCGCATGGTTCTGTTTTGGATTTGTGACCAAAACAGTGCTGATAACACAGGGATGTTTTAGCTATTGCTGATCAGTGCTTCTACAGCATCAAGGACCTTTCTGTTTCTTACACTGGCCTCCCAGCAAGTAGGCTGGGGGAGCACAAGACACTGGGAGTGGGCACAGCCAGGCCAGCTGACCCAAACTGACCAAAGGGATGTTCCACACCATATGATGTTGTGCTCAGCAATAAAAGCTGGGGGAATAAGGAGGAAGGGGAAACATTTGGAGTTTTGTCTACCCTCTGCTTTCCTGGAGATGGCTGAACACCTGCCTGCCGATGGGAAGTATTCCTTGTTTTGCTTTGCTTGCATGCACAGCTTTTGCTTTACTTATTAAACCCTATCTCAACCCACGAGTTTTCTCACTTTTACCCTTCTGATTCTCTTCCCCATCCCACTGGAGGGGAGTGAGCGAGCGGCTGTATGGTGCTCACCTGGCTACCCTAACCCACAACAGTACACATACTGAAATAACTCTGTAATTGTAGTTGTCCATAGAATGATATCATCTCAAATGTATGGCCTAACCTTAATGCTTTAGCAAATGACAAAGTTGGACTGTGCCAGAGTGCTGCATGTTTTTGGTTTGGTCTTTCTGATGAGTGAATCTGTGGGAGTACTTTTAAAGCTTTGTAGGAGATTTTTTTGAACAGCAGAATATGAACAGAGGCAATTTTCAATTCTGTGTCTCTAACCAAATACAAAGCTTTCTGAGATTTAAATGACACATTTTCAAAAAGGCCTAAGCCCAGGCTTTGAAGCTATGTACATAATTTTGTAAGCGCAATCATTTGCACAACAAACTATTACCAGCTATCTGAACTTGAAGACCAGTAACTGACCAGAACTCAATAGCTTTTTTTTAAACCAGCTGCAGGCAATTAATTTGTCATCTTTTTCTGGTGCCAGCTTCTAGCTACTCATTTGTACAAGTCTAATTACCTGAAGCCAATTTCTGAAAATTTGGTCCTGAAAACATAGGGTCCTGATTCTTCAAAAGAAACCAATCCAAAATTGCAACTATGTTATCAAAGCTTTAGTGGGATTATGACAGAAACTATACACAATCTTCTTGGCATACAATTATTTCAAAATTACATTTTTCTAATTGAAGTGATCTATCATTCCTCCACCCCCCATTTTGATCATCCTGCCCATCACTTTTAGAGTAAAAGAAATGTATCACAATGTAACAATTGAAAGGCAGAGGGTAAAGGGGGAAAGAAGAGTATTCTAGAATTCTGTTTGTGCAAAGGACCCTTCTGGTTTTAATGTATTTTATACTTGCTATAAAATATAAATACATTCCCTTAGTATTCATGACTGACAATTCTTTTATTGTCTTTAGGATAGACAGTGGGGATATAACATCATTTTAAATGACTGATTTATACCCATTCTTTTGTAAACCCTGCCTTTTCTTGCATCTACAGTGCAAGGATAACAGACTAGTGTACCAAAGGTAAAAGCAGAGTACACATTACAACTTTTTCCTGCCTTAATTGTTCACTCTGTGGTACACGCTACAATAAATAAACCCAGCAGGATTATATAAGGGCACTGAGAGATTTAACAACAGATTTCCTTGCTGCTGTTTTATTCTTAGGTTTTAAAAGTTGCAAGTGCTACCATGAAAATCTCCCCATAAAAGATGGCATTTGAGAAAGATGCTATCTGTATTTGTTAAAGACTTCCAATTGACTCTGCTATATTTGCAGGTTAAAAAAAATTTTTTTCCTCTGACTGCCTGATGCATAATCTCAATCTGGGAGCTGTACATCAATCTATGTATTACTAGTAACCAGCACAAAAAAGAAATTTCAGATTATTCACTGAAATATTTACTGAATCTGCTATAAAAGGTGAAAGATGAAATAGAAACTTCTTATATCAAATACAAGATGTAAACATGGTACTGAAAATACTCAGGGAGCAGATCTGATACGTAAGTGGATGCCAGTTTTATACTTACTTTTCAAAGTCAAATCAAATGTTAAGAATTCTTTTAATAGCCCTTAGAGTGTATTAGATATTTTTAAATGTCAAGCCACTGAAACTCATAAAATATATTTTAAAATAAGCATAATTTTATAAACTATTAATACTGGTCATAGGTGTGACATTTATTTTATTTTTTATAACTTCGGCTTTAATACCCTACCTCTCAGTTAGTTAAGACAAACATGGACTTTGCAATTAGAATGTTGTCTGAATATGGCCTGCTTGATCAGTTATTAATTTCTGTATTTTTTCATAGTATCAATCTGTATTAAACGAGTTTTTCAATGCTGACATTTAAACTAACATTAGCAGAAATAAATATTTATTAGCCTCTGAATTTGACTTGTAAAAACATTGTTAATCCTGTGTGGCAACAGTTTAATAAATCTTTTTAATAGGCACTGAGCCTTTCTCTTGTTTTGGGTACTGTAAAGAACTTATCAAGTAAAAATATAAAATGTAATTAAAAGGTATGTGTCAATCTTTGATGTGTCTGTTTACAACATTTCTTTGCCTTTCCATGCCTTCCTACAATCTACTTACTCACCGACTATTCCCTTGTGGGTTGAGAAAAGATCATAGTATCATCAAATTGACGTTTTAAGATATAGTTAATGTTCTGCTAAGTCTTATACTCAACCTGGACTAAAAATTCCTGTTAGTCTTTGGAGTACAGTATAATCTTCCCTCCCTCCCCCAAAATACAAAGAATCTTCCCTTTAATATACAGATATATCACAGAATTTTCATTAATGAATTATAGGCATTGAAAGCTACCTGGTTTTAAGTTGTATTTTTTTTGCAGCAAATAGTCTGAAACAGTAGCTGCTTTATAGGCTAATGAATGTGTCAGTTTTCTTTTCATTCATTACTAAATTGCATCATAACTGTTCCTATTTGCCAATGCCATGGTGATTACTAGGATAATATTTTGCCTTGGTAGTTAACTGGAATAAGTATTGTGGTATATAACTGATTTTGTGTCAGTGGTGAAAAATAACTCGTGTGCTGTATTTTTTGCAGCATAAGCCACCTCTAGGGAAGCTAACAGAGAAACATTCTTCATCAAAAGGGCTGCCTTATAGCTCAGCCAATTACCTGATTCAGTGTTCACTGGCTCTGTTATACACACAGAAACCTGCTCCTGGAGCAGATCTTGTAGACCTTGCAAAAGGCCACAGAGCAGGACAACACAGATACAAAGAATTTTCCAAGAGACTTCTTTGTCCTCTGAGCGGTCCTGAAAGCGCGTGTGATAAAAACTGTTCCTCTTTCAGATATGATCCCAGCTTGCTATTTTGTAAAATGAATTATGTCCTGCCCAGTTCAATGCCGGTCACGTTCTCTCACTACTTTCTCTCATTTACCATTTTATTGTAATGCCCCATTTCATTTTAATGTTTGGAAACTATGGCCAAGATTCAACAAAGAACTTTGATCTCTAATTTCCCTTTGAAACTAAGAGCCAAAAGCACTGTTTTGAGCCTGAATACTTTGTTGCATCTGAGTCACACATTCAACCACACTCAGATACATTCAACAGCATTGTAATACTCAACCATGCTAGTACATAACCGGCCTTTTTGCCTTATTTGTCAATCCAATCATTCTCAAAAGCACAATTCAAAATCTAGTGACCACAAACAATGGTAGCTTCAACCAATTCATTTTCCATGTTGCTATATGTGTGCTTACAGCTTAATCACATGAGTGCACAGGACTGTTTTTTTTGAATGCTGTCATGTAAACGTAGAGAAGTTTGTAGCGCAGCACTGTGAAGTGACAAGGTGTATTTAACATGAAATCAGAGATGGCTAAAAGCTCTAAAAAGAAATTTTATATAAAAATAAGAAGCTATTTGCAGGGAAAAGAAGACTGAATGACAGACTGTGTGGCAATGAGAGACGTTACCTTTTCATTCCTGCAGTTGTTTAGACCCATGCTATTCATGGAGGGCAATTTTCCATCAACACCATGCGGCTGCTGTTGCTGCTGCTGCTCCCTTTGGATCTGCTCTCTCATTTTTCGAGCCTCTTGAATGGCTTTCATTACTGTGTCCTGGTCCCCAAATAGGGCAGGTGAATTAAGACTGGAAAGGATATCTATAAACAGAGAATACACTTTATTTAGGTAATTATCCAAATTAGAATCCGGGCTAAGCACTCAGCTCACATACTGTTAGAGCTGCATGCTACTAACATCTGCAAATGGCAAGTGTTGTCTGTTTGAAGGCTGAATTAATCTATAAAAGTTATTGTGCACTTCTTTTGCTGTCATAAATACAACCACTGAAGTCTTGGCATAACCTGATATGGAGGTATCTGAGCATATTCATGGACTTAAAGGGCAAAGTTAAATATGTGTTTAAGACAACAGTATTCTGAAGCTTAACTGGGAAGCCTTTGACGTATTAATAATAATTAATAAACTGAAAAAAGCAGGAGAACGAAATCTTGTTTACTTGTCCATGAAAGTCTATGTCAATTTTTAGAATTTCTTTATCGAGAGAACCATCACTCCAGACATTTAGCTTTCAATTTCAGAAAGAGCACCCACAGTTACTTTTGGGGGACAAAGCGACAGAGCTTGTTATCACCTTAACATGAGTATAAAGCTCTAAATCAGTGGAGAAAAAATGGTTTTCTTTCTATCACTCTAGACAGAAAAAGAAACCTTTAAACGTACATTCAACTCACACAAAACATTTCTGTTGCATCTTAAAATGCGCGCTAGAGGTAAAGATGAGTACCCCAGATACAGTTTCTGATTTCAGACCAAAAGACAGCAATTATTTGGTGACTGGTTGTTCAGTGTTGCTGTGCTGAAGCTTTAACTTGATCTACCTGTTCCTGCATGGGAGTACCCTCTATACTGCACATGGATAGATTTGCATATATACATTCTAGCTAGGAAACTTTGAGCAATCGAAGTTTGTGCATGACCTGTGCATCTGCCTGACAAGCAAATGTCTTTTATAAAAGCTCTGGATTTGTTAGATTTGTGTACTTACTAACAGTCCACTATAAGGAAAACCAACCAACCAACCAATCAAAACCAAACAAGCTAAGACTTGGAATTCTCCTTCAAAGATAATTTTCATATTCTTTTGACTTCATTGAAGTTCAGCTGAGTAAAATATAGCAAATTCAACCTTGAAGAACCCTGAATTCTTTTAAAATAAAAAAGGTTAGGATTAAGGGTTTCTCATGCTTTATCCTGGGAACCAAACAGTTGATTTGATCTGGTGGTCTAGATGAGAAGAGATGCAAATTGAGATGTTTTAGATGGAACGGTGATGTTTTCTGTCTGAAAGAAGCACCCCTCTCCAAAATAAAAGTAACATATTAGGGAACATCCATTGTTCTTGCTGGGTAAGATTTCCAATGCTCTGAACTGATTCAGCAACTAAGCTCCATTCTGGACCCTAAGTAAGTTGGGAACCATATCTGCATGACTTTTAATGAGACTTAGACTCCCAATCACCTAAATTTATTGTAAAAATGGAGCAAAAGCTCCGATGTTGCTTGCTGATTTTTGGCAATGTTTCCCTGGCTTCTTTTATACTTAAGGATTGAGAGGAAAAGTTTTTATGACTTTACATGAAAAATATTCACACCTTAGGCATATCTTCTCTAGCCGTTTCTTTGGAATGGTCTGTGACTTGAAACTGATATGCTGCTTTCTAATGTTAGTGCAGTGATAGCTGGAAATAAATTGACAGGTAGAATATCTAGCTAGCTGCAGAAAGTATCTTTCAGAGATCATGATGTTCCCTAGTGTTTTAAGAATGGAACAAATCATATTTTTTATCTATTTAAGGTATGTATTTAACATATCTGTTCATTATTCACAAGTGTTTCTATATATTTTACAAGTACACTTGAGCTACAGATTGTGAGTAAGTGGTCTGTAGTAAGTATTTACTCACTGCTAAAATTTACTATTTGAACTTTAGGGCTGATCATCTACATTTTGCAGCTCTTGATTCTGTTTCTTGACTGGTTAAGATAGTCCTCATACATAGTTTTTGGATCAATTTTGTTTCATTACTTAATAAGCTTTATTTCTTAATTAAAGAAACTTGAACACAGGTCAAAAATTTGCAATCATGAATTAATGAAATCTTGACAGATGGGTGAACAAATAATAAAAACATGAACAAATAATAAAATGAACAAGTAACAAAATAAACTGGCTGGACTAAAACCTTTCTGTCTTTGTTAAAAAAAAAAAAAAAGAATATATTCAGTATATAGTCTTGGTAAAATGAACTTAATACCCAGAATGCAGAGGATTAGATTCCTTTTAGAATGCTGTTCTGGGCAAAATTAATGGTATATTTGGACTAAATAGCTGAAAACCACATTTGGAGTTACCTTCTGGCCTGGCTTCTGGTCTACTGTAAACCATGGAAATACTGAATGTTCTCTGACCCTGGTTCAACAAAAAGTGATTGAAGACTTGTTTATTTTAAGGTATGTTACACTGTTGCATTGCATGTACACTAATCACATGGGCCATTATGGGTGTAGTATCTAGTCCAGCTCTTATGTGCAAGCAAAGATATTTTTTTTGTTTCTTTAATCCAGAGTTCAAAATTCAAAAGTTAACTTTGCATGTATACACCCAGTTGATGTCTTTGGGGAAAATACTCATACGAACCTCTTCTACATATTTTATAGATGCATCTCTACTTACTTATATATTTGTATGTATGTATATTTCTTACATTACATATTTATTTGATGTATTTCTTGTAGATGCATATCACTGCTGCATCATTTTGGTTACTGTTGTAAAACCTTGGCATTCAAGAGTTCTTTGAAAATCTTTCCTGTAATTTTTTTTTTCCATTTTAAACAGAAATGTAGGCCCAAATATCTACTTAATTCAGAAGTAA
Source organism: Gavia stellata (assembly GCF_030936135.1). Classification (NCBI taxonomy): domain Eukaryota; kingdom Metazoa; phylum Chordata; class Aves; order Gaviiformes; family Gaviidae; genus Gavia; species Gavia stellata. The sequence continues at coordinate 15,198,488 of NC_082610.1, forward strand.
GTGTGCTCAAGCTGAGATTTCATGCAGAAAACGTGCCAGTTTTCTCCTTTCCCCAGGACAGATTAGTTACCTAAAGAGGATCCTCTTCCCAGAGATCCACCGAGCGGGCTGGGGATGCCACTCTTGTTCGTCACTGTCACTGGACTGCTTTTACTAGCTGGGAAGAGGTTCTGTGTTGGAGATGTTGGGGATTTGACAGGTTCAGCTGTTTTGGGTCGGGCTGAAAGATTCAGTGGCTGCGCTGCTTCATCCTACAAGAGTTTAATGTAAATAATTACTAGGAAAAGACAAATGAACACATTATTTTGCAAGCAGCAGTTACTTCACACCTCGAAGACAATACCACATTCTCCAGCAATAATAACAAAAGAAGCTAATTATCTGCCTCCTTTAAGATTCAACGAAAGGAAACCTCATTAATTTCTCTGTGTTATGCTTCTATTTACATTAACTATGTGGCTGGATCGTTCTTTTTGCCAAATTAAAATTTGAATTAGCTCACATTACAGCTTAATTTCCTAATGTGTTTTCAGAGATCTAAATTAACCTAGGGCATTTACAAAGAATTATTTAAAATTTCCAGCAGCTCAGTAATGCTTTTGCATTGCTTCTATTTGAAAAGTTCCTGGCACTATAAAAATAAGTTATGTAGCTTATTTTTAAATGTATTAGAAACTAAGGAATCAGAAGTACTTCTATGAAAGAGTCATTTGGAAACCCTGACAGTTCTTTGGCCCACATTTAATGCTGCTGCTAACTTATACGTTCTATGCATCTTATTTTGAGTGCTTGTTTTGTTTAGTGAAATAATCTATGCTGTTCCCCCATAATAGAAGATAAGAATTTCACTGAATTCAAATTCCTTGACTTTCTACGGTAATGAATGCATACTATATGCATTTCAAAATATGTTTTACTTTCTACTATTTAATTTTTGATATTTTACAGTATTTTATTATTCAAATGTGTGCTGTATTTTTGACAGATTTATGTAAAATCAAAAATTTTTCTCACATAAATGGTATTTGCTTCTTGTTTGATAATTCTGTAATTATTTCTGTATTCTGTAGTTATTTCTGCTGCATTCAACCTTTAGTGTATCTGTATGTTTATTTGCATAAAGACAAGGAATATTTTTTAAGGATATGTAACTCTAGTATCAGCACTTTTATATCTTTTGATACTTTTCATATGCAATTATGGAAGAAAGTCTCTCTGATATATATCTTGTTTCAGTGCTATAGGAGAATAAGTCCATCTAAGAAATATCTTAACTTTTGGAAGAAGACTCATTCAAGCAATTAATTTCTTTGATTGAGATAGATATTCACAATGTAGCCTTCTTCCCATTCTTTGAGCTTGTTCCTCTTGCTTAATATGTTAAGCAAGACAGAGCATTTGGAAAATTGTGAAACAGTGATTTTCTGTTATTAAAGAGCCCAGTAAGACAGCTCTCATTTAAAATATGCCCAAAGCATAACGTAACAAACAGTTATTTATAATGCCAACATATCTCCAGTTTTAAACTGTTTCCATAAAACTGCATGACATTTTTAGTCTTCCTGACCTTGCAGTGTGCACAAACGTCCACACCTGTTCAGAGTCCGATTGAAAGCAGAAACACAAAGGTATAAGGGACACAGTCCATTCATGTGCTTTGTGGCCATGTTTACGTGCCAGCTGTTTCCTTGCACAAAGTGGCTTCAGTAAATTTCTGTGAGACTTCAGACCCCCTTTCAGACTATGAAGTTTGCCAGACTAGGTACTGTGAGCATGTACACATATAAACCTATGCTACCATGTTCAAATTCTAAATAATTTTCTGCCTAGTACTGATATGATCATGTGAAAAAAACTCTAAACACTGCCAGAACCTGTTTGTTTGTACTTCATAGACAGCATTCTCATTTCCGCGAGGCAACTGAAAAACTGGAAAACATTCTGGTCACTGACTTAAAAACAAACTATCATTACTTTTTGAAAGATCTGACTCCTGTAAAAGAACTCCATTAGTTCTATAAATAATGCATGTAGTATATACCAACAACTGTCTAAAACCAGAGAAAATATAAAGGATTTGTTAAGCAATGCATGCCCATCAAAACTGTCATGTCTTATAAAGGTAACAATTCACAAAGACAGCATATAGGTACTGCTTATATACTAATAATTAATTTCTTCATTAGCCTTTGGTATTTGTCCACACGAACCACTTGTAGTTTATCTTTAATATTTTCAATGCAATTGTGTGCTTAATATATATTAGAATAAAAAGGCTTCTTTTTTATTAACATATAATTCAGTCCATTCAAGTTAAATTACACAGGGAAACCCCCCAAAATTTGCATGTGGTCAATTCTGTAACAGGACTCAGCTGGCCACAAAGCTGGAATGGTATTGGCCTTGGTTCAAGGAGATATGTGCTTGAATTTAACCAGGGAAAATTTTACTCATATAGTAAAGGTTTGGTTTGGTGTAGATCCATTTGGCTCACTCACTTATGAAATTACTTTTTCACATTGAAGTAGTCAGTAGTATATTCTCAATACCATAAATCACCAGTGTTAGGTATCACTATACTATGGCAACTTTGCTGAAACAGTTGGGCTTTGCTTTTGGTGGCTTCTGTATGGACCATAACAAACTCTGCATATGTAGTAAATTTCATTGACTGCTCTGAAGCCTGGCATTGGATTACAAGAGGTAAAATATTAGACTAATACACATCTACAGTTAAGTAAAGTGAACGCTTTGCTAAATAAATGTTAGATCTGGCCATAATGGAATAGTTTTTATTTATTAGTACTCTCAGCCTAGCAAAAAAGTGTCATGTAAATTTATCAGCCCAGGCAGAAATATCTACTCGCCCACACTTTACCACAATGATTGATGATAATGAAAAAACAAATTATATTTTACTCTCATGTCAAAAAATAAAAAAAAAAAGAAACCCTCACCTCAAGTGAGTAAACTCTTCCCAGGATGATTTGAGGCTAAAGACTGTGTGCCTGTAAGGTGTTAGCAGCTAGCGAAAAAACCACATTCTCTCTCTCTCTCTCAACGAAGTCAGTATATGCCTTTTTTTTAATAGTTGTGCATTTATAGCGCTATCATTCAAATTGGTTAAACATCTGAATGTCGGTGTTTTTTTACAGTTTCAAGTAAACTGTTTCTCAGCATATTTGCTCTCATGAAATTCGGAACAACCACAGGAGAACACAGCAATAAAAGCCAGTCGGTTCCACCCAAAGGTACTAGCTGCACCACAGATTTCAAGGGGTGCAGGATGTTCATTTCAAGCTGCTGGCAAATGCCATGTTGTAGCTGCCTGGTTCCAAGCAAGTGAGAATAAGCAGGCACAAGCATTCAGCAATGGCACAAAACCAACAAGGAGCAGCCCGGTTGTCAGCAGCTGTGTGAAATCAGCAAAAGTCAAATCAATCTGCTGCGACACAATGTTTTCCCCAGAGTCCTGACTTACATCTTATTTTCATGTGAGGCTTTTTCCAAAATTGTGGAATAAGTACAGCTAGAGATTTATAAAATAATTAGAAGATCTACAGTCTCTCTCGTGCCCTAACAATATAAGCTAGCACCGTATTTTAAGATACTCAAAAGTTCAATGTGAAATAATTCATGAAACGGACGCCATTTATGCACATTACTAGATTACAAACCGAAATCTTGAAAATATCACATTTTACTGATGAATCTGTTGTGCTGCCTGTGGTAGGAAGAGGGACGCCTGATATTTTTGGAAGCAAGAAGTGAATGCTTTCTCTTCCCTTCTCTATACTGATAATACAGCACTAAAACTGAACATTTTATTTGCATGTTGAAGAACTTTCACATGGTTCAACTTCCAACTGTAAAACTATTAAACAGACTTTTAATCTAATCGTCCTTTTGGGACACCGACTTTTTTCTTTACTGAAAAATACCTTAACTTGAGTTACCGGGCTGGTCCCTCTCTTCTCATTTTTCATCCCAGTGGGTGAGAGTGCCCCTGTCGTATTTGGTGGCTGTGGAGTAGATGGCATTTTGGCTCCAGGAGAAACTTGCATGCTTGCCAGCTGAGCTGCATACAGTTGCTGGAAGACAAGAAGATATACAATGTATTCCTGCAAAATTCCTAAAAAAAGAAGCTGTAAATGTACATAATTTTTATTGCTGCTGTTCCTTCTCTTAAAGGAATTATAGATTTTTTTTCAGCACTTTCTTGTTTGTGACTTTTCCCTTCTTGTTATCTTCAAAGAGAAAAAAAAAGACTGGAAAACTCCCACACACCAATATCTTTTTTCTTAATTTGACTTTCAGCTGATTTTTTTTTTTTTCCTTCTTGCTAATGATGGTCATGGTAATGAGCAAAACGTTATACTGTGCCTGAATATTAAAAACAAAATTGGCAAAATTATAAGGCTGGTTATGAAAAGGAGGTATAAACCCCTGTCAGAAACAACAATGCTTCAGGTCTTTCTGTTCTTACCCGGAAATTACCCACCAGCTCCAGAACCTCTACTAGGAGCTGACATAGGAATCGTATGCTAACAAAAGGCAATGCTGCATCTTCTCTAGATAGCAATGAAAGTTAAAATAGGCAACAGGGTATGTCTCCATCTTGGTGTACAGTGATTGTTATAACTTCTATAAATGCTAATAAGGAATGTAGGCCCTAAAAATTCCTGTAAATAGTGATGAAAATACAAAAATGCCGTCATGTAACTTTTCGAAAAGTTTAACTGAAACATAATAAAAGACTTGTACATTAAAATAAACTATTCCTACCAATCTAAAGTGTTTACCGAACAAAACCAAATAGGTTTAATTTCCTCCCAGTGACCAAATTTAAACTCTCACCTTGAGTTAACATCAGCAATAATTCTTCTACCATAAACAGGGAAGATCCTAATCCCTCTTCTACACATAAATCTATATAAACTTTGCCTTATTAGTGAGAAAAAAGCCAGGTGGTTTGTATGTAATTTCCAACATTACTATCACTCAGATGGACAAATAAAAAAAATTACGGTAATCAAAAGCAGACCTTTCAACACATGTAATTAAATGAAAGCTTAATAAAGAATAATTTGCAAGAGCCAGATGTGCTTATGTCATAATTGTTGCTTTCTTTGGAACAATTTTTCTAATATAACAAGCCTCCACAGAAACGAAAGTTACACAATACTGTAAACTCAGTGACTCAGTGGCTAGACAAACCTGTGAAGGAGGGGCAGAGTCAGAACTCTGGGTGACAAATGAGAACTCTTGTTTGTTTGTTTCCTACCACCCCTTTTCAATATCACGCAGAGGCTACAAAAGGATCACAAATTAATATTTTGCAATCAATGGTGTTTAACTATTTTGGCTAAGGTACTATTTTTTCCTGCACTACAAAACTTGAAAAACTGAAAATAGAAAAAATTCCCAGCTTTCAGTGATGCCCTGGAGAATGAAAATGAAGCATTGTATACAATAGTAAGTGGGTGTTTTTTCCCCTACTACTGGGATCTTATCCCTTTTAGCATATTCTTCAGATCAATCTATGCTTGCTTAATAAGATGCTCTGCTTATGTGAGAGTAAGAAACAAATTTCACAAACTTCTGAAAGCCTGCACATTCTCAGCTCAGAAATAATCAGGCACTGTACTATGACAGAGACAATACAATAAACTTGAATACAATTGAAAGACAAACACCGAAGATTATAATGGCTTTCTTAGTGTTCTGCACTTTGTCTATTAAAATACTTTTCCTTTTTTTTTTGTTTTTGTTTTTGTGTGGTGTTTGTTTTTTTTTTTTTTTTTAGATTAGGAACCTATTTAACATCTACTTCAACTGCCTGGGGGAGATGACTTAAATTTTACTAAAAGTAGACTATAATTTTACTACTTAATGTAGCGTGTATTGCACTTTCAAGAGTGGGAAAGGAATTCTATGTAAAAACAAATCCAGTATTATCAACTAAAGTTCAAAAGAATTTCTTTCTCCCTTCTCAGGTAAGACATCAGAGCAAAAAGGGTGGGGTATGAGTTATTCTTTCTACAAAATTCAGTCTTTCTTAGAGGGTAAAAGTCGATAGTCAATGATGGCAAGCAGCATAGTGTGGTGGGTTGGCCCAGGCTGGCTGCCAGCTGCCCAGCCAGCCACCCTCTGCCTCCCCCTCCTCAGCAGTATGGGGTAGAAAATAAGACGGAAAAGCTCATGAGTCGAGATAAAGACAGGGAGATCACTTACAGGTTACCATCATGGGTAAAACAGATTTGGCTTGGGGAAAATTAATTTAATTTGTTGCCAATTACAATAGAGTTGGATGGTGAGAAACACAGACAAAAACTGAAGTCCCCCGTCCCCGCCATTTTCCCAGTCTGAGCTTCATTCCTTCACTGCTGATTCCTCCACCTCCTCCCGCTCCGGCCTGGCTGCCGGCAGGGCTGTTCCTCACACTTTTTCCCTCACTCCGTGCCGCCGGCGCGGCGTTTGCCCTCTCTGGAGAAGACTTCCCCAGAGGCGCCCGCAGCTCCCCTCACAGGCTGGGCGGTGCCCTGCGGTGGGGCCCCCGAGAACCGGCTGGAACCGGCTGGGTCCAGCGCGGGGCAGCCCCCGGCCGCCTCTCCTCACAGCAGCTGCCCCACAGCCCCACCGCTGCCAGCACCTGGGCACTGACACCCGGCATGCACGGCAAATGGAGCTTGTAGTCCAGTTAGCCGTGACAAGTAAGCAAAGGTGTGTTTATCATCTCTAAAAGCTGCAGCCCATGGTGTAGCTGTATCTTGACCGGATACCTCAAAGCCAACGTGAAGAGAGAGGAGGCTTCGTCAGTCAGCTGGTACCTGAGTCCCAGCAGGACTGGCAACTGAAACGTCCACAGCACTTTAAAGGTCGCAGAGAAAGCAACAACAAAAGTGGGCTGTTACAGTGACCATCTGGGAAACTGTTTGATTTTGGAAATGCAAATGTTAAAAGCAGAATAAAATTAGAGTTATACACCACTCCCCTCCCAGTCTGTTGAGGGCTGCGTTGAGTGTACTGCAAGTAGCATGAGGAAGAAATTTTTCTAAAGGGAGACAGAGAATAAAAGAAATTTTGATGTTTATATATGTGTGTGCGTGTAACTCACCACTGGGTTACTCCAAGGTCATAGTACTGGCTTTAGCCTGTCATTTCCATAAATTTGTTTTACACCATAAAAGCAAATGTAAAAATAAGTAACAGTAATTAGCTTTCTGCTTTGCTTAGACTTTAAAACAAAACTGTTCCACAAACGAGTTCAAATCTTGCAAGAATTTGCACTAGTGCTAGCAACACTGCTGTGTGGACTGGGAGGCTGTATAACTTCTTTTAAATACCAGTTTGTATGGGGAGCTAGCCAGTCTGGAAAAGTATGTGCATGCCACGGTTGCAGGGACAAAATGGCTATTTTTGCAAATACCACTGTTGTGGCTCAAAATGGTAATTTAGGACCTCACATCGAGATGGTTGGGTTGTGAAGCTTTTATTTGCAAGATTAAGGAGGGGGAAAAAACCCAAACATTGAATGAATGTTGATTGTTAGCTTTTAATGCTCAAAAGCAAACGTTTCAATGGAATTTTTTCAGTTGAAGTTCTAACCTACTGACTATTGAGTAGTGACTAAAAAAATGAACATACCTCAAACACTGAAATGTATCTTCTTTTCAATGTATGTCCAGCACATAAAGAGAAGAGCATTTCATAATCCTCATGCCAACCACTGACTCAGAAGGGTCTTGATTACAAATTAGATATGCAAAACCATCAAGTATTCACGATTGTTTTAAGAAGCCTTAAAAATGTATAGCCTGGTTTTTATTTTTTTAAAAGGTCAATAAGTTAGATTCTTACAATCTAATTCCCAGCATCTAAATATAAGTAGTGCTGATTTTGAATTACTCAGTGCTCCTGCATAGTTAACAATTTTGAAAACCATCTCACTTAAGGTACGTAAGCAAGGATGTACTTTTACAGTTTTCAAAACCAGGTTTCTTCTAATGTCGTGATCTGACACTGAAGAGTGGGATTTTGAAATGTCTCAAGTCTCACTTAAGGCAATGGCAAAGTGAAGTCTCACATTTAGGCACCTATGAACTTACAGGCTTACGGACTTAAGCGCTTGTTACTGAAACTCTATTCCAGCTGTAATCAACTAAAAATCTGAGGGGAATTTATGGAAGTTGGAGGTCACTATGAGTCTGAATGATGTTCATCTACCTAAAAAAAAAATTATGGATGAGTGGGAAAATGCTGTACTCAGCATGTGTACAGCACAGCACAAGTACCTACTAATTTTTTTTACATGGAAACAGCAGAATTCATACTAAGCCTTTGCTATAGCTTAGAGATAGCTACCCTCCAAGAAGAATTGAATAACTAACAGAAATACTAATCTGGCAGGGAGTGGTGGTGGTGGTATTTTCTGCTTCAGAAATTGCCTATGGCATTTGATGAATTATTTCCATTTCACTCTTTTTATAAAAAGTATCATCCATGATCCAAAATTTATCAAAAAAACTATGAACTAATAATAATAATAGAGCACCTTGACTGATCCAAATGTTAAAACCTTTCTTAATACCATCTAAGTTTCACAGATATTTTCACAATACAGAAAGGTAACTGCCTTCACTGCTGGTGTTCATTCATGCCTTGCCAGAAGACAAAGGCCTTAGGCTTACACATCCCTCTCACAGGTTTCAACATTTTTTCCATAGTTTTTCAACAAGTTTTTTCAACTAGCTTTCAATAATCAAAACCCTTTCACTAGCTCACGTCTCTTTCCCATATGACTTTTCGCTTGCACATAGGCCTGTGACATTCCTAGACAGGTGCTCTGCCAAATGACACTGAGCACAGCAAATGAGCATAGAAGCAAAGCTTTCTATGCACCAGATGTTCCCTTTTTTTTACAGCAGGAATACTGATACTTACCTCTTAGGCTGCAGCATCTGTGTCTAAATGAATGAATAAAGGTGAAGAGTTTTGAGAATCGAATATTACAGAAGTAACACACAGTGAGGAAAATAAAATGCGCCTTAAATCAACACAGTAAAGGGAGATTTGCACTGACAACAACTTGTTAGCTTTGTGACAGGCTGTTTTACCACCTAACACGGAATTATGATAATCATAGCCTTCTTACCAGTGGCTTGTCAGTGACAGGCCTTACGAAAAAAGTTTGTTTAGAGAAGATATTTCAATAAAGAGAAAGTGATCAACTGCTGCATAGGAGAGAGGCAGTTTCTTCAGATATATGAGCCCAGGGAGGAAATGGACAGCAGTTGCACTTGTATGTTCGAGAACAAAAAGGCAAAGATTAGAGACATTTCAACCGACTGTATTGGTGAGGGACAATTTGGTCATAGCAGTGGGGATATAATTCAGATGTTACTCTTTGCAGCAGAATTCTGAAGAAACTATAGCAAAGCCATATGTGAAATAGGAAGATAAGAAAGGGAATGGTTGCAATAGTCGGTGTAGCAGATAATCAAAATGTGGGTGATGAGGGCTGGCCTAGCATGATGAATTGCAGTGGATGTACTTGGAAGATGCCCCACAAAGAAATTCCGTAGAAGGTGGCTTGATCCAAGGAGAAAGAAGAGACCTGTTCTAGAAATATTTACCCTTTTATTTTGTTTTACTAAAAGATTTATGACCATAATGAAAAGGCATTCTCCTTTTTCTGTATTTGTACGTTATATCTCCAAAGGTGCTAGAAATTTTATTTTTCTCAGAAATAAATGCTAAATTTTATGGACTCTGATTAATTCTAAAGTCTTCCGTTACTAAAAATGCAAGTCCTATGTTACATCTTCAATAAATACATTTGCTACAGTAAATGAAACTGAACAATAAAACTACTGAGAATCAAGTGAGAATCCTTATTTGTCAGCATTTTAAACGGATTGTGCAAAGCTGAAATATCTTATTTATAGAGATGAAAGTTCAGCTATTTAGACAATGAGTAATTTGGTTTCTAAAGATGAAAAACTCTAAGGAGTGACTGCAAGTGCTGTTGAAATCCTGCACTACAAGAGGTAATGCAGTTATTTTTTTCCATAGTATATTTAGTACATAGTGTTGCAAAGCTATAATTCCAGAATTTTCTTTCCGAGTATGTAACAAGCAATAATAATACTTAGAACTGTCTTATCACAAAGGATTTTTACAAACTCACTGAAGCCAGCAACATCTTTACTATTTCCAGTGCCCATTTCTGAAAAGAAGTTACCCAAACCAAAAAAAATCCCACCTTCAGTGGGACTGCTTATTTTTTATTATTGATGTAGAGGTGCTTAAAATAAGCTTGATGTCAAACAGATTAAAGGAAACAGAGTCTCTGTTTGAAAAAAGTTTTTCTTCTGTTTGGAGGAAGAATGGATTGGTGTTCAAACCCATGGTTTGGGTGTTGTAGATAATAACTACGGAAATAAAGGTTAAGTGCTGACCTGAGCCCGATGTCACTGGTATAACCTTCAGTAGTTCCGGCAAGGTAACCTTTTCAAAAAGCAGTGCAGAAGCATAAATATCCTACTCAAAAATTTCACACACATCTTAATCTAAGTGCAAGAACTGTTTCTAAAGTAACATTAATTGTACTTATTCCTTCCTATCTGTGTATATAAATGTCATTTTTTGTATTGGCATCTTTGGCACCGAAAACATTCAGTGACTAAAACTGCATTTGAGACCTCTACTATAGCACCAAGTTAAGAAATGGGGTTATTGGCTTATATGTGTGTGTGTGTGTGTATATATATATATATATATAAAAGCACATAGTTGTTTTTGTTTTAAGATTATTTTTATACAGATCAATAGAGTGAGAGGTAGGTTAACAGAAAACAACATCCAGAAACACAAGACAACCTAAGTAACTCATCAGCAGCTTAACCATGTGACAAACCCAGGGGCAACTCGAAGGCAGCTACTGCCTGTGGAGTCTGCCAAGAAGCCAGATGCCATCACCAGAAAAACACTTTCCACAGCTCAGTGTCTGTGTCCTAGCAGTGCTCTCCACACAAAAGCAAAAGGAGGAGGAGGGGAAAGAGAAGGAAAGGTGCATATAAAATTCTTAAAGGATATGTACATACACATGAAAGCAACCCATAGCTGAATTTAAAATTCTGAAACTCGGAAAAATCAAAGCTTTTGCAGATGAAAACAAGATCCCTTCAAATTAATAGATAAGAATATTTTATGCTAAAATTGTATGTTTTCTTTTGTTTTACAATATATTTGTGCTGGTGTTACCTGTTAAAAGAGTGTATTTTATAAATTTGTTTTGATGAACTTTGGCTGTCTCAGTAGCATTTTCTCAGTTTGTCCTAAGAAAAACGTTAACAAATCAAAAGAAGGTGAGTTTTACAGATCTGCTAGTACTGTGGGCCAGACCCTCCTCTCATTTTCATGTGTGCCACCATGCAGAAAGTAGTAGCTTACTATTTAAGAACCAACAAGTATGCAACATCAACTTAACTCACAGGTTTACGCTCAATAACTGAGAACTATTTTGCTTTACATGGGTATATCTGAAATGGTGTCGATCAAGTACAGCTACAGGAAGTTGGAGTAAAAATTAGGGAAAAAGTGTTTAATTTAGGAATATGATAAATAATAAGTAACAATACACTGCAAAGACTTCTTTTTCTCTACAAAATCCAAGTGTCATAATATAAGTATATGGTTTCCTTTTAACTGCATGATTCCTTTCTTTCCCTTTTTTGTACATGCCTAACCTACCCATAGAGGACATAATATTCTGATTTTAAACACCCATATAATACCCTGCCACAGAGTCTGCTCCTTGTTACAGAGTGTGAATAGCCTCTACTTCTTATAATAATGCACCAAATACCTTTGCAAAAAGGTCTTAAAGGTGTAACACGACCAGGCAGCCAATGAATTATCATAACTAATGTCATAATAACAAATACTGTTGCAGTGATTATTTATGCGCTTGCTGGCTGATGTGCTCTCAGATTTATTACAGCCCAATATGTGCAAACAAACTAACTGTATTTGTGAAAATACAAATAATACATTTTGTATTCACAGATGGAGTTAGAAGACTTCAGTTTTCACTGTACGTTCAGGTGTGCATCTACTGAAAAAATTTTTTTCTCAGCTAAAAGAATTATTTTAACAGTTATTCATATTAATTAACTTCAGGTTTTTTGAACTGTTAACACGAGTAATTTCAGTGTCTGTCAGCTGCTATTCTATGTATTTTTAAGGGCAATTTTTATGTGCCCTAAATTCCACTCAATTCCTGTCTCCTTAGGAGATACAAATGCCTGTTTGCTTCTCTCTCAAGCTGCAAAGTAACAGTTACCTAATTTCACCACTGAGTGTCTGCTGGTTCCAACTCCCTTTGCTGACCACAAATTCATTGTACTGGTTCAGAAAAAGAAAAATCACTCTCATTGCTTCTACTGCCCTGCTGCAGATAATGGCCAACCCATACAGAAAATAAAAGAATCTCTACACATTTTAGATACTGCAGCTTGTATTGTTGTAGTACTGCAGAGTCAAGATCCCCTTATGCAAAATAACAGCTTTATTTTGTTAAAAGGGCCTAACTTTAAGTGGACCATGGAATATTTATGGCTCTCAGTAGTCCTTTGAAAGAGTTATCTTATGTTTTTATGCCGATCATGGGTCAGAGGTTCAAATCAGCACTTCTTTCTGTCACTCCTTATATGTTTTACTATAATTTACAGCTCAGCAAGAGGACTCATAAAACAAAAGTGTCTATTTTACTTCAGCAACTAATTCTAGCTAATCAAAGCTTTCCAGCAAAACAACCCAGCATGAAACTCTGCGTGGAAAATATGCAGAGAACAAAGCGTTTTGTCAAATAACACATCTCATGATGTAAACACATATGTCTCTTATAGGAAATTTTATCGCTTCCACATTATCGGCACACAAAAGGAGCATTCTTGTCGCAGACCTGGTGCGACTGTGGAGCCATCGTCATTGGAAACAAGAGCCTGATTAGGTTCCCACACAGATATGAATAGATTTTCTTTTTTTAGTGTAATGCTGCCTTTCTTATTTCTTAAACAGACTAGTAATTGTGGCTGTAAAAACAGTGAATTGTGTTTGGACGACGTTTGTTTCTTCATATTTTTTTTAGCTACCCAGTGACACCAATTATCCCATATGGTTGTCCTCTTCTGGAAAGTCTGAGTTAATCCACAGCTGTGAAGATGAAGATGCACCCAGCAGGCTCTAAATCTGGTGGGTCTCTTGTCTGCTAATAAAGTCCACAGTCTGCTGGACAGATGTTAAAGAGGATCTGTTAAATAAGTCAGTGACAAAGACCCAGACTTCTGCTGGGGAAAATAATTAGCAAAACCGTATCTATTCCTCATAGATTTTCATTTCTTCCCTCATCTTTTGGAGAAGCAAATTTTCATTACTTGATAGGGAAGAGTCCCACAGCACATATAATAGGTCCTGCTCAAAATATGAACGGACTAAATGATTGGATTGGCACGTATTCTGAAAAAATGATAGACTTTTTTGTCCTTGTCTTATTCTTGCATGCTGTGGTACCTGCACTATTATTTTGTTTGGTTTTATTCATCATAGATGGGCTTGTATTGGGAGAGCTTGAATAAGTATTGCCAGCTATAAAATATCTGCTTAAATTTTTAATGTAATGGGAAATGTAAACTGAAGATGAAATTACCATTTGATTAATTTTTCTTTAAATGTTATTAACGTTGCTTACTTTTAAATAAAGGATTTACAGAGAATACATTCTGGCCTCAAGGCTCATGATGATGTTCTGGGAGGAAAAAAAAAAAGTGGAATGTGAAGATACCTGCAGCAAGATCCACACTTAGAGACTCACTCATTCACTTTTCCCTATCCCCACCTGTTTATCATCATGGTCTGACAGCATAGACATCCAATCCCAAAGTCTCTCTCAGTTACAGACGTGGAAATTTGGAGAAACACTACAGAGCTAAAATACATGCACCCATGCAATAAAGAACTAACTTGCCTTCAGGCACTTGCGCATTAAGGTGCTCTTAAGATCATTTCTATTTCTTTTGCGAACTGTATTTCTCATTCTTTTGATCTCTTCTTGCTTTGACGTAACAAAGTAGAAATGGCCATCGAAACAGCTCACTCTGCTTTGCTGCCTAAACGCAGGCAACTCTCATTTAGGCATAGTTCCTCAGATCGTGCCCCTTAGAAATCAAATGGCTTTGATTTCACTGAATTATGACAATTAAATACAATCTCTCAGCAACTGCCTGTTCACAACCTGTTTACTGTAAAGCTGTGGGCAAAGCCAAGAAAGAATGCTTAGAGCTCAAATAAATTATCAATCACTGCAAGTAGCTAAGACAATGTATATAATTTGGCACTTGGCAGTTGCCTCTGTAATATTGTATTTGTTTCCTCTTAGGAAGTAAAGCCATCGGTTTATTAGTTTTACAGCACCTTGAGAAGTTTCCAAGATATAATGTCAACCCATCACCCTATGAGGCTGCTGGGAATTTTTAATGAGACAGCATCAAATTTGCAGAAGAAAAGTTTACTCTCTGCAAAAAATATGAATTCAAAAATGTATCCTAAAATTTTTGTACAATTAAAGTTCAAACAGTACATTAGGTATCTTACATCACCATAGAATATACGTAACGTTGGCTCTATTGAAATAAAATAACTACTCAGCTCACAGGTGCCAGAATCTGTGATATTTAAATGAGACTTCCTATTTCTTCCAATGTGACCAAGTCAAAAAATCTAACCCTGTAAAGCATAGGTACTGATCCTAAGTCCCCCAGAGAGAAAACTGTATTTCTGCCATGTCAGAAAAGAACAAAGGGCAGGCTGAAAGCTGACCAGGGGGAACAGAGTAACAGCTACTAAAAAAAAAAAAAATTAAAAAGAATAAAATTGAAAGCTTTCTGTAGCGAATATGGAGCTCTTGCTTTCTGAGGAGCAATTCCCTTGTGAAGCCACTGACTGGAGGGAGAGGCAAAAATCCTCACTGACTTGGCGGTTGTGTCTCACCTCATTTCACTCTTTTTTTTTTTTTTTTTTTTTCCCCTTTCCAAACAGACTGAGTGTTGGTCTGCTGAGAATATGATGCTAAGCCACTTTTCCTGTAGAGTTTTTAAACTGGGCCTCTGAGAAAGGGTTTGATACAATTCAATGACTGAAGTAATACCTTTGTCCATCTGAGCATTAAATGGCCCATTGAAATACAGCTTAGTTAGAAAGAATTTCAGTAAATGGTGCTTTCTAATTTTTTTTTTATTATTATTATTCCTCTCCCAACAGATTACAGCATGGATCTGAAAATGCAGTTCAATCACTTTTGGTTGCCTCTCAGGTCAGGCCTTTAGCCAGTGTTAATTAAATATAACCCCTTTAGAATACTGGAGGTTAAATGAGAGCAACAAACTGGTTGTCTTCAAAATATTACCTCATGCTCTCCAAAAAGCTGTAATCTGTTTGGGAGGGCCCTCATTTAAACACATTGGCCTGAACAATGAAAATTTATCGGGGGTGGGGTGGGAGTGGGGGTGTGGAATCCAGGCTAAATGCTATTTTGTTCGACAGCTAGTAATCACAAACATTAAACACCTATTTCCGTGCAATATACCATGTCTATTGTGTTTAAATAACACACATCATAAAGGAAAGTGCTGCAGCAGACAATTTAGGCTGTAGCAGCACATAAAGCACAATTTTCAACTTGATAAAGTGAAACTATAAAGAATCAATGCGTAAGTCAGACAGCTTCCATACCTAATATTCTTCCCTGCAGCTATTAGAAGTTCACATTTTTGTCTCTAGTAGGCATGAACATTAGTATACCTTCAATTTCATGTCTTCAGTCACATTTTGTTGTCTGCTCCATACAATTTGACCAGACCATGAAATTGGAAAGTAGCTGAAATTGTCTTTTTTCATCTTAATGATTTTAAATGAGAAGGGGAGGGTTTTCTGTAAGCTATTTGTTTACTGCTTTGTAAAAAGTTTCCTAAAGTATTCATAACAATTTTACCATTAAATTAGTTGAAAGAAAGCTTTTTAATACATGGTAATTAGTCTTGTCTTTCTGAACATGACTTTACTGTAAATACTCCTCCTTGACTATCCCTTTGTCCCAAGATTCCTTAGAAGAACGCAACCAAGCGATAATTCAGCATTATTGCTGCTTCAGTGCACTAATCGCTTAAAGAGCAGCAAGGACCCTATGTTTACTGCCACAAGGCTCCTACAGCCTCCTGGCCTAAGGCAGGCTTCCCAGCCCAGCAGCATCCAGATGTCAAGAGGAATATCCAGGTCCTGATGCAGCATGCCGCTCCATTCCAGTATGGCCTAAACATCTGTTTCATCTGCTGGCGTACAACCTGCTGAATACACTGAGACTGCCGCACAAAGTAGGGAATTGAATGAGGATGGGAGTGAAATACTGCAGTTGCATAGCTCAGTGTACCTATCACTAAAAAAACTGTATGCAGACACAAAAATTAACACGAAACGCTTGGAACCCCAAAACTGGAATTAGATCATTTGCTGTCTCAAATGGAGCTCTCTGGACTGAAAATCTAGACAAATAGCAGGAAGGACAACGTGATAATTAAAAAAGCCCCTTTCTACAGAATAGATGCTTAGCATTTTTTCTCCTAATGGAGGAAGAGGCCGTAACACCTTAGCTTCTCATCTTACTGATTTTACTTTGGTTTAATTCTTTATGGTGTAAGAAAAGGACAAAAGAAGAAAGAGCACAGAAGTATGTAACAAAAATTGCTTGTTGTGGTTATAACAACTGCTTTTTATACAAAATACTTAAAAATGAGGTGAACTTAGACATCTATTACATATTTATAATTTCCTATAGATAGTAACTCAGGAGTTCTAAAACAATAAGCATCTTCTCTCTAAAAGATAGGAGTATGTAAACATTGACATTTTATCTTGAGGCATGACAAAAATAGCAAGCATTTTAGTTGATCTAGATTAAGTTCTGACAAGGAACAAAGGAATGCTAACTGTTCTCATCTTTTCCACTTTGTGCATCTATTCTCTTGTATTTTTGCTAGCAACAATAATGGAATAGTTGCATGCTACCATGCAAATTCTTTGAGTCATTTATGAAAGGAAGATCAAAGCCCAAACTGAGAGTGCATATTTTTTTTGCTGTATATTTTTTTCTCAAGAGGAGCACCTAATGAGAGGTAGTTTAACCAGGAGTCCTCCTCTGCAACTGCAGAGCAGGAGCACTCTCACAGTGCAGCCTCCTGGCTTAGTCTTTTCTCTGTCTGGGGACATGGCTCACCCCTGCACGCCAGGGACCAGGAGCACAGAAGACAGAGGGGACTAACTACTTCTGTGTCCCACCTCCGCATCGGGTGAGCACCTGTACCCAGAAACCAGGAAGTATCCCTCAGACCTTCCATTTAAACACACCCTCTGCGAACCTGAATAAGTCACCATTTTCTTTGTGCTGCTCAGGAAATGGATACGCTGTTACTGCAGTACTACAGTGTCTGAACTAGGTCTATCTGAATATAATCATAAAGTATTCCTATTAAAGATAAAATGTGAGCACTAATAAAATCTGCCATTTTAATATAATACTGTAAATATCAAGAAAAAACAGGATGCAACAATATGTAAAAACTTCATCAATTGTCTATAGCCATTTCCTCTGCAGGAGGATAGCAGAAATGTCAATAAAATCTTTCTCTTAAGCACAAAGATTTGCATTCCTTCATTTAATGCTGTCAGATGACTGATATGCTACTTCTTGATCACAATTATTCTGTTATATACCATGCACAGGAAAGAACACAATCGACTTTTCTTTCTTATTCTCCCAGATTATATGTTGTACTACAGCTTGGAAATTGGCCAAAAATCTTTAACTTTTTTAGGATTTTACAACATAACTGTGACACACTCTACTTAAAACTATTATGTATTTGATATAGAAGTAAACAGATAAATAAAGCTTAAGTTCATTTAAGCCTAAACACCTTTGGTGGAAAGTCAGTCACAGCAAAGGACAACTGCATTTGCTTGAAAAAGTAATTTCCAGTTTCCAGTGAATAGTGTTCACCAAAAATGTGAAACGTTGAAGGTAAATCTTTATATGATTTTCCTATTTTTGCTTCTATTAGAATTCACTTTTGGCATTTTTATAGCATAAATTCTACCTTATCAAAACTGTAGATAGCACTAAAGTTAACAGAGTAACAAGCTCACCTAGGAAAGCAAGCAAGGACGAGGAAGCATGGCTCCAAAGATAGCTGCAAACAAAGGCTCTAGTATTTTAAACTCCTCCTGTATCCAAGGAAAGCAAATAAGCAGCACTTATTCAAAATAAAAATATAACCAGATCAATCAGGAAAATATGAAAATTTAACCAGATGGTCGCATTGGAACATAGTTTTTTTCATTCACTTTACACTATCATAGTATTACCTTCTCTGGTGACACTGCAAATCAAATTATTCATAAAAAGAATTTAAAATCTTTTCTGATATTCTTTTAGAAGCTCTTCCAAAAATCAGGTTTTTTATTCCTTGCTGCTAATATAAAGTATCTTTAACAATAAATGTGAGAGGTGTATACGAAGAGCAGTTAACTCACAAATTCACCCAGTTTCACATACTTTATGTGTAGAAATCTGTTCTGGACTAAAGCTAGTGTAAAAGGAAGGAGCTGCTTAAAGAGAACCCCTTTGATAAGGGAAATAAAATTATATGATTGAAAAGCAATTAATTACAGTAAGTTTGCTGAATGGATGATAGCTATCAAAGCTTATCAAATTTTGCATTTCAGAATTTCATATATTTATTTTAAAAAAAAGTTAACGCATAGATGGGCTTTGTGAGAGAAGTCAGGAGTTTCATTCAGACTCATGTCAGCAGGATCACAAGCAATTATGAGTAACTGCTTGTTGAGCTGTGTGAAATGAGTTGGTGAATGGGTTTCCTGGTAAGCACATGTCCATGTCACTGGTACGACTGCCAGTAATGTAGACAATCTTAGTTGAAGGGGTCTTAAAACATAATTATTCTCCTAATCCTACAGGGGATGGAATCAATTCAGGACAGAAGATGGTCATGCAATTGCTGCTTCTAGTGTAGACCTTCTAGGTTTGCCAAGCTGGCAGCAGACAGAAAAACAAAGGTATAAGAAAAAGAAAAAGAAATTAGGACATGGAAAAAATAAGTGGCAATAAATCTCCTCTAGAAATATTTCCTAAGATCTGGCATAGGTTGGTGGGTTCATTCACTATCTGACCACCCAGATGGAGATATTGTCAAATATAACGATTGCAGTATTTCCCTGTGTAGAACTGTACCGACGCAGAACAAGAAAACTGAGCCCTCACCTACCACTGCTAATCATACTGAGAGGCAAAAGCACTACAATTAAATTTCTACAGGCTCCCATGACAGAATAATGAGACACCATCCCAATAATAAATGGGTGCAAGTCAGGAAAAAGGAAGAGTCCCATTTAAACTACTTCTCTCAATTCCAACATCTGAATTCCCATCTTGAGATGCCAAGGCAGCTCTACGTTTAAGAGCTGAATTTTTGAAAGTGCTGCTTGGGGTTTGAAGCCATAATGTTTTCTTAACTTTTATAAGAGACACAGACAGTTCATGTGGTAGCTCGCAGCCATTCTATTATTTTCACTAGCGAAAATGGACGAAAGACAGGGATATAATAAATATATACTGGCTCTACTGATCAGGAGAAGCTTTATCAGTCAGCTGGGGCACATCTGGGAAAAAAGTCACTCAGGTGCATCTCTAGCATCCCATTCAATTAACATACCATTAAAAATGGTTTGTCCCTGTTCAGCCTGCTGCGTTACCTGATAAGTCAACATATTTAAAATGTATATTTAAATGCAGAAAACAGTGAAATGTTTTCTTTGTGAAGCAGAAAACAAGCCTAGTTTACAGGTATTTTAAAGCATTAGAAATAATTGTGCTTTACAGGCTGCTTAGCAGATCTCTCACACTGATCTTTTACTGTATATTTAGAACTTTCATGCACCTTCAAGGAAAATGAAATAATTTCCTTAAAGGAAGTGCACACAAAATTATGCAAAACATATTCAGATGGGCTTATAAAAATTACACCTAAAAAAATTTTCACATTTGCACCTCAAAACCAGGTAACTGGGAACTTGCTATTACAAATTCATTGTAAGCTGATGTATTTAAGTAAATGTGAATTGGGCGAAAGCATGCCATGCTTTCTGAACTGCAGTGGGTGTGATGGTATTTCAGCAACAGCGCTGGGACCAGATTAAAACGGTTATGAGGCCTCATCTTAGCCCTCCCCTAGGTGTTGAAGACTGCATCAGAAGAGATGGCTTGTACTGGATGAATTACTATGGATAGTTCACAGATCTGTTATTTAATAAAGCTGTAGTCTAGTTAAATCTGGTAACTTGTTCTCTTTCTAGTGTGTAGGACAAATGATGCAGCTTTTTTGAAAGGACTTTACCTCTTTTATTTCTCTCTTCAATTCCAAAAATTACAGTGGACATGACAACACACTCTTGCTATTCCTGCACCTGAAATACTTTTTCATCTGTTTTCATGATTAGCTATTTCCTGTAATTCACGCACAACACCAAAATACATTCTCTAGTGCGTTGACTTCACTAGATTTTGTGAATGATTCATTTAAATCTTGAATAATCCCTTAATACTGACATTTAAGCACGATGTGTTTTTCTTCCTGTATTCCTTAAGATGCTCCTCCCTCCAATCTCTTTTTTTCAGGACTGATATGCAACCTTTCTGTTGTGCCCCATAACCATATGCAGCCTCCATGCTGACTCTTAAGAATAGACAGATGATTCCAATACTTTCTATGAGTTAGGACACTTTTCTAGTTTCTCAATCATAGAGATTCTAAAAACATCACAGACCAAATACACACACATCTTAGACAAGCAGGGTGTTGGAGGCAATACCATTCCTATTTCATCATCTAAAAAGACTCTACTCAGTGATAGCAATATCCACACACTGATTTGATGAGTTATATCTCATCTTCTATGAATTTTCCTTTCTTTCTGAATTGGGTCAGTGAGAGGGAATACTCTCTCATAATCAAAGACCCACCGAAATAAGGCAGGTGATGGTATCTTTCCAGTCCACGCATCTTTAAGAGAATTCTTCTGCTTCCTTTGAGCATGCGTGCATGTGTGTGTATGTCTACACCTAGAAGCTCTCATCTAACCATCCTCATTCTTAGAACTTTTACTTCAGATGAAAGGTGAGTTATTAAGTTTTCTTTTTCTGTAGCAATTAGTCAGGAAAGAATGATGAAACAGAAGTGTATTATTTTCCTTTGTGACTTAAAAGGCATTTTTGTCTTTAATCGGATTGCTGCTAAGTTCCTAAACATCCAAATGTGTTAACACCTTCACAGGAAAAAATCCTTCATGTTTGTAATTTGTAGCCAAATTAAGCAGCTTGCTCTATGGTTATCAGAAGTATAATAAAATTCCAGAAACATATTCACTTGCAGCTAATTCCTGTAAGGCATACACCATATACATTTCTAGAAAGCTTGAAGGAATCCAACTGCCAGCTCAGAGTATGCCTCACAGTCAGCCTATTCCCCAAAGGGATGCCACAGTTTTAAAAGAGCTTTAAAAAACGTGCTCATCCCCTGATGGCACTCTGTAGTACTGGTGCCTCTGGTGCTCTCTCAGTAAATGCAGCAGTAACTTATTTGCTTCTTACTAGCTTCCGAGTGAATACATACCCCAGGGAGGGAGCTTTGCAAAGCACAATTCTTTTAAAATAGAGCCTGGGCTTTCAGTGAGGGGCAGCAAGTGGTTAAGGCAGCGAGAACGTCTTGTTGACGCTGGGGGCTCAGCCTCCTCCAGTCACTTGGGCTCAAGCTTCTGCCTTGATACAGACTGACGAGACACAGGAAACCTCATGCAATCCAGGCTATAAGGATTACATCCTTTTAAACATACAAGTTTCCTGATAAGTGAGTTTATGGCTGCGCCGTTTATGATCTCAATGGCAAATTCTCCTTGGGACAGAGCATATGGGCCTGGAAGGCAGCTGTCCTGCTTGGTAAGATCTAAAGGTGGAAAAGATGGGAATCATGCCAGGAGCCTGATCCCTAACTGCCAGATTGAAAAGTCTTCCCTCTTGGGAGAGGAGAGCAGGCGCAGGACGGGAGCACGTCCCAAGCGGAGGAGGCACCGGTCATCTGAAGGGACCAGAAACAGAGAGCTATGCCAGACTGGGTGACAGTCCGGTGGCTAGTGTCCTTCCTGCAACGGGGGGAAACACAAGCCCAGGACGGGACTTAGGCTTGCCACATCCAAAACAAGTACTAGAACTGCTACAGACTATAGAAACAGTCTCTTTCTTAAACATTCCTATGAATTTTTTATTAAATCATGTGACACTGTTCCATTAAGCAAGAATGAGAGTAACAAAGACATGCTGTTTAAAGCAGTCATTGGAGATGCAGGGCATTAAATGGGTGAGAAAAGGGTCCTGCAGCTGCCATGCTGCTGTACCAGGCTGATTACTCAAGCTAATGGTTTTCTTTGTTTGTCTGTCCATTTTTATGAACTTGAAGAGAATAAAAAACAGCAAAAATTTCATCAGAATTGATATTTTACTGCAAAAGGTCTCAATTTTGATGGGCTGTCTTTTCCTGATGAAAATCACGTTGCCAGATAATTCGGGGCTGAATTGAGAAGGAGTAGGAGAAGATGGAGGATTAAGAAATTCTGCAAAGAAAGGAGGTCATATGGTAAAATATTGTCCCAATGACATCATTTTCATTGATACTGCCACTGATATAATTCAACTTGATACCACAGATATTACATACAGAGACATAAACATTCAAGTGGGGAAAGGCCCAAGTATAACTATTTAATTGATTTTAATTAAATTTTCCTAAGTATTGCAAGGTTGGCATATTTTTAATTTTATTTTTATTAAAGGCCTTGCTTGGTCTCTCAGAGCCCTAATAAAATCTTCTTTCAACCTCTTTCCTTCCTGTGCTACAATCTAAATTTCTACATAAGAAAAGGACCAAAATAGTTAATTTACTACTTCCATATACTGAAATTTGCACACACCAATCCCTTAATTTAGGCCACTATTCACTGTATCATAATAAGGAATATTCTGTTAAAATATGCCCACCTAGAGCTCAGTAGTCTTTGAATGCTAGATAAAATCATTCTATAAGGCTAATGAAGACAGAAACTCTGCCTGTAACAATATTAAGTTTGTTTTCTCTAGTGATTCGAAGAAGTGAGCAATCTGTCAGTAATACATTGAGGGAAATTACTTGTCTTGTAGGAATTCCCGCTGACAGTCACTCACTCACAGTGCTGACCCAAACATCTACCCGCTGACAAACAAATTACAGTGTCTAACTTTGAAAAGGTAACTAGCTGTTTTTAATTTTGATTGGTCTCACCAAATCTCTTTCACATTTACCCAATCCCCATTCTTCGTTGTGTTAAAAAAAAAAAAAAAAGGAAAACCCCGTGGTTTTTGCATTTGAAAAAATTATTATTGCCTACATCGGAGAGTGTTATGTCAGATAAAACTGTTAAACTGTGTCTAACCAACATTAAGACTGGCAGCCCTGCCAGTGACTGACTGGGTGAGTGAACACATTACTGAGACAGCATTGTAGAAATTAATTTTCTTCAATAAAGTGATTTTTAAGGCTCATATATTTCACAATCTAAACATATGTCACTGTTTCATAAACAAAATAAATGGATTAAAATAATACATTACCAATATGCTGACACATGGAGAAATTTTAATTACAAATACTTAAGCTGCGTGATATTTAACTGCTATATTTGTTGAAGAGGAGCATGCATCATTTAATAAGACATAAGGCAGGTACATCACTTTGCATGATGTGGTACCAGAGTGGGACCAAATCACCTCCAGTGTGAGCTATCACTATCAGATCACATTAGCCCCACTAAAAAATTGCTTTAAGGTTACAACATATAGAGGAAACTCCATAAGAGCAGCAGTCCACTAAAACAACTTTTTCATTGAAATAATAAGTCACCAAGATCCTCGTTCCCGAGAATAATATATCTTCATAAAAAGCCACAGTTAACATCTTAGCTATTTAAAGGCCATATTTACATGACTGTCGCATTGCATTGGCCTCTTTCCTGCACATTCTTCTTGACTTACTTTAAGGACCAGCACTAAAATAGCTGAGGAAAGCAAATGTCAACTATGTCCTGAAATTTATATGTGTGAGAGAATTGGAATAAGTAGAAATGTAATATATTGTTTACTGTACCAAGTGCCCTCTGTTCTCTAAAGGTCGAAAGCATTGTAACCTTAGAATTACAGTTTTTGATTGTTCCCAGGGTTAAATACATTATCAAAATTAATGGTTCAAACCCCTCAACCTTCAGATATATGAGTATTCATGCCTCCATCTGCTGAACTGTTCAACTAAAAATAGCATTCTTTGGCCTTCCCTCTACTAATATTGTGCCCCTGAGGCAGGCTATGCAATGCTTCAGCAGCGCACTGGATCCGCACCCAGCGGTATAAAAAAAGGTCATTTACTTTGTCTGCAATTAGAAGAGAGTACAGAGGAGTAGGATGAGGTGGGAGGGGAGAAAAGAAATAGACAAATGTGTGTTTAGTTAAAATTTAAATTTTTTTAATGAATTATAAAAACTTCAGGCTTCAAGAACACAGCTGCAACTATAGTTAAGACTTGCCAAGGTTCATTAGTGTTATAAGCGATAAATTTTGAAGGACAAATTACACAAATAGTTTGAGGAAAGAGTTATGAACGAAAGCTTTTTTGTTTTGCTTTTTTTCCTAGAGCTCACTTTGTTTAGGAATAACTCCAGCTAGCATCATTGTAGTGCTTCCATTTCTATCAACAGTTTATCAGTCGTGGTTGAGAGAATTGCGACATTTCCTTATTTACCACATAGACTGCTTTGTAGAAATATCTAAGAATGAAGGCAGATTTTTTTAAACAATAAAGAGCATATCGTAACATTCCTTGTTTGAAAGTAAGGACGTATAGGTGCCACCTCTGCCACCACTGAGACTTCCCAGTAACTAAGTTTCTGTCACCAGCACTATGAGAGCTGGGAAAACCCACTTCATGATCAAGTTCACTCATTTTGCAAGATTACTGGGCACACATGTCTAGAATCAGTTAATATCAGTGCAATCATCTGACAACTAGGGAAAAAATTTAGGGAAATGGGAAAGGGCAGAAACTCCAGAGAAGGTGGGTATAAAAAAAAGAGGAGCGAACGGAAAATTATTGTCAGGCTTTACTGCTCACACCGATTAATTAAAGCAACAGGCTTTCATTACACACATGCATCAGAACTGGTTCACACACCACTACGCATACCTGCTACAGGTGTATTTGGTAATATATCTGTAAACTATTTAGCAGAAGGTTGATTTGATGGGATTCACTCACAGTTGTTTGAAGCTGGAGGGGTGAACAGAAATAGCTTGGTCCTTCTTCTTAGACCATACCTAGAGAACTGTTCCCTCATCAGCAAGACCCTCCCTCACACTGAAAGTCCTAACAAGGCTTGGTCCTATCACACATATTATTTAAATCTTGGCCAAGCTGTTGAGGAAACTGCTGAGATGGGGCTGGGCTGTTAACAGGAAGTGTGGAACACAGGGTTTTAAGTCTTTTTGTCAACAACATCATCAATACCACCCTCAAGAGATCAGTATACAGATAAAAAGACGCTATCTATCTGATGTCAACCCAAAGCAGAGCAAGCCAATACTTCAGGAACATGGACTGGCATAAACGTGTGGTAATTACTACTTTCTTTCAGGATACTCAGCTGAACATTAATGGTATTTTACCACTAGCTGATCAATGTGATGCAAAATCTTAAGAGTAGATGGGTCAAACAGGTCTGCTGCTGAAGGAGAACTTAATTTTTTATTTTTTTTTTTTAATGCAAGGCCCATGAAAGTGAAACTAGTTACTTGAGAAATTCCTAGATATGGTTTCAATAAAGTTTTTAACTCATGGAGATACATAATCCGCTGGTGAACACAGACATACAATTCAGCGAAAACACATTTTGATACCAATGTGCTAAAGAGCTTGAATAAGACAGGCAAATCATTAATTACAAATTGCCCAATGAAGAAACATCCTCTATGGAATAATTGCTATTGTTACATGATGTACCTGGGAGTAAATTGTTTTCTGTGCTATTAGATTCAGAGCTTCCATAGAAGTTGTCCTAACACACAAAAAGATGAGAACACAACATTGCTGCTAGCTCCTACCTGAAGCATGATCGTCCAAAAAAACCATAAGTGAAAAAAAAGGAGAGATTATCAGCTTGAAGCTGACAGAACTTCCACTGCAGCTGGATATGGATTATGGAATATAATTTTGGAACTAATAATAATGCCCTGGTAAAGCTGAAATGTTAGAACTACTGCAAAGCTTTTCTAATTGAAATAGCTTTCCCTCCCCAAGTTCCCCAAACATAGATATCACACACACATGTAGAAACAAAACCAAACCTGCAAATGACTTAGCTATTTCTCCCACTGGCTGAAGGGAACAGAGATTAGTTTTGTGATCAGTATTTTTAAGCACTTGGGAAATGCTCAGATACCATGGTCACAGCATTCATGTAAATAAGTAAGTGGGTGGGGTGCATGGAAGAAAGGAAGCAAAACAGAGAAAGAAGGGGGAAGGGAAGCAAAGATGGAAAAATGAGCTGAAATGCTACACCCCTAAAGTCTTCATGACGCATCAGGTATAACAACAAATTCCCTCCACCAAACACACCCAAATAAGTGTTCATCTAGGGAACACTTAGGGAATTTACACAAAGAGAATATTAATCGTAGGAGTAAATAAAACTTAGTTCAGCCAATTCGGCAATCAGATGAGCAGGTACCAACTGCAGGTTCAGTACTCTATTACTTAAGCTCTTATGACCATGAAACATTAAAGGTTTTGAGATCCCATAAAGGTGAAATTCAAATAAAATAGAAAGCAAGGGAACAAACAAAAAAACTCTTTTACAGCAAATATATCTGAAGGGAAATTCTGGTCCCTCAAGCACTCAAATTTTTCTGAATTTATTTGCACCACGTTCTTTGCTGGTTGTTTTCTTTTCTTTCTAATTGTTCTCGTCATGTTTAACAGCTCAGTCTGTCATTTCTGCAAATTAATGAAAATGCACTATTGCTGTAGGTTCTGATCAAGGCTGATGTGCAAATAGATCTGTGGGTCAAGCTACAAATGGATCTTGTAAAAGAAAAGAATCAGGAATGTCTGTGGTTTAGATACTGTTTTCTTTTGCAGTTGAACAGTTTTTATCCTTTCCTGCCTTACAGTCTAGTGTAGGCTCACTGTTTGTTGTATTGCATTTCAAAGGTAGCAAAAATAGTCTCTTTATTCACAAAGCTGATTTCTGAAGTATTTTCTCAACTAAAGCTAATGAGACTTCTGCTTCAATAAGTATGCAAATATGGATTTTCAAAGGATACCTGCTATTTTTCCTTTTGAAAAACCCCTTTGTCCAAGGTACAGTCTTAACATAATACTATCATGACCCAAAACTATTTTTGGGAGATCTTTCCCTGCAGTGTCAGGGTATTCTCTTTCCAAGTTTTGATTGTAGGTTAGGTCAGACATAAGCTC
Source organism: Gavia stellata (assembly GCF_030936135.1). Lineage (NCBI taxonomy): Eukaryota > Metazoa > Chordata > Aves > Gaviiformes > Gaviidae > Gavia > Gavia stellata. The sequence goes on from NC_082610.1 coordinate 15,226,225, forward strand.
AAGGGGTCTTTTTCGCCAGTTCTGGACCATCAATGAACAGTGAGTTCTGGTCCCATTCTCACTTATCCTAAGTTAACTTGGCAAGAAGAATATCAGCGCTGGGTAAAGATGAGAGGATTTTTAATTTGCTTTGTTCCCTCTGGAAAATGATAAAATTGCAGAAGGGTAAGCAAAGTGGGTATTTGGATATTAACATGGCAGAACTTTGCTACTCCAGGCACAATTTATTCCTACTTTGCATCTGAACCCAACTCTAACCTAACTCAAACGGGTTTCAAAGGTTTACTTGCAAATAGTTACATGCATCTTTAATGGCCTTTCCTCTCATGTTCACTGTCACTTCCTTTCCACACATTTTAACTCTGAAAGCTTTTGACTGTTTCTTCATTATTTATGACATTGTTGTGTCTTTTCTTGTGAAATTAAAAAACTTCTTGCTACAAAAAGCTAGCTAATAATATGGCACATAAATCTTTCTTTCACAACATTTCATTCTATATATGCCAAAAATAAATAAATGACCAAACCAAGGCTCCTGACCACACTTGGCATCTGACCGGCTTAATGCATAGAAAGGTTGAGATTACCCAAATACAGAAGCTAAAAGAGTTTGCAATTTATTGTATTGTCAGCACCACACTGTCTGAAAAAAAGAAAAAACCCCATAACATACATTTGTTTTGATACAGTCACTGCTCCAATTAAAGGTAGCACATTGCAGCTACAGGGGAAAGACTAAATGAAAATAAAGTACAAAAAGATCTTTGAATGTATCTCCCATCAACTGGTCATATAATTAAAAAAATACCATTAACTCTGCCAATATAAAACACACAGAACAATGTCTTTCACTCACAGTATCAAGGCTGGCCGCACGTTGCTATATTTGCAGTACCGTAAGTACATAAGGTGTTAATCCTCCTGGGCTGTGCTCAAAAATTATTTAACATTCAGACTATTATTTAGCATACAGCTGGTTAGCAGTTTTCCCCTAAAATGTTGGCTTCGATCCCACATTTTTTTGTTCTGGCACATACCTGGAGCTGTAAAGGGCTGAGTCCAGAAGCAGCAGCAGCTGCCATTGTTGATGGAATGAACTGCACAGGGTAGTTATCACCTGTCGGGAGAACAATGCGTGCAGGTTCAGACAATGAGCAGAGAATAGCAGCAGACAAGTGCAAACATGGACCTAGGATTGCCTGTGCTCCACAGCACTCCTCTAAGCCTAAACATCTGCAAAAACAAAAGGCTTCGCTGGGCACGGACTTGCCATGCTCCCTTGAAACTTTTTTGTTAGCAGATAGCTGGTAGGCAAACTGGCAAAACATAAATGTGATACTCGTGATTTTCATTTTCAAAAGCAAATGTTCAAATCAAGCGTGTAAGCTCGGGCACAAAATGGGCCTTAAGGCCATAGACACACAGACAAGATACCCCAGGAAACGCCAGTGGTTCCCAGAGGAAAAAAAATGTTGTTGCCACATGTTTCTTCAAACAGGAGGAATTTGTTATAACCCAAGAAATTTCAGCCCTGTTTAATGGAGGGTGATTTCTTTTCAGTATTGAGTGGCTGTTTCCTGGGAAAGCTACCTAGTTGGCTCAACACAGGTTGAGGTTGTTTCTCGTTTTGCTTTGAGGTTCTCTGTCTTGGGACAACTCCTTTAAGGTAGCCATAGAGAAAAACAGAATTAAGCCTCTTTTAAAAATAGCTCAAAATATAATTTTGACTTTCTTTTAGATCCTGGACCCTATTGAAGTTGATAGATTAGGTAGTTGTTCAGTTACATGAAGATTCAGCCACTAAAATTTCTGTCTTCTCTTCACTGGGAACTGAAAATGTGTGCCCTCTGCATTGAGGGGACAACAAATACTCCAGAAAATAAGAGCTACTATTGATCCAAAATAAGCATTGCAACATTATATCTTACAGCATCTATGGGTGTTCCCACTTCTGAGCCACTGCAACAATGCATTGTACAGTGCCATTGAGACTCTTAGTCAATGTAAAGAATGAAGGAAGGCTGGAATAGTTCAGCAGTGTAATCTGTAATGTAAAATTGACGAATAAATTACACAGGAACTATGATTTAATGGAATACCACTTTGGCTTAAGCTTCATTTTTAAAGTCAGTGTTATGTACTATCTGTAGGCTACATTCTTAACAGGCTGCTGCTCTGTACATTTTTGAGATTTACAATAACCAGTCTCTTTTACATGAACTTTTCCACACTGAAAGCAGAATGTAGCAATGAGGGAAAATACAGAAATCCAAAATAATATAATCAGGACGTTCCAAGAGTTAGATTTTTTTTGTCAACCGCCTCAAATAAATAACAGTATCTGAAGTCTTTGCAGCCACTGGATTCCTCAGAACTCTCCCTTTTTACCACCTGAAGTGCTATTGTATTCAGCTCAGTTTAAATGTTCAGCTGTTTCACTTTTTTAATAAATTGTACATGTCTAATCCACAAGGTCTCTTTGCATCATATCCATAATACCTCATCAGACCATTGAGCACAGTATGCGCTTGTGCACAGTCCAGTAACAATTGGATTCTGATTGCATATGGAGCTCTGCTACAATGCATTCACTAACACTATACTGTACTGGTGTCCTATGGAGTAATGTTCAAAATATCTCCTCTTATTTTCCCCCTTCCATGAGGCTGATTTTAGTTTGCAATGATGTTGGGCTTTTTTCTTAAAAAAAAGCAACAAAAAAGCCCTAGATGCTTTTCGTAAGGTACTAAAGCTGTCCCCTTTATGGGTAAATAATTCTACTCATCTCTTTGATATTTATATGAAATTATCTGAATAAATAAGATCTTAATCTAAGTTAAATAATGTTTCTTTCAGAAATATCTTACAAGGTTTTAAAAAAATCACAAAGATGTTGAATTAATGATGCTTTAAATGGGGGGGAAAATAACCATCCGAGTTATCAGCATGGACTGCCTTGCAGAACATTTTGGAGGCATTCTTTCTTTAAATATCATGAATTATTCATTCCTGTTCCACACAGCAATCTCTTCTTCCTCCCTCCCCCTCCACATACACTTTTTAAGTTCAATACCAGTTGCTTTATTTGTACTAAAACATTTTCCATGTCAAACATATTTTAAAAAAAAAAAATGGAACTCTAAAAGAATTCCCTGCGGCACTCCTTTTTCACAGCTGTCATGCTCCTATGGTTTGAAATAGCCAGATATTTTATACACACACACACACGCACGCGCGCACACACACACACACACAGAGATTTTGGCTTCACAGTTAATTTAATAGTATCTCTACCACACCCTGTAGTGTTCTCTTGCTCACCTGCTGGCTACAGTTCTTTCTTTTGTTACGGGAAAAATAATTTTATAGTTATGCCATTTATTCGTTGTTAAAACGTAATACTGTCCCTTCTCCCCCTCATTTTAATATGTTCAATTACGGCTAAGTCCTGGTACGTTAGCAGTACCAGTGTGCTGAGAACAAAAATTAATACAGCTCTGGAGTACTTTGCTGACACCAAGCAGTAAAAGCAGAGCAAAGGTACTTTTTTCTCCCTTGAGGAAACTGAGCATGCAGGGAATGGACTGGTTTTAATTTTTAATTACAGAAGGTACATACTTCCCCCTCTCATTTTCTCAGTGCAAGAATAGATCAAGAAACTTCTCAGTAGCTGTCTTGGCAAGAAATCAGTCAATGTATTGTAGCATTTTTTTTTCAAATTTGTTTCTCAATTCGGAATGCTTGCGTGAGGATCCATTCTTCTAAATTTGTACAAAAGGCGGCAGAACATGTTCAAACAGGTCTGCTTTAGGTACGGGTGCGTGCTGGCCTTTGATAACCGGAGTGAGAAGAATGCTGGAAGAAGAAAATCTGTCATGTTTTGCAAACTGATCCCTTCAATCTCCTTGCTGCACTGATTGTCTATTTACATTTGGCTGCTGTTGTTTATATATAAATTGGTGTTTACAAGCCATGGAAAAGTATGCCAGACTTCTGTTTCATTTGTCAGGTTGAGCAACATTTCCAAATGAACAAAAGCAGAGAGGAATTGTACTATGCTATTCTACATAGAAATAATGTAAATGTTTCTTTTTGTCTTAGATGAAGCAATGGAGCTTAGTGGACTTTATTTATAGGATGTATGGACTTACTTTCCAGACCAAGGCTGTGTGAGCAGTGAGGAAAGAAGGATGTCTGGCTCTTGCGAGACTCAGGGTAGGGGGAAGGTATTGCTTTATTACCCGTCTTTCCCAAAACACAATTGTAAGACACAAGCTGACTCTCCTCATCTGACTTACAAAGTTTTCGTTTTGATGATGGTTTCCCCATTTTGGAATTGTAACTTAAAATCTGTCTCTTCACGCACAGATCTCAAATTTCCACTTGCACATTCTCCATGTGTACTCACAGAATAACAGGAAATGGAGTTGGAAGAGATGGAAGAGATCTCTTACATTCCAGGGCCCTACCCTCCCAGGCGTAATGAACAGACCAAGGGAAGTGCACCTCTCCTCAGGGTGTTGTCGGGATATGGCAAGGATACAGATGCCCACTCCTGCAGTATTCCCACACAGGGCACGCGTTTTGTTTGTGCAGAAGCATCAGGATTAAGGAAGACGTTAATAGAGGTAACTGGCTAAGGCAATACTATGGAGCATCTCCTCAGTTCTGCCTTGGTTCTGAGCAGGGCTTGCCACAACGCTGCCTTATTGCCATTCTCATGCCACAGCAGAATCAGTTGTTACAACAATTGTCTGTCTGTGGGTAAAGAACTTCAGTGAAAATCCCAGCTGAAAAATATTCAGCTGCCTACTATAACTTCCAGCTCTTACCTCAACATTTAGGAGTGAAGCACATATGGATTGCTACAAGAGATCCTGAGGTTACGGATTCCTTGTTCCAACCAGTAAAACCCAACAGGGAACACATGACAGACTAACTCAGTCCTGGGGAATTTCCATTAGAACAAGACTCATGCAGCACCTCTGCCATGCAAAGATACACGGCCAACTCAGTACACAGTTGATTTAATGTATGCTTTCTGTTCTCACCTGCCAAGAGGAACAGCAGTCTACTGAAAATAGAGTACTGTGCTATGTAAAATTTAAACCACCTTACAGCTTTAAGCAAAACTTCTGAAAGGCCTGTTCCAAATGGAAACTGCAATGATGGATGTCAGTGAAACCCAGCAGATCAAAGATGATGTTAGTTATGTGGATTAGCTACTGTAATCAATGAGTTTAATTAGTTTGATGACAAATATCTCACAGTATCAGAATGTTCTGAGGTCCAGCCAGATGACAATAAGCCTGACAGTTTTGTTTGTTGTGCTTTACCTAATTTTATTTTCATTGATTTCAAAGGAGTTACTGTTGATTTGCCCCAATGGAAGTAGGAACAGAACCAGGCCAAAATGTTGGCTCCATTTCTTACTATTTTTGCCACCAGCCTAGGAAAACAGTCTCCATTTCCACATTTCATTGTATTGCCAGCATAGCAAAATCTCTTGTAAATTATTTTTGTGTAGAAAGCAGAATGACCTAGGTAGGCAGACAGGAGTTGTTTCTTAGCCATTCTAATCATGGTCTTTATAGACTTTTTGTGTGAAATATGAAGAAATGCTTTGAAAATACACTGCAGCTTATCACTCTACAAACCCTTTTGAATAAAGGTTTACAATCTCCATACATCAATGTCTCTATTTTCAATGATCTTTTTCAGAAATACTTTCCACATCTGATAAAGAACTGATATAATACAAAATATTTGCAGAAGACTATCAAGCAAAAGTGAGCATTCATTCCCAAGTCACACGGACTGCCGTTACACAGGCAGCATGGAGAGCAGCCCTCCCACCCTCTCCTTAGAGCAAACCATAGCTCTCTTTGAGCTCTGTTCAAAGAGTAGTCTGGCTCCTGCCCAGCATTACTCTGTGTCTTTACTCCATTGTCATCCTGCTTCCCCATTCCCTCTTAGCCACAAAACTTGAAGGAAGAAATACTTTAGACATTGAAAGATGGAGGAGGGAACTGTCTTCCTCCTTATTCCACTCACTGTCTTCTCCTCTTGACCCAGGGCACTAATGGGGACACACTAATCATATTCAAGGATACTCTAGCCCACTAACTTTTCCTGGATGCATGTGGTTGGTTAAGTGAAGGGAAATTTGCACTGGGAGGGGAGGTATAATGGTACTTATGTTACCCACCAGTTCCAAGTAGTAAGTATAGTGGTCACAGTCAGAAAGCCAGTGCAGTTGCTTTGCTGTACTTGGAATGCAAAATAATTATATGAACTGTGTAGCATCTCTGGGCAAGTATTAGCTTCCTAACAGCTGCCACTCTCAGCTTCCCCCTGGAATAAGTGGCAACCCCCACAACCAGGTACTCTACGAGGCTTGTCAAGCGCCTGCAGGTCAATAGTCACAACAGTCATTTGAGATGCACAGCGCCCTAAAGTTTTAATTAATCCAGTATACAGTATAAATACTGAAATATGTATAAAAAATTAATTAGGTGGTCTATGCAGCTCTGATTTCTCAATTAGTACTTACCATGCCGGAAAATTATATTACATGACTTTGAGATACATAAGGAAGCATGGGACTTCGGGGATTTTTTTCCTAATGTAATTATTACTTGTCATCAGCACTTGCTAACTTTGACCTGTTTCACCTCCTAGAGCTCCAAAATATGGCGGGGAGGGCTACAGCCACCTCACACTATAGATCCTGCCAGTCAGTAGGGAACTCTGTCCTGTCAGGCTTTAATACGAATCATAGCTGTATATCAGCAATTCCTTGAGTTTTCTATTCATAACGACTTTCTGAGCTCAGGAGTTCAGGAGCAGCTAAGGCATATACTGGAAGGGTCTCAGAACCTACTAAACTCTCCTCTCTTCTAGAGGTCTTTCCATCAAGGGCATGACCTAGTGTAGTTTGTTACAGGAATACCACTTTTCTACTTCAAGGCATGGAGTTTAAGCGCAGATTTGCAACAGTCCTTGGTAACTGCCATCTTGGCATTGAACTAAACAGCCATGAAATTGGTTCCCACTTAGCCCATGAAGATATATCTGCATGGACATGTGCACATAATCATACCCCTACTTGTGCACCAAGGCAGGACTTCTCATCTTGGCTGCACTGTCACACTAACACTGATACACCGCTTCCAAGTCAGAGCTGGCTGATATCTAGCCCATTCTGTGGGCAAAGCAAAGTAAGCGACTGCGTGCACACAATATTTGACATTCCCTAAATGACACAGTCAGTTTCAAAAGTACTCAGTTCCCACAGCCCCTATTATTGAAATCCCTCTCACTGTATTTTCTGAATGTCAAGGAAAACTGGCATTGTCAAAACTCAGTCTTGCCTCCATCAAACTAGAGTAAAATTAAATAGAAAGTAAACAGGCAACCAAAAAGAAAATGGTAAGTATCTGAAGGGTTAATCCATCTCTTATCTTTCTCAGAAGTATGAGCGAGTCTAAACTGACAGTTCTAGAGATGACAGTTTCATTTCTCACAAAAGTAGAAAAGTACAGGTAGTAGCAGTCAAGTTCATAAATATTCTTCAGAAATGACTTTGAAGAACCCTCTCTAAGAAAGAGTGTAGCTTAATCGCCAGTTTCATTAATTCCTTAACTACTGTGCCGAGAGTCCCAAAAATAGGAATTAATCAATACCAAGTGTAGTTACGGTGGGTTTTTTTATCATGATGTCTCTCCAACAGAAACTACTAACCTGCCCAGCTACCTTTGCCACACATGCTGTAGAATTTAATAAATACATTAAAAATATAAATATTCTCATTTCTTGCAAGCCACTAGGTATAATCAGACCACTGTGTCTTCTGGTCTTTACTAGCATCAGCTGGTTATAAACCACTAACATACTAGCAAACAGCTGAGCTGAATTCTGAGATATCTAGGCCTTGATTTCTGCCTGCACTTCATTCTTTTCACATTTGTTATAGATCTCTCTTTCTGCATTCCGGCAAGTAAAAGATGCCCTAAAGTTGCTGTGAGGTAAATAGGATCACAGGTAAAGCAGTATAAGCTCAATAAACTGTTAGGCTAGGTACTGTAAGGAACACTTTAGAGTAAGTGCAGAAGTCTGTTCTCGTGCAGGAAATCACGCTGGTACTCTTCTTCCTGAGTCATTATTGTACCATGTAGCCTACAGAGCCAAATCAACACGATGTGATTTGATGTATCACCTTTCAGAGGGAAGCACAACCAACAGCTTGATCATTAATAGTCAGTATTCAGAAAACATCTCAGATTAAAATGGAAAAAGCCAGGATACTAAATCACATGCTTTCGCTTGTCTGTGAGAAGAAAGGTATTGGCCAGGGTGTCAGAGACAATTTCTACAACTGGCAACTCTCCTGTCTTTGGAGACAAAAACATTCTTCACTTTGGTCCCCAACTGTTGTGAGGTGGAGATGTGTTTGAATAACCATCATCCTGTGCCATCTAAAGCCAGCTGCCTTTCAGAGCTCCATTAACTGGTTCCTGCATACAGCATGCCAGTTTGTCAAATTGGAAAAGAACTTTGGGACTTCTAAACCTGCAAGTAAGATAATAACTGGACAAAGATTCTCTGTTTAAAGAGGAATGTCTCTAGACTGAAAAGACAGAAGGGAGTGGGACAAACGGAAATGCTTGCTGAAATCCTGCTTGGCCTCACTTCATCTAATATTAAGTAAACTCGCTAGAAAAGATTTTAGGTTCAACCTGGCTTTTAATTAGTATGCTGTTTACATCATCTGTTATGAGGCTTTACTTGGGATTTGACCCTGCTCCTGCTGCAGTCAACAGTAAAAACACCACTAACATCAGTGGGAGCCGGATCCATGCTTTACTTTGTACATTTCATATTTAATGTCAAAAAAAGAAACAGATATTTATGTTTTGTAGTTACTAGTTATCAGGTTAATATGCTAAAGGCAGCTTGACAGGGAATACTATTAATAAGCAAAATAAGGTTGCTGCTTCTGGACTGAGGTCACTTGCAAAGAATGTACAAATGAAAATAAGGTTGACTTATTTACTTAACTATCTTCCTACATTGAATTCCTTTGGCAACGTGTCTTTAAACATTTAAAGCCCTGTTTACAAGGAGGCTCTGAAAGTAGCTTCAAACCATTATATCCCTAATTGAATTCCCCAGGAGTCCTGTAAACTCGGAGGAAAAAAGAAAGAAATCATAACATTTGCTAAATCATCTCAAAACATATTTCACTGCAAGGTTATGGGACCTGTTACAAGTCTGCACGATGACTAGGATTGAACTACTGAAACCTTTTATTATTCAGATTGAAATCAAACAAAAAGTTGCCCATTTGAAGCCTGCTAATTAAATTATACTTCCTCTGACTTTTATCACTAATTAAGGGTAAGAATTTTGACACAAAATACAAGTATACTGAAGATAACAGAATTAATTAAAGATATGTAGCTTTTGTATAATGACACAGGGGAGACCAGATGCAAATTACTAGGTGAGTGGGCCAATATATTTAGAGCAAATGATTTTGTGGGAAATAAAGGTTAAAAAAATTGTGATGTTCAATAACCAATATTCCATCCACCTCCTTCAAACCAGAAGGTTTTTTTCAAGTGGAGTTGCAAAACTCCATGATTTCCAACTAGCTACGCCTGTTGCGTAACACCATCTATATGAGACAGATCACACAAGAAGCTACAGTTAATATCTTAAAATGTTAAATAGCTTCACATCCCTGTCAGCTTACCTGGCTTGTAAGTTATTCCCGGGGGGAAGAGGAATCCCTGCTGGGCTGCAGCAGCCGCTGCCAGCGTCCGCTGGTCGTGTGGAAAAATTGGGATCATGAGCGGAGGCATGTGACCCTGAACCTGCTAAACAGAAGAGAGCCTCTGATCAGAAATAGCACAAATTTGTCTTGACAGGTATTTCTCCAGTACTGATAGTGTTCTTGTGTTCACACAGTCCCACGGAACCTTCCTCTTAATGCAATCCTTGCCAATTTCACATTATCACATCAAAGCCCTCACTAACATTGTTTTCCCTCAGTGTTAAAGGTGTAACAGTCTCAGCGAACTGCACTGTTTCCTACTTCTTCCTGGTTCTCTATTTTTTTTTTTTTTAACTAATATTCCCTGTCCTGGCACAAGGTAAAAAGCTACAAAACCTTTCTAATATACTGTAGGTTCTTTAAAAAGAACAGTGGTCCATATTTCTATTATTTTTTCCCAAGTTTTCTCATCTTTGGTCACAGACAGCAGAGTGACAAGCATTTTAGAAGTAACCTAACACTACAGTAGCTACTTCGATGTTCAAATTTTGGTATCCTTAGGGTAAACTGAATTCTGAGATCTTACAACATTGTATTGTTCCTATATATACCAACAACTCAGGTACGCTATTTCAAAATCTCACCATGGTATTACATATAGTCTTCGAGTCAACACCCCAGCTCTTAAGATTTAAGGCTCCAACATCTTGGCTCCCAATTAAACTAACATCCTTTGCCATACACACCTCACTATAACATATAAATTGCTTGTCTGTCTAAGCAGTTTTATAGCTTTATGCACTATCAGGTAGCTCGGTAATTATGGAGCTGTATTCAGAGACCATTTCAGAATAAAACTTACTATATCAAATTTAATTTGACCTTAATAAATGTATCAAAAAGCACAAACATGCAAAAGCAAAAAATTCTTCACCGTATACCAGCATTTGTATGCAACATATAGAAAACAGGAGATGGGATAGAATCACATCTGTTAAATCCACATGTTAATTTCCTAGTTCCTTAATTTATGCTACATCTGTTTCAGAGACAGTGGCTAGGATCACAAAGAGTTTTTACCCACCCTTCCTTAACCCCAGAAGTACCCAACGGTTTGACTATGATTTTTCTGATTAGTAGTTAAGCAAATATATAAAGGTTTACACATCAAAGCTAGTAAATGTAGGAAGAAATCGGGGTTTAGGCAGAAAAAAAATTTTGCCCTCATCCTTCCATAAATCGGTGGCATTAAATACTATTAAAAAGTTAAAGTACACTTCAAGCAATTTCTTTTTCATTTAATTCCTAAAAAACTTTTTTGGTCAAGTCCCATATGTTGACCTATGACATTGTTTAAACAGTGCCAAATTTTCTTGTCATATCCCCGTTACTTTCACAACCGTTGATGCAGTACAGAAATGCTACTGTGTGTGTCTATGAGGGTTAATTTACCAACAACTCTTCTCTTGGGAAAGCCCTAAGATGTAGGTTAATAAAGGTCAAGCAAAAAATAAACACTTTACAGTATTTTTTTTTAATCCATTTCTCAGGAAAATCAACTTATAATAAAAAGGTCTTTGTGCAATTACTGCTATGGCACTGGGGCGTGAAAGAAACTAGCTTTGAGCAGCTATTTCTCTCATTTTAGCTGAGGTAAGCCTGGCAGTGCGTTTTAGTATATGAGTTAAACTTGGTTAGATTGGAGTTGATCCCCATGTGCCCGGCACAGGCATTTACCTCTGATAAAATGGTGCTACTTTTGCTGTGTGGTGTTCCTTTACACTGGCTCTACAGGCGTACAGCAAATGAAAACCACAGGCTTTCCCCAATAGAAACAACTATAGGATATACTGGAAGAAATTCAACACAATACAGTCTACATTCATTTTCAGTAGTTCCCAACTACAGTCTAATCAAATGGACCCAATGCTTAAGAAATATCCCTTTCAATTGCCACACACAGAAAGCATTTCCATGGGGTTGCAAAGGTACAAGACGCCAACACAATCTCACAAGATAGAAGAGATCAGAGTGAGTACTGTGGTTAGAGTGATGCTGCATACATACCCATAGCAATACTTCACACCGTAGTGTCATAAAAATCATTTGAAACACATAATTAGGGGCAAATCCTGCAATGGTTATTTCATAAGCCTCTTCCCAAGGTGATCCTATAGAGTTGGATCCACTCCACCATATCCAAAAAGATTTTGTTTTAAACTCTCAAATAAAAACAATTCTGTAAGTGTGGAGAATTACCATTGCATGTTCTGGCTACCTGTTAGTCTTCCTTGAAATACTGCTCTGAACCCTAGCTCAGGTCCTCAGCCCATATAAATCAATGTAACTTTGGCTAAAGGTGGCTTACATTTAAAGTGTAAGTTTGAGTTTACACTTAAGAGAGTTATACAGACTGAAAAAAGCCCATACTGAATGGCAATCATTCCCTCCCCTGGGTCTTCCTCTTACACGTGTTAAATACTATTCCTAGGTAAATGTTTGTTTCACCCAGAATTATTATATACATAGGTGTCGATGTTCAGCACAGGTCAACTGAAAAGCACAAATAAGCTTTAAAAAGGAAGAGAATGTACAAGTATCACTGATCATTCAATTATTAAAGATGTAAAATGAATGCCAAAAAACCAGTGGAGACCTTAATTTTTGACAATTTTTTCCTGAGGGGGGTGATGGTGGTGGTATTGTTGTTGTTAGTAATATTAATATTATTATTATTAATATTAATGATTTTACTGAGGGGGTGAAATTGGGAGAAGGGGTTGATTGTTGTACTTCATAAAATCAGCTACATGCCCAGAAATTTTAATTGCTGAGATGTTCCTCAGGTCTTTCTGAAAACCAAGACTGTAGCAGATGCCCGAGGAACACTCCAACTCTGTCTCTTCCCATTCGTAAAAATAGCGTATTGTTGGATTGGCGCTTTCCCCTTTTGTCTCCTCTATGCTAAGTTGTTGATGATGCCATTTTTTGCCATCTGCCCCGGAGCTTCATTAAAGATACATGAATGGACTAACTGGGCTGCTGTCTTGTGAGGAACAGGTGCTATTGTTTGTCCCCGAAGACTTGCGCTAAAGATCTCACTCAGAATACTTGAGAAAGAGCATCTGCAGCAGTCAGTCAGAGAGTAACTTGGCAGAGCCCGTACTATGGGCCAATATGCAAACAGTGACACTCAGGGGGACTCATTTTCTCTTTCATGAAGATTTTTTTTTTTTTTTTTTTTGTGACGGGTAGTAAATGTTTGGTTTTGAACAATCCTGCCAGGCTATATCTTTAACTGAACTGTACAAACCCTGGAGGAAACCTGAGTATATTCTTTCCAAAATTCAGTTCTGCAACCTCGAGTAAAATCTTCTCTTATATAAAGCTATTTCATAAAATGAATCTCTGTTTCTAGCCAGCAAGTTCAGGTTTAACCGTGTTAAACATGAGAAGCCACCAAGATTAGGGAACTCTTAAAAGGTAGCGTACCATTCCTTTAATATCCCATCACAACTCTGTCGGCCCTTGGGAACTGATTACAGCACTTCCTTGCCTGAGATCTAAGTCAGGAAGCAACTTTAGAGCAAATCAACCCTGATTAGTTCAAGAAGCAACTTCCAATTTAATTCTCCCTGAAATAATAAAAGCTGGTGGCCCGTTTGATAAACTGGGCAAAACTGCAGTGCTTTGTCCCACAGTCATGTGAATGCTAATCTCAGAAGTTGGCTGGACAATTCTCCTTGTTAAAAAGTCATTGATGATTGGTGTTGTGCCTGGAAAATGGAAGCCAAGGTGGTATGTCATACAAAAATCATGCCTTGAATGAAATCGATCTGCCTCTTTTGGATAAGGAACACAGCACATTTAGGGAGACTAAGGAATAGGAAGGGTTCTGTCTTTAAAAACCAAAGCTGCCTCTACAGCAACTAACACTGCAGCTAGAGAGGGAAAGGCATTCAGAGAAAAGGATGGCAGCAGTGCAAGCAAAAAGGCAGCTCACACATTTCTGCTCAGCTGTGATGATCACAGGTTTCAAGAGCAGAAGTAAATCCCACCCTATAATGGCGGCTGAACTCCTCACAAACTTTTCAAGATCGAACTTGACAAATTGCCCCTCTATTGCACGGTTTACTTCAGTAAAGGGGAGAATTAAGTGCCATCCTGTTGCGAGATAGTAAGCACAATCTTTATAATATTTTATCCCTTCCTTAAAGCTTTTTTTTTTATTAAAACCAGCACTAGTATAAAACAGTGTGATAGAGCTAAACATGCTCTAATTGCCTAGAATAATCCAACATCACTATTTAACACCATCACGTCCCACGTCTTCCACCAATAAGTCTCTGGACCCTGTCCTCCACTAGTAGAAATCTTGAGATCTGTATTGAACCTAACAGACTACTCCAACGCATGTGAACTGAGAAACCCACCTTGGAATTTACTGAACTGACTTTGGTTTTTGTTAGTATAGGTTGCACAGCACCTTTTGTCCTTGTGATGTGGTAGCCTCTGTGAGAACCTATATTGACAGCCAGGTTTAAACTTTTCATAGTTTTGTTAATTTGAATATTATTTTGATTAGGTCATTTTGGTGACTCTGCAAGAAAGTAAACACCATGTTGCATGGTAGAAGTAGGGACTTCTATGAAAACTCGTATATATGAAAGTCAGTGGGATCACTTAAATGCTTAAAAGCAGCTATGTGTTAAGATTTTTGCAGGTTTGGGCCCAAATCTCCTCCCCAGCTCTGCCAATGAACTCGTGCCATGACTGAGCCCTTTTCTGGTCCCAAAAGTGATCTATTTCGAAAAACTAGAGAAGAATTGCACTGAAAAAATAAAAAGGTCTCTTTGGTTATAACTGAATGGTCTGGCTGTTTTATTTGTGCTGTTCTGACGAAGCAAAGCGGCTGTAAGGCTGGGTTAACTGACTAGTTCAGTTATAAAGGATCTGGCTACTTTGTGCGTCAGTGGTGGCTGGGCCTTTTGTTCTGAGCTCAGAAATGTAACCGAGGAACTCTCAAGGCTTTGAATTAATGCGCCATCAATGCCTAGCATTCTCTAATGTAAAGATAATATGTGAGAGTGGACCCAAACGCTTAAGTGAGAAATCCCCTCTAGCATAAATAATCCCAGTGAAGCAACTGTGACTGCGTGAGGAGGAACGGCAGTTGAAGAAAGGTGGGCTCCAACAGACACAAAGCAATCACGCAGGCACTGCATCGTAGCTAAGACACCAAAAATTGCGTTGACGTAGCTCCCACACTGAAAATTATTCAGAGGCTACTTTCTGCTCCTGTTAGCAGTATAGAATCACTAGAGCTATGTCTATATAGGGAGGTATATTATGTGCTAATTTATCTGCCATCTAATTATCTACAGTCTAATTGAAAAATATTTCCTCTCAGTGAAAGTACATGAGCCACAAAGAAAATGTCTGCCAATGAGATCCCAGGGGAAGTGTTGGCAAATAAACTGTAAAAAAGATACCATAGGCTTGCAAAGTGAGAACATTTCATATGGGAAATACTATGAAAAATATGTAGCCCACTACTGAATTTGTAAATGGATTGTAACTGCTATTTTCTTTCTTTTCCCCTATTGTTTTTTCCATTTGTCCAACATGATTTGGAGATTTAAGTCTACTGCAGTTGCCACAACATTAATGTGAAAATTGCAGCTATGGTCATAGAGCGAAACAGAGCATCCTTATTTTTTATTATTTCTTCCTCACTACTTTGAAACTTTAAATGAACTAAACTTAAATTCCATTTACCTGGGAAATAAGGAAGGGAGCAACAAAAAAATACTACCAACCACACTGAAAACAGAATAGTTTTAAACACTAGCTCTCATTTCATTTCTATTAGCTTCTCATTATATTGCCCTGTTTTATTTAGCTCCTTGACTACCTGGAAATACAGAATTCAACTAAAGATGATCTCATGAAGTTAAGAGTATGATAAATGGTAATTAAATCTATTTAAATTGTCTGTATTTTAAGAAACTCTCACTAGGAGGGATGGAGAACATCTCTGCTATAGAGAAATAAATAAAACATGTTATGCAAAAATGAATTTATAGTTCATTTGGAATTAGAGATCTACCACCTTTTCAATCCATACAAATGCATAATCTTGTCAATTAAATATTATTGTTAAGGTCTAGTAGTATGTTAAAATCACTTTAAAGTGCAACTAAGGAAAATTCATGTGTGTTTATTACTCCTTAAGGGTCTATTAGTGGGTATTTTATTCAGATTTGTGTTGTAAAATCTGCATAAACTCAGCATATTGTTATCCCCATGTGTGCATTTGTTTGGTTAAAGCATAACAGCAAATCTCTATTTCTGCAACTTCTGGAAAAGTCAAGAGAACTAAAACAGTCCTAATTTTAATCAGATACAAACAGTTATCTCTACAGAAGTGGAGAGTTGACTATTATGCAAATTGTCACAGTTAGTGGTCACCAAGCCATCACAGAAGACTGAGCAAGTCAATTATTTCAGATATTTCCAAAGACTAGTGAAGATGTATGTTTCTCATTTGCACCTTGTCTTATTCATGCCAAAATAAGAAAAATATTGCAGCCTAATGATACTTGTTGATATTTTATATACAGAAGCTCCATTACTTGAGCTCAAATCTAAATATAAATTATGTCAGAAATTCCTTATTAGCTTATGTTTTTATGGTGATTTCAAAATGTGCAAGATTTTTGGAGTACATTGAAATTTCCTGTTGATGGAAAAATTTAGAGCAAGAGATGCTGTAAAAATTTGCATTTCATATTGGTGCTTTCAAGCAGAGTTTTCCCCCCCGCATCCTTTCAAGACAGACTTCTTTTTTTTGAATAGTAGCCATCACTAGTTATTAACATGAAACTAATTCCCTCAGTAGAAGGCTTGCAATATACAGTATAAAAAATCATCTAACGCCACAGCACTGATGATTGCTAAAGGAAGGATTGTCTTTCACTTCAAAGAATAGCTCCAGCAGAAGTGGGAATGAAAACAGAAACATCTTTCAATGCCTCTGATCAAAACTCCTTCTGCCCTACAGAGGTAAAAAAGGTACAACAAAAGAGCAGGTTGGGGTTTTTCTATTATGTGAAACAAGCACAGAACAGATCTGAAACCCAGGGATTACTGACGCTAACAGGAGTTCTGCCATTTACGTCGCTGTGGGAAGAATTGCTTCCTGATCAGCATATTGTTTTTAAAGCTTTCTATGTTTTCACTGATATTCCAATATTTGTAACTAGATTGTATTGTAACTATAGAAACACTTAGAGATCTTGAATACTTTACAATTATTAATTAATTCAAGCTCAAAGACCCGTTCAGAGGACAGTATTAGATCTACAGTTTACACAGGAGGATGCTCAAAGAGGCCTTGATTTCTTTTCCCGTCACCAAAGTGACAATGCATGGTGGATATAAACCAATTCCATTGTAATCTGCTGCTTGTAGCCTTTACACCTTACCACGCGACTGAAGAAAGAGCTACCCAAAGTGCAGAGCTGTGGCTAATGAGGGACATGTTCTGTTGAAAAATCAGAATGAGGCAGCGTTTGAGCAGGTATACGCCACTGCTACACAGTTTAGCCCTCAAACACTTGTATACTGGCAGATCCAAGGGTGGAGGTGAGTCACAGGTGCGAAAAGGAGACACCTTTCCCATCCCACCCAGTCCTATGGGTGATTTCTTCCTCTATTCATTCCTCTGTGAATTTACTCTCCTTTATTATAGAGACAAGTGCTGACATTTTTCCTCAAGCCTAAATGGATAATATTAAAGAGACTAGGGTAAGGGAGGAATTCACATCTAGTGAGAAAATTCTTGCTTCTGTATGTTTTTGGAAGAGATTTAATGCAGAACAGTAACCTAGATAACTTCTAGAATTCACATGAGATTTATGGAGTGTCTAGATCAAAACACAAAGGGTTATCAAAGACAATTATGTGGAGAACTAGTTTAACACAGAAAACTCCTGTGTCTAGAGAGGAAAGTCAAATCAGAATACTGACTGCATGCAAACATTGATTTGTTCCATCTCTTCCTAGGATTCCTCAGATTTTGACACAATCTGACCATCGTTACTCAGAAAAGGCTCCAAGAAACTGGTGTGTTTGCACAGTATGACTGGGGGGATTGCCACCGCTAGGTATACCGTAATCACTGCAGCTTCGAGAGTAAGCAACAGAGAGTTTCTAAACCACCAGCAACATACACACAGCCCACTTCCTTCCCACACCAACTGTGTCTGGCTCAAATCAGTTATATTGGCTCCTCAATTTTCTACAGTATTTATGATCCATCTACAAAAACATTGTGAAAGACCAAAATCATTAAAAAGGTAAAATAAGGCAGAAAACCAGGAAACTCGTATTTAAAATGAGCATTAGGTATTTCCTATCCAAGTTTGGGTGTTAAAATTCCAGCAACAGCTATACTTCAGACATAAATCCACACTGCTGTGCTGCCTTTTCTGCAGAGGATCCTGATATTCAAAAAGGAACGCCAGTCTTCCCATTCTCTGCCTTTCCCTGACTCGTCAGTGCTCCAGTGTTATTTAAAGTGCGCTTGCAGCTTGCGAATAGATCCTTGCCACGAATCCTATGATCACACTCACGTTAGAGTGACGCTGCTTTCAAAGTTGGGATATTTTCTTCAGTTGCTCATGACAATCAGTGGGAGTCCATCGCACAAAGCTGTGCTGCAATTCCCATTCTCCCTGCCTGCCGAACCTGCAGCGAAGGGCTGGCTCCTCCGCAACCCAAACAGGCCCAGAGCTGGTGTGATGAAACGCACTGGCAAATCTACATAGAATTAGGGGGCAATAACAATGGCCCTTTGTCCAGCTGTGGCTGCTCCCCCCTCCGCAGCCAGGCCTTATCTGCTCAGGAAATGCCTGCTTTAACTGACAGGTAGGAGATTAAATCTACAGCTGCCGAAACACAATCTCCGCTCTGTTAGATAGGCTTTCATTGAAAAGCACTACAAACACATAATTTGTTTATGTTGTACCAGCAATCTTTGACAAAGCAGACTGTCTAGCTGAGACAAATGTGGTTAAACCCATTTATTGTATTATTTCTGCTACACAGAACAAGCTCTTAAAACGTAGAAACTAGACAAGGCACAAAGCTCTAGCTGTCTAAAGAAATCAAGAATAGATGACTTCTTGTTACACTAGCCCCCTTTACACAGCGTAGCATGTTCCCTCCTGGAAAACATCCACTGTGATTTCTTTCTTTTCTTTTTCTCTCTCCCTCACCACCCCTTTTTTTTTTAAAGCGGGTGATTCAATGATGTTTATGTTTCCAGGTTTTAAAGTTTCTTTTGTTTTCTCTAGCATCAATAGATATAAAATAACTAAGTCAGTCAAAGGATGCCTTCAGATTTAAGAAACAAGGGAATATTTTTGAGACGCTACTTCTCAAAGAAAGAATAATTTTCCAGACACACTGTCTGGTCTTCCTGACTTAATGCACGCTCAAATAGAAGTTTTGCCTGACTAATGAATGCTGAACTGACACCCCCCCACCCCTTCTCTCTCTGTTTTTTAATCATCAATCACATATTTCTCAAAACATTACTTCATTTTTGTTACACCTTCTGCTTTATTTTAAAATAATATTGCTGGCTGTTTATTTCAAATGAAAGGCACGGAGAACTGATGAATTAAGTGTTTATAAATCTGAGTTTTCAGATTGAAAACAACCTTTTTCATAATGCAAAGGCTTTATAAGAAAAACCTGTCTTTTAGCTCTAGTTTCTTCTGGCCATATATTACTCCTGGTAAACTCTCCTACAAGAACTAAACGGGTACTATGCACTGAATGTGAGAAGGCCAACACTTGTCTCTCAGGAGGAGAGCCCCAAAAACGCCCCTTACTTCAGTGGAGCCCGACACACTCCCGAGAACAGAGCGTGGCCCATACCAATCTCTGCTTTCTATCTTTAAGACTCTGTTCTCCGGCTGATCTGCATATGCAACTCCAATTAACGTTACTGGGAGTTGTGTGCACACACAGATGTGCTTAGCGACTGGCATATTAAAACATCCCTTCACTCTGATGAAATTTAATAAATTAGTTTTCCCAGTGTTATTACTATAGATGCTCAATAAGGAAGATCTTGTAAATCACAGAATTGTTGCTCTAATGGTTAACCATAATTAAAAGGAAACGAAATAGGAATAGTAGTCAACATCTTAATGTTTTATCATTCACGTTACTTCCATAACCCTCTTGCCTCTCCTGGGGCATTCTCTTACATACCCTTTCGCAGCATGTTGGTTTCCGTATTATTTTATTTAACCTTAATCACAGCATTCATCTCTGGATTTGAGAGGAAGCGGTTCAGAGCTACCATACGAGCTGCCACTCAGAACATTCATTTTGGCATAAAATTAAAAAAGTATGCAATAAACTGGCTGAATCCATAGGGAATCCCTCAAACAGCATGGATAATGAGGGGAATCCATAACAGACATAAACAAACCCAGAAAGATGTCTGGGGCCAACATCATTATGTAAGATATATGCCCAAGATGTATGGGCATACATTTGAATGTTCAACTTCAAACTCAGCCTGTATTAGATTGATTGAATCTCAGCATGGGGTTCAGTTAATAAACAAACCTCGCCTTTGGAAAATATTTGGGGCTGAAATCATGTATTATAGACAGGCACCTACAACATGTGGCACTAAGATGCCCTCCTACCTTAAAGCTTTGTTAAAGGAGGATGGTAAAGAAAATTAGAAATCCATACTATCAGAGGAACAGCTACAATTTTCAGGTTAAGTGGCACAACTCTAAAGACAGTTGTTATCCACAGATGGTACTTCAGTCTATGCACCAGGGGCATATGAATAAAAATTAGAGACCAGTTTGAATCTTTGGGCTTTGATTCACACTTCCCATGTTTTTTAAACATGTTACCCATATTCTCATAAAGGATACAACAATAATGCTAGCAAATCTTTTTGGTAATTATTAATTTCACTGTAGAATAGCTTTTTTGCTATGCTTGGCTTGTTAAAAAAATGTGTTTTGCTCACCTCAGGGTACACCATTAGCCTGCATATTTGCTCTTTTCTTTTTTTCCAGGTTTTGTTTAAAAATTCTTCTTAAACCTGTATATTAATCACTGCTCAGAGGGTGAAAGAATTTGCAGGAGCAGCTGAAGTGCTACTTTTTTTCCAAAGTCGGGACTAGTTAGCGCTGACGCTTTTTACATACATTGGAATAGGAACGAAAGACACAGAGAGATAGGAAAAAAAATAGAAATTAAGTGTAAGGATGAGGGCTGACTCGGTGGTACAGAGTCCAACATATCAGTCTAACATAATAACGTCTTGCAAAACCGTGAGCTGCAATGGCATGCCCTAGTGACAGCCAGATCCAGAAAGTAAGTTACCCTTGTCATAGTTTTGGTCATTTGGTCGGGTAATAAGAAAACAAGAGAAGGAACTCTGCAAAAATGCCCATCTAAATAGACTTCAGAAATCAGAGGAGAAGACAAAAAGCTTCTTTCAATAGCTCTGTTCGGTCTTACATCTGTGTTTACCTGTAAGCCACTGTGCTCCGTTCTGAAGCTCTGTTTTAGGGTTCAACTACATAGGAAACAACCGCACAGTGTTTCAGTATGTGTATTTGTAGCACCTTAGTTCTTCTGCACTACGTCCCCATGTGGACAACAGTTAAGTACACCGAAGATGCCTTTGTGGAAATTTGTTTACTCACTAAGAGATGATTACTCTTAGAAAGTACACACTACCAAAGTTAGTGTGTAATACATGCCATTATAAGGTCATACATCTTAACAAGCAGAAACTTTCCTATCAGACATTTTCTTGAAGTGAAAGTGAATATCTCTTTCTCTCTATGTATATAAATTCATAGGTGTATACATATGCTTATATATTTTATATTATAAAAAGAAAAGCATATTCTACATATATACACATGTACATATGTAGTATACAAATATGTGTATATATATGTAGAATACATATTTGATACACATATACATATATTTTGCAAAAATATTTTTGCATATACATATATATACACATGCACACATAGGTGTATACACATGCAGAATATGCCTTCCTCTTGTTTTCCAAAGCCCTCACTTGGGATTTCAGTGTTCTTAGACCCATCTGGCTCTACAACTTGCCTGCTGCACTCCTGGATAGTCACCATTTGAATGACCTCCTCGGACACACAAAACCTGCTTACTCTGGGAAGACCACCACTATCTCTGTAAAGACGTACTTTGAGCAGGATACTTTTAACAGGTTCGCTGCTGAGTGAAGAAGTCAGCAAGCCAGCTGGGCTAATCAGAGTGGTAGACAACTTGAGTAACAAAAAAAAGTAATTTGGAAATCACTCTGTCACTCACATCTATTATTCCTGGATTTCTTTCTGTCTCTTCTATTTATCAAATCTTTTTTTTTTCTCCTTCACTTAATCTTTTCACTTCTCACCTTCAGTCTCCTTGCAAAACTCCTAGCATTCACTCTCACTTCATCTCTTTTGGAGAGTATTTTTTGTTGTATACAAGGTAGCTATCCAGCAGTAAATTCTCCTTTCCAGGCCACCGATACCAGGAGAGTCATGCCCAAAAGTTGTCAATAAACTTCCATCATGAGGAAGGAGACCATAGTGAAGTATATTTGGCTTTCTTGGCTTTACGAAGGTCATTGTCACAAATACAAGAAAAGCTTAGACATAAAAGTAGCGTCATATCAAGGAAATGAGGAGACCCACAAACATCTGTTTTTTAAGATAGACACATGCAGCTGAAACAAATTAAAATCATGCTTTTCTAAAGCCCTCCTAGAGCACTCAAGGCTCTTCAGAGTAAACAATGCTCCTCCCCAAACTCCCTGTTTTCTTAGCACGTCCTTGTCTCCACTGCCTTTTCAGGTAAATAAGAGTTTTCAGGACGTAATTTTCCATTTCAGTTTAGATGCATTTTTCAAAACAATTTTTAGGTGGTGTTTATTTTTTTATTGTGAAAGTCGGTCTAACTCCAAAATTGCAACAAAAGGAAGTAAAAGAAAATACACCGTTTCTGAGATGTGAGAGTGAATGGATTAATGTGAGATGCACAGACCAACTAATCTGTACGTTTATTTTGGACCACACTGGTATCATATTTTTAAGGGAAATGGAGGGGAGAGGTGTGGTATTGTATTTTAAAGAAAACAGAGGAAGAGATTTTGCTTACTGTTAGGTCAGTAGTGTATCTAAATGGTTTAATGCTTAGACCCTGAAGTCCACATCCGTGCTTTTTAAAATAGATCAGACATCTATGTGATATTATTACTATCTATCTGCTTTACTTCGTGACTGAATAGGGTAATACCCACTGCATGTCCGACAGTACCTGCATCCCCGATACCATTGCCCCAGAGCTGGCTGCTGCATGTGGTACTGTAATATTTGCAGCTCTGTTACAATCAGCAGAGTGTGCATCTAAGTCATCTCAGCATTCATATGGTATTTTTTCAGTATACGTCAACCTGATCTTGATTCTCTCTCCTGAAAGTCTGGACCGTGTTCAAATCACTCATTCGTTTTCCATACTCGCTGTCTGACTGGCTTTTGCTGTTACCAGTGGCTGCTATAACCTCTGTGCTATGCATAATAAAAATCTTTCCCATCTGAGTTGTCTACCATGGTTACTGGAAATCTGCTGTATGTAGTGTTCCCAAGAGCAAGAAAGGAAGGTACCTTTATTGCAATTGGATAAATACCGCCTTTTCTTTAAAAGGAATATCTACCCTCATTGAAACCACGTCTAATGGTGACTGCTAAGCTACCACCACCTCTCCAATCGAATTTATGTTAATTTGCATTTTACTCTTTTTAATGTTGACATAATAACTGAAGTATATGTTCCTCTTCACTTTTCACCCCTTGCATCAAGGAAAAAAAACCAGCTGCCTAATATTTCCCAAAACTTCGCCAGAAAATATAGCTAGGGTGAAAACTATCTGATCACTGCCTACTTACGATGCTTTTTAACTGAGTTTGCATGTTAATTTATTGCATGCTTTGTTTGTAAATGGGCTTCTGAAATAAATGAAGCATTTACAAATATGATTAATCTACAGATTCAGAAACACGCAATAAAGAAACAAATTACTGAGTGCCCTTGTCCTTTTACACAGAAGCTAAAATACAACTTGCAAACATCTAAGACTGCCTAACTTTATTTTTTTCTTTAACTAATGTTGTTTCAAATGGAAGTTTTGAGCAACCAGATTTTCTCTAAATTCCCGATTCCAGTTTCATTTATACCAGTGTAACTCAGAAGCAACTGCAACATATGTTGTAAACCAACACCAGTGTAAACACTGTGTAGATTAGGTCAAAATAAGTCTGTTATTGTACGATTTTTAAAGTGCTCATGTAGAATAATATTCTCACCCTTTAAAAGATTTAGGCACATCAGCATGAATACAGAAATGCAACAAGTTGAAAATTCAAAGTACATCTACTAGTGTATTTTATGCCACTCACATTTTCAGTCAGACCACCCAGAGCAAAGAAAAGAAAAAGCCACAACAAAAAAAGCCCTCTGCATTGTTTGCAATAATATGGAAGGAAATTGAGTGTATATTCTCTTCTTCCTGTATTTTCCAGCTAGATTAAGCTGTTGTCTTCACAATTGCCTCCCAGCTGCTGTGACTTGTGAAAACAACAGACCCTGCTCTGTTGTCTGCAGAAAGCCTGGATTGTTATGAGTAACTTTATTGCAGGCACATGAGTGTGTTAAGACTTTAAAACACGCTCAAATGTCATGTGCACACCCAGTGACGGGCAAGAATAATTATGAAAAAACAAGAATTCTATGTCTACGAAACAGTGTCAGACAAAATGGGCCATTCATTGTGTTCCTTTGGGAATGCTTGGACTCTCCAGCCAGAAAACAAAAAAGGCACTTTTTTCCTGCCGTAGGCTGAATACTTAGCTTTGCCATCTGAGCCCTAAGAAAACATGGGCCCCCTCTCTAACTACTGGCTGGCCCGCACACAGTAAAAAGTATTAATGCCCCCCTTTTTTCCAGCAGTTCCCTCTGTGTAGGCTGCGGCCAATGTAAAGTCAATGCAAAGACAAAACAGTTTGCCTAACATTAGTAAAAAAAACATAACTCTTGTACAGTCTGAAAATCCCTCTGACACACAGAGGTTTTATTCTAAGGCATATCCCCTCTATCCTTCGGCAAGTTACCGTAGCTACTGTTAATGCTTTTAGCAGGTAATAACCGCTGCCTGCTGCTCGGCTTCAAGCTTTCTAGGAGTCTACAGATGAGCCCGAATGTGTACAATTGTTAAAAGTTGTTATCTAACTGCCTAATTTACTACTGTCCCTTTTCACAACTGGTCTTCCTAATCAGAATCCATCTGCCTCCAAAAGGATTAATACAAATGAAAACATAACATGGCTTAGCTCAACATCAGGTCATTTTGAAATCATTTTTTTCCTCACAGGTGGACTAACTCCAGTCTCATCTGAACAGTGATAAATTACAAGCAAATAAAAAGCTTTTTGTGTTATTTTTAATCATAATTTCTATGTCAGACACCATTTGACTAACATACATTTTTATGCTAAGGAATCACATTTCTCTATATTTTCTTTTAACCCAGCATCTATTCAGCATATTCTGCTAAGTGTCTATACATCTTTAAATGAGATGAGCATATAAATTCACTCTTAAATCTGAGCACTGTTTTACTGAAATAGAAACAACCCACCATGACTTGAAAAATCCTTGTATGCTAGTCATAAAAAGACAAGAATTATTTTCAATGAATTTGGCCCCATGTCTGACTATGGATTTGCAGGTTATTATTTAAGACTTCTAGCATGGATTTTACCTTGCCGTGCTCAAAGCAGGCTAGGAAATGTGAAAACAGTGGAACCATAATTCTTGAAGGGCTCTGGTTCATCTCTGTGTTCATATGGAGCAACAGAAGGAAAAATGAAGGACGAACTGTACCTCCAACAATTTTATGGGTTGCTATTTTCTTCACTAAGCCTTCTTATTCTGCTTAGATAACATAAGTAGATTACATCTACAGCATTAAATGGGTTTTGAAAGTGTATGGTGCTTTAACATTAGCTTCTACCCTTCTTCGGGGCACAAACTGTCCCTTCTTATTTGTACAGTATAAAAACAGCACCTAGCATAATAAGACACTGATCCTGGCTGGGCTTGCAACCAACTGTGCAAATATTAGTACTTGTAATATTATAATAGGAGGTCATTATGGTTAATACTGGGTCATCCCAAGATATCCCAGGGGGATACCTCAAAGATGAATGTACACAGGTAAATTGTCTGTCCTTTTCTAGAATCCACTACTTGTCACTCCTGATACGGAAGTACAGCGTTACCCTCAAACGTGTATTTAAATCAGAAACATACAGTACTATGAAATGAACCATCAGGCCGTCCATGAATTTGTTTTAACAATCCAACAACATCACCATTTCTCATTCATCCACTTAGCTTAATTTTCCTACCATCACTTTCATTGCTGAGGTTGTCTCTATTAAGCCATTTTTTGTGCATCATTAACTTTTAACCAGGCATCGATAGCTTTATTGTTTAAATTGCGTATGACTTTATTTAACGTCAGCATTTCTTCTGGCTCCTGACATGAAGTCACATTTTATAACTAATTAAATTGATCCCTGGGAAGCAAAAGCCACTAAACGGAATTATTCGTACCCAAGTGTCAATATATTAAATCAAAGGGCTAATGAGTTGGGTCACTGCTTCTTTTATCTGAAAGCTACTGCAGAATAGAATTCATACCAACCTCTACTTTCTGCTTTAACAATCAATTTTATTTAAACCAAAGGTAACTAATTAATAAATTTTGATATAGCTGTAAATAATATGTTTAAGCCAGTTTTTACCACTTGCACACATGTTAAGGTCACTTTTTTAGGTCGAAAAAATTGCTTTGTTGATATAAGCTGTCTAAAAGTGTATTTTTTGAACTCCCATGTGTAAAGAACATTACTGGTAGGTCATAGGAAGTTTCCAAAATGACCTAAAAGGTGTTTTGTAAGTAAACAGTTTTGAGAACTTTTCAGTTTTCAGCCATTTCTATTATGGGCGTAAATCAAGATGAAAATTTGCCTCTTGGAACTGACAATACCGCCTAACGAAAGTGATTAAGAAATGACTAAATTTGTCATGTCAGCTTTTCCTATAGCTCTTGCAGCTGCTGAGTAATATGTTGGATGCTTTCACTATTTACATCTGGACACTACTTTTAAAATTCATCACCTAATAATTCATACCACTCACAGAATTAGTCATAGTTCAGCTTTCTTTGACAAAATGCTTGTAGATGGTTCAAGAAAGCTATCTTTACTGAAGTTGTCTTCAACTAATCTGTTTGCTTCCAGATTGTTTAAAAATACATTCTGAAAATCTCTTATGCCTCAAAACCACATTTTACTGCTGATTTGTTTTGCTTGAGATCCAATCAACTTCTCGTATTTTATAACCTTTGGAGAGTTCCATACCGGCAAGTGCACTTTGACGTTTACTAATATTTATAAGCTATTTATAAGCTATAATTATGCTTGAAGTCAAAGGGTATTAAAAAGAAAGAAGTTAATTAAACAAAAAGGGGTTGCGTGTCATTGCCTTGCTTTGCTTGAGCAGGGAAACAAGGATGGGTGGGAACACACCTCCTTGTAGTAGCACTCTCAAATCATGACCTCGTGCCAACCCCTGCGAGCATACAAGGTGGCAGAAGGTAGAATGGAGAGTCTTGGCTGACCCAAACAACTCATTTTTTTGATGCGGCTTGCCATACGCGTAAGGAGATCAGAAAAGAGGGTGACATAACACTTTCTCTCATTCATTCATCCTCTTCCCCACAGCAAATAGGGAACAGGAAAAGAATGTGACTAAGTCACCACCAGCTCCCTAATCTACATCTAGGGCTGCACCCCTTGCGCAAAACAAACTGGAAAATTATAAACTGGTTTAAAAGAAATACCTGAGCAACCATTGAAAGCAAGGCTGTGATTGTTCACTTCAGACTAATGGTTATTTTAACACATAATGGTGAATTAAAAATAGGATGGCTGCAATGTCCCTCTAAAACTCGGTTTTGTTGTTTTACCACTAAGATCAAATGCAACACAAGGAACACCACAGATGTTTTTTAAAAATGCATGTTCTTGTACCCACACATCATTTGCTTTTTCAAACAGTAAATTAGGGGTTTTTGGCGGGCACAGTGGTTCCCTTATAAAACAACTTTAAATAGTCACTTTTATCCATTTATAAATGGCTATGCTTTGGAGGGTCAAGTATGCGCTGTTGTTTCACACCACAAATGTTGTCTTTCGTTTCCAATGGTTAAATGTCATGAGAGCGCTTGACCCCACTACAGAACATCATTCAGTATCTGGGGGAAACCACAAATATGGCTGTACCTGTGGTTGGCATGAGATCATTTAAAAATAAAAGATCATTTCAAAAGCGGGTTTTGTAATAGTGAGATATTTGCACCTACAAATGTTGATTAAATATAGACTGTCTTAATATATATTCTGTAGTCTTTATTCTTTTCTAATGTATTCTTTTTTTTCAAATACATAAAATATTTGGAGTTACAGCAACACTGTCTTGTAGTTAAACTATTAAAGTATGGGATACCATGACTGGTCATTGAATATATGTAGATTTTTTTTCTCTCATTTAGACTCCTCAGGAAAAAAAAATTCATTTTGATACAAATGGGGAAGTTCTACACAAGTATTCCTGTCTTTGGGAGAAAGAAAGAGTAATGCCTTTAAAGAAGGACTTAAAACACAACGGTGCTACAACTCTGTCAGCCACAGTTTCCTTGCAAAGCACAGAGGGGGTTTTGTGCAAAGAGTGTTTCAGAACCACGTTATAAAATTATGTTGTTGCCTGAGTTCACTGCAAACAAATTTCAGACATGATGCTGGGGATGCACTAGAAATAAATGCTTTAAGATTGACAACTGCAACAAAATCTGCCCATACTAATCCAAAAATCATGCTGTAACTGCTAGCACCAGCTGCATTTAAAAATGGTTGAACGCAGTTGAAACTAAAAAAGAAGTTTGATTTAGAAAAGGTTCAAATTGTCATGGATTACAATGGCAACAACTGTCGGCAAAACGTGTGGATACCTGAGGGGAGGAGGAGAAGAGAGCATTATTTTCCCAAAGCAATATGGTTCACTGCACGTTACCCAGCTAATGTTGTTCGACCAGTATTATAGTTAAATCATGGAGAAATCTGGTTTTTAAACTAAGCTACCTAGCAAAGATCCTGATTATATATTTGAGGTTCAATACTGCCCATGAGAAAACAAAACATGGGAATAATGTAAAACCTACCACTAAATATTTAGCATTGGCCAAATAGAATTGTTAGGAAACATATCTGTCATCACATTCAAAAATTGGTTTAGCTTATGGGTTTGGGGAGTTCTGCAAAAATAGAAAAGAATGGCCCTTACTAGGGATATTTCCAAATTCTTTTACAGGCTGTCTTTCACCAATGACTGCAAAATTGTCTAATTAATTTATTTAAACTCTGAACACTTTTTTTCTTTTTAGAAATGAGCAACCTGGAATGTGATCAAGACAGAAATTTAATTTCTAATTGTTTAAAAACAAAATCACTCTTCTTTTACCTGATCTCTTCAGTTTTTTGGGGGAAAAAAGGTACAAATACTAGTGCCAAATAACTTACATTTTGGGTGTCAGTGTTAGAAAAAATTTTTCAGGATCACAAGTCCATAAGGGAATCGGAGATAGAGACATAAAAGCCAGTTACCACACCACCAGTTGTTTTTTGGGGAGAAAAGTGGGAAGGGAGGGTTTGCAGATGTTAAATGCAAGCACACATTAATAACCATTAAAATGGAAAAAGAATTGCTCACTAACATGCTAATGCCAATACTTTAAAAGAATTTTTCCCCTAGTTTTTGCCAGTGATTTCACTGTTATGCCATTGCTGTTACTATACCCCAGTGGAAAGTGATTTGTTGATATCCCCTTAGGTCATTCCAAGATGTATGGAGCCTACAGCAATTAGCTGCTCATGTTTCTGTCAGTTTTCTGGTGCTAGACCTTCTTTTTCATGAGATTTTTTTCCCCTCTTCATTTCTACTAGATACTTGTGGTTCTCTTGCTCAAGCTATACAAATAACAATTAAGCTGAAATGCTCGAGACCAAGATAGTATTCTTTGTACTCTAGAGTTAGCACAACAGTTTCTGAAGGCATCTAATACTCTACATGAAGACAGGCAGAGAAAATGTGGTAAGAAACGTGAACTATTTATGCAAATTTTTATGATTTATCTTGGCAATTTTTTGCATATGATTTTCTCTAAATGTGAGCTCTCAGTTGCCTACATATACGGACACAGCTAGCCTACGTGTGACTTTCCAAACTGTTGTTACATTCAGAATTGTTGATGCAAAATGCAAAAGGCCAGAATATCTTGATCCCTTCACTGCTTTGGAATCTGTATTTTAAATTCTGCTTATCTATATATTTGCGTGCATCTATTATCTTTTCCCACCAAATTCAATAAAACCAGTATTTTATTATGATTACTTAAAACTGGACAAACTTTTGGGATCCACATGCTTTAGGTGAAATGAAATGGAGGTGCAAATTTTTTAACCTAAACAATTTGGTACCTCATTTGCAGGTGTACTTTGGGATTAGATGTCTAAATGATTTCAACTTCACCTGAAAAGAAATGGTTGGAATAAATTGCTCCTGCCATAAGTTGCGCCCTGAACGTTGGTGGAGTAAAACCAGGCCAGTCTGAGAAGTATCAGGACCTTAAAATATGTCAGTAAGATGCTCAAGATATTTTAATAATATTTAGAAAGCAATAATTGCATTGGATTTCTGTGGCAAGTTGAACATATATCTTTCTGAACTATACATAATAGTTATCTGACATGAAATTTATTTTCAACCATTCCATGAGCGAAAAGGAGGATAATTAAAAAGCAGAGCTCTAGGAAACTTGGTGATTTCATTTCGCAAGGATTTGTACAACCACTTCTTTATTTTTGTGTTGAATTACTCAAAGTGAAGCAACAGCTAGCTGATCCAAAGTCAGAAATCATGCCAGCCTCACAGGAAAATCAGTTCGTGGACATTTAGATACATTCTAGTTAAGTTTGAAGCATGCAAATTAATCTTGCTAAGGGTGAAACTAAAAGAATTCCAGCAACAGATTAGAATTACTGGTTGAAAGAGTAGTAGTGATAAAACATTTCTCAAGCACTACAGAAAATATAGAAAAGAACTGAAGGCTTAGGCACACTCACTAACAGACACAATTTGGGATTTCGCTAGTGCAAACAGGCATGCAAACAATTTTTCCAGGCCACCTTCCAAAAGCCTCCAAGAGTACAGCCTTAAGTGAGTATAGTTTTTCACGAAGGATACCGAACTGACAGCCTAAGAGCTGGAAAACTTAAAGGCAGGTACACAGTAAAAATACTATTGCTAGTGAAAAAAACATAATAAATGAACCAGTGATACTAAAAATTAAATGAACTGGTGATATTTCATCTCTATGTTTATCTATCCCTGTAGCATATGGCTTTTGTACGTCGCATGAATCACAATGAAGCATCAAATCCAAAAGAGAAGAGGCAAGTTCGCTATATACGTAAAAAGAATTCACAAAAATGACTCTCTGTCAACTGCTCCCATTCAAAGGCCTGAATGAACAGGCTTTATAAATACGGGGTACTCATGGCAGCCTGCACAGCCAAGTATGCCTGCAACCAGATATTTCCTATGTGAATAACTAGACAGGGAATTTTCAAAGGCTTGTAGTAAGCAGTTTCAGCAGCAAATTCTCTCAGCCCTTAGTCACATGTTCCTTAAAAGGAAATCATTAGCAATCTAAAAACTCCCTTTCTTTAGTGTTTTCCAATGTATGCTCAGTGTACTGAGACACTTTGTAAGTGATATTAACCTATGCCTGAAACAGCAACCGAGTTTATACTCTCCTATAAAATACCATATAAGTACACTGAAGATATATTAGGTACCTAGTGTGTTCCCCAGCCTGTATCTTCCACGTCGTTCAGACCCTACTTAATAAATGAATAAAGCCACATTCTAAAACATTTTAAAGTGGTCTTCTGAGCCAAGCACTCAGACTCAGGTTATCTACGTTCAATTCCCAGCTCCACCCAGGCTTCCTGTGAGACTCTGAGCAAGTCACTTAAGTGTCTGAGTTTCTTGCCTGTAAAATAGGATGAATAAAACTTCCTTTCTATAACCTTTCTTTTGAGTCTTATCTAGCAAGATTTTTCGATTCTTTAGGGAGAGGGACATCCTTTGCTTCTCAGAAGCAATTGTGACTGGAGAGTCTAAGGTCATTCATACCATGACAAAACCTCCAACACATTGAACGGGATTGACTCTACTCCAATACCATTCCAATAGCCTAAAACTTTCAGTTCAGCTCTATCAGTATCTTGCAATTAATTGTGGTCAATATCTGATATTTCAAGGGGGAAAAAAAAATTCCAGGAAAGCATGGATGGCTTTTTGTTAAGTCTTTAAACAAAAGGATTATGTGTTTTAAAAGGAATTCAATTGCTAATTTTAACAGTGAACTGAACTCTATCTCCTGTATTTCCTAACCGATTGCTCAGATTTTTAAGTATATTGAACAAAAATCTCAAACCTTTGCTTTTTGTGTCTATGTCTCTCACTGGTACCCACTTGCTACAAATAACCAGCAACACCAGAACTATACACGCTGTTAAACTGTATTTTTAACCTTGTTTTTCTGGTGACATGTAGAAACCATATGAATCTCTCTCTTTCTCGTGGTTTATATTGTCACCAGTTATCCCTGATAAAAGCACAGTCTGATACAGCACAGCTGGGCAGAGTTTATGCAGTGTGTACGTATGAAAGCAGTACGAATGTGACTAGATGTGCAGTCATACCACCCAGGATACCCAGGGTATCTGGTGGAACGAAACTGCTGGAATTTGGGGGTGATTGTATAAATTAGTTGTAGCTATTTTTTAAATCCAATAAATAAATTACGTAATGAAACTATTTTAAAATGAAAGATCATTAACAACAGACCTTTTCAGAACATCTCCACTGCATAGAAATTTCAGTTTCTTCAATATAATACTTAGATCTTTGATTACACTTTTGACTTTCAAAGTGCTTTTAAACAATGAATGAATTAAACAACTGTGCAATAACCATCTTTTCCATAACCATGGCTATGAATATTAACCTGATATTATTGCATGTGCAGAAGTGCGTCTTTCTCAACAGCAAGTAAGAAATGAGAGGAGTGGAAAGAAGAAAACAAAAGAAAAAGGGCAGAACAAATTAATAGACAGAGGAAAGAGGATTTTTCAGAGACATCCAGCATAGACAGAGATTTGTCATGCATGCATATCAATTTTCCACTTTTGCACTGTATCTATGTATCATGTAAATTTCTCACACTATTTTACCTAAAATTCACCTCCTATTAATTACATAATTAGTCAGAAGAAACTCATATTCTTGTAACCATATAAGACTAGAACTACTCCCCAGTAAAAATTCCTGTCAGCATAAAGGAATGACCTATATAAATACTGTATTTTTTATTATTCAAAACTTTCTTCATCTTTCCAGTTTTTCCCACCACTCTATTTAATATTTCTGCATGCTTTTCTGCCAAAACAAATTCGATATCTTTGATGGTATGATGTATGTATAATCCACTTGTGATTTTTCCGTTAAAGAAGCTATCCCAAACTCAAGGGTGTTAAAACTTTTTTCTACTGCTACTCCATATTTTCACTTATACCCCTGTGCATTCACATATGCATTTTAAATACTTCTCTAAAACACCAATAATCCCTCTTTGAAGTACTTAATGGAAACCAAAAGATCAGACATTTTCAGTTCATGATTTTTCTTTCAGTACAGGAAGCACTCAGAGAGCATAATTTGACAGAAATTTCCCTTGTCTTCCAGCCCTGAATTGTTTTCCACAGCAAAATTTATTCCAAGTAGGCGGATTTCTTTTGGAGCTGCTATCAGGACACAGTTCATAGATCAACCAGTGACAGTGAACATCTCCACTTCACTCCTTGTTTGCTTCTGGAATGCAAACTGTTAAAATGAGTGACACAAGAAGTTTCACAAGTTCAAGAGCAAATACAGCCCAATGGATTTGTGACTTCCAGTCATTTGACTCCACTGTCTACTGAGGTGAAAGCTCCGACTGAAGCTTTTCCGGTGGTTAGGTTATATGTAAGGACTCTGCCCATTTTGGATTCTCTCATTCAACAATGAACTGTCACACACCAACTTTTCCTATAAAGGCAGAGGTAAGAAACCCAAACTGTCTGAAGGACTCTGGAAAAAATCCTTCACCTCAGTCTAGCTGTCTGCATTCACAAAGATCGTGGGAACTTAGTTTTCTTTGAAACGTCTATCTTTCTATCAAATTCAGCTGAAATCAACCAACAGGCTGGAAAGTTAGTGGCATACGCACCTTCACGCACACAACACAGAGTTGCGTAAAGCTCATTTCCAGAGGCAATCAGGCTAACAATACAAATCTGGCATCTTCCTTTTCTACTCAAATTGCAAAACTGACAGCTCTAGAACGTGAAGCTTTTTTGCCATTGTTGCTGTGTACTACAACAAGGTCTCTTCACAGCACTGACTATAATGCCACAGACAACACTTGAAACAACAGATTTCACAAGGAAAAAGATTAGAGCTCCTTCAATCTTAAACTCCACTTTATAGTGCAGCTAGCACAATGCAACACCTCACTCCTCGAAGTGGAAGGTCTTCCTGCCCCACTGCTCCCTCTTCAATCCCTCTCCTTTCTTCTCCCAGGCACTCACTCCCATGCTTGCTCTCGTGCCCCATTTTCTGTGAACCTCTTTTATTCACTAAACTGAGTGAATTGAATCATGTAGCTACTGATCTCCAATTTCTGCTGAGGTGAATGGAGATTTCAGGAACTGTAGGGCTTCCTGTCATATTGAAAGATGGCTCCGACCTGTGAAGTATCAGTCCAGGAACCACGGAAAATGTAAGACATGATAAATGGGTGAGTGTTGGGTAAAACAGTAACATACTATTTTAGGTCAGGTCTTGTTTAACTATGAGGGTTAAAATGTCCTGCTGTGCCTCTGTAAGACTGAGCCTATGTTCACATGTTTCTTACACAGTCCTGGATTGAGAGTGCATCCAAACTAAATCTCGATCCTATACCAGGAGGAGATTGGGCTCTGCTCCACTCCTCTTACATCTAGGTTTTCCTTCCAAGAGAAGCCCGAGGAGCTGAGCAGGATGGGGGCCTTTGTGCACACCAACACGTTTCCCTCAGGGGGATAACATCAACACTGGGTGGTGGGACACACTTGCAGTTTAGGCACATAGATGGGATATAAATCCTGAAACAGGACTGGAATGCACATAAAAATCAGCCAACATGAGAGAGTCTAGAACTATTGGCCCAAAAGAAGAAGCAAATAAGTGGCTTCCTTTGAGGGTTACAATATAGTTTCTAAGATCCTTTCACAATGTTATACCTTTTTAAGCATCGCAAAGAATAAAACAGATAGATCCCCCAGTCATTCCTCAATTACACCACACATTTCTCCTCTAATACTTCTAACTAGGAATTTGTCCAGCTTCCCTAGTAGCAAGATCATTGAATGCAGGTGAGTCGTTATAAGGAACTGGACTGATGTGGTTATACAACTAGGAAGCCTTTTACATTAGAAACAGGATTGATCATAAACCTATCAATGAACACATGGAAAAAAAAGTACAAACTGTCAGGAGAAAATTATGGGCCAGAGATAAAAATTAGTAGTGAAGTTCTTGACAAAGTGCCAGACTTTGTCCAGATCCAGGTTATACCTCCTTTCTAAGACACACAAAAATAGCTCTGTGTATTTTAAGGCTACTTGTTTCTAGCTGTGAATTACTGAAAAATAATTTAAAATTCATGGATTAAATGTGGAGGCTACAGATCGCTCTCAAACCCTCTTACTTTAGTGATACCCTAATGAAATAAAAGCACTTCTGTTGCTGGTAGGTTGGTTAGAACACTTCCTCCCAGGGTACGGAGCAATATGAAAAGGAATAAATGAGGTGAAAATTATTTTCAAAAAATATAATTTAAAGTCTCCATTCATCTAAACCTTAATTGTTTTAGTGGGTTCCAGAAATTTAATTTAGATAGGACTATTGTCAACAAATTCACAGTATTGCCACCAGAAGGCTAGAAAGCATTAGTTTCACAAAAACTTCTTCTGTATGAAATGGAAAACATTTTAACTAAGCTTCAATAGTACAACATAACAAAGGGAAGAACCTGAAAGCTACAGCAGGTGACAGATTGGCTCTTTCTTTAGAGTAAAATCTTCCAGTAGGAACTGCCTTCAAATTGTGCAGCATATTCAAAGTAAACCACTGAAACTTCAGACAAAATTCTAACTAACTGGTGAATTTGCAGAAAACATGTAGGGTAAGATGAAATATATCACCAGAAATGAAATCTTTTCCATTCTGTTTTCCCTGACATGTGCAGACCCTCTGCAAGAAGGAAAGACGACAGTATTTTGGTCAGTACCCAAGGCTCTGTTTCCATGGGAAGTGTGTGCCTACCCAGAACAAGTAGTTTGGTAAGCAACATAATTTATGAATGCTTGTTTCCCATGGTTTTGCATGAGATGCAAACTCAGAGTTTTGCTTCTCTGCTGCCTTTTAAAGTATAAGCTCAGATCAAAACTTTTCCTGAAGTTAGGGGATTTTAACATCTCTTTCCCAGGTACATTCTTCAAGTTCTAACACGGGGAGAGCTTAGACTGAAGCCTTTACTTCCAGGGCAACCTCAAAGTTTTTATCAGGGCCACTAGCTTTCATGAGACTTAAATGAATGCAATACCATCTAGGCTTCTTCATATCTCTCAAATGTTGTTACCTAATTACCTAATGTGTCCAAAAACTATTCAGGTGGAACTCTGATAGACAGACTGGCAGCACAGTTATATAGAAGTCTTTTCCTTAGGAAATCAGCATTAAAAATGCTTTGGGTTTGGGGGTTGTTTTTTTTCTTCTTTAAAACTAAATGCTATGACAGACATGGGAAACAGGCAGGTTGACTGTCTGAAATTTGTATTCATTACTACCATTTTATGGAAGTAAGCTGCAAAATAGTAATAAACCTCCCACAAGACAAAGGCGGTTGTCTGTAAATACAGAAAAAAGATCTAAGTGAGGAGAAGTGTAACACTGAGTCAAAGCATTCAGGTAGCAAGAATGTGAGAGAGAAGTGTTGATTATTCTTTCTTTCTTCAGTAGACTGATGTGCTACTTTTACATAATTAAGATTTCGTTCTGGTAACCAGACAACAATGCAGCAAAGGAATAAAACTTCATTCTCAGCTGGAAACAGTGAGCATGAGTTCATCTTCTTTTTTTCTATTGTAAAAAAAGTTAAGTACTGTGGAGCCATGGCTTTAATACTCTCCCCAGCTCTTCACAAAAGCCTCAGTGAAATCTGGGTCCTGTCATAGTATGACAAGAAGATAATCTGTGTGGGACTTTCCTTTCTGATTAGGAGGTGCTTTCTCTTAATCTGATGGAAAGAAGGTCTCTTGTAAGGAACCCCTCCTCCTCCAGAGAATGGAAACAAATCTTTAGAGAAAGGCTTAGTCAGAATCTGCATGGAATCCAGGTTAAACCATTTTCCCTGGGCCTTATAACAGTACCAAATGCTCCTGCATATATGTGGCTCCTTAGCTTCATCCAAAGCAGAATTTTAATCCAGGCAAGATTTCAACCTGCAATATAGGCCTTTGTAGCATTAACATCTGAATGTTCCTGGAAGCTGCAGTTCATCAAGTGTTACATACTTTGTCATCTCTAGGGAGAAAGGAAATAAATGGGTGACTCTCATCCTTGACGGCTGTAAATCTATTACCAGGATGAAGGCAGATGTACTGTTTCTATTCTGTGGAGTTATTCCTGATTAGCACAGAGGTAAGTAGGATCTGGGTCCGGTTTGTGATTTCTATCCAATCAGAATTCCTTTATTTAGTGAAAAAAACCATAAGTTTATTTACTTAATAATGACTTTAAAAAGAAACCCTTCTTAACAAATCCTAAGGAAGCTTTGCACTCCTTCCTATTACTGTTATTCCCTTCTTCAACATGAAAAAGCAAAGCCTTGAAAGGAAAGAGTAGATAAACCAAGAGTCCTACATCCCCTTCCAGTGATCCATCATCCAATCCATTCTTCTCAGAAAGGATATTTTTCATTTAAAGTAGTACCTCTAAAGTCTTTAATTCCTCATACTGCTAGAGCACTGTCTACTCAGGGATGATTCAAAACATTTAAGAGTTTGCAACTATTTTTAATCTTAGCATTCTGCAACCTGTAATTTGTACATTCACCATCTTCCTACATGTACAATGGAAGCTCAAAGAATAAAAACTGATTATTTGCGCTGTGAATTCTATGAGGATACCTACTGATGTTGCCTAGATTATGTAATGGATCAGAAATACTGAAATTGGAAAAACAAATTTATTTCTCTAATATTTTTTGAATTACAATTTTTTAAAATTTTTTTTTAGATCTGAGAGACTACAAGCCTACCTGAAATTTCCAAAACAACTCTGATAATTATAATCATTATATTGGAAATATAATAATAATATAATCATAATATAATATAATAATATATTTGGTCTAAAGGTGGCCACTTGAAGTAAAAATTTTAAATGAGGTTATCATACAAAGATTACATGGCAAAGAAACCATGCAAGGAAAGACAAAACGTTCCCTTAGTTTACCATCCTAGCCTTGGAAAGATTAAGTCTTGCTTCCAATGTTAAATGTATAACTTGATGAAGAAAACAGCTAAATTTGGTTGGTTCAGTTTTGATTTGAAACTGCCTGAATATCAACGTACAACACTGTTTAAAACAAAACAAAAAAACACCCAACACAAAAAAACCCATAAAACATGTATGAAGGATCTGATTAAAAAAAAATATTTACATCTGTAATGCTAGACAGTGAGCAAATCTTACAAAGATTTCATAGGACCTATGCCAAAGAGGTATCATCTGATATTGACTGTACAAACTCGCTATATAATATTGGAAGCAGCACTCCATTAGATGCTCCAGTTTCAATTTTTCTAAATTTTATGCCTTTCACATTCAAAGGCTCATCTCGATCCAAAAAGCAGGCTGCTTCTACTGAGGTCACTTATAATTGCTACTGTTGTCTCAGTTTTCACAAATGTACATGCACTGTATCCTGAGCGTAGCTTTGACGCCACACGTCCAAAAGCCTTCTCCTACGCCATGTTGAAGCCCACTCAGCCCATGACCCCACAGAGCAATGGGAGAACACTTTTTTCCACCTGTTTGGGTTCTGATTTTAAGAGGATCAGTATGTTCTCATCGAGAAGAATCAAATGGGCTGCCTGTTTCACAGGAAAGTTTCCTGTTTGTTTCAGAATAGGAAATAAGCCTGAAACCACGTCGTATTTCTTGACAAAGTGGTTTACTAATGGTGACCACAACATTTTCAAACCTGTTGCACTGGAGTGGCTCATCTTTCTCTCAAGGTAACAACAGAGTTTAGCAACACTGTCCAAAGAAAATAACCATGTTTTCCACACTTAAAAAAAACATACATCACTCTGTCAAATGATTGGCCTGTTCTCCCCAGGGAATGCCAACTGCCAGTAACACAGGAGCGACCCAAGCCCCATATTAGAAAAGGGGGGGAAAGTCCTACTTGTACCACGTAGCATCACTAGACTACTTGAAAGGCGCCATAAAGGTCTGCTGGGTCTAAACACATATTTAAATACGTAGTGAGAGGCTTATAAAAAGCATACCACACTAGACATGTAATTAAGTAAATATTAATATGCCTTACATATGCTGAACCATTTATCTGGACAATATTACTTGTCATATTTACATGAATGCAGTAAGCACTGAGGACCACTGCTACTACTATATGTGAGACAAGGAAAGACTGAAAGAAGAGGAAGATATTGGAGAAGCAATTTCTCTGCACTTTTTGGAAAAAAATCTTTCCATGAGCTTAAGAGATGATGACTTTCATTGCAGGCCCAAAATAAAGTCACACACTTCTTATTTTATTTTTGGTCAGCAGGACCTTTAAGATGGCTATTTCACAAAAAGAAATAACACCCTTGTAATTTTAATGTATGTTTATGTAAAATGAAAGTGGCAGTTCTGTGTTAATAAACCTTGCTTAGGAAAAAAAAAAAATCAGTGGCTGAACTATGGTGAGTAATTAGCCCCTTAGCATCCCCTTTCTCCAGGAATGCTTCCTCCTGAGCTGGCTCTTTTAAATAGCTCCAGTCCTGGCTGCCTTTGTTGAGGCTGGAAATTGTGCACATATGAGAGAAATTAAGCCTTCATTTAACAGGGACACATGCCTGTCAAGTCCAGAGGAACAAAGGCTGGTCCCTGGGGGCTACTCAGCTCCCTGAGGCTGCCACTCATTCTGTTAGCAATGCTTACCCTTTACAGATTGTGTATAAAACCCAATAAATCATTTCATCTGCTCTGGTTAATATACACATGAGCCTGGGACTTTCTTCAAAGTATTTTTTTCTTTTGCTTGCAACTCCATTCGTTTATTAAGAGGTGACCTATGTTTGCTAGAGTGTAACCAGATTTTTACCCTTATACAATAACGTTAATGCCTGTGAAGTAAACCTGAAACGTTTACTGTCAGAAATAAAGACATTTGATGCTATATCTATTTCATAGAGGAAATGTTTTATTACTCTTTAATGGTCAATAATCATCAGTGTCTATTGTATAAATTACTAGTATACTCTGTGCCTCCTAAAGTTACATCTGAAATGTATCCATATTTCAACTGATAGTAACAACAGGGTAAATAAAATGACAGATGTGTAGCCTTGCCTAGGAAGAGAGTCTTTTCTCAATTAAAACAAACCAAACAGGAAAGTAATATAATG
The DNA here is from genome assembly GCF_030936135.1 of Gavia stellata. Taxonomy (NCBI): domain Eukaryota; kingdom Metazoa; phylum Chordata; class Aves; order Gaviiformes; family Gaviidae; genus Gavia; species Gavia stellata. The sequence goes on from NC_082610.1 coordinate 15,267,124, forward strand.
AGGAAATCATTTTAGTTTTGTTCTTTACAAAGTTTTATCACAAAGACGCATCTATACTATGCTGGATAAAACAAAAGAAAGAGGACCCTGATGATAAAAAAAAATATTAATTGCAGAAAGTGATAATTGAAGAAAACATACGCAAGACAAAAATATCCATATACAATATATCAGCTAACACCAAGTGCTCTACGGTGGATGGGCACAATTATCCCCAAATATAAATGCACACACAGAGCAGAGGAATACTTTACAGTGAATAAAAAAAAGCAAAATGATATGCTGTCATTTCCACGTGAGCTCTTTTTGTTTTCAAAAAGAGGGCCTAATTCTGTACTTCTAGTATTAGACTGACATAAGTGGAGAGAAAATGAACAACACCAGCTGAGGAAATGGCACCCTGCACTGCATTCAACGAAGCAAAACTCTCACTAAGTTGAGCATGAGTTTTTCCTTATACTTGAGTGTAGGATTAAGCCAATGAAGACAAGTTAGTAGTGTAGAATAAAAACAAATTAAAGCGCAGAGTTGTATCTTCTTTCCCCAAAATAGTGAAAGCAATGTTTCAATGCCTGATATTAACAGGGATCTTTTTTGTTTTGTCCACTCGGCAATTTTTAACTAACACATTGAAAGCATGCCATTTCTCAAGCAACAAAATTACACTTTGTATTTAAAACCACAAAATAAAGAGGGCTGACTGTTCTGACAGCTTTAATCCTGATGATACTGGGAGCCCCAAGTAAAAAGAAACTGGTACAGCATGGAGTTTTCCCTGCTCAGCAGGCAGAGAAAAAGCAGTTCTGGATTTGATAAGTAAAACCAGATATAGTCGATGGTTATATGCTAAAGCCTTGCAATTAATGGGAAACATCAACGGTCCAATGAACTTGCATATCAGTGGGGTCTTTGAGAAGTTCTTTTCTCCCATCTTGTTAAACACTCATCTACCATACAACAGTCATGACTTTTTTTGTGAAAGAATTGTGCCTGCTCCACTGTTGTCAGAGGGGAAAAGAGATGTCAAGGCTCAAGGACCCATTTATATATTAAAAAAAAAAAACAACCCTGCATGTCGCTGTTATTGCTATTTTTCCCTGCAAATTTGTGTCAATGTAGCAATGAAAAGCGCCTGATAGCATCATGACCTCAATGTGAGGTGCCTTACAAATACAAAGACGTGGCCCCTTGTCCTGAAAGATCTGACAGTCAGAAGAAATGATTGTAATGGTAGTTCATCCTAGTTAGTTAAAAAAAATCCAACCTTCGACTATACCCAAAGGCTACAATTCAGAGTATATTAAAACCAAGATACTAACAAATAATTACCTTGTAAGAACAAATTCCTGTAAAGAAAACATGATACCATTATACCATGCCCCTGCAATCCTAAAAGTGGCAGAAATGCAATAAATAACCTATTTCTTAGGAATAAAAAAACTGTAAAACGCAATGCACATATCTGCATTGTTCAACTTCATAGGGATCTACAGCTTCTCCTCCACCATATATACCTAAAATGCGTTTCTGAATAATTAACTGAACAGAAATCAAAAAGGTAGGAGACTGGGTCTGCTCTGCAGTTGTAACAGTTAGGAATGATTCTGTAAGTATAAGCAAATGAAAACTAAGCCCTTATCAGTAAAAATAAGTTTGTCATAAAAATAGTTGTCATTCCAGAAAGAATCTGACTAAACCTAATTTGTGTAAGGACTGGGTCCAAATTCAAATCCCAGGTGCAAAAGTCACAAAACAAAGGAAAGGCTTCAATTTCAGCAGAATTTGGTTCGTTCCTCGATACCCGTATTGGATTTACCTGGTTAACAGGTCTGTTTCTAGAGGAGGCCATAAGCAAGCATTACCCAGGCTGGTTTTTTCCCTTTGAGCAAAATGATCAGAAACTCTGAGCCACTTTATCCACCTACTCTTTACAGATCAAAATGCAAAACGTTGCCGTGAAAACAAGGGAGAATATGCAAAGGTGTTATATGCTATGTATGCCACTGACATAATACTTTAATAGGATATGCTGTAATTTCCTGCAATTAATATCTTAGCAGAGCTATAAAGGCTTTTTTCCAAAATTATACCACTGCGTTTACAACACTAAAATTAATGTTGTGTCAACCTTTCCATTATAAGCCCCCTTTTTCATAGGTTTATAACTTGGCCATAAAAATATATTCTGGCCTAAATGTGTCATGCAAGATCTCCGTTTAGAAGCGGCCATTTTGATTAAATAAAAAACATTATTTAATGGCTGTTTCAAGTAAGTCTTTTGAATGCCCTATAAAATGTGCAAGGGACCGCCAAGAAATCTAGGCATTCTTCGAACAAAAACTTTTTTTTTCTCTCCACAATAAGCCACTGTTCAAAGGATGTTTCACAGCCATGGAAGTTGCTCCATATCTGTAAGGAAAATACATGGATTTGGGAAACTACAGACTTCTTCAGTAAGAGTAGTCTCTCCACTTGCCTCTTTCTGTATGACAATGGCTATATGTGGTCAGCAGCTCGGCCACGTGGGAGACTCAAGCTGGCTGAAATGGTTCTCATTGAGGCAGGAGAGTCAGTGAGAGCAATGAAGAAATATTCCTCCGTCTGGCTGAAGTGGATTCACTCTGGCTAAAAGCTCCATCAGAGTAAATTAAGGCAAGTGATAAGTTGACAGAAAGTCATGATAGAAAAGACGATCGAGACATTAGAGAACCATACTAAGAATTCTGAAACCACAGATTTTAGGTCTGTCAAATTTCATGTAAGAACTGGATCAAGTCAATTAGGAAATTTAACTTAGGTGCTTAAATTAGGAACCTCGTTGTCTAATCAACAGAAGGTAATTCACAGCACCTGGACTGCTTTATATATGGAGCCAAAAGTCCTAATTCAGTCACCCAAATTAGGTATCTAAAATTAGACGCCCCCAAATATCTATATGCTTTTTATTCTGCCTCAAAAGAGTGTTGTGAGGATAATACACTTCACCTTATGAGACACTCAGATATGTAGTTACAGAGGAGATGAGTATCCTGAAAATATATCACCAATAAAATTCAATGAGATGGAAAAGGCAAAGCTAGAAACGCGACAGTGGAGTTCTTCATACAGATCACTCATTGTCAGAGCAAAAAACAAGTGCCACACCTCCTCCTCTGAGAAAAGTTTGTTTCTATATTTATATTATATAAATTACTTTGTCAAATAAGGAATCTCAGTCTGTGCTTAGGCTACTAGGTATACATTGCCCTATCAACTTTATTTTGTTACCTGTAGCAAGTACCCACACTACTCATTTATCTACCTGATCTAGATTTTTAAACTAACTATATGTTCCTCCAACTGGTTAATCTCTCATTTACAGAACAAAAATGACAAATACATTACTTTAAAATAAAGTTCCCTAACTCAGAAGTGCCCTTCTATACTGTGGGGCAGTGATGTGTCTCAAGATGGATTTCACACTTCACCATCAACTGTGAATTTCTTTGCTTTTATTATTTGGTGTTACAACTTTAATGTTTCCTTAACATACTGTCATTTTGGGTGGGTGAATAAGATGAATTCAGCATTTCATAATGCACCATTGTATCCTGTTTACATCATTTATTTTCTTTTTATTGAATGATTACAAACTTCAATTTAACATTAATAACATTTTGTGGGAGTTACTGCATGTGAATTAAGTGTGGTGATGTCAGTGCATCCCTCTGGAATTCAAAAGATATTTCACTGTGTTATATCATGTGCCGCGCAGTATATCAATTTTTATTTCCCATCCCTCAAGTATGGAATGCACACTGTGTAACTTCTTAGATTCTCAATATAGACATAATTTACCCAAGCTGTGCAAATACCCAACTTGCTGAAGATGATATACACAAGATTTATATAAAAGACTAGTTCTTTCAAACAAGCGAAAGTCTTGCATACAACACAAGCCACTACATTAACTAATTATTTGCGGGGAGGGGGTTCTAATGGAACAGAAAAAAGGAAAAAGGGTGTAAACTGCAATCATAAACCAACTTTTCCTTACTTTAACAACGACTTTAAAATTAGACAGGTAAATTCCAGTAAAGGCCATTCACCTTTCCTTGAAAGCTATGCTTTGACATTTTTGCGAGTGTCTGGATTAGCTGGTTGCATAAGACAGCGAATATTAGAAATACTCATTCACTTTACTTTTACATATATGCCATCAAATGTATACCAAACATTAAACAGCATCTGGTTTGCTCGTTTACCCAGTTGCACATACTACTACTTTCTTTATGTGAAATCATAATTCCTAAATGCATTCAGAGAGCAATGCACTTACTTCTTCCTTGCTGTCATGACTTTAAATACATTTAAAATAAGTTTTTGTGCTCAAATTGATTCAGTAATACACTTGCATTCTGGAGCATTCCCACAATTACAACTAAAAACATTTTGATTCTTTCAGTCAGGATTTAGTCCATCTGGAAAATTTAAGATTTTACTGTGATATTTCAAAAAGTAGTGTACAATTTATTTGCTAAATGCTTTTGGCCTTTTTATGTGGGGCTGTACTTCATCATTTTCCTCCAAATACCTGTTTCTGCAGACAGAAATTTTGACCTCTGATATCATCACATTCCAGTCTTGCCTATATATCTGACTATCTCCATAAATCAAGTCATTTCAATACTAATGTTTATTAGCTATTTTCTTTATTCGCTAACTCCTGATGAGTGTGTCAGTGTGGGGTTTTTATTAAAAAAAAAAAAAAAAAAAGCAATGCAAATCCTGATTGTTTTCCCTCTTGGCCATCACATGGTTGTCAATCACAAAAATCATCACTGAAAAAGTAACTAATTAGAAACGCAAAGGCCAGTATCTTAGGCGGTTTCTGTCAGTCCTGGGATATATTTCAATGTAACGCTGATGTAAGACCTGAAAAAGAGCTGGTGTGCCCAAAAGGTTGCCTGTTTTTTCCAACTACATCTATTTGTCCAATAAAACAAATTACATCCCTTAAAACCCCTGCCTCATTTATATCTTTGATATTCCAACCAGAATAGTAGTATTCTAAGTCCTTCCTCATATGAGGTGCCCAATTCTGCAAAGCCTACTTATGTGAGTAACACTTAGCTATACAAGTCATCAAATACTGGCTATGCAAGTATTACGCAAGCAAACAAGACTTCACAGGATCAGCCCTGCTGGTAGGCTGCCAGTTGGCTCAATTTCTGCTCCCAGTTAGCCATTTTAGTTTGTGCACATGCCACTTTGGAAGAAAAACGGGGTTTCTGTGCTGGAGCAAATAGTGCATCATTATTGCATTATTCCAAATATTGCAATATTGCAAAGGTTACATTACACAGACTGACAAAGGGGGTGATGCAGACCTGTACTACCTGAGGAATAGCACCAGAGAGGTTCAGAGGGGCATCATCTCTGTCAAACTCTTTGGGAGCTAGACCAGGGTGTCTCGATCAGCAAGCACTGAGGCTGCCACAGCATGTCACTACACGCTTGGTTGGAACGGGCAGACCACCAGCTGAGAGTGACCCTGGGCAGCAGTACAGGTGGGTAGCAAATATTTGCTTGATCCTCTGCTGTTATTCAGGAGCTGGTTATAATCTGCCCCTAAATTAACAGGGCTCAAATCTGAGGCCCTTCTGTAAGCAAAGGCTGTAGAACGAGTGCTTGGGCTCAATAGAATCAATGAGATTTTAGCCCCTGGCTTTGACAGAGGCACGGCTGAGAACAAGCCCTTAAGTCACTGGCGAGATTGGAACGCAGCGTGCCCAGTGCAAACGGAACAGCAGTACTTGAACTGGGGAGCATGGATGCCTCTGCCTTCATTTCCAATTTTAAAACAGACGTGGGAGAGGGAAAGTGGGAGGGGAGCTACTATCATTTTCTGCACCAACATGAGCCTGAGAAACAATGACATTTACTTTGGTTTAGCTGATTTCCACACATCAGATCATGTTCAGCGCCCATGTGCCAAAGTCCTATTCTTCAAGTCTGTTGAAATATCACTTTCCGAAACATGTGTGCTAACATTTGGCCAACACCACCACAAGATCATTTTATTAACTTGTAGCTCATTTCATAGACTGCTGCTCATGTTGCTAACATATGCTATTCTACCATTTACTGCTCTATAATTAGAGAAGTCATATGAAAGAGATACACAAGGCTTAATTTTTGCATTAAATACAATTTGTTTAGACTCGGGTAGGCGAAATAAAGCTATTTAAAAGAAAAAAACACATAGAGTGAATTCCAAAACTGCAAGAAAGCTAACTCAACATGTAGAAGGTCACAGTAAAAATTTTTAAAAACCCACTCCCCTGTCTCAAGACAGCATACAATTTTAAGGCTTGTGTTAAGAGTCAAATCCAGAACTACTTTCTGCTTTGCCAGGATAAGTCTTGTTTCCAGGGGCTGAGGGCCTCAGGGACAGAGCAGCTAGCAGAATCCTTGCAAATGGGGCACCACGGTGCAAGACCCGAAGCTTAGAAGGAGCACAGGAGGGGTGAACCTTTAGCACAGTGTGTCTTTTTTCTTAGGCCACCACCATGCTGTCATGCCAAAGCATTTTTAGTATGGAAGAGCCTGAACAAAGGATAGGGAGCATTGTAGGAACATTTATTAAAGGATAGGCTGCCGGGAGAAGGTAAGGATCCCACATTGCTTCTCTTCCCACACAACTGACAGAGAAAATTCCAAGCCAGCCAGCCACGAAGATGGCTTTTGTTGGAAAAAGCTGGCCTGTAATAGACCTTTTTCTTGGGTAATTATCAAATAAGGACTTTAGAACTCATTAATAATATGTAATAATAAATAAAATATGCAACATTTGACTTTGATGTTTAGCATATTTGTCTTTCCTCCATTAGATCGGTTTCCATTTTCGCTAAGCAAGTTACGAGCTGGACAGAGCTGTGATGCCACGCCTACAGCAGAGCCCCGTGAATCTGAATCAGTGATTTAGCAGCCAGCTACAAGTTACAGGCACATAACAGCATTTCTCTCTTCCATGTGCACAGAACTGCATTGCAGAAGGGAGTTAGACATAGATTTTTTTTTAATACTGAACCGTTAAAAAAAAAAGAAAAAAGATACCAATAACAGCTGGGAACTAATCCATAAGCAAACTGGAATTTAAAGGAAATGTATCCTTTCTACTGTAGATTAATAAACTGCAGCTATAGTTTATTAAGCCACCACAATAATTTACATTTTCTACTGCCATAATCTTGACTGCTTATAAATTACAGTAGTTTTACCTATTCTTTAATCCAGAAACATCATTATTAAAATGTTTGATGCAGGCTACAGTGCATCTATCATTACTTGTAAAAGTTAATTAGATTAGATAAAAGAAATAATTAGATTTGCATTTTTATCCCGGTTTTAAACTTCCAAAGAAGATCACAACAGTGTGCCTGTGGGCAATTAAAAACAGCATACAGCAGTGAAATATAAAGGCAAAAAAGGTCTGTTTTTCCTGGCTAATTCATGATTGAAGATACAATTACAAAATATTTTAAGGGTTTGCTGAAGCTGGGGGCTATTCCTAGACTTCTAAGCTTTGTTTATAACTCTCGCTCTCTTTCAAGGGAGTATCTGATCTGCGTACCCTGCCAATAGAAGTATCAAATTGCTTTCAATGGCTTTATTTGGTCCTGTTCAGAGCTTGCTGGAAGGGGATCAGTTTCATGATCAATAACACAAAAAAAAGAAAAAGAAAAAAACGTGGGGGAGAATATTCCCTAGTGCCAGAACAGTAGCATTGCAATTGCTTTTTGCTTGTCAATGCTAAATACAGTTTACAGAGAGAGACAACCTCAGAGAGCGTAACTGAACTGACAATAACTAGATTCCAGCTTGTGCATTTTCAGCAAGCTCATTGCAAGGAGCTTTAACCTGTCTCCAAAAGGCAATAAATGAAAGGTTCGGCTCTTAAAATTGGAGGTCAGTTACATACTTAATGATGAAGCATATCTTTAAATCTATTTCTACTATTATTATCCTAGCAAAAAATTAATTAACCAGGTCAGGGAGGCCATGAAGGCTAATGTGGAATGTAATTATTCCTGATCTTTAGACATGTACTTCACATAAAGAGATAGTCCTTATTCAGCTCACCAGGTACCTGAATTGTCAGTAGTTAATCATGGATAAGAAGAGAGACTCGTTGGTTCAGCCTCTTAAGTTTTAAGTAAGATTCAAATGATTCCTCTTCAAGGACAGTTTAAATAGTTGTATTTTATGTTACTATTCTTTTGTTTGTTTACTATCACAGTAATCATGTTCACTCTTTTTGACCGAAACAGAAAATGCAAGAACATTAATATGAAACTACAACAGCATGAATGTATAGATTAAACCTAGAAAAAAAAAAAATACTATTAGGAATAATTTCTAGTGGCTGAATTAAAACAGAATACTTATGAGAGCAGAGGAAGCCAGTTTTTCTATGCGATGGAAATCACACCAGTTCAAACAGAAAAGGAAATCCTCTGCAATGGCATTGAGCACAGCACAGAGGAGTAAGGTGAAGGGAAACGGATGAAAGCAGTTTGGACCAGCTCTCACTGTAACACCCGTTGCAAGTTTTTTCAGAGAAGCTCAACAACCAGTGTCCCTTTTAAAGATTTCAGCCACAATTTAGGACTTGCCCTAACGAAGCCTGCCCACCAGAGGAGGGAAGCCCTCAAACTTTCATCCCTTAAATCCAACCCCCATCTAGGGAAATCCTGGAGAAGCATGCTCCAAGCATCAGTGGGACCCAACCCCTTCCTCAGCTGGACTTGGTGGGGTCAGAGGCAGTCCCCAAGCCTCAATCTGAAAGGACTGAATTCTGGCAATGAGGCACTGAATTCATAGGGATTTCAGGGCCTCAAGCAGTTCTCGAGGTTGGAACTGTTCTAGAGATGAGAGCCTTCCCTTCTTCTAATGTAGTCTTATCTTCATGATGTACCACCAAATTCCTCCTTTAAACAGCTTTTTCCCTTATCCCTAGAGGTTTTGCCTTTCACAACACAGGCTAAGAGACGTCCTTAAATAGTCTCATTTTATCCCTTCTACTCTAAGAATGAATACTTTTTATTAAAAAAAAAAAAGTTCTTTTAAAAAATCTGAATCAACCTGGAGACTGACCTGTGAGCTCTTACTTGCCCTCCAGTATTTTCTCAACCCTATTTCAACTAAAAGCAATGATTTCTCTGCCCAGCTTTGCAGAACGAAGAACTTAATTTGGCATACTAGATTTCCTCCCATCTCTACAGACTCCTCTGTAGAAGAGTGTTTATGAGCATTATGAACATTCGAGTTGAAAAGCAATAATACACTGCATTTATTTGAATTTTTTCATTTAAGATTCTCAAAACATTGCATTTGAATTGAGGAACAGGAAACAATTTGCCAAATTTCGGATAATCAGAGGCGGAACTGAACAACTCCAGATTCCCACTCCCTTCAGCCAACAGACAAAAGTGCTTTCTCCAACATGCACACCCAGAAAGTAACATTAGCTTCACTTATAAAACATGAGACGATTATGCAGAACATTTAATGACCTCAGTACTGTTGAAATACCTATGTTGTTCTCATATGCTAAGCCTAGCTAATGTCCTCTTTGCTCATAGATTGTTGACAAAGTTTGGATGTATAACAACTCTGGAGTAAGGTGCTCCAGTAAATGGTTTAAAAACAAAACAAAAAACAACTAAATGAAACAAGGTGTTAAAATTATTAAATAAACAAATAATATACAACATAATGTAAATAATAAATACCAAATAATGAAAATTCTCAGGAAATTATCCCAGTAGGTAGCCAGCAAAAGATGTGTTTTATTTGTTATGGATTATTTCCACTTTTATATGTGGTTGACAGAAATCTTATAAGCCCCATCTAAAGTAATTTCTAATTGTTTAAACAGTTAAATAAACTGGATGCACTTACTCACACAAATTATTGTTTAAGAATTAACACTGTACCTCAGAAGATGACAGTGGTATGCTGCGTATGTCTCCCGTGATGAAAACATTGCATCAGCAATGCCCCACTCCTGCATCCTGGAGAACACACTGTACTTATTTCAAGTAGCTGTGCCATGAATAGGCCCATGCCCAGATGGAACTGGCACCTGTGCTACTTGTATTTTGTAATCTTTTCAAAAGGGGAGTGGCAGGGAAGAGTACTATTGTTTTTCCATGCACACAAAGTATAGATAAGAATCCACACCATTTTATATAAGTAATCGCTGTTTCCTGAAAAGGGTTGCTCAAGAGTGTCTTTAAACAAATGCACCTTCTGAAGAAAATCAAGTAAGTTATCGGGGATGCAGTTCTGAATTCTACCAAGCCCAAAACCAAAACTGAGAATGTAAACATTTGATAGAAAATTGGTTTTGCCCCTCAAGCCACAAAAAGCATGATTCACCTCATCTCATTTCAGATCTCTACATCATAGACATTGGCATCTGTATCCTTTATAGTTAATGGAGAGAAACAACCATTTTAGGGAACAATTCATCTGACATATTTAAAATGTCTACTTTAGGACAAGATGAATTGCATCTGAAAACTATTCACTCTGCTTCTCCTTGTTCACTATAAAAACAATCTGGATAATTAACTGAGACAGAGTCTACACTGCAGTTATCTTCTTTTGGTATGATGAATTCCACCCAGAGTCATCAGTGCGACTTCAGTATCGGTACTGAGGTTTCCTGGGAAGATGCTGGGAGGGGACCTGGGAGAACCGGCACAGCACTATATCTCTCACCTGCCTCCTGTTTTACCTCCATCCCACCTATAGCCCTTAGGGAGCTACAGGTCTCAACAAACTGCAACACTCATAATCAATTCAGCAGCAACAAACCTATTATGAACTGCAGAGGCATCTTAGCAACTCACTTCTCTCCCAAGCAACTCCTGGCTAGCAAACCTGCCACAGAATTAAGAAAGAACAAATGAACAAAGAAACACCACTTGGCTCACAAGCAAATGGACTATGTAAGCTGGTGTTTAGCCTAGGAAAGAATTTCCTAACAAACTTTTTTTCAGTAATCTCCTCGTAAGATGTATGATTGAGACGGCATCTGCCCAACACGCCTAGTGCTTCATACGGGAGTCTACAATGTTCCTTGGGCAATGAGATGCCCGCTACCAATCTGGCTAACAAGCTGGGAGAGGAAACAGTCCTCACTGCCTCAAATACACTGATGAGATTCATGTACATATAAAGAAATAAAGAGGCCAAACTACTGAAGAACTATGGAATAAGAGTAGCTTGTATTGGCAAGAATTTTGAAACAAATACAGGGAAGGATCACCAAGAAATAATTTAGCTCACATGAACAGAACAATCATTAAAGCACTTCTTTGCATATATGTTTAGGAAAGGATGGGAAAGAAAACTTGTGGAGTATTCGGCACTATGTAACACAAAAACTGTGAATGAACAAGAAAATGAACGTGCAACCTATTCTGAAACGAACCTGCAACCTTTTCTAAGACTACATTCCCCCAGAGTCAGTGGAAGGGTAAAGTTACTGGAAAGTATTGAGTAAACTGAAACATAAAGTACCTTCAAACTTTTTACTACAAGCAGGATACTTCCCAGTAAAACATACCCACATTCTCCAAATAGGAACAAAAATTACCTGGTCATGATTCCTCTTTCTATGTCCTAATTTTTAAAGGAATTTAAGAAATTAGAAATTTCTCATGCAAATAACTGTTCTGTTCAGCAGACTCAGCTATGTTTCAGCCTTAGCTTTTATGCCAAGTAAAGATTTTTTTATATGATTCTTTGTTTTCTGAAGCCAGACTTGCAAATAACACGTAGAGAAGATGGTGGATTTTTTCCTTTCACTATTTCTACCTCTCTTCCATCCTTTATGTACACCTAATATGAACATGCAGTCTTCCAATAGGCAATGACAATAATAGTGCTTTAAAATTCAGTTGTGTCTCTCATCCCAGGTATCAACCCATATATATATATATGTGTTAATTCAACTCCTTAAAGTGTAACTGAAACTGCATTACAATATTTGCAAAAGCATTTACAAGCATTCCTTTGGGATGAGGGAAGGAAAAACTTCAGTTTTGGCATCTAGTAACACGGCAATCAGCTGATTAAGGAAAAAACCTGATAGCCCAAGCTTATAAGAAGTGATTGGCAGCACAATCATCTGTCAGACCAAACTGAAGTATTTAAATCAAAGAACAGGCCCATGGAAATGCTTTCAAACAAAGTGAGAAGCAGAGAAGATAATATAGTCACATGTCAACAATGCCTCTACCTACATGTCACTCCCTACCCACATACATTTGTGCAAAATTAAACCAGGTCTGAGTACAGATAATTGAATACCTCCAGAACACTCCCAGATCCACAAAGGTACTGCTACTCCAAAGGTACATGGGACACATATACCTGTGGGTCTTTGTACATGAGCAGACTGGTCCCAGGGACTTAGTACTGTCTGAATGTCTATTATCCTATTCTGTAGCTGTTTGCTTTAGTTAATGAAATGGAAAACATTCTTCTAAACTTCTTATAAAGCCAATTTTGCCTTTGTAGAATAAGGAATTCTATAAACAGTGATCAAGACTCTGCTTTTACTTCACATAATACAGGTCAAACTGATTGCAGATTTCAGAATTAAATGACAAGATTTAAGAAATAGTTCAGAACTTTCAGAAGAAAACTCTGTTTATTAAAGAGAAGTTCTTTCCACCAAGATAATGTTTGACAATGATTTTCTAAGACACAAAGACCATCCATAAAAAGCATCTTTACTGAGGCTTATTAGTAAAGCATGTGGCTGCTTTATTTTAGATCCTTCCCTCTCCATAAATGGTATTTAAGTATAATCAGAAGAGAGCAATAAAACACACTGACCTGAATTTGCTGCTGCAGTAGATTGATTTTGTGCTGCTGTTGCAGAAGTTGCTGCTGTTGTCTTGCAATCTATTAGAAATAAAATTTCCATTAATTTAAAACAGTAATATTGAAACTTCAATATTATGAGTGAAAAACATCTTATTAGCTATTCTTTATTATATTTTTATTAAGCATCATTTATTTTTGTAAAAAAATAAAGCTATTTTAGAGGTATCTGTATATGTGACATAAACATACTAAATTTAGATGCAACATAAAAATCTAGTTAGCCAGTAAGAAATATGAATTTTAAGCACTTATGCCTCAACTCTGCAAAGCTCAGAAACATGGGTTTAGCTGTGTATGTGTGAATAATCTTATCACTATTCAACAAAGCATTTAAGGCTGTGGTGATCTTTGACTATGATGCATTACTGTTAGCTACAACACGAATGAAACACATGCTCAAAATTAAGTGCTTTGCTGAATGAGGAAGGGATTACTCAGGTGCCTAAGGTTAAACACACATTTTCCTGCTTTGCTGAACTGGAGCCTTAGCTAGTATTTGTAGCTGTTTCACTATTCAGCACAAGCTCCTAGGGCAAGCTTCTCTAACTTCATTCACAGTGAGCAGCACATTCCTTCTCTTGTAGATCTCAAAGTCTTCCTTGGAACTGCTCAAGGGAGTAGGGTCTCATTCTGTGTAAAAGCAGTACCTGATGCTCAGTAACTCATCCTCCACACAACCCTGTGAAATATATAGATATTCTTACCCTCCTTTGGTAGATTCAGTAAGGGATCTGGAGGGTAAAGTTTCACTATATCCCTTCTCTAACATAGATGGAGAGAAGCAAGTGTTCGGGCAGGGAGCACTAAGAGGCTAACGAGAGAGAATCTGCCCCAGACACTCCGCCCTCCCTGATTCCCACAAACCATCCAAAATCAGCAGGCAAGAGCAGAAGGGAAATAGGATCCTGCCCTCAGACCGCAGAGCTGCTCTCTGCAATAGGTAACATGGACTGCAGCTATGGGGGAGAAGCCACAGGGAGCTGGGGGAACAACGGGCCTTGTGCTTTAGAAGGGTAACTGTGCAGCAAACTGAAACAAGGACAAGATTTGTGTTTCCTGGAAACCCTGGCCTCAGCACTTCTGCTGCCTTCACTTCTTAAGTATAATTTCCCCTCCTATAAATATTTATCTAGAGCAGAGGAACCACATAAAACAGCAAGAAGTTGGTGACAAAGGTAGCTTGGTCACTCGAGTCCACTGTTTGGTTTTGGCAAAAACCCTCCTGGTCTCCTTCCCCACCATCTTCCAAGCATACTTACTCTCTGTTATAAACAGAGAAAGCTAAGTAAAATGGTTTTATGATAAAAAAATTACAGAAATGTAGCGAGGTTGATTTGGAAATAAACAATCGCATAGTTTTAGTGCAAACTGTTCAGATTAACTCATAAGGAATCTGCAGTTACATATTAACAGCTTGTAATTGTGCATACACAGAGAACAAGTCTGTAATTTCCTTAATCTCTCACTTTGTCACCTGGAAATAACTCTGTCTTTTTTTTCACTGCTAAGGTTAAAATTCACTTTTGTATGGGAGACCAACACAAAATCCATACATATTTAAAGTCTTGCCCATGGCCTCAAAGAGACAAATTGAGGTCTATGTGATTCAGGCGCTGGATTAAGGCAAAGTGCCACACAGAAAAGGAATGAAGCAACTGTCATAGCCTACTACGTTGATGCTTGTAACAGTGCATCAAAGGATCAAACTGCCTTTATGAGTCTGGCATTCAAATATTTCTGGATAAATCTCCCAATGAAGTCAATAAAAATACGGTGAACGAAGGCCGAAGAAGCAGGCCCTGGTCTGCTGGTGAAAAAGGTAGTTGGAACAGCTCGCTGCCTGTGTGCCCAGGTAACCTGGGGCAGCTCCCAGGGCCTCAGGTCATCTCTTGTCAGATCAGTGGTCAGCAGTAGTGTCTACGCTTGGAAAAGCAACTCTAATGGTAACTGTGCTACAGAGAACATTTAAAAACCTGTATGAGTGCTTGAGTTACTCTTTTTAATGAGTGACACACCAATTGTGCTATTCCATCTTAGAAGTGTCGTGCTTGTCACTAAAGATAAGCTCTGTCAGGTTTATGTCCACGTTGTCCCTGCTCCTAAAATCTCAGTGAAGGTAGGAGAAAGATGATCATGCTATTCAGCTTCAGAAAGGAATTATTTGTAATTTCACATTGAAATGAGACACTGCATGGAGCTGCATCATGGGTCATTCTTTCCGAGTGCTGTATCTTTTTTCACAGATACACAGTACCCTATGTCCAGAATTGTTTGGAGCTGCTGGTGACCTGGCTGCTACTTAACATGGTAAGCTATAGCCAAGGCAAGGGTGAGATCTTTGTTTACATGTGCAAAGGCACTGATCTGCCAGAGTTCAGACTGTGAACAGCTTTTTGTACCTGTCTGTACAATACAGTACCATTTGAATAGGCATTTCCTGATGAAAACCAGAAATACACCATGAGGCAATCTAATGTCAATGGTTCCTCTTTGATGGAACAGTACTGTGACAGAAAATGTATCCAATACCCCGCAATGCAATTACCATAGCATAGTCTTGATGTATAGGCTTGACACAGTAAAGTAGGGTACACAAGCACCATGTGGCTCAAATTCTGAATTTTATTTGCCTATCGGTTGAGCTACATGCTCGCTTCATTGAGCATGACAACCTAGTTTTAAGTGTCATTTAATTTTCATTTTGAAATATAATTACAAAGTGTTCACTGTAAGATATCACTCGTCTGCAAATGTGTCAAGATTAATTTGTGCTAGCTTATTCACAAGTGTCAATAGTTAATTACTGTGTCATCTCTGGATGGCTAAATGACATTCTAACTTCTGATTTTTTACAGTGTTCCTTTATGTTATTTTCCATTAGAGGATGAGTCCATATTCCTACATGTGGGCAAATACTCAAGCACATAAAATACCAGACGTCACAACTCATTAAAATCAACAGAGCATACATTGCTGTATATATCCTATAAAATACGTTTAACTGAAAAGATAATTCTAGTAATAATGTCAGATTCCTAAAAACCACACATTAATTTGGATCTGTCTAATCTAATGCCATGGGGACTAGTGTATGGGATCACTGTCGTTACACTTTTGTACAATGAGAAAAGGACAGCTCTTTGGACAACTGCATCTTTAAAAAAAAACAAACAAACAAACAAACCACCAAACAGAAAACCTCCACAACACGAACGAACAAATCAAACCTTACTTGTAGAAGATATTTGAAGGTTTGAGGATGCTTAAGGTTTTTTGTTCAATTATTTTCTTGTCAAAAAGAGAAAGAGTTAAATAATGGTTATAGTCTGGCGTATTTGTAACTCCCAAAATTGCATCTCCGTGCAAGAAACAAGAACTGTGAAATCTTTCAAATGCCATTTATTCTAGGAAAGAAATTATTTGACTGTCCAAACCCAGTTTTTTTCTCAGGGCCCTATAATACTTTCTCTTTCTGGAAAAAGATGTAATTTCTGAAGATATTTAAGCCCTTTTATTAAAAAAAAAAAAAAAGGAAACACTAAGCAGAACAGTGTTTATGATAAGCATTCTGCATGAAACATTTTCACAGGTTTCTTTGTTGGAGCCTCACCTGTTCTTGCTGTTGGCGAGCAAGGTCCATTTGCTGCCGTTGTTTTTCAATTTGTGAGGCTGCCAGCTTTTTCTGTTCATCATGGGCAGCCAGGAGCTGCTCCCGTAAGCTGATCAGCTGGGTGATCATAGTAGAGAGCTGTCGCTCTTTTTCTGCCAGGCTTTCTGGTGTACCTAAATGTGCAGGAAAGATGGACTGTAAATACGAGCTAGACAATAGTTACCAAGCAATATTCACAAAAGAAATGGCTGAATCACCAACATGCTTATTTCAAGTGGCAGCTTGAATATATATTTTACTAACAAACCCCAAAAGAATCTAGCACATAGATTTGCTGTGCTCTAAGCACTGGAGGATATAACAAAAATTGGAGCAGAAAAGAGATAGAATATTTCTTCTTTTCTGACAGGAGTAATTAACAATGCACTGTGTACAAATCCCTATATCTTTTCCATCTAAATCTGCCCAGTGTGATAAATACATTCACAGTTTATTAGACATAGTTTTCCTTCACTGTATATATTTTGCTTTTCCCTAAGTATGTAAAAATGTTAAATAAAAAAAGAATAAAAGATGCTGTTCAGTGGAAGAAGCAGTTTAATAGTTTATTGATCCTTTCTCTAAAATACCCATATATCTGTTAGGTCATTTCGGTAATCGTAAGCTTTGGTTATGGAATGAGTATTAAAAATGAGCTTTACTTGTCCCTAAGAGAAATGGCTAACCTGAGAAAACAGCTTAAAAATTTTCATTTAACTTTCAAAGTTTACTCTACAGAGAGCACTTAATTAATATGAAACTACGGTACATTTATTCTTTGCACTAATGATGCTTAATGGTCTGTTTATGGGTAAATTGCATGGGTCTCCTAAGTAGAAAGTACAGGGTCCTTTTGCAAATCAATCCAAAAATATCCCCTCTTAAGTATGAACATATTACTCCATCACAAACAGCAATGTCAGCTCCTGTATTTGAGCCATACACCGCATTTCCTTGTGTGAGCATCTCGGACCCACAGCTCTGTAAGAGGTTATATAATTACAGTAAGGTAGCAGTTCAGGAATATTGGAAGAGCATCTGAAGGAGGTTTACAGTTGGAAGTGGAAGAAATGAAGCAATTTTATGTCATACAGGAGAACTGAGTTAGAGAAGAAGCAAAGCAAAGCAGGAACTAGTCAGGTCTATAATCTGCCACAATGGTAAGAGAAATGGCACAAAAGAGAGGGTATTCGCTTCCTTCCTTTCCTCCATTCACAACAGAGGACTGTGATAAAGAAGTCACAGGACTTTTGAAGAGGAAGAAAATGTGTGAGGAACAGGACCTGGGAGGGAATGGAGAAACTGTCACCAAAATTATGACTCCACCTTCTTCCCAGGAGTAAGATGGATATCTTCTAGGGAAGAGAAGAAAGAGGTTGACAGGTTTCATAAGGAGAGGGAAGACAAAACAGACTCCTGCCAAGCAGGTCACAAACCTAAGATGCTCTACTACTTACATCGCACTATGATGGGACCAATATTATTCTTAAACAGAGTTTCGTTTGCAAAAGCAGCATACAAGAAAACCTCTGTCTGTAATTGCTTTCTACGGAAAAAGAAACCGCATGGCTTAAGTCATTCGCTCTAAACAAAGCAAACTGCCAGAAACAAAGGGTACCTGTTTTTCTGTATATTTCTTACTTGCATTTAACAACATGAAGTACTGAAAATATTCCATTTCTTAGCCACTATTAACTGTCTTAATTTTAAAAGAGTCCGCAACAAACTAATGTTTCAGTACCCTGCAATGCCAAATCTTAATTCAGTATACATGTGACACAGGCCTCTGGACAAGGAAAAATGAGTAACTTTTGTTGTAGTAGAATTTTTAGAAATGGTTAGCAATTTTCTTAGTCACAAGAAGTATGATGGATGCATGAAGTTAAACCTGAAGGACACTCTACTATTTCGACTAACTTATTGCAAAACCTTAGTGTGATATGCGTGACTGAAGCAATAAAAGAGTTCTCTGCAAAAAGCTGTTTCAAAACAACCAAAAAACAAAGATTTTTGAAAGTAAGCTTAGGCAGGTATGTGGCCAGGAAAATACCTGCACTGAAGGTACTGCCTTGCCAGGATCCATTAGCTTGTACTGAGCTCCACACTGTTGACATCAGTTCGATTATCTGCAACTTCAGTATAGACTTACCTTAACCCTCTTAATCTCTGTTACTCAGTCTTGAAGATTTTGCACCGTGGATCAAAGGTTATTTAGGTGCTTTTGAATATGTTATTATATACTGAAATTCGTGGTCACAGATAAAAGACTGTTCTGGCAAAGAAAAATTCCCTTGCCCGTTATGACTAGAAGAGATCAACCACTCCACCTATTTTAGAAAGCCAATGGGAAGAAACCTGCTGCCTCAAATGATACTTATTGCCATGCACTGCCACCTGGGAAACCACAGCTTGAGACTTTCACATCTGTCAAGCAGCTTTGGCATTGTAATGCAGGCCCCTGATCTTACAGTCATAAAATATTTTACACACCCAGAGCAGATATTAATGTCCTGCTCTATTTCCATATTGTTCTGTATGTTTTGTACTTGCTTCATAATATGAATAGAAAGCTGCCACAAAGAGTGCCTGCTAAGGCTACAGAATTTGATGGGTTTGTTATGATTAGTTAAAACCATTTGATCCAGTTGCAGCAAATTTATAAGGTAATTTCTTTTTCTTTTTTTCTGAATTTTATACAATAGCAGGCAGAAGTAACTGTTCTTATTCAGGAATTCATAGTAATTGTTTTTCTTTCCTTTTTCTCCCCAGAGAAACACATCTGAAATGAATGACCCCATTTAAAGTACGCTACTCTTTAATTTGCATTGTGCTATGTAATCCAACAACAGAATAGAACTGATGACCACAAAATGTACACTGTGCTCCTGGAAAATAACGAGACCTCCATGAAGCTGCAAGACACCTAACCGAACACAGCTCAAGACAAGAAAAAGCATAAAATGCAGAATGTTGTTGTATGAACAGTGCGGGGGGGAGGTATAATTTAATTTGAGAGTGGAAAATCCCAACCATTATTTTACAGTTTAAATACCAATAAAAAACAACTTGCTCAGAATGCAGACCAGATTGAGCTGATCTGGCTGGGCCAAGAGAGGTCATCAGTAGCTGTGTGCCATCATCATCTGTTTTGCATAGACTTACTGCAGCAAGCAGTGAGATTCCCAAACTCATTACCAGTAAATAAACTTCTTCTGCTGACTAAAAATATCTATAAATAAAATAAAAATAGAGCTATCTGTAAAATGTATTTGCCATAAAAACAGATAAAACAAAATGCTTAGTAAAAAATATACAGTAAATATGCCAGCTTCCATAAAATATTATATATCACAGCTCGCTCTCTGTTCTAATCCCATTCTCTTACTCCAAAGACAGCAGTGCATTTTTTTTTCCATGGGGTCTTCCTTATCCCCAAAACACATCTGTCTTGAGTTTCTCTCAGATTTGTCAGGTGGATCAGTGCTCCCCAGGGCCTGCTCCATCTGAAGTATTTTAATTTGACTAAACACCTGATTTATTTTATCTCTCCGATGAGAAAGGCAGTTTGTCTTAATAGAGCCTGTCAGCCTACAGTCCCATTCACAGCAATTTACAGGCAGCCAGGGATGCTGAAAAAGAAGAGTGCTGTGATTCTGTATTTTATCCTCCTCCAGAAAGCACCTAAAAGCAGCTATTCACTGCTACTGCATGTGGCATTTTAGAACTGAATTAGCTTTTTATTCAAGTAACTACACTTGTTGTGAATAGCTTATCTGTAAAATTGCTACATTCACTACTGATTTTATTAACCTTTGGCTCTATCACAAAATGGTCTTCAGTTAGGAAAGACCTTTAAAATTGACACATTTTTCTTAGGGGCCTTTATTTCAGTGACTTCAGATATACTGAATTTGATCCATTGACTCCCTTTACCAGCAGCATTTAAAATTTTGAGTGCTGGTGGGAAGTCGATAGTGTTTAAGGACTTCTTTTTAAAATGAAAATATAACAGTTAGTCTTATCAAAAGTTCAGAAAAAGCAGTTATTATTTGTCCTTTGGTTAGATATTCTTGCCTTTGTGATTATAATCATAAGTTAAAAAATAATTTGGTTGTAGCAATATTTTAATTTTTCCGTTGTTTTACCCTTTATTTTTGTATGGAATTGAACACAAATTGAGATAAAATAGTCTGATTGAACAGAACTAAGGCATCAAAGAGAACTTTTGAGAAATTCTGGTCATAGGTCAATCTAGCCAGGAGTGAGAAAATAAAAAGTAGCTATAAATCTGCTGAAAAAGAGAGAAGAGTTCAACTTGTGGTCTAAAATTGCATTTAGAAAGAATTCTGCTTGTGGCAAAAACCTACTTTTTAAAACTGATCACAATACTACCTGATTTCTGATACACAAAGTAATAGGAAGATCACCGTATATCTTACAATAAAATGCATGTAATAAAAATCATAAACATCATCTTGCATTTTCTCTACCTAGATTTCCTTAAGCATTGCAAAAAAAGATTAAAAATCTAGTATCCTGTAAGTATAGATACATAATACAACTACAGTTCCTATATCAGTCTGTGGTTTACCACCTCAAAACCCTTCTGTTGCTTCTTACTACATATTCAGTCTATATACAGATGTAGCTGCATGTCAACAAACACCGGAGGCTTTTCAATGTTAAATTTGGAACTGTCCTTGTGGCAAGCTGTCATGAGATAGAGGTAGAGTAATAACTGCTGGTAAAGGAAAAAAATAAGCAGGAATAACAAAAAAATAGACTTCTACACTTACATAGTATAATTTAAACTAATCTCTTTGACACTCAGCAAAAGAAAACACGATAAAACCACATATTCTATCAAGTGAATAAAAGACAAAATACTGGAGCCATAAATAAGCCAAAAATTCATAGGCATGATCCAAAACTGGCCAAAGTAGGATTCTTAGCTGTGACACTAAATTACTGTGGGTTCTTGAATGTGCTTGCCTTAGTTTCCCAACGTGTACACAAAGTAAAACACTACCAATCAGAGGTTTTTATGCCTGGTTCGTTAATGCTTCTGAAGTGCTTTGAGATCTTTGCATGGAATCTTTACACAGCTGCAAAGTATTATTGGTTCTCTTGAATTCTGTGATTAGTGTAAAGCATGACAAATATCATCCTTGTTTATGCACTGCATCTAAACTAACTTTTGCCCCATATACTTACAGGAAATACAAATTAATAAATCACAAATGATTACTCCTGTTATGTTTTTAGAATAAGCACATAGTGTGACTTGTATGAAATCAAGAGACAGTAATGCAAGAAAGAAGCGTGGACTTTGCCAGAAAATAAGAAGGGCTTTAAATCACATAACTGCAGTTCCAAACTATCATCAACCAAAGCAATTCAACCAACAATCAAAAATGATTTTGAATCAAGTTAAGCAATTTCAGCATTTAGAAAAAAAAAAGCCTTTATGAATCAATTCCTCTGTTAGTTTGGTTTTTTTTTTTAATGGACATTGTCTGAAAAGAAAGCAAAAACACAATGCTAGACATAAAAGAAAGTGTATTTGATCTTAGCTGCCCGGAGATAACCTGGTTAAACCATTCTGTCTAACACGGCATTCTGCAGCGCACATCAGATCGGCTGTGATGTCTCTACTTCACAGGCTCTGTCCAGCATTTAGCATTTACCCTTGTTTGACTGGGTCACCTTTTAAATGCCACAAAATAGGGCAGCAAAAGTCAACAAAAATAAACAGGGAAAACAGAAGAAAGTAACAATCTAATGGAAGGGCTTCGGAGATAAAAGTCACGTTGTGAGGGCTGCCTGACTAAGGAGCCCCCTTGCCACTGCAATAGCATCTAATATGAGTTCTAACTCCAACAGCAGTTTAAAAAGCTTTCCACTCTAAAGGGCCCCAAGTGCATCATAAAGACAAAGCATTTCACTAGAAAACAGCCACAAAGACCTCTATTATCTTATCAGTCTTTGGTTA
Organism: Gavia stellata; assembly: GCF_030936135.1. Lineage (NCBI taxonomy): Eukaryota > Metazoa > Chordata > Aves > Gaviiformes > Gaviidae > Gavia > Gavia stellata. The sequence continues at coordinate 15,289,713 of NC_082610.1, forward strand.
CAACAGCTGAACCAATATGACTACGTTCTGAATGACTTTTTTTCCCCCTTCTTTTTATAACACTAGAATACTGGAATTTCTTTATTTCATGATCAGTTAGCAATTGTTGATGTCCCCATATGGTACTGCCCAGTCCTTAGTCAATAAAAAGTTTTATAAATGCTTCCATTGTGCTTTGTAGCGTCCCAGTGCAGAAGGCAGCATAGCAAACATGTCCAGCATGCAAACCATACCGGATAGCTTCTCTTGTGAAGGTGTGAGATCTCCCCCCTGTTATGTCTCAAAATGTTTCTGTGTTTTAAGCTTTGAGCAAGGAAAAATTAATACCCTATGTCCATAAACAGTAACAGGAATTAATATTAGGAACTACTGAAAATACTCTGTAGAGCAAAATCTGTTTGTCAGGTTTAGAAAAACAAAAGATGGCTTAAGTTAGCTGTGTTTATGAGAAGGATGAAAATGCTTTACTGCCAATCTGCAGGATTCATCCTAGTTTCACCTATACTAAACCTCAGATGCTTAAGCCATTTCTTAGGTGGGAGTCATTTGAAACTAATACAATCCACAGAACAGGAGAGTTTGAATACAATCCTAAACTTATCATAGGCCAGACTGTCTTTCCTAGACTAGCTATTCCATTACAGGTAGCAGGGTAAAATTAAATTACCTTAGCGCGGTCATGATGACCCTTCCTTTTCCCATGTCAGTGTGCCCACAGGCAGGTGAGGGAGTGGGCAGGGACCCACAACTGCAGGGGTAGCTGCACCTCCATCACCCCAGCCACCTCTCTGGCTCTGTGCAAACTGAGCTGCCAGCACGTCTCACAGCAAATATCAGGGTCCTGCACCCACCACTGTTTAGTTTGGATCGTTCCAAGGCTTTCATCCAGTCCATGCATACATCTTGCCTAACTGGGGGGAGACAGTACGTGTGCAGAAGGGCGATGCACATCCAGCTCTCTCACTGATGCTGAGCTGGGATAGAGAGAGGAGTCCCTGGGCCCAAGTGCCCTCACTTTATCGTTGCACCTCTGAGTGTTCAGCTTCAACTGTACCCTATTGGACCATTTAAAGTGTCGCACTCAGTTGTTTTTTCCCTTCTCAGAAGAATTTGAAGGATTTATTTCTTCTTCAGACTTCACAAATCACAGAACAGTTTATTCTGCATGAAGAACAAATAAGTCACAGGAATGCATACAGTAATCCAGCTGAATATTTCCCCTAAAGATTTGCCATCACTTGATGGCAACTGAGGCAGGCTTACCTGCCTTAGCATTTCCCAGCAAATGCTTGTACGTTAGCTTTGCTCCTGCAAATAACCCTCTCTTCTGAGACAATGTTTCTTTCGCGGCCTTTAACATTTTTTTGATCTCATGTGTTTGCCGGACTTTTTGTTCTTGCATTGTTTCTTAGCAATTCTCCAGTGTTTCCTGAGGAATATCTTATATTCAGAGGTTTTCTTCCTTGTCTATTTTTCACAACAGTTCTAATCAAAGTAAACCAATACATTCAAAAGAAAGATACTGCAGTGACCAGATCAACATAAACTGTTCAACTGGTCAGCTCATGGACCAGCACAATGATAACATTGCCCCATTTTCAGGGATGTGGTAAATCCATAGTTGAGTCCTAAAATGTAATCCACGTCAGGAATGTAGGAAAGAATGCGATGTTAGCCAGAGCTTCAACCTCCCCCTCCTCCAAACCAGCGCCCAGCAAAAAGCAGCATTCCAACAAATCTCTTGGACTCCTTACTTACTTTAACACACTTGAAAAGAAGAACTCTATCTGATATAAGCCTTGGAGAACTTTAACTATGTTTAGAGATTTTGTTACTATCTCACATATACAATTCTACTTTAGTATTGTTTGCTATTTAAAAAAAAAAAAAGAAAAAAAAAAAAAACTTTAGCCACTTTCTTAGAATTACTCTTGAATTCCAGAAGAACTTGTCACCTTACATTCTAAATAATACTAGAAGTACATATTAACTGTTAATTCAAGTACATATTAAGTGTTAATTCATGCATGTGCATGTGAAGGAAAGAAGATGACAATTTTTGAATAAATTATTCCTAGGGTTTTCAGTAGCAAGTAGAGATTCAGTTATGAATGCTTTAGTGCTTTCAGTGGGTTTAGAAATGCTTCATCTAGACTCAGTATGAGCTCTTCAGACTCCGTGTGTGAAAAATGTGATAATAGGGGATATAAACAGAGAAATACTTATACATTGCAACTGAAAACTCACAGCCAACCTGTTCTTGCTGAATTAGAATATAATGATACAGCAGAGGCCACAGGCTGTGAGTAATCTGTACAGTGATATAAACACTAAAATATGATGTAAAGACAAAAGAAAAATGAGTAGTTTTATTCTGTTAACTGAGAAGACTGTAGCTCAGGGCATAGCATAGCAAAATATAATTAACATGGGGGTGCTATACAGAGAGCAAAATTTGTATTATTAATATCATTATTGACTCTAATGCTCAATTCCAATGCTTTTAAAGTAAAAAAATTTACACACAAGAGAGGAGGAAAGATGGTCCATCCATTTAAGGTACTCACTCAGGAGTTGAGAGAGCTGAAAAAATATGCTGACCTGTAGTTTCAGTTTTTCCCATTTCAGTACAGATGACAGTACTTCCCTAGATCAGGGAGGGGCATAGAGAGGAGGATGTTATTCTGATAGGAACAGTAAAGAATCCAAACTGTATTTGTGGACCATACAACAGAATGAAATAGTATATTAAAAAAAAAAAAATCCAAAGGATAAAGGAGGTATTGAAGTGAAAAGAATTGATAAACAGAAAACAAAACCCCTCTAACCATCATGTAATTATATAACAGTTCCACTTCTGTAGAAAAACCACACTGAGATGCCAGAAACTGTGTTAATAAAGCTAGCAGAAATATTTAAACATCACACTAGGAATAAACTTTCAGGAACCTTCTCTGTGCAAACCTCCACACACAGATCATGCTTACCATTTTTTTTTGTGGAAGTTAATATCTTAAGTTAAAATGGCACAAGATTGGTTCACCTTTCCCTATCAGAGAACACACATTAAGCACAAAAAACAGTAACAGGCCAACATTATGTCTTCTTCAAGGAAATGAGAAAGTCACAAAAAGTTTGAAAGTTAAATCCTGTAAATTTTCTCATTTACAAAGCTGTACAAGTAACTCCAATCCAATAGTCCTATAATGCTTTAAGTTCTCACATAACAAAATAGGGGAAGTCTCATAGGGAAATGGAGATAACCAAAGTTTTTCCTTCTGAAGACAGGATGCAAGTACTATATATCAGAAAAATCAAGTCCCTCAATAACGATGATGTTCATAGTGCTTGTAGCTTCTTCATTACACTGGAATTAACAATGTAGCAGGCTTAATTCTCTCTTCGTATTATTTACACATACATGTAGAACCAGAAACTTCAGTAGAAATATCCTTTATTTACAACAGTATGAGAACTGATCCCCATGTTCCCATAAACAGTAAGTGAAGCCAGTTGTTCACCCTATTACTTTATCTCTGAACCTGACTCAAAACACATGGATTCTTATCAGCTTTGGCTGAATTATGCAATTGTCAGAGGACCAATAGCAGACATGTTAAATAGAAGTGCAAAATATCTCATCACTGAACATTATGGAATAACGTTGTTTTTAATGATATTATATCTCTCAGTTTCTACAAAAACTCACTATATTAGGCATGTAGAAATGTTAGTAAAGAAGCCTACATATATATATATATTCTATAGCACCATCCCAGTTTTAGGTCTGAGACTGCTTTGTCCCGACAGCATAAAAACTGTACACAGTATTAGAAATTGTAGGTGCACTTTCTTTTTAAATTCCTACCTCTCTCCATAAGCAGCTTATAGCTTAATGTGAAACTACTGATGTGAAACTGAGAATGAGGTGCTTACACAGAGAAATACTGCCCCACCTTTCACACCAACTTCAGTGGGATTCCAACACAACAGTATTTTGTCCTAAACATTTCTTTGCTTTCTAGATAATTCTTTCAATTTTTTTTTCACTTCTGACTCACCAAATTTACTGAATGGAGTTCTGCTGTACTAGTGGTGTCACTATATCTTAATTTAGTTAAGTAATGTTTTAGATGTTTGAAATCAATGGAAAACCCCTACCTTTCATTTCCGGAAAATAAGAACAATATTTTAGTTGTAAATGAACATTTGCACCTATGCCTTGATATAGAGGAATGGATGGTCTGACATATGAATGCCAAGCCATCTCTAATATTCATATAAAACACTGCAGTAAAAGGTGTAAGACAGATACTTTTTTGTAACTAACTTCCTCGTTTAGATGTGAAATGATATTTTGTTTTGCTTGTATACAATCATAGGTAGTATCTTCTCTGGAATTACAATGTTGAGAGTCACAATTGATGACAGTCTGGAATAAGCAGGATCTTATCAACCAACACGAAAAAATTAGGAGTCTGCTGGAGAAAAAAATGTAAATGGAGAATTCAGGACTGATTTTGAAATTGCTCCATTTCATTGATTGTTCTTTCATAACAGCGTACAGCTGGATAAAAATAATTTTGTTTCCATATTCAATTTTAACTTTAACAAGTGATTTCTGGGTACCATGATACTCTTCAAAATGAATCTTATTTTTTCATTATGTAAACATGATACAGTTCCAAGTGATCTATACAATTTTTCATTCTTTTTAAACTAGTATTTCTTCCTGTTGCGGTGCAAGTGCAAAAAAGCACTTGTTTGGAGGGAAGAGCTCTCCAATTAAAACTTGTATCTACAATCACAGGGTTGAACTGAATATCTGTTCTATCTAATTTTATTCTGGAAAGAGAATTGTATATGTACATGCATAAAAATGACTGGAAGGAAGCTGAGTTTAGATAGAGGAAGTCAGTTTAATATCTCATTCGATGAGTATAGCTCACATGAATTAGATGACATTAATTTCCCTATATAACAGAACTTACAGTTACTTGTCATTTCATTAGCTGATATTTGTCTTTCAAAAAAAAAGTCATGATGTAAAAGAAGCTTTTACTTGTTTGTTTGGTCTTCTCACATTGTCTAAACTATGGATTAATAATGAAAGATGAAAAAGAATCCTATGTTTTAATTAAGTTTTCCATTTTAAACAGCATGATACAGAAAAGGAGGGGTTTAATATTTTTTTCTGCTTTTTGTCACAGTATCGGCAGAAATAACATGACTCTTCTCTGTAAATAGTGAGGAATACTTTGAATTGTAATGTCTATAAATACATACATGGGGTGATGGTAAGAAAAGGTGACAGGTGAAGTCCATACAGTTTTTATGTGTGCTGCTGCAGTTGGACATGTGCAAATCAGGTGAAAAAATATGTCATCACTGTATCCTCCTGCGGGGCTAATCTAGTTTTAAGGATGATGTGGTGCCTTATATTGAACCTGAGCATCTGCATACTAGGAAGGTCTATGAGAACAAGGATGGGAATTAATACTTTTCTCTATGGGTGCAAGAAGGGAAGAGATCCTTTCCATAGGTGCCATTGCAGCTTTTTTATAAAAAGGCTAATCGATTCACACATTAGGATTCAGTTATTGGAGTTCATTTGCCTTAAAGCTAACACTGAGGATCCCACTCCAAAACACTCTAGGAATCTTGCCTCTTTTCCTATACTCAAAATTGTAACCCAAATGCATTTCTTCTACTGCATCCAGAATGCACATTATACACAGGAGAGGAGATGTGCCCCTGTGAAATGTACTCTGACTTATGATGTCTTGCAGTTACTTTTTATATCTTGTTAAATAAGTTACTTCCATGAGTTTTTAGTTAGTAGTTATTAGCTACACCACTCAGAAATGTCTAAATATAAATATAAGGAGTATTAGTACTGCAAGATTTATATACTTTAAATATAAATTTTAATTTTGATCTTAATTACATGTTCATCTTTCATGTCTTACAAATACAAACAAGTATATCAATGAAAAACTTATATTTGCCTCTGAAGATTTTTATTGCCTCTGGTGATAAGTAATGAAGAGGCAAAGTTTATTGCAAAACAAGGACATTAGCATAGCCTGTCTATCATGGAAGCTGTAAAGAAGAAACTTCCTACTTCATCTGAGAAGAGACAATTTAGTCAAAAGCCTTTGATATGTATGGAAAAGCAACAACATTTTACACATTTAGAATATGCCCACAGAAGGCCATTGAAGGATTTACACTTCTTTGAGTGGGCTTTGAAACAGGTCCATTGATATGTTCATTAATAATGGCATTAGGTGGTCAAAATTGGCAGCTTCAGGCTTGTAAATCTGAGTATTATTTTAAATTTCTTTCATAATTAAACAGTTATAAATTGAAAGTGCTACTTATCTGCTACACACAACCTAGTAATCTTTAAAACCCATTCAGCAGCGCATGTTAATGCTACAAATATGAATTATCTCACGTCTTTTGAAATAACCACAACCTCACTGTATGGGTATGAGAAACAAAACCCAAACAAGTAAACTATGCTTGTTGTTCCCCCAAGGTTTATTTTATAAATAAATAGAACACATTCCAGAACAAATTAGAATTCTATGACAAGCTTGTTGTGCTCCTATGAAATATGCCACAAAATTATCAGTCAAGTTTTCTAACTGCAGAAAAAACCCTAAATCACATTAACCAGAGCACAAAGGAGGTGGCCTACATTTGCAGACTGAAGTTCCACACATATTCTAAGAGTGTTCTGGTATAATTACACTCTAACCACAAGCATGAGTATGTTTAGCCAGATGTTTCTTAGAAGCGACTAAAAGTACAGTTGGAAATTTTCTTAATTCAATTTATTTGTATACCTAGTTGATCACAAACCAAAACATTTAACACAGCCTTTCGCTACAGAATCACTGCTAATGAAATTCTTCACAGTCCCAAACCAGAGTGGTATCATGTTATTTTGTTGTGCTTATATAGGTATTCTACCACTCAAACAGGATCACTCAGAATGAAAACATAAATGCTGACTATTCAAAAGACTTAATATATTTTAATATTCAAAGGTCTGAACTTAGGCACAACTTTAAGCACAGTCTAAAGATAATTCAGAATAAATCTTGAAGCACTGGGAGCATGTAGGAAACATACCAAGAGGTTTTGAATTCCGTTATAACAGCATTCTAATTCAATATAATATAAATAGACCTGGGATATATTTAAGAAATCAGGATCCCCTAATTGGTCCTCTCTCCTAAAGACAATAAAACACTGTTCAAGTTGCATTTTCATTGATTTATTTCTACTCTGACTGCAATTTCATCATTATTTTTCCTTCATAACAAGACACTAAAACTAAAACCACAGATGAAGAAGATGCAGGAGCAGGGAAAACAGATTTCTACTGAGACTTCTCTCAACTGGGTTTGAAAGTTAATCATCTTCCCTTTAAGTGCCCTATTAAAAAAATGAGCTATGTCTGGAACAACATACCTATTGCAACTCAGTGCAATGTTTCCGACATGTTTCTCAGAAGTTACATCAGTGTAACTGTGACGCTGAGATACTGCCCACTAAGATGAAGGCTAATTGTGACTGCAAAACAATTTTGCACTTAAGCGATGTATTTTATGGTCATTTCCTCCCTACGGATTTTAAATATACATAAAAATTTCAATCTGTCTGCATCTGTAAAGATCTTGGGTATTTTTCCAAGGGGTTTCTTAGATGTTGGTGTCTCTGGGCCAGGTTTTTTAAAGCAATTTAGGACTCTTACTATTGCAGATAGATCTATGGCCATGTTTTAAAAAATACATTAAGCATCTAACACCCATCGACTCAGATGACATCTTACACTATTTTTAGAAATGAGATAGATGTGACTGAATCACATAACATCACCTTAAAAGTTTTTAGTTCATTTTCATCTGAGGTGGTTCTTCACACAGTGGACACTAGAGCCATGGAATATCTTCCTAAAAGATGCTGTGGGCTCAAGTTTTATATAGGCTCAAGGGGAGACTAGACAAGTATTTGGAAGGGGGGAAGAGAGATCTAGTTGACTGATACAAAATAAACAAACCACATCAGACTCAGGAAATCCTTGGAACTGAAAATAGTCAGAGGCTGGGATAATGTTAGTGTGAAAGTACATGCTTTCCCTGTTCTTCCTTGTTCCCGTGTGTCCATTTATGATTACTGCTGGAGCCAAATGGGTGTTTGGCTGGTTTTTCCTCTTTATACCAAAGATTTCCTTTCCATTTTTTCTCTGAGTTCTTGGGTAGCAACTTTAGCCCCTCAGACACAGTATCTGATGATTTTTTTTATTAAGATTTGTTTTCCCTATATGGGAATTCATACCTATGGGTCAAACAACTGTCTTTCCTTAATGTAAAGGTAGTTTCATTTACTTTTCTGATGTGCAACACCAGCTAGTGGACATGAGAACCTGAATCTGTGTGAAGGTATATATACACAGGCTTAGGGCTGACATGTTTCGGTCAAAACCTTAAGTTGCTCACTTTGAGTTTCACATAGGTAATAACCTTAGCACAAAAAAGGTTTTCAACTGCACCCTTACAGCTAAATTCTAACATATAACCACCAATACATTATGCCATCATCATAATTTCAGGGTATAAGAATAAACAGTCATTAATGGAAATATTGTTGAAGAACTGCTGAAGGACATGGGGTATTTAGATAGCACTTTCTAGAATTAAGTAGCACTTTGGCAACTCCAAAGTAGCAAGGACTATATTCACTTACAAATTTTCAAATTCCTCCTTGGAGTTCTTCCATTATTGGCTTGATACCTAATAGCAAAGATAAGATTGTTCTGCTCTTGTGTACGTTAAATGTTCTGCATTTAGGGGACCTCAGCAGCTTGCAGTAAAGCTAAGCTTGCAGTAAGCTTTCAGTTATATCATGGACTCAACATATACACACAAAAGTCCATATAAGAAGACCAGCTAGCATAAGAACAAATACTAATCTGACATGTGAAGATAATACAGAAAATGCATTTATGAGACAACACTCACACACACTCACTCACATTTATTTCCCTATGCAAAAAATAAAGATTTTCACTAACTCAAGTACTCAGTATTGCTTTGGGTATTAATTTAGTGTATATACTTGAAGAGGAGTGACTTTCTCGGTTGCTTAACCAACTGCACAACTCTACGCCTGCTATGACATGGCTAACGCTGACAAAAAAAGAGCACTACTGTAAAAGCCTGGATAGATATGCATGGCAAAAGCATTACCTAGTTTACTAACTAACCTTCTAATTCTCACAGTATCATTTAACCGTTTCCTATCTTCTAGCTGTCAGTCAAGAACATTAAACATGTATCATGTATCTTGAGTTCATTAACAACAGAAAACACACTCTTGAGAAGTCCAATGAAAAATGGCATGTTAGTTTTGTTTAAAAAAAATACACACCTCTCAGAGGTTGTTAAGGACCATAACAGAAACTGAGTCTATAAATATTACCACTTCAGATAGTAGTCGCAGTCTCAGCCCTGCCATTGGTGATGCCAGCTGGTCTATAGGATCTGACTTTGATCAGTGAAGAGCAGCGTTCTTTCACAGATCATGCTGCAAGTGTTGGAATAGGTCTATTGCAAGGAACGCTTTTCTTCTTTGTGAAGACTATTTCATTAAAACAAGTTAAAAAATGTTCATTTACATTACATAAATCTTCAGTTTTCCCTCACTTCCAAACTTCAACTTCATATTAATTTCTATGTTTAATGCATTAAAACATTTTACCCAGGCATAGCTGTGATAATGTAAATTTCTTATAGCAGATTCAGCTGATGTGCAATTAACACCTATATTTTGTTGCGGGTGATTTCCTGATTATCACCATAGCCCTTTTCAGTAGGTGTAACTATAATTCAGAAAAGTGTTTTCCTCAGTGTTTGTTAGCACAATAAACACAGAAGGGAACAGGAAGAGGCAAAGCGAGAGAAGAGACTTACCTATCTATGAAGTTAACTAAACTTTGGCTATGTGTGGAGGCTGGCTATGGGTTTTCCAGGTCAGCAGATGGAAAATTCTCACTATGGCCCGCTCACAGCCAGTTCTTAGCACCAAGTGTTCATATTTGTCTGATGGTGGGATATGTTATCTGTGCGTATGCAGAGAGACCCAAAGTGCCTTTGTCAATCACTCTTATCTTGAAAAGTGCCTTGAAAAGGCAGACCATGACCTGGTAGGCTAAAGTATTTCTTTTTAGAAAAATCCTTACATTTCAGAAGAAGTGGGCACCCTCATCTCTGGCTGAAGTCTGAGAGACCCAAAATTACACTGTAAGACCCTTGGGAGGTGAAGAAAACAACCACAAAATATAGAAGAGTGTTAATTAATCTACGAATTAAGGAACCTTCTCTTCACTACAGCCCCTAAAAGAAAATCCACAGTCATCCTGTGACTGCTGCAGAATCTCAACAATGCATAGGCAAATGGATCCTGGCACCAGAGTAAAGCAGCGAAGGTAAAAAGTTCTTTCAGTTACAAGTTAAAAGCAACTCTACGATTCTTAACGAATCTGAAAAAACAAACCACAGAACAGTTATGACCATCCAATTTTCTTTACCTTCTGTAGTCAACCTCTGTTTGTATCCCTTTGATGTTACCAATCAAAACTTGAAGTCTCTATAAGCTTTCCCACATTTAGAAAAACTTGAGTTGTACAAACCTACATAAAATGTCTGTATACACTACACTGACTTTTGAAATCCTGCAACTTGAGTACACCACCTGCATTTTAACCGTAGATTTTGGTTTAGTATCTGTAATTAGACTGTATTCCAGCTTCCAGAGAGAACTACAATTGTCTAGTAAACAGTTACATCAATGATCAAATCCCATAACTAAATCTCAAAGTATGGTGAACCTTGTCTATAAATAATTTTCTGATCTTAGGGATTAGAACCATGATCTTATTTCAACAAAACACATTAGGGGCATATATCAATCTACAAAATTTCCAAGTCAAAACAAATGCAAAAGATATATCTTCACATATAGCAGTATGTTTAAAAATGTCGGAAATGTCAACCACTTACATACTTTCATATTATCCCTAATTAATACAAATTGTATTTAATTTCACATTTAGTAAAACATATTGCTGCCCAAAATAAAGACTATAATTTTTATCAGCAATTATTATTACTGATGTATCAACACAATTATTTAAATTCAATGTATATAGAGACAGAATCCATGCAAGCATTTACAGTTTTTGTTCCCTCTGTGCTTCTTCCCTAATTCTTGTGGCTTGGAGCTCCTCCAGATGCTGTCTCTGACTTTGTGGTTTTGTATTTGAGATCCCATCTCCTGATTCATAGCATTCCTTGATTGACAAACAGATTCAGATATGAAAACAAACAGTTACCTGTATATAATCTGCGTCTGACAGCTGCACCGCCAAGTTTTCCGTTCGTTGTGAACCTACTGTTTCAGATTTTACCCATTCCTTGGGTCTCTGAGTCACTGTGTTTGCTGAGCTGTTCAATAACTGGTGACATATGTGATCTCCAACTGGAAGCTGCATTTCAGATTCAGAGGATTCTCCTTTTCTCCCTCCCCCTTCATAAACTAAATTATTTAAAAAACACGGGGTTTTGTATTTCTAAACTGATGTGCCTCCTAATTGAATGCAGAACACTTTCAAACTATTTTCCATCAGAGGCCCACTTTTTTCTGGTTTTAATGCACAGTATAATACCTTCATTGGTAGATTAAAATTGTTTGACTCGAAGTAAAACCTATTATTATATGCTTTTTTAGTGGTTTTGTCTTGTATAATGTAGGATGAATTATGTAAAACATACCAAACAGGATACTCTACAAGCTGCTACTTGCATACTGCAAACAATCACAGTTTCACTGATAGACTGGGACTTTGCATCTTAAAATTCCTGTGGAAATCAAGTGCATTTTAAGTATTGGGTTTGATTATTTAATCAGACAACTTGCATTTTGCCCTGGCTAATTTGGAAGGCTGATAATATTTTACTCATGAAATAATTGTGCACCTGTTGTGATGGAAACCTATTCAAACAAATCTTAATAGACATGAGGATTCATTCCCAACATGAGTGTGTTAGCCTCTCATTACTGCTATCTACGGGGCAACAAATTTTAAACAGCTATTGAGCCCGTCTCAGCTTAACCTTGTATAACTCTTAAAGAACATTTATGACAATGTGCCTAACATTAAACTTCGGTAATTGATATTGATACAGACCCAGGTAAATATTAGGATTTGTGGGTCAAACTAGTAGTAATCTAAAAAAAAAAGGGTAAGAAAAAATACGTATATAATAACAGGATTTCAGTGTGAATGCTAATGACAAAGAACCATTTCTGATCAAGCTGCCAGGATATAAATCTATTGATTTTATTAACACAGAGGATAATGTCTACGACGAACTCATAGAATCAGGACAGGCTATGTCCTTAATATATTTCTATTTCTGTTTCCTCTGTTCAAACAAATTTCCTATGGAAACTGTTTCAAAATAGCTCTCTCAATTTGCTTTACAATTCATATATTCATATTAATTGATGAGACTTCATCTTTTTAGCATTTTTTAAAATTTTCTCTATTGGCAAATCATGCCAGAACCAAAAAAAAGTTGGAGGGAGTGGAAGAGAGAGAAATTATTTACTCTAATCCAAAATAAATATTTGGGGGAGAGATAGATGGGAGATGGTGAATCAAGACCAATTCACTCACCAAGTAAGAGGGCGGTATCATGAATGACCTGATTGGAGCAAGGGGATCCTGATTAGCCTGAAATCACTTTAATGTTGGCAGGAGGAGGTAAAAACAAGGAAAATGAGCAGTTTGACTAGATCTGCCCTTCGGCAGAAAACTGTCAGATGTCATTGGTCAGATCTGAAGTGAGGTGACACAGTTAGACAAATCAAGACCTCTTGAAAAAAATACCAATAGTTAACCTCTTCCAAAGGGTCAACTCGTTTAGAGAGGACAAGGACAAGCCTTCTTGTATTTCTTCTTCTATTCCTCATTGAGCTTAGGCTTTCATGGCAGTGGCTGTGTCAGGTTGCACATTATGTTCTTGCTATTCTCAGTTGCATGCGGGTTTCCCAAATGTGCTCATATTTCATTTTTCCTTACTACCAATGGTATGTCCCTTAAGTTTTACAGATTACATTTCTGAGCCACCTTTGGGTCCACAGTTTGTAAAGTTCCCAGTAAGGTATTTATACATATCTCTTAAGAAAAAAAATCTGGTATCTTTGATATCATCAGGATATCTCATTACCACACAACATCCACAGATCAAGACCCCACTTCAAGACAGACTCCCTATTCAGAAAAGGAGATTAAAACCAACTGAGGTGAAAAGGATTGCCACAAAGGTTCTCATTAATCGGTGCCAAAGTTTGACATTGCTCAGAATCGGGATATTTTGTGCAAAAGGTTTCGTTCCAAATTAACTGCAAAGAAGGGTGATGAGAGTGGCCAAAGTGCAGAACAGCTTTCATATAAGGCATAAATAAATATATTTTTACTTTTCAACTTGGAGAGGAGACAACTGAATGTAGTGTAACAGAGAAGATGAACAGGGAACAACCATTCCCTGCCCATTATAATACAAGATCTAGGGGACACCTACAAGGTAGTAGGTTCAAATATACAGAATATTGTTAACTGCTGAGCTTATCCCCACAGAAATCCAGCTGTCTATTAAAGGGTTCAAAAGCGATTGGACATGTTCATAGACAATAATTCTACCATGGGCCATTAAACCTGAATATACCACCTCTGAATCAAGAAGCCCATTAATCATATTTTGTGGGAAATTGGAAGAGTATATTGAGGAAATATTACTGTGTGCTTGCCCTTTCCCAGGTTGTTCAGTATCCATACAGAAAGAACACTACAGGATAGTATGTTCTTTATATCTGACACTTAAATATTTCCTTAATATGAAACTTCTCTTAGGAAAGACTGATAAGGTACATCTAGAGGTTTCTACAGAATCCAAATTGATCAGAAAATTTCAGTCCTTTCAGTACTGTGCCTATAAGCATCTGTCTAGATAAACGCTTACATTCATTAATTTGTTAGAATTTGACTTTATATGTCTACAGCAATAAAAAGCCAAAAACACTGAAACATGATGAAACACAAAAAATGGAGCTTCGACTCTTGTTTTAACGATGCAAACTCCTACATTTGCACTTGCTTTTTCATATGAAATTGTACATTTGTCTTCAGTAGGAGTTTTATTTTGCGAGAGGTAAGTAACTTCATTGGCAAATACGCTGGGACTTGAGTCAAAAGGAAATTTGCCACTGACATCCATTGTCAGCAGAGAAGGCCTTAAGTTCCAAGTAGTGATAGGCTTCCTCAACAAGGAAGCCTTTCGACTACAGGTAAAGACTCTGTGTTGGTTAAAGAAAACAATGACTGATATAATTAAAATTAAAAAAAAAATATATACAATACCAAAACAACCTACCGACAGAAGAAAGTGGCAAATTTTCAAAGAAAAAGTGAAGAAAACCTACTTGTGATTTTTAGTTTATATTCAACCCTTATTCTGCTAAAAAATTAAATGGCATTTGAAAATAAATACACTTAAATACCATACATTTTCTTGTCACTATTTGTACAAATGAAGAATGGATCAAATTCCAGAAGGCATTCTTTTCTAATGTGCCCAATAAATGTATTGCTGTTTCAAGTTCCTTATTATTAGCATCATTACCCTTCTTATTCCTTTTTCTCATGAACAGTTGATACTTTCTTAGTACACTATTTGGGACACAGTTCCACAGAACACAGCATATAAGTGAGCTATCCCATCGATTTCGGTGTAGTACAGAATTCACATATTTAGCCCTGAATTGTTAAGCTTAGAAACATACACTGGTAAGGTAAAAAATATATAGATAAGTAATTGCAGTAAGTAACAAATCCATTGTGTGCCTGGAAAGATATTGCATTCACCCTAGTTGATATTATTTATAAAATGTATTCAACGATACAGAGAACTTGATTTATGTGAAAGGTTGATACAATGTAACTTACAGTTGTGGAGTTTTAAGAACTAGAAAAGGTTAATAGTCATTAACGTTTAACATTAGAAGCAGGCATGATTGTGATAGATGCCACTGAAATATGACCCTCTGACCAAAAGACCAGAGCAACAAAAACGATACTTTTTTTTTTTTTTTTACTAAGTACAGCTTCAATCCTGCCATGACTTACGTGTACGTAATTTAAATAATAGCACTACGTACATTGAGCAGTCCCATTCATTTCCACAGAACTACCATCTGTTGGGGTATGTCTATTTAAATCCAGAATCTGGAGAAAAGTATTTCATATCAAAAAAAGTCAAGATGACATAAGACCATATAGTTTAATCTAGTTCACACTAGTGATTAGTCTGACTAATTATATTGGTATCTTAATCATAACAAATAGATACGATGGGGCATGGTAAGTTTAACCAAAATATTCCTTTTTTAAAATCCATTACCTTCTTCAAGCAAATCAGACTAAAGAGTATGCAAACATTATCTGTGGAAAGTGCTTATGAAATATTCAGTCATTCAAATATCAAGGTACCACTTAATTTAGAAGGTCAGCTTAGACTTGGAAAGGTAGCTTTTGTAACATATTACACAAAATGCCAATGACTTGAGAAATGGCAAAACAAAAATATCTCTCTGATTTGGAGAGCTACAGCATAAAGCTAAACATATCACTTCATTGGATCATGGTAATAAACACATTACGAGAAACCTTTATAGCCTGTAGTATATGTCTAATCAGGACCAATTTCTTAAGGATTTGGGTGTAGGGGTTCTGGGCTGCGTTGTTTTGTTGTGTTTTGTTGGATGCTTTCATTGGTTTCACTAATTGGAACCAGTTGATCCTTTTTCCTGTGTATTGATTTTTTAAATCCTAGCAGTTAACAATGATTCTAATGTATCATAACACTTTAAACCTTAATCATATAGTGGGGCTTTTGCTTGTAGCTTTTGTTTGAGTTTTAATTAGGAAGACCTTGTGTCTCAAAGCCTGAGCTGGGTTTTTAATTGCTAGTATGTATATCACACAGACTTCAAAAGAAATAAAATATGTTTATAACAGAGAGCACAAAGGAGAGCTTTGAAATGTCTATAGCCATACAAAGTGACATAATTAAAAACCTCTGAGTGCCTCTGTGATATAAGACTTATATATATTTATTTATACATATTTATAAGGCAGACTGTTATATACCCTTAGATTCATGAGAAAGAAATTTCAGCAATTATACTGAGAAATAATTACTGCAAATCTAGACTACATTGTTGGTCAGAGCTACAGGAAAACATCAGATTTATTTTCCTCAAAACGGTCTTCACATTTGATATAGTGCACCAAGAAACACCTGAAAGCTTGTCTATGAAGACAAATTTTATAAAATGAAAGCAAAAATAGCATTTTAAAATGTTTTGTAAATCATGCATATTTTAAGAAAAAATTTAATTCACTGTAAAAACACAGAAACCATAACTTTCTCAAGGATTCATTCATGCAGAACTCTCTCCAAGACGGTTGCAGAAATGGATAGTGTTAAATTACTGGATTCACACAGTTGTGCCTCACTGTTCTCTTCCAGTCATTAATGCACACAGAAAAAAATGCTCATGGAAAACACCTCTTTCCATCTCTCCTGTGTTCTAATACCAGGGACAAATATAATTTTCCATATTTTTTATAGTGTATCTTGCAAGGAGGCTATCAAGTGGGTAAAGTTGCTTCTTTTTACTAAATTCAACATTTCCTAGGAAACAGGCATGCTGCCTCCCACCTAGCCAAAAATTTTGAGGCCATTAAATGTGTATATGTCACATGAAATAAGAGGTTTAGGCTCTTTTTAGTAAAGTAGCAAATATAAAAGGGGAAGGACTAAGCACAGGAAACATAATGCTAACAGCCTTGGGTATTGGATAAAGCTATGGACATCAATCACCATCCTTCCCAAAATAGAGGATACTGTACAAAGACAGCATGTGACATTCAAGTCACAATGCCTATAAATATAGATAGTTCCAGCTGTAAACACCACCAATGGAAGCCAGAGAACTAACCTGCAACACAGTAGCCGGTGACCCAGGAGTCACTCTTCTGTAAGACTGCTAGACCAATTCTGACCCTTCCATGATAACATCATTGCTTAAGTTACTTAAAGACTGACCTTTCTTATTTGATCTTCAAAGACCCTGCATGCTGAGAAAGACCATTGCGGGCTATTTCAGTAGGACAACTGCCTGATGCATGCAAGACTATGCTATTCCAGAGATTTATATTTGGAACAGAAACAGAAAACTTAAAACAGACTCTGTATAGTGATAAATGATGCTACTCTGCCTAGCTGTGGCTGCTGAAGAAAGACTAGATAGCTAAGCAACAGAAATACATGCAGCGAGGGAGGGTGAGGACAGAACTCTGTGCACCCAAATACCTGGAAATATAGAAGAGAGTCCTGCACCACTTGGTTTATTCAAACACACCATAACAAAAATTAGAATGAAAAGTATTTCCTGATCCTAAATTTTATACAAAAAAACCCAACACTGCAAAAGCAGGACATAAGCCTGACAAATTGCTTGTATACCTTAAATGAATGTATTTGCATGCACACGCTGGCAAATAGCATACAATCAAATGATTTGCATGGGCAGCTGTGGGGTTTTTTCCAGGTGAGCAGGTCATTTAACTCAGCTCAACTGCTTCATAGACCTTTGAAAATTTGACCTATGTGTTTCATTTATAAACATATCAAATGAACAAGCAGACTTATTTAACCACTGGAATTTGGCTACAAAGCATTCTGCCAAATGCTCCTCTGAGTTTCATGCAACCTCCCTGAAGTCAATGGCTGGTTTGGCTGGAATTCAAGGAAGAATCTGGACCATTATCAATAACTGAAATCCTAATAAAGAAGCTCAGAAAAAGCAGTTTTACAAATGAAGCACACTATGCAAGAGTAATTGTGAACAGGAACAATCCCACTTAGAGAAAAAATAAATGATTCACTGTTTGTTACTTTTGTATTGGCTTCTATTGTTTGAATTAATAGATATAGTTTATAATTATATCTTGATTAACACTATTGTGTTCTAAATATAGAAGGTAAAGCAAGAAAATACCATTTTTATTTGTTTCTCTCAGCCAATTATCTTTTTTTCTCATCTATGTGCTTCCCAAACATGAATAGAAACAGTTTGTGTCAGTGGCACATTTTTTTTCTGCTTTCATCCTTTTTTCTGGCACTGATTCTTAGTGAACTGCCCTCCCACAACCAAGATGCTGGTCTTTCACTGAAGGGGGGAGGGTTGTAGTTGTGCAGACAGAGGAAGAATATGTGCTCAGGTTATCCTTAACAAGAACAACGCCTTCTCTCTAAAGTAAACAACTCCCAGTAACAGTCAGTGCAAAGAGCAGTTCCCCACAGGACCACGCCTCACTTTCTTATAATCAAGATTTTTTTTCCCTAATGACCTCATTTATTTATTTTTACTGCATCGTTTCATGTCTTTAAGTTAGGCTTTCAGTAATATGAGCAGAAAGTCTGCACAAAAGCCAAAAATGTCAGCCGGTTAAATAAACTGATTTAGAATCTAATGGAAATTAAGGAAAAAGATATTTGACCTCCTAAAGATGACACATTTTCAAAAGTAGTTCTTTCAGACCTCAGCATACCCTGCCAGTTACCTAACTGGAAATTCATTCAGCACTGTGAAAAAGAACGTCATGATTTGAAAATCTACCACCTTGGACACTGAAAAGATTTTTTTTGAAGTATGCTTCTTCGGCAGATTAAAAACTCTCTCTGGTTCCCCTACTTTGCTTTATTTCCTTCTTGTAATCTGGTTTTCATGCTGCCATGGGCTAGATTGTTGGGTGGGTTGGTTTTTTTTTTCTTTCTGAGATGATTTAAGGCACACAAATGCTAATATGAGTTAATACCAGGCTATCAGGTTGGTAGTGATTTTATCAGCTAGGAGCTAACCAGCCTGGAGACAGTGGATAGGCCGCTGGTTTGGGAGCCCAGAGGAAAGGAGTGTTGCTTCGGACCTGCCACTACTCCTGCTGCATAACTCTGCACCTTGTTTTCTTTGGCCATAAAGTGACACTAATGTCTTTGTCAAGAGGTTTGAATACTATAAGTTTAAAGCACGACATAACAGCAACCATCACTTATCTTCCACGTTTGTGTATGCTTTTCTGTATTTTTGCCTGTTCATGAAAAATGTTAAATGCCGTTGCAGTAGCAAAGATTCAGTATTGCATCTTGCTGCAAGTCACCTAGCAGCAGAGAGGACTACTGCCGCTTAAGGACGGATTTCTAGGGATGAGACACAGGAAGTAAGTTGTGGAAACTAACGGAATGACTGTCAACATGTAAACTGGTGAACCTAATCAGGTTGTCCTTTTTATACAGCTGATAGGCTCTACCACCAGGAAAGGTAGTTGAATGAGTTGAAAATTCTTCCCAACCTGAGTGAGAATGCTTTGTAGGTAGATGAGAAAAGGGCTAGGAGCAAGAACGCTACCCACTGCAGTGAATATATATACTAAGAAAATAGGAGAAATAACATAAATCCAGAAAAACAAACTTTTTTAAAATAAATGAAAGCTCACGAAAAAGCTTTTTGTGCCATATAAAAGAACAAAGAACATTATTCTGCATTGTTACAGATCCCACCTCTTTTAATTTTGCTTCACTAATAGCATTCAAGTAGTTTCTATTTAAAGACTAAGTAGCTATATTGTGCAATTAATGGACAAACTAGCATTCAATGTTTTCCACACTATGAAGAGACAATATGGTTTTAAATAGAATGTGATTTCAAGGCATAATTGTGTTGGATTTTATTACAGTCAATTTTAACATGTTCCTGTAAAACTGCATACTATATTTCTGCCACTGACATTACTATAGGGTTTCTTACCTGCCTAATATATACGCATTGTCATAATTCTACCAAAAAAATCCAACAGGAGAATCCAACAGATATTTGTCCTGAATCAGCTGAAGGAACCAGTTATAACATACTTATTAAAAAGGGCCAATATTTAATCTGTTTGTACAATAAAAAAATGTAACTATCTTAAGTTTCCCTGGTGGAAGCATAAAACCCTAAGCATCAATTTTCATCAAATAGTATCTTTCTTCTTTTTTTTTTTTAACACTAGTAAAGGTTTATTAATATGATGCACATGATTCTTTGTTACCACGTATTTGTAGTTGCTATTGAATAAAATCATACCGATGACGAGAAATAAATCTTAGGAACTTTGTGTACTCCTCAAGCATGCCTTATGACCCCTTCTCACAGCACAAAAACCCACCTTTTTAATTTGTTGCTTAATCAATAATACTGAATTTCTTCTCACTAAAAAAATCCGTGCAAGAATTAATGGGTGGCGAAATACACTTGAAGTTTTCTACATAGTACTTCATTGTCAAGAGAATTTCACTTTTACTAGATTGTTGGTTCAACAAATCTTGGAAATACTGGAAAGTACTGTCTATATATGCAATAAAACTTGCACTGATTTCAGTAGGTCCCAAATTTCATCCAGAGCTGCTATTTCTCCACAGGAATAGCATGAATATAAACAAATTATTTTTTTTTTTCCCCAATTTTGAATCAAAGATTTAGAACAGTAATCACACAATTACCCCCTTTTATAATCCGAAAGCAGTTTCTACCCATAGTTTAAGTAACTGGGAAGAAACAATACCAAGTACTAGCAACTCCATTTTCAAGATGTTTCTTCCTCTTCCTCTGGTCACAGAGATACAGAGCTAACGTCAATGAACTAATGTAAATAACCTGGCGTTTGTGATAACATCCTTGATACTACCTATAACTGATTGTGACACACTCTCATTTATTTATTTGGCAGACGCATCCATCATCTCAAAGATAAACATGAAAAAACAGGGTGAGTTGACTGGGAAAAGGAAAGCACCCACTAGTTATGATTGTTATTTCTATGATTTTTTTGGAACTTTAAAAAATCCTCAATCCCCCTTTTAAAATATATGCAAACATTTAAAATTTGATCTAGTGAGATACCTTTAATTTCTCCAAGGAGATCACTTGTGTTTAATTTTTCCATCTTCTCCTTCCAGTCTTTAGAAAGTAGCTTTTCCATGCAGGATGTATCTATTTAAAAAAAAAAAAAAAAAAAAAGAAAATTTATCCAATATATTCTCACACATCAGGAAAACAGGTGCCACCTTCATTTTAAAACTGTTCTCCCTGTTCTAGTTGGACCATAGTTTCAAAGGGAAATAAACTTGTAGCCAAACAGAGTTCTCATTTAACTGCATTTTAAATCCAAAGTAATTCCACCGAGGTTAATGGAGTTACTATGGATTTAACAAGGGTCTAATTGAAAGAAAAACTTCGTTGAGGATTTATGCATGCTAACTGCCAATTTACATGCATAGATTGCCAATGTATATACAAATTCTGTCTTTTTCATTTGAGAATGATTGTACACTCAAAATTATACATGAAGATTTAGAAGCTTTTTTTGGAAATTTGGCACACAGTGACATCTGAAACCCATTTTTATACCCATGTCAATGCAAAAGTTATTCGTATAACGTCTCCATGGAATTCATAAAAGCATTGGATGTTCACAGTATCAGAAATTTTCTCAGTACACTATAAACAACATGCAATGATTAGAAGATATGCTTTCATAATTTGAAGTTCAGAATACATTTCAAATCTTTGCCCCAATCTGGGAGGCCTTTTGTAGGCAAAACTGTCACTGAAGTCATTACACTTAGGGGAAAGCAAAAGATTGGCCTTAGCAAGTTTCATATGATCAGTCCCCAATTCCACTAGAAAATGTGGTATTGAACATAAATGATTTCAATAAAATCCAAAGGTTTTTTCAGTTCCTAAATTAAACTAATTGGCTCTGAAGTCTAAATTATACATAACCTTCCAGATAACTTACAAAAGGTGATTTTCAAGATGGGAGTTCTTACGGTTGGTGTTGTGATCCAGAGCTTTATGACTTTAAGAACCACAATTCAGATTTATAAACAATTATCAAGAAAACTTTACTCACAAGCAAACACTTATTTTCCCTTCCCAGTTAGTAATAATAGAATCTCCATTAAACATTGTGCATTTAATTTCATTGGTAGACAGACTCATCAAAAATGTCTATGCTAAACTCCTTGGAAACCCTTAGGTCCAGTTTAGCAAGATATCAAAAACATTATTTAAATGCAACTCCATTCCTAAAATGATTCGTTGCAAAGAGCCTTCATTATAAGCCCACATATCACTCTGAGTGGTGCTGAGCACGTTATTTCTTAGTGCATATATTGGGAATAGCCACACACCTTAGCTTGTTAGAAACTCGCATAGCAAGCTGCCGTTTGTGTTAGGAGGAGATCAATTTACACAATGCTTTCTAAATTACTACCAATGTTCCAAATTTTGACAACATTTGCACTGATCCCACTCCAGTCACTTAAGAATTAACACTGGGGTGTACAAGAAGGCAGAATTCAGCCTAACATATCTTCTGCTAAGTTACTGGCAGATTAAGGCCAAATCATGGCTCAAATTCTCATGTCAGCAGTCCCAGAGTGAGAGGCACTCCCACAAGTGAAAACAAAAGCAAAAAACCCAGATTAAGAATGGCAACACAGATCGCATCAATGCAACGGGTAACAGTTTGTTCCACCTCAGAGGATTCTAAAAATACTCAGAGGAGAAGCATCCAAAGAGGTCACAAAAGGAGAAGTTAAAGATTTAGGGAGAAGTTTAAGGAAGAAAAAGGTCATAAGGGCAATCACATTTTAGGGTGCAAGTAGTTTCAGCCCAAATATTCACATTAGCATCACTCATTTCAAGCAAACAAACAAACAAAAAACCCGAAAACCAGTTGAAAGGAAACCAAACTGTAACTACTAAAAGATCAAAGATCAGGTTTTAATTGCAACACGTTTTCACCGTGCGAGCCTCCATGGAAAGACAACACAGCTCGTAAATGTTTTTGAAGTAATATTTCAGTAGAAAAGCTAATTCATTTACTAATTATATCTTTCTATGAAAGAGACAAAATTAAGGAGCTCTAAGTTGCAATAGGCAGTGTTAAAATACTTGTTATATAATAACAATTTACTTTTAACAATAACAGGCACTTATTACTTTTATGAGTTCTGGCCTGATAATAGAAGAATCAAGAAATAACCATCAATTATCAATAGAACATTATAATTTGTCCTTTTTTGTGATATCATCATTAGTTTAAAAAGATGCTTCTGTGTTTCTCCTCTGCCAAAATTTCAGACCCCTCATCCCTGAAAAAAAAAAGAGCTTTAGAGTTCTATTCTGATGTTTGCTATAGGTTATGTATTCTACTGCTTTTTAACTAAGATATTTTCCTCAATTCATACAAAGAAGGAAAAAGATTTAAATTTAAAAAAAGAATAAACAATTAGAATATCACAGGAGTTGATAAAATATTTTCCTCAAAAGCACTTGCTTTATTTCTTCTCTTACTGTTCTTCTGTTCCCACGTTTATCTGCAGCGTTCTTGTATCACATAAGGGCAAAAAACATATTTCTAAAGACAGACTGAGAAAGAATTGGAATGGAAAAGAGGTCTATCTGTGTGCCTTCTTTTTGATATAATCACATTGCTAGTTACAATTTTTATCTCTATAAATGACCGGAAAATTCCTTAAGAAACACTTCTTTAAACACCCCTATCTCATTCAAACTCTATGTTATAGATCTGACCACGCAGTTTATAACTACTGTGTTTTATTATTGGTAAGATTACAAAAACATACAATGAGCCTTTTAATAAACTTTTTAATAAATTGTAGAAATAGCTCTTTTGAAATCCCTGTAAATTTTTAATTAGCAGGTTTAATCTGCATAATTTTTAGAATTTAAAATAATGATATGTGTTAAAGCTCTCTGGAGGTCTTCCACATTAGACACAAAACTAAATATAAAGGCTTATACTTGAAAGGCATGTGTCCCTTCAAGTTCTGTATTCTGTGTTCACAAACACACATTTTGAAAAGGTTTGTGACTCAGAAAGAGATTTTTTCTTCTTTCTGTACTGAAAATTAATTTTTACATATATATAAAATCTACAAAGATATCTTCTGACATCAGTAAAATGTCTTCATCCATATTGATTCATTTTCTGATTTGATTCATTACAGAAACAAAACATCAACTCAGAATCCAGCACGGAACATTGAAGAAGCCCGAATTCACATCTGCACTGCATCACTCTCCCTGCACTGAGGCTCTGCTTCAGCACCATTCCAAAACCTTGCGGATCCCGACATTTTCAAAATTCAGGGGTATTCTTGTTAAAGGCAATTATAAAAGAAGCAAAGAAGGAAATTAGCATTTATACATTTTTAGCTCTTCTCACTGACTTTATAAACCGCAGTTGGGCTTATGCCGCAAAGTAGTATATTTTGTACTGACATGTGTAAGATCAAACTCGTGAAGTTGCACTGGAGCAATTTATTATATTAACAACACACAGCTTCTCATCCTTCATATTCTTCTCTTGTGAACTAGGAAAAATTTTCTTTCAAGGACAGCAAACAGGTTAAGTGTAATTAGACTGAGATGACTAAATGAAATCATTGAGTATTATTTAATATCACGGTTTATTACATACTTTGTTAGCAATTTTAATTGTAGACTAAAGGATTTTAAAGTACTGTGAGAATCTTGTTAGACATGACAGTTTTGCAAAGGTGAATGAGAAGAGGATGTTAAAAGATAAATAAGCAGAAAAGAAAAAAAAGCCGAGAAAAAAAAGCCTAGGTGTTAGATGAAAAGGATCTCTCCACAATGACAAAGCATCGATGAAAAGAATTAACATTTGTCCATTGGGTAATCAATCAGTCATGGAATGGATGGAATCCAGCTCTTTGTTGCACGACCAGTGATGAAGAACGAGTGTGTTAGCTATCACAGCCAAGCTCTCAAGTTCTTCCAACTGAATGAAAGTCATCTTGTTCCTGTCAAGGATAGCTTTTGCCTTTTCCTTATATTTCCCTTTTTTTCTTTTTTTTTTTTTAATTTCACTTTCACAGTGTTCAACAAGTTACTAACCCCAGCTATAGCTTACATGAATACTGTATGACCTTGCAGTGGCCTGCACCTATCCTCATCGATTCGGGGGGGGGGATTTGTTCCTCTTTTTTTCCCTTTTAATTCACTGAAGTAGCCACCTATTACTTTCTTTGAAATACAGATACAGAAAAAAAAAAGCATTCGTGCCGTGTGTGTGTTTTTGTTTTTTTATGGTAAAGTCATACATAAAAGAAAGCCTAAATGTGAGAGTGCAGCGGCAAAACTTCAAAGCACTGACTGTCAGACATTATTATTTCAAATCAGCTTTGACTTTTTGAGACTTAATAAAACACTATAGTACAGACTGGCATATTTATAACACCTATACCAGTGATCAACTGAACTGTCTTATTCTTGCTACTGTGCAGTGCCTTGTTATTTCTTTTATAATAAGCTTCCCTCAAAACATGTTGTAACAATACTGCAAACTGATAATTATTAATGATATGAGTTCTAAAACATGACTTGTTTTGCATACAATTCTTTCTGAATACATGCATTACTTTGTGACGGAAGACAAAAGCACATTGATTTATTAATAATGATTGCAAATGCATAGCAAGTTCACAAACAATACAGAAATACAATTCAATCAAAGGTATAGGTGACATATTTCCACATGCATCTGAACTGTTACATCTCAAGGAAAGAGGCACTGGGAAAGACAAGGTAGAGGAATTAGAAGAGAAATCAGGCATACTACAAGAGAAACTCTTCTAAAACATGATCAGACGCTCAGCAGGAGGAGGATAAACTACTTCTCTTCTGCATTTTAGAAGAACAAGACTACAGAATTAGTGGCACCTTTGTCTCTATTTCAGAACCCCATATAGTTATACCCCATTACAATTTAGTAGATATTGCTAAACATAAAGAGACCGTATTTTTGCAAGCTTTGGGACTACATAACAATATGCAAGTTCCTCCACCTCTAATGTTCGATATTCTCTAAGCTACTCTCATTACATTTATTTGCCTTCAGCTCCACAGGAGAAAAGGTGTCCTCTGGATCAGCCTTTGTCAAATGAGTTCAAATGCCTCATTCAAGTCTATATCATGAGAAAAACAGCACAAGTGGAATTACCCTGTCAGCATCTATGAAATATCTGTTAGGAGAAAAAGTGTTGTGTGGTTTTTTTTTCTTTGAAAGAACGTTAAATGAGATTATAAACTCCTTGAGACAGACATTTGTGTGCTTACGAGGCCTACCGCGCTGGATTCCTTCTACAGGAGGAGAGCTGCTTTTTCCCCCCAAAACTAAATAAGCTGCAAATAAACATTACAGTGGCTACCATTTGGTTGCCCCGCTCCCTATTGTACCTTTGCACATCTCACCCCGTGCCTCAAGTCCAAACGAGCTTTTTTCAAGCGGGTGAAGCTAAGGACCTGACATCTAAAATAAGAATAGTAACAACACAACCCATCGCGCATCTGAAAGAGGAAGGTTTGCTTCAGTATTCTTCATAGAGACTAAATCCTGTTCAGAGTAGAAAAATCTAAGTAAAATCAGTACTCTACAAATATTCCGGAATAAAAGTCAAGCATAATTTAGATTTACCCTAGTCCGTGTTTGTTACTTACAATTAAGCTAAAACGCCAGGTCCATTGGTGCTATTATTACATCCATTCACAAAGAATGTGAATTATTCAGAAAATTAAGTATATTTCTTTAAATCTGGTGATGAGTTTTAATATACCTGTGATGGGACCTTTGATGAACTGATCTGTCTCTGAGTGCATGACAAGAGCTTGCTTACATGCCTTTTGTGAGTTCACTGCCCATCAGATTTCCTTGAGGTAAAGAACCACCTAGCATACGTCTATATCATAAAAATACTTCCTAATTCTCACTCTTCATATTAAGTATTTTAAAATTATATGCAAACTCTAACATTTTGGTATCAAAGGGAAAAGCAAAAGGTTAATTTAATTTGCTTTGAAAGAACACAATTTTATAATCTTCTAACAATTCAAAATTAAATTAAGGACTTTACATTCACATTCATGATTTGAGAAATAAAAATATAATTTAACCATGACTATCAGAAACTTAAGTGCTGGATGGTACTATCTATTCTTTTTTAATCCAAGGATGTAAAGTTTGAGTAATGTTACTAAAACAGATTCTTTGTTGCCATAGTTACTTTTTTCCTTCTTTCAAACACAAATTATCCTTTTCTGTTTCAATAAACTTTAAATAAAAGGAGACAGCAACAATACAAACTAATCAAAAATCAGCCTGAAGGCTTAACATCCATAGTTGCAATGTACTGCCACTGTCTCTTGCTCATAAGCAGCTTGGCTTCAATCTTGCCTGTCAGTGGAGAGGCAGGTCAGGGGAATCTCATCTCATCCTTCTCAATTTCCATACTGCTCTCGTACAGTAATTAATTGTTGTGGTCTAACAGAAAATTAAAATATAAGGCATTTCAGGCATGTTGTTAGCCAGTGAACAGACTTCTTTGGCCAACTTTTCAAGATTTCCTTGATTTAAGAAGCTTTCAAAAGCCAAGTTCTTGAAAAACAAAAATACAATCACAACACAAAAAATGAGCAACATGACTTTTAGAACAGGAAAACCTGCCAATCTCTTTTGCTACATTTACTGCAAATGACCAAAAAAATCACTCCGAAATTCTATATCTCGCTCCTGCTGTTAAGTAGCCAAGTAATCCTGGCCAGTCGCTTACTCCCTCCTCTCATATTGACTCGTTTCTATCCACCTCTTTGTCTGCCTTGGCTGTTGAGGCTGTGACGTTTCTGGCACAGACTGCGTATCTCACCAGGGTTTTGCTGAACACCTAGCACATTTCCGATCGTGAATTAGAACTTGGTTCTGATTCTCAGTGCAACCTGTAGGCAGTACTGTAAAAGCAAAAAGGGAAAAAAGAAAAGAGAAAAACAAAAAAGGGGCAAAGAAGCCTTCCTAAACACGATTATATGCAAAAGGCAGTCAGCTCACAGTAGATGTTTTCTTGCAAGAGCAATAATGGAAATGCAACTGAGATCTGACTACCTAACATTACAGTTTTGTTTAGGACAGGGAACCAAGTAAATCTGCCAACTGCTGTACATTTTTTCACAGTGACAAGATTTCCACAATATGATAAAATTAGAACTGTAAGAGCTTGGAGAGCTCTCTTAACTTTTAATTAAAACTCTCCAAGCTCACTAAAAATAATTAGGCATTAAAAGGTTCTGGTTTTCCTCTGAATTCATTTGCACTACTTGAATGGTCTAGATCTTGCATGAAACAACAGACATTCGAAACAGAAACACTGGAATTTAACTGGGGGTGATTTCCAGACCTGCTTTCTATGATGTGGCTAGTGGGAAAAACTGCAGAGAGTCTGAAGCTTGTACCAATTCTCCCTAAAATGGCTTGTCTCAACAGGAATTCTCTAGTGCAAAGAGCATTTGCACTGAGCAGAATGCAAAACTCTAGACAAAAAGGAGTTTGAATTTCATGGAAAGAATAACCCAAGATACAGTTCTGACCTTTATTTTTATTTATTTATTAAAAAGCAGAACCTTTAACCTTACAAATGTTTTTGTTCTCTTAAAATAACTCATACAATGCTATATGCCACACTATTTTTAGAAAAGCAACAAGAGAAAGCATGCTTTTCCCATACAGCAGGGCACTGATATAAACATCAACACAGATGCTCTGTGAGAGAGAGCTGGACTTCTCAAGCACTTGATCATTAAGGAATGCACCAACTGTTTTAGATAATCTCGTGCCAGCTCCAATTCTCCTCCACACTCCCCTTTGGGAGTGGCAAATCTTGTCCTGCTCCTAATTTTTCATTTTACTCACTCCTCCATTCTGTTTTTCCACCCCCCCCCCCAGAACAGAGGGAAAAAGGCATTGTGTGCCAAGCAATGCAAGACTAGAAATCACTTCCCCAAACAGAGCAAAACTTTCAGACAATTAACCCTCCCCTCTTCTTTCAGATAAATTACTAAGTATAAAATGCAATCTGTTTCCTTTGTTTACTCAATATGAACAATTTGTAAATGACTCAAGGATAAAATTCAGAAAATGTTGTGCTAAATTAGAACCATTATAAACATGCTAATGACTGCTCAACTAAAACATGCAGGATCAGTGTGAAGAAATATATTTAGTTCCTGTGAAATACAGTTGTATTGCCTCAGAACTATTTGGTCACTTAATTGTATATGATTACTTCAGGAAAATGTTAATTTCATGAACACTGCACTAGACGATACACTATGTATGTCAAAAGGAGGTTTCTCAAATGTCAGTGTAATCGCTTGGATGCAATGTTTTGGCATATCAGTAGACGAGAAATATCTTTTAAGTCTGTCAAAATTACATGCACATTTCATTCCTCCACTTAAAGTTTCCCTTCCATTATAAGCTATATTTTACCGTTAGATTGGCTGCATTCATTGAAGTACACATCATTGCCTTATTTGCATTACAATGATGGTATACTGTATATTATATGTAATCACCTATTCCCTAAGTATGTGCACCTCTATTTACTTCCCAAGTGAAAATATAATACTGGCAAGAGAGAGTCTTGGGCTTTCCACAACAGCAATCAGGGATAGTCACGAAAAGGGGAACACAATTTACTTGCAATCCCTGGCCAAAAGATTACATAAACTGATATAATAAAGGAGAATGATACACTTATTTTCCTGTCTCTTACTATGTATCAGCAAAGTAACAAAATCAACAGGATTTGCAATATTTGTTATTTTGCAAAAGAAGAAAGTTGTTTTAATGGAAGCAGATCTCACAATCTTCATTATTTTTCTTCGCTTCCACATCTTCACATCTTTCTATATCGACCAGCTCTAGAAGATCAATTTTTTTTCCTCAGAGTGGAAAAGAACAGACTGAACCAGTGTCTTAACTCAACAGCACAGCTCCATCAAAGTCTACTTAGTCTTAAATAGATTTGAAATTTCTCCCAATATTTGGCCTAATTATTCTTTCTCTTAATCTCATACCTCTGTTCCTTCTTATAGTCCTTTTACAACTCTAAACAATTCACTTTCATCTTTGGTATCCACTCTTTTCAAACACTTGTGAGCTGAAGTGACATTCTTCTCATTATTACTCAAACAAACTATGGAGAATTTAATCTTTAAATCTTTGTTTGTTAAACTGCTCTGGAACAAATCATGTATCATATGGCCTCTGGACATGTAGCGTCTTTCTTTTACAAATGAATTTCCCTAGTAGCTCAAGATGTTGCAGATTGCATGTCAGCCTGTGTTCAGCTACGTACTAAACCCACTCACTGGACTCTTATTAAAGAAATGGGGACAGATCTTACTTTCTTTTAACATTGGACAGCTCTCCTAGATTCTCATACCAAGCCGAAGCAAGCAGAGAATCCCATCTCAGCTCAAGAAATTATTTGGTAGCACAAATAGGCATTTATGTCATTGCGTCTTCTCCCATCAAGTGCAATGCCAAATAAGTACTGTATCATTTAACAAAGCAGAAATTCCATAAAATGACTATGAAAATATTAGTAAAAGGTTTGGGGAGTAAAAATATCTTAAACAAAAGGTAATACAAAAATACAAGTGTGCGTAACCTCCTCCACACCAGGTTAGTTTGCAGGGGGGTGGGAAGTGAGGGGACTTCCCGAAAAGCAAGAAAAATCCATTTCTGTTAAACTGATTAATGTTCCTCAGAAAATTTGTGACACCAGATGATTTATGAACAAAACATGGATGATTCAAAAGACCTCTATTTTGTTCCCCCAAATCATGTTCTACTCATTACCCTAATAATGCAGTAATAAACATCTGTTTAATGATTTGAAGGCTTCTTAATATGGTGTATAAAAATCTTAACTCAGCTCTTACATAAAATATTCTGAAATTAAAACAATTGTATAACAAAAAGAATTTTTCATAATAAATCTTTAAGCATTTTTTATGTAAAAGTATAATACAAAGAAAGCAAAATAATATGCTCTTGATTTGAAATGACTTCAAACAAGGATGCAAAGGAATGAAAACAATAGCTAGAATCTCCTCTCTATTTACCATTTCTGAAGGTCCCTATGGCACACGATGCAGTCTTTTCCAGGACACTGAAATACGCTGACAAAATCAGTTCTATAGCTTCCTTTATACTAATAAAATTTTGATTTAAACAAACTATCATATTCTATACAAACATAAATAATAGAACAAGAAAGACTTTCCTGAGCTAATTCCACCAAACTGAGTTTTAAAAGGTTTACAAATCTCACAAGCACCAATCTACTTGCCATGGATATATATTTCAGGAATAATAGCTGGTTTGTCACAAATCTGTGAAAAGATTTAAGAAAAGAATGCACTAAAATCTTCAAGAATAATATCTTCAAATTTTCATTTTCCTATATACATAGAGCTGAAAATTAGCCATCAATTTTTGTCTTGTAAAAGAACATTATTGATTTTGTAAAGTCAAGTACTGGAAGGATATGGAAATGCTAGAATTGAAGTTGTCCAGGAAATCTTAATTCAGCCTCCATGTGAATAAACATTAAGATACATTCTTTAAATAAAAACCCCCATGCA
Organism: Gavia stellata; assembly: GCF_030936135.1. Lineage (NCBI taxonomy): Eukaryota > Metazoa > Chordata > Aves > Gaviiformes > Gaviidae > Gavia > Gavia stellata. The sequence goes on from NC_082610.1 coordinate 15,321,489, forward strand.
ATTAAAAAAAAAGTACACTTTTTTTTTTTTACACAGGATTCTTGCTACATTCAGCACACAGGACAATCCCAGACGAAAGCATAAACTGGAACTGCAGAGCGAATGTGGCTGTTGCCCATACAGTCATTGGCCACATTTCATTGCAAAAGTTCAAAGAAATTAAATGAATGAGGGATGGAACCGCAAGAGGCGAAATGAAGGGTCGCAGTTTCATTTTCTGGGAGCTCAATTTAAAAAACTTGGGGCTGTATTTGAGGAATTGCTGAACATTCACAGCTGCAGCTGTGTCAATGTAAAGTCAATGTAAAGATTGAGGCTATAATATATATAGCTATATATAAACTGCTGCACAAAGTTAGGTCCTCTGGAAAAGAATCAGGACCTAAACACCTCAAGCTGAACAACCAATAAATCTATGATATTTTTAGTCACGCTCTTAGTCGCACACCTGTGAAGTTGGTATACTGACTACCCTTTTTTCCTCTTTACAAAGACTTTGAGAAGATAATTTGTTTGTAGCACATTTACAGAATATGCTGGGAAAACGACCAGCCAATTGTGTAATATCCATGTCTTCAGAGCACAGCTTGAATAATAAGTAATTAATAGACTCAAAGGCTTCAAATTGACCAGTAAGGATGTAACAAGCTACTGGATAGTTTCACATTCACAGAGGATCATCCTGTTAGTGAACTGGATGAATCTGAATTCTTCTTGAGGAAAATTATTGTTTAATCTTGTAAGAAAAATTATACTTACATACCTGGAAACAATTTTCATTTGAAAACGTTTTAAGTTCTGTTGGGTAACTGAAGAAAGCTTTCACCAGTTATGCAGACATTCTGCAAAATTAAAAGTTTTAAGCTTATATACAGCTCAGACTTTTATAAATTAGATTTAGTAGCCAGATTTGGAAACAATGGCGATTTGAAAGGTACTGATCATGTCAAATTAAAGACAGGATGAACAGGAAATGGACTTTGGTTTCTCCGCACTGGACTTCACCAACTAAAGCACTAGCAATAACAAAAGAGTGCATATTGCACCCTGTCCTAGCGTGGCAAAATAGCCACAGCCCCCTTTTGCTCTCCTGACAGAACAAATCTTGACATCCCCCATGTACAGGCTGACAGACCTGTAGAGGTTCCCCTGTCTGCTTAGAGCGAGTGATGTCACGGTGTGATGTGCTACTTGACCCATCATGTGTTTCTCGGCAGAAAATAATTTTTGCCCCCAAAGTTGGTGCACAAATTCATCACCATATACATCTTCCCAAAATATGTAGCATAGTAACACAATAAATTTCAGAGCCAAGAAAATGGGGGTCATTTGAAAGCATCTGAGAGGAGATTTAATAATACTTAGAGAGTTCTCATCCCAAAATCTGCTACCCAAAGAAGTAAATACATACTCAGTACAATTAAATATTCATAGCTACAGAGAAGGGAAACCACAGTGAGCCCATGCTACCTGTTTCAGGTCATTCTTTATTTCCTATTCTGCCAATAAACGTCCTTTCTTTTCCAGAATCCTCCTCACTACAAGCAAGAAGCAGGCAATGGAGCTCTAGAGAATTATGCCACAACCTTCACTAAAAGTTATATTGCAGGTAACAAAGATAATTTACACGATTTCTCTCTTAAACATTTAGTCTTCCTGCTTTTGTTGATTTAATCCAGACTCTATAGTTATAACAGCTTAAATTAGTGAGATGAATTTTAGCTGCATAACTACCCAGAAAATTTAAGCATGCATGAAATTCTACACAGCTCCTTTGTAGATTAAAGCTGGTTTATGATATACTCTTTACACAAATGCAAAAGAATACAACAAAGACTCAGTTGTTCAGAAGGCTTCTTCTCATATTTAGGGCCAATAGAAAATTTCGTGTTATCAGAACAACCCCTACACAAAAGATTGCTCAATCGTAAGTTCTTATTTATAAGATTAGAAGAACCCATTCCAGAGAACAGGACAGGTAGGAAATATCTTTGTTCAAATGCTAAATGACATAGTATATTGGAAGATTACGATGCTGACTTTTTCATTTAAATATATTACCAAATGCAGTGCATAAGTAACAGGTGAAGATTTTATTCCTGTTGCATTCAATAGATCACAGTCTAATGCACTTCATGCACTTGTACTCTAGGAAAAACAAAATCCACAACAGGATCCATACATTTCTTAATTGTAAGCTATGCATCCTGTTTTCTAGAGTGTCTTTAGCAAGCCCACTGCATGATTTCTAAGGTTAGATCCTTTATAGGATACATACGAGGTTGTATGTACGGACTTCACAGAGAGAAAGTAGTGTGGCCACAACAGTTTGAACGTGCAGTGCAAAGGCTTGTTACCATCAAGCCAAAGGCAGAAGTTTGGGCTGCTGCCAGGTTCTCCACGTGCTCACAGTTTCGTCCTTCTAATTTGTGTTTACATACATTAAAGTTGAGATTAATCTCTTACCCTTTGGTTGCGTTATCATTGTCTTTACTCCACACGAGAATTATCTTACTGGGGTTTTTATCTTGACATTACCCACAAAACTCATTGTATTTAGACAACCATACAATCTCTTTCGTCAACTAATCACTACTCTAATCTCTGGGCTGCAAACCTGCCTAAACCCTACTCCTGCATTTGCACTCACACTATTAATATAATCATGAGCACCAGGGAGGCAGAACCTCAAGCATTGCAAGTTACACGTCTCTGGTTCCTTAAGCTTTTTTTAAACACTTATTTATGGGCAAGGTATAATTTACACCACCTTATGTATGGCTGGGCAGGTGGTACACTGTGACTGCTGCTCCTTACATCCAATACGCTAACATCATTATCAGCGGTGCCCACTTTTCCCCACTAATCATATTTTCACCTGTTGTCTCTCATCATAAGATTTGACTGAGAGCTCTCTGGGACAAGGAGTGTTGTTTGCTTTTACTACTGCTACATGTACAGCACCTAACATACTTCCTGACAGAGGCCCCTGGAAAAAATTATAAGGAATCATAATTACTTCTAGTGAAACTCAGAGACCCTTCAGAACTCAGTGGCCTAAGCTCCATGGAAAAAATTATTTTTGTTCCTTTTTCCTTTCAAAGCTATACGTGTCATACAACTTGCTGCCTTAACTGGAACAATTGCTAGCGCGCAGCCTAAGCCAGAGGTCAATGGACATGGTACCTTTGCCTGTGCAAAGGGAGGAAGGCAGTGTGCGCAGGCACAGCTTTTCCCCAGGCAAAGCCGTCACTGCAGGTCCCAGAGCTGCTGGTATATTCCATGAACGCTGAAGTCACACGGAATTTTTTTAATTCTACAATGAGATTGCTCAAGTTTTTCAAGTTCAGAAAGATTCCAATTTTAGGCAAATAAGAAGAATTGTGGCAAGACCTTTCATTTAGGAACAACAATTCGTTTCATTGAACTATCCCACATCCAGATATTTTCAGGAATTGTCCAAAAGCTTTTTAGCTGACAGCAAATAAACTATTTCCTTCTTCAGCAAAATGTAACTCCCTAATGAGTTTATTATCTTATAAACAGTGGTGTAAATGTGAACTTTGATATAAAGATAGTAACACTTCCCTTCTTCTGAAAACTATGAACTGAACCTACTCAGCACCTAAGACTACAGGCAATTAGTCCCAGAACATAGGTTAAAGAATTTAAACCGCCACAGTCCATTACTTTTTGCAGGTGTTTACAAAATAGGTATAAAATTTGCCCGTTCATTTTGATTGCATTTTTTTTTGCTCTTTTTGCACTAGTGAAATAATTTCAAAAGATGGATAATGACAGAGATCCAGGTCCTAAAAGTGGAACCTTATTCTGTATTAAATAGCTGATCAGAGAGTAAGAACAATATTGCCAGCAAATGTATAGGAAGACCATGATAACTGTTCACTGCAAAGTCATGCAGGGATCACCACATTGGATCCGGCTTCTTAGCGATTCCTCTCTAACGATGGTAACTTTTGCAAAGACTAGATTAAAAATTTGAACACCATGAGCATGTTCCACCTATACTCAAGACTGCACTTTTAAGCAAAAATACATTTTTCCTTTGAAGAAGCTTCCATCTCTTTATACCAGAGACAAGGACCAGCGTTCCACAGAAAGGGTTAGTAGAGTTTGGCCAAACAGCAAACCACACAAAAACAACTTGTAAACCACAAATTTTGCATCCAACAAGATATGTTATCTACATGGCCAGATACACACGTTCTTGTCTTTGTTCAAATCAAACAGAATTTAGAGGTTTTTTAAACACTACTTTTACAACCTCCCGTTCCTTGCTTAGATGGCACATCCTAATCTTAAAGCCCAATTTCTCTTGTTTTGCAGGTGTTCTCGTTTCAATTCACAGTATCACAGCTCTAACAGGCAAAGTTATCCATAACAGCTCCCCAAAATTAGACAATTCATATCAACTACTAGATGCAGTCCACGCGTTGGAAAACAATACCAAGTCAGCCAACATCAATCGTATTCTGCAACAACTTGCCAAGGCCAAGGTGCCAGGTGCCCTCCTGTGCTGGACCTTCTCTATGTCTTGCTGCTCGGGGGCTGTGACTCTGACAGCACTGTATTGTAAAAATCTGGATTAAATCTAGCAAAGAAAGAGATCATTTATAAGTCATCTGTGGGTACACTCTGTCTTTGGTGTGTGGCTGAAACTCCCATTAACACTAACATGAGCTACGCAGGCCTACTGACGGGTGAATTATACCCCTGACAGAAAAGTGGTTTTTTGCTCGATGGATTTTCTTTGATGAACTTGTTGGCTACTGCACAGTCATGTGTATATATTTAAGTATTTCTCTGTGTGTATGCATATGTATATCTCTACAGTGATGATGTCAGTTTGACTAAAAATGCAGATAAAGCATTTCTTAAGCCAAAATGGGCCAAAGTTAATTTTCCCCATATAAACTTCGGTTTGGCCCTTATTTATCAAAACCAGAAAAAGTTTGACAGAAAAGGGGATCCAAACTGGTTATCCCAACAAAAAATAGAAGTTAGGGCCTTTCTTAAGACTTACTTTATAGGAACCGTATGCACGACTTTCACTTTCTAGAAAGTGGTTTTCTCTTGAACACACATCAGAACCATTCATCATCATATAATTGCAAGTTGTCAGTCAGAGCCGCACCCTTCATGCAGTGGCAGGCCGCCAGCACATCTGTCAGAAGCACTCACAAGCTTCCGTGTGTTATTGTAATCCCCTACAAAAGGAACAAGACCATTCATCCAGTCCACATTTTCCAAATCGAATGACGACTGTAAACCCTGAGCCTGGAAGAATAACAGCACTTACCCTAAAAATGCCACACTCATCAGGTGACCACAGGCTGAATGCCAGAGTGCAAATATGAAATAATTCTAATCCCCCACGTGTAACACATAGGTTTTAGGGAACTGGCTTCTTTGTGCATGAAAGAGGAAAGCTGGGTTCTGTGCATGCAAGAAAGCAGTCACCAATGTTGAAATAGGCTGTGAGGATAAATGGTTGTACCGTTTCTGCAAACACTCACTTCTTGCACTCTAGACTAGATTAGGAAAAATTTTTCCTTCTTCCTTAATGTTTCTGTTCTCTTTTTTGGCTTCTTCTGTTTCTTTTCTCCTTCACCTTAGAATGATCTAGCCTTTATGTTAACACATATTCTTTTCTCCTTTTCCTCTTTTCTCCTGTACCTCTCGAAAGACACATTCTGCTCAGACAGGCTCCACAGGTAGCTCCTCGGGGCCAGCCTGGATTTAGTGAACCTGAGGGCTTGGGCCAATGAGTCCAAAGCAGCCAAGATTCTCTTCTCAGAAATTATGTTAAGGACTCTCATGGAGAATTAAACAGCTTTCAAGGAATTAAATACTGCTTTACACAGGGCTTCAGAAGCTTATTTGCAGAGTATATGCATGCAAAAGCCACGAATACTTTGGAGAATGAAGTACAGTAATAAGCTTTACCTCTCTACTTCCACTAACTCTTTTACATTCTCTCTCTGGAAAAGTATGACAGTTCAGTGTTCAGAAACATTGAGTGAAACACATGCCATTGCCCTTTGAGTCAGCAATGCAGCCGCATGAACCCAGCAAGACCTTCAGAGTCTAATGCTTCCCTGGTAAAGGGCTGGTAAAGGCTTTGTGCACTCCACACTGCTATTGGGCATTTTTATCAGCCCTTGGTATGGGCAGAATGCATATTATATATACAGACATGTACAAACATACATTTCTGAAACCATTTGAAAGATATATGATGGCTGACCTGCTACAAAATTTATTTCCAAGAGCAAATAGAGAAAGCATTACTCCTGAGTGATACAGCCAGGAGTAAATTATACCATCGCACTGCACAAAGGAAGATAAATATCGTAACAAATCAACTCTCCACTGTGCTGCACACCTATATTCATGCAGTGTTGTTGTTCAAACTAGTGTTAAGGAAAACCTAACAATTCTCAGACTATCTCAAAAAAAAGTCTCTGAGTACTGTAAAACTACCATGCAAGCATGAACAAGCTGCAGAAACTGGTCTGCTTACTCCTGGACAATCGCACAGATTAGTCTAGCTGGTCCACCCCACTATAGGAATACCAGAGTTTATCATCACACTCCTGCAAAACGTGCTGGTTTTCAAAACATCAGTGGGGGAAAAATCAATCCCTCAATCCTTTCATGACTCCGTTTCTCAGATAGAAAGAAGATCTTTTTATCTCACAGAACTACTGAAGAATTTAATTCTCTTGCAAAATGGTAATACAAACAGCTTTAAACACAATAGTATCTTTTCTTCAATTACACTATCTTAAGTTTCACACATTTTCAAAGTTTACTTGACAATGTTCATTTTTTCAGAACCACGCCATATTGAGTAACTTTTCATTTTTGGCATGAATGAAGACCAAATTTCACCAAATCTGAATGAAATTATTTTTGGGCTTGAGACATCATGAGGTAATAACATCTGCTGTAAACTGGGTAAATCAAGATAAATGAATGCTTTCTCTTTTTTTTTTTTTTATATATATATATGTGATACTAAATACACACAAATATAAATACAACATATGGTCAACAAGAAATAAATAAACTGAAAACACTTTACAACTGCATGGCAAGTATCCAAACTAAATTTCAGGTAGCAGATGGCATGAATAGGATACATGTGAGAAACAGGCAATTTCAATTATCTCTGAATAGTTCATAAACAGAAAAATTTGGCAAACCACAGTTTTAAAAAAATGGACTTGAAGAATAACATCATGTAATAGAGATAACCAAATTGAAAATACAACAATGCAAAGTTATTAAGCTCATCCTGACCATAATTTCATAACGAGTATTAAATGATTACATGACATAAAAGAGCTGCCCCAAATACTCATGCCTGGAAAATGTAATAATTAATTATTCCAAGTAGAGCTCAGAATTTCATTTTAGCTATTATCATTACCCAAAAGTGGCCAAGAGATCTTGCTCACTAAGTCCCTTCTTAGCTTTTGTGCAATCTACAGATAAAAAAAAAAAACAAACAGTAGAATGCAGACCTGGTCACTTCTTCAAACAGTTATTCAGACAAACTTCAGTGGGGTTTATTCAGTAGAGGCCGGATTTGCCCACAGATGTCATGCAAAAATCGTATTGGTTTGAGTCATACAGTGAAATAGGGGGCAAAAAGAAACTATATTTAAAACCTTTTCTGATTCACACCAAATGAGAATCTGGCCTTCACAAAAGAGTTTGCTCTCGGTTTAACTTACCTTTCAGAAAAATCAGATGTGTCAGGTGGATCTCTGAATTTTCAAGATTTGATTAGTAGAACAGAGGCTAATTTCCTAAACATTTCATTGAGACGCTTACAAATGCTGTGTAGAGTCAGCCAGGCAAATCACCTAGGAATCAATTCATCACACATTGTGCTATTGCTTTCATACTCCCCTCCCTAATTCTCCTTTCCACGTAAGAAATGTGTCAGACATAAAGATCTATTAGCTCAAATCCCTGAAGTTATTCAGATATCTAAATACGATTTAAGTGCCTAATTGCCATTTGTGTAATTGGGAGTTAGATAGCTAAACAATAGTTTGGGTGTCTGTATTCCGCTGAGATGTAAGCTTTTCTGTTAATGAAACTCTCAGCATTATCCTTATGAAAAAATGGTAAGAGCGCTCTCAACCATTCCATTCTTAAGCTAGATTAAAGACAAAACCAAATAAAAGAAAAAACAATCCTGCCTGCACAAATATAAGCAGAATAAAGTGTAATTTTCACTGAAAGACATATAGATTTTTATTTATCAGATCTGCTGTGAGCAGACAAGATAGCACCTCCAAATACCTGAAAAGAAAGGAAGAGTTTATTGACCACTGTGATTCCAGAAACATTTAGGAAGAATTGGAGAAGCTTTTATCTGGTTCAAATGATAAGTATTTCTCCTTTTTCATGCTAATAGAGAGAATCTGATCTCTGTTAAAACGGAAGGTTGTTCAGAAGGCTTTATCAACAGCACCTTCAGCCTGGCGTAATAGAGGCACAGCAAAATCAACAGATGCTTCTGAGCATCTCAATAACCGAGGTCTGGGTCTTTGAAAGAATGACTAGTCTGCCATTTCATAACTGTCATTTGAAAGAGGAAAAGTGCTGTTTAATGACAGCTGGGTTTTACTGCCCAGAAGAATTGGTATAATACATAGAACCCATGTATTTTATGTACATTGAATACTTATGAAACTTATTTATACATCTATGCGCTTATAGTTAGATAAAGATACATACCCAATTACAGTATTTTAAAAATGGCCAGAAGTTTTAGGTACGTTGCTTGAATCAAATTACATCTCATTTTCAAAGCTGGTGGGCCCAGTAGTTTTGGAAGTTGAAGTTCTAAGTGCTGAACATATCTCAAAAATCAGTCCCAGTATGTTTCAAGTTAGGCATCCAAAGTCAGTAACCACAACTGATCATTTGGGTCACTGGAAAGTATGTTCACAGTATACACAGCTACAGAGTCAAGACACTACGAGCTAAATATCACTTCCATCAATAAAAAAGGCTGTTATATAATAACTTTCAGACAAAGCAATACAGGAGCCACCAGCTGCGAATATGTTTTTAGAATTCAGAGCCTCCCTGCGGGGAGTCAGCTACTTCTTTTGGGGACCTTAACCCTTTCTCATCATGCCTCAGACAGCCCTTTTGCAGGTCCTTCTACCACAACTCACAAAGCCTATGCCATACCCCCTATCTTGGAAGTTTGGGACACACCAAAAGCTACTAAGGAGTTATCAGAAACGTCAGTGGCCACCCCATATGTTAGGAGCCCCAGACAAGCAGGGATCTCTTGAGCCCATGAGTCCTGTCCTCGGTAGGTGCAGGCAACCATATAATAATCAGCAGCAAAGTCTGCAAAGTTCACCAAGCTCCATGTGGCTATGCACTTCAAAATGAAAACGGTTCTGATTTCAGAGTGGTTGTAAGAGCCGGCATTCAGCAGACTCAGGTTTAATGTAATTTTTCTTTCCCTACTTGCCCGCTGACTGACAGTCCCACAAAAGCAGAGGTACCACCTTCCATGCCTCAGAGCACAGGATATTGCCTGGCTTTGTGAAAGAAAGATCCTGTATTAAGAATATTCCTTACTCTCTCTGTAATAAAAAAAAAAAAAAAGGCAAAACTTTCTAAAATTTAAAAGTGCAGCAGAAAATTTAAACTTAATTCTTAATACAAATTAAATGAATCCTAGTGGCCCAACTACCAGTTTCAAACCAGTAAATCAGTATGCTTAATGTCAGCAACCGATAAAGCAGAAACATATGCTCTGCTTCACTAATGGCATAAAGAACATTCTCTGATTGTCTTTTGGTTGAAGCCAAATGTTTGTTGGTTAAAACAAGATTTATTTTAGAAACATTAATTTTCAATAGCATGCAGACTGATTTATTTTCTACTAAAATCTATGAGACTACTTTTAGTTTAAAAAGACTTCCATAATGGTTTCTGCACAAGACCTATCAAGTGATATTTCTTGGCCCATAACAGTCTTCTATCCTTTCTCCTGGCTAAGAAACCTTCCCACAGTATATTATAGTACAATATGTGAGCTACTGTGTTTGAAGTTACAGTTTATTTTATCAAGCCGAAGATGTTCTCTACAGCTACTAAGTGGTGCACTCCCTTGGAACAAATAGATCAGTATTTTCTTTGATTTTGTATTTTCTTTGTTTGAAAAGAATACTAGATGCTAAGGCAACGAAATATCAAATATTCAATATATAACTGTGGAAATATATACATGCATACTGTATATCACACCAAACATAATACTGGAATAGAACTATGAGACAGCTGCTGAGCTTCCATTTTCCTCATGCATTTACACCAAAAATCAAGTAGTTAGTTTTTCCAGAAAGTTCAACTCTCTTTCAAGCACTCAAAAGATGTGAACAATTTCTCTGAAGTGTTCCCGCTATTCTCAGCGCTGAGAGTTTTAATAAATGAAACGGGGTTTTTTATGTGACTAAATAAGAGCTGTTTAACACTAGGGCCATTTGAAAATCTGGTCCAGTGGGGGTATCTCAGAATGACAGGAAGTCCAGCTAGCACCTTTAATATAACAGTTTGCTACATTTGGGGCATTACAGTGTATTGTCTAAGCAAGAACTGCAAGACTGGTCCCATAAATTGAAAATTTTACTTTTTCAAATTGTGACCAATGTAATTTTAAGTAACCAGATAATTTTGGTGTCTCAGAGATCAAAGTAAATAAATGGTTTCATGAAAGGGTCAGCCGAAAGTATATGGCATGCAGTGGCTGACAAAAGATTAAAATGCAATCACATATGAAAAAGCCACAACTTGAAAGAAATCATGCATTCTTGAAAAGATACTTAATACTAATAGATGACATACTTTTACTTGAGTTTGGATCATCTATCCTCATGACTCATTATGTATTTGAGCACATCATTTATATCATAAATAATTTATATCATTACAATGTTCTGTGGTTTAATGCATTTAAAACTGTTTCAGACAGATGAGGGTCTTGCATGTCTCACACACCTCCACAGACCAGGACAGTAAGAGTGAACCAAAACCTTCTTATTAATAAATATTAATACTTTTTTCGTATAAAAAAGTAATTCAAAAGTTAACAAAGCATAGCGCAAAATCAAGTGCTAGGGTCTCCAATTTACAGACAAGGTATCTGAAGCAGAAAGGTTAACATCTTTGCCCAAACTCGAAGCAAGTCACTGCAATCCCTGTGCTTCTCTCCAGGTTCTGAGCCAACTCCTGGAACACAATAGAAAACCTAACAAAAACAGAGCTTGTAGGAAACATTCTCTTAACATACAGCATGATCACAAACACTGAAAGGCTGGTTGACATTTTCAAAGCTGCAAAGGGAATTTGGATGCCGCCAATTCTCATTAACTTTAATGGGAACTGGGCATCCAAATCTCTTAGGCAGTTTTGCAAATCCCACCACAAATGACCATTTAGGTGGTAAGCATTAAATGGTATTGCCTGCCAGGCACCTTTATTTTAGGGACCTATGTAAAACAAAGCTCCATTTTTTTCTTCCTCGTAGAATAGTATGTGAGCTAAATGAAGTTTCTCACTCGTGGCTTACATAGAAGCAATTTTTCCTGCCACTTGCAAGGTGCAATTCAACCGGTTTCTTTAGACTATCACTAGGAAAGACAGGACAAAGAAAACACATAGGAAAACAATCACTGCTGAGAGGTAGAAAGTAAATTCACTCTAAGTTGGTGAGTATTTCTGAGCAAACACTTTTGAAATACATGGGCTTTTTATTTCACTTTTAATAGAAATATTTGGCATTATTAGAGAGCTATATTTCTCACCTATTCATCTTTTACTTTCTATATGCCCATCTTTCTAACACCTTGGCATTCAAACAAGTACTATGCTCAAAAATAAAAAAAATAAAACCTGTATAAATGACAGTGTTCAACCATGAACACATTGTCTTTTATGAATATTATAATCACAGAATCAATAAGCCTACAAAGAAAAAACAGGACACAAAACGTGTTTTGTCATTTCTGACGAAGTTATAAAAACAACAGACATTCAATATGCCAAGTGTTCTTCAATCCTTCATAATCATAGCCTTATTGAAGTGAGGACAAAAAGGGTCTAATTGCATAGGAGCAATCTCAATGTAATAGGTTATACACCCAGGCACTGCTGCACAATACAACAAAAACAACGTTCCCTGTGTATAGCAGAATGTCATCTCTCATTTTCAGGCAATTACCTTCTTTCTTGTCAACAGTTTTAATAACCTCCATCATCTCTAAAAGACTTTTGCTTCAGTTAAATAATTTTCAGCTTTTTAATATGCAAATGTGCTTGTTCATATGCATGGGTGAAGTGGCGCTGCTACTTGAAATGTGTCAGTACATTGTGGAGCACCTGCACCTCGGGGAAGCTTGATTTAATTGACACCTAATACTATTCATTATTCCACTTAGTGAGCAACTCCTATTAGTCACCTGTAGGTTTTCCTATAAGCAGTGCTTTGGCCACCAATGAAAATATGAATATTTCTATAAATAGAATGGCCATATTTAGTAAAGGGGGTTCACTACTGGTAAGTCTGGAACATTGTCTCATCGGGAATATTTCTTAGGATTCTCCCCCCCTCCATTCCTCCCCAAAACTTTTCTTGACTATGATGGAAGTCAAGAGTAACTCCTATTTAAAAAATATTTCATCTCTGTTACGTATTGATAATTCTACGTCTGTATTAAATGAACATTATGTGAAGTCTGCAAAAGAGAACAGGAAAAAGGAATCAAGGTGGGCGGTTTTCGTTAATGTAGCTGCTGTTTCCTTGAAGTGTGATCTGAGTTGGATGATTCCAATGGCTGCTTTACATGATCTGAATGTAATCAGTGGCTGTGCAAAGAAATGCAGAATTTGTGTTATTAATTAAATATTCCTGTAATAAACATTTACCATTATAGTTTAGTTTAACCTTATCCAGCTAATAGCCAATTTTGCTCAATTGTGAAGGATGTGCAACAAAGATCTTTAAATAGCCACATGAAATAATTACGTTGAATATGGGATTCTCTGTCTTTACTGATATGAATGTGATAAATATATGCTATAAATGGATACAGTTTAAGACTGTCATTGTTCTTTTATTGCTGTACTACAACTCAGGCACAGTGCACCGTATGTGCTGAGTTGATGATATCGCGGTTGTTTCTTTACCACATGGTCTGTAACCTTATTGTTCAGGCCACATTTCTTTCCAGCATTAATGCATTTGTTAGTCCCAGAAGGCTTAAACTACAGATGTTTAACATCCTGCTTATGGACAGATCATCTGGAATATGAACTGAGAAATCTATACGACTTATTAGTATATGTTATGAGTGTAACAGAGATTTAATAGTCTGTTCAAACTAGATTAGTGAAACCGTTTCTTACAAAAATGCAACTTCTTAAAATAGACACATGTAAAAATGAAAAATTAAGACATTCTTTTGACGAAAATATGATTTTTATCAGAAGAATTTGTCGCTAATTAATGCTGTTTACATAATAGTGCATGTAACATTAATTACAGCTTTCAGAATGTTAACTGCAAACCTTTTTTTTTTTTTTTTTCTGTGAGCACAGATTTACCAGTATGGTGGAAATCAGAGCTCTTTTGAGGGTTTTTCTGCAGTGTATTCAAAGTCATCATAAATCAAGTCTAGAATTCAAAGACAGTTAAGGACATAGACAGTAAAAAAGACTGAGTAATGCTAACCCAGAACTCCAATCATTTTTAAAGTAAGTGGGGAGAACAGTGGTCAACTAGGCGATTGTTGGTATCCCCCAAAATGTAATCTCCAAGCTGAAGAATGGCAGCTGGCAGAACAGCTGGTGAATAGGATTAATGTCAGAAGAAAGAAATAAAACTCAACATATGTCCAAGCCTGCGGTGCTGGGACTGAGCATGATTGTACCCCGACGGATACCATGTGTACAGCTGGAAAGTGCCACTGTGCCATGCTTCTCTACCGCACAAGGTCATTTCTAAGAAGTATAGCTAATATCTGAACTGAACTTTTCCTTGAGAACTCTGACTGATTAAGAAACGAACAAACAAGCTTCATAATGCAAATATTTTGGACTATTTTAACCCACTCTGGGTGGGTTTTTTTATAATACAATCTCAACTAAAAAAGCAGATTAGTATTAAAACGGACAGATTGCACTAACGTAAATATAATTTTAAAGCTATTTAAACCTTTTAATCTCATCTCATTCAGATTTCCACATTCAAGGTTCAAATAAGACCAAAACCACAAGTTTAATAAAATAAATAATTTCATTTCATAGTACTTCGATATTTTACTGAAAATAAATTTTAATAAACAGTGTGGATAGCTAGAATATGCCTAAGAAATTCGGAAAATGTGAAAAAATTGACACCAGCATTAATTCATATTTATATTTTGAAATGTTAGCTCCTAAGGATATTTCAGCTAATGTTTTAGCATGCTCCTACTTTTTTACTGTAACAGGGCAGTTGTTGGAATTGGTTATAGTGAAGAACAGTAAACATATAAAAATTCCTAACTCATGAGAATGGCCCAAGTATTTTTAGAAGTTTGAAAAGAACAAATTCTGTTCAGTCTCCATTTTTCTACTAGTAGCTTGAAACAGATCCTATCAGCTAGACAGCAAAGTTCATACACGATCAGATTCTACACCACAATTGTGTGCAGAGAGAAATAGCACAAAGGGTTAACATAACCAGTTTTGTTACGTGCCTAATGCCATTTTCAGATATGATGATTTTGGGTGCCTTTTACTTTGGATAGGGAATATAAAAGAAAAATACAGTCCCAAATCCAGGTTACTTTTTAAAATACTGGCTTTAGCTATGTCCACTTGAACTTAGAAACATCTATTTGATGAAAATGCAAAAATTATTGAAGTGACAAATCACACCCACACCCCAAAACAGACTTGTCTCCTTTTCTCTTTCTTTTTTCTATTCCTTTTCCTTCTGTTGTCTTTTTCTGTTCTTTTCTTTTTTTCTGTTCTTTTTTCTTTTCCTTTCTGGCATCACATCAGGAAACATGCAGTGGAATAATATCCCACACACTCTTACCAGAGGAAAAGACGTATGCATCTCAAAGGATGCAAGCGCGCAATGCTACCTTGGTACCTTAAAATGGAATATCCAACTGGTGCTCCATCTGTCAGCTGCAAGACAGCAACAGGTAACCAGAGGTAATATTTTATTACTCATGATAAGTTGACTTCACTAAGGATGGTAACTGTATTGTTTTCCAGTTAAAGAAAATAATCAAGAAACGACAGGCAACCCTAGTGACTTGTTCAGCTTAGAAATACATTTTTCTGACTTGTAGAAAGCTCCTGGTTCATGTTTTAATAATGGAAATCCTCTACAGTAAGAGATGTAGAAGAGCTACAAAAAAACAGTACAGATGAGACAAAAAAACAGTACAGATGAGAAACATGAGCCAGTCTGAAACCAGTGAATGCCAATGGCCACAACTGTTACTGACTTGTAAACAGTGTAATTACAAACAAAATTTCCACTGAAACCTCTCACCTTTTTTTATTTATCAGATGCTTATACAATGCTCACATAATTTTAGATACCATGGTATGTTACAGACAAAACTAGAGGCCTTCTACTCTTTAAACAGATTTTATCCTGGTATAACCCCATTAGTGGCCTAATTTTATGTGAGCTATAGTAGTATGAACTGATACAGTTTTTATCTAGGAATTTTCTAATGTGTGTTCATCCTCTTAACAAAGATACTTCACAATTTGTGTTCCATCACTTATTTAAAATGTCAGTATAGCCTATTCTTCATATTTATTTGGAAATACCTACCCATTTTCCATTTACGTGGAAATACCTACATATTTTCCATTTATTTGGAAATACCTACCCATTTTTACCAAGTTGTCCTACCCACTTTTCAAAACAAAGTCAATAAGGAAAGTGGAAAAATAATTTTATACAATGCTAGTAAAAGTAGAACGCTTATTATATTCTCGCACCCTGATAACTGACTCCTTCAGTAGGAAAAATGCTGAGAATTTTTAATTGCTCAGCACACACATACCTGTATTTCTAAGTAAATGGTAGGTAAAACTTACAGAGAATGATTTTGAGCTTTTCTTGAAGAAGGACTCATGTGTTAAGGTCTAAATGCCTAATCAAGATAGCAAATTTTAGATCTTTTTCATCACATAAAATTATTCCTTTTCTATTTTAAGATAGTCTTGATTCTAAGTAAGAATCTCCAGCAGCACTCACCTAATATCATAATATACTGGCACAAATGTTTTTGTTTGCACTTACATAAAAGGGAAAGAAAAGCACATTGCTTATTAATATCTACTGAATTGTTTAAGAGGATTTTTAAGATACAAGTTAAAAGAATTTCATAATTTCAATTTCTCCTTTTCATTTAATAGTAGACATTCATTAGGACCCACACACTGTAATAAATTATAATAATTTCAAACAAGAATTAAATTACTAGGTACCTAGTGAAAGAGCCATTTTTTCTTAGGTACCCTGTAATCTAACTGTCAGATTTAAAATCTATTCCCAATCAACTCTTCACAACATTCACATTTATTCATCTATGCTAAATTAATAAAAGGTGTGAATAATACTGACAAAATTGATCATTATTGTTCATGTAGATTTAGAAAATTATAAGGTAATCTAAAATATAAAAGGAATTGAGGGAAACTATTATGGTTCTTATAAATAAATTCATCCTTTGCTATGTTTTTTTTTTTTTTAAATCAGGAAAAATCTTCAATAAGAATGTATTTAGATTGACTAGCAAAGCTATTTAATAAATTGCACATTTCAGAATAGGACTACTTTTTCATTTCAAAAACTATTAAAAGTTGATGATAATGCAACATGAGAGTTCAAAAACCTTAAAAAGTAATGCTGACATACCAAAAATGCTACCCAATGTCAGACTGAATACTAATTTTTTGTAGGTTGACCCTAGGATACGCTAAGCACCTTCCATGAGGTCCTGAGTGAGCTCAGGTAACGCAGAAGTAAACGGGAATTGAGGTCACTCAGAATCTCTCGGAATCCAGATCTGACCAAGTGTGGCAACTCTGAAAAACAGGGCGAACATCCCTCCCCTTTATCTGGGTAAACAGATATAAAAGGGGACAGCATTCTCCAAGGAATTAAAGGTATTACACAATCATCTTTCCTTATATGCAGACTTATCAGTAACCAGAAGTAACCACTGGATATTGTTACAGCTCTACATAAAACCAAAGACAATGTCTGTATTAGACTACCCTGTCCTTTGCACATTTGCAGTAATTCCTAGCATCTAACCTCACTGACCCTCTCCCCCCTAACGGGGATCCCTGCAGATAAAGTAAAGCATGTCAACATCTGTTCCCATTCACACCGATTTTAATTTACAAAAAGAGCTTTGCTATTTTCAGAACAGGCTCCAGAGCACAATGACAGATTTAAGGCCTTTAATGGGGTTGCGTTTTGAGTGTGTCAGCATTTCATACTCACCAGGACTTGATTCTAAGGGCCCGTAGCAAAGGAAGCTACGGGGGGTTATGGAGCCACAGCAAGGGTGTTCTCCTCACTACCGCGCTGTTTACCTATGAACCGGCTGACAAAGTTCTAATGTCCTTAACAGACCTCTGTGTTCGCTGCTTTGACCAGAAATCGGAGATCCAGAGCCCTGGTGATACAACTCCTTCTCCTCCCATTTTCATTCTGTGCATTCCTTCTACCACTACACACCTTTCTGAAAGTCAGCATGTATTACTGGGGGTACGTTTTCCAAACTGCCTTCTCATGAGGTAGCTCTGGTCTTACTGACTTTTGAACCCACTGATTTTTGTGAAAGCAAAGCTAGGCCAAAGCTCTCTGTGTTTTTTGGGTTTTAGTTTGGGGTTTTTTTTAAAAACACAGTCTTAAGTCTCTCCTGCTCTGCCATATTACAAATTTCACAGTAACCAACCTTCATTTTTCTAAAGTTCTTTTAACTCGAATTTATTTATAGATTACCCTTGTAAATCTAAAGAACTTACTCATCATACTAGAAAGTTGCAGAGCATGCAGACTGTGAAGATCACAGTTGTACAAAAACAATTCACAAAGTTTCAGGGAATTCATAGTGACTCAAAATAAATTTTTCCATCTCCTCAAGAGGCTTTAGTTGGTTTTTTTAAGATATACAATATGAAGAACAACTTGGAAAAACAATGCACAAGTTGTGTTGTAATCACATAACAGCTAAGACATGAGCAGCTGAGCAGAAGGAAGATGGGCAGTGGAATGCCATGCAGTAATCAGCACTGTTGACTAATCAGAATTTGAGACACTAGAAGGTAATAAGGGTATTATAAAGAATGGCTTATTGAAGGAGCAGCTGTTTATGTGTAGCTCACTGTTTAAATGAGTTCCACTAGATTGCCATGGTATGTTTTGGTAAAAATGTTTTACTCAAAAAAAAAAAAAAAAGAAAAAAGAAAAAAGATATTATATTAGGAAGAACAAGCACGAGGGAGCAAATATCTGGATATCATGACCGCAAGTACAGTAATAGAAGCAGTTATCTAGGTACTGGGGACCTCTAAAAAATGACATAAATTCAGTGGCCCTGGAAGTTACAAAAGAATATTCATTACTTAGGCAAAGCCTAAATGTCATCTTTGTTAGCCTCCACCACTGAGTGTTGTTGCCATGGGCACAAGAGCTGAGGTGGTTATGAAGGGTAATAGACAAAGAGGAAAAAACCAAGGGAAAGTATAACTAAAAACAACTACAGAGCCATTTTAAGACATTTATATTTGCACTGGCAGCCAATAAACACAACAAATAAATTCAACCTAATTTACAAAACAAGCCAATTTTAATATCCCTCCACATAAAAATAATAAAAAAATAGTTCTATGATCTCAACTAGGAAAACCTAATTAAATTATGTAAAAAGACCAAAAATAGAAACAATATTCAAAATCTCACCCGTGAAAGCGACAACTCACCGTAATTCTCAGATAATAATCATGTTGTTCAAATCTATGTGCCATAGGGTTGTGCAACAGTTTTTTGTTTGCTTGTTTGTTTTCAGAAACCAACTTACAGTTTTGTTTTTAAAAATATCTTTGAACTGTTGGGAGCAGGAAGGAAACTGCCTAACAGCAGTGGAAATTTATCATAATCCATTATTTAAAATATTCTACTTGGGACAGCAAGGGCTTGGTAATATTTAAAAGCAGTCAGCAAGCAGTGGAAACTCGTATCTTTTGTAACAGTTCACATGTCAAACTGGCAAAGTGCCCACAGTGTATGGCAGAAAAATCTATTTAATGTCTGCCCCACAAGGCGACATGAGGCTTGATTGGCAGAAAGCAGAGAGTGGCTTTTGATCATGTGTCCTAACAAGCAGTTCCAGCTCCTGTCTCTTCGGCTGAACGGCTCCACATTACCTATTCAAACAGAAGTGACAGGCCACTGCACTACTCTTTGGCTCTAGTCTCACGCAGTGGGAGCTATGCTGGAGACAGAGCCACTGATTAAATATATCACTTTTTCAAGACAAGCAGGTTGTCTGAATCAAAGTTGGACAGAATAGACTCAACATTATTAAAAGAGGATATAAAACTGGAGTTGAGTGATGTTAGGCCAGTTTGTACAGCCTCAGGGATTCACAGACTGACAAGGGGAATAAGGAACAGCAGAACTCATAAAGCAGGGTCAGAAATTAGCTGTGACACCTTGGCCATTTTCCCATCACTTCAGGGCCACTGTGTTTCAAATCCTGTAGTCTCTTTTTGGCCTTTTTTTTAATGAATTAGTGTGCATGGAGGGGGAGGTCGGGACATAAAAATTGTTAACTACCAAAAGTTGCAAATTGCGGTTTTACAATAAAAGATAAAATATTAGCCACATTTTGCCACCTAATACACAGTGTTTTCTAATTAGATTGGGGCTTTTTCCTTGTATTCTCATCAGCCAAATTATTGTCATCAAATAATTTGTTGATACAGCACTAGCTACTCTTGCTCTAAGGAATAACTGAAAGCTGGGGAAAATGACTGAATAGAGATGCTTATGACATTGCCTTGTTAGTTCATTAACAAATTGGTTTGATTTTTGAGGTTATATGTCTGGCCACTGTCTGTTGTGTTATCTGATACACAGACACAGAAAGGCAACAGACGTGGTATGTTGCCTAGTCATTATATCACAGAAACAACAGATACACTGGAACTTGGAGGAACCAATGCTCCAACTAAATTTTTAATTACAAGGATAACTGCAGATTTAGCCAAACCTATTCATGAAGCTTCAAGAACTGCATCTAAGCAGCTAAAAACACCAACAGTCCACAGAGGAAACTGAGAAACTGAAGTAAAGGAAGCTTATTTTACTTAGTGATACTTAGACCTATAAATTTACTTCTGAGCTATTCAAAGTTCTGTAAAAAATGTTAAAATTATGATACAAAATCTAGACAGATTTTTTTTCAGAACTACTCCTGCAGTAATTCCATTGAAATTAATAGAGTCACCTCAGGAATAAACTTGGTTCAATATTTATTTTTCACTACGGCAAGTTCTACTGACATTTTAACAAACCTCTACCCGATGTGTTAGTTTTTGTTTCACTGTAAATATTTAAAAGTAATCTGCTTGTTACATATTTAAGATGTGATAAGGACTACTAAGACCTATACTGAGAACCAGAGCTGTTTTAAACATCGAGAATGCAGGTAAATTTGAAGATAAAGAGCTGAACCCTGTCCTCATGCATGTCCCCTAACACATACAGCATAGCATATATGCAAACAGAATTCAGTCTTCAGGTGGCATTAGATTAACAAGAAATTCAGTACAGAGCCAGCAATGGTTTTGGTGCCACTGCAGGCTCTCTAGACTGTGTTCAGAGTTCCTCCAGATGGGTGAAAGAGCCTGCTTGCCTCAACATTTTCAAACAAATAAAAGAGAGAAGAGTATTCAAGATGGTTTTTTTTAGGTCCAGTGAAGATCACGATTCACCGTAGAAGGTGATGTCACATCAAGTTCTTTAAGAAATGTGAGCAGGCAGCAGTGCCTTATAGCTTCATGTCGAAATATGGCAAATAGTTATGTAAAGCATTGAGTAAAACAGTTAACAAAAAGAAAGATGAAAATAAACAGGCATTCATACACAGGGCACTGTGCCCAGGAACTCTGGGCACCTATGTAAGTAAAACTAAAAATATATTATGATTAATAAAAGAAAACAGCTATTAGCTACATTCCAAAATGCTAGGCTGTAGAACAAGACATTTTGGCACGGCTTTACTGATTGGCAGCCCATGTTAAAGACCGACCCAAGAGTGCAGCAGAATGGGTGCTGCTAGTCAGAACGGAACAATGCTAACAGGAGCTATCTGCAGATGTGCACACAGTACTTGCCCTCACGCCGTATTTAACAAGGGCTATTGCAGTCTTTTTTCATGAAGATCATGATCTGAACTCTACAGAAACACCACCACTTCTTTATGTTATTAAAGTAATACAGAACAGGGAGGATTTTGACACATTAACAACTATTAACTCTTGCTTCATTTTGGAGACCAACATGCCAACCAGTAAATAAGGAAGAAGCCTGGCTACAGATGAGAATGAGAAGGATTCATCACAATCCAAAGTACACTTATGAAGCACAGAAACATGTAGTTCAGAACACTGAATTACATTTTGTTCCTGGTTTTCACTTTGCACTCATCAGCTATGCACTGGCAAGTGAGAGCACACATGCAGGGCTAAAACTCAAATTACACAGATGAATACGAATCAGACAGGGCTTGAGCATACTACCGCTGAAGTTCATGATAAAGCCCTTCTTGGTTTTAAAGGTACCAGATCAGTCCTACAGTGCAGAACTAGAGGCCTTAAAATAAACCATATTTGAGACCACAACCTGAGGTGCTGTGTCCAGTTCTGGGCTCCCCGGGACAAGACAGACATGGGCATACTGGAGAGTCCAGCAATGGGCCACAGGACAACCAACTGACTGGAGCATCTCTCACATGAAAAGGGGCTGAGAGAGCCATGAGTGTTTAGCCTGGAAAAGAGCAGGCTCCAGGGGAAAATATATAAATATCTGATGGCGGGGAGTAAGGCAGACAGACCCACACTCTTCTCACTGGTGCCCAGTGACAGGCCCAGAGGCAAAGGGCACAAATGGAACTACAGGAAATTCTCTTGAAACATAAGAAAAACCTTTCTTATTGTAAGGATGACCAAATGTTGAACAGGTTGTGGAGTTTCCATCCTTGGAGATACTAAAAAACTGATGGGACAGGGCTCTGAGCAACCTGTTCTAGGCGATCCTGCTCTGAGCCCGGGGGTTGGACCAGACAATTGCAAGCAGTGCCTTCCTACCTCAGTCACTCTGTGATTCTCTGGCTCTATGAAACCAACAGCAAACTGAGCACAGGAGAACATGGATAGATTGTCACCGAAATAAACACAGCAAGGCTTTTTCACGTATTGGCTGATATACTTGAAAGAAGAAAGCTGCTTTTAATGATGACATCCTAAATTTTATGATGCTAAACTCAGCAGTTGTTTGTAAAAAGGATAAATTCAAAATCCAGTTTCCTCCCTCACATTATAAAACAGTCTAGAAGATTACCAAATTTCTTAAGTTCAAATTCTTCCCATTATGAATTTGAGGAAAAATAAAAATGTATAAAAAATTGTTAAATAAAGTAGTATTTTAAATGGAAGAAGTTAACTACTTTTTTTTTCCTAATTCTTACTTGTATTTAATAATGCACAAAAGTAACACCGATGTTGAATGGATTTAGTCTCCTTAACATAATATTTGTTTGGGGTTAATTAGCACGGCTGAAGACTAATCTTAATAATTGTTTGTTGTTTCCACTGGAGGCAGGTTTCCCTCACGAAAGAAGTGGCATCTTGGAGTTTCAGACTAAAACACAGAGGTGAGAGTAGCTGCTCTCTCCGTTAGATGAACAAGACAGCCTGAGCATGTAGCTGCCTCGTGCAGCCAGGCACCGAATGCCTCTGTCTCTCTTGTGGCAACCAAATAAAGTTGTCAAAATTATTTTTAAGTAATGATAAGGTATCTAAACCAAATACTGTATAGAAAAATAAGGAATATATCAGCATTTAAAATGTATATGCTGCTGAGCATTTTTACTGTCATTTCTTTAAGAAAACAGATCTAATTAGCTGTATCTCTAAAGTGCGTACCTAGCATTTTTATTATGTATTATAACATTTTGCTTAGAGTTGACATTTTTATTCTGACAAGCACTGTCTGGAGAGCTCTCAATAAATAATACATTTACAATTTTCAGTAAATAAGCACTGGACACAAATCGTTATCCTTACTTACAGCTGCCCCTCTCTAATAGTGCTTTTACAAGTAAGGTGACTATTCAGTCTAATGCAATACTC
Organism: Gavia stellata; assembly: GCF_030936135.1. Classification (NCBI taxonomy): domain Eukaryota; kingdom Metazoa; phylum Chordata; class Aves; order Gaviiformes; family Gaviidae; genus Gavia; species Gavia stellata. The sequence continues at coordinate 15,345,000 of NC_082610.1, forward strand.
TCAGTGCTGGAAAGATATTTTCATTCATTACCCCAGTCACAAGCACTTAAAGCACTTTTAGACCCTGTTGCAAAACAGCAGGAATGGCAAAGCAAATAAGACAAACTAAACTAAAAGTTCATCACCAAAGAAATCTGAGGTCATTCACCGTACAGAACTTGGAAAACACAATGGCATACGAGATCAGCCACATTCGAGCCCTATCTTTCCCTCATATTTTTGTATTTACATTAGCAATTTAAGGAAAGTATTGCAGTCTAGTCCCTACTACTAATCTGATGACTACAAAATGTATTTCAATTCCCATTTTAAAGCATGATCTGATCATAACGTTGTTTGTGTCACAGTACATCAGAAACCAATGAAGTTTGAATTTATTTTTCTGCTGCCAAGATCATGCAACTGAAGCAACTCTCCATATTTTAACAGCTATTTGCTCACTTACATTCTTCGCCACAGAGCCCAATGTCAATTGTACCCATTCGTACTGAACTTGCATTTCTTACTGCCCTAAGGAAAAAGCTGGCTTTTTAGATACGCTTTTTTAATAATGCTTTCATAATACTAATAACACACAAATAGTGTAAAGATAGCAGATTTTATACCATGTCTAAAAAGGAGACAAAAATGTAGAGGAGAATAGTGCAGAAAATTATATAAAATGGAAGTACGAAGACAATTTATCACCCAGTAAAAATTAAATTGAATTCAATTCAATTAAATTGTATCCAGCAGTGGACAATGTCAGAATTGAGGGGTACAGTGGATTAAAGAAAAAGATGAGATGACCCCTGAAGGTAAGACATTGGAAAACACAGTCACTGGGGAGGAACTGGTTGGAATGGTCAGTAGATGCTGGCATTCAGAAGACCTTGGCCTGTTTCTGTTTAATCTGTCCCTGTCTACAGCTCAGGTTCAGAGACAATAAAGAAAGGCTGAAAGCCCATTTGTTCTAATGAAAGGGATTTTACTCATCTCAAATATTCAGGGCTGAATAAAGACATTTCCTCAATGTAGTGTGAGCATCTAAAAATGGTGAAAGTAAACCTCTACCCAAAAATGCTTTATAGAGTTATCATAGCTAGAAGGGATGTCCCAATCTTCAGAATTGAGACCTGAATTTTGGACTCTCCGCACATCAGGATTCGAGCTATGATCAACTCCGCTTATTAGCAAAACCAACAAGTTTGTAGAGGTGCAGAGGTACAAAGCTTCAACAAGCAAACAACCTGCATCGGGGAACAGAACCTCCATAAAAGCAGAAGCTCCATAAAATGCCATAGATTCTACATCTAGATAACTGCCTGATAGTAACCAAGGTGTATTTTCACCTCTCGGGTCCTCATGTGGCTATTTCCACTCAACTTCCAGCAGATCCTATTATAAAAAATGCTACCATCATACTCACCACATTTTGTTGATAATTCTGAATTAGATCCAAGAACTGAAGGGACATGAAAGCCTTTTAGCAAAAAAGATGGTCTCCATAGTCTACTGACTTATTTATATACATCTTCATGATACCTATGTAAAAGCCTGTACTGTTCTCCATTTCTGTGCCATGAACAAATTTCAGAACAAAGGAAACCAAAGGGAAACTTTCAAATGAAGCATGAGACGTACTGAAAAATGCTGAAGAATTACTATACTGTAATTCACACAGAACCTGTAAGTAATGACTAGATGCACAAATGCTACAACACTGGGCAAGACTGTAGTGTAGACAGCCAAAATAAATGCAAAGATAAGGTGGAAAGATGATAACATGTGCCAGTTTCTTAAATAAAAACTGTGAGATAGCATTTAATCACAAAACAGTACTCTGAAAGACGTAAAGGATGGAAGACAGGAAATAATCAAAAATGCATAAATTCTCATATACCTAGAAGAAATAAATAAAAATATGAGACAAAATATTAATGACCAGATACAGCATGGTTACACAGGCTGGGTCTGCCTTTGCAAAAAAAAAAAACCAAACCTATTTACCTACACATATGTTGCATTCTAAATGTGATTAAAACAAGTTCATTAAAGTTATTTCTGCTTCAAACAAGAATGAATTTTTGATAGAAAAATCAAATACATCAGATAGAAAGAAACTAGGCTGCATCTTCTTTCAGGTACCAGGAAAATAACCGCAGAAACCATTTCCTTTATGGTAATGTTCCTAAAAAGTTCTAAATTACTTTAAGACATAGGAATTCACTGTACACATCAACAAATGAATTCTTAGAAATTTTATGATCTATAAAACTTCTCTGAATGGAATAATGTATTTTTGTAAAACAGCAACGTGAATTACAAGGAAAAGGAGTGACCACTGTGATTTTATCAAGACCATTGCATGAAAAAAAGAGAGACAGTGAGTTGCATTTAATTATATGGTAAAGAGGTAAGTAATTCAAGAAAACAGCAGTTTAGGAAAATGTGCCTCATATCTCTCCTCTAAATTGATCTGAGTCATCTATTTATTGTGTAGACTTTTGGGCTTTTGTGTTTTTATTTTGGAAGTATGTTTGGAACTTAGCAGAAAAATTCCTCAGCCTAGATGCTAACATATACAGCTTCTAACAAAAAGCAAGTAAAAGTTATGTATTAAATGAACTATATACATGACTCATTCTGAATTTGCTTACCAAAAATGATTTTTAAGAAGAAGAAAAGGGAAACACGATGAGGCTGGTACCTAGCAGATGTGGCAAGGTTTTTGAAAGATGATGAAAGGATTTTGAAGAAGGTGGGGGTTTTTCCACATCCAAAGGGCTTGTTTCTAGCTAAGAGGAACCCCAGTTACCATTTATGAATTTCATAGGTATCACAAAAAATAGAACAGTAGTCTTAATTCATTTTTACAGTTAGTTTGGATAATGCTAATACCAAATCCCAGTAACATTTTTAAAGCCTTGAAACACAACAAAATATCTGCAGCCATCAAGAAAACTGAAGAATAAAGAACAGGGGTCTATAAATGCCAGGTCTATTAGGACAACCAGGGATCATGCCTTCATCAGTGGAAAGTGTGGGTATAGAGCACACCACAAAACAGACAACTTGAATTAAATCTCAGCAAAATTTCTGAAAAACATTCAAAAATATTCATTAACCACAAATGGTCAGTAGTTCATTTCTAGAACTGATCCACAAAAGAGAACTCCTGGCTTGTAATGTCCTCAAAGGTTGGGCTTAAAACTATACCAGAAAACAAGTGTATATACCTGAACTCTGTCTGTTCAGCTGTGGCAGGCTTAAAACAAAGAATACAAAACTGAAACTCTCCATTAATTTAATATGATATAGCACACACAGATGCCATTAAAAAAAAAACAACCCAAACCAACAATAACAATAAACAACACCAAAAAATCCCAACAACAAAAAAACCTGCATAAAATTACAACCGAAATGGTTTACCAGTGTCCAGTCACAAAACATAGTATGCGAAAGTTTCTTTATTTCCAAGTGAAGTCGACAGGAAATATGTACATAATTATGTGTGCAATACTTGAGTATACTGTCCTTACTGGCATGATAGAAAATTTTATAGGAAAAGTGTTAATCTATTTTAAGTCAATATAAAAGAAAGCCTTCAATTATTATTAACTAATGAAGCTGGAGGAAAAAAAAATAACAAAACACAAAGTCAGAACAACCACCACTACCAAGTAGTGTAGTAAGATTTTCCCTGTTGCATATAAAATGAATAATACATGTGAATCCTTTTTTAATTTGGATATCCTTAGACGTATTATGTATGACTATGAGTTACATATTTCCACCCATAGAGAAAGAATACAAACAGGTGCACGTGACAGAATAGATGGAAATTTATGAATATACTACTCTTTATATAGATGTTCATTATTCCAACATGCATACGTAAAAATCTTTGATCTCTGAATGTTCAACTGTGGTCTTCAAGGAGGAAACAAGAATGGGAAGCAGTTTATAAAAAGCTTGTGCTAGAATTCTGAACCGAGCTTGGTTGAAAAATGATACTGTATACATCGCTCAGAATCAAGGTCAAAAGTGAATTAGGAATCCAGGCCCTGAGTAATGAGGGCTTAGCACTTAGCAGAAATGACATGCCCAGTTTCCAGCTCAGAAGTGCCAGCTGACCTGCCAACCTAGCATTCCAGATCTGGAAGGGGGAAATCTGCTCTCCTAGCTACAGACAAGATGTGTCCTACTAATTATTGCTCGTAAAGGTTTATGATGAAGTACAGTAGGATATTTGTCTGGAAGCCAATTCTCAGCCTAGAATTCAGGCAGCCCAGGTGATGTAAATCTGTCTCACAGAAGTAATGTAAGCAATATTCTGAAAGAAAGGTCTTTTACTGAAGGGGGATAGAAAGGAAAGAAGCAGTCTGACTATACTATCTAACATAAACTCTTCATTTGAGCTGTGAAGAGATTTAATGCTTGATTGTTCTGGAGGATACTTCCAAAGAAAAAAGCCAGTAAAACAATCCTTCTGCTCATACAAAAGCTATGAAGATGAATACATTGAAGTTATCCAAGAGGCCCTAGAGTCTAGTGTTGTTGATTAAATTAGACACCTGTTCATTTCTGACCTCTTCTGTCTTATGAGAACACATGTCAGCAAAGTCTTTACATACTCAAATTAACTCTAAATATTTGTAGCATTCTTTTTTTTCCCCAGTTACAATTTTCTCATCAATTTTCTCATTTGCAAATCATTACAAATCAAGACACAGGAATGCCTTAACATACAAAGTATGCAAAAACTGGACCATGAAGTCAAAAAATGTTGTTTCTCCTGTGTCGTTGGTAATCTTTGTTCAAACCACAAATAATGCTAAAAACATACCTAAGGTATATTCAGTCCTGTATGAGGCGCTCATGTTCCCAGCATTATACACAAGACATGACACTGGCTGAAGCACTATTATTAAAGAGAGATTAAAACAGCTGTACATTATGCTGAAGCACTCACTCTTTCCCTTACAAACAGACGGTCCTGGATTACAAGCCGCACTTGACCGTTTAAATCACTACAACAACCAGATTTAACCAGCTGGGCCATATTCTCTTAGGCAATGCCTGTTGACCTCCTCAGTCGCAGCTGCTCAGATGAAATTCTCATTAGACAACTTATTTTCAGAAGCCAAAGGACTCTGATTAAACATATCTATTTAGACATGATAAAGTCTTTCAGCGTATATTTCTTTCCCAATGTTATGAGGTACGATGGAGACCAGAAGTAGTATACACAAGCATAACAGACACCTAACATCTAACCACAAAATAGTTAAGTATTTGACTCCAGCAACTCATATTACTCAAATTCAGATCCTATAGATGGACTATAATAAAAAGTTACTATAATAGCATTAAAAGAGACTTGTTGCTGTACTCGTGTGAGGGTTAGAGCAGATGACTGGAATTCTTGACTACTTTATTCCACTTCTAACTCTACAATTAACTTGACATATGACTGTATGTTAGCCCAATTCCCACAGCTACATCAACAGTCATGGAGCTTCTCCCTATAAAAGATGCTAACATGTACTATTAATTTATTCAAAGGGGTGATGCAAGATTTCAAGCCCCACAGATTTTACATAGTAGTATACGGTAGAAATACATGTCTTTTCCCCATTACATTCATTAAAGCAATTATATTATGCTATCTATTTGCTAAAAAAATCAGCAGGTGTTTTCCAATTTGGGTAAGCAATTTTGTGATAGATCAGGACTTGTTACACAAAGGGCTCCTCAACAGCATTGGCTGCATACCGTTTTAAGAAAAGAACTCCATAGAAACCTATTGTAAAGGATAAATGTTAGAGCATCATGTACAGTACATGTGCGATTAGGTAATTAAGTAGGTTTTTTAAAAGAGACTGTAAGATGGCAAAACATTTTCATCATCTCAGACATCATTTCTCCAACTGACTCCGCACTGAGTCAGTTGCAGCACCCACAGTCACAACAAAGATCAGAGTCTTAAAATAGTAATTATTTTTAAAATGTTATTTTATTCCAATCAAACAAGTATGGAGAGTTTACTTCTTTTTAATTCAGAAAAACCTCTGAATACTGAAATAGCTATTCAAATCTGTCATAAGAATTTTGATATTCCTAGTCTACACAGAAGTTTAAAACCATTGAACTTCATAGGTATAACACCCTGAAGAATTTCCACTCTTTCTGTTAATACTTTTTCCATGTTAGTTTATATGGTACCAGTCAGATGTTCACTAATTATTTTCTGTAAAATGGAAGTGACCTTTTTTGCTACAGAAAATGCTGGATGGATTGAAAAGAACTTAACATGAAGATACAGTCAATTACCTTTGAACTTACAGGCAGACTTTAGAATAGTTTTCCAGTATAATGTGGTCCGTAAAAGGCAAGATTATTTTATAGATCAGAAATGACCTTTATTTCACAGCTGGTGAGAACATACAGCATGGAAGGCTCAGACTCAGTGAGGATCTCTCTGCTGTGCACATACCTCCCTTAAATCAACTAGTCTATACTAATACAGAGGAAGTGCAGAAAATTCCTGAGAATTCACACAGAAATAAGCTATGAAATGCTTGAATCCTTACAGTAAGATACTATGTTTAAACTTTTTGATGCACATTTTTATTAGCACACCATTCAGTATACTCCTGGAAAAGTCTTAGCTGTGGTGTCACTATAATCAACAGCAACTTGTATACTCCCGCAGCAAAGTATGAGCCAAGACCTTTGATTAGCATGGAGTGTCGAACGACTGTTACTGACTGTAAAAAACAACTTTGCCAAAGTAACATTTAAAATAGTTTTCCTAGTCTATCCACCAAATCTAAGAAAGCAATTTTTAAGAGTGATCTTTACAGCTGAAAACAGACAGATGGTAGTAAAGAATCTGGGACATTCTCTCTTTAGAGATGTTTCACCAGCTTCAGAAAGGACACCTATAGAACACATTTATCTATGTGCTGGCATTTAACAATTATGCCAAGAAATTTGAAAGCCTACTTCCATCCCTACAAGATTTTATCCCATATTTAAACATAGTATTGTATCAGCATCAATTTTAATTGAAATCTACATTGCTACATGGAGCCAAGGGATCCTAAAGTGCACTGTTTGAAGCACACTGTGACCATACCATGAAATTGAGGAGGTAAAATCACTCTGAACTCATTCATATCTAAAAAAAAAAAAAAAAAAAAAAAGAATCACAAAGTTCTACTGCCTTGTGGTTCTACTACGTTACAAATATTCTTCCTGGATTATTTTTAATGCCACAAAACCACACTGGTAAATTAACTAACAGAATCCACACAGATGCCTCCACACCTGTTTATCTATTTCAGAGCCTCCTGCTCTCACATCTTCCCTGCTTCAAACTCATGTATGAACTCACAGACTAGAAGGCATCGTTGCACAAGCAACCGAGACTTCATTCTACTTGACATGGGGAGAGATTTCCATAGTGGACCCTGACCATGTGCACACATATACTGATAAACTCATTCTCCAGTTCTGTTTAGTTCCTACCAAGGCCAAAATCTTAACAAAGTCGATGAAAACATCTGAATAAGGACTGAATACATAACCTGTCATAGAGCTCAAAGATTTGTCCTCATTTTTATCTCTCTCTTTTAACACTTGTAACAATATGTGAGCAGACTGTAAAAAAATTGATTTCTTCAGCCACAATTCTAGATAAATAGGTCAGAACAAGGTACTCTTTACACTTAAAACTGTTTCCCATTCTTCTAGCCACAGATGCTGGGTCATTAAGGTGATGAAAGATGAGAATTTCTAAGGCAAAACAAACCAGCTCATGTTTTATTCATTCCTATTGTTTAAAATAAACATTTATCTTTTAAAAGAAAAAGAACAAATACCACTGAAGAATATCCCTCACAACTCTACAACCAGTTAAGAATTCATCACAACCTTTCAAGTAATAGTTGAGTTTTCACCTAAACTGACATTCTTGCTTTGACTCACAGACAACCAACACAATTCAGAAAGTTTTAAAAAACTGGCATATTTGTCTAAAATCCCTAATGGATCTCAAGCTACCATTGCTATGGTAACCTGTGAATAACTTTATCCCAGCCTTTGCCAATTATGCAGTTTTCTGGCTCTTGATACCCAACACATTCTTTATGCCATAAAAATTGTAGGGTTTTGGGGGTGGGGAAACTGTATCGGTCTTATCCAACACATACCCTCTTGCTCAGTCCTGGTCATTTCTTCTAGTTTCTTCTGCTTCAGTGTGTCCACCACATCTGCAAGGCTTCCTTTGCGGCGTTCTGGTGTTCCAAAATTAACACTGGTCATTAGCTCACTGCGGTCACGACCTCCTTCGTCAGGCTTGTTTGGTGAGGTAGAGGTATTTCGGAAGGAATATAGGGAACATAACTTATTACTCTCTGACTCCTGCAAAGAAACAATACAATGTGAAAACATAGGCTATTCTCTTACGTCAGAAGGTTCTCAAACAGGTAAAAGTTGAAAGCATTATTCATTAGTCTGTAATACTAGCGAGCCTACATGTATCCTCCAGTTTCTAAAATGAGGATTATGATTTGAATTTCTCAGTTTCAGTGCTTGACAGGGGCTCTTTTTTCCTTAAGGCCAGTCCTCTCCATGCTTCTAAAGATAATACTTCATGTCTGAGATACTCCTTATCAAGGATTTTCCTTGTCAGAAACAAGCCCCTTCAACACTTTTTTCAATGAATGTAAGCTTTTACAGTTTTCTTTAGTTCCTTAAGTAAGGAACATCTTTGCTGGCAACATGGACAGTGGGATTGAGTGCACCCTCAGCAAGTTTGCCAACGACACCAAGCTGTGTGGTGCAGTTGACATGTTGGAGGGAAGGGGTGCCATCCAGAGGGACCTTGACAGGTTTGAGAGGTGGGCCCGTGCAAACCTCATGAAGTTTAACATGGCCAAGTGCAAGGTCCTGCACATGGGTCAGGGCAATCCCAAGCACAAATACAGTCTGGGGAAGGAAGGGATTCAGAGCAACCCTGAGGAGAAGAACTTGGGGGTACTGGTGGGTGAAAAGCTGGACATTCACCAGCAATGTGCACTCGCAGCCCAGAAAGCCAATCGCATCCTGGGCTGCATCAAAAGCAGCGTGGCCAGCAGGTCGAGGGAGGTGATTCTGCCCCTCTACTCGGCTCTGGTGAGACCCCACCTGGAGTACTGCGTCCAGCTCTGGAGTCCTCAGCACACAAAAGACACAGACCTGTTGGAGCGGGTCCAGAGGAGGGCCACAAAAATGATCAGAGGGCTGGAACACCTCTCCTATGAGGACAGGCTGAGAGAGTTGGGGTTGTTCAGCCCTGAGAAGAGAAGGCTCCGGGGAGACCTTATTGAGACCTTTCAATACTTAAGGGGCGCTTCTAAGAACAATAGGGACAGACTTTTTAGTAGGGCCTGTAGACACAGTACAGGGGGTAATGGTTTTAAACTGAAAGAGGGTAGATTTAGATTAGATATTAGGAAGAAATTCTTTACTGTGAGAGTGGTGAGGCACTGGCACAGGTTGCCCAGAGAAGTTGTGGATGCCCCATCCCTGGAAGTGTTCAAGGTCAGGTTGGATGGGGCTCTGAGCAACCTGCTCCAGTTGAAGATGTCCCTGCTCATTGCAGGGGGGTTGGAACTAGACGACCTTTAAAAGTCCCTTCCAACCCACACCATTCTATGATTCTATAAGGGCAATACATATAGCACTGAGAGAGAAAATACAGGCAAAGACAAATTATTCCTGGATAGATCCTCAGCTAACGGAAAACAACATAATTTTAGAACTAGAAAAAGAGTTAGGCCAATAATGACTGAGGAGCAAGGAATCTACTTCACAGTTAAACAAAGCTTATGGTATGTGTCTACCCATGCTCATTCACTGCTCTTTAAATTAAACCCTTTTCTCAAAGGATGAAGGTTATTATACTTCTAATATACAAAAGGAGATGTTACTTTCCAGGCTAACATAGACGAGAATGCATAAGGAAATTAGTTTATGGCAGAACAAATCATGTATGCTGATACATAGGTATTGAGACTACCTGTATTAGAGAAGGTGTTATATAGTCAAAAACACAAAAGTAAAAAGGGTTCATCTCCCCTGTCAATAGATAACACATACTGTTTGAGCAATAAGCTAAAAAAAAAAAAAAGGCATCAAAAAGCAACGAGTAATGTAAATTCTCCTCAGTCTTGTAATATCACCCAACAGTCAAGCCCTTCATGAACTTCTCTGGCTCAGACTCCTCATTCTCCCAACCATAGATGCAACATTTGCTGCATCTCTGCTTTCACTCTTTCAGCCAGAAAGAGCACAAATTTTTCAATTTGCCCTCAAAAACTCAACCATGGGAATTTATCGCACACTTCCCTTTCCAAAAATTATTATTCTATTTTGGTTTTTAATAATACCGGGCTAGAAGTGCGAAAAATTTGGAGTAACAAAATATTGAGGTTTTTTGTTTATGGTATGCCTAGAAATGTTAGTGTGTATATTCGATGCCACAAAACAGATTTTCTATAAAATTAAAAAGTAATAATAATAGTGGCAAAATATTTAAGAATTAAGAGATTAATTAATAGTTCTATCAAAAATTATTCTCCCAATGCGCAGTGTTCCTCACAAACAATAATATTGCTACTACTCTATGAGCTAAAAATACCCATCTACAGAGTACTGAAGAAACTTGTTTTCGGAAATGTCCCAGGTGAAACAAGGTCTGAAGACAGACAGACTAGAGAACATTAACCATCAGCAACAACATCAGACATAAATCTTTGCTTCAGTCTTGAACGGATTAAGAAGTAGCTGTGCAATGTAACAGAAGGAGCAACACTAACAATGAACAAGTGTGGTAACTAAGGGCTGTGGACTGCATAGAAGGTGGTGGTGACAAATTGTCATCAAGCACAGCAGTATATGATCAGCACAGCACGATTATTGCCATTGGAGAAGGAGGCAGCATTTGCTAGTGATGTTGAAAATGTATTTGTTCACTAAGACAGGAAACTAGAAGAAGATGCTATCGCATCCCAGCAGTAGCAGTACCCCTGTCAACACAGTAGGAGTGACAGAGGTTTTGCAAGCACAGACAGAAAGAGAGGTGACATGGAACAAAAACTTTACCTTCATTTTTTCATCTATCAAACATTAAAGAATTTTCATTCCATCCATTTGTATTCATTAAAGAATCATCACAAAGGATAACAGTAGCTTAGACAGACCAGGTACAGAGCTGAATTTATTTAGTTGCCTTTAGAACAGGAAGGGTTTCTTATTTTTAAATGTTTCTGAAAACAACTTTGCATTTTTCTTAAAACTTTGTCTAAGTTAAAATGGAGATGAAAAAAGCATCTTCTAACATTTTTCAAATTTAAAACTTGAATTTCTATAATACATTTCCTCAGTGAAGGATTAATTCTATAAAACATGGCATTTTCACCTTTGAAGACTACAGTATAAGACCAACTTAGTAATTTTAAAGAAGTTTGCTCTGAAGAAAGCAACATCCTTTTACAGTACATGAAGCATATCCATCAGGCTCAATGCAGGGTTTTTCATGCTCTCAGCAGGGAACACTAAATCTATTGTTTAGGCCGGAAACAAGAAGATAAGGCTAATCTGTGGAGCAAGTAGAAATGACTGAATGTTCTTCCTCCTGATAACCTATCCTCTTCCTCGTCTGGATGCGTACATGGTCCAGCACAATGTTCCTTTACTGCTAAGGAAAGCGTCTCCAAGTCCTGCCTCCGTTAGGCAGCACATCCACTGTTCGTTTTCTTGCCCAAAAGACTGCAATGTCCGTAACAAAGATGAGACAAGTTTAAACTCCATGCAAATGATGTACCCTTTATGGACTGGAGACAGAATGACAGCCTTTGCAAGAATGAGGACCTGTCCAACTAACAGAGTATTTTATATTGTCAGTTTTGTGGGTAATTAAAATGTAGAAAAAAATAAAAGAATAAAAGTTATCCCTAATATTTTTGGTTCTGTTTGGCCCTACAGCTGTAGTATTGGGGTCAGTAAATGGCTCATCCATTTGCAGTGTATCATGTGAGTTGGCACTCTAAGAAACCCAGCAAGGATGACTTTGGGAGCCCCATCTTTTTCTGAAATCAGAAATGGTTAAAAAGAGTGGCTGAGGATCAGCAGGAGAACTGTACAAACTGAAAGGCATTCAAGGGATTAAATGGGCAAATGGAAAAACTGTAGACCAGTCCAGTGTAAATACCCTATCTAACAATAGAAGAACTCAGCTTGAAAAATCTAAATCAGCTGCATGTACAATTATCTACAAGAAATAAAACCAATTCCCATGCATTCTATGATTCTAGATAAATTTGTGAATAATCGACAAATAAAATGTAGCTAAAATGAAACATTGAAAAGGCTTCAGAAGGAATTTGATAGCTACGCAATCAGAATAGATATTTTTACTCCTATGTATCTACCTTTGGCAGCTTTCTTTTTTATTCCAACCATATGAACAGGTTATGTTGACCTCACGTTCATGGCAAACTAGACAGATCAAAAAACAATGGGGCAAGGGAAGCATTTCTGTTATGTTTTCTCTAGAAAGATGGCTCAACTGTGTTTGAAGGGAAGTTGTTACTGCAGCGTTCAGTTTGTTGAAAATCAAATAAAGGTTGCAGCAAATTTGCTTAGCGGATCTTATAATCTTTTGCTGACCAACGCATGCCACGTTTATGTCCCAGCACCTCACCCAGTGCATGACCAAAAGTGCAACTGTCACATACATCAGATGCAGGCCTGGCTATCAAAAATTAATTTGCATTGACATTCACAAGCAGCATGCAGATACCCTCCTCATGTAACTGGAAATACATCCTTATGGCCCAGGTATCCTCTGAAAAGAGACTTGGGGATCATGTGTGTTGTCTGGGAGAAGAGGTATATCATCTCCACAAGTTGTTTGTTGGTCCTCTTGCTTTAATGCACATAAGGTACTCTCACCAAAAAATCTGGAGTCCAGAATGGAAAAAGGACCACCATGCTTCTTATCATAGAACAAGAATATAAATTCATGGTTAGGGAAGGAGAACCTGGTTCTCTTGAATATGGGAGGATTCAATAATGAAAGAGATCCTATCCTTGAAACGCTTTATGAAACCACCGTTTACTGAACGAGGAAGCCCCAGTTCGTTTGACCTGAAGAGAGGAAAAAAAGGATGCTATTAAAGGTATTTTCCATGCTTTCCGCAAGAGCATGGAAGAAGAGGAAAAGACAAGTAAGGTGCCTAGCCAAGATCAACTCAAATATTTTCATTGTGCAAAATCCAGCTGAGCAATCCCTCAGCACTGATGAAAATTCTCCATGCACGTCAACTTTTCTCAGCACAACTGATAACATTTAATAAGAAAATGGGCAAGAGAATATGACTGATACGAATGTCCACTTAATATTTTTGGACACTATGTGGTGCCCACACTAGGCAACTGATACATCCCTGAATTCTCAGGTTTAAAGTTTATGTATTTCTGTAAAATGGCATTTTAAGCCTAAACTTAAATTAATATCTTCCACACATGACAGTCCCTTTGAAAGATGCATTTTTCAAGGTGTGCTATTCTTACTGATTTCAGTGATTTCCATGTAAGGAGGGGGAAAAAAGGGAAGCATCTTATAATAAGATAAATAGCAAACATTTAGTCTATGGACTAAAGATTTAACACAAAGCACACTTCTTCATCCAACAAGGGTGAAATTCGGTCACCGTAAACTCTACACATTTTTAATATTGACTATATTAGGACTAATTCAATTTCCAGTCAAGAAATAGAATAATATTGACATATTAATAAAGTGTCAGTATCAAAATATTATGTCCATCTGAAGCATATTTTACTTCAAATAAGAATGGAGTGCTTAGAAAAAAAGACATTTAAGAATAAGCTGTTTGTAAAATTTTTAATTTGGTCCTAACAGAAAGTGTTAGGTAAAAGTATTGCTCACTACAGATAACATAGCGAAGTGAGTTTCTTCTCCGTTTGATCCAAAGCGACATATGGTGCAGATTGCTCGGGATCCCACCATACCTTTGCTAGACTTGTAAAACTATCTTCCCACTCACACACTAATACTGGGTAATTGTAGAACAACCGTTTATGCCCATACCAGAATACGCAAGGGTATTGCACAGGGATTTTTACCCACCATCATGGGGACATTTCCAGACTAGCCCTTAATAACTGGCAAAAAATAAAATTTGAAGACAGCTTATTACACAAAATTAGGCATAAATCTGACTGCTTAAGGAATAACATGTATGATGATTTTACATCTTAAGCTTCCTTCTTCACCTTACTGTGTCAGATATAAAAATGTCTTAAGTTGAAGAGGTATTTATTTGCAGACATAACTAAACCAGAAAATCTTACTGACCAGGAGCTGAAAACAGAAACTGTCTGGACCACTATTCCAGCTGCTTACTATTCAGCAGGGACAAAATTGAGTCTATTTTTGAAACATTGGGTTTTAATATCAAGGTAAATAAAGGGCGTTTTTCCTGTGTACATTTCCTTGCCAGCCCATTAGCACAGACAAAGTTTTATTACAGATCATTCAACCCACTATGCTTAGTGTTTTGACAAAATGTCCCTATTACAAGATATTAAATACCTATACATAGCCATTAAAATTTAAGGATTAGTTTTCAAAGTGGACAAAACGGAGAAAAATAAATAAATGCACAAAAGCAGAAAACCAGAAATTAGCAAGGCATGAATGCTAAAATACTATGCATGGCTCACTCAGGGATAGGTAGCCCATGTGTGAAACCATACTTTTACGTACCCCTAAAACCTCTACCTGCCCCCCTACTCATATGTCAATGAGAAAACAACATTAAGATTTCCAGTGCAACACAGTAAAAGCTTTCCTAGGCCTATCCTTGGCCTTTCTCGTGTTAGAGGGGCAGTGTACTTCTTTAACCAATCCCAAGTTTGCTTTGAATACATGTGGTCCAACAACAGTGTCCCCAGTCTCATCAGCTTTCCAGGCTGCCTGGTGTAAACAATGAGTGGCATGTTGGCCTTTCCTTTTAGAGTTGCTGTGAATGGCCCAAGTATAGTTTTGCTAACAGCAGAAAAAATTCTAAATAATTACAAACAATGGCTTGATATAAATAAAGAGGGGGTCTCTTTGTGACTACATACATCGTATTTTCTTCACACTCCATAATAATTCCTTTAAAACTGTTACATTGAGATATAATGTACAGATATTTCAGCATGCCTCTTACTCTGAGAAAACTATTTTTTAGCATGCACTTTCACTAAATTTCACAAGTTAAATTTGTAAAATTCTTCAAAAAGAGAGCTGCTTAGTTTCTGTACAAAGGAAGGAAAATCCTCATACTTCCTTAGATGTTTCTGTTGAAAAAGCATTGAACAAATAATCATAATTTTTTTGTTAGTGTAAAAAATGTATTTTCTTGAGTATTTAGATTCTAACAGTTTAAGTAGCTAATTTTCACAACAGTGTCCTACTGGTTTTAACAAGGTAAATGGAGTACTGCTGTAAGTGATGTAAATAAAGGTATTGAAAGTTGACCCAGTATTTTTCATATCGGGAAGCTAATGTTTATAGCAATATCTGCAAACTGAATCATGAGCCAACTTATGTCAACTTTTATGAAGCCCTTCCACTTCCAAAATAGAGAAAACACACAAAATGACAGTTCTATCAGTGAAAGATGGTAGGCTACAATCAAGATTCAATATTCTTGCTCCTTCCTCTGAATGGCCAAAGTACAAAACATGGGGGCTGCATTTGGGGGCTGAGAAGCAACATCTCAGTTTGGGAACTCCACAATCATGAGTGGAGAGCTGGCTGGCTTTATGATCCTCGTAAGGGTTAAGGACAGACCAATGGGCTGGTGAACTGGAGTCTCTGGTCGAGACCTTAGAAGCAGGGAATACACGAGGCTGTGGATTTTAATAAAGAGATGTCACAGTTCCCTTATGGTGGCATTTATGTTTCATGTAGGGAGCAGAGATTCTGTCTCAAAGAGAGAAGCTCTCCAAAGGTGAGAAAAGAGGAAAACTCAGGAACTGAAACTGTGGGCTATACAAAATCAGGGTCACAGTGTTAGTTAGCAATTTAAGAATATCTACTGTCAACTTTGATTGAAAGTTGATGACTGCAATCCTACTCAATAGCCAGAGAGATAACTGTTTCTGTAAGAGTTCAACTGAAATCACAGGATGAATGGCCAAGAAGTAGAAAGCAAATATTACTAACACAAAATGTGTTAGCTGAATTGCTTATTTCCATGTGGATGAGGCTTTTCTGTTATAAAGGGATATTTATCTGTCTCTGCATTGAATGGGACACATGTAAACACCCCAGGAAAGTTGGATATTCAGAGTGGTTTTGATTCCAAGTGCTAGAGGCATGCTGGCACTTGGAACTAGTCTGGAGTTAACATATAATGAAAGCAAATGTTTACAAAATCATTTCCAATCACTACATTAAATAAGGTTTTCCATTTTGAGGAATTTAATTAAACAGAATTAAGAGAAATTAAAAATCTGAGTGATCATTTCCAATTCTCATCCGATTAAAAAAAACCCAAAAGTTTTAAAAAAGATTTATTTAAATCCAAGGCTTGAGAATGACTACTTGAGCTATTGAGAGAACATAATTTGTAAAGTCTCAGCAAATTATGCTAGTGGGAGGGCAAATGGCAAGTAATGGAATAAAATCTCAAGTCTTTAACTCAGCATTTACTCTGATAAAACTTACACTGATTTCACTGCCAAAGTATAGGCGGAATACAATCTGTAAAAGGCTTGTATTTCACCTTTTATACACACCTAAAAACCTCAAGAAGAAACAATACAACAGTAAGCACTAGCTCTAAGCCAAGAAATAATATGCTAAATTAAGAAAAAAAGAAAAAAAAAAGGAAAACAACTTTAGTTTAGATCAAAGGTTTAAAAATGAGATGACATAATCATCAGGCATACATGACACGAATATGGTCTTATGAATAGGCCACTGCAAGACTAGAAATCTGGTTGGAAGGAATAGGCAGGGACTTTTTGTTTGATGTAAAATATGACCACTTAATTGCAATAATCCCTTCATACTCAGTTGTTGGAGCAAACCAAATGAATCCAAGTACACCAACTTTTGAGTAGAGAGATTTCAGAAGGTTACAATTTTTCAACTATGTGATTCAAACCCTTCTCTTGACAAATGAGCAAATCTGTAAAAAATGGTGACAGGTATTTTGCTCCATTCCAGAATAGAAAATCACCTCAAAATTGTTAAATACAATGACCAATCATTTCTATATGGCAATCAACTCACCCACAAATGATATGCATAAACTCATGTGTGCTTTTGTAAGAGTTAGATGCTAAGGATTTCCTTAATTATCCAAACACCATATGTCCTAACTCCCTGTGTTTAGGTTTGGTAATAAATCACAACAATATTGAGACTTTATGCCCTGGACTTCTGTTAAATGTTCTTAATAAGGAAAAAGTAATGGAAGGACCATTTACAGAATGAGTATTTAGACATATTTTCATCTAAACTGAAATTGAAGATGCATTGTGATCAGTCTCAGCTGATTAGCACTGTTTACCTTTCGGGTAAATAAAGACACATATTTTGTGATGTATGCTTGTCAGAAGCTGCCAAATAAAACAAGGATTGTGTGGCTTGGATATTCCAGACCACTTTGTATATATTGAACATCCTCCTATTAGGTCGTCTTAGTTGTCCGACTTGTAACTAGTTCTATTGTAAATATTAAAATAAAATTTGTATTTATGTTTTTAGCAATATCAAATGCACATGGAGATCCTTCTCTGTATATAGTTACATGACATGTACTACATGCTTTATGTTTCCCTTTTAGCATTTGCAGAGGAATGCATGCAGGAAACCAGCCTGCTGCAGAGAGTACTTGTATTTCTTTAAGGTAAACACTGATGAAACATTTGGAAGATTGAAATAAAACCAAGACATTTATGAGACATAAAGGTATCACATAAAACTGTTGTGAATTACAATAACATTGGCTGAATCCCAGAACAGATAATCCTTATAAACATGCAGGAATGTTGTAAACTGTATATGAATGTCAGTGATACAGTACATTAGGAGATTCATATTACACTTGGTGCTGTGTACGTCTCAGTCACTGGATTTTTCATGGCCTCAAAGATTAAAATAAATATATGTAGTATCTTTCCTTCCTCCATGAAGACATTTTATGTACACAGTTTTATTATGCTGAACAAAGATACCAAAGTCTGTTTTTTCTTGAGCTGTCAAAGTACAAAAGAAATGCAAAAAGTCCTTGCACAGATGTAGTAAAGTGCTGGATTTTATCTTTTGGCAGGTGCTCAATATGCAGCCCACATAATCATATGTTAATGACTGGAGTGTGTTAATCAGCATGCATACCTGATTCCTTCTTGCCCAAGGAAAAAAAAAAAAAAATCAACAATTTAGAGCGTGTTAATGCTTCTACTTTTGAAAAAATTCATGTCAATATACAGAAGTGAATTAAAAACTTTTCAGGAATTGCTTTATAAAAATTAGGAAATATTAAAATAAGAGAAAGAAATAAAATTACTCCAGGTTTGGAGGAACATAAACTACAACTCTTTTGCAAAGAATTCAGGTGATGATTAGTTCTATTTAAACACAGTTCACCCTAGAATATAGGGAAAGGTTTAAAACAGACCATGCATTTGGAAAAAAAAAATTGTACCGTGTCAAAATTAAAACAATACAAGTATAACAGGCATGCCAAAAAGAACAATTATTTGATTCTTCTTAAAATTAAGTCAATTTTGTATTTCATCACCCCCATTAAGCACATTATCCTGCACACTTTCAGGGAATTGTTTTATTATTTTTAATATGAAATGTGAACATCTGTTTATGCTAAAGCTAGTAAAACTAAGTCTTTGATCTTTCAAACCTTTAGACATGTGCTTAACGTTATAGTTGTTGGTAGTCCTACTAAAGTCAAGTTAAGCACATACCCGTATGTTTTTTGCCTCGAAACAATGTGCTTGAAAAAAAATTAGTTCTATCTTTTCTGCATTGTATTTCTCACAGAAGTCTATTTTATGGAAAAATAAAAACATCATATCAGCTGCTTTTTCACACCCTTTAGTTTCAACCAAAACTTTGTATCCATGCAATTACATATGAAGGTATTTATCTCTTAAGTTAGATAAAAATTCTGATGCACTACCTGGCATGCAGAAATAATATCACAAGCACAGTAGAATTGCTTTCGATCATCACAAAACTCAGATTTGTATGTGTAAATAACAGCTGCATGAGCAATTTAGCAGATACAGAATTGCCAGAGTTTAGGGCATTTATATTTGATGCATTTTACATGCTCAGATCCAGCCCATAAATGAACTAATAATGAAATTTCAAAACATGTAATTGTATCTATAACTTTTGAGAATTTGAAGCCATGAATTTCTATAACAACAAACTCACAGTGCTTAGCATGTGTAAATGTTTTTCAATGAACTTTTCTAAAAAACTGAGTTTATTTTCCTTAAAGGGAAGAACTTGCAACAAGAGAAGTTAATAACAAGGAGCGGGGGGAGCGACAGGATTGTGCTTGTTTTATGCAGAGACAGTAAGCACTGGAACATTCAGACCTGCAGGATACCACCTATTTCTGCCTTTCTGATGCCAGTAGTTTTGCTAAAGCTATAGAAAGTTAAATTTGATCCTTGGTGATTTAAGATGATTTTAAAAGGAACAAACACATGTGGCATTAAGAGATCTTCGCTTTTCCTGCTGCATATACAAGTCAGCTATCAGTACTGCTGGGACGTACGTGCAGACACAGTGGAAAGGTAGCAAGCCTTTCGGTCTTTTGGCAAGAAGTCAACAAAAGACAGAGACTTGACATAATTATGAAATATATGTCGATGTTGCCATTTGAGATAAAATCCAATGAGTTACATTTCATTTCTAAATCTAAGAGGTCTCTGAATGATGTTACAAAATGTGTGGGGAAACTAGCATATATTTGGAGGTAATTAACTTGTATTTCTATGTGTATATGTGTTTGTTTTTCCTCAGTCATAGAGAAATAACACTCATCCTTTAGACTTGACTTGCGGCTGTGGTTCCCTGTAACAGTGTCTCACTGCATCACTCCAAATAACAGCAGAGCAAAAAGGCGTGGATGCCCTCACTCCGTGCATGCACACGCCGTCTATATAACCCCTATGGTGCTGGGCGGGGGAGGAACATCAGTGGGAAAACAAAAGAGTACAGTGACCATCACAGTGATACATCATCATGTGTATAGCAATCATCACAGTGCCTGTGAGTTCTTCACAAACCCAGTCTGTTCCCAGATTGTTAGACTGGGATGGAGGATGCGAACAGAATTTGCCTCTCTCTCCTTTTTACTGTTGGGGGCAGCGGGGGGAGGAATTCTGCGATTTGGAGAAAGATTCCAGACTTCATTAGGTTAAAGCTGCTCAAATTTATTGTTCGTGAGGCCCACGTCTAGCCTTTACAGCCATGGGAATACACTATCCCATTCCTCAAAGATCAGGCCACTTGTTCATCTAATTTTGTATCTTATTGTTGGCACAGCTTTCTTCTGATACTTCAGAGCAAAAATAAAAGCCTTCACAATTTACCTCACAAGCTGTGCAGGGCCCTATATGAAAATGGGGACCATTCCTGGTTCCCCAGTGAACAAAGGACAAATTATCGTTTTCCATTTCTTTACATATTTACTAGTAAACATACTATTGGCATACAACAATTCAGTTACTATGAAATTTAGCAAAAGTAAGTATTGTTGGCTTTCCCCCCTCAGCCTCTCTGTCTGTTGCCCCAAGACAGCCAGGTTTTGGATGCAATCTAAAAATTTGACTGTATGTCTTGCCTGCTACTCACTGTCCATGGGAGAAAGCTGGATAGTTTCCTCATTATCTTAGTACCACTTTGCCCTCTTCCCTACAGTTTACTGTAGCAAACAGATACGTCCTTAGCCTAAAATCAATTTTATTTTCTAGTAGAACTACAGGAAGCAATAAATACCCGTATGTCCAGGTATTTTTATATGAGGTTACAGCTAGAAAAATACATAGAATCTTTTCAGCTCAGCAACATGAAATCACAGAAATCTTTTGGTTGTTTTATTTTCTCCCTACTGCAGCATCAAATTGGCTGGTGCTACGATACTCGCAGTGTAAGTCATTACAGGTCTGACGTTACAGTTGTTACACATTGCTGAATCTGTCAAATGAAAAGGGAGCACAAAGGGAATTTCCAAATGCAGCTGCTATTTCCCATTTGTTAAATCCTTTTATTACACCATATAAGTACACAGCTGGGAAATACTATAGAGTGGGAGTTAAAACAAAATATTTTGGCTTCCAGACATTCAGAATACACAAAGGACTCAGTGGAAAGCAATGCCTGGTATCAAAAGGGAGTGAAAGTTTGAAAACACTTCTAGCCAGTGTGGTTTTTTTATGATAATACACAATGTAGTTTAAAGGTATCTTATATTACAGAAAGTGCTGCATACCATAAGTGTTCAGAAAAAACTCAGTCTTTTTTTTCAGTCAAATTGCCCTACTACAGTATCTTTTTTTTCACCTGAGATCTGTACGGCCCTCATAACATGGTATGATGCATACTGTGTGCTCTCATAAATTCCAGTGAACTCCTTAGTAGTTTAAAGGGCACAAAGGATGTAGGATTGTGCCCTTAATTAGGTACCATATAAAAAAGAATTTTTTCCTCCCCATATGTTGACACAGCATTCTTTGAATTTACTATCTTATAACCAGACAACACACATTATCAATGCGTTTTATCGACAGTACTACTGCCTTTACTTTCAGTGTAAATGGTATGAGCAGGTGCTTCTTCAAATCTGCTTTGAAAGGATCCGTCTGGGACAGGACAGAAAGCGCTTACCTTCTGGGAATTTGTTTTTATTAAGCAGAAAAGTAGTCACTACCACAGCACCTATCTCAGAATTGCCCAACCCACCTTCTGGAATTTGTCTTTCTGAGAAGAAACTCCTATCCTCCCTTAAAGGAGTATGAAATTGCTTTCATCGGGAAAATTGCAGGCGCCTCTGAATTCTTTCTTAGCAATATTGATGCCCACTTGGAGGCTGAGGTGTTTCAGAGAAACTTCATGCAATTAATTGAGGCTTAAAGATTTGCTCATGAAGGACATAAATAAGGGAGAAAAAAAAATTTAAAAAAAAAAAAAAATCAAAGAAGTTACCCTGAATGACAGTCCCTCAAGCAGAAAAAAAAAGTTTTTCACCATTTCACTGTTGTGATCTAAACAGTCTTCTAACTCACCTAAACTGTAAATACCCTGGGCCCTTGCTCTGTACATTTTAGATTTCTGAAGTGCAACTAAGCAGCATGCCTTAGAACTTCAGTTTTCACTTCTAGCTAAGCCTTGTAAATTATACCCAGCTTTGAGCTGGGCAAAACAATCTGTTGGGTTTAGCTGAGAGCTACCTAAATAAAGGATGACATACATCCACCACCAGATTTAACCCAAGGGAATTGTGGAAACTGCTAATGATTTTCAGGACATTCATCTACATATACGATGGAATAGTTCCTGAAAAAAGGAGAGAGGAAGCCCAGAGTGCTAAGTCACTCAAGCAAATCTTATGCACCTGTTCTGAAACGTGATAAGCTGGGTATTGATTCACTCCTGTCCAGAGGTACAGCAAGCGTTGACATGATAGTGCAGCATTAAGAAAGAAAACAGAGATTGCACTCTGTTGCTGTAAGTGTAAACCCACTTCAGAGCAATACAAATGAGAACAACTAATCATACTGCAAGAGGTTCTGTCATTTTGGCTTAAGCATTACTCCAGGTCCAAGGAACAGTCTGAACCAAAACCAAATGCTTTGAGGGACTCCTACAGGCTAGGGGTTCCTTTCTCTCTGGGACACAGAATCATTTTATCAATGTTATTGGTGTCCTAACCAAAATTCCCAGAGTGCACGTGCCTCTGAATGAATAGGAAAGTAGCTGATGAATTCACATATTTATTTTTTCCGTCAACAAACTTGATCAATCCTTTCTAGTCTGCATCCAGCTTGTCCTCCTGACAACATAGAAGTTAAAATTATTCTGATGTGCTTATCTCATGACTTGAGCAAAAGAGTGACTCTCCATCCAAAATGAGGTTCCATCTGAGAATTCTGCATAGAAGCCATATATACAACTTACAACCTACCTCGCCAAATTACTAACCTATAATCATTTTTCTTTAAAGCCAGTTTAAATTTTGCCTTCTTCATGACAGTCACCCGAATGCCTAGGAATATTTTAGGCCTGACAGTTCTGCACTGGGCTAAATTGTGCATTACAGGTTAGGTAGAATTTTTTCTGGTTTGGTTTGATCTTTTGAATCAATTGGATTTTAGAAAGGAAAAAACCCACTATATTAACAAAATAGATATTATTGTAGTGTTATTATTTAATTAATTCCAGACATCACAACATGCATGAAGAATTCCAGTATCTATATTGATTAATGCACTAGAATTATTATTTCTAGTCAAATTCAAAATAAGTTCATTATTGCTGGTGCTGTCAAAAAAAGTCTACAATTGTTTTTTAACCTTATTGTTAAGGTTGAGAGCTGCTGATTTGTACTGAAAAGCAAAAAAAAAAAAACCTGCTTAAAAAAATATGCTTATAGACATTTAATAAAAACACAGAAGAGATTTTATGAAAAGGCAGGGTATTCTTTTTAAACTAACTGTGTGAATTTAATGTCTGTGAAAGTCACTTTATGGAGAGTCTGGAATTACGATGTTCTAAATTTACAGAACACCTGGCTGCTCCACGTACCTTAATTCTGTTCCTCAGGAATACATGCAAGGAAAATAAATTGACTAAGATGCTATGTCCATTCAGTCTTCATTAAGTCTGCCCATTTATTGCAGAATTTTGGGGACGTAGAGACAAAATTACAACTGCAAAATAATTTTATCTAGGCCACGGAAGAGAATACAGATAATAATTCTGATCATTGCTAGCATCACCTATATACAAACTGGTGATCTAGAGCAGAAGAGCATGGCACAGTTACTCATAAACACCTATCCCCTCCACAAAAAGTTGAAATTTCCTATAAATACCACAGGATGTTTGTGCCACCTAAAATGCCAGCTTCTTTGTTGTGGTGTAAAGCTATAATATTCTAGATTTGATGGGTTCTATTTCTGAGAGACAAGTAAAAAAATACATTAAAATTTCTTCCTTCAGCACTACACTTTGCAGATGACAAACAGTTGTGAGCTACATCCTCCTGTCAGAAATTAATGCTTGAATATATGAGCTAGAGAGGTTATGACATAAATCAAGGTATGAATGAAAACATGATAAATAGCTGCATTTCCTTTCTGCAGGTGAACTCATCAAATGACCTCATTCATATAGATCTGTACACTTAAGAAGATTATACAATTGTAATTTACAATTACACCACATTGATGCTGATCTATTACTACCAACAACACTTTAACATTTAAAAAGCTTTACATCCATGAAGGATTGTACTGAACACGTCTTTCAAAATGGAGTGAACAATACTGATTTAGAAAGCCACTGTGAGAACTGTGAAACTCACCATTCTGTGTTGGGCTGAGATGACTCCATCCCACTCAGGATCTTGTTGGATGGTCGTGACCAGAGTTGGTAGCTCCTCAGAGTGAGGTTTGTTGTGCATTACATTATGTAGAGGCAGATGAGAGGTCGCATGCTGATCACTGTTGCCCTCTTCCTTGTCTCGTGATGCTAAGTCCTGGGTCATTGTTTCCTCTCCATCAGCTGCACACGCAAATGGAGAGGTAGCCTGCTTGGAAGACATTCTTCTACAAAACAAGAAAAGCAGACAAAAAGAAAACATGATGTTGAATGAAAAAAATCAAGCTCAAAACAGTCCTCTAAACACACCACACCTGCCTACAACAGTTAAAAATTTATCATATGCAGTCAAGAAAAGTACTCTAAAAAGTACGGGTTTGGGGGGTCTGGATCTCAAACACTGAGATAAACTATTAATTGATGCCAAGTCAAGGTCAGGGTTAAGTTATATATGATGTCATTCTATTCATTTAGACTTGTCAAACAATATAATTTTCTCCTGCCATAAGAAAACAGCAATTTTATTGGTATTTTCATGTTGATTTTGCATGAGTTCAAGTCTTTAAACTCTTCCTCCCATGAGCAATCTGAAGGTTATAAGCAAACTTTTAAATGGGAGAGTCCGTTGTGCTTTCCTAACCTCATTCCTTGCAAGCAGAAGATGTTTTCTGCACAGATGAGAATTTTTAAATCCATTTCAAATTCTGCTAAATAAGTCCTGCTGCTGTGTGTTTAAAGCTGTATCTGCTCTTGACCTGTTTAAAATTTTACCCAGTTTTACCTTTTGGAAAGTGTTTTGAGACGTTCATGTGAAAAGTGTTCTAAAACTGAATGGTTTATTGAATGGATGGATAATATCTGAGTAATCTTTTACAGTTTGAACTAAAAATCTAAAATAATTATGTTTCATTTCATATTAGGCATTAAGTACAGGATATAGCTCAACAAATTACTTTAAATGACTTAAAAGTTTAATGAATAAATGCATTGATTTATGTTAAATGTCTTTTCCTAATAATGGCCTCTTACTACCCTCTCGTATGCAAACACAGCTTTCACCACAGTTTCTGCACTTAGATGAAAATATAACTGACTTCAACTCAAAATCTGAAAACACTTTGTTTAAAATTTCTAATAAGATTAACTGCAACTGTTAAAACAATCATTAATAAAACTGAAAGAAGACAGCTAAAATATATTAGTTATTTTCCCAGGTTTTAGTAACTTTAGAATATCCTTGACACTGAAATTGCTGAGAAACTAAGGAATAAGATCTTCACCTTAATTGCTTTTTAACAATAATTGATTTCATACCATTTCTTTAAAAATGCACAAATCAGTTAACATAGGAAACCACATGAGCATTTTTCAAATTAGCAAATCATTAACTTGCTAGTACTGTTTCTACAGACAAATAAATACTGATTAAAGGGTCTGGAAATCTGAGACTAACAGTTAAATTTACAAATCTGTCACATGCTTTCATGAATATTACAGTGAAGGAAATATCAAGTGCAAAGAAAAATAATTAAGTTAATTCCAATTTAAACAGTAGTTTTTATGTAGCAGCCTGTGTTGCACATAGGATTTAACAGCTAATGCTAAATTTCTCACAATTAATGAGGGAGTTCAGATGTAGTATCCTACAGTGAAAAAAAAATTAATATAGGATCAACTAACCTAATTATGTACAGTTCTATATGAAACTATTACAAGCTTTGAAGTGCTTTGAAACATATTGAAACACTGATACCTGTTTAGAATAACTATTCTGTAAATAGAGATAATCCTGCCTCTTAAACACGATACTGGCGGGGAAAAAAGGGATTGCATTTTCTTTAGGGGAGCCTAAGTGTAAGTAGGAGTCTAATATTAATGTTGCCAATAAGCAGAACTGTGGAATTTAAACCGTGTATTACATTCTTACTACGCTAAAGAATTTGTGTGGATGCTACAGAGAACATGCCAAGAGTTCAGCAACCAGCATTATTGTACATACTTCAAAAGGTTCTGGTTCGTAATTACTATGATCCAAGATAAAATAAAAGGTTTACTTTCCCTTTTCCTATTAAAATAGTCATGCTAATGTAATCACTCACATGAAAATACAAGTCAACGCTCTATGCAATTTGAAAACCAGACATGAAAACTGAAAGTCACAGTAAAGGATTTTCCTTTCTTTCACCTTCTCAACAGATCTCATTCCTGTTTCAAACCGAACGAGCTTCTGTGAAAAGCAATAGCTATGGCTGTTTCTTCACCGTAAATTAATCATGACACAAAACTAGAAATGAAAATGTCTCTTAAGAATAATTTGAACTACAAACTGCACCAATGAATAATAGTGCACAATCCTAATTAAACACAACTCTGCAGCTGCAAAAATAGGCTGAATCTGTCCAAAGCTACGAGTTGGCTTTAAAGGCTGGTTTGTTAGGGACTGTTTTCTTAAGGAAGGCTGGGCCCTCAGTCTTAATCAGCCAATAAATTATTTCCTGCAATTACATTAAATAGAAAATTATCTTCAAATTGGGAATGTTAATTGAAAATCAAAATTCAGACTGAAGTTTAGAAATTACATGCTGAATATAATTAGTCTAGAAAGGCTTCACCTCTATTTCATAAACAGGCTTTTGGTATTTCCTCAAGTGACCATTCAGTAAAGCTATCTACTGGTAATGCACTATAGAGGAAACACTTTTTCTTTGCCATATGCACTAACATACTTTCCTCTTATTTGTGATGTTTTAAACACAAATGAAAATCTCTATTCATGTTCCGTTGTTTAAGTTGATTACATAGAGAAAAGGGGACTGTTAACCTTAAAATAAAATTATATTGACAAAGTCGCATTCGCTAATAATCTCAAGGCATGCCCAGCAACTTTTTTTTCTGTACTAGACTAAGAGAACACACCAAGAGCAGGGTTCAAATGCTTTCTAGCTCCACCTACCCCTTTTCTCCACTGCTGCATTATGGTCAGACACGTTTTCATACTGCACTTTACTCAGTTACCTATAGTCCTGGACCCTGAAAAGAAAGACAAGCTCAGGCAGGCCTCCCAGGCACTTGCTCTCCTCATGACATAATTTTTAGGGGTATGTTTTGATTCTGTTTTCCCCCAGACCTTTGTTAAAGCAGCAAGATTGTTAAAACGGCATTGATTTTTATGGTCAGAGGTCAGCACTTAATGGTACCTTTCAGGTTTTTGGTTGCTAGATTTTAAACGTTGGGGTAAAAGGGACAGAGATGTAGGACCCTGCTAGATTAAGCCCTCCACCTTCTTTTCCCAGCACAATCATTAACTCAATCAGTATACCTCATGTGTACATGTGTTCTGAGGGTGCCAGTTTATGTGCCAAATATTGATTATGCCTGGGTTTATAATCAGTAAAACAGAGTAATTATAAACTCTGTGACTGGGTGTAATCCAGTCAATTGCTTCATGCAGGTTTTTACACGTTACCAGTTGTTTTTCACTTAAATGGGAGAATTTTGTACACGGAACTCCATCAGGTCCAAAGGCAGAGTTTGGCCAATAACTCCAAGGTCTCATCAGATTCAAAGGGAGAAGAACCTGGCCCATTTGAGCAGTTTATGTTTATGATAACATTAAACCATAGAACAGGTTGTTATGTTAAAATGTTTTAGTGTTAAAATACGAGTATGACTAGCAGACAAAATTTAAGCCATAATAACTTCCCAATTTTACATTTAAAATATTCAAAATGCATTTTCTAAAATCCCTGTTGGGGGGGGGGGGGGTGTCAATATTCATAAGAAATAAGACTTGTAAAAGGTATCAGAAATTTACTAATTTCCATTATAATTTATTTTAATTTTTTCTCCTATTATCAATTAAATTCACTCGAATGATTTTAAAAAAAGTTTCTGATAAAAAATATCTCCCTAGTTATAACCCCTGCAAACAGGGGTTTATAATGGAAGTGCTGACACAACCCTAACTACAGCAGCGCAAATGGTGCCGCTATAATACACAAAATCAAGTTCTATTATTCTAAACTATCCTCGCTCGGGGGGTTTTCTTTACTGTGCTCCCAGACAAACTGCTGAAGCATGAAAAATTTAAATGCAATCAAGTGGGTCCAATTCTACTTTACTAGAACAAGTGTCTACAGTGGTACAATCTTAAAAGAAGATGCAACAGATTTGTTTGGTGCTTTTCTTTCTTTTTTCTTTTTTAGCTGTTTATTTATAATACTGTGCAGTGGAGATAAAATAAGAGAGGAAATTACACTCACATTATATCAGTATATTGATTACACAGCACACAATCAGAAAGAAAACTACATTGTGAAATTGTTGCTTTGGTTAAATTGACAGATTAGCTGAACACAGCAATCACTAAAGGTGGAAAATATACCTAATGGCTATGAAAAAAGAGTTGAAAAAGGCCCTAATTATCTGAAGTCCTATCACCTACTCAACTTTGAGAATTAAATAAATCTTGATTTGGATTTTCCAAAACTAGAATAAATTCTATCTCTTTATGAACTCGAGACAGAAAAAGAATGGGATCATTTATCAAAACCTCAGTAAAGGTGAGGAATTGGACCCCAATTTCAATCAGCCTCAATACCGAGATAGTAAAGCTAAAATTGAACTGCTAAGGGTTTTTTACCTACATAAAACTGAACACAGTCCCACACAGCTCCATTCTCTATATATCTGACATGGTTTTTTATTTTAATCCAGAGAAAAAATTCTCCCTGCTCTAATGAAGACTGCCAGTCAGATTCTCAAAACATCAGTTTTCCTTTTTTCCTACAGAGAGTGTGTGTTATACATTTCCAAATACAAATAATAACACTTCTCTTTTTTTTAAGGCTTTTCTATGGTCTCAAATTCTTCAAACAATGTGTATGTTCTTTTTCGAAACAATTAGATGATATTCCTGACATGAAAGGCTTCCAAAGCCTAAAATCTTCCATCCCTGCTGACTGCTCAAATGATTAAACGTTACAGTGGAAATTATGGCTAGCCCTGGAGTTTTAGCTGCTAGACATTTCAGAATCAAGCCACAGAGTATTAACACAGATAACAACAACATGATAGCCCAAACACTGTTTCAAAAACATATAAACTAAGCAATTACAATAAGATATATGACAAAGCAGACTTGTAGTTGGCCGGAGACTGTAGCTTCTGCTCTGCTCCACCCTCACAAAGCATTCATAAACCTAAAGGCATGTCTACACTGCAGCCACATAAATGGCTGCTTTGTAATGCTGAGCTATCCAAACTAATTTTAAACAAGCTTGTTTCTGATAGCACTCCAACTACAGTAGCACGGTACTCAGATGGACTAATTCATCCTGCTTTAGTGACTGCAGTATAGACATAACCCAGGTCTACAGCTCCAACAGCAGATTGGAATCAGATTAGATTAGAAATACATTCACTTACAGAGCTTTTATGAACAGTC
The DNA here is from genome assembly GCF_030936135.1 of Gavia stellata. Taxonomy (NCBI): domain Eukaryota; kingdom Metazoa; phylum Chordata; class Aves; order Gaviiformes; family Gaviidae; genus Gavia; species Gavia stellata. Next base: position 15,375,143 of record NC_082610.1, read on the forward strand.
TCCATTCCTTTTCCCCAAAGTGCCAGATTAAAGTACTTAAGTGTATGATTAACTGTAAGTATGCAAGCAGTCCACTAATTTCAAATTGGACTACTCAGTTTCAAAAAGTTAAGCACATGTCTAAGTGCTTTCGTGACTCCAGAACTAAATAAATTAAGAGAAATCTTTTTTAGAAGTACTCATAACCTTTTAAATATTTCCTTCTAAACTTTTATGCAAACCTGGTGTTCATGAAAAGTAAAATTCAGCCACAGCATCTTAGCCCTCCCCACCTTCGAAAAGGGCAACAAATGTGCATAGTCCTCTCATAATATTAACCACGACTTACACAACCCTCCCTTACAAATCAGCACTCAGCTTTGGGATAAATTAAATGCATTGTATACTCTTCTTTGCCTGCACTGCCCACAGTATCCTCCTCTTTCATACCTATGGCACACCTCATCACTTGATGGCCCCATGTCTTTCATGGATCCTCAAACCCCTTCTGAAACTCAAAAGCGTCCTTTATGCAATCTATTTTGCAGTGCAAGTTCACCTGTACAAGTACAGGTCTGATGTAGGACGGGGCAGACTGACATAGTTGCATAGAAGTTACTGGAACAACTTACTTATTTCTAGCTGCAAACCAGTTTAGCATAGTTTAAACACCCAGGAAAACTGATCTTTATTTTTGCTGTGTAAAGATACCAGTCACAGTAGTGATCAGATAGACCTAAAGAAAAATGAAAATGCTTTGCCAATAGCCAAAATATTTCGCAGCTCTGCCCCATAAAACAGTGTTATGTAGGCATAACTCAGTAAGGTAATTCATTGTAAATCTAATGTTGTAATCCGTCTGCCATTTTTGATTAAACAGTTATTTCCTAAAATGATGAAATCTCATATCTGTTTTCAAGGAGCCTTAATAACACAAATGAACAGTTAGTAAAAGATTCCATTCTCCTGGGGCCTCACACCCCAACATGAGTCCCTATGCACAAACCCCATATAAATTGACAAGGCAGCAATGGGAGAAAATCTCCCCATTTCTGCCCCTGGCTCTGAGTCACAGCAAGGCCTTAGACCAACCAGCTCAACTCCCTCATGCTCTTCCTTGGCTTCATTTTGCAGGAATACTACAGGAATTAGATACATATAGATCATAAACAGCATTGCAAGATCAGAGAGTTTATGGTAGTCACAGGAATCACCTTAGAAATAAAAGCCGGGGGGGCAGGGATGAAAGCAAATATGATTCAAGAAATGACAGCTATAATGTTAACTGAGCACCCAAATCTCTAGCTGAAATAAGCATCAAGCTAAGCAATACACCCACAGCTTCCAAGAAACACACAGAGCTATTCTTGCATTTGTTTTTCCAATCCAGACAAATTACACTTCTGCTAATAGATATGAATCCAAATCACAAAGTTTGACTACAGATTCAGACTTCCTCAAAGCTCAGAGGGTTTTGAACAATTTTTATGGTATTTCTTCTGATTTGTAATCAAACAATGTGAGAGCTAAACAGCTCATTGGAACTTTTTTGGAAAGCCTTTCTCTTACATTATAGTGACCCTCTCAGCCGTGCAACCACAGTAAAATATTAGAGTTAGGGAACAAGTTCCTATCTATTCATCTAGTTGTCAAAATCATTAAAATGGATGCAGCCAAAGAACCTCACAGCCCCTGATGACTTTTCACTGAAAATCCAAAGTGTTTATTCGGATTCATAAAATGCCAAAAATACAACCTACCTTTCTGGTAGGTTAAATGTTCCATTCTCTTTATTCACTACCAGGAGCTTTCACTGAAAATGCTTAAGGTGAACTCACATTGAATGCAGTAAAGGGCAGTGAAAGAATAGTCATTTAGCACCTGGGATGTGCTCATCTTCAGTCACTGTAGTTAATATTTTCTATAGTTTATATTTAGCTGACAATATTGCTGTCACTTTATTTAAACAGCTTGAGACTGTTCTTTGGACTGGAGCTCATATGCCCTGGAATGCTTTGACTCATGAATTGTTTCTCCTGATAATGTTACATCACGTAACCACCTCTGTTTAATTGGTTGATATTAGCTTCTCAGTGATGACTGCCTTTAAAGTCCTATGACTACGCCATGTGTCTCTGGATATCCAATTTCCTACTGTTGGAAAAAGAAAAAAGGCAGTACTGACTTCCAGTTATCTTTACCAATAACTATGGGAACAAGAGTGAGTGTGCCAAGAATTTATCCATCAGCAACTTATTAGGATTTGGTTTTTTAGGCAGCAAGTAACAGAATATACAACATAAATAAAAGCAATCATTAACAATAAAATTAAAAACAATGGTTGCTATAAAGAGACATTAATTCACATATTTTTATGGGATATAATGACTTAATTGTTTAGCTGAATGATTATATAAATGGTTCTGATAAAGGATGCCTAAAAACACTAAGAAATTATTTTAGCATGTTTAGGCTTTGAGTTGAGACTTTATACAAAAGACAAGAATACTTTTATTTTTTCCCTTACAAAGCCACTTAAGAACTTGTTTTAATAACTAAAAATCTTCCTGACCACACTTAAACCTGATGGGCATAATTTCCTGAAAGGTTTATTAAATCCTCTCGATACTCTACGATTACATACTCCAATGGTAAGATACAGTATTCTTACATTTTTTTCCTTCTACAGTTAATTTTCAGGAGGTGCTTAAGATTCCACGTAATGAGTTAAACAGTTAATTTTTGAGTCCTACAGGTGTGAAAGCAAAAGGTCATGTGCCATTTCTCTGCACCACCTAATTCAGAGCAGAAATATTTTATCTACGGTCAGATTTCTCTCCCCTCCTTCCCTGTTCTCCTCCCTCCTCTCCATATTTTTGATTCTCATTTCTAAGTCAAATAGAGCACCTCAGCAGACAGTGAAATGAAGTATCAATTTCAGGCTCACCTGTAGCCACATGCACTAAACCACCTAATTAGTACCTCCACGTAACACAAAACAATGGCTCTGCAGCTCAGTTACGGATTGTCTTTTTAATAAAAACCTTACACTACAAGGCTAAAAACATTTCTAGCAGGCAAAATATTTCTGATTCAGTAGAGGTTACGCAAGCATCAAAGCACTTAAATGTAGGTGCCAAACCACATTGCCAGGAGCTCTTAGTACTGTGAGGTACTGTTACCTGACAGCTTGGTGAATATAAAATTACTTGTTTCTCCAACTGAAGACAATCAAATTGTCACCTTCCATTGTAATAATGCACAACTAGGGATCAGCAAAGTGCCAACGTAATTACCAGGAAGAAAACAAAACATAACAAAAATACCAAATCTAAATTTCTCTAAAGGGTAAACACATCCATCTGGTTATTCACAGAGAAAAGGAGGAGGGATTTTATTTTTGCTATCAAGTATCAAATATCCTAGTGTTATTTAGCAATAAGATTTATATGCCTTTCATTAAGTGAAAAAGAAAAACAGCTAAAGAAGGTGATTGATGAAATACTAAAAATAAACACAGGTCAGAACCATGCTGGGATGTTACTTGCACACATTTAGAGTACTGCAAGTGTCACCAGAGATGCTAGGGACAAGCATATGTATCTGCATTGTTGTTATTATAAACTCATATATGTAAGGATTCATAAAAATTCATTCCTACTGGCACATGGCTTACTCTGGCACAAGCTACACATGACGTGCCACTTTTATTTGTTTATTTAAATGACTTCACTCTAAGAACCAAAAATGAAGTTTGAACTGCAGACTGCCTCAGAACTGGGACTTTCAGGATATTAAAAACCTGAGGGAAACCTTTGAAGGGGGTAGTCTGAATACATAAGAACAAACATTTTCACCATATATTTCTTTAGGTTATTCAGCAAGTGGCCTACATATGCAGGAGTGAAATTTGCATTTTGGTGATGCAGAGATCTCATAACCAGAAGTTGTGTTTTATATCTACAGTAGCTCTGGGCATCTTATAAAATATAAAAGAGTGTCCTAGCTAAGGTATATACATGAAAAAATATTTCCATCTGGTTCACAGAAATGAAGTAAAACTTAAATTCTTCTTGAAAAACTTGCATTGTTGAGTGATATCATGGCTTATCTTTTCTGTATCAATATTCCAGTCACTACTAATGCATACACAAAGTTCTTGTACATTTATTGATGTAAATGGACATCACCTTCACATACTTTTTAAAATTTCACCAGTGCTGAGAGAGTTACAAAAGAAGAGAGAAAAGCGAAATATGCAAAGCTGAGAATCGGTCTTTGACATTGGTTTTTCTCTGAAGGAATATTCAAGAACGGCGGTAAGGGACAAGCAGCTTTTTTCCACCCTGCGCAACTGCACCAGAGCCAGATGTAATCCTAACCCTTGCGGATAAAGCAGGCACAAGGACTACTTAAATATGTTGTTAGCCTTGCAGAAGAGGTTCAGGAAAAGATGCAGGCTCCACATAACCAGGAACACCTTCTGCGTCTTGTCTCAGGCGTTGCACCCCCAGGAGCTCAGGTGCAGCACGAAAGGCTGGGCTTTCCAGCCTCAACCTGCTCACAGGTTTTGGCCATTGATGCTTGCTCTTGTGCGCTACACTGTATCATACAACACAGCACCTTCTTTTCCACTGTATTAGGATATTGATACACTCTAACTGATATTCCTAATTGTGATGTTGTTTTCAGGGGGCTAAACAGCAAATTTAGGAGGACAGGTTGGGATACAGGTCAGTGGGAACAGAGGAAGAAAGGAAGGTAGCAAAGACCCACAGCAATTTCAAAGTCACAAGCATTTTGATCAGATAAAACAAAACTAGACAAAATGCCCCACTTTCTGGAACTTTGAGAAATTCTGATTTTTGTTAGAGTCCCTACAAACAGGCTTTTACAAGGCAGCATTGTGCACGATATGTCTTTGTTTTGAATGAAGGCTTACACAATACGATCCTTACACATGTGCACAATGGGAACCCTAAAATGTGTTTACACACCCCTGCAGGAACCACCTCATTTACCAGTGAGCCGCAGCTACTACTGCAATAAAGGACAGGGTAGTCTGAAGCAGCATACTGTTCAGAAAAAGATTACAGAGGGTACTATGCCCAGCTGAAACTACCCAGGAAATATTTCAGAAATATCCCTGTTTGATTGGCAACATGGCCAAGAACAACAATACGGCAACTTCTCTCTTTCTCCCCCCAAGCCCTCCACTGCTTGGGCTGTGCAAGTTTTCATGGGATGGAGTAGATGGGCCCCTTTTTTCTTAATGTTAATTTACTTCAATATGAATATATGAAGACAAAAGATAAATAACTGAAACAGTCTAAGAATTCAAATAAAGTAAAACAAAACATTATCTCCTCTATTAATGAAGCTAATCAGTTGCCATTAAGAACTGCAAACAATTTAAAGTTCAATTTATTGAGACTTTGAACCTCCTATCCTTTCACAAGATCCACAGATGAAATCTCTACCAATTTTAACTGCCTTTAAAAAAAAATTAAAATAACTAAGACATTGTTATTCATAGTCTTATTCTTAGTATGACATACTTAACAATATCAAGTATTTTCATTGTTATTTAGTAAAAAAAAAAAAAAAACAAAAAAACCAAATCATTGTTTAATATTAAGCAGTTTCCAAAAGCAAGTTTTGAATTTTTAAGGAATTAATTAAGGTATTTGGACTAGGCACTGAAAAGATTCAGAGAACATTAAAAAGTAATTGGCACAGGTAACACTTACACCGCTTCATCATTCAGCTTGGAGAGATCAAGCAGCATGCAGTCTCTGCATACAGCCCTCTGCAACTGCATCAATTGCAAAGGAAACTACAAACTCTCCCTGTCTTTTGGTTTCAGTTCTGCAGAGTACCACAAAATTGTTAGGAAGAAATAATTTGCAATAACTGAGGACCCTCAACTATCCTGTTTTCATGGAAGATTATGGCGTACAGCATCTGATCTCTAAAAAGGGGAAGGAAACATGCATAGCAAAATCAATCATAAGGGTAAAGGTGAAGAGTGCCCAGGCTCTGAATTGCTTCACATTTCCAAGTGCTCAAAGTTCTGTGTTAGTATTTTTAAATGTGTCAGAGAACACCACGAAGCACAACTATCAGAATACAAAGAAAAACATAAACCAGCACATGAACCAAAGGCCCAGTCAAATGAAGTTGCCCCCAAATGATTAGAAAGTAAAAAAAAAAAGTCTGAAATGCAAACTTAAAATATTGTCAGTGATTTTAAACATTTTTACCATTATCATTTAAATTCCATTAGATTCCTTACAAGTGATTTTA